>NC_086015.1:105387500-106751000 GCF_028858775.2 Pan troglodytes
GTTAGGAAACAGTGAGAGATGAGTCAGAAAAGGTTGGCAGAATCCAGGCTGTATAATCTTTGAAGCCATAAATACATCTTTTGACTTATTCAAAAGCATACTGGAGCAGTGAAGGGACTCATGCTGAAAAGAGCAGCGAGATTTGTGCTTGGACTGGTCATTCCATTTACCTGAAGATGGCAAGTTGAACACAGGCAGAAATCTCCCCTTCCACTCTATCATATGGAGTTGATATCAGTATATTAAAATTGTATTACTAAATACATCTTATGCTTGAAAATAAGAAAAGGGAAATAAAAATCAGAAATCCAGAAGCTTGCCAAAAAGTGAGGGGAGAGGAAGTAGACAGGAATCCATGATAGTAATAAGGGCCTAAATCCATTGGGCTTTTAGGGGACTGGGATTGTGGAACTGGAGCCTTTCAATATTTGGAAGCAGGGCTGACACCATTCTATCTGCCCATGGCTGGGGGCTGAGAGGGGCTACCTGTTCTCAGCAGGGTCCAGAGTTCCTCTGCCAGACGGAAACAAAGTACCACAACAGAAATTTTGTGGGTGGCTTAAACAACAGAAATTTATTGCCTTGCAGTTCTGAAGGCTAGAAGTTCAAGACCAAGGTGTCAGCAGGGTTAGTTCTTTCTGAGGACTGTGAGGGATCATCTGTTCCATGCCTCTTTCCTAGCCTCTGGTGGTCTCAGACACTCCTTGGCTGGTAGATGATGTTCTTTCTGTGTCCTCACACTGCTTTTCCTCTGTGTGTGTCTCTGCCTCTTCAGATGCCATTTCTTCCATAAGGACACTAGTCATCTTGGATTAGAGAGACTGGTCTCTACCGATTTTTTTTAAATGCCTCATGCTAAGAGTGTCTAAGGAGGGAAAGTACAAACCGTCTGGAAATAATGCAATCCTTTGTTTACCTGGTCTAAGCCTGGTCTGGAGCTCTCCCTGATACAGAGCTGGGGATGAGGCAACTGAAGGAACATATATCAGGAGACTGTCATAACCCAGAATGCATGTAGGAGAAACCTGTGAAAGACGAGTGTAAGATAATTAGAAAGTATTTGAGGAAGAGCAACATCATTAAAGATAGACAACAAACAGCATGAATGGGATAACTGATACTTGAGCAGTTATAGCTAATGCAGGAATAAAGAAAGAACTTTAAAATAAATATATGATTATCCAAGAGACAAAGTAGGAAATGGCAACTGTAAAATAAGCTGGAGAACAAATTACCAAACTTGAAGATCAACCTAAAGTAGTCTCTCAGAATGCAGCACGAAGAAATAGAGAAGACAAATAGCAAAGAAAGGTTAAGAGATCATGAGAATGGATTCAGAAGATTCAGTATACATTTGATGAAATACGTAGGAGAGAATTTTGAATGGCCAATATATGAATGAGAATTTTCCAGAAGGAAGTATAGATATTAATCTTTGAGTTGAAAAAAATCCCATGAAGTAATAAAGAGGCAAAAAATATGTATATAGATATTATGCTCAAACTTTGGAACATTAGATACAATAAGAGCACCCCTAAATTCTGTCAGAGATATGATATTGATCAGCAGTCCCCAACATTTTTGGCATCAAGGACAGGTTTCATGGAAGACAATTTTTCCATGGATGGGGGAGGGGTTGGTTTCGGGATGATTCAAGTGCATTAACATTTATTATACTTTATTTCTATTATTACATTGTAATATATAATGAAATAATTATACAACTCACTATAATGTAGAATCAGTGGGAGCCCTGAGCTTGTTTTCCTGCAACTAGATGGTCCCATCTGGGGGTGATGGGAGACAGTGACAGATCTTCAGGCATTAGATTCTCATAAGGAGTGTGCAACTTGGATCACTCACATACACAATTCACAATAGGATTTGTGCTCCTATGAGAATCTATTGACTCCACTGATCGGACAGGAGGCAGAGCTCAGGTGGTAAGGTAAGCACTGTGGAGCAGCTATGAATAAAGATGAGGCTTTGCTGGCTCACCTGCTACTCACCTCCTGCTGTGTGCCCTGGTTCCTACAGGTCTGTGGCCTGGGGGTTGGGGACCCCAATACAAAGTAAAAGAATAAACATTAAAATAATGTCATGTTTTCTATTAACAATATTAGATGCCATAAACTACAGGACAATATCTAAAAAACTCAGAGAATAATATCCTTTAATACAGAAATATTTATTATTCTAAATTATGCATCAGAAATTAGGGTTAAAGATCTTTGGCTGGGCATGGTGGCT
This sequence comes from Pan troglodytes, assembly GCF_028858775.2. Classification (NCBI taxonomy): domain Eukaryota; kingdom Metazoa; phylum Chordata; class Mammalia; order Primates; family Hominidae; genus Pan; species Pan troglodytes. The sequence goes on from NC_086015.1 coordinate 105,389,751, forward strand.
CATGCCTGTAATTCCAGCACTTCTGGAGGCTGAGGTGGGCAGATCATGAGGTCAGTTGGAGACCAGCCTGGGCAACATGGTGAAACCTCGTATCTACTAAAAATACAAAAATTAGCTGGGCGTGGTGGTGCATGCCTGTAATCCCAGCAAAGGGCTAATATCCAGAATCTACAATGAACTCAAACAAATTTACAAGAAAAAAACAAACAACCCCATCAAAAAGTGGGCTAAGGACATGAACAGACACTTCTCAAAAGAAGACATTTATGCAGCCAAAAAACACATGAAAAAATGCTAACCATCACTGGCCATCAGAGAAATGCAAATCAAAACCACAATGAGATACCATCTCACACCAGTTAGAATGACAATCATTAAAAAGTCAGGAAACAACAGGTGCTGGAGAGGATGTGGAGAAATAGGAACACTTTTACGCTGTTGGTGGGACTGTAAACTAGTTCAACCATTGTGGAAGTCAGTGTGGCGATTCCTCAGGGATCTAGAACTAGAAATACCATTTGACCCAGCCATCCCATTACTGGGTATATACCCAAAGGACTATAAATCATGCTGCTATAAAGACACATGCACATGTATGTTTATTGTGGCATTATTCACAATAGCAAAGACTTGGAACCAACCCAAATGTCCAACAATGATAGACTGGATTAAGAAAATGTGGCACATATACACCATGGAATACTATGCAGCCATAAAAATGATGAGTTCATGTCCTTTGTAGGGACATGGATGAAATTGGAAATCATCATTCTCAGTAAACTATCGCAAGAACAAAAAACCAGACACCGCATATTCTCACTCATAGGTGGGAATTGAACAATGAGAACACATGGACACAGGAAGGGGAACATCACACTCTGGGGACTGTTGTGGGGTGGGGGGAGGGGGGAGGGATAGCACTGGGAGATATACCTAATGCTAGATGATGAGTTAGTTGGTGCAGCGCACCATCCTGGCACATGTATACATATGTAACTAACCTGCACCTTGTGCACATGTACCCTAAAACTTAAAGTATAATAATCATAAATAAATGAATTAAAAAAAAGAAAATTAAAAAAAATCTTTTCAGATTATAAGAACAACTGGAATTTGTCACACATACACCCTTGATGAAAGAACTTCTAAAGTATATACTCCAGCAAGAAATAATGATAAGCAAAGAAGTTGTTAAAACACGTTCATGAATTAAAATATTTATTGATTTAAAAAAACAATAGGAGAAAGATGCATTTAGTAACAAGCTGGGACCAAAATTTCATTAAATATATAACTGTCCTTTTCAAGATATTCAACAAAAATATATATAATAAAGTAACCTAGATTAATATAACAGAATTTATCAAAACAGAAAGAAGAGAAACAAAGAGAAAGCATAGTAAGGAGAAAATACAAAATAATTTATTAGAAACAAGCATACATGTGACAGTAATCACAGTAAATGTGGACAGGTTGATTGCCCCTGAGAGAGTAGGGACCTTCTTTCTTGGTCATATCTGTATGCTTGCCATCAAGTTTTTCGAATAAGATATTTGTTTTATGAGATCTTTTAAAAAAGATACTATGAGATCTTTTAGGCTGGGCGTGGTGGCTCACACCTGTAATCCCAGCGCTTTGGGAGACTGAAGCCGGCGGATCACGAGGTCAGGAGATCGAGACCATCCTGGCTAACAGGGTGAAACCCCGTCTCTACTAAAGATACAAAAAATGAGCTGGGCATGGTGGCAGGTGCCTGTAGTCCCAGCCACTCGGGAGGCTGAGGCAGGAGAATGGCGTGAACCCCGGAGGCGGAGCTTGCAGTGAGACGAGATCGTGCCACTGCACTCCAGCCTGGGTGACAGAGCGAGACTCTGTCTCAAAAAAAAAAACAAACAAACAAAAAAAACCATGAAATCTTTTAAAAAAGATCTTTAAAAAAATCTAGCTATATTATGGTGAAAAGAGACTCACTTTAAAATATCCCCGAGAGTTTGAAAACCCAGGGAAGAAGAAAGATATATGCCAGGCAATTACTGACAGCAACAGCAAGTATCTAGCATAGCAAGATTAGAATTACGAGTAACAAAATTCAGGGCAAAATGCATTAAAAGAAACAGGTTGACATTTCATACTGATAAAAGGAACAATGTGCTTTTATGCATTTTAAATATGGCCTTAACTTATAAAAAATCTGATAAAACTATATTCAGAAATAAAAAATCATGGTAGAAGACAAATGTGATACACTACCCTTAACATGAGAAAAACCCACAAACACCCAATTTAAACCATGAGCACAGGACTTGCATAGACATTTCTCCAAAGAAGATAGACAAATGGCTGATGAAGCATATGAAAAGATACTCAACATCACCAATCATGAGGGAAGTGCAAATCAAAACCAAAATGAGAGCAACCTAAATATCTATAAATGGATCAATGGATAAAGAAAGTCTGACATATACGTACAATGGATTATTATTCAGCCTTTAAAAATGATGGAAATTCTGATACATGCTGCAACATGGATGAATCTTGAGGACATTATGCTAAGTGAAATAAGCCAGTCACAAGTGGCATGGTTGTAGACTGAAACACACACTTAAAAATGGTTAAGATGTTACTGTTACGTTATGTGTATTTTATCACAATTGAAATACAAATAAGGATACTCCCCTTGATGTATTTTGGAGAATGGTTTAATGGGGACAAACACAGGTTGGATAGACACCAGCTGGAAAATTTTTCTGTGAATCAGGAAAGATATAACAGTGACTTTAATTCATGTAGTGTAAGTGGGACTGAAGTCAAAGGGAGGGATTGAGAAATAACTAGAAGGTAGGAACAAGAGTACTCAGTGAATGACTAGATGTGAGTGCAAAGGGAGAGAGAAGCCACTTTCAATGCTTGGTTTCAGGATTGGACAACTGCGTGAATGTTGGAGCCATTTTCTGAGACAATACACCCAGGAAGAGGAGCAAGATCTGGCGGACAAGATGAGGAATTTAGCTTAGACTAAGACGAGTTTGAGATGTCTCTGAAATGTCTAAGGGACCAACATCTCTTTCTTCACCCTCTTCATTTTCTCTTTATTTCTTCCACTAAAATGCCCACTGGCTTTCTTTCTATGCACACTTTCACAGATAAACACAATTTTGTTGACTTTAGGAGTGTTCCCACATCACTGCAGCATAGATCTTAGTGGGTAGATCCTGGGATTACTCAAATATGTACTTGTCTTAAACAGGATTTATTTCCCTAAGTTCAAAGAATGCTTAATGCAGTGGAACAGATTGTGTTTCCAGTGGACACAAGAATCCCAGATGCAGAACACTAACAAGAAGCTTGCATAAGCACAAGGCCAAGTTCATTTCATTCTCATTTGCTATAATGCAACTCTTCTACAATTTCACTGATGGTGTAGATAAGATAATTCACAGCTGTCACTGAGACTGGGACCTGCCAGCTGTTGTCCTTTGCTCTGATTTCTTTCCTGCAGATAAAATGTTTTGTAGAAATAACATAATGGGTCCCCAAATTTGGTTTGTTTATATTTAGTCATCTGTTGTGATGCTAACAGAGCATATTCAGGACATAATACTTAATGTAGAATGGTGGTGAATCAATCATGTTCTGATGTTGTCCATTTGGTAGCAGTCATTGAGGAAGATGCTTTTCCCACACAAGTGTGAGTATAATAATAAAAACAAAGACCCTACATTCGGGTGAACCAGGTGCAACCCTGGCTGGTTATGTGATTCTGAGTAGGTTTAACCAGCCTGAATCTCGGTTTCTTTATCTTTAATTAAAACGATGGGAAAAGCCCCTGGTTTATAGTTATTTTAAAGATTAAAGGAGATATATGTGAAGGTATCTATTATAGTACTTAACATATTGCAGGCATTAACAAACATTAATTTCTTTTCCCTTGTAAACTGTTCTATGATTAATACCACATTTTCCCAGGCCATCCCAACCTGAAGGTAAAAAGGGGACCACAACAGCAGCATAAATGTCCCCAGCCTCTTACATGGGGCCTTATAAGTTCTGTTCAAAGCAATTCTCCCAAATTTGTAGAGTGCCCAGGATTGTCTCACACATGCTGATAAGCACAGCATTCTTCGCTCACACACAGAGCTTGCCTTCTTTGTCTTTGCCTTGGCTGTTCATGACCCTTTGCTGGGACTGGGATTGCTAATCCTGGTAAGGCCAATGCAAAGGTGCCAAGAACCTTTTGATGACTTTGGGAAGCTGGGAAATTCCCTCCTACCACTGCCAGCTTCCACCTCCTGCCACTTAGGCTAGATGTTTTATAGAGCCAGTGCCATTCTCTGGGCCAATCCACAGTGTGCCAAAACCACTTTGTTTCCTTCCCTGATGTGTCAAGATCTATTTTCTGTCTTTATATTAACATTAATTGTTTTAGTTTGTATTTTCAGCCACTTTCTTCTTGGGGACCTAATTATGAGTTCTTAGGGCCTGGGCCAGAGGAAAATTTGACTAACGGATATCACACCAAAAACCTGCTCTCCCTCCTAACACTGAAGCTTTATTAGAAGGCCAAGCTTTTATGTGAATGCCTCTCTTCTCTGAGGATAAGTGATTTTACAAGAGTTATTTTCAATTCCTCATGCCAGTCACCCTCCCTCCTCCCAGTCCCCTTAGGGCCACCTCAGCAGTCTTCCAGATGTTCTAAGGTAAATACTCCTGTGTTCTAGTTGAGAATCCTGCCACAGTTTCTCATGTAGGAGGATTTTTAGAGACTCTTTCTGTTTTTTTAAAGAAGACTTTTCCTCTAAAGAGTAGGAGGAAGACTGGGAAAAAAAATGAAATAATTATTACTTTTTTTTTGAATTTTAGGGGCACAAATGGTTTTTGCTTACATGGATGAATTGTATAGTGGCGAAGTCTGGGATTTTAGTGCACCTGTCACCTGAATAGTGTCCATTGTACCCAGTGTACCCAGTAGGTGGTTTTTCATCCCTCACCCCACCTCCCACTCTTCCCACTTCTAAGTCTTCAAGGTTCATCATACTACTCTGTATGCCTTTGCATACCCATAGCTTAGCTCCCACTTACAAATGAGAACATGTGGTATTTGGTTTTCTGTTCCTGAGTTACTTCCCTTAGGATAATGATCTCCTGTTTCATCCAAGTTGCTGCAAAAGACATTATTTATTTTTTATGGCTGAGTAGTATTCCATATATATACCACGTTTTCTTTATCCACTCTGTTGGGGACTTAGGTTGATTCTACATCTTTGCAATTGTGCATTATGCTGTGATAAACATATGTGTGCAGGTGTCTTTTTTATATAATGGCTTTTCCTTTGGATAGATACCCAGTAGTGAGATTGCTGGATCGAATGGTAGACCTACTTTTAGTTCTTTAAGAAATCTCCATACTATTTTCCATAGAGGTTGTACTAATTTACATTCCCACCAACAGTGTATAAGTTTTCCCTTTTCATCACATCCACACTGACATCTATTGCTTTTTGACTTTTTAATAATGGCCATTCTGGCTGGGGTATCTCATTATGGTTTAATTTGCATTCATTATGAAATGATTGTGATAATTCTGGATGTGAGAGAGTAGGGGGGATTTTAAGGAAGGGTGGGGGATGTGGGGACCTGAATATGGGCAGTGGTCATGGAAAGAAATGGGCAGATTCTAGAGGATTGATGAAAGAACAAACAAATGTAATCAGTGACTAGACTGGAGAAACAGGACTTGAAGGTTGTCGTGGATGATTCTGAGTTTTCTGGGAATTTGTGCCTCTAAAGTTGATTTGTCTGAATAGTAAAAATTGAAATTCCAAATCCTTAATGGAAGTTTTCAGAGTCCTGTACCCCTTGCCAGCCATCCTGCTTTAAAATGACTTGCTGTTTAAATTCTTCAGTGTCTCTTTCCTTTGCTTTCCTCTAAGCACCAGGCTTGTGCGTGAGAGGCTATAACTTGTCTTCTTTCCTTCATGTAGGTTGGTGATACAGACTTGCTGGTCCTCGTGAACGTGCCGGTGATTTGGACTCCAAGGGCAATCTGTCTGTCAGTTTTGACAGTATTGTCTAGTCTCAGTGAGAGATGGAAGGAAGACCACTGAGATTTCTCTGAGTCTGAAAATAGATACTGTTCTTAGCATTCAAATTTGCTTTGAAGGAGCATTCTTCACATGCCCATGGTCAGGAACAGTTTAAGGAGTGTTAGGATCCAAAAAGTTGACTGGATTTCCCCGCCTCTCTTCACAGTCTATATTTAGGCCCCAGCCTATCAAAAATATTTAAGAGGAGTATTTGGCATATTTCTGAAATATTATTTTTGAAATATTATGCTCAGCATTTAAGCAAATGAACGACACAGGGACAGCTTTGGGCAATGCTATGAGTGGGTCTCCAGCACCCCTTTCTCTTCATTGGTGTTCTCAAGCTGATCTCTGGTTGCTTAGAGCTCTTCACAGAGGACTTCATCAGGACTGGCCTTCAAAATCCCTGCTGCTAAGCCTTTCCTTTCCCAGATCCCATATCAGATTGTCATGTTCCTAGAGGACTGAACATAGTCAGTGGTCTAATAAATAATAATGATAGATATGGTTTATTGAGTGCCTGGCATGGTGCTTTTCATACATTATCTCATTTTATTCTCACAACAGTTTTGGAAGTATTACTATCCCTCTTTACAAATGAGGAGAGACTGAAACACCAAGACTGTCATTAAGTTGGATAAACGTCATGCAGCTTGTAAGTGCCAGAGATAGAATAGGACCACAGGTCTCTCTCATAATATACACGCCTGCTAATAATACTTTCAATCCCTTAATTCTGAGGAATGATTTCCAATGGGCATTTCAGGAATTAAGGCAAGCTCTCAGAGGCTCTATCGTTGATAAGGGCTTTATTTCAGTGGGGCCTTATTCTCTTAAACTTGCTTTTGAATGAAGTAAGCTCTTTGCAAAGCTCTTGTTAGCAGAAAAAAACCACATGTCTTAATTCAAAATGTTATTTGAAATCTCACAATCTGTATTTTTAATAACAATGTAAGGCAGGTGAACTGTTTGTCTTCAAAAGGTTAATTTTACACACCAACTCTTTACTGCCTCTCAATAAACGTTGCTTAATTACAATGTGTTAAAAAGAATGGAGCAGAAGTATGGTCTGTAAAAATATTTGTTATCTTTTGCTTTTTTCGTTTCCTGATTCTGAGGAACTCTGAGCGGTTGTTTGTCAAACTCCTTTGTACCTGCCCGAGCACAAACGCCCTTTTGCTGGGCTGGGCCCCACGCAGAATGGTGAAGTGGCTGAAGTTTGAAAAGCAGCACACTGCTCTCAGTGCTCCCAGCTTCCTCCTCTCCACTCATTTCCCTGCCTGTTTTATATTTTGTTCAAAATAAAATAAAATGCAAAGAAGACAAACTTTTCTCTTCCTCTCACTCAAGAAGGGATCTTCAGACACATTTTTATGTGATTTAAAGTAAATGTAATTTCCGGGTATTGACATTTTCAACTACATTTCGAATCACAAAACCGAAGATTATTTTTCCTGGTAGAAGGAATTCCAGGTTGAGAAACCTGAGGAATGAAGTGTTGGGGAATGCCTGAAGAAAGAATTTGGCTAGGATGAGCAGAGTGTTCCTCCTCTTCTCCCCAGAGCAGACAGGCTTCACGAGAAAAGTCTTGAAGATAGCCATTTCTTTACTGATTTTTTTTCCTTGGTGGATTTTAGTAGTTCTACTTTTTCAGATGATACTTCAGGCCATTTTTTTCACTGTGTGGCAGAAAAAAATAAAGAGGTTTCAAGGAAACAGAGCTGTCTTTTGCCCTGGGGCTTGTTGATCTGGGCAAGGTCTTTACCACCGAGTGCCCTTAAGGGATGGAGGAACTAGTTCCTGCAACAGCGCTGATAAGGGTTTAGAGAGTGTTTCAAAGTTTACAAAACACATTCATGGAACAGTCAAGTGGAAAAGTTTTTTTAGACACATATAAAATATTATTAAAACTGAGTGCAAGTTATTTGGACTAGCCTTCATTTGGGACAGTCTCTCAAAAGCTGAATTATTCTTTTTTCTTCTGATGATAAAAATACTAATTGTAATGCAGAACAAGCTCTTTCCTCCATCTCCCCTTGTTGCCACTGCATGAGAGTAGCAGAGAGTAGTGCCTAAGTGGCAGTGGTACATACATGATGGCTTGAATGGGGTGGCACAAAAAGCTTGTAGTATGATGCTGACTGCCGTGTGGTATTCCTGCCTAGTCAAGTCTTCCCCCTCCTACTTTCATTCTGGGCTGTGAGTTTTATACTAGTTTAAGCTAGCTCCTCATCTTTTGAAGCTCCTCATCTTTTTGAACCATGTGAGAAAGCCATCCCGCACCATTGCTGTTGAACCTTTCTTCATGTGGAATTTGTTGAGACTTGAGGGCCCCCATCTTATGGGGGACCATTATAAGCAAATCTCCCATGATTTTTCACCCTTGTGCTCCACGGTTACAGCCCACTTCTCATCACTCATCATAATGTGATCCTCTCCCTTGATCCAACAAAATAAGCCAGTTTACAGCCTGAGCTTCCTACAATGAAGTTCACTGTCTAGTCTTACCTATTTTCACAGTACTTCTAATCAGCTTTTCAGGGTCTTAAATAAGTCACTCTATATGAATGAACAGCCAAAGATGTCTAGATATTTGAGAAAACACTTTAATATGAAATGAACTCAGAGGAAGCAAAGACAATGTAGGAAAAAAAAAACAAAGATTCTCAGAGAGATAAGAGAAGATAATGAATCCATGGACATGAACAGGATACTATAAAAATGAAAAGAGAATAAAAAAGACCATCAAATATAAAAATGATGACAGTAGAAATTAAACATTAAACCAAAACATTGATACAGTTGTTGAGTAAATGTTACAGACTGAATTGTGTCCCCCCTCAAATTCATATATTGAAGTCTTTTTTTTTTTTTTTTTTGAGGCAGAGTCTTGCTCTGTCACCAGGCTGCAGTGCAATGGTGCGATCCTGGCTCACTGCAAGCTCTGCCTGCCGGGTTCACGCCATTCTCCTGCCTCAGCCTCCCGAGTAGCTGGGACTACAGACGCCCGCCACCATGCCCAGCTAATTTTTTTTATTTTTGGTAGAGGCGGGGTTTCACCCTGTTAGCCAGGATGGTCTCGATCTCCTGACCTTGTGATCCGCCTGCCTGGGCCTCCCAAAGTGCTGGGATTACAGGCGTGAGCCACCATGCCTGGCCATATTGAAGTCTTAATCTCCAGTATTGGGAATGTGACTGTATTTGGGGATAGGGCTTTAAAGAGGTACTTAAGTTAAAATATGGCTCTTAAGGTAAGTCCTACTGGAATATAACTGGTATCCATTTAGGAAGAGGCGATTAATACTTATAGAGAGACATCAAGTATGTCCCTCACAGAAGGATGATCATGAAGAGGCAGCAAGAGGGCAGCTATCTGCAAGTGGAGAAAGGAGAACTTAGAGAAACCAACTCTCCTGGCACCATACTGTTGGACTTCTAGCCTCCAGGACTCCCAGAATATACATTTCTCTTTTTAAAAATAGCCATTCTGTGGTATTTTGTTATGATACTCCTAGCACACCTATACAGTACATTGCCAAGACATCAAAATAACCACAAAAAAACAACAAGACAAACAAACCAAAATCAGAAGATGGAAAGTGAAGGACAAAAGAAGAAAACAGGCAAACAGTCTAAGTGGATCAAGATCTTATAGAAACAGGCAAATAAAATAAAGAAAATTATAAAAAATATAAGAAAATTTTATTAAATGTTTTGCCAAGTGCCTATTATAACAACAGAAAATAAAAAATGTATATCAAATCCTATTGTGAGATTTCCGAGCACTGGAAATGAAAAGCAGATCTTACAATTTTCCAGAAGGAATGACAAATAAAAAGAAGGAACAAAACATTGGTCATACCTACAAAGAATCAGAAACCAAAACGGTGTTTAATTTCTCAAGAAGGGAAAGTGTTAAGTAATTGTAAGTGAGTAATTGTAAACTCATTTTATTAGTTGAATTTGTTTCTATGGCCATGTCTTAGGAAACTTCACACAACTTTTCTACTAATGTAAGAATGACTTGTTTTGTGTTTAATCCAAAATATTAAACATCATGGCACTTAGTATAGTACATTCTGCATCTGTGCTCAATAAAAGTTAAAGGGAAATTAGAGGATGGACTAAATATGATATTTGGCAGCAAAGTTTGCTGCCAGCAAAGATTTTTACCATCGTACTGGTCAGATGGCATTGTGATAACAAGATTCTGTTCTAAGCCACTGATCTAAAAGGGATGTTTTCAGAAGACAATGAATAGGAAAGTGAATCAAGTTGGAATCTAGCCATACAGGAAAAGGATGAAGGAATAAAGGATGCCTGGTGGGAGTGTAAATTAGTTCAACCATTGTGGAAGACAGTGTAGCAATTCCTCCAGGACCTAAAGACAGAAATATCATTTGACCCAGCAATCCAATTCCTGGATATATACCCAAAGGAATACAAATTATTATATTATAAAGACACATGCACACATATGTTCATTGCAGCACTATTCGCAATAGCAAGACATGGAATCAACTTAAATGCCCATCAGTGATAGACTGGATAAAGAAAATGTGGTACATACACCATAGAATACTATGCAGCCTTAAAAATAATGAGATCATGTCCTTTGCAGGGACATGAATGGAGTTGGAGGCAAATTAACACAGGAAAAGAAAATCAAATATTGCATGTTCTCAGAAGTGGGAGCTAAATGATGAGAACACATGGACACATAGAGGGGAACGACCACTCGCTGGGGCCTATTGGAAGGTGGAGGGTGGGAGGAGGGAGAGGATGAGGAAAAATACCTGAGTGATGAAAGAATCTGTACAACAAATATATCATAGTGTATATGTATTTATTCAATTTAATCTCATTACCATTGGTCCATTGTTCTGTACAATTGGTATATTTAAAAAACTCATTCATTAGGAATTGTTGTTGTTTTTAGGTCTTATTATTTGCCTGATATTTTGCCAGACAAGGGTGAGCAAAGCATTGTTTTCATGACACTTCTAGTTGAGTAGAGATCTTTATTTGTTGTAGCAGAAATTCATTCCTGCACTGCAGGGAAAGTTTTACTAAATGATGCTTAAGATAACCTGTTCAGCAAACGTTATTGAGTGTTGCTGGGGTAAATCATTTTCTGAATTTATAAAGACACAGCCTCTGTTCTCCAGGAACAGCTCAGATATTCTGTGATACTGTGGTGCTTTGCCTACTTGGCAGGCTGATCATAGAACCAAACTAATTTGTTATCCATGATACACACAGGAGTTTGCTCTCCACTGATGAAACCCAAGAAAGCTGAACTCTGTTGGTTGGTTTATTCTTCCATTAATCAAAATAAAAGGATGATGAGGAAGTATCTCTGTTTATTCTAGAGAATTCTGACCCTTCAAAACTGAATATTTCCTTTATTATTATTTCTGAAACACGAGGGGTATCCAAAGGATCAAGATTAGACTAAGGCATAGGGAGACCAGACAGTCACCTGTGTGATGTCTACTCAACATATATTTCCCACATTACCTGCTCCTGGTAGTAGAAATTCTATTATTTATGATTCATTCTTTATGATTAGCCTTGCCCATGTCTGGTAATCTCCTTTAGAATTCAGTTATTTCCATCAAATCTGTCAGCTTGAATTGGTTTAATAAGGCAAGTTTCTTCTCTAAGGTTTAGAATCAAGCTACATTAAATGATTGAGAAATGTCTTGGGCAGAAACCTTAAAAGAGGGAGTTGAAGAAAAGTGAGCTGGAAACTCCCAACATCAATCTATTTTACATTTTGCCTACCACCTGCCCCATCTCGGAGGTTTTGGACTTTGAACTCCCTGCCCTGGGAGGTATCTGAGCTTGACAACTGGAGATGGCTGCTAAGTAAAGTTTTTTTGATAGTCCAGAAAAAGAAAATGAATTTGACATTTTGAATATCAAGAAACATTTAAGCATAAAAAGGTCTAAAAGTTAGTTAGCATTCGGGTCAACTTAAAAACATACACATATACAAAAACCTGAGGAAACGAACAGTGTACTGTAATTGAGTTATGGTAGACAATCTATACAGTTTAGATACAAATATTTACCTTTCTTCATTTTTTCCGGTTAATGTGGATAAAATAAAAGCCATGATCCCATATCATTGAGATAATCATTTTCCCATTAATTTGGTATTTTATGCAGAAGGTAGGAATAACATGTCTGGTTTATTTCAGAAATAATAATTTTATAAACCTGTCAGGGTTTTAAAATGCAGCTGAACTCACCAGACTCCACAGGAATGTAATGAGTACTGCATAATTTTTTGTAGGTTTTACTAAAGATTTTGCAGGCTCTAGGAAGGGTTGCGTCACACATAGCAATCCATCATTTTATTTGCACTCTTTCCCCTTCTCTCTTTTCCATATCTTCTTCCGGATTCTCCCTTGAGTTTCCAATACTTTTTTCTCAGTTACACGGAGCAACTTCTCTCTTTCTACAAAGTTTTATCACCACCCAATGCCAAGGCCCATGAGGCTTAGCTCCCATGTGGGCTTATCAAAACATTTTTTTCAACAAAAGCAACTCTTCTCATAAGCAGAATTCTAGCTGCTACAGAATAATTACTTTATCATTGCTATGACAAAACTTTAGCGTTAGAAGGAAATACTAAATGGTTTCGTATTTCATTCATGACCCTCTCCAGACACCAGAAAAAAACTCTGAAATTTCAGATTTTTAAGCTTTTAGTTTGTAAATTTATTATGTGTATTTTAAAGCTTATCTTTTAGTCTAAGTTTTTATTCAAGCCCACTACAAGGAACTGAGCAACATGGTCAGTTTGAACACTTGTATGCCGGTGGCATTGAACAATGAGTTTCATCAGGAAAAAGCCATAGATTAACTCATGAAGGAGCCAATATGTTCTTTTTTATGATGGTAAAAAACATATAACACGATAACTACCCTCATAAATTTTTACATGTGCAAACAGTACACTATTGTTAACTAGCACAATGTTTTACAGCAGATCTCTAGAACTTTTTCATACTGCATAACTGAAACTTTGTACCTATTGAACAGCAACAACTCATTTCTCTCTCCCTACAGCTCCTGGCAACTGCCATTCTACTTTCTGCTTCTATGAGCTTGACTACTTTAGACACCTCATATATGGAATCATGCAGTATTTGTCCTTCTGTGACTGGCTTGTTTTGCTTAGCTTAATGTCCTTAGGGTTCATGCATGCTGTCATTTATGACAGAATTTCCTTCTTTTTTTTAGATTGAATAATATTCCATTGTTTGTATACACCACATTTTTAAATACATTCACCCATAGATGGACACTTAGGTGTTCATTCATCTGTTAATGGATATTTGGGTTGCTTCTGTATCTTGGCTATTGTGAATCATGCTGTAATGAACAAGGGCATGCAGATATCTTGTTGAGATACTGATTTTATTTCCTTTGAGTAAATACCAAAAAGTGAAATTGCTGGATCTTGTGGTGATTCTATTTTAATTTTTTGAAGGACCCGCATATTGTTTTCCATACAGTTGCACCATTTTACATTCCCACCAAGTGCACAAAGGTTTCAATTTTCCTCTATCCTTTCAACACTTGTTATTTTTTGTTTGTTTGTCTTACCTCTTCCTTGAGCTCTACCCATTGCTGACATACACCAGCTCGAATCAGGACTCTGTAAGTGCATCATGCCCCCTGGCTTGGGCAATGCATCACCCATACGACCATGAAAGGTGACCTCACATGAAAAATGTGTAAAGTTATTTGGTAGTTTCCATCTTCAGGCAAGCTCTTGCTAATTGTTGATGTCATCATGAACATTGTTTGGCTATTAAAAGCTCATTAAGAGAGAAAAAGCAGAGATGAATGGTTATAATGATGGAGTGAGGCTCAGAAATAGTATCTCTCCTTATAAAAATTCTTCTTAAGTCTTTATTTAAAAAAACTTTCTCTGGACCTCTTAAACTAACATTTCTGTGTCTCTTCCAACAAAGAGTTTAAGTTTACAGCCGCCACTTAATCACTACCCATTCATTTCAAAACCTCATGCAGTCTAATTTCTGTCCTGCATATTAATATGAAGAGCACGTTGCTTCCAAGAACACAAATGATCTCTTCATCACTAAGTCCTCTCTGAACATTCATCTCTGATGATAGCTCTTTCCTGGAAAGCACCTCCTCCTAGCTTCCAAAGCACTATTCAACTTACAATGGCACATCTTTATTGACTGCTTATTATGTGTTAGACACTTTCTGGGATAGGAAACAAGATAATAGCTAGTAAATGATTGAAGAAACTGCAGGTGTAACTGTGATAAGTAAAGACTACATTAATTGCCATGAAGAAAAAATAATGTTCTTCTAGAGTAGCACTGTCCAACAGAAATAAAATAAAAGCCACATATGTAATTTTAAACGTTCAAGCAGCCACATTTTAAAAGTAAAAGAAAATAAAGGAAATTAATCTTAACATTTTATTTAACTCAATGTATTCAAAATATTATCATTTCAACATATAACCAATATACAATTATGATGAGATTATTTATACCATTTTTAATCACTAAGTCTTCAAAACCTATATGTGTAAAATTATGTATATATACTATATAATACATATACAATATATTAAGTCTTTAAAATCTGTCTATATCTATATAGTGCTGTGTATTTTACACATAAAAGCCATTTAAATTTGGACTAGCTGCATTTCAAATACTTAAGAGTCCATGTATCTGGAGGCCATATCAAACAGTGACAATCTAGAGAGCAGAAATAGAACAAACAAAAGAAAGACAGTTTTGGCTCAGAAATAGAACGGTTTTTACTAGCAGTTAACAATTATGACTGTCCAGCAATGAAATGAACTTCTTTCCATAGAAAGCTCTCAAGTGGGAATGAGGCTGTAGATAGGGATAAGTTGGTTTACTTTATTTTATTTTATTTTTTATTTTTATTTTCAGCTGACATGGGATAATCGTATGTACTTATGAGATATAGAGTAAATCAGTTGAATTTTAATGTCCCTCAAGTAATTACCTTTTTAAAAAAGATAATTAAAATGCCCCAAAATAATGTATTAATATTTGGGGGCAACAATTTACACAATGCAGAGGTGTATAAAGAAATGTTTAATAATTTTCTCTTTCACTTTCCATCTCTGAGTAAACAAATGTTAACAATTTGGTATATATCCTTTCAGACATTCCTCTATATTCATATAAATATATATAAGTACACACGTATATTTTTAATTTTAAAAAGGAAAATATGATAAAATATATACACCTACTATGTCCCCACAAAAATTAAAAAAGTTTTTAAAAAGGAAAACATGACAAAAAGGGTGTGCCATAGTTTACTTTGCTAATATATTATTACATCTTTCTAGGTCAATATATGTGTATCTCACTCATTTTTAAGTGGCTGCATAATTTTCTATATAACTGATATACCATAATTTATTCAAACATTCACCTACCAGGAGCCTCATGACATGTCCAGTTGGGCCACCTCTGATGTCAGCCACACTTGAAGGGGACAGTTCCACGTGAATGTAGAATCAGCTTGTGCTGACAGCATCTTGACTCAAGTATGTGTCTTGAGTTGTTTTGCTTTTTTTCTCTAGAGTTTCTCTCTAATGGCTGTGCTCCCACCTCCTGACCGCCAGTGGGCAATTCTGTAAGTTATTCAGGAGGCAGAATCAATTGCTGTTGCTTTCAGGAGTGATCAACTTCCATTTTTAATTGGGCTTTTCAATCTTCCCCGCCTCATTCTCCCTGGTCCCATGATCCCCTCTTGGAGTCACCTTCCAAATAAACTGGCTGTGCAGGAGTCTTTCTAATGACAGACATATGGATAATTTTTACTGTTTTTTTTTTTTTTTTGTGATGGGGTCTTGCTGTCACCCAGGCTGGAGTGCAATGGTGCAATCTCGGCTCACTGCAACCTCCGCCTCCTGAGTTCAAGCGATTCTCCTGCCTTAGCCTCTCAAGTAGCTGGGATTACAGGTAAGCACAACCATGCCCGACTAATTTTTGTATTTTCAGTAGAGATGAGGGTTTTGCCATGTTGGCCAGGCTGGTCTCGAACTCCTGACTGTGGGTGATCCACCCACCTTGGTCTCCCAAAGTGCTGGGATTACAGGCATGAGCCACTGTGCCTGGCCGATTTTTACTGTTAATAAACAGAGATGCACTGAACTTCTTTTTTAAATATTATACATCAGTGCTTTTTTATTTTTAAGTATTAGATTATCAAATGAAATGTGTCATCAGATTACATTTCAAAAAGGCTATAGCAAATCACAGGCCAAGTGACAGTATGCAGGAATCCTTTTTATATACACACTACCCATCAAAGATTACTGTACAATTTTTGCCACTCTGATTTGAACGTAGTGGTATGTCATATTGCTATATTTTCCTGTCAGATGTGATGCGAGGGGCATCTTTTCATGTTTTTGAAAATTTATTTATGTCAGCTCATGCAAAAAACCATCTGAGATTGATTAAAGACATAAATGAAAAAACATAATGAAAATATTCAAAGAAATTTCAGAGAAAGTTTGTTTCACCATGTGTGAGGAAGACATTCTTAACTATAAATAAAGATGGATAAATTTGACTAGATTAAAATTTTGCTTTTTTTTAAGTTCTGATTGAGCAAATGATACCATAAGCAAAGTTAAGACAAATGATGGACTGGCAAAAATATCTACAAAACATAAAATAGACATGATGAATTGATATAAAAATCAAGCTATCTTATAGAAAAGCAGGCAAAGGCCAAAAACAGAAGAAAATGTGTGGCATCTTCCTTCCTATTAGCAGTATAATTCTCCAGGTTATTTTTAGATGTACACACAAACAGAGGCCTGTAAGCTCAGGACCAATCTTTTCAAGAGAATTCGTTCAGACAGAGCTTACTTTGACTTGGGGACTACAGGTCAGCTGCTCTGGAATTCAGAGGCCACATCTCTGTAACACAATGGAAGTTACAAATAGTCTAATACATTTTGTCTACCTAGACCCAAGAATAATGTCCTTGTATTATGTGGGCTGGCATTCATACACCTAACTTCTCTTGGCCTGCATCATTTATCTGATTCTTCCCAATATATTGGATTAGGCAATTTCTAAACTTTATAAACCCTTTTATTGTGTGTGTAGTTCACCCCATCATATCAGCCACCAGGTAGAACCCCCAAGGTATCACAAGTCTGTGCAATTTATTTTGATATCTTAAAAGCATTAAAAAAATCTCATCTCACACAGAACATAGAACAGATATATTGCAATGCAGTGATGCCAGATGGGTTAACATTTATATTTCTTTTCTACTCAATGCTCCATGGTGAAAATAATAGTATTTCTTTATCCTTGTTTGTACTGTCTGAATGCCATAAATTACAGCTCTGCTCCAAAGCTGGTGAGTTATAAAGCCATAATCTGTTCACACACAAATAAAATGTCTTTCTGTATTTGGCCTTTGGACATAACTTCAGTGGGGGGAGAATTTATGAGCTATCAGATCCATGAGCTGCATCAGGTGTGCCAGAAGTTATGTTGATATGGCACATAAACTTAGATTCAAATCTAAGTTTAAGGTTTTAATGGGCCAGTTAAGTACAAACACTGGGGCCTGGTTTTCCTTCCCCATTGAACGAACCACTTTTTGCTTAGGAATCTATTTATTTTAAATGTAAGTATAGAGAGGGAATAGCCTCAGAGGCAAGTGCTCACTGGGAGAGGAGAGAGGGGATCGATTCTTCTTTTGTAGTTGCTGCCGTTAAACTCCAGATGAAAAGATGCCTAGTGACATGAAGCTGTGAAAATGCCTTCAGACAATGTTTTAGAGCCTGAGATAAACAGTAATGGGACACAGCTAATTAGCTATTAAAACAATTGAATGGATTTCATTGAATTTTTACCAAATGGCAGAAACTGTTAGCTCTGAAGATTTTTTTCAGTAGCATAGGTTCAAACTTAAATGCCTTAAAAACAGGTAATGCAGATTTAAAAAGACAAGTGATGCTCTCTTTACAGGATGTATTTTATGTTCAGGTCATGAGATTATATGAATTGTCCGTGGATAGTCTCATGACCCATAGTTTACAAGAATTTAGTGTATTGTGTAGTTAACGGCTGACTGCCTGTGCGGTCCAGTATTTTTATGGTCCTGAGAAAAGCATAGGTTTCTCTGTGAAGCAGTTGTGGAAAGGTTGTAAAGTGACCTCAACTGACTGCTGAGTCATCTATTGACGTCAAGAACATTTTATAGTCTGGTGTTTGGTGTATTTTTAGACTCTAAAATCATGGCTGATATATTTAATAGCATCAGTCTTTGACTCATGGATTTATTGTTTAACTCTTACCATTTGCTTTTAACAGAGAAACAGCTATAGAATGACAAAACTCTTCCACTTTTTCAAGTGCATTTTTACCCATACAAGAGGCCATTAAGCATTCTGTTCACATGCTGTGAAAGTAAGGGGCTTTAGTACTTAATTTGGAGAGGAAATGTGATTGAGGACAAAGCGCAGGACCTGGACTCTTACTGTGCACGTGCAATTTGTTAGCTGTGTAACACTGAGGAAGAGACTTAGGATCTCTAGGCATCAATTTTCTCCTCTGTGAAATGGAGATAGTAATATCTGCATCATTTGGAATGCTATCTGTGTTAAGAAGCCTAGTCTCAGAAAACCCAGTTTCAAATGGGCTTAAGCAATGAGTAAGTTTATTATCTCATGTAATTAATTGGAAACCCAGAAATAGCGTGGGTTTCTGGTGCAGAATAATCAGTGGCTCAAATGTCATTGGTGACACAGGATATTTCCACGTCTTCCTTTGCCAGATATAGATGTCATCTCCAGCTGCTTCCCTTTGTAATTATAAGGTGGTTGCCAGTGACAATAGAGATGAATGCTTTCTAGTTCTGTCTAGCTGAAGACAGAAAGAAATTTCCAACCTTCCAGTCTGGAATATAAATCCTTCGCTTCATTGATTGGGTTAACTTAGGTCCTGTATTAACTCTTCATCCTACCCCAGACACAATCAGAGGAATTCATTGCTCCTATTGACTCATCATCTGAGAATGGAACACAGAAGTTCAACAGTGTCCGTGGTGCTTTCCATAGCACTTTACAGAGTAGTTGTGAGGGCTAATTTAGACGCACAACATGTGGTACATACAGGGTATTCCGTTAATGGTAATTACTACCAATTCTATTATTATTACCACTCGGTGAGTGTTGGCTCACTCACTGGTGCATTGGGCTCCATAGTTTACCCTGTTTGACCTGAATATGGTGGTAAAGGCGACAAGCTCACAAATTTGCCTCCTATTTGAGTCACTGAATTTTGTACAGAGGAAACAATCTTTAAAAAGTCTATTTATGTCTTAGCTACAGCGCTAAGCCGCATAAGACGTCTTACACATTTTGCCCCTGTTTACAAGGAAACCCAAGCAAGAGGCCATGAACAAGTCAGGACAAACCCATCATCACTGTGGAAAAAAATTTAGATAATTAATTTTTAAAAACTTTATAAGAAATACCACCAATTAAAGGACATAACTTTTAAAAAGTGAATTCTTAACTGATGTAAATGGGTAAATAAGTCAGTTTTGCATTTTAAGAACACATACTCCGGTGCCAACTAAGTAATGCTTCCTCCACGTGGAAGTACTACTAAACCATGTGCTTAGATTAGACTTAATGTTAAAAAGTTTTTTTCCCCCCTCAAATCATTAGACTCTGAAAAAGCATAGAATTTCAAGTGTTGACCAAACTCTTCTAAACTTATATTAAAACTTGTTAGACCAAGCCAGGTATGTTTGAGCATGTAAACAATTCATATGAATCCATTCTTTTTCTAAAGGGAGTGGTCTATATAATGAACAGGTCTAAGTGTCCAAATTGTTCTTGGAAAAAAACAGTGTACCAAGAGTCAGGAGTAGGGAACAGATGACACTGTTAAACAGGATAATTTGAAGATAAATTAATAAAGGGAGTACTAACAAAGTTGCAGGCAGGGGGGAGAAAAACCAAAAGAGATTGTGCAGTGCAGTAGTCTAGAGTCAGTAAAGGCCAGAGCAGAGGAGTTACGTCTGCAGGCCTATCTCCCTCTAGCTTGTACCCAGGTTCCTCATTGGCTGAACTCATCTGAAGCCAGAGGACAGAGGATGATGAAGCCTGTGGATACAGCCAAGTGGGGAAGTCTCCGCAGCTCAGAGCAGGGTGCAGGGTGGGCTTTGGATTTGCAGAAGCCAACAGAGTTTTTAAGCACACAGCCTTTTCCAATAATACTTTTATTTCAGTCATAAACCTAGGAAGATCCCATCACCATTTAGTTAAACTGTGGAACTTAAAGATATGAGGCAATTTTGGGGACCAGTTAGGAAGCTTGGATCTGCTGTCTTTTCTGACTTCATATTGACTTGAGACTTGGTTCAAACTTCATAAGGTACAGTGAGTATAAAGTTTCCAGGACAGATTCTGAATGAAAGTGTTTCCCTGGAGACTTCCTGACCAAGGATGTTATGAATTTGGGATTATGTTCAATCTTAAAGGTTTCAAGGTTATAGATAAACAGTTTCTCGAGACACCTCTACGTCCCTGGAACTTCAGGTATGGAATATGACATTAACTGATAGCCTATTTTGTTTTTTTCCAGGGATTTAAAATTTTTTCTAAAATTTGGTTATTGTTTGGTTTTGTTCAGTTATATGTCACACGTTCTGTTTTTTTTCCATATTGACTAAGCTTGCCCACTTAAATAGTTGCATCAATGCAGATTGATATCATCACTTTTCTAAGTGGATGATGATGAAGTGGCTTAAAAATCATAGACCTCAGTGTTTTCAGATACCTCAGGAATACTGTAATCACCGTGGCAAACCATAGTTCTGATGACTCAATCCGTTTCAGGTTGACTTACTGTGGATTTCCTCGTTTCCTTCAATGTAATATAAACCACACCAACTCCCTAAAATCAACTTTCTTCACCTCTAAAGTGTGGTTAATTCTTTTAATCATCTGCTCTTTAAACTGATCTCTGTAGCCAAAGCAATGTGGTGGTTGGATGTGGTAGACAATAGGTTTAAAGTTGATGCAGATAATTCATTACATCAATCATTTGCATTGACTTAGTTACACAGATTGACAACTCTCTCTACATCTCTCTCTCACCTTCCCTCCATTCTTAATTTCCTTCCCTCCCCGACTCTTTTATTGCATTAGACTCTACTAGTATTACCTGTAGATCAAGTGTTTAGGTGCTGATGGCAGGATACAGAAGAAAAAATGTGTATGGGCAAAAACACTCAACAACTTCCAACCAAAAACCAAAAACCAAAAACCTTGATGTGTTTGCAAGTTTGCTGAGCTGTACAACTCTATGAGTTATAGAAAAAATACATGTGGCTGATTCACTGAGAGTCAAGAGGAAGTCTCAGAGCTCTTCACACACCAGATAAGAAAGTCCTTTCCTGGCATTCACAACACCACTTTCAGGAGTGCATAGGGTATTCTAGAACTGTGAATATTTCTGGCATAACCCTCATCTCTCCTTTTTCCTCAATAGTCACAGCCTTAACATCGCCTTCTGCCTTGAAGCCAGTAGGATGAATTTCACCATGAGCTTTCCCTTTGGCCTGGTCTGGCCTGTCCCTACATGAAGCCCAGAGCCCTCCCCAGGCACAAGCACTCTGATCCTCACACAGCTGCATAGTATTGGAACACCCCTGATTTCTTTTCTATATATTACATTGGGGAGAATATAGTTTATGCTTCTACTTGTTTGTTTGCATGTTTCCTTCCCTAGAATGTAAACTCTATGATGTTTGGGAACGTTATTGTTTTGCTCACTGTAATAGCCCCAGTGACTAGCTCAGAGCCTGGCATACACTAGAGCTCAAAATATCTTTGTTGAATGAATGAACATGCCAGAATATACCCCCCACCCCGTCTGTATGTGTGTCTGTGTGTGTGTGTACATACCATATCCTATGAGGGCTATCTTTCAAAGCTGTCATCTTAAGAAGTTATATACTTACTCCTATGGTGGCACTTTAACAAATATTTAAATTAGAATATTAAAATGTCAAGTGTCCAATAATATTTCGTTTTAATTATGTCAGGCCAATTCTAATTTTATGCCTCCATATCTCCCCAACTGGGATTTGAAGAGATTGAAGACTGTTCAGTGATAACTCAGCATACCCCCAATTCCACCCCATTTCACTCTGTGAAGAACTAGTTCAGGTATGTGATAAGGAGAACCATGGGGTGGAATCCAAAGAGGGCTCCTATTTCTGGCCCTGCAATTTGATTTGTATGATCTTGGGTATATCCTTTAGCTCCTGGGCCCAGATATACAAGAAAGAAAGAATGTTTGCTTCTGGGAAATGTTATCAATTTCTTTGATAATCACGGGGGAAAGGTTCCATGTAAAAAGAGGGTACAGTATTTATCTTCTTAAGAATTTGACATGGCTAACCTCTTGTGAAATAGGTGGGTAGACAGTTATCAGCTGAAAATAATCTCCCTGAATTATTTTCACTTTGTTCATTTAAAAATTTCACAGCCATTTCTAAGACCCAAAATAACAAAGATTTAACACTGTTACCACTGAAAGAAGCTCTAGGCCTGGAGGTTGAAGGAAATCATAGAATGAGTAGGAAGCTTGTTTTACAGGTATAAAGATGAGAAAAGTTACTTTACAGTTGTAATTACTTCTTTATTTACTTTAGGAGAGTCTAGATCTTCATGTGTCATATCCAATTGCTAGCACATACAGGTTAATCCCTGATTAACCCAGCACTGACTTCTGGTAACAAATAATGCTGACCATAAAACATGGGTTGTTAAAATAATCAGACATATGCACTAAATCTTTCATGGAGTCCAGCAAATTGTATATTTATCAAAACTGACAGGGTATATTAGTAAAAGACAACTCCAATTGATCATTTAATTTCTCTTAACTTTAGTTTTCCTATGAGAGAAATGACTTATGCAGTATTTTTCATATCTGGCTGTGTGTGTACATACACATACACACACACAAATCCAATAGCTTTTTAATAAATAAATAATAGAAATGATAAAAAAACACAGCTTTTATTGATAAAAATACAAATAGCTATTATTTAGCCACTGCTTACGACATGAGCCTCTGTGCTAAGCATTTTACACATTATTTCACTTAAACCCTTCAATAAATGTATGAAGTATGTATTATTGTTATCATCCTGAGATTGCCAGTGAAGAAATAGTCTTAGAGAAGTTAATTAAGTTACACAAGATCACAGAGCTTGTAAGTGACAGAACAGTATGGCTCTAGATCACTCCTTTATGTGGTGAGCACGTACTAAGAAATACACTATACAAAGTAATAGCTTATATGCAATAATTAAAGGACAAAATCTGTCACTGCATTTATAGTGAGCCAGATTTCCTCAGGGCCTTGACTGTCAATGGTCAGTAAGCTTAGCTGACAGCCAAGGCCAGTCCTGCCATGCCCTGGATCAGGGTGAGGTGACCAAGCCAGAAGCATTAGGTAGCCTTCAGGCCATTGCTGCTCTTTCTCACCTGTTGGCCAGAGAAATGCACAAACAATTCGGTCTGACTAGCCCTGGACTAGAATCCTCAGGTGTGTGACCAGAAGAAGCACAGAATTGTTGTCTGCTCAGTCTAATGGTCTGTTATCCCAGGGGAGCCCAGGCTGCACTTTGCTCCTGAAATGACTCTCTGGAAAGGTCTTCTGCCATTAGCTATAATGGCTGCAGGCAGCTTAAAGGGCAAATCATCCATTTGTAATCCTAAACCCAGATGTCAAAGATGAGAGGGAAGAGTGTGAACTGTGTGGTTTAAATGATTCTAAATTATGCTCCTGAGAACTCTTGTGAGGGTCAGGCTCTAAATGTCCCACTCCTGCCTCAACTCTATAACAACTCTTCCCTGTAAATGATGCCCACTTTGGGATTCTATGTGAGATTTCATATGTATAACATGTTCCCTGGTAAAATACATTTGTTGTCATTAGTGTGGCATGGAGGCAGATTCATTATTCCATTAGGGAGAAAATGTACTCTCAGATCCAAAGGACGTATTTATTGTTACATCCTTTCAAAGGTTCTTAAAAGAGTCAGATGAAGGATACAATTATTAAGATATTAAAAGATGGCACTTTACAGCTGACAGAGCTTTATTTTATGCTTTTTTTTCTTGTTAGGATAGTAGAGATAAGAAAGATTTGAAAATAAGGTATTTAAAATTATTTTGAAAATTTGTTTTTAGAGGAAAGGAAACCTTTCATAACGTGGTGTAAATGAAAAAACTTTGGCTCTTCTTCCGGAAAAAGGAATCATGTATGGAAAATCCCCATCTAAAAGGTCACTTTCAACCGAAACTGAAAGAATATAAACAGGTTCATAATGTAAAACCAGAGAGGGATAAACAAGTATTCTTCAAGCTGAAATGCAGTGTGATATTTCTCTAAAGTGTTATGTTGGAAATGTTATGAAGTCATTTGTCATTATTATTTGATCATCTGTGCAAAAAACACAGCTAAATATTGCTTGAGAATTTGGAGGGAATGAATTGAGCCTTACAAGGAGGAAATCCTCTTTTTTTGATGCTGCTGTAAGGGTAACTTTTATTATTAAAGGAAATATTCCATTAGCGTTTACATGAAGTTCTCTTCATCATGGGTCTTAGTGGTGGGGACTATGTAACACTGGCTGTGGCTAGTTTCTCTGTAATTTGTTGATAGAGATTAGTTCATCTTCTGGGGTCTCAAAAGATCTGGGGAGATGACTTACATGTACTTAAAAGGCAATTTGTTATCTTTGTATTGTCTCAGTGACCAAAGAGGCATTTTCCTGGATTCTCTTGTGATGAAGAAGGGGTTTGGAAGTTTGTTTACTTACTGGGGCAATTCTGGCATCAGAATTATTTACTGACACTTGGACCTTTACACCCCTTTAAGCTCTCCATTGTATTGCTGTAGCTGGAAGCTTGGGAATTATGTTTCTTGGGCTCACTTGCTTAGCAGAGTTTCAAATTGGCAGGGCTATCCCTATGAGATGCTCTCACATGGGTTTGGAAAGTAGAAGAGGGGAATACCTTTTCTTTTTCATTCCCTGGTGCTGTGGTTTGGATGCTTGTCCCCTCCAAAATACATGTTGCAATTTGATCTAGTGTTGGAGGTGGGGCCTTAATGGGTGATGTTTGGGTCTTGGGGGCAGATCTCTCATGAATAGATGAATGCCTTCCCTGGGCTGTGGTGAGCGGGAGGGAGAGGTAGATGTTAAAAATGGCTTGGCATTTACCTCCCTTTCTCTCATGCTTCCTCTCTCACCTTGTGATCTCTGCATACCCTGGCTCCCCTTTGCCTTTCACCATGAGTGGAAACAGGCTGAAGTCCTCACCATATGCAGCTGCTCAGTGTTGAACATTCCAGCCATCAGAAACATGAGCCAAATAAACCCCTTTTCTTTATAAATTACCCAGCCTCAGGTATTCCTTTACAGCAACACAAAACAAGTTGGAAATGGTGGTGGGCAATTGAGAAGGCTTTTCAGATGTGAATGGTTGCCATTTCACCCATTTTGGAACTGCAGGAAGCTGAGAAGTTGGTAGTAGCTACTTGCATGGTCCTGATTTTGGGTGGCAGCAGTTTTCTTTCTCTTTGAGGCCACAGACCTGAAACATGTGGCTTCTTCCCGGCTTTTGCTCCTCCAGTCGATGTAAGGAGGAGCTTACATTTTGCTCCTTACAAATTCAATGTAAGGAACTGTGAGCTTATAAAAATCCAAAAAATTTTGCTTATAAGCAACAATTGTGTGCTTATAAAATTCCAGTTGAATTTGTTCCTGGTTGAAATAGTATGATTTCTATTCTCTGGCTGAATCTCGATTGACACGGGGGATTTTCTCCACATTTATGCTTTTCCAGTGAAGAAGATATTCATTCCTGATTAGTGGAGCTCATTAAACTTTGGAAAAGAAATTTTCTATAGGCCCCATCTTTAGCAAGATCATGAGGTTTGGTTTTATCTTTTTAAAAGTCAATTAAGGAAACATCTCCTGTACCTCATAAATATATGCACCTACTATGTACCTACAAAAATTAAAAATAAAAAAGGAAAAATGAAAAAAAATCAATTGAGATAATATAATTTTTAATCAAAATAACACACAGTTAATGAAATCCCTTTCCAGCTGAATTTCTAATGCAATTTGTGTCTGTATTTTAAAGAGCTAATTAGGCTATAAATACAAATGAAGCTGTAAAACGTGTATTTCATAACCAAGCAACAGAGTTTGTTTTGTTGTATTACCTGGGCAATTCCCTTTTCAATTGTATGGTTATGATTAACAATGAACAAGGAGAATTGAATGCTAGGGCCATCACTAATTAGTAATCAGTGTCCATCTGAACTTGATTCAATGTTATGATAAGATCATTTATCCTCATTCATTGTCCATGCCTTCAGGGTAGAGAGGGCAGGGCTGGCAGTCATGAGGGATTCCTAGAGCTTTCACAGAGGTAGTATGGGGGCTTTCTCCAGAGGGGCCCTGGATCAGAGAAATTTCTCCTGCCTATAGTGCCAGACTCTCCTGAGCACTCCAGGGATATATTCTCCTAGGTCAGTTGTCTTCCTCAGCCTTTTGACTCTGGTTCATGAAGTGTCTCTCTAAAGCTGTTGATAGCTACTATTGTTGTGGACAAAGAAACATTTTTGTAAATGTTTTTGTAACACTTCCTATGTTCCAGGCCCTATTCTAAGCACTATATATATATATATAAATATATATATAAAAAAAAATATATATATATATATAAATATATATATATATAAAAGCCAGCCTAGTCTTACTGCTTATTGCTGGGAAAGGCAGGGCCTTGTTTCTTCCTCCCTAGAGGAAATAGTAGAGAGGGTAATGGGGTATGGTCCAGTTGAGCAATTTAAGTGATTTTCAGTTGCTGCATCATAACTTCCAGTTGAGTTCCTATGTAGTAGGAGAAAGAGAGAGAGAGGTGGAGTAAGGAAGTAGTGAGTACCTGTTATCAATAGGAGTGTCATTTATATAAATGTGGATATCCCCAGAGAATCACTAGTGTAGATGATCTTATATGTTTCGTTCAACTCTGAAAAACTATGAATCCATAAGGTGTGGTTGATTGCAGAAGGACAATGATCTCACTAACTAAGTGGCCAGAAACCCGAGACCTGGCTCCCACCGGGGCCATGGGAAGTCACACATCTCTCCTGGCTGTAGTGGCCTCATGCGTAAAGTACTTTTTACAGCAAGGGACTGGACAGAAAATCTCTGAGGTTTATTCTGGTTCAGAATCTATAGGTCTGTGACATCATAAACATTTTATTGTATTAAATATGTCCAAAGTCTTGAATTTCATTCCTAGTTTTGTTATCTTAAGCGAAATGCATTAGTATATATAAAGTGCTTAGAAGAGGGCCTGGAACATAGTGAGTGTTACAAAAATGTTTACTAAATAGTCTCTGTCCTCATTCAGGCAAGTCAAATGATGAGCTCCATCTCATTTCCATGTTGCCCAAATGAAACTCTGATAATTTCCAGTCTTTTGATTAAAGGAGCCTCTCTTATCAGAAAGGAATACATTGGCATCTGCCATGGGTCAGGCACCAGTGACTCTGGGTGCCATCATGGTGTTAGGAGATTAGAAACTTTTAATATGGTAATTTATCTGTGAATATATAGTTATTGTTATGTCTATCTTTCATCTGTCGATTTCTTTTCTATTGTGTTTTATTCATTAATTCCTCTCTTCCTACTTTTTTTTACCTACAACTTCACCTTTCAGCTGATCTGCAACCGCTGATAAATCACGTAACTTCTCTGAACTTCAGTTTTCACATGTATAAGATTCAGGGTCTGATCACTAGGTGGTCTCTACTGTCCTTTCCAGTTTTATAATTCTAAAAATTCTAAAAATTCTGATGACTGCTGCTGGGACGATCTGTCTAGAGCAACAGTGTCCAACAGAAACATAATGTGAGTAACATATATAATTTAAAATTTTTAGTAGCCATCTTACAAGAATATAAAAATATAGGTGAAAATCATTTAAACAGTACATTTTATTTAACCCGCCATATCCCAAATTTTATTATTTCAACAGGTAATTTCTTAAAATGAACAAACTAATGAAAAAGATATTTATAAGATATTTTACATCTCTGCCCTCTTTTCTTTTGGTACCAACTCTTTGAAATCTGGTGTGTATTTTACTCTTACAGCACCCCTCAGTTTGGACCACACACATGTCACACACTCAGTAACACATGTGGCTGTTAACTTCTGTATTGGACAGTATAGCTGTGGAACATTTTTGCTACGCTTCCTATTTCTGATGATAAACTGTCCAGTGTTAAAATTCCCCCATTAACAACCTTTTGCCATGCATTAGCTTCATTTATTTCCAGGTCTTGTCCCTAGTCAAGTGAATCTGTTTCTTGATTATTAAAATGACTTTTCTCTTTTAACCGTTTCACAAAGCCCTCATCGGCCAACCCTTCAACTTTACCTGGTTCGAGATCCCAACACATTTTCTCAGGAATCCTTCTTTGGATCTTGCTGTATGCTTTCCTTTGTACTGAGGTTGGTAACCAGATTATCAGCTGATCCTCACATGTGGATTTGGTACCCAGTTCATATCACTTTTTTGTGTGTGGACATTCATCTCTTCAACCAGAACCTTTGATTCATTTATAGCCTTTCTTCACAAGAGGTCAAACTGAGTGCTCATTGATTGGCTGACCAAGATTTGGTATGCTACATTTTATAGAAACATAAATTAAACTACTAAACTGTATTTCTTATCCTGTGTCATTTTACTGGTTCATTCATTTACTTACCTACCAAATGTTAATTGAGCACTTAATAGTAGTCAAAGACCTGCTAGGCAATAGCAATACAGCAGTCCCAATACCTCCTGGACATCTTTCAATGTCAACACATAGTCTTCTGTGAGCTTGAAATTTATTTCACTGTGTTATTTATTTTCTTGCTTTTTAGAATTATGAAACTGGAAAGGACACTAGAGACCACCTAGTGATCAGACCCTGAATCTTATACATGTGAAAACTGAAGTTCAGAGAATTTACGTGATTTATCAGTGGTTGCAGAGCTTACTGGTGGTGGAGCTGGCATTAGAAATCAGGTCTTCTCACATCTCAAAAGATGACATTTATGCGGCCAACGAACACATGAAAAAAAGCTCATCATCACTGGTCATTAGAGAAACGCAAATCAAAACCACAATGAGATACCATCTCATGCCAGTTAGAATGGTGATTATTTAAAAATGAGGAAACAACAGATGCTGGAGAGGCTGTGGAGAAACAGGAATGCTTTTACACTGTTGGAGTGTAAATTAGTTCAACCATTGTGGAAGACAGTGTGGCAATTCCTCAAGGATCTAGAACCAGAAATACCATTTGACCCAGCAATCCCATTACTGGTTATGTAACCAAAAGATTACAAATTATTCTACTATAAAGACTCATGCACACGTATGTTTATTGCAGCGTTATTTACAATAGCAAAGACTTACTTGGAACCAACCTAAATGCCCATCAATGATAGACTGAATAAAGAAAATGTGGCACATATACACCATGGAATACTATGCAGCCATAAAAAAGAATGAATTCATGTCCTTTGCAGGGACATGGATGAAGCTGGAAACCATCATTCTCAGCAAACTAACACAGGAACAGAAAACCAAACACCGTATGTTCTTACTCATAAGTGGGAGCTGAACAATGAGAACAAATGGCCACAGGAAGGGGAACATCACACCTGAACCTGTCGGGAGGTAGGGGTAAGGGGAGGGAGAGCATTAGGACAAATACCTAATGCATGCAGGGCTTAAAACCTAGGTTATGGGTTGATAGGTGCAGCAAACCACCATGGCACATGTATACATATGAAACAAACCTGCACATTCTGCACATGTATCCCAGAACTTAAAGTGAAATAAAAAATAAATAGGACCGGCCACGGTGGCTCATGCCTGTAATCCCAACATTTTGGGAGGCTGAGGCGGGTGGATCACCAGGTCAGGAGATCAAGACCATCCTGGCTAACACGGTGAAACCCCGTCTCTACTGAAAATACAAACAATTAGCTGGGCGTGGTGGCACGCACCTGTAGTCCAAGCTGCTCGAGAGGCTGAGGCAGGAGAATCGCTTGAACCAGGGAGGCGGAGGTTGCAGTGAGCCGAGTTCACGCCACTGCACTCCAGCCCGGGCGACAGAGCGAGACTCTTCTCAAAAAATAAAAAAATCAATAAATAACTCCACCCCCTGCCCCCACAAAAAGAAAAGAAATCAGTCCTTTTTAATTTTTCCTTGGTGCATTATGCTTCCCCTGTGTTGTTATCACCAGAACAATTACATGAATTTAAAAATCTTGTGTAACAAACTTAGATTTTATGACAACAACACAGCTAATACTGTTGCATATTGAGACTGATTTTCCACTTGAAAAATTTCGTTTGTCTTAAGGATTTTTCCTTCTTTTTACTGTGGCAGATTTTCAAAAGTGCTGCAATTTTCACGTGTAAATCTTAACTTGTAGATTACAGGCAGCTAGAAGGAAGGCAACATGTTCCCAAAAGTTAATTACAAACTTCATTTTTTCTTTCCCCCATAGCGTTCTGCTTTAGGATTCTGACTTATGATCAGTCAGTGAAACTTTAGATGCGCCTGTCACCAACTGAACGTCTGCAAGGAAATTTGTTTCATGCCATGTTTAAAGATAAATTTCAGTTAAGCTTAGAGCTACAGCTCAGATAATAAAAATCCAATTTCACAATATTTTCTTTTGTCTTAACAAGTGACAGAGTAAACAGATTTTGTAATGTTGACAGATGTAAGTAGTAGATTCAATATTCTTTAATTAATAACTGAGTCTGCATATACAGTGATGATATTTCTTACACAGCATATATATTTAACTTTTTTCTACTTTGAGCATTTTGTAAAAGTGTTTTCCTTAATTAAGGTGCTATTTTAAAGCTATTATTTTAGAATATTATCTGCACAAAATATATTTATTAAATTATTTAAAGTTATGAATTTTTAAGGCATCTTTATATTACTGCCTTCAAATAACCTCAGGTGCTTATTCTTGAGGCTCAGGTGTATTTGCATTTTTAATAAATCTTTCAGATCATTTTTATGCACATACAATTTTGAGAACCTCTGATCTGAAGGGAGAGAAGAGTTTAAGTTTAAAAATTCCTGTCTCTCAAGATGCGCTGATGTTTTCCTTGCCTGCTGTTTTTCCATGTTATGTTAATAGAAGTAAAGTCAATTGCTATCTATTAAATTGATAATGTGACTAGATATTCTGAAGATTCTAGCTGAATCATTTGCTTAGTTAAATGAATGCATTAATTTGGTTTATCTAAATTTCCATCAATTAAATAATCAACAATTATTTTCTGAATAGTTCCTGAAGCAAGACTGCCAAAAATAACCAAACAGGTATAAAACAGAGCTGAAAATAACCAAATAGATGTATAACAGAGCTGAGCTTCCAGACCATCTTGTTAACACCTCTATGACACAGTCAACCCATTGTATTTACTATGTTGCTCTGTGCTGTGTGCAACTCCTTGCTGGATTGTAAATTCCGTTACTCATTTTGTGTCCTCAGCTCCCAGGACTACGCTTGGCACATAAAATTGTCACCTATTAGATATATCTGTATTTGAATTGATGAATGAGCAGGTTTGCCACTGGGATATGTTCCAAGACATAGGATAGAACCATCAAATGGTCGAATTTTAAAGCCAGAGTGTGTTCAGAGACCACGGTAACTCTAGGGAAACGTTTAAGGAAGGAACTACAGGTAGGCTTCAAGTTATGCTTATTATTTTAATTGAACTCATTTGGCCCTTGGACAACATAGGCTTGAACTGCATGGATCCACTTATATGAGGGTTTTTTTCAACTGAACACAGTTTGAAAATACAGTATTTGTGGGATGTCAGATTAGGGTATACAGAGATGGACTTTTGTACAAGCAGGGCCAACTGTGGGACTTGAGTATGTGTGGATTTTGGTGTGCTAGGGGTGGTGAGGTAGTGGGGTTTGGGCTGTGGAGGGTGGGGTGTGTGTATATGCATGTCCTGAAATCAATCTCCAATATATACCAAGTGAAAATATACTTAATATTTCACTGCAGTGAAAATAAGCTTAATAAATTTTATATGACACTTTCCCACACATTATTGCATAAGCATTTCCCTGTGCTATTACAACTCCACAAGCAACATTGTTATACAACATTTAATTAAATAAATTTACATGTTTTGTACCATTCCCTATTCCCTTCAGCCATTTTCCTACTGTTTCATTTCCTTCCTTTTTTCTTTTCTTCTTGACAAGGTCTCCCTCTGTCATCTAGGCTGGAGTGCAGTGTTGTGATCATAACTCACTGCAGCCTCAAACTCCTGGGCTCAAGCCATCTGTTCCTCCTGTCTCAGCTTCCCGAGTAGCTGGGACTACAGTCATGGGCCACCATATCTGGCTTTTGAGACTATTTAGATATGAGATTAATTTTCTTAGTGAATCACTATATATATATATATACACACACTGTATATATACACTATGTATACTATATATATACTATATATATAATTTCTTAAAGATATTTCTTAAATGCTTGAAATGAGGCATTTCTTAAAGATATTTGTTAAATAAATGCTTGAAATTTAGAGATTTCTCATAGAAGTGACATTCTAAATTGCAGTTGCATCCGCAGGCTGCTTTCTGAATTTTATTTTATCCATAGAACTGATGGAAGTATCACTTATAGCCTCAAATCCCAACCCTCTAAGATACTCAAATATGGAAACTTGAACCTGATTGCAGACTTCTAGTCAAACTCAGAGGCCTCATAATTTTGATCATTTGGATCTTTACTTCCTTTAGGTCCTGAGCGAGGAAAGGGAGACTGGATGTGGTTTGTGGGCAAAGCATCCCAAGGCTGGGAGGTCCAGTCCATGGCAATGTTTGAAGAGGAGCATGTGGGGTGTGTGTGTAACGTGTGTCTCTAGAGGTGGATGGATAGAATGGTCATGTCTGCAAAGAGGTCACTCATGTTGGCGGTGGCATATCCTCAAAAATAAGGCTGATTATAGTGAACATTGACTGTGACTCCAACACATTTGGATTTTGCGCTGTAGCAATGGATTGCTACTGAAAGTATAATCCTCTTACAATATTTATGTATGATTTAAACATATGGTTGAAATGAAGTCAAAAAAGGAAAATTCATGATATTCATTCTAGTAATACTCTGTCCAAATCCCCTTCAATTTTTTTTTTCTTTTCTGCTTTTGTGCACCCTGCTCCAGTTTCTGTGAGCTGTCGCTTCTGACACCTGCGTGTTGGGGTCACCCGAGGTCCACATGGTCACAGGCACTGGGAGCCTGGAGTGCTTTGGAGTTCTCCCCAGCCTCACACCTCAATATGCAGCTGTTGGCTGATGACTGGTGCCAGAATATGAAAGCTCAGCCCGCTTTCCTTGAGTAGGAGAAACTGTGGAGTGTAATTTACATTTCAGAATTCCCCTGTGGAATCAGGCTGAAACTGCCCTGGGAGACTTTGAGTAAAGTGACACCTTGTTTGGCCCCTTCCCTACTCTTGGCTGCTTCCCCTGCTCCTCTACCAGTGTCTGCTGGGAGTACTTCCTCAATCAATTATTTGCATATAAATCCTTGCTCTACTCCAGGGTCTGTTTTGGGGGAATCCAACCTGAGGTACTTTGTTTTTTATGACCTGTGAACCCTTAGGTTCAGGTTTTTATGCCCTCTCCGATTCATTTAATATCTATAAACATCTTCCTAGTCAAAATCACACCCCACACACAAACACCTACTTTTACCACATTCAATATTTTTTTCAACTATGTCATTAATTCCTTAATGGCTACTGGGTTCTGAGTTTAATAATTTTTTTTTTCTTTTTTAAGAAACAGGGCCTCACTCTGTTGTCCAGGCTGGAGTGTAGTGGCACAATCGTAGCTCTCCATAGCCTTGAACTCCTGGGTTGAAGCAACCTCTTGCCTCAGCCTTCCAAGTACCTGAGACTGCAGGTGCACACCATAACGCCTGGCTAACATTTTTGAATTGTTGAATATCTATGTTGTGGCAGAATCAGTCACGGTGGCTTATACCTGTATTCCCAGTTACTTGGGAGGCTGAGGCTGGAGGATCACTTGAGCCCAGGAGTTCAAGTCCAGCTGGGCAACATAGCAAGACGTCGTCTCTTAAAAATAATTATGTTATATGTTGTTTTTTTAATTTTATAAATAATCATATGATGAATAACTCAACCTTTTATTTTATTACTCTAGGATACATTCACAAAATATACATGAACTTTTTCCCTTATTCATTTATTTAAATGGACAAAATTGTATATATTTATTGTGTACAATATACTTTGTGAAATGGCCAGATCAAGTGATCAAGATATGTATTACCTCGCATTCTTATTTTTTTTTTTTGTAGTGAGAACACTTAAAATGTGCTCCATTAGCAGTTTTCAAGAATAATACATTGTTATTAAATATAGTCGCTATGTTGTACAATATATGTCTTGAACTTATTCCTCCTATCTCACTGAAATTTTGTATCCTTTGATCAATGTCTCTCTAACACCTCATCCCGCCAACACTGCCCCAGCCCCTGGTAATCACCATTCTACTCTCTGTTTTTATGAGTTTGACATTTTTAGATTCCACATGCAAGTGAGATCATGTGGTACAGGCAAACTTTGAAGATATTGCAATTTCTGTTCTAGACTACCACAATAAAGTGAGTCATATGAATTTTCTGGCTTCCTGTGCATATGAAAGTTAAGTTTATACTATACTGTAGCTTATTCAGTTGTACGTATTATATTTAAAACAAATGTACTTATCTTGAATAAAAATACTTTATTATATTATTGCTAAAATTGCTAACAATCATTTGAGCCTTTAGTGGGTTGTCATCTTTTTGCTGGTGGAGGTTCTTTCCTCGATGTTGATGGCTGCTGACTGATCAGATGGTGGCTGCTAAAGGTTGGGGTGGCTGTGGCAATTTCTTAAAGTAAGTCAGTAATGAATTTGCCACATCAATTGACTCCTCTTTTCCCTAAAGATTTCTCTATAGCATGCAATGCTGTTTGATAACATTTTATCCACAGCGGAACTTTCAAAATAGGAGTCAATCATATTGAGCTTTATCAATGACATTTATGTCATATCTAAATCCTTTGCTGTCATTTCAACAATGTTCATAGGATCTTCATCAGGAGTAGATACCATTTAAAGAAACTACTTTCTTTGCTCATCCATAAGAAGGAACTCCTCACCCAGTCAAGTTTTATCATAAAATTGCAGCAATTAAATCACATCTTCAGGCTTCACTTCTAATTCTAGTTCTCTTACTATTTCTACCAACTCTGCAGTTACTTCCTCCACTGAATTTTTGGACCCCCTCAAAGTCATCCAGGAGGGCTAGAATGAACTTCTTCTAAACTCCCATTAATGTTGTTATTTTGACCTCTTCCCATGAATCATAAGTGTTGTTAATGGCATCTAGAATAGTGAATCCTTCCCAGAAGGTTTTCAGTTGACTTTGCCCAGGTCCATTAACAGAATCATCTATAACAGCTATAGCCCTGTGAAATGTATTTCTAAAATAATATTACTTGAAAGTTGAAATTACTCCTTGATCCATGGGCTGCAGAATGGTTAGCAGGCATAAAAACATTAGTCTTCTTGCACACTTTCATCAGGCTCTTGAGTGACTAGAAGAGCCTTGTCAATAAGCAATTATATTTTAAAATGAATCTTTTTTTTCTGAGCAGTAGGTCTGAACAGTGGGCTTAAAATATTCAGTAAACCCTGCTGTAAACAGTTGTGCTGTCATCCACGCTTTGTTGCTTCATTGATAGAGCACAGGCAGAGAGAATTAGCATAATTCTTAAAGGCCCTAGGATATTTCGGAATAGTAAATGAATCTTGGCTTCAAATTAAAGTCACCAGCTGCATTAGCTCCCAACAAGAGAGTCAGATTATTATTCTTTGAAACTTTGAAGCCAGGCATTGACTTCTGTTTAGCTATTAACAGCCTAGATGACATCTTCTTCCAATAGACGGCTGTTTCATCTGCATTGAAAATCTGTTGTTTAGTGTAGCTACCTTTAGCAATGATTTTAGCTAGGTCTTCTGGATAACATGCTGCAGTTTTTCCACCAGCACTTGCTGCTTTACCTTGCACTTTTAAGTTAAGGAGACAACTTCTTTCCTTAAACCTCATGAACCAACCTCTGCTAGGTTCCAACTTTTCTTTTGTAGCTTCCTCACCTCTTTCTCAGCCTTCTTATAATTGAAGACAGTTAAGGCCTTACCCTGGATTAGGCTTTAGTTTAAGAGAATGTGGTGGCTGGTTTGATCTTGTATCCAGACCTCTAAAACTTTCTCCATATCAGCAACAGCACTCTTTTGCTTTCTTATCATTTGTGTGTTCACTAGAGTAGCATTATACATTTCCTTCAAGAACTTTTTATTTGCATTCACAACTTGGTTAACTGTTTGGCATAAGAGGCCTAGCTTTTGGCCAATCTCAGCTTTTGACACGCCTTTCTAACTAAGCTTAATCATTTCTATTAATAGCTTTTGATTTAAGTGAGGGACGTGAGACTCTTCCTTTCATTTGAATAGCTTAGAGGTCATTGCAGGGTTAATAATTGGCCTAATTTCCATATTATTGTATCTTAGGGTATAGGGAGGCCTGAGAAGAGGGAAAGAAACAGAGAATCAGCTGGTTGGTGGACCAGTCAGAGCACACACATTTAATGAGTTCACCGTTTTATACAGGTGCAGTTTGTGGCACCCCAAAACAATAACAATAACAATTGTAAAATCAAAGATCACTGATCACAGATCACCATAAAAGATATAATAATAATAAATCATTTGAAATATTGAGAGAATTACCAAAATGTGACACACAGACACAAAGCGAGCACATGCTGTTGGAAAAATGGTGCCAAGAGACTTGCTCCACACTGGGTTGCCACAAACCTTCAATTTATAAAAAACCCACTTATCTGCAGAGTAGAAAAAACCAAAGTATAATAAATTAAGATATACCTGTATTTGTCTTTCTGTGCCTGGCTTATTTCACTTAATATAATGTCCTCTGATTTCATTCATGTTGTCACAAATGACAGGATTTTCTATTGTTTTAAAGTTGACTAGCATTCCATTGTTTGTACCTCATTTTCTTTATCCATTCATCCCTTGATGGACACCTAGGTTGACTTCATGTCTTGGCTATTGTGAATAATGCTGCAATAAACATGGAACTATGGCTGTCTCTTTGACATACTGATTTTATTTCCTTTACATATATACCTAGAAGTGGGATTGCTGGATCACAGGATAATTCTCTATTTAACTTTTTGAGGACGCTTCATACTGTTTTCCGTAGTGGCTGTACTAATTTACATTACCACTACAGTGTGCAAGTGTTCCCTTTCCTCCACATCCTCATCAACACTTATCTTTTGTCTTTTTGATAATAGCCATTCTAACAGGTATGAAGTGATATATTATTGTGGTTTTAATTTGCATTTGTCTGATGATTAGTGATGTTGAGCATTTTTTTCATATGCCTATTGACCATTTGTGTGCCTTGTTTTGAGAAATATCATCTATTCAGATTCTTTGCTCATTTATTAAATGGTTTGTTTTCTTACTATTGAGTTTGTCTGAGTTTCTTATATATTTTGCATACTAACTCCCTATCAGATATATGGTTTGCAAGTAGCTTTTCCCATGACATAAATATTTTTGTACTTGAACTTAGCAAAAGTTAGACCAATATAAAAAGGCATTATTATTAAATGGGTACACAAATTTTACCACCACCATCTTGAGAAATATATAATGAGAAGATTTTAAGTGTTAATTTAAAATGTTTGTTTCTTAAGAATTACATGGTAATAATAATAGTAAGAATAATAGTAAGAATAGTAAGAATTACATGGCAATAATCATGATAATAACAACCATTTATTAAGTAATTGTAATTACTTTGCATTAGGTATTATATTAGGTACTTCATCAAGATTATTATTATTTTTTAAAGCTGGTATGAATATATTAATACCAAACAAAGTAGACTTTTGGGCAACAAGCATCCCTAGAGATAAAGAATAACACTTCATAATAATAACAGTTTCAATTTGCCAGGAAGATTTAACAATTCTAAGTTTGCATTTATCAATTATACGTCCTGATACGATATAAGAACAAATGCAGAGAACTGCATGAAAAAATGGTTAAAGCCAAAACATAGTAAAAAAGTTCTAACACTCTTTTAAATAAAATAAGCTGGCAAAAAAATAAAAAAGATATGGAAAATTTGAACTATAAAATTAACCAAGTGACCTGATGAACATATATAGAATACTATATTCAAAAACTGTAAAGTATACTTAATTTTAAAGACACGAATGATAAACAAAAAATATAGAAAGAAAGCTAGAAATCAATATGAATATAACCTTACATTTTAAATCTTACAAGATTATTTTATTAATCCTCCAAACAATCATGTGAGGTTAATATGTTCATTAGGAGGGGACTAACATTTGGAGTGGTAAACACTTTGCAAGGATCTTATGGCTGGTAAGGTGATTAAGCTAGGATCTGAGGCGAAGTCTGACTCCAAACTGTGTTCTTCAGTTTTTTATCTGTTTCATTGTTTAATTTGTATTTTTGTTATTGCTAGCTACATTAAGCATTTTTCATTTATTTATTTCCTCTTGTAGAATTAACTGTT
Organism: Pan troglodytes; assembly: GCF_028858775.2. NCBI lineage: Eukaryota > Metazoa > Chordata > Mammalia > Primates > Hominidae > Pan > Pan troglodytes. Next base: position 105,428,742 of record NC_086015.1, read on the forward strand.
TGTGTTTTGCTAGTTTATTTATTGGAATATTGATGATTTTTCTCATCAGTTTTTATGATCTTATGTACTATAGATGGATACCCTCTGTTAATAATATTTGTTGAAAATATTGGTCTATTTCTCTTTTGAATTGTTTTTGTTATAAATATCGAATTCTTATATTACTATTTTTTCCTTCGTAACTTTTTCTAATTAACTGAAGCCTCATTATTATTCTTCAAAAGAGCTGATATGCTTTTCTATCTAATCAAATTGAATACAATTATGCCTTGGTATCTGTGGGGGATTGGTTCCAGAACCCCATCTCCCTGTATACAGCAGAATCCCTGCATACTCAAGTCCCACAAGTCCCGCAGTTGACCTGAGAAATCTGCTTATAGGAAAAGCTGGCCTTCCATATCCATGAGTTTCCCATTCCGTGAATACCGTATTTTTGATCTGCCTTTGGTTGTGGATGTGGAACCCGTGGATATGCAGGGCTGACTTTATTTATTTATTTATTTAGTTTTTGAGACAGAGTCTTGCTCTGTCACCCAGGCTGGAGGGCAGTGGCGTGATCTTGGCTCACTGCAACCTCTGCCTCCCAGGTTTAAGCAATTCTCTGCCTCAGCCTCCTGAGTAGCTGGGATCACAGACATGTGCCACCACACCTGGCTAATTTTTGTATTTTTAGTAGAGACGGGGTTTCACCATCTTGGCCAGGTTGGTCTTGAACCCCTGACCTCGTGATCCACCCACCTCAGCGTCCCAAAGTGCTGGGATTATAGGTGTGAGCCACTGGGCCCGGCCAAGGCTGACTATATTTATTTTAAAAGTTTGGTGGATTTTCTTCTTTCTCTGCTACCCTTGATATGGTAAGATCAAGCCCTCCTCTTCCTCCTCCTCAGCCTACTCAATATGAAGATCATGATGACGAAGATCTTCATGAGGATCCACTTCCACCTAATACCTAGTAAACATATTTTCTCTTCCTCATGATTTTCTTCATATCTTTTTAAAAGAGATGGGGGTTCCCACTATGTTGCCCAGGCTGGTCTTGAACTCCTGGGCTCCAGTGATCCTCCCATCTTGGCCTCCTAAAGTGCTGGGATTACAGGTGTGAGCTACCACACCCTGCATCTGATTTTCTTTTTCTTTTTTAAAAATTAAAAATAAGAATCATGATTTTCTTAATAACATTTTTTTCTAGCTTACTTTATTGTAAGAGTCCAGTATATAATACACATTACATACAAAATATGTGTTAATCAACTGTTTATAGTATTAATAAGGCTTCTGGTCAACAGTAGGTTATTAGTAGTTAAGTTTTCAGGGAGTCAAAAGTCATATGTGAATTTTCAACTGTGGGGGTGGGGTGGGGAGTGGGGTAGGATTGGTGCCCCAACCCCTGCATTGTTCAAAGGTCAACTCTGTGTTGTATATACACACTATATATATATAATATATATATTCAATATATTCACTATACACACACACACAACTTTTGCTATACTGGCTCTTTTGGAGGTAAAAAGAGAAAAACCGATATAGTAGTATTCTAGCAAATGAATGCAGAAGTTGGGGTTGTGTGAGGGAAGAAATGAACATGTATAGAGTGTATGCTATGTGTTTGGCATTTTACATATAAAGCATGGCGTCTGTTTAGGAACCTTTCCTATTAACCCCCTCTTGTTACGGGAAGGGCCTAAAGTTAGGTGGTTGCAATTGAAGAAGGAAAAAACGGAAGCAGTAATACAAGCTCAGGTAACCTCTACATCTTTCCTTTTCTCTTTATGCCACATGTTAAGTGTTAAACCCTATACCAGATGCAAAATTTTGAAGCATCCCTAGTGATTTTGGATTTTACATAAAAACCATTATTTTCTGGCAAAAAGTGCTACATGAATAAATAATTCAGGTAAAAGCAGATTTATACTTTTGGAATAAATTGTGGACTTTTAGAATTAATTTTAGCTGAATATGCTACTTATGAGATTATTGTCTACTGAACCAGAGGAGCCATACTGACATTTATCTATGGTGATCTTAAGCATTTTTATGAATTTATGTTTTGGGGAAGACATCATTGGAGTAAATTATGCACCTCTGCTCTTTAGCTGTCATCTATAGCTGATTGCTTCTCTTCTGGTTTGTATGACCTGTTCCAAAGGCAGTTCATGTTGGAGATGGAAGAACAGAGTAAAACCCACAATTGGCCTCCCTTTAACTAGTCAAACTAGTTAACCCAGTTACCTTTACAGTGTGGGTGACAATGTTTTATGATATTTGAAGGATCTAAGGAAACAATAAATATATAATGGGTGACATTTTAATGGAAACCTATTGTTTACACACACTTTCACAATACATTATTTAATTTTTATAAAGAATAAAAGAATTATCTTGAAAGTAGAATCTGACTTCAGTTGTGTTATGCAATGCTGGAATTAGCAGAAAAGAAGGCTTAGAGTTGTCCAGTTACAAACTTCAGATACAAAGGGTTTCTGACATAGTAGAAATTCTCCATCTCAACTTAGGAAAGGAAAAAACAAACACATGGACAAACAAATAGGGACAAAAACTGAAAAATGAGGAAGAAATTCCTTATGCTGAAGACTGAATGTCAGGAGGAAGTTTCAGCATTTCTTCCCCCATTTGAATCTACTCTTTGGAATGATTCTTAAATATTTAAGCCTGATAGCTAGAAACTGAAAAATCGACACTCCCAAGTCATGTGTGGATTTTTAAGTAGTGACTCTTCTCCTTTCAAGGTTGATGATGATGATGATGAAGTTAATGTTTACTGAGACTTACCATGGATCACATGCTGTGCTGACAGATTTACAGGAAATATGCCATAATCTTTCCAATAACCTGATTAAACAAACCCTACTATCTCCATTTTCAAACAAGGGAAAATGAAGCGTAGAGAGGTTAATCGACAGCTAGTGAGTGGGTGAGCTGACTGGATATCAGATTAACTGACTCCAAAGTCTGCATATTTAATGATTATACTTTACTACAGGGCAGACATTAAGGATATTGTAGCAGAGTTGTCTGAACAAAAATGTCGCTATTTTGCAATACATTCTAATCAGGTGAGCTGCTCGGTCAAATTTCCGACAGATCACTATTCATGTTAGTGGCCTTTGTGAAGCAGCCTGCAACACCTCGTGTCATGCAAGCCATTCGGCTAAGTTCACTTCTCCACTAGACCGCTGAGAAAGCTCACGGTGCCTCCACGAGGCAGTCAACATGGCTCGAAGTGAGGAGGCTGAGCCCACTCAGCAGCAGCCCTGTCATCTCAATGTTTGGCTTTGTTGCTATTACTGGTCATGTCTATTTTATGGATGAAAAACCTGAGGTTCACAGAGATTTTATCAAATGTTTTTATTAAGTTGTTATTTTTGTTAGAGACCAGATGACAACATTTTGGATTTGAAGAAATTTTTGTTAAACATAAACAGCATGAAAAATAAAGGTCTCAAGACCTCCCTTGACCTTCCAGCTACTCTGGAAACTCAATAAACACTAGAACATTAATCAATCTAGATAATTTCTTTAAGAGTAAGAAGCTTTCTATATTTGGCTCTATTCTAGAAACACAGGGTTCTAATAGAGAAGAGATATTCCTCTGGAGAGTTTTTTTTTTTTCTCTTCTCAGAATGGTGGCTTCCTTTTTCTTGCCTTTTGAGAAAATGTGTGTTCTGTCAGCAGCTATGAGCACAGATCTGGGTGCCAATCAAGACTTTGACGTGAGGCCTGAGAAAACACAGAACTGAGGTAAATAGTTCCAGGAAACACTATACAGCCTGTCACGATGTTCTGCGGTATTTCAAATGTTTTAGAAAAAGGTGAACTTGAGGTGACTATGAAAAAGATAAAGGTTCATTTTAGTCTGGGAAACAGAAAATTCTGGAAAGCAAAAACTGAATTTTTATTTTCAGTGTTATATAAGCATAGCTTTTTGCTTTCATTAAAAAGAGGAAACATTAGTGAACTTGAGTTTGGGGCACATGTCGAATAAAAGCTAAGTTTGTTATCATGACCCTCAAAGTTCTTCATCATTTGGCTTCACTGATTGCATTGACTACCACTCTCCCCCTCCCTCACAGCTCTCTTGTCAAACAGGCCTTCATTCATTTCCTTGTACACTTGCTTTAACCTAAGGAACTTTTTCATTTGCTGTTCCCTCTGCCTGAAGTGCCCTTCCTGCCCTTCACATAGTGGATTTATTCTCACCCTTCAGGTCTCAGCTTAAATGTTGTCTCCTTGGAACACCATTGCTAGACCACCCTAGTCAGCCGCTGTGCCTCCCCTGCCCCTCATCTTGTGTGCTCATCTGTGGCTCTCCTCTCCTTTGGGACACATGGGAAAAGTGTACTTTCTTGACACCCTTACAGGTGGGTAGGACTCTGGGACAAGTGTTGACCAACAGGACATAAAAGTGATGTGATGGTGCAGTCTCATTACCCTTGGTGTTGTCCAGGCATGAGAGCAACATGGACCAGAGCCCCTGGCAATGTGTGGTATATAAATGCATGAGTAAGAAAGCAAAACACAGAAAACACAACTTTGTTAAGACACGATATTTTTGGGGTTGTTTGTTATTAAAACGTAACTGCTCCCATCCTATCTAAAACATTACCATATTTTATTTTCTTCAGAGCACTTTCTCCTTTTTGAAATCATTTCTCATTTATTTATTTATCATTAATCTATCCCCCGCCCCTACATTGTCAGGTACATTTGTAGATACACAATACACTAAATGATTAACTTTTCATGGGGTCTGTGGATCCTCATCAATCTCAAACAATCTTTAAAAAGCCTTTCAGAACAGCCCTTAGGCCGTCTGCTAACTGCTTAGTCCTGAATCTGGTAAATAAACAGATGTCCATTGATGGCCCTTATTGAAATAGGCGAGGTGCCCATTACCTCAGTGCTCTCCCTGCCTCATCCATTTATCCTGACAGAGGAAAGCTGCCTAACTAATTCTGGAAAGTCTATAAACTGAGCAGGACCAGACAGAATGAATATTGTTTCCAGTTCCTAATGAGGGTCTCCTCCAAATACGTACTCTAGGAAGGAAGAAGGCGTGTGTTTCCAGAGTCTACACAGATTATGTTCTCTACCATATGTTCTCCCCCTGCTTTGACCTACTCATTCAGATAGACTGAATCAACTGACTCCTTCCAAATGGCACATACAAGGAAAGTTTGTGTTTTCTACCATGCTAAGAATTGAACTAATCAACACCTTTGTGATTTTCCTTTTTACTTGGAGTCCTTAGAGGCTTTGTTCCATGCCAGTCTCTCCTGGCTGCTATGGCCCCAGTGCTCTGGCTTCAAGGCTCAAGACTGGGTGGACTTCCTGGGCTCACTGGCTTCTGGCTCTGCTCTCCCACTGCCACTTCCCAAGCACCCCACTAGGCTCAGCTACCTGTACGGTTGGAGGTGCTCTCTGAGCAAGTATGGGTATTGGTCATGCACTGCCTTGCAAAGATGGAAGAACCTCACATATGGGCGACACTACTCTACTCCTCTTTGCTCCCTAAAATTACCTTTGTCTCCTGCTAGGAACTGGGATAAACCGTGTTATATATTACTTTCAAGTTTTCCTTTACTTATGCTGTTCCTTCTTACCTTTCATCGATCGGTTAATTCCTAATTATTTTCTAAGACTTGGCTCAGGCATTATATTCTAAGCATGTGTCCTATTGGGTTAAAAACCCCTCCTCTGTGGCCCAAACAGCACCCTAGAAGTACTTCTGTTTAATTACCTATCATAAAGTACTAAATGATGTGTTTACTTCTCTCTTACTGGACAGTGAGTTCTCCAGTGGCAGGGATTTTATCTTATTTATCTTTTTACTTTCCATGCTTGATGCATATGAGAAAGTCTATGAAAGTCTGATGAGAGACTCCTATTCAATTCAACATTTCAACCTATTGATTCATTAAAAATTTACTGAGGGCCTGCTGTACACCTGAGGGCCTGCATAATCATTAGGACCAGCCTTAATTCAATTCAAATCTGTTCTAGGTCTTGGCTGAATCTGCATTTTTAAGCAAGCACTTCAGGTAATAGGCAAGAGAAACACGATGACCCGAACCATTGCAGCTCACCAGCCTTGCCTTGGATATGTTAACTCTGTAAAAACACCTTTAAGGAATGTCTCCATCTAGAAAATAAAGGGGTTGCATGGCATCAGACATTTCTAAATTGTGTTCCCTGAAGTGTTGCAGGGGTTGGTGAGAGGAATGAGGATGAGAGATTATTGAGTTGACCTTTGTCTGTTTCCCCCTTCCCCTGCTCCCGCTTCTACCAGAGCATCTCCTCTTTTATCTGTTTTATATATTGAAGGTTCTAGATAATATTTCATTTGAAGAGGGATTTGTTGCTTTTAAATAAGTTTTTAAAATTTTGATAAAAATTACGTATTTTCCAAAGGCCTTTCTGCTTCTAGTGTTCTAAGAATTTAAGGGCTTTTTGTGTTCAAAGTACTGTGTGGGGCACAGGGCACAATAGGGCATGTGAAGATGAAGACATTGCCTTTGACCTCCCTGGAACTGACAATTTAGCAGAAGAAACAGACTTGTGTTAATGATATCAGGAAATCTGAATAAAGGTAGTGGAGAAAGGGCGGGGAAGAGAGTACTAAGTGTGAGCTGCCTATGGGAATCACCCGTAAATGCAAGCCTGGTTGTATGGTCCCTATCCAACCCCATCCTAATAGCCTGATTGGTGACTGGGACCTTTCCCAGGTCTTGACACAAGGCCCTTTCTGCTTCCCAATTGACTTTGACACCCCAGTTCTTAGCTTCTTGCTTTGATTTTTATTCCCCCATGGGATGTTTAGTCAGATATATTCCATGTTCTTAGCATGTTCTTTATTAAAAATGTAGATGCCACATGTCTTGGCAATTTTAATTAGAAGTTGGGTACTATAAAGACATAGAATTTGCTCCAATGTCAAGAGCTTCAGAGATGAGAAATAATGACAGCTAAAGAATACTAGATTTACAGATTTTGGTATCCCTGGCCACCCTGCTACCTTAGATGGCTTGGTTACTCTGTCTCACCCAGCAGGATTGACTCTCCATGGTTTCAATGTAGGCTCTGCCATTAATCATCTTTGGTCTTTGGGTTGACATTTCACTTCTCTTGGCTTCAGCTTCTTCTATGTACAAATAGGTTATATGTTATTCTATTATATGTTTTCTTTTTGTCATGCATTTATTTAATCTAAATTTCCAATTTTTAAAATATGCAACATAGTCATACACTTTAAAAATCACATTGTTAACATATTTACCATAAGTAACATAGTTACTTGTCTTGTTCTGTTTAAGCTGCTATAACAAATTACCTCAGACTGGGTAATTTATCAACAACAGAAATTTGTTTTCATAGATCTAGAGACTGAGGAATCCAAGATTAAGGGACCAGTAGATGCAGTGTCTGATGTGGGCCCATTCTTCATACATGGTGCCTAACATAGCAGGAGGGACAAACAAGCTCTCCTGGGCCTCTTTTATAAGGGCACTAATCCCATTCATGAGGGAAGAGCCCTCATAACCTAATCACCTGCCAGATACCATACCTGCCAACAACACTGCACTGGAGATTATGTTTTAACATATTAATTCTGGGGACACACAAACATTCAGACCATAACTTTACCTTTTGTATGTCTTTGAGTAGTGAGAACATTTGAGATGTAATCTCTTAGCAGATTTCAAGTATATAATACACTATTATTAACCATTGTCAATATTCTACATTGATCTCCAGAACTTATTTATCCTGCATAACTGAAACTTTGTACCCTTTGACCATCTTCCCATTCCCTCCTCATCACCCCAGCCCCTGACAGTCACCATTCTACTCTCTGCTTCTATGAGTTTGACTTTTCTTTGTCTGGCTTATTTCACTTAGCATAATGTCATCCCGGTTCACCCATGTTGTCCTAAATGACAGGATGTCCTTCTTTTTAAGGCAGAATAATATTCCATTGTATATATATTTACCACATTTTCTTTATTCATTTGTCCATTGATGAACACTTAGGCTGATTTCATATCTTGACTATTGTGAATAATGCTGCAGTGAACATGGGAGTGCAAATATCTCTTCAACATGCTGATTTAATGTCCTCCAGATATATACTTAGAAATGGGATCCATGAATAATATGGTAGTTTATTTTTAACATTTTGAGGAACCTGGATACTGTTTCCCACAATGGCTGTTCCAATGTATATTCCTACTAACAGCATACAAGTGTTTTCTTTTCTCCACATCCTTGCCATCACTTCTTATCTTTTGTCTTTTTGATAACAGTCATTCTAACAGGTATGAGATGATATCTCATTGTGGTTTTGATTTGCATTTACCTGATGATTAGTTATATTTAGCATTTTTCATACACCCATTGGCTATTTGTATATGTCTTCTTTTGAGAAATGTCTATTCAAGTCCTTTGCTCATTTTTTAATTGGATTATTTGTTTTCTTGCTATTGGGTTGTCTTGGTTTTGTTTTACTACTTTGTTTTACCACCTGAGACTGGGTAACTTATAAAGAAGTTGATTTTTTCACAGTTCTGGAGGATAGGAAGTCCAAGATCGAGGTGCGAGCGGATTCAGTATCTGGTGAAGCCTATCCTTCTGCTTCCAAGATGGTGTCTTGTTGCTGTCCTCACATGGTGGAAGGGAAAAAAAGGGACTATAGCACTCCCTTCCATCTCTTTTACAAGAGCACCAATCCCATTCATGAAGATGGAGTGCTTATGACTTAACTACTTCCCAAAATGTTCTGCCTCTTAATATCATCACATTGGGTATCAGCTTCCAACATATGAATTTTAAAGACATATATACATTGGAACTACAGCAAAAGTTGAGTTCCTTATATATTTTGAATATTAACTCTTCATCAGATGTATGGTTTGCAAATATTTTCTCCCATTGCATAGGTTGTCTCTTCACTCTATTGATTCCTTTGCTGTGTGGAAGCTTTTTAGTTTGAGCCAATCTTATTTGTCTATTTTTGCTTTTGTTGCCTGAACTTTTAGAGTTACATCAAAACAAACAAACCAATAAACGAACTAACAAGCACCAACCCCTGTCCCCCACAACACACGCTAAAATTGCCCAGACCTATATAAAAAAAAAGTTTTCTGTGTTTTCTTCTAGAAATTTTATAATTTCAGTCTAATGTTTAAGTTATTAATCCAGTTTGAGTAGATTTTTGTATATAGTGTGAGGTGAGGATTTATTTTTATTCTTCTACATGTATGGATATCCAGTTTGCCCAACCCTGTTTATTGAAGAGACTGTCCTTTCACCATTGTGTGTTCCTGACAACTTTATTAGAAATCAATTGACCATAAATGCTTGAATTTCTTTCTGGGCTCTCATTCTGTTCTATTGGTCTGTATTTTTATGTCTGTTTTTGTGCTAGCACCATACTAGTGAAATCAGGTAGTGTGTTGACTTCAGCTTGCTCAAGATTTCTATGATTATTTTGAGTCTTTTGTGGTTCCATATAAATTTAGCAATTTTTAAAAAAAATCTTCTCTTTTGATTTATTCTTTGACCCATTGGTTGTTCAGGAGTGTGTGGTTTAATTTCCATGTATTTGTGAATTTTTCCATTTTCCTTCAGCTTTTGATGTCTAATTTGTTTACCATTACAGTTAGAAATGATACTTGATATGTTTTCAGTGTTCTTGATTTGTTATAACTTATTTTATGGCTTAACCTATAATCTATCCTGGACAATGTTTTATGCACACTTGAAAAGATGTGTTTTTTTTTTCAGCTGTAGATGAACCACTACACATGCACCACTACACCCAGCTAATTTTTTTTGTTTTTGTATTTTTAATAGAGACAGGGTTTCACCATGTTGGCAAGGCTGGTCTCAAACTACTGACCTCAAGTGATCTGCCTGCCTTGGCCTTCCAAAGTGCTAGTTGTGCATATATCTGTTGTGTCCATACAGCCTACAGTGTTGTTGAAGTTCACTATTTCCATATTGAGTTTTTGTCTGGGTGATATATCCATTGTTGAAAGTAGGGTATTGAAATCTCCTGCTGTTATTGTAGTACTATCTGTTTTTCCCTTTGTTTTTCCTAGCATTTACTTTATATATTTAGGTGCTCTGATGTTGGGTACATATATATTTATAATTGTTGTAGCCATTTGATGAATTGACTTCTTAATCATTGTTATACTAATCTTCTTTGTCTGTTTTTACAGTTTCTGACTTAAATGTGTTTTGTCTAATATAAGTATAGCTACTCTGTTCTCTTTTGGTTACCGTTTGCATGGAATATATTTTTCTGTTCTTTTACTTTCAGGATATAGGTCTTTAAAGCTAAAGTGAGTCACTTGTAGGCAGCACATAGTTGGATTTTGTTTTTTGTTTAAATACATTCAGCCACTATGTGTTTTTGATTGGAGACCTAAATTCATTTACATTTAAAGTAATTATTGATATGGAAGGACTTACTATTGCCATTTTAAAAATTGTTTACTGACTTTTTCTTTTTTTGAGATGGAGTCTCACTCTGTCACCCAGACTGGAGTATGGTGGCGTGATTTCAGCTCACTGCAACCTCCATCTCCCAGGTTCAAGTGATTCTTTGCCTCAGCCTCCTGAGTAGCTAGGATTACAGGCATGTACCACTACACCCAGCCAATTTTTTATTTTTGTATTTTTAGTAGAGACAGGGTTTCACAATGTTGGCCAGGCTGGTCTCAAACTCCTGACCTCAAGTGATCTGCCTACCTTGCCTTTCCAAAGTGCTAGGATTACAGGTGTGTGCCACCATGCCTGGCCTATTTACAGACTTTTATGCTTCCCTTATTTCTTCCTTGCTTGGTATCATTTTTTGTGATTTGATAATTTTTTTGTGGTGGCATTCTGTGATTTCTCTGTCTTTATCTTTTATGTATCTATGATAAGTTTTTTCTTTGTGGTTACCATAAAGCTTACATAAGACATTTAATAGTTAGAATAATCTATTTTAAGCTGATAACAACTTGAATTCAACCACATAAAAACTCTACATTTTTACTTCTCTTTTCTTGGTATTTTATGTTATTGATGTCACAATTTACATCATTTTATGTGTGTACCCATTAACAAGTTATTGTGACTATTTGTATTTTTAGTACTTTGGTCTTTTAACTTCTATACTAGACTTAAAAGTTATTTATGCACCACCATTATAGTATCAATGCATTCTAAATTTGACTATATTCTTACTTTATAGTGAGCTCTATACTTTCTTATGTTTTCATGTTATTAATTAGCATTCTTTCATTTCAACTTGAATAACTCCCTTTAGCATTTCTTGTAAGACAGACTAGTGGTGATGAACTCCCACAGCTTTTGTTTGTTTGGCAAAGTGTTTATCTCCTCTTCATTACTGAAGGACAAATTTTCCAGGTGTAGTATTCTTGGTTGGCAGCTTTTTCTTTTTCTTTAAGCACTTTGAATATGTTATCTTGCTCTCTCCTGGCCTTCAAGGCTTCTGCTCAGAAAAGTGTTGTTAGTTTTTTGGGGTAGTTCCTTCCTATGTAATAAGTCATTTTTCTCTTGCTACTTTTAAAATTCTTTCTTTGTCTTCGAATTTTTGAGAATTTGATTACAATGTGTTTTGGTGAAGATCTCTTTATATTTAATATATTTGAAACTTTTAGGGCTTCATGGATATAGATGTTCATTTTCTTCCCCAGATTTTGAAAGTTTTCTATAGTTATTTCTTTAAATAGGCTTTCTGCCCCCTCTTTTTTTTCTTTTTTTTTTGAACTTCATATGCATATATGGTTTCCTTGATGGTGTCCCATGAGTTTCATAGGCATTTTTTCACTTTTATTTATTTATTTTCTTATTTTTCCTCACACTGGGTAATTTCAAATGATGTGTCTTCATGCTTCTTGATTCTTTTTCCTCCTGAATAGGGTGGCTATTGAAGCTCTTTAAGGAGTTTTTCAGTTCAGTTATTGTGTTTTTCAGTTCCAGAATTCCTGTTTTGTTCTTTTTTATAGTTTTAGCCACTTTGTTGAATGTCTCACTTAGTTCATGTATTATTTTTATGATTTTGTTTACTTGTGTCTTTATGTTCTCTTGTAGCTCACTGAGCTACTTTAAGACAATTATTTTTAATTATATTTCAGGCAGTTTGTAGATCTTCATTTTTCTAGGGTTCATTACTGGTGCTTTTCTTGTTTTTTTTTTTTTATGGTGTCATCGTTCCCTGATTATTCACGATTCTTGTAACCTACATTAGTGTCTGCACATTTGAAGAAGTCGGCACCATTTCAAGTCTTTACAAACTGGTTTTGGCAGAGAAAATGCTTCACTAGTCAGCCTGTTCAGAGATTCTGGGCAGGAAAGCTGATGGGGCCCATGAACTAGCTTGCTGCTGGAGTCCTTGGGTAGGGTAGCCTAGTGCTTGGGTCATTGAGTAGGCAGGTCTGGTACCTGTGTCCACAGAGTGTAGCCTTGTGCCTGGGTCCATAGGGGTGGGCCTGGAACCTTGGTCCACTTGGGCATGCCTGGAGCTTGTGTTTACATGGCTGGGCCTGGATCCTGTGTCCTTGGGGGCCAGCATGAAGCCTGGGTCTATGGGGGCTGAACTGGCACTGGGGCAGGCTTTGAGCCTAATCCTGTGGGTGGTTGGTCTGGCACTAGGGTGGTCCAAGAATGTGGATACACAGGGGTAAACCTGGAGATTGAGGCCACAGGGGCTGGCTTGATACTGGAGTAGGCCTGGAGCCTGGGTATGTAGGGGTTAGCTTAGAAGCTGAATCTATGGGGGCTGGCCTGGCACTTGATTAGACCTAGTGTGTGGGTCTGCAAGGGTTTGCCTGGAGCCTTTGGCCAGGTGGGTTGTTATGATGCTAGGGTGGGCCTGGAATCTGGTACAAGGGCTGGCATGGAACCTAGGCTTGCAGTAGTCAGTCTGAGGTTGAGGTGAGCCTAGAGCCTGGGTTCCTGGGGATGGGCCTGATGCTGTGGTAGGCCTAGAGCCTCGGTCTTTTGGGGCTGGCCTGGTGCTTGGGTCCATGGGGGCGGATATGGCATCAGGGTTCCCTAGAGCAGGTCTGGTTCATGACAAAGTTGGATATTCACCTCACTCCCCTTCCCCCAAGCAGAGGGTATCTTTCTCAGCACCGCATTGCATGGGCTTGGGAGAAGGGTGACTCAGGTTATGAAACTGTACTCTTCAATGTATCTTTTATTATTTCTGTGCTCCACCCAGTGCTATAATCTGTCTCCTGAATTCCTTAGTTCTTGTGAAGCTATTTTCATTCAAGTTGTTATTCAAATTAACATTATGTGAGGGGATAAATGCTGGAGATTACTATTTTGTCATCTTGCTGATGTCCAAGCCTCCAAATTTACCTTCTTTTGCCTAAAGTATTAACTTTAATTTGCTAAGTGGTTACAAAACAATCCTATGTTAAAATAATTTTCTAAATTAAGATACTCAAAAATGTAACCTGAAAGTATTGTAGATGATAAGATAAGCCTACATATTTAAGAAGAAAGTGAGTGCTCCACATTTAGTGGTAAAACTCAAGGAAAACATACACAATCCTGGGTTGAAATGAAAAAAACAAACACACCCCTTAGAAACCAAAACAAAGTTAGACTGACTTCAATGTTTGGGATGTGATTACACAATCAATTCACTGTGTCATAATTGGAAGTGTGAAAACCTGTTTAATAAAAGGAACCCTCACCTCCCTAGGAACCCTGGGGAGGGAGAGAACATGCAAAGTCATTTCTGTTTTTACTAGATAGGACTTGTGTGATTTGGGGATAGCCACTTTGCGTCTGTATATCACAGAAGGCCTTGATTTATTATTTTATCTGTGTGCTTTTTTTAGTCTGTGGTATTAAAAATGATAACCTCTTAAACATGGGGCCATAGTTCAATTTTCTAATCAGTGCTTCTAGCTCAGAAGTAATATTACTTTAGAAAACTCCTCAAATAAACATTGCCAGAGATCCACAGTGCTCCCTTTATGCTGCTGAACTGAAGACATAGGTCACTCATCTGCAAAAGCAACATGGGAAATGTCATTGAGGTATTATCTCTAGAATCTAGGCTTTTTTATTCATCTAAATGACGTTGAATTGAATTCATTTTTCAGTTTGGATGATTCATCTTGTTAATTTTCACTACATTTTCAATTGGTAGTTTTTGGTTGGCTTTTATGAACTCGACAAGGGTATTGCTTTTTCAATTTCCTGTAATTTTTAGACATATCTAAGCAAGCAGTAAATTTGGTGACTCAACTTGATTCCACTATGTTATAAATATTCCTTAAGTGTTCATAATAATAATAAAGAATCTATTGCTTCTCTCTTCAAAGCTTGATTACTCTAAAAGGAGAAGTTAGTTTAATTTTAGGTACTCTGGGTCTTTTTGTATTAAGAACCTGTCTTTGAATACAATTACTGTTGCTAGATTATTTCAGTGAGGCTACTCTTGGGGAACTCAACCAAAGGATCAATGTTTTTCACCAACCTGAGCTAAAATTGTATTAACAGTTAGAGGAAGATCGATAGTGGGAAGCTCTGTAATATAGAGTGTTGAAGTTGAACTTTGAACCTAGGTCTGATTCCAAAAATCCAGGCTTTATACTACCGTCTGTTACATAAAATTTCTGATGTGGAAAACAAAATAATTTTTATCATTGAGTCCTATTAGGGTGCAATAATTCCCGTCAAGCCCCTGGGCAAGTAAATAAATAAGAACTCCTTATTATAGTTTAGTGAAATTTTCACAGGGCCTGTAGCCCGTTTGTTTTGGCTGACTTCTTCCTTTTGGAATGGGTGTATTACCCAATGCCTTTGTATCTTGGAAGTAACTAACTTGTTTTTGATTTTACAGGCTCGTAGGCAGAAGGGACTTGACTTGTCTCAGATGAGACTTTGGACTGTGGACTTTTTTTTTTTTTTCAAAGACCCTTTCAAAGCCTTGAGGTCTTAGGTTGTCACTAACGGATTGACATATTTGAATGTTGACAATAATTTCAAGGTAGGAGAGTTCCAGGTGACAAGGCTTGTTATCACAGTAAATATTTTGAAGTTGGGAAAGATATACAGCCATACCGGTTTTATTGTGCTTCACTTTATTGTGTATTTTTACAAATTGAAAATTGATGCCATTTTTTTGAAAGCATATGCTCACTTTGTGTGTGTGTGTCTACAATTTTTTAAAGTAATAACTTATTTTAAATTATGTACATTTTTTAGACATAATGCTATTGAATGCTTAATAGACTACAGTATAGTGTACACATAACTTTTATATGCACTCCAAAATAAAAAAAAGTGTGTGACTCACTTCATTGTGATATTTGCTTTACTTTGATGACCTGGAACAGAACCTGCAATATCTGTGAGGTAGGCCCATTGTACCTTAAGAATTTATTAAATAGATGACAATCATTAAGTGTATCTAGCGTATGAGATACAAACGGGTAGTTCATATAAAAATAAATCTAAAAATATAAAATAATTTGCTTAATAAGAAAACTATTAAGATGCTGGGGTTTCATAGCCTGTCTCCTCCTCTTTACTCATGGGACACATATGGGCATTATTTGTTTAGCTAACTGACTCCACCTCAATCTTTGAAGACAAAAAGGGCAAAAGTGGCATAAGTGGGCTTTCTCAAGAAAATTAATTAGAGAAATAAGAAAGTTCATTCTCCTAAGGCCTGTATTCAGTGAGAGAATGTGATACTAGAGGTGTTGAATATAATTAATAAAAACATTTTGAAGTATAATGTGTTTTTTGACACTGTTGGTCCTACTGATATCTATATATTGGCATAAAAATGACTCAGAAGGACAAGTTAATTATGCTAAAGTTGATATTGTTGCTATGTAGAGATGGGGCCACAGAAATACTAACTGATCCTCTTTGGGAATCAGAAATAATCTGTCTTAGTCAGCTAGGACTGCCACAACAAAATACACAGACTGGTGGTTTAAACAACAGAAATATATTTCTCATAGACCAATGGATGGGAAGTCCAGGTGTTGGCAAGGTAGGTTTTATCTTGAGGCCTCTTCTCTTGGTTTCTAGGTGGCTGCCATCTTGCTGTATGCTGACATGACCTCTTCTTCACACATGCGCATGCATGGAGAGACAGAGAGAGCTTTCTGATATCTCTTCTTATAAAAGCACTAGTCTCATCGTCCCATCATGAGGGCTGAAACCTCATGACCTCATCTTACCCTAATTATCTTCCAAAGACATCTCTAAACACCATCACATGGTGGGGGTGGGGGCAGTTAGTGCTTCAACATACACATTTTGCAGGGACACAAACATTCAGTACATAACATCATCTGAGTGTTAACGTATTATACCTATGGATGTGCATGCATACACACACATCACATGCACAAAAGAAAGGATACGTCATAGATCATGGATAGTATATTAGTTACTTCTGTTATTTCCCATTTAAGCTACTTTATCAGTCCTTTTTAAAATCAGGTACAAAAAACCACATGATTATCTCAATAGATGCAGAAAAGGCCTTTGACAAAATTCAACAACCCTTCATGCTAAAAACTCTTAATAAATTAGGTATTGATGGGACATATCTCAAAATAATAAGAGCTATCTATGACAAACCCACAGCCAATATCATACTGAATGGGCAAAAACTGGAAGCATTCCCTTTGAAAACTGGCACAAGACAGGGATGCCCTCTCTCACCACTCCTATTCAACATAGTGTTGGAAGTTCTGGCCAGGGCAATTAGGCAGGAGAAGGAAATAAAGGGTATTCATTTAGGAAAAGAGGAAGTCAAATTCTCCCTGTTTGTAGATGACATGATTGTATATCTAGAAAACCCTATTGTCTCAGTCTAAAATCTCCTTAAGCTGATAAGCAACTTCAGCAAAGTCTCAGGATACAAAATCAATGTACAAAAATCACAAGCATTCTTATATACCAATAACAGACAAACAGAGAGCCAAATCATGAGTGAACTCCCATTCACAATTGCTTCAAAGAGAATAAAATACCTAGGAATCCAACTTACAAGGGACGTGAAAGACCTCTTCAAGGAGAACTACAAACCAGTGCTCAATGAAATAAAAGAGGGTACAAATAAATGGAAGAACATTCCATGCTCATGGGTAGGAAGAATCAATATCGTGAAAATGGCCATACTGCCCAAGGTAATTTATAGATTCAATGCCATCCCCATCAAGCTACCAATGACTTTCCTCACAGAATTGGAAAAAACTACTTTAAAGTTCATATGGAACCAAAAAAGAGCCCGCATCGCCAAGTCAATCCTAAGCCAAAAGAACAAAGCTGGAGGCATCACACTACCTGACTTCAAACTCTACTACAAGGCTACAGTAACCAAAACAGCATGGTACTGTTACCAAAACAGAGATGTAGATCAACGGAACAGAGCAGAGCCCTCAGAAATAACGCCACATATCTGCAACTATCTGATCTTTGACAAACCTGACAAAAACAAGCAATGGGGAAAGGATTCCCTATTTAATAAATGGTGCTGGGAAAACTGGCTAGCCATATTTCGAAAGCTGAAACTGGATCCTTTTCTTTCACCTTATACAAAAATTAATTCAAGATGGATTAAAGACTTAAACATTAGACCTAAAACCATAAAAACCCTAGAAGAAAACCTAGGCATTACCATTCAGGACATAGGCATGGGCAAGGACTTCATGTCTAAAACACCAAAAGCAATGGCAACAAAAGCTAAAATTGACAAATGGGATCTAATTAAACTAAAGAGCTTCTGCACAGCAAAAGAAACTACCATCAGAGTGAACAGGCAACCTACAAAATGGGAGAAAATTTTTGCAACCTACTCATGTGACAAAGGGCTAATATCCAGAATCTACAATGAACTCAAACAAATTTACAAGAAAAAAACAAACAACCCCATCAAAAAGTGGGCTAAGGACATGAACAGACACTTCTCAAAAGAAGACATTTATGCAGCCAAAAAACACATGAAAAAAATGCTAACCATCACTGGCCATCAGAGTAATGCAAATCAAAACCACAATGAGATACCATCTCACACCAGTTAGAATGGCAATCATTAAAAAGTCAGGAAACAATAGGTGCTGGAGAGGATGTGGAGAAATAACACTTTTACACTGTTGGTGGGACTGTAAACTAGTTCAACCATTGTGGAAGTCAGTGTGGCGATTCCTCAGGGATCTAGAACTAGAAATACCATTTGACCCAGCCATCCCATTACTGGGTATATACCCAAAGGACTATAAATCATGCTGCTATAAAGACACATGCACACGTATGTTTATTGCAGAACTATTCACAATAGCAAAGACTTGGAACCAAGCCAAATGTCCAACAATGATAGACTGGATTAAGAAAATATGGCACATATACACCATGGAATACTATGCAGCCATAAGAAATGATGAGTTCATGTCCTTTGTAGGGACATGGATGAAATTGGAAATCATCATTCTCAGTAAACTATCACAAGGACAAAAAACCAAACACCGCATACTCTCACTCATAGGTGGGAATTGAACAATGAGAACACATGGACACAGGAAGGGGAACATCACACTCTGGGGACTGTTGTGGGGTGGGGGGAGGGGGGAGGGATAGCATTCGGAGATATACCTAGGGCTAAATGACGAGTTAATGGGTGCAGCACACCAGCATGGCACATGTATACATATGTAACTAACCTGCACATTGTGCACATGTACCCTAAAACTTAAAGTATAATAATAATAAAAAAATAAAATAAAATAAAATCAGGTACATGTTATAGCAGACACAAATATTAGTAATTAATCAAATTTTGATTTTTTTCTATTATAACAGGAAGTCTAGAGGTAAGTATTTGCTGGCATTAGTTCAGCAGCTTGATGCTCTTTGGGCCAAGGTCTTTATGATTCTCTTGGCTTTATGTTTGCAAGATGATGGCTACAGCTACATTTCTAGCCCTAATACCTGTATCTCAGACAGGATAAAGGAAAAAGGAGAAAAAAAAGGTGTGTGCTAGCTGAGTCTTTCAAGAATTTTTCCAGAAGCCCTACTCAATGATTTCTGCTTATATTTTCTGAACCAGAACTCTATGTCATGTGGCTACTGCTATATGTAAGGAAACCTGCGTAACATAAGTTTTATCTGTAAACATTACTGTGCCCTCTGAAATGTGGACTCTGTTAATAAAATAAAAAGAAAAGAAGGATATTGGTTTGGAAGCTAGCAGTATATACCACAACTACATCCCAAGAGCTAAAAATAAAAAGTGAATTGACAGATCCTTCCTCAGTGAGTAGATTCTATTTTGCTTCATACAGCAAAATAGAAGCTTGGGAAATTCCTGTTCCAAAGAGATGTTTAAAGAGCATGCCTCAAAAGGTAACCTTACTTAAGGAGACTGGGGAAGACAACATATTTTAGACACTGGAGTTTACCCATAGCACAGTTACTATTTTAATTCGTTTGCAACCTGAGGAAATTTTTAGCAGTTGGCAGCTGTGCTGCTTCAAGACTGCGTTTTGGCTCTCCTGTTGATTACTGCTCCTGGTTTCCTGCTGTTGGAGCACACTGTTTTCTTTCACTCAGAGACATCTTGTTCTTTTCTGAGTCACTACACCATTACTCATCTTGAGTTGGCTCCTTGTTGGGTTTCATAAGGTTACCCAAAGAGATGCAGGGACATGAAAAACACTGAACTTGGGAAGATCAAGTGTAGGGTGTTAAGAGATATGAGCTGTTTGTGCTTTTTTCCAGGGTCACACTGAGCAAGTCAGGACTTTTAAATTTGTAAATCAATGAGTAGCCACTCCACTTTCCGCTATAAGATGAAAAGGAAATTCACCTGTTCCTTGAGAAAACTAGGGCTCTAGATAACTGTGGTTGTAATTTATACCAAGAGTAACATGGAGGGTGGAATTGAAGCCAGGTGCACTCAGGTGGGCATTATAGTAATCCAAGTGAAAGATTATGAGAGAAAATAGGAGATTCATTGGTGGGAGCTCAACCATTGCGGAAAGCAGCATATTGATTCCTCAGAGAGCTAAAAACAGAACTACCATTTCACCCAGCAATCCCATTTCTGGGTATATACCCAGAGGAATATAAGTTATTCTACCATAAAGACGCATGCATGCAAATGTTCACTGCAGCACTATTCACAATAGCAGAGACATGGAATCAACCTAAATGTCCATCAGTGACAGACGGGATAAATAAAATGTGGCACATGTACACCAGGAAATACTATTCAGCCATAGAAAAAGAATGAGATCATGTCTGTTGCAGGAACATGGATGGAGCTGGAGGCTATCGTCCTTAGCAAACCAACGCAGGAACAGAAAACCAAATGTTCTCACTTATAAGTGGGAGCTGAATGATAAGAACTCATGGACACAAAGAAGAGAACAATAGGCATTCAGGTCTCCTTGAGGGTAAAGGGTGGGAGGAGGGAGAGGAGCAGAAAAAAAATGACTATTGTGTCATAAAATAATCTGTACAACAAACCTGTGTGATGTAAGTTTACCTATATAACAAACCTGCACATGTACCTCTAAAACTAAAAAGTTAAAAGAAAAATAAATCAATGAGCCCAGTAGAAGTCCCTCAAGTCTTACTGTTGGTGATAAAAAGTTCTTTTGTTGTCGATGAAGAAATTATTTCTTTCACATATTTTCTTAGGTATCACCTGTCAGTAGGTACACATAGGTACACATATTAGTAAATGAAACAAAGCAAAACAAGCAATAACAAATATCGAACACTTGTTGAGCATTTCTTATATGCCAGGAACTCTTTCAAGCTCTTTACTTATTTAATCCTCACAACAGCTCTAAATTAGGTCTCGTGATTATCCCTATTTTGCAGATGAGAAAACAGATCCAGAGATGTTAGTAAATCATTTGCACAAGGTCACATAACCAGTTAGTGTGGAACCTGAATTTGAATCCAGGTTTAATTATCAAGTTCACATGATCAACAACAACATGATATTGTCTCATTACAGTGTGAACAACACCAGTTACACTGACTCTGGCCTCTCCTGTTTTCACAGAACCTCAATTTCTTGTAACGTGCCCCTGAAGAATTTTTGCCAACAGAGATGGTCTCACATGCCATCGCAAACCACTTAACTATCGTGGGGCACCACTGCTCGATCCTTCTATGTCCTTAGGCACTGATGGATCCTGGAAGCCTTGTGAAGCCCTGCTGTGGGGTGGGTTGTAGCAAAAAGGAGGACTCCATTTTTCTGCTGTGCTACACTCTGGGAGCAAGACCTCAAAGCTGTACTAAGGTCTTGCTGAGTTTTAAGCCTCCTGTTCAGATTTTTACTTACAGCCTTTCTCTTCTCTCTAGGACCCAATTATGAGTACAGCTGGAGATATATCAGAGTAACAGCTCCCATTTTGGGCTCATACTTCCCTGTCCATCTCCCACTAAAACTTAATCTTTTGTTATTAGCCAAACTCAGTATGCATGGATCCTTCTCAGACCTGAGTTTTCTCCTTAGAGGCTGCTCAGGCACACAAGAAATGGGCTTCTATGCAACCTATTCTTCAGTTTCCTAAACAATAAGGCATGTCTGAATCCCACAGCAGGCCCATTCCAGAACTCCCAGTACCATCCCATGAGACACCACCAGTTCCACAAATCATAGCCTTCCCTCTATCTATACTCCCACAGCTGCTGTGAACTCCATCAAGCCCAGAGTAGAAAAAAAAGGCTGCTTTTCTGATTTGCACCTACTCAAGCCAGGGTGTAACACTCCTGAGTAACAAACTTAAGTAACACTCCAGACATTACCGTTTTCTTGCTTTCCTCTGACAAGTCATAATGAACAGTCTGTTCTGCTTATCTTCCTTAACCTGGTGGTAAAAACTTATGTACATGAGGCTCACTGGGCAAAGAGGCTTTGTCTCAGGGAAGAGCAGAACTACCGTCATCCCCAAATCTTTCGCTTCTGTGCACAGGGATTTACATTTCTGGACCACATTCTCATCTGTATGTTTTACAAAGGCATGAGTGATGGCTTTGCTGTGATTCACACAATTTGTACTTTTCATATAAAAATGGAAAATGGCTATTGTCTCTTCACCTCCCTGTCACTGAGTAGCCTCACCTGGCAATTCTTCCTGCCTCCCTGGAAGCCTGAGCTTTCTCAAAAGCATCTCACTGTGAACACCCTTTGCGACCCTTTCATTCAAGTAGCTCTCACCTACCTGCCTTTTTGCCTCCTCCTTACATCTTTGTCCTCCATTTTATCCTCAACAGAACTAAAATCCCCCCCTCTGCCTTTTGGTATGTGTTTAGAAGGTAACTTGCTCTCCTCTATGTTTCCCTACAAGCATATAAGAAAACTTTGGTATTGGGGGTAGTGACAGAGGCATCTGGGGAAGCCTCCTAGGTCCTGGATACCCTCAAATACCAACGCCTTGGTAAACTTTGCTTTATCCTTCTTGTCTTTTTGTTCACTTTCCACATCTACACATCTAGCTGTGTAGCCAACACGAGATTAATTCCTCCACCCCACTCCACACCAGACGACCTATGCAGTATGAGGAGCTGTTCGTCCATGGC
This sequence comes from Pan troglodytes, assembly GCF_028858775.2. Lineage (NCBI taxonomy): Eukaryota > Metazoa > Chordata > Mammalia > Primates > Hominidae > Pan > Pan troglodytes. The sequence continues at coordinate 105,451,359 of NC_086015.1, forward strand.
AAACCCTGGGTTCTGGCTGATCATCAGAGGAGTCTTTAGTGGGCAACTGGTTTTGGCACTTTTAGGTTAACCCCAGCTGTGATGGTTAATTTGAAGTATCAACTTGACTGGATTGAAGGATGCCTACATGGCTGTTGAAGTATTGTTTCTGGATATGTCTGCGCAGGTGTTTTTGGAGGAGATTGGCACATAAGTCAGCAGACTGAGTGGGGAAGACCTTCCCTCAGTGTGGGCAAGTACCATCCAATCAGCTGGGGGCCTGACTAGGACAAAGCAGGCAGAAACAGAGGAATATTCAGGTCATGCTGCTTCCTCTCTTTTTTTCCCCACTAGAGTGGAACACTCTTCTCCTCCTGCCCTTGGACATCAGAACACCAAGTTCTTTGGCCTTTGGACCCTGGGACTGGCACCAGCGGCCTTCTGGGGGCTCTTGGGCCTTTGGCCTCAGGTACCATCAGTTTCCTTGGTTCTTAGACCTTCCAACTTGGGGTGAGCTATACAACCAACTTGTCTGGTTTTCCAGCTTGCAGACAGTCTATAGTGGGACTTCTCAGTCTCCATACTGGGTGAGCCAATTCCTCTAATAAAGCTCCTCTCATACATCTCTATATCTAATTATCTATCTATCTATCTATCATCATCTAATCTATCTCCTATTGGTTCTGTCTCCTTAAAGAACAACCATAGCTTCCAAGAATCTTATGCCACTTTGAGGAGGCGTATAATATTTTAACAAATTCGGTGTCCATAGGGGAGGGCTTAACAACTAAACTTCCAGGGCTAACTTCTCAGTCAATTTTGGAAGGAGTTTGCAATATTTTATAACATTGGGCAGTCATTAAAATTTATATAAGACTTCTGTGGGTATAACTGAGTACACCCAGCCACATGGATTCTGAAGGCCCCTGCAGGGTGGTTTTCATAACTCCTCACTTCCCTGGGGCTAGCACAGCCGTACATGCATCTCTTGGTATTGTTTGGCAAGGAATTTGGCAAGTTGTTAAGGAGGAAATGACAACCCCATAATAATAATAATAATAATAATAATAATAATAATAATAATAGGTATATGTCAAAAGCACTTGCCATGTGCCAGACACTCTAGTAGAGACCTTCTGTACATCATTTCATTTTATAATCAGATAATGAGTTAGGTATTTTCCACATTTTACATATGACTAAACTTAGACTAAGTAATGTATTCAAGGTCACCTAATTTCCAACTTCCTCAGTGGGTGTGGCTCTAAAGCTCGTACAATTTCCGCTATGTTCACTGCTACTCATAGGAACCTGGGAAATGGAGATGAGTGGAAAGACAAGCCTGCAAGCTCAGAAATTAATACTGACGTTCCATAGAAGTGCTCCTAAATGGTAATCCGAATTCTGGGCTGCTGCTGGAAAATAGCCTTTTGTCTCAAAAACCCAGTTAGAGCCTTCCACCAATTACATAGGCTTTATGAGATGTGGAGGATGGAGGACAGTAGGATGCTGGACTGAAAAGCACTTTGTGGTGGTCTACCTTGGGACCTCTGGTCAGCAGCTACTGGTTGTTCCTTCTTTTTCCTTCTCCTCCCTCATTTTCCCCATTAGAATGTAAGCTTCTTGAAGGAAAAGGGCTTGTTTATTGCTGTATAACTAGAAAGGATAGTGCCAGGCACATTCAACAATATTTGTTGAAAGAATGAAAAACTGAATGAAAAAGTATTTGCCAGCTCTCTGAAAACCAGCTACTCCTGACACCTAGAAACCCAGGTAATCTATTGTGTATCTGATGTTTATTGATTGCCCTGATCTTACCACTGCCATGTAACAGGAAAATCCTGCCTTCCACTAGGGAGTTGCTGAGACCCCTTAAACAGGCAAAGAACCAAAGACACCATCAGTTTCCTTGCTTCTTAGATTTACAGGGATTACAGGTATTGAGCTCGAGGGCTTGGTCCCCTGTGTGTGTCTAATCTTCAAGACTCGAGCGCCTCCTGATTTCTCAGTGAAAGAGGAAGCACCCCGATGACATCCATCACATCTTTTCCAGGAGTGCTTTTTGTATGATAAGCATTTTGTTCTTGCAGTAAATCTCAAGTTTGTTTCCTCGCTGTGTCTGGCCAATCTCTAGACAAACCTTACTTCTAGCCTTACTTTTCCTGATTGAAACTTCCCCATACTAAAAACCAAAACCAAAACCCCAAAACCAAAATCAAACCCATCAACAACAAAATATTGGTGGAGTCATAGTTCTGCACCATTATTAGAAGCATAGAAGCAAAAGTCCTATGGTAGAAGTTTCCTTGACATCTGGTTTTTATTCATTAGGCAGGAGTCCTGACCTGACTTTTGTAAGATTTCTTGTAGATAAACTATTTTTATGGCACTGAGAGAAAACAAATACATATCCTCCATAACTTAAATAAAATGAAAACGTAAACTTCAAATATTCACAGGAAGGAGATGCCCAGTGCATTCTCTAGATCTTGTGTACTTACCTTTCTATAGAATCTTGTAAATACGGAGTCCGGTTTTTGATGTGCCAGGTTCTCTTTCACTATTAAATTGCTTTTAGGAGAATTTTGTAAATGGACATAAACAACAGGTATACATACACCTGTTAGTGTAAATGAACAGCGCCTTCTGGAAGGAGGGCTCCTAAGGAGTTAGTCCTTGAGCCCTGGCTGGGATACCCTCTTCCCTGAGGCCAGTCTCCCAGCCAGGGTTGTAAACCAGACCCCAGCACCAAAACCACTGGCTTTGTAAGCAGAGTAGTAAGTTTCCTAATTCCTTCCCCAGAAAAATGTGATGGTCCTCTGAGAGTGGTTTGAAAAGCATTTCTCAGAGTAATTTAGTGGGTGGGAGCTTAGAAGGGAGAGCAATTACTTTGTTGATTGAATGAGGAAGTTTGAGGCAACATGTACCTGTAACAGTGTAAAGACACGTCAAGGATGTTGGTTTTTCTAGGTTGTCAGTGAGTTTGTCTTCATGCTTGAATGAAGTGCGCTGACATGCAGAGAACATAGTTATATGACTAATTTCAGTTTATTGGTAATGTGAAGGTAGCAATAGGAATGCTTTTATGACATTGCATGATTTCAAGTTGTATTCAATTATCTTTACATATTTAACATTTCTCTCATTAACATGCTCATTCTGTCTGGCTTCTCTCTTTTTCTTTCTTTAGTTTTGCTGTTCATATCAGCACACAAAATGTATTAATTTTTTTCTACAATAGAAATAAATTGTTTTACTTTCTCTCTGCACATACTGTGTGACCATAATGTACTTCAAAGAGGGAAACAGAAAAAGGAAATTAATCAGAACATCTGTTTGTTTCTAAGGTGCTTATAAATAATGGAATTTCTGTGAATAAAATAAGCTTTAGCTTAAAAATCTAAAAAAATCAATGCTCTTGGAAGATACACCCTGCGTACTCTGTGGCTTTGGGTATCTACTGGTCTACCATCACATATTCCCAGAGGTACAAATATCTCAGGCTTAAAAATAACTAGAAAGTGTATTTGTTGAATGAATAAATGATAGGAACTTAAGAGGTGGGAGAAAATGTAGAGGTTAGACACACAATTTCTCTATAATTCAGCCATTCCTTCTGTAGTATTCTTGACAGCCATTCTCTTAGCCTTTATTTACAGTGACAGGCAGATTGCTACCTCACAAAGGAGTTCAATGTCTTTTTTGTTATTTATTTATTTTTAACTAGTAGACTATTATTTTTAGAGAAGTTTTGGGTCACAGCAAATCTGAGTGGAAAATACAGAGATCTCCCATGTACTCTTCCCCTAACACACACATAGCTACCCCCAATATCATCATCCCACACCAGAGTGGTATATATGGTACAGTCAATGAACCAACATCGACATATCATTATCAACCAAAGGCCATAATTTCCATTAGGCTTCGCTCTTTGTGCTGTATATCTTAAGAGTTTTGACAAATGTATATATATAGTGACATGAATCTACCTTTATGGTATTATACAGAACAGTTTCACTGCCCTCAAAATCCTCTATGCTACACCTATTCATTCCTCCCTCTCCCGAAACTCCTAGCAACCACTGATCCTTTTACTGTCTCTATTGTTTTGTCTTTTCCAGAAATCCATACATATAGTTGGGATTATGCAGTATATAACCTTTTCAGATTGAGTTCTTTCAGTTAAAAATATGGATTTAAGTTTTCTCCATGGCTTTTTATGACTTGATAAATATATATATATATATTTTTAGATGGAGTTTTGCTCTGTCGCCCCGGCTGGATTGCAGTGGCACGATCTCAGCTCACTGTAACCTTTGCCTCACAGGTTCAAGCAATTCTCCTGCCTCAGCCTCCTGGGTAGCTGAGATTACAGGCATGTACCACCACACCCAGCTAATTTTTGTATTTTTAGTAGAGACGGGGTTTTCACCAGGTTGGCCAGGCTGGTCTCAAATTCCTGACTTCAAATGATCTGCCCCCATCGGCCTCCCAAAGAGTTGGGATTACAGGCGTGAGCCACCGCATGCGACCGATAAATATTTCTTTATGGCATGAAAAAATATTACATTGTTTGGATGTACCACAATTTATTTACGCATTTGTCTACTGAAGGGCATTTTGGTTGCTTTCAAGTTTTAGCAATTATGAATAAAGCTGCTATAAACATTCATATGCAGGTTTTTATGAATTCAATTTATTTTTTCCTTGTTTTGTTTTCTCTTACACCAAGTGGAAATCTGATCTCCTGTAAGTTCTCTGCATTGCTGACCTGATCTTCTTTTCCATGTGATAGCTCTTTTCCATGTGATAACTATTCAAGTACCTATTGAAGACAAAGTATCAAGGAATTCCTGTGGTTTCTCTATTTTAGGCTAAAAATCACCAATTCTGCCAATTTTCCTCATGTTGTAGGATTCTTAGTACATTCGGTTTTCTGGTTCTCAACCTTTTGGTAAGCTCTACTTTATAAAACAAAGTGACCGAGTACAGAGGAACCATCACTCTCGCTGTTCTGGGCAAGTTAAATCCTGTAAATGTCTTCTGAGTCCATTGTCACTCTTGGAAATTTTGGTACTCAATTTATTTAAAAATTTTATGTTTATTTTACCAAAATAGTTGTTAGGCTAGTCTGCTCCAAACTGTACTTTTCCAGAGGATTTTCAGAATTTAAAACCTAGATTTTCTTACATATACTTTTTAAGCTTCCTCTTGTACATTATGGGCTATTGTTTTAGCATGTTGAAATAGGCTTTTTTCCTTTTGAATATTGGTTCTTTTATCAAATATACAGTATTTGCCATTGCTCCTTGTTTAAAATGTTGCTCTTAGGCTAAAGAGCCATCCGTTTATAACAGAACTTTTAGAAAGTACAGACGAGCTAAAAGAAGAAAACAAAGATGATTCCTAACTCATTGTCAGGGAGGTAAATATTATTACCAGAGATACATATTATTAACATTTTAGTGTATGTCTGCACAGTGTTCTTCTCTATGCACATATGTACATTATATTATTACATTTGCAATATACTACATGTGCATTTATTTCAAATTATTATTATATTACATAGTTTTTTTATAATTTGCTTTTTTCCTCACTTTATTCAAATTTTATTTGACTTTTTTTTTGTGTGTGACAGAGTCTTGCACTGTCACCCAGGCTGGAGTGCAATGGTGTGATCTCAGCTCACTGTGACCTCCGCCTCCCAGGTTCAAGCGATTCTCCTGCCTCAGCCTCTGAGTAGCTGGGGTTACTGGCGCACGTCACCACACCCAGCTAATTTTTTTGTATCTTTAGTAGAAATGGGGTTTCACCACGTTGGCCAGGCTGGTCTCGAACTCCTGACCTCGTGATCCACCCTGCCTCAGCCTCCCGAAGTGCTGGGATTACACCTGTGAACCACTGCTCCCGGCCCAACATATTTTTTTAAAAATCCACAATGTGCATAACATTGTGCTGGCTGCTGGAAATACAGTGGTGACCAATTTTGATATATTTTAGCAAACTGATCTCCAGAACGTTATAAAATAAGCTCAAAATTACTTTGTAATTTGAAAACTTCATAACCATTCTTTTTGTCAGACAAATTACTGATAAAAATATTCAGCAAGAGAAGGTCAATGACAAGATTTTGGGATAAACTAGTAGATCATTCTTTCCCAAATTATATTAGTTCATCAATCAGCACCCTGTGGGGACTGTTGTTTGTTCAATTACATTATGTCATGTTCCTATTTCTTCATTTTTATCAACTAGGGTTTCATAAGGAATTTTGTTGGATATTTTGCTGAAATCAAGAGAGTCTGTTGACAGCAATTCCCGTCTCCAACAGTGTAACAGTTCTATCAAATGATAGAGATTTTATTAGTTCAGTGTAACATTCTCAATTAATTATACGGTTTCTGGTGATTACTATTTTCTTTAACAGCACTGTCCAAGGGAACTTTCTGCAATGATGGAAATGTTCTGTGACCTGTGCTGCCCCATATGGTACCCTGCTAGCTATCTGTGACTACTAAATGCTGGAAATGTGGCTAGTACAACTCAGTAGACAGTTTGTAAATTTTTTAAAATTTTAAATAATTTAAATTTAGTCAGATGTGACTAGTGGTTATGATATTGGATAGCACAGCTTGACAATATCTAAGAAATCATTTCTCAAATAACTTGTATAATTTAACTTGAGTTCAATATTAAACTGAGAGACTCGTGGTTCCTAAAATGTGTGATGAGTCTCTCTCCTCCCTCCCTCTCTCTTTTCTTTCTCTTTCTTTCTTTCTTCTTTCCTTCTTTCTTTTCTTTGTTTCCTTCCTTCCTTCCTTCCTCCCCTCTCTCTATCCCTCCCTCCCTCTCTTTCTCCTTTCTCTCTTTCTTTCTTTTTCTTTTCTTTCTTTCTCTCTTTCTTTCCTTCATTCCTTCCTTCCTCCCTTCTCTCTCTTCCTTCCTTCCTTCGTTCCTTCCTTCCTTCCTTTTTTCTCTCTTCTTTCTTTCCTTTTGTTTTCTTTTCTTTTTCTTCACTTGCTGTCTCTATCACCCAGGCTGGAGTGTAGCGGCATGTTTACTCTGTGTTTAATTGCAACTTTGTTTTTCATCTTCAGGCCCTTGCACAATTCTATCCTTCATAATTTCTTACAAATTGCTGACAGTAATTTTGTGTAAATGGTTCATATCAGCAAGTTGTTTTTACCCTTGGATATAATTGAATCTACCAATCTAATTTCTTTCAAATCAAACTGGTTTTATTTCTGTGCCTTATAATATGAATATCTCCTTGAGGGAAAAAGAGGTAAGCAAAACGAAAGTTAAAGAATTCTGGTTTCTGCTTTTAATCCTTGACATTATTTTCATCTTCCCAAAGAGTGGGCTTTCTCCTTACTTATTCTTCTTGAAGTTAATGTAGCTACTAGGGCCCCTTCTGTTGTCAATAACGTTTTTTGTTTTTCAAGCCTAGATCATTCTGGTTATTAGCCTTTCTAGTAGTAAACTTGTAGCTCTATACCACCCTTTTATGTTCATCCATAACCATATACGTATTATTTTCTCCCCAGTTTTTTTGTGCCATTGTAAAATTTGAGTTCAATAGAAACATACGTAGCTGTATCGATTTCTTTAACACCTGCTCCCTTTGCATGCGATGGAATCAGATTTGATTATATTTTAATTCGGTTCAATCTAATCAATGGTGTTGACTGGCCCTTAAGAGCCAGATCGTGAGCCAGTGCTGGGGATTCAAAACTGAAGCAGACATGAACTTCGACATCAAAGGAGTCACACTTTACTAAGAGAATCAAGCTCATAGCTCATATACCACAAGCCATGTGCAATGTGGTATGTGTTCGTTAACAGTATTCAAAATGCCCTGGGGGAGTGTAGCAGAGGGATAGAGTTAATTCTGCTAGCAGGGCATGAAGAATAGGGTAGAGAGATTGTGAAGAATCAAAGTCTGTCTGAAACAGAAGTGCTGTTTGAGTAAAAATAAATAAGAGCTTGCAGGACAGAGAAGCAGGCTAACATGGTATCCTCTGAAGAATGAATAACTTGAACAGAGGCCAGAGTAGATGATATAATCCAGGCTTTATAACTAATCCTGCAGCTGGAGTGCAATCTACTTTTTGGGAGAGTAAAGAGAGATAAGGCTGAAGTTAAGGACTGACTAAATAGTGAAAGATTTTATATGTTATAGTAAGGAAATTGGATTTATCTTAAATGGAATAAGCTTGAAAGTTTTTGAACAGAGGAGAAAAATGGTTAGATTCCTGTTTTTAAAAAATATTCCGGTGACATCAACTTAGGATGTGTTAGACTTAGAAAGCTTGTGGAAGGGAAATCATTAGTCAAGAGGAAGAAGAAAATACCGACTAGCTCAGCACAGAGTAACGGAGGGCAGGGGTTAGAAATGAGCTGCATTTAGGAGGTAGAACTGATAGGATTAGACGATTGATTGGTTATGAGGGAAAGAGAGAGGCAGAAAGATGATTCAGAAATCCCTCTGTTTTGCTGTTTATATTGGAGTCCACTGTTTTTCTTAAATCACCTTCTCTTTAGGATCTCTGGATGTGAGATCATGTCTGTCATTACCCTGAATTTTTTGAAACTGTTTTCCTTTGAAACTGTTTCCTAACACTAGTGAGTGTGTACTGATTTTACCCAGTGTTCTACTCCTGATGTCCTAGAAATTCCGAGGTGTGCTCATCACATTTTTAAAAACTTCTTTATTTTGAGATCATGTTAGACTTACAGAAGAGTTGTAAAAACATTTCAGTGAGTTCTCATATCCCCTTCACTTTCCTTCCCTTTGTTAAGATCTTATGTGGCCATGGAACAATTATGAAACCAAGAAATTCACCTTAGAACTCAATTACTATTAACTAAATTACAGGATTTATTTGGATTTTGCTAGTTTTCCCACTAATGTATTTTTTTTCTGTTCCAGGATTATGCATTGCATTTAGCTGTGAAATAATAGAAAATATAAGAGGAAGTTTGGGAGCCCCTAAACTCTTTGCAGACAAAGATGCTATGATAATCATTTTTCTACTATTTGGTGTTTGACTCCAGTTTCTGACAGAGAGTCCCTAAGAGTTTTGTAATTTCCTGAATGATAGAAACAACAAAAGAGTGATTACTGTGGACTCCTGGATAGCCTCAAGATGGGAGTTTTTTGCCAGGGAACCAGTCGTGTGATTAGAGAGTTGGAAGTTTCAGCCCCTTCCCCTGACCTCCAGGGAAGGGAGAGTGGAGAGGGGCCGAAGAGGAGTTGATCACCCATAACCAATGATTTAATCAATCATGCCTATATAATGAGGCCTCCATAAAACTCCAAAGAACAGGATTTTTTTTCTTTCCCTTAAAACAACACAGCTTTATTATCTTACACTTCCAGAAGTCAGAAGCCTGAAATGAGTCCCATGGGGCTCAAGGCAGGGCTGATGCCTTCTGGGACTTCTAGAGGAGAATCCAATTCCTTGCCTTTTTCAGTTTCTAGAAGCTGCCTGCATTCCTCAGCTGTGACCCCTTCCTCTATCTGCAAAGCCAGAAGCTTAGCATCTTCCAATCTCTTGCTCTCTGACTGATGCTGATGCTTCTACTATCCTCTTCCATCTTTTAACTCTTGCGGTTATAGACGGCTCACCTGGATAATCCAGAATAGTCTTCCTATTTTCAATTGATTAGTCACCTTAATTCCATCTGCAACTTTAATTCCCCTTTTCCATGTAAACTTTTCACAGGTTCTGAGGATTAGGATGTGGACATTTTGTGGGAGACTATTATTACACCTATCACAAGCCTCATAACAACACTATGAGGAGCTGACTGCAATTATCTTCAGTTCACAAATAAAGAAACCAAGGTAGAGAAACATTGAAGACTTATCCAGTCTCACAGCTTGTTGACAGCAAAGGCAGGATCTGAACCTAGGCAGTCTGACTGTTAATGACCACCCTATACCACTGCCTCTCCAACTTTAATGGATGGGAATCACTGGGGTCTTCGGGTCTTTCCATAATGCAAATTCTGATTTGCTAGATCTGGAGTAAGACTTAAGATCCTGCATGCATATATATACATGTATGCATATATATATATATATATTTTCTTTTTAGAGACAGGGTCTTGCTCTGTTGCCCAGGCTGGATTGCAATGGTGCAATCACACCACAACCTTAAAACCCTGGGCTCAATGATCCTCTTACCTTAGCGTGCTAAATAGCTGGGGTTGCAGGCATGTGTCACCACACAGGCCAATCAAAAAATTTTTTCTTTAGAGATGGAATCTTGCCATGCTGCCCAGGCTAGTTCTGTACTCCCAGGCCCAAGCTATCCTCCCGCCTCTGTCTCCTCAGTTGCTGGGATTACAGGCATGAACCACAGTGCCTGCTGATTCTGTATTTCTAACCAGTTCTCAAGTAATGCCAAAGCCACTGGTCCACAGACTGCATTTTGAATAGCAGGTCATCTCTTCCTCTAAAATGATACCTCACACTTCGTGAGAACCTACTTTATGGCAGGTACTGAAATTAAGGGAATAAAGTCATTTAAATATCACTTAAATACTTAATGCAAAGGAAGTAGTAATCTTGTTTATTTTTGATGTGAAAACTGAAGCCCAGAGAGTTGAGATGATTTATTCAAGAGCACACAGCAAGTAAATGGTAGGCTTTCAATTGTCAACTACAAAATCTACACTAGCTAGTTTAATCAGACCAAGATTTCTTACACAATAGACGATAGTTTACAAAATCTTAAGAGGGCCGAAAATCCAGGCTTGGAAGCAGGACAGTCAAGAGCCTCACAGTCAGGAACAGCTCCCAACCACAACTCAGACAGTTCTAGGGAAAACACCGTTGCTATCATCCACTTCTTGGAATGAATAATGTTAGGATGTTAGGACTGGCTGACAGAATTTCTTTGCAGAAGAACAATCCTCCTCCACCACTGTGACTGCAAAAGGATAGGGTTTGGGGAGCTTCCAGATTGCTGAACTCATGGAGGTACCTGGAGGGTGGTGTACCTGTAGAGGGTATGGAAGGTCCAAGCCCCTTCTCACATACGTTGTCCTAGGCATCTCTTCCATCGGCTGTTCACCTATATCCTTTATCATATCCTTTATTAATATAATAAACTGGTAAATGGAAGTGTTTTCTTGAGTTCTGTGGGCCATCCTGGTAAAGTAATTGAACCTAAGAAGGGGATCATAGATACCCTGATTTATAGCCAGTCAGGAAGAAGTATAGGTGACAACCCTGTTACTGGCATCTGAAGTTGGGGGGCAGTATTGTGTGTGGGATCTGACTCTAACTCCAGGCAGATAATGTCAGAATTGAATTGAATTTTACAACACTTAGTTGTTGTTCCCTGGAGAATTGCTTGGAGTATGGAGAACCTCCTGTTCCCAATCCGTCAGAAGTATTCTGTGTTATGTTGTGTGGTGTGGTGACTGTTAAGTGTGTAAGAGTAGGAAAAACAATTTGTTTTGAAATTGAAACTTGAAAAACAAGTTGTCGTGTCTCCTTATTTTTTCCAATCTGTGACAGTTCCTCAGTTTTTCCTTATCTTTCATGATCTTGAAACTTAAAAAATATATAAAAATTATTTAAATTATTTTTATTTTTAATTTTTTGTGGGTACATAGTAGGTGTATGTATTTATAAGGTACATGAGATTTTATGATACAGAATGCAATGTATAATAATCACATTACGGAAAACGGGGTATCTATCCACTCAAGCATTTATCCTTTGTGTTACAAATAATCTAATTATACTCTTTTAGTTATTTTAAGTGTACAATTAAATTATGATAGACTGTAGTCACCCTATTGTGGTATCAAATACTAGGTCTTATTTATTCCTCTTTTTTTTAAAAAAACTTTTATTTTAGATTCAGTGGTACGTGTGCAGTTTGCCAACATAGGTAAACTTGTGTCATTGGGGTTTGTTGTACAGATTACTTTGTGACCCAGGTACTATATAGATTTTTTTTTTTTTTGAGACGAGTCTTGCTCTGTCACCCAGGTGGAGTGCAGTGGTGTGATCTCGGCCCACTGCAAGCTCCACCTCTCGGGTTCAGGACATTCTCCTGCCTCAGCCTCCCAAGTAGCTGGAACTACAGGCGCCCGCCACCATGCCTGGCTAATTTTTTTGTATTTTTAGTAGAAACGGGGTTTCACCCTGTTAGCCAGGATGGTCTGGATCTCCTAACCTTGTGATCCGCCTGTCTCAGCCTCCCAAAGTGCTGGGATTACAGGTGTGAGCCACCGTGCCCGGCCTAGATAGATATTTTTATGATCCTCTCCCTCCTCCCACTCTCCACCCTCAAGTAGGCCCAAAACTCTCTTGTTCCCCTCTTTATATCCGTGTGTTCTCATCATTTAGCTCCCACTTATAAGTGAGAACATGTGGTATTTGGCTTTCTCTTCCTACATTAGTTTGCTAAGGATGGTGGCCTCAGGTTCCATCCATGTTCCCGCAACAGACATGATCTCATTCTTTTTTATGGCTACATAGTAGTATTCCATGGTGTGTATATACCATATTTTCTTTGTCCAGTCTGCCATTGATGGACATTTAGGTTGATTCCATGTCTCTGCTATTGTGAAGGGTGCTGCAGTGAACATACGTGTGCATGTGTCTTTATGGTAGAATGATTTATATTCCTTTGGGTATATACCCAGTAATGGGATTGCTGTGTCAAAGGGTAGTTCTGTTTTTAGCTCTTTGAGGAATCATCACACTGCTTTCCACAATGGTTGAACAAATTTACACCCCCACCAAAAATGTCAAAGCATTCCTTTTTCTGCCCAACCTTACCAGCATCTGCTATTTTTTGACTTTAATAATAGCCATTCTGACTGGTATGAGATGGTATCTCATGGTGGTTTGATTTGCATTTCTCTAATGATCAGTGATATTGAGTTTTTTTTCGATATGCTTGTTGACCACATAAAAGTCTTCATTAGAAAAGTGTCTGTTCATGTCCTTTGCTCACTTTTTAATGGGGTTGTGTATTTTTTTTCTTGTAAATTTAAGTTGCTTATAGATGCTGGATATTAGTTCTTTGTCAGATGCATAGTTTACAAAATTTTTTCCCATTCTGTAGATTGTCTGTCTGCTCTGTTGATAGTTTTGCTTGCAGAAACTCTTAAGTTTAATTAGATCCCACTTGTCAATTTTTGCCTTTGTAGTGATTGCTTTTGGCATCCTTGTCATGAAATCTTTGCCAGTTCCTATGTCTGGAATGGTATTGCCTAGGTTGTCTTCCAAGGTTTTTATAGTTTTGGGTTTTACATTTAAGTCTTTTATCCATCGTGAATGGTGTAAGAAGGGGTCCAGTTTCTATCATCTGCATATGGCTAGCCAGTCGTCCCAGCACTGCTTATTGAATCAAGTCCTTTCTGTAAACCCAGCACTTTGGGAAGCCAAGGCAGGTGGATTGCTTGAGGCCAGAAGTTCGAGACCAGCGTGGCCAACATAGCAAAACCCTGTCTCTACTAAAAATACAAAAATTAGCTGGGTGTGGTGGCACATCCCTGTAATCCCAGCTTCTTGGGAGGCTGAGGCATGAGAATTGCTTGGACATGGGAGGCGGAGGTTGCAGAAAGCCAAGATTGTGCCACTGCACTCCAGCCTGGGTAACAGAGCAAGATTCTGTCTAAAAACAAACAAAAACAAAAAACAAAGACGTTTTTCCCCAATGCTTGTCTTTGTTAGCTTTGTTAAAGATCAAATAGTTGTAGATGTGTGACTTTTTTTTCCTGGGCGCTCTATTTTGTTCCACTGGTTTATGTGTCTGTTTTTGTACAAGTATCATGCTGTTTTGGTTACTGTAGCCCTGTAACATAGTTTGAAGTTGGGTAATGTAATGCCCCCAGCTTTGTTCTTTTTGCTTAGGATTGCCTTGGCTACTTGAACTCTTTTTTTGCCTCCATATAAATTTTAAAATAGTTTTTTCTAATTCTGTGAAGAATGTCATTGGTAGATCGATAGGAATAACATTGAATCTGTAAATTGCTTTGAGCAGTTACAGATTGCCCTAAGTATGGCCATTTTAGCAGTATTGATTCTACGTATCTATGAACATGAATGTTTTTCTTTTTGTTTGTGTCATCTCTGATTTCTTTGAGCAGTGTTTTATAATTTTCATTGTAGAGATCTTTTACCTCCCCAGTTAGCTGTATTCCTAAGTATTTTATCCTGTTTGTGGCAATTGTGAATGAGACTGAATTCCTGATTTGGCTCTCAACTTGGCTGTTGTTGGTGTATAGGAATGTTAGTAATTTTTATACATTGATTTTGTATCCTAAAACTTTGCCGAAGTTGTTTATAGGTTGAAGGAGCTTTTGGGATGAGACTATGGGGTTTTATAGATATAGAATCATGTCATCTGCAAACAGGGATAGTTTGACTTTCTCTCTTCCAATCACTTGCCTGATTGCTCTGGCCAGGACTTCCAATATTATGTTGAATAGGAGTGGTGAGAGAGGGCATTCTTGTCTTGAGATGGATTTCAAGGATAATGCTTCCAGCTTTTGCCCAATCTATATGATGTTGGCTTTGGTTTTGTCATAGATGGCTCTTGTTATTTTGAGGTTCCCTCAATACCTAGTTTATTGAGAGTTTTTAACATAAAGCGATGTTGAATTTTATCAAAAGCTTTTTCTTCATCTGTTGAGATAATCATGTGGTTTTTGCCTTTAGTTCTGTTTATGTGATGAATTACATTTATTGATTTACATGTGTTGAACCAACCTTGCATCTCAGGAATAAAGCCTATTTGATAGTGGTGGATTAACTTTTCATTGTGTTGCTGGATTCAGTTTGCAAGTATTTTATTCAGGATTTTTGCATCGATGTTCATCAAAGGTATTGGCCTGAAATTCTCTTTTTTGCCAGATTTTTGTATCAAGTGTCTCACCAGATTTTGGTACCAAGATGATGCTGGCCTCATGGAATGAGTTGGGGAGGAGTATCTCCTCCTCAATTTTTTTGAATAGTTTCAGTAGTAATGGTACTGGCTCTTCTTTGTACATCTGGTAGAATTCAGCTGTGAATCCATCTGATTCTGGGCTTTTTTGGTTGGTAGGCTATTTATTACTGATTCAGTTTCAGAGCTTATTATTGGTCTGCTCAGGGAATCAATTTTTTTTCTAGTTCAGTCTTAGGAGGGTGTGTGTGTCCAGAAATTTATCCATCTCTTCTAGGTTTTCTAGTTTGTGTGCATAGAGGTGCATATTAGTGTGTGCATATTAGTAGTCTCTGAGTTTGTATTTCTGTGTGGTCAGTGGTAACCTGCTTACTAAAGCATCCTTGGGCACTGAATAGTCAGCGGAAGTCAGGAAGTATTTGCTGCAGACCTTGGGTGAAACTCACAGATGTGCTGGCTTCAGATGTGACCCAGGGTGTTTTCCAGCTGTGATGGCTATGGGGAGAGACTCCTTTTATCTGAGAAAAGGAAAGGGAAAAGAGTAAAGAGGACTTTGTCTTGTTGCTTAGGTACCAGTTTAGCCACAGTGGGGTAGAGTACCAACTAGGCTCCTAGGGTTCCCAAATTCATACCTTGGCTCTTAGATGGCATTTCTAGACCTGCCCTAGGTCAGAGTGGAGCCCACTGCCCTGAAGGGGGAGTCCTAAGTCTGGCAGCATTCTCATAGGCTGACTGAAGAGCCCTTGGGCCCTGAGTGAACATCAACAGTAGCTTGGTAGTACTCACCACAGGCCTGAGGTGGTGGTGGCCATGGGGAAGGACTCTTATGCTTTTGGTATTAGGAGGAAAGAATGGGAAGATCTTGTGGCCTGGGTGACAGCTCAGCCACAGTAGGCTAGAGCACTAGATAGATTATTATGGTTTTTGACTCTAGTCCCTGGCTCCCAGATGGTATCTCTGGACCCACCTGGGACCAAGGGGAACTCACCACCCTGAATGGAAGGACACAATCCTGACTGGCTCCCCCACCTACTGATTGTAGAGCCCAGGGCCTTGAGTAAACATAGGTGGTAGCTAGACAGTGGTTACCGTGGGCCTGGGGTGAGATCCAATGGTCTTCTGGCTTTGCGTCTGACCCAGCACAATCCTAGTAGTGATGGCCTCAAAAGGGCAAATATAAGAGTAATTGGCCTTAAAGAGGAGACACGGAGAGATAGGAGTAGAAAGTTTATTCAAAGGGATGATAACAGAAAACTTCCCAAACCTAGAGAAATAAATGAATATTCAAGTACAAGAAGGTTATAGAACATCAAGCAGATTTAACCCAAATTAGATGTCCTCAAGATATTTAATAATCAAACTTCAAAAGATCAAGGAAAGGATACTAGAAACAACAATAGAAAAGAAAGAAGTAACCTACAATGGAGCTCTAATATGTCTGGCAGCGGACTTCTCAGTGGAAACCTCAAAGGTGAAGAAAGAGAGGCATGACATATTTAAAGTGCTGAAGGAAAAAAAATACTTGTTTCTTAGAATAGTATATCCACTAAAGGTATCCTTCAAAGATAAAGAAGAAATAAAGACTTTCTCAGACAAACAGAAGCTGAGGGATTTCATCAACAATAGACCTGTCCTACGAGAAATGTTAAGGAGAGTTATTTGATCTGAAAGAAAAGGACTTTAATAAGCAATAAGAAATCATCTGAAGGTACAAAACTCACTGGTAATAGTAAGTACACAGAAAAACACAGAATATTATAACACTGTAAATGTGGTGTGTAAACTACTCATATCTTGAGTAGAAGGATTAAAAGATAAGCCAACCAGAACAATAACTACAACTTTTCAAAACATAGATAGTACAATAAGATATAAATAGAAACAACAAAAAGTTAAAAAGTGGGGGGATAAAGTTAAAGTGTAGAGTTTTTTTTGGTTTTCTCTTTCTTTTTTGTTTCTTTAGCAATCAGTATTAAGTTGTATCAGGTTTAAAGTAATGGGTTGTAAGATATTATCAACAAGCCTCATGGTAACCTCAAATCAAAAAACATACAACAGATAAAGAAAAATTACAAAGCAAGAAATTAAAACATACCACCAGAGAAAATCACCATCACTAACAGGAAGACAGGAAGGAAGAAAAGAAGGAACATAAGATCATAGAACAACCATAAAAAAATAACAAAATAGCAAGAGTAAGTCCTTACTTATCAATAATAACATTACATATAAATGGACTAAGCTCTCTAATCAAAATACATAAAGTGACTGAATGGATAACAAAACAAGATTCAATAAAGACACATATAAAATGAAAACAAGGGATGGAAAAAGATATTCCATGCAAATGGAAACCTATAAAAGAGTAGGAGTAGCTATACTTAGATCAGACAAAATAGATTTCAGAACAAAAACTATAACAAGAGACAAAGAAGATCATTATATAATAATAAAAGGGTCAATTCAGCAAGAGAATACAACAACTATAGATATATATGCACCTAACACTGGAACACTCACATATATAAAGCAAATATTATTAGAGCTGAAGAGAGAGAGACCCTCAATACAATAATAGCTGGAAACTTCAACACTCCACTTACAATAAATTGGAAAATCTAGAAGAAATGGATAAATTTCTACACACATACAGCCTACCAATCTTGAACTTGGAAAAAATCCAAAACCCAAACAGACCAATAACAAGTAATGAGATTGAAGTTGTAATAAAAAGTCCCCCAGTGTATTAGTCTGTTCTCATGCTGCTAATAAAGACATACCCAGGACTAGGTAATTTATAAAGGAAAGAGGCTTAGTGGACTCACAGCTCTACATGGCTGGAGAGGCCTCACAATCATGGTGAAAGATGAAGGAAGAGCAAAGGGACATCTTACATGGCAGCAGGCAAGACAGAATGAGAGCCAAGCAAAAGGGGAATCCCCTTATAAAACGATCAGATCTTATGAAACTTATTCACTACCACGAGAACAGTATGGGGGAAACTGCCCCCATGATTCAATTCTCTCCCAACACGTCCCTCCCACAACATGTGGAAATTATGGGAGGTACAATTCAAGATGAGATTTGGGTGGGAACACAGCCAAACCATATCATTCCACTCCTGGCCCTGTCCAAAATCTCAAGTCCTCACATTTCAAAACCAATCATGCATTCCCAACAGCCCCCCAAATCCTTAATTCATTTCAGCATTAACTCAAAAATCCACAGTTCAAAGTCTCATCTGAGACAAAGCAGGTCCCTTCCACCTATCAGCCTGTAAAATCAAAAGCAAGTTAGTTACTTCCTAGATACAATGGGGGTACAGGAACTGGATAAATATACCCATTCCAAATGGGATAAATTGGCCAAAACAAAGAAGCTAAAGGCCCCATGCAAGTCTGAAATGCAACAAGTCAGTCAAATCTTAAAGCTCCAAAATGATCTCCTTTGACTCCATGTCTTATAAGTAGGTCATGCTGATGATGCAAGAGATGGGTTCCCATGGTCTTGGGCAGCTCCATCCCTATGGCTTTGCAGGTACATCTTCCCTCCTGGCTGCTTTCATGGGCTGGCATTGAGTGAGGCTTTTCCAGGCACATGGTGCAGGCTGTGAGTAGATCTACCATTCTGGGGTCTTGTGGATGGTGATCCAAAGCTCCACTAGGCAGTGCCCCAGTGGGAACTATGTGTGGGGACTTCAACTCTACATTTCCCTTCAACACTGCCCTAGCAGAGGTTCTCCATGAGGGCTCTGCCCCTGCAGCAAACTTCTGCCTGGACATCCAGGCATTTCCATACATCCTCTGAAATCAAAGCTGAGGTTCTAAACCTCAGTTCTTATGTGCATCCTCAGGATCAACATCACGTGAAAGCTGCCAAGGCTTGGGGCTTGCACCCTCTGAAGCCACTGCTCAAGCCATATCTTGGCCTCTTTCAGCCATGGCTAGAGTGGCTGGGATGCAGGACAGCAAGTTCCTAGGCTGAATACAGCAGAGAGGCTTGGGCCCAGCTCACGAAACCAGCTTGAATTTCTCTTTATAAAATGGGTTTTTTTTTCTATCACATCATTAGGCTGCATATTTTCTGAACTTTTATGCTCTGTTTTCCTTTTAAAATTGAATGCGTTTTAACAGCACTGAAATCACCTCTTGAATGCTTTGCTGCTTAGAAGTTTCTTCCACCAGATACCCTAAGTCATCTTTCTCAAGTTCAAAGTTCCACACATCTCTAGGGTAGGGGCAAAATGCCACCAGTCTCTTTGCTAAAACAGAGCAAGAGTCACCTTTACTTCAATTCCCAACAAATTCCTTATCTCCATGTGAGACCATCTCAGCCTAGATTTCATTGTCCATATCATTTTGGTCAAAGCCATTTAGCAAGTGTCCATGAAGTTTAAAACTTTCCCACATTTTCCTGTCTTCTTCCAAGCCCTCCAAAATGTTCCAACCTCTGTCTGTTATCCAGTTCCAAACTCGCTTCCACATTTACTTGGTGCCATGTAAGATGCCCCTTTGCTTTTCCTTCATCTTCTGTCATGATTTTGAGGTCTCCCCAGCCATGTGGAACTGTGAATTCTTTAAACACCTTTCCTTTATAAATTACCCAATCTTGAGTATGTCTTTATTAGCAGCACGAGAACAGAATAATACAGTAAATTGGTACTGGTCATTTATAAAGGAAAAGCAAAGGGGCATCTTATATGGCACCAGGTAAGAGAGAATGACAGCCAAGCAAAAGGGGAAACTCCTTATAAAATGATCAGATCTCATGATACTTGTTCACTACCATGAAAGCAGCATGTGGGAAACCACCCTTATGATGCAATTTTCCCCCACCAGTTCCCTCCAACAACACACAGCAATTATGGGAGCTACAATTCAAGATGAGATTTGGGTGAGGATACAGCCAAATCATATCACCTAGCAAAGTCTGGGACTGTATGGTTTTACTCTGGAAATGTAGCAAACATTAAAAGAACTAATACCAACCCTAATTAAACTATTCTGAAAAATAGAGGATGAGGGAATACTTCCAAACTCATTCTATGAGGTCAATATTACCCTGATACCAAAACCAGACAAAAACACATCAAAAAGAGAAAACTACAGGCCACTATCCCTGATGAACATTGATGCAGAAATCCTCAATGAAATACTAGCAAATCAAATTAAACACCATATGAAAAAGATTATTCATCATGACCAAGTAGCATTTAAAGCAGGGATGCCAGGGTGGTTCAACATATGCAAATCAATCAATGTGATACACCATATCAACAGAATGAGGGACAAAAACCATATGATCATTTCAACTAATGCTGAAAAGCATTTGATAATATTCAACATCCCTTCATAATAACAACTCTAAAAAAACTGGGTATAGAAGGAACATACCTCAACACAGAAAAGCCATATATGACAGACTCACAGCTAGTATCACACTGAATGGGGAAAAACTTCATGTCCTTCCTCTAAGATCTGGAACACAACAAGAATGCCCACTTTTACCATTGTTATTCAACATAGTACTGTTAGTTCTAGCTAGAGCAATCAGATAAGAGAAAAAAATACAGGGCACCAGATTGGAAAGGAAGTCAAATTATCCTTGTTTACAGATGATACGATCTTTTATTTGGAAAAATGTAAATACTCCACCAAAAAATTATCAGAACTGATAAACAAATTTAGTAACATTGCAGGATAAAAAATTAATGTACAAAATCAGTAGTATTTCTATATGCCAACAGTGAACATCTGAAAAAGAAATCAAGAAAGTAATCCCATTTACAATAGCTACAAATAAAATTAAATAGCTAGGAATTAACTAAAGAAGTAAAAATCCTTACAATAAAAACTGTAAAACATTGATGCAAGAAATTGAAGAGGACACAAAAACGGAAAGATATTCCATGTTCATGGATTGGAAGAATCAACATTGTTAAAGTGTTCATATTGCCCAAAGCAATCTACAGATTCGGTGCAATCTCTATCAAAATGCCAATGACATTCTTCATAGAAACAGAAACAAAAATCCCAAAATTTATATGGAACCACAAAAGACCCAGAACAGCCAACGCTCTCCTGAGTGAAAAGAACAAAACTGAAGAAATCACATTATCTGACCATTTATACAACAAAACTAGAGTAAACAAAACAGCATGGTATTGGCATAAAAACAGACACACAGACCAATAAAGCAGAACACGGAACCCAGAAACAAATCCATACATCTACAATAAATAGTACTTGGAAAACTAGACATATGCAGAAGAATGAAACTAGACCCCTATCTCTTGCTGCACACAAATATAAAATCAAAATGGATAAAGACTTAAATCTAAAATTTCAAACTAAGAAACTAGGAAAAGAAAACTTTGGGAAAACTCTCCAGGACATTGGACTGGGCACAGATTTCTTGAATGATACCCCACAAACACAGGCAACCAAAGCAAAAGTGGACAAATGGAATCACATCAAGTTAAAAAGCTTCTGAACAGCAAAGAAAATAATCAACAAAGTGAAGAGACAACACACAGAATGGGAGAAAATATTTGCAAACTATCCATCTGACAAGGAATTAATAACTAGAATATAGAAGGAGCGCAAACAACTCTATAGGAAAAAACTAATAATCCATTTTAAAAATAGGCTAAAGATTTTAATAGACATTTCTCAAAAGAAGACATACAAATGGCAAATAGGAATGTGAAAAGGCACTGATGAAAGGCACATCACTGATCATCAGAGAAATGCAAATGAAATCTGCAATGAGATATCATCTTATCCTTGTTAAAATGGCTTTTATACAAAAGACAGGCAATAACAAATACTGACGAGGATGCAGAGAAATAGGAACCCTGGTACGCTATTAGTGAGAATGTAAATTAGTACAACCACTATGGAGAACAGTTTGGAGGTTTCTCAGAAAGCTAAAAATGGAGATAACATATTATTAGGCAATCCTACTGCTAGGTATACACCCAAAAGAAAGGAAATCAGTATACTAAAGTGACATCTCCACTGCTATATTTATTTCAGCATTATTCACAATAGCCAAGATTTGGAAGCAACCTAGGTGTCTATGAACAGAAAAATAGATAAAGGAAATGTGATACATTTACACAATGGAGTACTATTTAGCTTTAAAAAGAATGAGATTGGCTGGGTACCGTGGCTCATGCCTGTAATCCCAGCACTTTGGGAGGCTGAGACAGGCGAGGTCAGGAGATGGAGACCATCCTGGATAACACAGTGAAACCCCGTCTCTACTAAAAAAAACACAAAAAATTAGCCGGGCGTGATGGCGGGTGCCTGTAGTCCCAGCTACTCCAGAGGCTGAGGCAGGAGAATGGCATGAACCCAGGAGTGAGTCAAGATTGCGCCACTGCACACTCCAGCCTGGGCAACAGAGTGAGACTCCGTCTCAAAAAAAAAAAAAAAAAAAAAAAAGAAAGAAAAAGAAAAAGAATGAGATCCTGTCATTTGCATCAACATCAGTGGAACTGGAGATCATTATGTTAAATGAAATAAGTTGGGCACAGAAAGATAAATTTCGCATGTTCCCACTCAGTTTTGGTTGCTGAAAATGAAAACAGTTACACTCATGGAGATAGAGAGTAGAATGATGGTTACCAGAGGCTGGGAAGGACAGTGTGAGGGTGGGGTGAAGGTAGGGGAGTAGGGAGGTGGTGGAGGGGGGACATTTTTTAATGGGTACAAAATTATATTTAGAATAAATAAGATCCAGTATTTGATCATAGACCGGGTGACTATAGACAACAATAATTTATTGTACATTTATAAATAACTGAAAGAGTACAGTTGGTTTGCTTGTAATACAAAGAAAGGATAAGTGCTTGAGTTGATACATATTCCATTTACCCTGATGTGATTATTACACGTTGTATGCCTGTATCAAAATAGTACGTTTCCTGTAAATATATACAACTACTATGTACCCATAAAAATTAAAATAAAATATTTTAAAAAGAAAAGTTAAATTTCCATTCAGTAAATATTTATTAAGAGCCCACTGTATGGGAGTGCTGGGCTAGATATGAAGACATGTTCCTCCTGACCCCGAGAGTGTATTCTCTAGGTCGCTTATTTCATGTTTTGATACTTCACACTGGTGGATAAGTCTCTTTAAGTAACCTGAGTTTGGTTTTTTCATACCTCCCCTGATAATACCTAAAATGTCCTTCAACTCCCAGCTTGTTAAGGTGTATCCAGGGAATGTTTCACATACGCTCAGTGAGTCATGTTCAGTTACCATGAAGCAGCCTCTGTTTGTTTCTTGTCCTGTTGCTCTTTTCCTGTGTTGTGAGTCAGTAGAAAAAAAAATTTTCCCTTTTAAATAACTTTTAGTCAGTATGGCTTCAACCCAGAGCCACTTTGCCCCAAAGTCTTGTAGACTTGCTAGTGAAAATGGTACTTTTGGTTATTATTTATGGCACTAACCCATCTACCTCCCCACCTCTCTTGCTGAAGATGCAGTCATGAGTTCATCAAGAGGCTAAATCAGGAGACATCACCATGCATTTCTGAGTCCACTCTCCCTTAGCTAAAGGAGGCTTTGTGTTTGGGTTGACAGCTTTGTGCCCACTGACCTCTTTATTTACAATGAAATGACATCCAGGAAGTTCCTTAATTTTTCTTGCAAATGGGACTTGGACATGTCCCTTTAATTTACTAGATAGATCTGACTCCTGTGATGTTAGACTTGAGCTCAAACCATGCTTGTATTGAGCTAACAACAGTCACTTTTTATTTATTACCCAAAAGGTTCCTATAATACTCACAATGGCCATATGGAACAAACATAACTACCTTCTAATGTGGCCACCTTTCAAGATTGAAGTCAACTCTCTTTTCCTGCTCCCCCTCAAAATTCTATCTTCCAGGTTAAGCACATGCAGAACTTTCTATTATTCTTTGTATGTTTTCTTGCCAGTTGGATCCCTTTCCTCTGAAAATGCTCTGGTTTTTCTGTGCCTTCTAAAAATGCGAGGTCACAAAGAATCTTTGGCTTGGCCAGGGAAGATTATATTAGGTTGGTGCAAAAGTAATTGTGATTTTTGCCATTGAAAGTAATGGAAAAAAATTCACAATTACATTTGCACCAACCCAATAGTATACTATTACCCCTTATTCTATCCACCATACATCTTGTGGTAGCAAAGCACTTGATCTTTAATATCTAATTTGGAGCTACACCATATCTCTAAAATTACAGAGAAGTTCAGAATTTAAAAGTAATTATCTAAGAATCAATGCTGTGATGAAAAACAACCAGGCTCATATTGATATGTTTTTTCTTTTTTTTCTTTTTTCTTTTTCTTTTTTTTTTGAGACAAGTTCTTGCTCTGTTACCTAAGCTGGAGTGCAGTGGCATGATCACTGGTCACTGCAGGCTCGACCTCCTGGGCTCAAATGATCCTCCTGCCTCAGCCCTCTGAGTAGCTGGGACCACAGTCGTGCACCACTATGTCTGGCTAATTTTTGTATTTTTTGTAGAGATAGGGTTTCACCATGTTGCCAGGGCTGGTCTCGAACTCCTGGGTTCAAGTGATCCACCCACCTTGGCCTCCCAAAGTGGTGGGATTACAAGTGTGAGCCACCATACCCCACCTTGATATGTAGTTTTAAAAAAGAACATAATTTCATAACTATGCCTATCTACATTTCTGAAGATGTAAGGCTTAAAGAGGGGCAGTAATGAAAACCAGGAAAAAAATAGAACAGATGAGAAAGGTAGGTTATGTAGCTTTTGGACATACTACAAATTCAAGCTTGTCTTCTTGAATTTTTTCCTAAGCATAAAATACAGGTACAGTGGCTTGTGATATCTATCAGCTGAGCCCAATCAGAGTCAGAGAACATGGAAATCCATTGATGTTGTCTATACAAGCCAGGATTCCCAGTCACAAAGCAGTATAAGGAGTAGTTTTGCAAGAGCAAACAGCATAGCCTATACACTGTAGGAGAAGGTCACGAAGGAAAGAAATGAAAACAGAGGATGACAGACTTCTAATTGATATAACCTGACTTAAGAATTCAACAATTAAATTCCTTAATCATATTATTAATTTTTTAAATCCTATGGTTGTTAACCTAATAAGAGTATCTGTCTCATTGTTTATTGAGAGGATTAAATAAGATGATTCATGTAAAGTCCACAGCACAAAACCTCATGTATTGGCAAGCATTCAGTAACGCTAACTATTGTTATTTTGAATTATTGCTTGCTGAAATAATAACTAGCAGTTTTGCCTTGTATGTTGTAAAGAACATTCATATACTTTATCTCATCTGTTTCTTGTGATAACTTGTCAAATAGGTAAGTAGACATTATTACAATTGGAGGAAGAAGTTAAGTGACTTGACCAGTTTATTAGTAGAAGAACAGTGGTTATAACTCAGTCTTCAGACCCAAAATCCTATGAACTTTCAAAAAAAAAATCACAATACCAATGTAAACTCCATTCATGAAAAGACAACAAATCTCATGCAAAATTATAAATGGAAAAAGACCCTAAACAAATACATGCAAATCAGTTATAAAATAATATGCTATGGCCGGGCGCTGTGGCTCACGCCTGTAATCCCAGCATTTTGGGAGGCTGAGGTGGGCGGATCATTTGAGGTCAGGAGTTTGAGACCAGCTTGACCTACATAGTGAAACCCCACCTCTACCAAAATACAAAAATTAGCTAGGCATGGTGGTGGGTACCTGTAATCCCAGCTACTTGGGAGGCTGAGGCAGGAGAATCGCTTGAACCCAGGAGGCAGAGGTTGCAGTGAGCCGAGATCGTGCCACTGCACTCCAGCCTGGGCAACAGAGCAAGGCTCCCTCTAAATAAAAATAAAAATAAAAATAAATATGCTACTAATAATTCCAGTGACCAAGTAAGATTTAGTCCAGGGACATAGCACAATGAAAAGTAATCTAATAATAGATTAAAGGAGGAAAATCATATTAGTAGATGTAGAAGAGGAATTTGATTTAGTCCAATATCTACTGTTAAACTCTTAGTGAAGTAAAAATAGAAGAAACATCCTTAAAGTAAACAGAAAAAAGAGCTGTTCGTGGTCCAATAATGAGAATGGTATTATGACCCAAGAGTTTTGATTAATTGAATTTCATGTCCTTGGTTGGAAAAAAGAAGAAACCTATTAGGAGTCAATATTAAAAATTATATTAGCTATTTAAAACCTAAAGATATTCTTTCTAGTGTCTGAAATAAGATGAAACTATTTTCATTATCACCAGTTTTGGAGATTCTAGCCGATACAACAAGCAAGAAAATAAAACAAAAATGTTCATTATAGATAGGAAGAAAAAACTATCATTATTTTCAAATGATAGGATTTTATGAATAGAATAGCCAAGAGACTATACATTAAAATATTCAAGGTAAAAAGAAGCTCAACTCATTGGTACATTTTAAGATTACTATGTACAAATAAAAAACTTTCTCTTACATAGCAAATTATATATGTGATGGATAAATGTGGAATATTAAAGATAACCACAGATTCTTTTCAGCTCCTTTCATGAGCAGTGGCATTGATTTCTACACTCTCATAAATCTGGGCTGGCTTTGGACTTGCTTTGACTAACACAATGTGTGGGAATTGAGGCTATGTAGCTTTGAGTCTCAGTTTCAAGAGGTGCTGCAGCTTTCACTTTGGTTCTTTTGAAACACTATTCCATGATGTGAAGAACTGCAGTATCTAGTCTAGAGTCCTCTGGATGAGTCCAATACTATCCTCTAGTCTCTAGGATAAAAGGCCATGCGAAGCAGAAATGAGCTTAACCAGCTGATACCCACTAAACTAATCAGCTAATAGCCAGCACCAACACCAGACATATGAGTAAAGCCATGCTAGGAAATCCATTGCCAGTGAAACCACCAGATGACTACATCTGTATCAATGACCCTGGTTAGACCAGAAAAAGTGCCCTTTTCCTAGCTGAGCTTAGTTCAAATGTCCAATTAACAAAATGTTGAACAAATAAATGGGTATTGTTTTAAACCATTAAATTTTAGAGTTTGTTATTCAGTTATGTATAATTGGTACAAAAACATTCAAGATTTACAATAGCAATAAAAACTAAAAAGTGTCTAGGAAGACATTTCTATAAAGAGCATTATGAAACATACATGAAAGATACAAAACAATATATGAAGAAACACATACAGTATTTTTTGGAGGAAAGATGATAAAGATATCAACTTTCTCCACAAATAATCTATATATTGAGTAAAATGCCAATCAGAATCCACCACTGACAAAATTGATAATAAATTTTATATGAAGAATGTTGAAAATAAAATTTGGGAAAGAATAATAATGAGGAATGCAGTTATTTATTGCTGTCTAACAAAATGCTTCTGAATTTAGTGGCTTAAATCAACAAAAAAAAATTTGCTCATGAATCCGTAAATTTGGTAGGACTTAGTTAGAACAACTGTCTTTTCTCCTGGTGGCATGAGCTGGAGTGGGCCTGGAGGACTCACTTTTGAGACAGACACTCACATAGTGGTGAGTTGGTGCTGCTGACTGTTATCATCCCCAAAGGAAACCTGTATTCATTAAGCAGCCATTTCTCTTCTGCTCCACTTCAGTCTTGGACAACCACTAATCTGATTTTGTCACGATGGATTTACCTATCTTGGGTATTTCTTATATATGGAATCTTATAATGTGGAAAAAAAGAGGAAGATAGTAGATATGCATGTAGTAGACATGAGCATATTTTTCCTATATATTATTAAATAAAAATGAAAATGGCAAAATTGTCATATTACATGTATTATCTAATCACACTTCGCACATATGTATATATAACTAAAAAGTGTGGAAAAATATAAGCCAAAGTTTTAGAGCAGTTATTTCAGGAGCTGGTATTACCATCCCAAAAAAACTAAACATGTATTTATATTGTTAAATACAAATTTAAAAATTACACATTAATTAACTTCATAGTCAAAAAAGTAAAGATATTTTCATTAAATAATATTTCAATAGGAAGAAATGAACTATTTAAAACATTGGTGAGCAAATCCTAATGAAATAATGGCTTTAGGCCAGGATCATCAATGGCTGCTAGCAAAAAAGACAACCCGATATTCCATGCCTTCTACTGCCAGTACACATCACCACTTACAAAATATTCTAGCCAAAAATATAAAACCTTAATCAGATTAAGACTTTATCTCTCAAAAAATAGAGCTATATCTCAAATTTCAAAGAGGCAGACTCAGGAAATTTGATTTTGAACTTAGCCAACTCCTGTTACCTCCCCAGGCCTCAATGTCCTTGTTCTTGCAAAAGCAAGAGGGATGAACTCTCAAAAAAAAAATAAAAATAAAAAACCCGTAGGCCCTCCTATGACTCAACCACTTGATTCACATTTTCACACGGAAATTTTGATGTTTCAATGTTCTCTATTGGCTTAGTACTTTCATGTGTTCTGTCTTTATTCATAACTTACGGGAAGTATGGGGAATGAGAAACATGTTCCAAGGCAAAACGGGGAAGCCTTCAGCAAAATCCAGAATGTGATAAACTCTAGGGGTCAAATGACCTGGTTCCTTCAAGAAATAAGAGGAGGAGGCAGGGAATAGAATCCTGTTATATATATTGTGCCAGATGATTCTTTGTTGTTGGGGGCTGTCCTGTGTTTTGGAGCTTTTAGCAGCATCCCTGCCCCTATGCACTACATGCCATTGAAACTCTCCCCCTTTCTCCTCAACCAAGTTATGACAACGAAAAACATCTCCAGACATTGCTAAATGTCTTCTGGGAACAAAATTGCCCCAGTTGAGAACTAAGACTATAGATTTTTTTTTTAAAAAAAGGAGATTTAAATGACGTAGCAAAAAATGCATCTTGCCTACTAATTTGTATAAACCAACTGTAAGGAAGAATTATGAGATAATTGGAATTAGATGTATTTGAAAAAAGACCTATTCCTTTAGTGATATATAATGAATGGTATATTCTTGGTTAAAATGATATACTGTCTTGTATTGCTTCAAAATAATACCTTTGAGGTTGGTGAGTAAATGGGTAGCTGTATAGATAACATGGGACTGACTATGTGTTGATAATAACTGAAACTAAGTGATGAGTACATAGGGTGGGTTCATCATGCTGCTCTCTAACTTTTGCTTGTGTTTGAAATTTTCCATAACAAAATGCCTTAAAAATAATATTCAGTAAGTACCAGAATATTGTAATATTCAGTGACAACCAGAAGGAATAGCTAAAAAGAGATGAAAGTGTAGCTTCCGGGAGGGGTAGGGAGAGGAGAGGGGACTGCTTCTTTTTAAAACAAACCTTTTAGTACTACTTCACTATGAGGACTATGTGCATGGATTACTTCAAAGAACAACAAAAAAATAATTACAATCCCCAAATAAGCAAACAAAACATTGGAGAGATGCCATTGATATGAATATTTTTCTTGTAAAAATGGAAGCTTAGTTATATAAAATTTCTACATATAGAAAGTAAGTTAAATGACACCATGAGGAAGCAACCAATTGAGCCCAGATGTGGAACACTGGACACAGCACTTGACTTTCTGAGGCTGGCCTGGCTATCTTCTTTTTCTTCTTTACCTTTTTTATTGAGCATGTTAAGAGAGCCAGGGCCCTCTGAGGAAGAAGGATTATTTCTTGTCTTTCTTGTTGTATGTGGAAAGCAGGCAAGGGAGGGCTGTCCCCTGAGGCACAGCAGCCTCTTTCTAACCCAGTGAATGAACCACAGGGCAAACTAGAGTTTGTCTGCTTACCCAATCATCTCTTGCTTAGGGAGTAAGAAGCCTTTTTGTTTGTTTTTCATATCTCTTGGTCTAAGCTGCATTTTCTAGTTCAGTTTTGATCAAAGCATTATACTGGGGGAGAAGGAAACATTTGTCAAGCTATTACTAAGGGGCTTATATTATCTCTTATTTTGCTATTAACTGTTGTTTGTAACTGTTGTTTGTGTGATACTTTGGCAGGGAGCCCAGAATGAACAGAGTAAATGGATTCTGATACCAAAACCCTATCCTGAACTCTAACAACTTTCACAGTTACAAGAAAAACAAACATATTTCTTTTGACCTACTATTCATAAACGTCATGTCAGATGCATAAATATTATGCCTCTGTGGTAACAATGAGGGGTATTCTGGCATTCCTAGGAGACAAATCAGCATAGTGACCCAAGGCCAATGTGGGTGAACAGGCCACCAGGATAATGTAATTTGAAAGGTGCTCTAAAGGCACTTGCATTCTAAGGTTTGTTCACCAAGGTTCTAGGCTACCATGGTGCCTAAAGCCACCACTTTGAGAGTTAACCCTTTCTGTAAATGCATAATGTCTCCAGAAGCTTTCAGCTAAAATACCAATGTGTTATTTTGGAGAGAGAACACATGAACTCTGAGCATTCACAAATTGCCTAAGCATGAACCAGTTTATCAAGTCATTTAAGTTGAGAGAAAGGTCCTCAAGGAAGGAATTACAAAATTGTGCTTTTTATGGGACGTCGTGAGAAAGCTCAGGGAAGTTATGAGGGTAAGATTAGTGGAAGGAAGAAAAATCTGAAGACACTTGGGAAGGTGTGCCCAGGGTAGGTAGAATCCTGGCCAGAGACGGGATAGCAGAAGCACTCAGAGTCTGGAGCAACTCTGTCCATTAGCACTTCCTGCAATGATGAAAATGTTCTATAGCTGGGCTGTTCAATATAGTAGTTATTAGCCACATGTGACTATAGAGGACTTGAAATGTGGCTGGTGTGACTGAGGAACTGGAACTTTAAATTTTATTTAATTTTAATTAATATAAATTAAAATGTCAATAGCCAAATGTGGCTAATGGCTCCATTATTGGATAGTACAGGTCTAGATGAAGGATATGGGGATGGGGGGTGGGGGAAAATCATAGACAGGCAATGTGGAATAGAATTAAAGATACATTTTGCTTAATTCACACTTTATATGGTACCACTTTTCATTTCTAGGCAATAGATTTACAAATTACAGGTTATATTATATTTAGCAAATTAACCTATATTATGAAATAGCTGTACAGATTAAATAGACGGATGAGAGTATAGCCATATTAATTAGATTTGCCATGTCCTACATGATCTTATTTTACTCATATGCATGCTGTCCAATGAAGGAAAAGAAAACATTGACTCAAAAGTGTTAAAAAGGGTATCCTTTGTTTAATGTTCAAGAAAGGCTGCAATTACTTTTCATAATATACAATTGCAAGTTTTGTAATTTTTTTCTTTCTGAATAATGATTATTTTTCTCCATTGCAGAGCAAGGCAAGGGTCACAGTCACATTCACAGAACCTCATTAGGGTGGATCCACAGGACATACTTCCCACTGCTCGCAGAAGTATTACCACCCCTTGGAATAATCAATCAATCAAACCAACTCAACAATCTTTCTTTTAATGCTAGTGGCACATATTGACATAAAAATAAAATTTTGCTTCCTGGTGGAACATGAATAATAAAAGTATTTTTAAAGTTGTTTTAATCAAGACTTCACTATTTAGAAAGTATTAATAAACTGGCACCAGAAAATTTCCCAAAACCACTAGCTAGTTGTTAGTGGCCACAGACCTAGAGGAGAATAAAAATAATCTCTAGGCCCGGCCTGGTGGCTCACGCCTGTAATCTCAGCACTTTGGAAGGCCGAGGCGGGCGGATCACAGGTCAGGATATCGAGACCATCCTGGCTAACACGGTGAAACCCCGTCTCTACTAAAAATACAAAAAATTAGCAGGCGTGGTGGCGGGCGCCTGTAGTCCCAGCTACTTGGGAGGCTGAGGCAGGAGAACGGCGTGAACCAGGGAGGCGGAGCTTGCAGTGAGCCGAGATCGCGCCACTGCCCTCCAGCCTGGATGACAGAGCGAAACTCCGTCTCAAAAAAAATAAAAAAGAAAAAAAAAATCTCTAAACACAACTGAAGCCAGAGAAATCTTTTTGTTTTTGTTCTGGAGGAGACAGCATCCCCTTTGACATATTTGGAAGGTTCTCCTAATTAATGTGGCAGTACATAGGTGTCATTGCTGAGTCAGATGGTTGCTCTAGATGTAGAATTTTGTCAAATCTTCATTTCATGCCATGTGAAAATCCAAATGCCACCACTTCAAGATTTTCTGTTACCAGAGTCCTTACATTCTTGTGGTCACCTATGACTCTAAAATTCTCTTTCCTCTGAATTAATTGGCTTGAATCATGAATCTATTGCCGTCTGTAGTTTGTGTTTTTGTTCTGCCAAACCAACTATGAACTTCCTTTCCACAGATTTCTGCCATCACCAAGTGTGTGCATCAGAATTGCATATTTTATTTATGTATAAAGTATAACCTAGGACTTGGCAGGGGTGGAGGATCCTGTTTCATGACAGTAAAATGGGGGGAGACCCACGACCTGATAATACCCATTAGGGAGGGGGGTAGAAAATACTTATATTTAAGTATTAGTTAAAATTTTTTGTTTGTTTTTTGGAGCTGCTCTATATGATATTTTTTAAAAATTTCACTTTCCAATATAGTTTATTATTAGTGTATGGAAATACTATTGATATTTAAATGTTGACCTTGTAGGTTGAGGTCTGGGTAAATTTACTTATTAGTTTTAGGACTGTACCCCCAGCTCCACTTTTTAAGAAAAGTTCCTTCAGATTTTCTATGTAATCATTTCATTTGCAAATAGAAACAGTTTTTTTTTTTTTTTGGTTTCTAATTTGTATGCCTTTATTCTTTTTCCTTGCTTATTGCACTGGCTAGAACATACAGTACAGTACTAAATATGAGTGGTGAGAGTGGAAACCCTTGGCTTGTATCTGATCTTAGAAGAAAAGCATTCAGTCTCCACCATTAAGTATGATGTGAAAATTTTATAGATTCACTCTATCAGGTTAAGGAAGTTCCCTTCTATTCCTAGTTTGCTGAGACTTTTATCATGAATGACTTTTGAATTTTATCAAATGCATTGATATAATCATGTGTTTTTTTCTTCTTTAGCTTGTTAATATCGTGTATTACATTGGTTGATTTTCAAATATTCAATCAACCTTGCACTTTTGGGATAGACCCCATTGGTAGTAGTGTACTACTCTTTTTGTATATTGCTGGTTTGATTTGGTAATATTTTATATATTGACCTATAATTTTCTTTTCTCATATTGTCTTTGCCTGGTTCGAGTATCAGGGTAAAACAGGCCTTACAGGATGAGTTGAGAAGTGTTCTCTGAATTTTTTGGAAGATACTTATATAATTAATGTTATTCTTCTTTAAATCTTTGGTTGCATTCATCTGTGAAATCATCTGGGTTTGGAGCTTCATTTTAGGGAAGTTTATAAAGTATAAAATAAATTTCTTTATTAGATATGGGAAAATCCAAATTATATATTTCATATTAGGTGAGTTGTGGTAGCTCATGTTATTTGAGAAATTGGCCCATTCCATTCAAGTTGTCAAATTTATGTTTGTAGTATTTTCTTATTATCCTTTTGGTATCTGCAGAGTCTTTAGTAATATCTGCTATTTTGTCCTTGTTATGAACAATTTGTATCTTCTTTCTTTTTTTGTGTCAACTTGGTTGGAGGTTTATCAATTTTATTGTTGTTTTCAACAAATCAATATTTGGTTTTGTTAATTTTCTATATTATTTTTCTGTTTTCAATTTTACTGGTTTCTACTCCTATTTTTATTATTTCCTTTATTCTGCTCGCTTTGGATATATTTTGGTCTTCATTTTCTAGTTTAACATAGGTACTTAAATAGTTCATTTGAGAAATTTCTTTTCTTCTAGCATAAGTATTGAATGCTATCAATCTCTCTTTAATCACCACCTTAACTACATCTGACAAATTTTGATATGTTGAATTTTCATTGTCATTCAGTTCATAAGATTTTCCAATTTCCTTTATGACTTCCTTTTTGATCTATGAATTATTTAGTAAAAGGTAAAAGATTTATATGATTTGAAGAGAAAGCAGAGCATACCTATGAATTATTTAGAATTGTTTAATTACAAGGTATTTGGAGATTTCCTAGTTATCTTCCTGTTATTGAATTCTAGTTTAATTGCACTGTGATCAGAGAACACATCTTGTATTGTTCTATTTTTTAAAAATAAATGAATAATAAATTTGTTAAGGTTTTTGTTGACTTAAGAT
Organism: Pan troglodytes; assembly: GCF_028858775.2. Classification (NCBI taxonomy): domain Eukaryota; kingdom Metazoa; phylum Chordata; class Mammalia; order Primates; family Hominidae; genus Pan; species Pan troglodytes. The sequence continues at coordinate 105,485,468 of NC_086015.1, forward strand.
ATGGTCTGCCTTGGTATATATTTATGTGCACTTGAGTAGAATGTATATTTTGTCTGTTGGTGGGATGTTTTATAAATGTTAACCAGCTCATTAGTTAATAGTGAGTTCTGTTTTTCCGTATTGCTGTTAATTTTTATCTACTTGTTCTATCTACTACTGAGTGAGAGTGTTGAAATCTCCAATGGCAAATTTAATTCTATCAATTTTTGTCTCATGTATTTTGAGGCTCTGTTATTGGGTAATAATACATGGTTAAGATTGTCAAGTCTTTTGATGAGTTCATCCTTTTATCATTAAGTAGTGTCCCCTATTATCTCTGAAAATCTTTCTTAGCTCAAAGCTTTTTTCCTTCTGAAGATGAATTTGATATATAGCCAATCCTGATTTCTTTTGATTAGTATTTAGGTGTTACATTTTTTTCTATCCTTTTATTTCTACTTTACCTGTATCATTACATTTAAAGTATAGATTGATTGTAGCATATAGTTAGGTCTACTTTTGAACATTCTGAAACCTGCTTTTTAATTGGTGTATTTGCAGCATTTACACTTTTAATTTAATTATTTATATGTTTGGATTTAGGTCTACTACTTTATTTACTTTTTTTTTTTTTTTTTTTTGAGACAGAGTCTCGCTCTGTCACTCAGGCTGGAGTGCAGTGGCGCGATCTCGGCTCACTGCAACCTCCACCTCCCGGATTCAAGCAATTTTCCTGCCTCAGCCTCACGAATAGCTGGGACTACAGGCGCGCACCACCACGCCCGGCTAATTTTTGTATTTTTAGTAGAGACGGGGTTTCACCATGTTGGTCAGGCTGGTCTCAAACTCCTGATCTCGTGATCCACCCGCCTCGGCCTCCCAAAGTTCTAGGATTACAGGCATGAGCCACCACGCCCGGCCTACTTTATTTACTTTTTAAATCTTGGTTTCTTCTCACTTTTGTTCCACCATTTCTACCTTCTTGACTTCTGTTGTGATATTTGCATATGTTTGGATGATGGTGTGTCTAGGCATAAATTCCTTTTAGTTTATACTATTTTGAAGTGCAATGAACTTGAATTCATAAGTTCACATCTTCTTCCAAATTTAGGAAGTTTTTAGCCATTATTTATTCAAAAATTTTTTCTGCTCTCATTCTTTGTCCTCCTCATTTGCTATTAATATATCAATGACATGAATGTTAAATCTTCTAGTATGGCCCCACAAGTCTCTGAGACTTTGTTTATTTTTTTAACATCATTTTTCTTTTTGTGTGTATGGCTTAGATAATTTCTAGTAATCTATCTTCAAGTTCACTAAAGCTTTCCTCTGTCACTTTCATTTTGTTATTGAGCTCATCGAGTAGCTTTTTTATTTCGTTGTTATACTATTTGGCTCTAAAATTTTATTTGCCTCTTTATTATATATTCTGTTTATATGCTGAGACTTTTTATCTTTCTGTTTGTTTCCTGAATGCTTACCTTATTTCTTAGAGCATGGTTATGAGAGCTGCTATTTATAGGCATTATCTAACAATATCAATATATCCAGGTAATTTTGAAATTAACATACACTAATTGCCTTTTACTTTGTAAGATGTTGAAATGTTTCTCACATTCTGTGTATCAAATAATTTTGGATTATATCCTGTATTTTGAATATTTTGAATACTTCATTATGTGACTGTAGGTCTTGTTTATTTTCTATTTTTTTTAACTTTCATTTTAGGTTCAGGGATGCATGTGAAGGTTTGTTATACAGGTAAATTGCATGTCATGGGGGTTTGGTGTACAGATTATTTCATCACCCAGGTAATAAGCATAGTAACCTGATATGCAGATTTTCTGTCCTCTCCCTCCTCCCACCCTCCACTTTCAAGTAGCCACAAAAAGAATAAAATACTGATGAATACAGCTAACCATGGAGTTGAATGGTCTCCACAATGAGAATTATAGAACACTGCTAAAAAAAATTAGAGATGACACAAACAAATGGGAAATCATTCTGTACTCACGGATGGGAAGAATCAGTATTGTTAAAATGGACATATGGCCAAAGCAATTTATAGGCCTTGTTTAAATCTTATGGAAAATATTTTTTCTTTTAGTTGGACAATTAAACTGGTTATATCCAGGTTCTTAACCACCTTTTTGTAGACGGTGGTTCTATGCCTATTCTGTTTTCAAAATCTATTAATATGCAGCACTTTTCTTATTTGTCCTATGTGTGCACCATCAGTGGCCAGTTTGGGATCCGTTCAGTGATCTATGTTGTAGTTCAGTTCTCAACTGAATCTTGCTGTTTAGGATTAGATCCATTCATTCACAGTTTTAAAGTGAGACTAAAAGTTTGCACACAATTTATGAGATCATTTTCTTCAGCTCTGTCCTCTCTGTAATATTCCTGACATTTTCTGATTCCTGGTATCCATCACCCACTACCCTCCATTCCTGTGGCAAGGAACCTAGGGACTTAGTCTCCCCACTCTTAGAACTTGTACATTTCTTAGAACTGCCTCTGCATCTGGCCTAAGTCATGATAGGATAGAGAGAAAAAAAGCAGTGGATTGCCTTGCACATTCTTGGCACCACCAAGAATCAGACCATCTGGCCAGAGAGAAATTTTCCCCTTCTTCTGCTCATTGTTGTCATTACCATCACCACAGCTGTAAGAGTGCCTGGGAGTTGGGGTGATTTGCACACGTATTAATCTAATTACCTGTTAGAAAAACAAATCAACACACTTCAGAGGAAGATAATAGAATCCAGATCTCTACAATGTGTCATTCTTCATGTCTAGTATATAATAACATAGCAGGAAATGAAATTACTGGATGATTAATTGTAATTTGGTTTTAAGTTTGTTAGGCAAAAGGTTGGTTTTCAGTTTTATTTGGATGAGTATGTAGAAAGCCCAAGATGTTAACCAAACCCCCGCTGCAGACTCTAGACTCTTCTTTGTAAAGCAGAGCAGCCAAATCTCTGCTAAGTTCTTTTAGCTTTCCAGTTGTTATTTTCCACTGGGACTCTTGGATCCAAACTCTGCCCTTTGACAACTGACACCAACAAACCTGCATCTTTCTGCTTGAATTGTAGGTGAGACATACAGACTGGAAAATATATAAAGTGGAAAAGCCTAATATACCTACATTACACAGTATAATTCCCTCCTGGTATCTATCTTCTTTTGGTCATGCTACAGTGACGTCAACGTGTTGTTTCTTAAATTTTGTCCAGACTTTATGATTGTTATCTATGGAATGGTTTATCTACCATAAGCTACTCTGCAAATATCAGAACCAGAACTGCTAAATATATTTATTCATTCACTTGTCTACCACCTGGATTTATAATATGTAAATATTTTGCCATTTTTTTCATTTAATTTTTGAAAATAAAATCTTATAGAATTGAAGTCTCATTTGTATTATTTTTCATAGCTCATTCTGTCTTCTTCCCCACGGACAACCAATATTTTAAGATTGGTGAAGAGCCTCCCTGCTCATGTTTCTGTACACTTACTGTCCATATGTACCTTTATATAAAATACATTTACAGAAATTATTTTATGCTATATTATTTTGCAACATTTTAATATTTTCCAGATCTTTTTATATTGTAGATCTAATTTATTCATTCAAACTACCAGATTATGATTTTAAAGCTCTTAGTAGTTTTCTCTGTTGCTCTAAGGGTAGAGCCATAATTTATCTTTGGGTCAAGATTGTATTTTTCTTCTGGGCAAAACTCTAATGTCCCCTTCCAGTTATCCATAGGTAAATCCAAAATGCCATTCTGTATTGGAAAAGTTAGGAATAAAGAAAAATTCAACTGTTCTATTATAGGAACCCTTGACTCTTGAGGGCAGAGTGGCATCCCTACACATTTTATGATTTCATGTTGATTAAGTAGGGGGAGCAATGAAAGGTAATGGTCCCTTTAGGGTGCTTCTGTCTATGGGAAGTAACCTGTTGGCAGTAAGCGTCAACATTAAGGAGGATCGAGATCAGTTGAGAGACTTCCAGTGAAGAGATATGACCAATTGTCTTTAGGAGGAGAAATAATTAATTCCGTTTTAAGCTTTCTGTCTCCGACTCCCCATTTCCCTTTATAATGCCCCAGTCTTCAGTAAAGTATTACTGGACACTGTGGCCTGGACTTTGGAGAGCTGCAGCAGCAGAGATCTGTGGAGCAGCTGCCTGAATTGACAATGGATATCCAACAACCAACACAGAGTTGTGGAACATGTACATGCAATCATTGAAAACCTTAAAAACACCTGGAGAAGGAGCCCTAAAAAGACTGGATATGAATGTTGTGCAAGTAGAATGGGAGATTTTGATTATTGTATTTGGGGAGTAATGGGAAGAACACTGTAGACTTGTAACATACTTAATAAAAGGACAGAAAAATTGATTCAACCCAATAGTACAAAACAACCATCTCCAAAATTATTCTCATCATTTAATTTCATTTGAAAACTTCAGAATGCTTGACACAATGCTTCAATTACAGCAGGCATTTCTACAATGGAATTTTCTGTACAATTATGAAATTAACAATGCTTCACTCCCTTAATGAGTTCAAGTTCCGAGTAGAGGAAACACATCCATACTCAATAGACATTCATGGCCAACTGAAGATCCCAAATTGTCTTAAAATATATAGTTCAGTGGGAAGAAAGAAATGCTTAATTTCCAAGTATCCTTTAAATTGGAAAATATATATTTTTTTACTTAAATGAACTATAAGCACTTTGTTCTGAATTCTACAGGAATTGTTTTCTACTAATTAATCTTTAATGTATATGTTTAGTGCCTGTGTTCACATTTTTCAGGATACTTCTGAGAGTCCTAGAGCCCTGTGAATTTATTACTAAGAAATAACCAAAACAGCCCTCGAAATAGTGGTTTTTATTTTTATTTTAAATCAAATAAAGTGCTCTTTATTAAATGATTTTTAGAATCATTAGTCTCCTTTTTCTTCAAATGTCCACGGTATTCATGTTAATTGAACCAGGTCACTCTTTCTCAATGTTTGTAAAAATTTTCCTCTTAGAGATGAGATGCATGTTTTTCTCAAATGATAGGATTATTTATACTTACAATTACTCACAGAAAATCTGGCTATAGCCTCCATTGCCAGATTGTTTATTAATGAGTAGATTTTGAGAAAAGATATTTTATTACCATTTTTATGTCTTAGGGACCTCATCATTGAAGCTAAACTTCTAATCTTCCTTACAACATAAAGATAATTTTACTTATTGGAAGCTTATGTAACCTAAAATTTAGATTTTGACAACTGTCTTGCAGTTTATAAATATTATAATAAAGAAATCTATACCAGGATGGTTTAAACTCTTTAACTTATAAACAATAACTGAGAGAATTCTTGGTATGATCTAGATGACATTCCAGTTGTTCTTTTGTGTTTGTAGATACAAGTCAAGGATCCCTAAGTTATTCTAAAGTCATGCCCATTGTTCTTCGAGTCTTGGCTTCTGATAATGTCTTGATTTGCTTGAAGTACAGTTGGTTTGTTTATTAACCTCCTTATTGTTAAGATGATTCAATTAAAAATGTCCCAGTCATTTGACAACTTAATCAAATAACTTCAGACAGAGATAACATTATTATGAAAATAACTCAGGGTAATTAAATGTAGAGGGACTGAGTAGCTCCTTCAGATAAAGTCATCGTGGGAGATCTCTGAATAGAGGACATTTCAGCTGGGATCTAAACGTCAAGCATAAGGTGGTCTCTCAAAGAAAAAATGGAAAGAAAAGCATTCCAGGAGGAAGGAAGCAGAAATATAAAGGCCATCAGGTAGGAATAAGCTTTGTTTGCTTGAGGAATGACAAGGAGGCCAGTGAGATGACTAAGGTGGGAGAAGTCGCCAATGGTATATGAAAAGTGGACACGGCCAGATTACACTCAGCCTTGCAAGCTGTGAGGATTATATTATATTATATTATATTATATTATTATATTATATTATATTATATTATATTATATTATATATTATTTTAGAGACAGAGTCTCACTCTGTCACCCAGGCTGGAGTGCAGTGGCGCGATCTTGGCTTACTGCAACCTCCACCTCCCAGGTTCAAGTGATTCTCCTGCCTCAGTCTCCCAAGTAGCTGGGACTACAGGTGCCTGCCACGATGCCAAGCTAATTTTTGTATCTTTAGTAGAGACGGGATTTCACCATGTTGGCAAGGATGGCCTCGATCTCTTGACCTCGTGATCCGCCCACCTCAGCCTCCCAAAGTGCTAGGATTACAATGTGAGCCACTGCTCCTGGCTGGAGTTCTGATTTTATAAGCATGGAATCACGTGTCCAAGATATGGTAGAGTGAAAAAACCATGCTTCAAACAGTCTGAATAGAAAGATCCCCTTAATATAAAATTGTATATTCATTTTCATATGTGTCTGTAGGCACGAAGATACATTGGGGCATATGTTCAGAGAAATGCTAACATTGGAAACATCTGAGTGCTGAACTTCAGGTGACAATTATGTTCCTTTTGTATTTTTCTGTACTGTTTGAATTGTTTACCAAAACAACAAAGCCATATCAAATATGCATACATAAAAAATGAGCCATGGTCCTCTTTGACTAAGATTTAATGTTAAGACAATATTGACATTATTGTGGCTTCCAAACTCACACAAGATAGAAAAAAAATGGATTTATAAAGAAAAGTTTGTTGGATTTTATTAATAAATGTAACAGTAAAATAACCTATGCTTTTTGGGGGAGTTTTCAATGATTATGGAAGATACAAAAAGCACCAAAAAACCTACAGTGCACAGAACATGAACAATCAAGAAAATTCCCTTATTATGTACCAAAATAGAATTCCCCACATACGATTGGTATTTCCCTCAACTTCTGGAAAGCAAAAAATGAATGGGAGGACATTAAGCTGACAGAAGGCAGAAGGTGGAAAAAGGGTGAATAGTATTCACGTTACACATTAATTCAATTACTCATTCCTTTGACACAGATTTTAAAATAATCTAAATAAACAAGGGTTGCGTGCAAGAAGTCTATTTGAATTAGATTCTCATGGATGTAAAAACAAAACACGACCGCAAAGGGAAGCAGGCAGGGCTGAAAGACAGCACAGAGGCTACTAGCTTCATAACAGAATAGTCAGACTTAGGGTTTCCATATTCTACCAAAAAATAAATGGGAAATCTTCTTTTTGCATCTACTTCTCCCATCAAAACCTTTCCATTGCTTTGTTTTATGTCATCTTGTTTTTACTTGTACATATTCATCTTTTGTTACATCCTCATATTTCTGTGGTCTCTATGGAGTCCTGCTTCAGAGGATTCACTTGAACCAGCTTTGAATTTGCATGTAACTACCTATTGCCATAGTTCCATGGAAAACCACTAGGAGATTGTTATTATTCCAAAGCTGGATTACTTCCATAAATAATCTAATGAGAGCTTCATTTTTTTCTGCCTATGAAAGCCAGTTGAGTTCCATTCCATTTATGGAAAAAAGGCTTTTCTGTTTCTATTCAATTAAGCAAATGGCTGTCTTTTGGCAAGGAAAGAAGAAAAGCATTAATCATTTCCAGTTCACCATATCAGGATGTTTACTCACAAAAGACAAAGATTCAATTATATCTTTCTTATTATGACCTCCAGGTATTTTTCTCAATGTGACAGTTCTATAACTCTTCAGAAGAGGCTATTTATGGATATATCCTACTTAGAAGAATAGAATGTGGGCAATAGCATAAGAACACTTTGGCACCACTTTCAGATAACCTGATGCCTGCATTGGTCCATCATGACTGGAGGCATTCGTTTGTAATAATAAATAAAGTCTGATGGTAGTCCTTGAGGATGCTGGTTGCTTTTTACCCTTTCCCCAGTCACCATCCCTCTAAATGTAGTAGACTGTTGCTAGGATTGGATCTTATCTCTGGCCATATTGAAATCTACCCCCCAACTCTTCAAACTTAGCTCTCTTCTTCTATCATGTAGGATTGCACCTGACCTTTTGCCCACCTGGGTTTCATGGGCTTAGACTTCACTCTTAATTCTTGCCCGAGTAGCTGCTGGAGTTGGCTTGGCAACCATTGCCAACTGAGTTCCCTCTTAGGCTCTGTCTCAGCAACAGTGTAAGTAGAACTGAGGCTGGTACCTAGACTATGGTGGGCTGATTCGTAGAGGCTGGGTTGGACCGAATGGAGAAGAGGTAAAACTGCGAGAAAGAGAGTGAAAAACATGAAAATCCATCAGTCAATATGTGAGTATGAAGAAGACAAAAGCCCATGTTTGTGAAGAGCTACACTGCTCACCAGTGACTTTCCATAAATACCTGTCCACCTCAGCATTGAGATGAGATAGAATTTTCTCATCAAATGCTGCAGTTGTTAGCTGAGTATGCTTTTTTCTTAGCCAGCTCTGACTACTAGTTAAAAATACTAAAAGGGGCTGTGTTATTTGAAATTATTGTTTAGCATTTCTATTTGCAGAGCCTATTTTAAGGAGGTTAAACCACTTTTTAATTTAACTAGTTAGGCTCCTATTGGATAGTGATGAGGTACCTTGACTACATTCTGGAACTAGGCATAATCTTCAGTAAACTGATATTAATGTATTTTCTTACTTTTAAATTCTTTTCATAAAAAGTTTCTTTATTTAAACACAATGTAACAAAGCTTTTTTAAAAGAAAATATTTAAAGTAATATATATACTTTTAAATATAAAATTGTATATATACCTTTGTCATTAATTCATAACTTCTGGTAAACACAGCTTAATTTAACCTTGGCTTTATTCTTAGATTTTGATTGAATGCTTCTTTTATCTTACCCCGGATCATTTCATAAAGTTGTTACATAGACTTCTGGGCTTATGCAAGTTATTTTAAAAGCCATTGTAGTCGCTCAGAACTGGCATCACACATTAACTTCCAAATAAGGGATGTTTTTTGGTCTGTCTTCTTTCATAAGTTTCTGTTGAAATCTTTCGTTTATATAACAGAAGAACTGAAAAAGGGAGAAAAACATGAAGGTCATTTTATGCTGGTAGCACAAAAACTGGGTTTTTATCTAATCATGTGGAAGTGCTTTTCTCTCTGGTGTTAAATAAATGAGAAATATATAATTTCTCATTTATTTATAATGATTTATAATTGAAAGCTGGTAGCTATATATTATTCAAAATTCAAAATATACTACAAGTCGTTGCTTTTTAAAAATATTGTTCTTGAAAATGTATTCTCAAGTTGATGGTGTGAATTCAAACAACGCATATGTAAAAATAGAAAAAGAAACAAAAATGCCTAGACTTCCCATTTGGTGGTTAGAACATATCCTTGACCTCTACCACAAATGGGTGTGTCTATCCATACATCACTGGGCCGTTTCAAAGAGTTTCCAGATTAGTTGGGAAGCTTTGTCACTGAATGTAATAAATAAAGCACATATTTAGAGTTTAGAGTTTCTCTCTTTGCAAATAGCAAAATAAATAAATAAATAAATAAAAAATTAAAAAAATAAAAATATAAATATAAATAAAAAATAAATTAAAAAGAAAAAAAAAACACCAAACGAACAACAAAACAACGACCCCCCCCCCCTTTTTTTTATTCACAGGACGACAAAATCCTCATATAAGAATCTCAGGAACATAAACATAAAGCTCTGCTCATAGGGGCATAGCCAGTTGTTCCTATTGCCCTTTTACTGAAGTGCTGTCATTGTCTGGGGTAAATACCTGAGGTTTATTGCCTCACGCCAAGGAAATCAAAGACGCAGGCACACGAAGTGAGGTTAAGAGTGGAAGATTAACAGGCGAAAGAAAGAATAGCTCTCTCTGCTGCAGAGAGAGGGGTCCCAGAGAAATGGGTTGCCGGTTCTGTGGTGGAATGCAATGGGTTTTATAGATGAGCTTGAGGAGGCGGTGTCTGTTTTACATAGGGCATAAAAAAATTGGCCAGACCAGGTGTGCTATTTGCATAAGGTGCAAAAAACTGGTTAGTACAAGGTGTGCCATTTGTAAAGCATGTGATAAAACTGGCCGCCCCACTCTAACTTTTTATTATGCTGATGGGTTCTTTGCCTGGCAGGTGACATGTTGCCTGGTTCTTTACTGTACATGTGGTGACAGAGAAAATGGAAGATGGCGCCTCCGTGTTGAACATACGTGGCTTCCAGTTAGCCCTTTTCTATTGGCATGGCTGCCAGCATTTACCCAGGCCAGCTTTCAGCTTGCTTATCTATGTCTGCAGCTCAATTTTTCAGGCTGCTCTTTGTTAGAAAAGAAATGATTTTGGAGCTGCTTTTTGTTAAAAGGGAAGCCTTGCCCAGGACTCCTTTACCCTCACTATCTGCCTAAATAATTTCTTTCTATCGGCCGGGTGTGGTGGCTCACTCCTGTAATCCCAGCACTTTGGGAGGCCAAGGCTGGCAGATCACGAGGTCGAGAGAGATCGAGACAATCCCGGCCAACATGGTAAAACCCCATCTCTACTAAAAATACAAAAATTAGCTGGATGTGGTGGCATGCACCTGTAGTCCCAGCTACTCGGGAGGCTGAGGCAGGAGAATCGCTTGAACCCGGGAGGCAGAGGTTGCAGTGAGCCAAGATCGTGCCACTGCACTCCAGCTTGGCGACAGAGCGAGACTCTGTCTCAAAAAAAATAAAAATAAAAAAAATTCTATCTTCTGTGTCCGTTCCTTGTGTTGAATACCTAGCATACTGTATCCCTTTATCCAGTTCTAATTTATATATAACCATATACACTTAAAATTATAAAAAATAAATGTTCCAGCTTCTTTTGAGGAGTCCTCTGGATTTCCTTTTTGTCACATCTCTTAGTTACTAATCACCCTTTTCTCTGCTTTCTTCTCCTTTATTGCCAATCTAGAACCACAGCTGAGAAAAGTTGAGTTGCTTCTCCCCATAGAACCTAGCACTGACTGCTCTAGTATTCTGCATAGTGGAACCTTTGAGAATATCTGGAGACAGGATGCTTGGCATGAAGGGTTGGGATCACCAAAATAGTGGGGTCACTCCAATGGAGTTAATGTCTTATTTCCTTTTCCTGAAAGACAATGAAAATGTATTTACTTAAAATATTAAAAAGATCATTTATGAGCATTTTTCTTATATGGAATCAGTGGATACAATCAAAATAAAATACAATCAAATCAAGAAGTAATGGTAGGCATGTATTATTCTATGAGTGTGCATATTTAATAAAAATATAAAAAGCAAGCAAACAAACAAAACCCACTCCAAAACTTTAACGTATTTATAGATATTTAATTATTCTTCTCTGTATCATGCTCCTTCCTGTTCCTATTATAAATTACAACAAGGCAAATTGTTGGCTTATGTGTCAGGGTATTTTTACTCTTTGTAATGACAATTTGCATTTTCTTTTTCAATACTATGGAGAGGAAATGAGCTCTTGGTATAGTGTCCCAAGGATATGAACAATTCAGGCTAACATGCGGTAATTTTCCTTTCCGACAAATAATAAATGGAAAAGGAAACTGGAGTTGTGACTAAATGTAATGCTTGAATAAACATGTCACTCAGTTCAGGGGTCAGCTCTAGTCATAGTCTTAATTATTATTATCAAAACTGAGTTGTGATTGTTGGAGTGGAATTGTTTCAATTTTTATGTCAAGACAGCTAAAACATCACATTCATAGCATCAAATGTCCGTTTGGCAGTTTATGATTATTGTCATTTACCGTATAAATGTACTAAATTATTTTTGAATACATAGCCATGGCTTTTGAGATGGCTAAAGGATACTCACTTTATTCTAATGAGAAAAGGAAAGAATGAAAGTAATTTATCTACTGATTTCTTTCAAGGTTTACACAAAGTCAGGGCCAGGTCTTAGTAAGTTCGCTGGAGCTTATGAGGAGCATGCTTCTTTGCCACAGTAATAAATGTTCATTACCTAAAAGCAGAAAGGAAGGCATCTCCTTCTTTATCAGCTTCTTGGTTCCTGGATTTGCTAGCATTAGAGCAGGAAGGAAGCAGCTGCCCAGATTCTAGTCTGAAGGCGTGCTGGAAAAATAGGTCTTTCTTATTTCTTTAAATGAAAGAGAAAGATTCCCTGGTCAGTAGGCAAAAAATTGTAGCTGCCTTTAGACTTATTCACACCAGTAAAGAAAATGGTCCACAAATATTTTCCAGTTTGTTCATGTTTACTCTGTGCATATGTGTGTGTGTGTGTGTGTGTGTGTGCATGTATGTGTACCTGAGTTTATTTTCATATCATAGTCATCAATATATTTTTGGAAAACTAGTCCTGCAAGATGATTTCTGAAAACTCCTCTGGTCTTACAGCATTTCTCTTCTTGAAGAGTCATAATACCTACTAACATAATAAAGGTACTGGAGAGTCTCAAAGTAAAGAAACACTTGAACTTGATTTGACCCAGAATTTCCCTAGCTTCATTTGACCATGAAGCACTTTTTCTCATAATGATTAATAATATTTCAGTTCTGTAAACATATTTAAGAAATGCTGAATTAGATGATTTTTCCGAAGAAATTCGAATGAACATAATACTCTAATGACAGAGGAATGTAAAAATATAGGCACCTGCCAGTTTCAATGTCTCTGCCGGCTTCTTTAAGCTTAGCTTAGTCAATTCCACTTCCCAAAGCCTAGATCTGCTAAAGTTTTATTAGGCCCACAAACCCCGTAAAATTCTTTCTATGCAAGTAGCAGCTGATAAAGGGGCTCGCTAAGGTTTTTTATTTTTATTTTTTAATCTTAACTAGAGTGTTCCTTTTCCTGTAATCCGTTGCCAAGCCAGTTCTGTTAGGCGAGTCAATTAAATTACTTCCTGTCTCTTCTATCGTCTTCTACCATCTGATACTCAGTGACGTTGGGACCAAAAAATGTAGTTTTTTCTAAAAACATACGCTCATCCCAGGGAAAAAAATAGCAATGAAGAAAAAATGTTCCTCAGCTATCTGAGGATTCCAGTCCTTGGTGGTACTTGCAAACAGCAACAAGCTACATTTAACAACACAAATCCGTTTGGTGTCTTACATTACTCTGTGAATAGAAATTTGGGCTATTTTCCTCTAAGACAACAGGAAAAGGTCTGAATTTCTTTGATCTTTGCTTGACGGTGAAAAAAAAAAGTAAAGAAAAGCACAGAGTTATTAATTAACTTCTGTGAAAGATACTTTATTTGATTAATGGTTCACAGCTAAATTTAAATTAGGGGAGATATGCTGAATGACTACATGTTTACCCAGATTATTACCAGGTATGCTGCCAGGAATTTTATTAACCTGTAGGCTACTTATGATCTCTCTTCCCTCTACCCACTCCACAAACAAACACCAAAGAACTGGTCTACCAGAGTCAGACTGAAATCTTGACTGAGGACACAATGTAAATAACTATTAGTGTGTTTGAAATTAAGACAATGGATATCTTTTCCAGGTCATGGTGCACACATGGATTTTTGACTTTCTTAACAGAGCACATAACACAACAATGATTTGGAGTTGTCTGGATTAAATCAGATGGCAAAACCTGGTGATCAACATAATAAAAATTCCCTTTCCCCCTTCTTTGTCATTTCAGACAAAACTCTTGTGTGGATATCAGCTAGAAGAGGGTAACTACTGTCTTAAAAGAGTATTTCTTTTAAATCTTTTTAGTGTAGAAATGTCATAATACACAGAAGTAGAGAGACTAGTATGATGAGCTTTCATACACTAATCAATCTGTTAAAGAGCTAACAACATTTTGCGGATCTTGCTCTCTCTCTTCATTCCTCCCTTTTTTTTCTCTTGAGTATTTCAAGCAAATCCCAGAAATCATGTCATTTTGCAGCATGCATCTCTAACTGGTGAGCCTTTTCTATTTCATAACAAGCATGCCATTGCTCAATCTGACCATTGAAAATAATTCCTGAATTTTGAGTCTATATAAATCTCCTCTATTTTCCCCCAACTTTTACCCTGACCCAACTCTTGATCACTTCTATCCCCTCAAAGACTCTCGTTTCTAGGAATGAGTAGATCCACGAGGTGGAGGGCATTTTTGCCTTCAATCCAAAGCATCAACTTAAAGTCATCACATCACTTCCAAATTTCCCTAACTCTGAACTCTGCTGCTACTACTTTAGGGCATAGTTTCAATATCCACGGATTGAAAGCAAGGCCAAGTTATTTTGGTGACAAGCCAGAGATGAAATTCTAGAATGCATTCCACCTAGAGTCTGCTTCCCAAGCCCTTCAGGAGGCACACAGCAGGAAGTGGACTTAGCTATTGGTTACAAAGCAGGATTTCCTCATAGGGAGTAAAGTGTTTTCTTTTCATAAATATAACCTATTTATTTATATTTTCAAGTAATCTATTGCAGCCTTAGTTGTAGTAGGTCACTAGTTCATGCCTTCAATAAACTGTCATTTAGTGCTTACTGTGTGTGAGGCATTGCACTAGTAAAGAAAGAGGATATAAAACAAAAATCACTGCATAGAAAATAAAGTGCAGTGGGAATTTGGAAACAAGCTGTTTTTTACTTGAGTTCATGATGGTCAAAAGGTGCATTTGACTTGGGCCTTAAAAGACTTGTAGAATTTGAACAATTAGAGAGGAAGAAAAGCCATTGTGGGGGGAGGAAAGAGAGAGCAAGGCACAAAGGTGGCAAAAGTGAAGCGAGCTGAGCAAATAATAAGGAGATCAGTCTGGTGAAAATGACACTATCTTCAGGACAAACATCGTGGCTTATCGTGACCAGCTGTGCAGTTAGGTGTAGATATTATGTAATCACCCAGTAAGGAGAGATTCCAGTAACTGCTATCAGCCACTGCTGCCAGGAACTACTAATCAGGCAGCATGTCTAGAATGTTAAGACGATGATTATTAATCAGTGACCAACCAAGAAAACTGATGCATGGCAGAGGCATCCAGTCCAATGTGATATAATAATTAATCCAACTGGATAATATTTTACCTCCGAATCCAATCTAGTGGTTGGGTCAACAGGCAAATACTCTGTTACTATGCATGTGAGAAGAAAAAAGAACTTTTTAGCATTCTCAGGAGGCTTGCGAAGCTCAGGCCCCACTAAGTGAAGCCTCTTTTGTTGTGGGGCTGGATCCTCCTTAGATCTTCGTATAACAACCTCACATGCTTTTTTATTTTCTTTCTAAGGGTCAAGACACTAAAACTATGTTGTTAATACAGATATAGCAAAATCTTCCTGACCCCAACCCCAAGCTTGTTATTGCTGTCATCCTTCAGCTAAAGAATGGACTCAAATTGGTGGTGACATTACTGATTTAGGTTTGCTCTGCTGTGCTCAACACTGAGATTAAATGTTCTGGATCAGAGTATAACTTTATATCAGACTGGTCCAATGCCTTAGTCCAGGCCATGTGCCTTATGAAGCCTGAGAAAAAGTGTGTTCTCACATGGACACAGGGAGGGGAATATCACACATGGAGGCCTCTCAGGGGGTTGGGGGAAAGGGGAGGGGGGGTATTATGTAACAAACCTGCATGTTCTGCACATGTATCCCAGAACTTAAAGAAAAATAAAAAACAAAACAATAAAAAAGTGTGCTCTCTTATTCTTCAACATGAACTAGAAATGCATTTTTTTTTTTTGCTAATATCTATCCTGTGTTTATTATGTGCTAGGCTCTGTGTCTGGTGCAACATAAGCATTAGCTAATTTAATCTTTATAACAACTCTATGATGGAAGTTAATATAATTATATCTGCATTTGAAAGAGGAGGAAACTGGGGTTGAGAGAGGATTAGTAATTTATGCCAGGCTACATAGCTAAGTGGCAGGGCTGGTTTTTGAGCCCTGCTGATTTTTCTGACAGAGCACAAAGCAGGGACGGACGCCTGCATGTTGGGATGGGAAAGCAGGTGGGGAGAGTCCATTGATTCCCTCTGCCTCTGTACCTCTTCCTGTCTTCCTCATTTCTATTTCATTTCCCAACTTCTCCATCTCCCAGGTCCTTTTGTGTAATTGTTTAGTTCATTTATATAATTAACTGGTTTCCTCTTTCCTCAGGCCTTGCCTGCTAGGAAATTGCAAGGAGAGCTAGCAAGTGAATGAATGAATACATACAGCACAATATAATGAATGCCAGATTAGGGTTGTTTTAGGGGCACAAAGAAATAAACAATGGAAATGTGAGGCCTGGGAAATGATACTTGAGCTATGTCTTTGAGGAAGAGGTGCAGGCCAGGTGAAGTAGTAGGAAGGGCTCTCTAGGCAGACCTACTAGTTTTTGTATAGTCCCAAAGTTGGGACAATAGCCTGACACAGCTGGAGGCCTGCTCCTTGTTGGAGATAGCCATAGTGAATGCAGAGTGCTTTCTGGCAGTATTGGGAGATGAAGCCAGAGAGTATGGAATGTGCTACATTATGAAGCATTTGCGTGCTCAGTTAAGGAGTTTGACTGTCAGCCTGAAAGTTGTAGGAAATTGCTAAAAGGCTTTAAGTTAGGGAAATGTCTAATTGCTTATTTTAGAAGTAGCATTCTGGCTGTAATCACCACTTGCATAGCCAATTTCTATGCCTGGAGAAGGAGACCCTGAGTTTGCACCAAAATCATACACTACTTACCTCAAGAGATTTCAAATACCTCCATCATCCTGTGATCGTCCCTGATGGAAGAGTTAAGTCTTTCACCTACTGTCTGATTTCAGAAGTCCCGCTTGGTTGGGTGCAAGGCAGCCTTTGCAAATTGGCCCTTAAGGAGGGGTTGTTGTGGCAACCACTCTAGCCTGCATACTAGGTGCAGGTTTCACATGGACATTCAGGTCCCTCTTTCTCTCAGCACTCTTCCCACCCACATTATCATGCGTCTCTAGGTTCTGGGCCCTTGCATTACCATAATCATTTTTTAGGTGGTGTTTTCTCTGCTGTCACTCCTGAGGGCTGGGGGGAGTTCAGGTGAGCAGCTCTGCAGAGGGTAAACTGAGGCAAGTGGGAGGGTAAACTGTGGAGCAGAAGCGGTAAATGGCATCAGATGAGCCACATCTAACAGACATTTAAGTGTCCTTAGCCAACATAGACCTGCAGGCAGCTTAGAACAGTGATGCTCAAACTTTTTGCTCACATACCACTTAAATCCTACAGCAGAACTATGTACCTAATCATGCATTTTGAAGTTGGCACTTGTAGTTATTCATTATATGTGTAAATAGTGTTACTAGAAATTATGTTACTCTTTTTATTTATTTATTTATTTATTTTTTGAGACGGAGTCTTGCTCTGTTGCCCAGGCTGGAGTGCAGTGGCTTGATCTCCACTCACTGCAAGCTCCGCACCCCGGGTTCATGCCGTTCTCTTGCCTCAGCTTCCCGAGTAGCTGGGACTACAGGTGCCCGCCACCACATCCGGCTGATTTTTTTGTAATTTTAGTAGAGACGGGGTTTCACAGTGTTCTCCAGGATGGTCTTGATCTCCTGACCTGGTGATCCACCCGCCTCGGCCTCCCAAACTGCTGAGATCACAGCAGTGAGCCACTGTGCCCGGCCACGTTACTCTTTTAAACATGTACCATGGAATCCAGATACTCTAGCAGTTTGATACACTCTACCACCTATTTAGCCAACTGACCTATGACAAGGTGCTCTAACAGCATGATCAAATAGTAATGGGGTTGGTAAATGCAAAAATGATCGAGGGAGTGACAGCCATTCTTCCATGGACTTGCATCTCATGTCAAATTTTGCCACCATGCAGATACTGATGAACAAACATTAAGTAGCAAAGTTGCTTCAAATCAGTTCTTGCTACTTTTTCTGTAAACTCAGTGACACACCAGCCCTCTGTTCTTTTATGTGCTTCAACCACTCTTTGTCTGAAAGAGTCAGTTAAGGCCAAGAACAACATTCTATGGAAAGATTATGTTATATGAATAATTAGCACCAGCCATTCAGTATTCCTCTTAAGCCACTAGCTGGAGTCAGGACTTAGGGAATCAAGCCTAGCATATAGTCTGTTAAAACAAATATAGACAAGTATCTAAAGTATGTTTAGCCAAGCCACATATCTGAATTCTCTTAATTATGTCAAAGAGCCAATTTCCAATATCCATCATGCTGATCAACAGGTCAATATTCCTATTAATTAAAACCCATTTCTGACATTCACAATATTCATTTAGAAAGCCTCAGTTCTGATGGAGACGTGGATAAGAGAATACTTTTGTTAGCTGTATTTGGATTAGAAAGTTCCCTTTTAAATCCCCATCTGATCACTCCTGGACAGCATGTTTTTGATTAAGGCAACGGACTTCTCCTATAGTGAACAAACAAAAAAATACTATATATGTTGAAATATTTTAAGATTATTTATAGACATTGTAAAAATTCATTAAAAAATACATGAACACATTTTCTTATCAGTCAGAAGTTTGAGATTGTTTTGTTAGCTTCTTGTAGTTATATTTCTATCCTATTTTTTCCTTTCTAATTTTATCTTATTCTTTAAAATCCTATCTTAATTACCCTATCTCATCTTTCTATAACAAAAATATTTACTGGAGCTTAAGTTATTTTGTAATTTTCTGTGACTATAAGGCTTTAAATGTAGAAAAAAATTATACACATAATCAAAACACAGACAATTTGAAACAATCATTAACTTAGAAGGAAAATTTTCTTGATGGGACACCTCTCATGGAATTGGTAGTGGCTTATGTTTTCCTCTGGTTGGTTCACATGTCCATAGATGAACATGACCAATTTCTAGAGTGAATTAGGGTTCAGCTACAGCTGACTCCTATTTTTCATTTTCATAGATGTAAGTATGGATAAACTTTGTTTCTATAAAAATAAATGTTAATAGAAAGGATTTTGTTATGGCTGGTTTAGAGCAATGGAAACTGTACAGAGCTGAGAGTCATGGCCCCAACTTCTGTTTCAGACATAAAAATGACATGTCCTTGGGAACTTGCTAGGTCCTGGATTCCTCCTTTATAAAAATACAGGATAGCCTAGAGGAGTTTCATCCTCTTTATAGCTCCATCATTCTATAATAATATGAAAAAAGGTAGATGAGAACCACTTGGTCTTATTAGGTAGATAGTATATTTATATATACATATAAATAAAGGAAACTGATATAAATATGAGGTGAACACCTGCCTTTAAGGTGATTGTAACCAAACTGGCTAGCAAATAACATTAATTAAGTAGGGAACAAATCAAGATTGCATATAGTTAAATGTTAAGTATCATGATACAGACAAGGTAACAGTTACATTAAAGGTTCAAAGATGAGTCAATTAATCGGGGCTAAACTCTGCAGAGGAGACTTCATGGAGAAAGTGAGATCTAGAGAGGACCTTATGGTTAAACATGAAGGAAAGCAGAGATGACAGAAGCCTGGTCTAGAGGGAGCAAGGTGACTGTGTGGATACTTACTGCTAAGGAGTAGAGGGGCTGAGGTAATAGGCACGGCCCTCAATAATCTGAGGGCCCCGGGATGCAATTAGAGACAATTTATAACAGATTCTACTTATTCATGGCAGTTATGAGGTCACCATGAACATTGAATTAGCAAATACGGAATTTTTGATCCTAGGGGAAATTCAGGGTTAGGTCCTGTGGGCCTCTGTTCGCATTTTCTACAACCAAGCAATACATAACTTTGTTTGATATGTGTTTCTGTTTAAAGACACTTTATATATGTTGCCAACTCATTAACATCGAACTCACTACCAACACATTGTAGCTTATGCTTTGACAGGGCTTATCTAATATATGTGTTTTCTCCCTGATAAATATTCCAGGCTTCTTGCACTTAGGAGCACTATGTAGCACTTGAGCCCTACAATTGGGTGTCATTTTAAACAGCAAAATTATGAATGAATGGCACAAAAATATGAGACAACATGGCTCTAAATAGACCATAGAAGGGACACTTGTTTAAAGTCTGAGAGCTGAAACATGAAGGCAGAGTGTTGCCCTGTTCAACCTCAGCTGGGAACATGCACATTGGGTGACTCAAAATTTGCTGCTCTTCGCATGCCTATGAGTGACCCTGAAAGCACTTGAGTGTTGATTTTGGGATTACAGAAAAATTTTATCAAGTAGATGAATTCACAAATAGGAAATATGTAATAATGCGATCAACTATATTTTGATGAGGCAGGCTGTAGCCAGCCATTAACAAGATTTCAGCAGTGGAACAATGCAATGAGTTACATTTAGGAAGCCAGCTTGGTAATCCATTCACTCAATTATCAATCGTTTAAAGAAAACTCACTGTGTATTAGAAGTTGCACAGACTGCTTGGAATGCAAATGAATAAATATGGTGCCTGCCCTTAAGGAAATTACAGGTAAGCAGACTCAGTCTAAGGGAGAAGCCTGGGCTGGCAATGGGGAGGATGAGGGTATCAAAAGTCTTATTGCCAGAATAATTCTTAAGGTGATGAGGACCTGGTATTGCAAAGTGACTGTGGGAGTGAGGAGGGAGGGCAAACACAAAGAGCATTAACTGGTTTATATTTTTGCTTGGATATTACAGTGAGGAAGAACAACTCCCATACATTTCATATTTAAGGCTAAGGAAGGGTATGCAAAAAAAAAGAAACCAAAAAAAAAGAGAAAGGGATGAAGGTATGTGCTTCTGCTCCAGTGAAAGAACATGGCTTCCTCAAAGTGGGAGGCTTGTGAAGGGAAGTCATCAGGACTGTTGTTTGCTTCAACTGTCATTATTTTTAAATTGAGAATGATGAAAATTACATTATGTAAAATTAAGAATGAAATAAATCAAAACCAAAAGACTAGATTTACTGCTGCCAGTGGAACACACAAGTTTTCCAGATTCCAGATATCTTATTGTTTCTATTTAAATCAGCTCTGAAAAATCTAGTAACAAAAATCTATATGTTTACCTCATATATTAACATCATCCATCTACAATAACCCAAGTTCAGCAGCCAAGTGCTTAACTGTTAACCTTTTCTTGGTAGATGCATGTTGCTTTAATTGTTTTCTATTTTCTGATTTTTGGGAAAATATTTTCTCTTGTGTTTAGAGAAATAAGTATATAATATCTGGATTTATTAATTAATAACATTCTCCTTATACTGCTTTGGGGCAGCTTTGGAAGAAGTTTATAGTTCTGTGGTAACAGATCTCAAACTGGGTTACATTTTTTTCATCTAGAGTTTGATAACCAAGATCGGATAACATCTGCCCCAAAGAGCTTCTCCTCTTCCTAGGCAGGCTCATGAGTTGGTTGGGTTTTCATTTTGACTCAAGTAAATTCACCAAATAATAATCTGCTCTCTGAGTGCCAGGCACTGTGCTGGGCCTGGGGATAAGAAAGATAGAAACATTCTTATTGCCAAAGAATTAGCAATTATCAAAGGCTAAGGGAGTCTTCAGGCATTAAATTTTGCTTAGTGCTTTACCTTGCAGACATTAACCTCTCATTGCCAAAGTGAAAGATGAAAGGAATAGAAATATGAATGGTAGAGCAAGAAGAGGCCATCTGCTTGGCCAAGGCTCTGCTTTCGGACGCTTCTAAGCACCTCTTAAACTCATTGGGTAACGAAGACTTTCAAAATCCAACCTTTATAATGAGAAAGAAAGCAAATTCTGGAAGAAATGTGAATCAAGGCAAATACCTTCACTGAAAACATTTTCCCACTTCTCTCATTTGCTTTTTTTCTTCTCCAAAATGCCTATCCCATGAAAATACTCCTTCTCTACTTCATACTATGAACAGTTTCTTGTTAGGAAATAAACAGCAAACAAACTCAATGCATTGACAGGGTATTATTGGTAATACAGGTGCACATGCAGAAGCATAAAAATAATAAGACATTTCAGGCTGCTGTTGAGGGTTGCTATTCAGGAAAGAGTTTGATAAGGAAGTGTTTCACACAGCATTCTACTTGCAGATGCATGCTGAGGGTTATCTTGTCCTTGTTAACCTGGAGAATAAATTCTCATACCCTCCCTTAGCTTTTATTACCAGACAACATGGTCTTTGTTTTAATAAATATCTGTGACTCTAAAGGATTATTCTAGTAAGGTCACAATACCAATATGTTTTGAAGGCCACAGCACCAAAATTCTATAAATGCAATATTGTGAGGGCTGTTGAGAAATGAGGATAATAGGCTGATTTAGTCATATGCCTCTTCATGCAATTGCTGAAAGCAATACGAAATCATTTGGTTGCATCTGTGGGATATGATGGGACCTGTTTGCTGCAGGAAAGGGAAGGCAGCTGCCTGTGGGTGTGGCATGAGGAAGGAAGGAGCTGCCCACTCTAATGATGAGTCTTTCTGGTCGCAAAGTCTCATCATTCCAGTCCTAAGAGCAGAACACTAGAGAAAAGTAATTGCCTCTTGAAGGACTAGTTAAAACAGAAATTCCCTACTTTGTGGAATTGCTATAATTGTAAAGGATTGTTGCATGTATGAAATGAGATAATCCATGTAATGTGCATTGTTTAATTGTGTATATATTAGCTGCTGCTATTACTTTTATCATTGTTATCATGCAGTATCACCTTGCACTGACTACCAGGGTCTAAAGAATTTGTTGGTCAAACCTCACCTCCTCTAAGTGATGATTCTTTGTTTTGACTGAGCCCCATGGCATTGGTACAAGTCACTTGCTAACACAGGGGTGCAGCTGTGTTTAAATGAGTCATGTGGATGTCCTGTATTTTTCACTTTTGATAATTAGATGGAGAAAAATTAATATGGAATAATATAAAGTCTAATAAGTCATACTCCACTTCTGAGAAATGTGTTTTGGCTAACAAACCCTTTTCTAAGGTATAAATAAACTGGGTTTCATTTTTTTCATCTAGAGTTTGATAACCAAGATCGGATAAGGCATGAAGATGTGTTGATGCCTAGAGTGTGTAGGAAGGGGAATCTTGCACTTGGGACCATTGATGAAAGGCCGACTTTGTTTGGAGGAATGGCCTGGTGGAGTGCCAGCCCCTGGGTGCCTGCAGGACCAGGCCGGTAAGAAGGAGGTAGGAAGGTGAGGGAGCGTATTTTGCCGAGGGCGGGTGAATGGCTGATGTGGCACTGAAATTCCCCAGCAGGCTGCCTGTAGCTGGCTATGGGATAGGTTGCCAGTGCCTGGGGTGAGATGTCAAGACTAGTTTGGAAAGCAGCAATTTAAAAATGTATTGTATTTTTGGCCAGCTCAATGTCTTCTAATCCAGCTTCTGCAGTTTATTCCAGTTCAGCAGTCTCTCTCCTCTCAGTCTTGACTTCTTTTTCCGAAGTTAAAATAGAAAAGAAAAATAGAAACCATGAGAAAAGAGAAGAGCATTTTCCTCCTTTTGCTGGTGGAAAAGTGGATCAGGTTTCTAGGTCTCTTATCTCTCTACTTTTTTCATCTTTATTATGTACACAAGCCAGGGCTTTTAAAGCCTATGCCTAGAAATGCTTAGGGCCTTTTGTATTTTTTTTTTTTTCAAATTGATCTCTTATGAAGAAGTGCCACCCCTCCCCTAACTGCTGATAGAATTAGTATACTTAAAAATTAATATTCTAGCCTCTTCTAAATACAGAAGTGAAGATAGCAAATTATCTTCGTATTACATTTTTATACTTACGTGAAAAATCGTAAGTTCCCTTTAGTTATGTAAACAAAGGAGTCTGTTATGTTGAGGAAAGGATCCCAGGAGTCTTTGAATTTTATAAAGACTGCCTTTCTCTGTATTCCCTTGGTATGCAGTTCTCTTAGGAGAACTAGTTGGGATTAATGGACAAATCAGGAAAATAAAATAGACATGAATGTGTTTGTACCTCAGACTGGTGAAGTGTGTCAGACCAGTTATATTCCCAAGGGGATTATGAAAGTTCTTCTTAGGGCACCTGAATAGGTACTTGGATGAAAACCAAGGAAATGCAACAGATTGTTGATGCCAGGTTCTCAGTGGGCATTCCTGTAGACAACTGAGAAGTGTAACTGGTCAGGAGAGCATATCCAGAGTGTTTTTGTCAACTTGGAGAGAGAGATCAGGTTAATTCTTACTAAATATCTAACATATAGAAGGCATGCTCATCTCATGAGGGCATTCCTCACCTCACAATGCCCCCTTTCCCAGCCCTTCTCTTACCTGTACCCTAACACTTGTGATTTCCACACAAACAGGCGCTTTGTCTGTCTTGTTCACTGTTGAATCCCCAGTGCTTAGAACAATGTCCAGCACCCAGGAAGTACTCAATAAATTACCCATTTTAAATTAATAAATGAATTAACTTAAACTGGGAAAAATATTGAAGTTGTTGAATGACAGACTTAGGACCTTAAAGAGATCTACTAGAATTATAAGTTGAATCTACCATGATAAAATGTAATGGGGAAAAAATGAAAAACTCCACCCTTAGGTCAAAAATCAACTGTACAATGTCCCAGATGAAGAGATACAACTTGGCAATATCTTATGTGAAAATTTGTTTGACAGTAAATACAACATAAATCAGCAATGTGCTATGACTGGGATAAAAATTTAATATGATTGTAGGCCATGTTAATTAAGATATAATATCTAGAATAGAGAAGGTGATGGCACTTGTCTTGTTTATGTTGATATCAGGTGGTACTTGGAGTACTATATTCTATTCTTCTATAGTGGTTACTAAACTCAAAAAAAGATATAAGAAATTAAGAGTGTGTTTAATGGAGACTAGTCAAGGCTATGAGGGAACTCAGAAAGTGAAGGATAATTGGTAACATTGAGGACAGTTTTAGGCAGCCCAAGAGAAGGTTCAGTGAGCTTCAACCTCCATGTATCTGAGGAGGAGCTATTCTTTGGAAGAAGTATCATATTTGTTCTTTGTGTTTTCAGGGGCCAAACCTAGGGCAAATGTGTGGAGATTTCAGGAAGACACATGTTATCTCATCAAAAAGAAAGACTTCTTGGTTGTCTGAGCTGCACTGAGCCTCATGGAGAGTGAGTCTTCTGCTTCTGGAAGTTTTCAAACAGGTTGCAAAAGACTGCAGGCTCAAGTATCCAGCTGAACTTGAGGATGTGTAAGATATATTCAGTAGAGATAAGTTGTTTCGGCAGATGGGGGCTGCTAGGAGAAAGCACATTTTCATTGATTTCAGGGCCAGCCCAACATTAGAATTCTTTCTCATGAACCGCACTGCTGGGATACAATTTAAGAGTATTCTCATTTACCTGGTCTGGCTCTGTGAAACCTGCGTAATGTAACTCAGATCACCTGGAATTTGTAAGGAGGTGCAATTATTCATTTAACAACTATTTATTGAGCACTGGCTCTGTGTACTGAAGTACTTGCTAGAGGTTGAGGTAGAATAATAAACAAGATTCATTTCCTGTCCTTAGGAACCTTAAAGGTATAGTGCCCACAGGACCTCTGCTCTAAAGACTAATATTTCAGCTTGGAGGCTCCATTCTCAGACTTGACTGAGCATTTGGTTCACTGCCTTGTATAATTTGTGTGCTTATTGGTTCTCCACATGGACTAACATTTCCTTGAATTCGGGGATTATTTCTCATTGTTTAACTTTAGCACAATCTCAAAGCACAGTGGTTGGCATAATAGCAGGTATTCAATAAATGTTTGTATAAACAAAACAAACTATACAGATCACTGCCCTGCAAATGAGTTGAGAACAAGAATATATCCTAGGAAAGTTCAGTGGAGGGACAGTGTCTTAAAAAAACTGAAGGAATCATTAAAAAGTCTTCTAGGCCTTGGGGATGGGGGCAAGAATGGGGTGGGGATTGGGTGGGAGTTGACAAATCCAGATTGGCTCCAAGGATGATGAAATCTGGGCCACAGAACCACTAGACAGGCCATGACAACAGCCTGGATTATGGGAAATGGATAATGTTGGTCTTTACTAAGGGGTCGCACCAGCCTTGGGAATCACTTAGTATAACATATCATTCAGTACCAAATCACACATAGAAGAATGGGTTATGGAAATGTCAGAACTTCCAGTTGAGTCATTTAGAGAGAGGAAGAGGAGCAAGTACTTTCAGAGAGGTCCGAAGCTTGGTTTTAAGTTAGGGAAGTGCTTTTCTTATTGCAGGGAATGTGGCTGGGCTCAGAGGGTCAATTCAGACCAAAAGGGGAGTCTACTAGCTCAAAGATGTGAGGTTAATTCTAATAAGCAGCATTTGGAAGAAGCTGAAGATCCTACAGGATCTGGAAGCCAGGTCTCCCTTGGACAAAGGGTCTGCTCAATGTAGTCTAGCATTCAAAATAGACAAGACTGTGGCAAGAAGAAACCAGAACTGACTGCCAAGCTGAGCCAGCCAGGTTGATCCAGGTGGACACTTACATTTGAATAAACAACATATGCTTTTCATCTTAATCAATTTTTACATTTTGAATTTCATTTTATTTTCTCACATTTGTAAACATTCATTTTTCACAATTCCAGACTTAGTGAGTCTTTTTATGAGAGTGTGTGGGGCTAGGAGCGTGATCTCTGGGCTATGGAGACACACTTTTATGTCTGACATTTAGATCTGTCACTTATTTGCTGGGTGTCCCTGAGCAAGTTTCTTCACCTTCCTAAGCTTTAATTTCCTTGTTGTAAAGTAAGGGTGATGATAGTACTTACCTCATAGATTTCTTGAGAAAATTAAAAAATGTCTGTAAAGTCTTAACATAGCATTTGAGTTCCATAAATGTTAACTCTGTGGTTGTTGATGTTACTACGGTGAAGAGGCAAGAGGGCACTGTGACGATTGCTGCCTCTAAGCTGAAAGAAAGACGATCCTCATATTTGAGAAGGAAGAAGAGATAAGACATTCTGCTTTGGGCATGTTGAGTTTAACGAGTCAGTGGGAAATCCAGGTTGCATAAGGGTCCAGAAGTCAGGAACGGATAGGGCTAAATATTTGAAAATATGCATCAAAATGCAGAGGTGGTGGGTAAAATAAAATAGAAAGGGAGAGGGGTCTGGCTTCTATATTCAAGGGTTATCAGAAGAGAGTGACTAACGAGGAGATCAGAAGGAACAGCTAGAAATAGATGAAAACCGGGATAAAGGCATGTTGAGAAAGTCAAAGGATGGATGTTTGATTATGGAAGAAGTGGCCAAGGAAGATAAAAGTAAGCCAAGACTGGAGGTGGCCTTAGATTTAGCAATGATTGTACCACTTGTTTCTTTTATTAGGGCAGACAAGGGAGCAGTCATAGCAAAAATCAAACTGCTGTAGATTGAAAAATAAAGGAAAGGTAAAATATTCATAATATATGAAGAAAAAAGTCAAATTAAAAATCACATGTCTGGCTGGGTGCAGTGGCCCATGCCTGTAATTCCAGCACTTTGGGAGGTTAAAGTGGAAGGATTGCTTGGGCCCAGGAGTTTGAGACCAGCCTGAGCAACATGGTGAAACTCCACTTCTACAATAAAAATGAAAATGAAAATTAGCCAGATGTGGTGGTTCGCCCCTATAGTCCCAGCTAGTCTGGAGGCGGATGTGGGAGGATTGCTTGAGCCCCACTGTGATGAGCCATGATAGCAACACTGCCCTCCACCCTGGGCAACAGAGTGAGGCCCCATCTCAAAAAAAATCATTTGCCTGTTATAACCCATTGTTATTAAACAATGAAGTTAAAAAAAGAAATATTTACATGGGGGATGGTATTTAAAGCATAATTATTTCTTTTCTAATATCACTTGCTGACTTCTTGTAAAATCTGGAGGGCTAAGCTTCCCCTAGACTATTATTTTCACTTCTGTGCTGCTTCTACCTGCTTTGGACTTTCAGATCTTGCCTCTGGTGTCCTCTCTGCTCTATACTTGATGGCTGAACTCTGCTTCCGGAGCCTGCTTTTTGGTGCTCTCCAAAGACTGAACAATTACACAGCTCTGGCTCTTCCTGCTTCAGGCTGCTTCAGAAATGTACTCCACCCATCCCACTTGACCCCTGGGACACAGATTCTGGCATAAGAATGTGCCTGTGCCAGCCTGCCCCAGGAGGCAGGTGCACTGCTCTTAGGAGTTATATGATGAAAATATGTATGTTTCTGCGGAAGTATTGCTCATTAGCAAATCAAAGCCCCAGCAAAATTGGTTACTGTAGGAGATAATGTTCCCACAAAATCACTTCCCACTTTTCCATGCTGAGTCATGTCCTGGTTTCATTTTCTCAAGCAGGTAACAACTCCTGTCAATGACACAGAAAATTTTTTTCTTAAATCACTGATTGGAGAGTTTTATACACTTGAAGACAAGTTACGTTTTAAAGCTCAGTCATGGGAGAAGAAGGAAGCCAGGAGTTGATGGGAATAAACGTTTCCACTCACCTCAAACCTTCACAGCACTCCCACTGGTTCATGTGACTTTGGGTGAATCCCCAGGCTTTCATTCTGTCATCTGTAAAAGGGAATTGTGATGCCAACCTTACCTGTTGTGAGAAACCCACGTGTTAATGGTTCAAAGGGCTATTAGAGCTGATTGTCCTTAGTAAACCTTCTTCAATTCCACCTCATTTTACTCCCAGAAAGTATCTCACCTTTTTCCTGACAGAGAAGCTCATCCTATGAAAAGGGAAATGTTTAAGAAAATATAACCATTTAGTATGAATTGTAATCTCCAACTCAAAATGTTTCTTTACTGTTAGCCTTCCTCTGCTCTTGTGTGATGCTTAGGCCAGCCTGCTGCTACCTTTTCTCGGATTCTGGGAGGTATAATATTTTTGAAAGACTATCCTATGGTTTTTTTTTTTCCCCATGGCACTTTCTCCTCTTTGTCTCTTACTTGCCTCCATATAAATAACTAGCCCATATGTATTGCCTCAGGAGAGGGAAAAAGCTTTGTTGGGGCTTTTGTTTCTTCACGAGGGCTTAGAACAGGAGTGAGACCAAGACAGAAGCGGCTTGGAAACTAGGGAGGAAAACTTTTCACCCATGGCCTCCCCCACCAGGAAGGATTCCTTGGGCTATCAGAATAAGAAATAAATGAGAAAAGGCAAGGAAGCTTGGGGGGTTCCTGGAAAAGATCCTGTACCAAGCTGGAGGCTTTGGCAATAGCTCTAGATAGCTTGGGGGATCTGAGAGGAGAGACAGCCTATGCCTCATTTCTCTTCAGAGCAGCTGGTGAGAGAAGGGAAAACAGCTCTGCCATGTGGCTCTAACCAGATGGGATGTTAGACGGCTCCTACAGTTTCTCACACCATATTATCGTGAGGGAGCAGCAAATGACATCTTTGCAATCAAGAATGGTGGAGAAGGAGTTCCTGAAGAGACCGTGCAGGTGGAAACCAAGGACATTTTTTCAGGTGCCCAGATGGACCAGCCACTGAGGAGGAGGTGTGATCTGAGATGGGACAGCAGATGCCAGTGTGAGATGACTCTGAGGTTCAAATGCAAGTGTTCCTTCAATTGCCCACTCCCATCACACACATGTGCACACACACACTAGCCACACACATGCATGTCAACCACACACACCTTAGTACTAAGTAAGATTGAAGAATTTAGATGAAAATAAAACTTGGAGAGAATTAGGTTACATTTCTACTACCTCATTGGAATAGGGACTCGAGAAAGAGATTGGTTTCTGAAACAAATAAAGCTGTATTTCTCACATATCCGAATTTGTAGACTAAGATGCTTCGTACACTTGATTAACTGTTTTTTCTTTTAATCTTTTCTCTTCTTTTTTTTTTCTGCTGTTAGCCATCTCTGTTACTTTCCATAGCCTCTTCTCTCTTGACTTACATATGTGTGCAGGCCTTTTCTAACATTAATGCCAAAAAATAGTAAACCACAGGTCCCCAGCCCTCCCTGATACCATCTGTTTGCAGCTCACTAGGACCAGCCTCATTATTTTCTTAACTCCTGTTTGTTTCAGTTGCTGTAAGAAGCCCCAGACTTCTTCTGGTCTCCCTTTATCTTCCGCACTTTTCATGTAATTCTGCACATGCTCGATTTTGTACCATGTCCAATCCCTCCCCAGCTCCTGAAATATTTCCATTGGACCCTCAGGAACTCATGGAACATCATAGCCAAACCTTTGTAGCATCAGCTGTTTGGATTCCTGTGCTGATCATTTGCCTGCTTGTTTTCAGGCCTGTTTCCCACTTTTCCTCTCCTCTGCTCTCTATTACAGGTGACAGAGCTTGGCAAAAGCTCTGTTGTCACCTGGCTGCCATCTAGGCTCAGAAAACAGAAAGCACTGGTGGGACATTAACGAGTGGTGGGAAAGGAGAAACAGGGTATTCCTCCCCATCCTCTCCACATCAGCCTCTCACAGTGTCTTCTCTTTTGTTCTGGTTCCTTCTGGATGAACTTCCTCTTTGGTCCCAGCTTCCACCTGGTTCCAGGTCCTGCCAGGTGGCTGAGCTCCTGGGCATGGAACCGTCTCCTCCTTCTCTGGGCTTTCCAGAAAAATCACTGACAGTGGCCTTCTACTCTTGTTAATCTCTGAGTTTCTTTGCTGTACCTCATTGGGCTTCTCAGCTCTTCCAGTAACTTTTATTAACATAACCAACTCCTTGAGTAAAATAAACTATCTGATGTGGGTTCTTTTCTCCTGATTGGACCCTGACACAGTTTTGTTCACCTTCCTGCTCTGACCAAAACCAAGATCTTTTTTGAGGATCCTACTTCGCCTGTAGCCCTTTCCTTTGGTGACTTTTTTTTTCCCTCTTGAAACTCTACTTCCACTGAGTCTAGATATGGGTTAGGTGTCCCTCCTTGTTTCTTACTACCATTTTCAGACTGTTCTTCTTCCATTCTACCCTAAGCTCTTCGAACTTTGAGTCTCACTTCATTATACTATACCTTCTACTCTCCTTCATCTCTGGTCCTTGGATTATTTGTTTCTGGATGAATTTAGCTACTGGCTCTTTATTACACTTTTCAGTACTATTCCTGTCTCAATTCTTGGTGATTTCAACAAAAATCACAACACAAATGATTCCTTCAACACTGCCTTTTCCATTTCTGGAACTCCCCCACAATGATGATATTGCTCTGTATTCTACCTCAACCACTCATTTCCCTGGTAATATCCTAGGCCTTATTATTCCCAATGACTGCAACCCCTTCATAATCTCAATTTTATATATGCTACCCTCTGATCTCTTTGTCTAGTGCCCTGCCCTACATTTCTATCTCACTCTCTTTAGTACCTGAACTCCATCTATCCCTTAATCCCAGAATGGATTTCAGTGTGTTGGTTCTTCTACTTTTTCACTATTTATTATTCCTTATGTATTTATTTCTTTCTTTATCCAGATTAAATTCCATGTCAATTATTACTCACTCCCATGCATACAGCCTCAAATACCTCAAGCCCCTCTCTTGCTTTATTATAACTTGACAGAACCTCAATCCTGATTAAAACCCATTTTCCATCTACTCTGCCCCTGAATCTGAGCAATTTCATACACCTGGGCAAAAACACAGCCACTGGGTCAGAAACCTGTCTATCAAGAGGCCCTTAGTGCTGACTGAGAAACAGACTACATTTTCTTAGTCATTCACTCGCCCTCTATTCCAGATGATTATTTTACGCCTTCTCCTCCAACCTCATGACAGTCATGGAGGTGTGTCACTCAGATCTCCTGCTGAGAGTATCTGTGGGGCACAGGTGATGGACAGCCTCTAGCTGCTGCACAATCGGGTTCACTGTGGCATTCATAGTAAGACCATTCCTCCCCTGGACTTCTCCCAGCCAGTGACTGGTGGGAGTACTAGAACCAGGCCACTCCTATCAAACATGAGACTGCCTTAATGGGATTCTTTGCTTTGGGACACTTTATTGGCCTGGTGAGACATTCTCAGAATTGCACTTCAGTCTAAGTCTCTTTCTCCTTCCTCTCTTCTTTCAAAGCTGGAAGATTTGGATTGAAGTTTGAAGACTCTTTCCATGTCTCTTGCTTTCTCTGCCGTTATTATTCATGGATGTTTCCCCAATGAATCTCTTTTATATCTATTTGCATCTTGATACCTGCTTCTTGGAGGATCAGAACTAGTTTGGAACACTTGAATGCTGTCTCCTAATGCTCCCTCTTCACTGAAGATTTTGTTTTTTAAATCAATAAGAAAATCAAAACCACAAAGTTCCCATACCTTATTTATTCAGCTATCAGGACATGTTTCCTTATATCCTGTCTTTTCACTTGTTACCATAGATGTCGTATCCATTTTATTATCTACAGGCCAACCTCTCCACTTGGGCACCAGATTCCATCCCAACTTTGATACTCGAGGAAATATTTCCAGTAATTTTTTTCTCTTGTGTACATCTCCTCTCTTTTCTATATCACTAATTCCCCCTCTCTGCTATGTCATTCCTGTCAGCAAAAAGCATGTTATTTTGTCACCCATCCTAAAAAATACTTTCTTGTTCCTACTTTTTCCTCTCCCTACTAGCACATTTTATCCTCCTTTTCACCTAAACTCCTGAAATGCATTATTTTTTGTAGTATTTCTATACTTACAGTTTCTCTCCTCCCAATCTTTTAAATACAACTCAATCTTGTTTTTACTTACTCTACCAAAACTGCTCTTGTTGAGGTTAGCAACAGCCTCTACATGCCTAAATTCAATGGCAATTTTAATGACCTATCCATAGTACTTGATACGGTTTATCACTCTTTCCTATTTCTTTCTTATTTATTAGCATCTAGGACACTGTACTCTTTTGGTTTACCTTCTTTCTCATTACTTACTTCAGTCTCCTGCTGGTTTCTCATATGCTTCCTGGATTTTTTTTTTTTTTTTAGTGACAATGGAGTGCTCCAGAGCTCTCTGCATTCACTCCCTTGGTGATCTCATTCAGACCCATGGATTATTTATCTAGCTACTGACAAATCACATCTCCAGCCTTGAACTTCCTTGAATTCCAGACTTATATATCCATCTGCCTACTTGTTATGTCTAGTTGAATACCTCATAGATATCAAACTTGGCATGTCCCAAGCCAAAACCCTCATCTTCTCCCACACCTATGCAAATGGACCACAAACAAAACTGGCTTCACTACAGTCCTTGACTTCTTAGTTAATGGCATTTCCATTTGTCCAGCTGTTTGGGTCAGAAACATTGGAGATTTTCTAGACACTTCTCTTTCTCTCACACTCAATATCCTATCTATCAGAAAATCCTTGTGGCTCTATCCTTAAAATACATCTAGAACCCAACAAACTTTTACCACCTTCATTTCTACCATCCAGTCCTCCTATCATCAATCATCCCTAATCTGAATTATTGCAACATCCTCTAATTAATCTCCCTGCTTCAGCTCTTACTTGCCCACAGTATTTTAAGAGATTCTTTTAAAATGCAGGTTTGCCATACCACTCTCTGCTCAAAACTCTCTAATAATTTCCCATTTCCTCCAGAGTAAAATCAGAGTTTTACTGAGAAGCTGAGAAGTGCCACAGCTGGGGAGGTTCTGAGTCACCACAAAAAGTCTTTACAATGGCCTAAACACCCTCCATGACCTTGGCCTGCTCCACCTTGGTACATCACTGACCTTAGTCCTTGCTCCAGCCTTTCTGGCCTCCTAACTGATTCCTCTGAAAAATCAAGTGCATTTCTACTTTTTGGCCTTTGCACTACTTCTTCCCTCTGCTTGGAATTCTCTTCCAAATGAATCTCTCACCTTCTTTAAGTCCTTGCTCAAATCTCACCTTCACAAAGAGGCTCAATTGGACCATACTATTTTGAGTGCAGTGTCCTCAGCACTCTTGTCATTTATTTACCTGGTTCTTATTTTCCCAATTGAACTCATCACCTCTTGGTGTAATTTACTTATGTCATATTTATTGTCTGCCTTGTCCAAATGGTATATAAGTTCCATGAGGGCGGACTTTTGTGTCTCCAGGAAAAACAATGGTGCTTGGAATGTGGTAGACATTCAATAAATAATTACTGAATGACTATTGATTACCTATTACAGTTGGTTAATTTTAGAAACAAAAACACCACCAAGTATTGAGTGGCAATATAGCATTGCGCCTGAGCACACTCACTCAGGAGTCAGGTTTTCTGGGGTCTGTGAGATTCTGAACAAGTTACTTGACCTCTGCAGACATAGCTTTCTTATCTATAAAGTAGAAATATTAATTATATGTACTTCATAGGCTCTTCATATGGACTAGGTGAAACAGTAGTGTAAAGCATTTAGTAAAGTGCTGGGTACAAAATGAGAGCTTGATACATATTAGATATTCTTAATAAAATAGCAACAACAAATTAGTAAAAACTGTTGGGGCTGGGATTGAAGTGGCAGACTATTCGTTTTAGTTTCCAAGTTTGTCTTTCTTTCAGGTCTACATTGACGAAATAATTGTTCAGAAGTGGAGGGAGTAAGGATGTCGTGTTCCAGATCTTAGAAGAAAGGCTTTCAGTTTTTCCTGATTCAATATGATACTAGCTATGGATCTGTTGCATATGGCCTTTATTATATCGAGGTATATTGCTTCTATATGTCTAGTTTTTGAGTTTTTGTTTCATAAAGGTATGTTGAATTTCATCAAATGATTTTTCAGTATTAATTGATATGATCACATGGTTTTGTCCTTCATTTCATTGATATGATGTATTGCATTGATTGATTTGTGTATGTTAAATCATCCTTGCAACCTTGGGATAAATCCCACTTGGTCATGATGGATGATCTTTTTAATGTTTTGTTGAAGTTGATTTGCTAGTATTTCATTGAGGATTTTTGCATTAATGTTCATCAGTGACAATAGCCTATAGTTTTCTTTTTTAAATGTGTCTTTTTCTGGTTTTGGTATCAGAGTAATATTCGCCTTGTAGAATGGGTTTGGAAGTATGCCCTCTTCCTGTATTTTTTTGAATATTTGGAGGGTGACTGGTATTAATTCTTCTTTAAATGTTTGGTAGAATTCAGCAGGGAAGCCATCAGATCCTGGGCTTTTCTTTACTGGGGGATTTTTTATTATGACTTTTATCTCATTACTTGCTACTGGTCTGTTCAGGTTTTGGAGATCACCATGGTTCAATCTTGGTAGGTTGTGTATGTCTAAGAATTTATTCATTTCTTCAAGGTTTTCTGCATATAGTTGTCCACAGTAGCCACTAATGATCTTTTGAATTTGTACAGTATCAGTTGTAATGTCTCAGTTTTAATCTCTGATTTTATTTATTTTGGTTGTCTTTCTTTTTTCTTAGTCTAGCTAAAGATTTTTCAAAATCATTTATTTCTTCAAAAAACCAACTTTTATTTTCATTGATTTTTTGTATTGTTTTCTTCAAGCCAAATTAATTTTTTTTTCTGATCTCTATCATTTCTTCTACTAATTTTGGGTTTGGTTTGCTCTTATTTTTCTAGTTCTTTAAGATCCATTGTTAAGTTATTTCTTTGAATTTTTCCTTTTTTTGATATAGTCACTTATAGCTATAAGCCTTCCACTTATTAGTGCTTTCACTGTATCCCATAGGTTTTGGTGTGTTATGTTTCCATTTTCATTGGTTTTCAGAAATTTTAAAATTTCCTTTTTAATTTTTTCATTGATCCACTGGTTATTCAGAAGCATATTGTTTAATTTCCATGTGTTTGTATAGTATTCCAATTTCCTTATTATTAATTTCTAGTTTAACTTCATTGTGGTCTAAGAAGATACTTGATATTACTTTAATTTTTTGAATGTTTTAAGACTTGTTTTGTGACCTAATATATGGTCTATGCTTGAGAATAATCTATGTACTGAGGAGAAGAATGTGTATTCTGCAGCCTATGGTTGAAATGTTCTGTAAATATCTATTAGATCCATTTGGTTTACAGTGTAGATTAAGTTCAATGTTTCTATGTTGATTTTCCATTGGGAGATCTGTCCAATGCTGCAAGTAGTGTCGAAGTCTCCAGCTCTTACTGTATTGGGATCTGTCTCTCTCTTTCATTCTAATAATATTTACTTTATATATCGGAGTGCTTCAGTGTTGGATGCATATATATTTACAGTTGAATCCTCTTGCTGAATTGACCCCTTTATCATTATGTAATGACCATCTTCATCTTTTTTTTACAGCTTTTGTCTCGAAATCTATTTTATGTGGTTTAAGTATAGCTACTCTTGCTCTTTTTTGTTTCCATTGGCTTGAAATTTTTTCTATCCCTTTATTTTCAGTCTGTGTGTGTCTTTATGGGTAAAATGTTTTTCTTGTAGGTAACAAATCATTGGATCTTGTTTTTTATTCCATTCAACCATTCTATGTCTTTTGACTGAAGAGCTTAGCCCATTGAAATTCAATGTCATTACTAATAAGTGCTTACATCTTCCATTTTGTTATTTGTTTTCTGGTCTTCTTTTCCTTCTTTCCTTTTTTTCCTCTGTTCCTTTTAGTGAGGATTTTCTCTGCTGGTATTATTTAATTTCTTGTTTTCTATTTTTTGAATATCCATTGTATATTTTGATTTGACATTACCATGAGGCTTGCAGACACTATCTTGTTACTCATTATTTTAAGCTGGTGACAACTTAACACTGTTTGCATAAACAAATTAATAAAGGAGCACAAAGAAAGTTAATAAAAACTCTATACCTTAACTTCACCCCTGTACTTTTTAACCTTTTGTTGTTTCCATTTGCATCTTATTGTAGCATTGTACTATGTCTTGAAAAGTTGTTTTAGTTACTATTTTTCCTTGGTTCATTGTTTAGTCCTTCTATTTAAGATGAAGGGTTTACTCACCAATTACAATTTTGTAATATTCTGTTTTTCTGTGTGCATACTATTACCAGTGAGATTTGTATCTCCAAATAATTTCTTATTGCTTATTAACACCTTTTTCCTTCTGATTGCATTTCTTGCAAGACAGGTCTGAGTGATGAAATCTCTCAGCTTTTTTTGTGTGTAGGAAATTCTTTATTTCACCTTCATCTTTGAAGGATATTTTTGCCAGATACACTATTTTAGGGTAAGAGTATTTTCCTTCAGCATCTTAAATATATCATGCCACTCTCTCCTGGCCTGTAAGGTTTCCACTGAAAAGTCTGCTGCCAGATGTGCTGGAGCTCTATTGTATGTTATTTGTATCTTTTCTCTTGCTGCTTTTAGGATCCCTTCTTTATCCTTGATCTTTGGGAGTTTATTAAATGCCTTGAGGTAGTCTTCTTTGGGTTAAATCTGCTTGGTGCTTAAAAACTTTCCTTTGATTGATATCTTTCTCTAGGTTTGAGAAGCTGTCTGTTATTATCCCTTTGGATAAACTTTCTACCCTTATCTCTTTCTCTACCTCCTCTTAATAACTCTTAGATTTGTCCCTTTGAGGCTATTTTCTAGACCCTGTAGGCATGCTTTATTTTTTTTAAATTCTTTTTTCTTTTGTCTACTCTGTGTATTTTCAAATAGCCTGCCTTCAGGCTCACTAATTCTTTTTTCTGTTTGATCAATTCTGCCATTGAAACACTCTGATGCATTCTTCAGTATGTCAATTGCATTTTTCAACTCCAAAATTTCTGCTTGATTCTTTTTAATTATTTCAATCTCTTTGTTAAATTTATTTGATAGAATTCTAAATTTCTTCTCTGTATGATCTTGAATTTCCTCAAAACTTATTTTGAGTTCTTTGCCTGAAGGGTAACATATTTTTGTTTCTCCAGGGTTGGTGCCTGGTGACTTATTTAGCTCATTTGGTGAGGCCATGTTTTCCTGGATGGTCTTGTTGCTTGTGGATATTCATCTGTGACTAGGCATTGAAAAGTTATGTATGTATTACAGTCTTTGCAGTCTGGACTTGTTTGTAATCATCCTCCTTGGGAAGGTTTTCCAGGTATTTGAAAGGACTTGGGTGTTGTGGTTTCAGCCATATATGCATTGGGGGCCTGTGCCCACTAACACTGTGATTTTTGCAGACTCATAGATGTGCTGCCTTGATAGTCTTGGATAAGATCTGGAAGAGATCTCTGGATTACCAGGCAGAGACTGTTTTTCTCTTTTACTTTCTCCCAAACGAGCAGAGTCTCTCTCTCTCTCTGTTCTGAGCTGCTTTGAGTGGGTGGTGGTGAGGTGATACAAGCATCCCTGTGACCTCCACCACTGGGACTGCAGTGGATCAGACCTGAAGCCAGCACAGCACTGGGTCTCACCCAAGGCCCACTGTAACCACTACCTGGCTACTGCCTATGTTCGCTCAAGGTCCTAGGGCTCTATAATCAGCAGGTGATGAAGCCATCCAGGCTTGTGTACTTTCCTTCAGGGCAGAGAGTTCCCCTATGCCCCTTGTCAGGTCCAGAGGTGCCATCTGGGAGCCAGGGACTGGAGTTAAAAACCATGGAAATCTACTTGGTGTTCTAGTGTACTGTAGCAGAGCTGGTACTCAAACCACAAGATGCAATCCTTCCCACTCCTCCTTCCTCTTTCTACAAACAGAGAATCCTCACCCCATGGCCACTGCCACCACAGACCCATGAGGAGTATTGCCAGGCTACTGCTGATGTTCCCTTGAGGCCCAAAGGCTCTTCAGTCAGCTTGTGGTGAATGCTGCTTTCCCTGGGACTCACCCTTCAAGGGATTGGCCTTCTCTGTGGCCCAGAGCAGGTCCAGAAATGCCATCCAAGAGCCACAGCCTAGAATTGTGGACCCCAAGAGCCCATTTGGTGCTCTACCCCCTGTGGCCAAGCTGGCACTTAAGGTATGAGACAAAGTACCATTTACTTTTCTGTCTGCTTTTCTCAAGCAGGAGTCTCTTCCTGTAACCACCACAACTGGGAATGTGCGGAGTCTCACCTAAAGCCAGCGAGTCTCAGAGTCTTACCCAAGGCCCATCAGGTACTATCTGGGTATTACTTCTGGTTATTCAGGGCCCAGGGGCTCTTTAGTTAGCAGGTGATGGATTGTGCTGGGACTTGGTCTTTTTGTTTAATGCTGCTGGTTCCTTTATGGCCCCGGGTATGTCTAGAAATGCCATCTGAGAACTAGGGTCTGGAAAGGAGACCTCATGACTCTAACTGGTTCTTTATCCTGTTGTGACTGAGCTGGTATCCAAGGTGCAAGACAAAGTTCTCTTTACTCTCTCCCCTCTCCTGAAGTGAAAGGAAGGGGTGTTTTTTGGAGCCATGAACTGTGCAGCCTGGGGTTGGGGAAGGAGTCACACAAGCACTACTTTAGCCAGCCCAGCTGATGTCTCACTAGGTCATGTGCTTGCCAAATTCACTGGCTCTGAGCCCAGTTTAGCACTAGAACTTGCCTAGGAGTTGTAGTACTTGTGTCCTAGACTGCCTTTCAAGTTTATTTAGAGCCCCAGAGTACTTTAGCCCGAAGTAGTGAGGCTTGCCAGAAGTCAAGTTCTAATTGCTGGGATGGGTAATTCCCTTCTGGCTAGGGCTGGTTTAAATACTCCTTCCATGAGTGGGCATCAGCTGAGTTCAGCCTGGTTTTGCTTTCTGCTGTGACAGGGCACGATTGAGTTCAATGCAAAGTCTCACAATTGTCGTGCTTAAACTCTTCCAAATGCACAGATTCTTTCTTCACACCATGCAGATGTTGCTAGCAGATGGAGGAAGGGTGGTATCTGTGACTCAGGAGTCTTTCCTACCCTCTTCAGTGTCTCTTTCAGGGATATGAAGTTAAAACTAGGTGCTGTGAGGGCTCACCTGATTTTTGGTTCTTATAAAGGTGATTTGTGTGTGTGTACATAGTTGTTAACTTGGTGTCCTTACAGGACATAGGATCATTGGAGCTTTCCACCCCTCTCCCACAAGTGCAATTTTGTTACATGCATATATCGCACTGTGGTGAAGTCTTGGCTTTTAGTGTATTTCAGACATGTTTAAGTTTGCTTCATTCCCAGAAGGAGGTGGATAGGCTTTCCTGGGCAATTAGGGATGTCGGGGTGGGTGGGGAGCATCTGCTTAACTCCCAGTTTCCAGGCAGCTTGCTTCAAAATGTTTCCAGACAAATGCATTTCAAAAAGCAATAAATTCTCAGAATGAATTCAGTTCTGAGCATTCCATGGCTGGTTTTTAGCCCACAACTTCTTTTCCATCTTGCCAAAACAATTTCTGAGGAAAAACTGCGCAATTCAGAGTGATGGCTCAGTGACAGGAGACATTTTTGCCCATGTGGAGGATCTTCAGATCCTGATTCTAAGCCAGAAGGGCATAGGTTTTTTTCTTAGATTGGCCAGGATGTTTTTGCGGATTTTTCTTTCATTCCCTGTAAACTTCATCCCCAAATTCTGATACCCTATTGCTGATTTCTTCAGTTTACCAGCAAAAGTTATATTTGACATTGCCTGCTCTTTATACCATATCTTTAGTCATCTGTTTGACTTTGTTGTCTTAATTCTTTAACCTTATATTTTATTACTTATTTCTTATTTTTTAGAGGTATTGCTCTGTTGCTCAGGCTGGAGTGCAGTGGCATGATCATAGCTCACTGCAGCCTGAACCTTTGGGCTCATGCAATCCTCCTGTCTCAGCCTACTGAGTAACTATAACTAAAGGCGTGCATCACCACACCTAGCTAATGTTTGAATTTTTTTGTAGAGATGGGATCTCACTGTATTTCCCAGGCTTGTCTCAAACTCCTGGCCTCAAGCAATTCTCCTGCCTCAACCTCCCAAAGTGCTGGGATTGCAGACATGAACCACTGTGTCCTGTCCTTAACTTTAAGTTGAAGAAGAAAAATATGCAAATAATTTTTAACTATAATCTTATTTATATTTTACTTTATTTAATAGCATCCCAGAAGAACAGACTGATCTGGTCTTATCATCCATGAGCTTTCTTCATTGTGGATCTCCTCATTCTTCATGCTGTTTCCCCCACTCTTTCTCTTCTCACCTGTCCTACCTCCTTGGCCCTTTCTTGTTTAGACATCCTTTCTCTATTTTTAATATTCTCTCTTGATTTAATCTGCTATGTCTCCTGAGCTTGTTAGGCTCATAGTATCGGGGAACCTGCCCCGATATTCAGGTAGGTTCTTTCCTATTTTCCCTAAGCATTGGCCGGCTTGAGAAATAAAGGGACAGAGTACAAAAGAGATTTATTTTAAAGCTGGGCATCAGGGGGAGACATCACATGTCGGTAGGTTCCACGATGCCCCACAAGCCGCAAAAACCAGCAAGTTTTTATTTGAGATTTTCAAAAGGAGAGGGAATGGGTGAATAGGTGTGGTCACAGACATCAAGTACTTTACAAGGTAATAGAATATCACAAGGCAAGTGGAGGCAGGGCAAGATCACAGGAACACAGGACTGGGGTGAAATTAAAATTGCTAATGAAGTTTTGGGCACCATTGTCATTGATAACATCTTATCAGGAGACAGAGTTTTGAGAGCAACCGGTCTGACCAAAATTATTAGGTGGGAATTTCCTCTTCCTAGTAAGCCTGGGAGCACTATGGGAGACTGGGGTCTATTTCACCCCTACAGCCTCAACTATAAAAGACGGCCACGCCCGGGGGGGCTGTTTAGAGACCCACCCCCAGGCATGTATTCTCTTTCCCAGGGATGTTACTTGCTGAGAAAAAGAATTCAGCGATATTTCTCCCATTTGCTTTTGAAAGAAGAGAAATATGGCTCTGTTCCGCCCGGCTCACTGGCGGTCAGAGTTTAGGGTTATCTCTCTTATTCCCTGAACAATTGCTGTTATCCTGTTCCTTTTTAAAGGTGCCCAGATTTCATATTGCACAAACACACATGCTGTACAATTTGTGCAGTTAATGCAATTATTACAGGGTCCTGAGGCGACATACGTCTTCCTCAGCTGACAGGATTAAGAGATTAAAGTAAAGACAGGCACAGGAAATCACAAGGGTATTGATTGGGGAAGTGATAAGTGTCCATGAAATCTTTACAATTTGTGTTTAGAGATTGCAGTAAAGACAGGCATAAGGAATTATTAAAGTATTAATTTGGGGAACTAATAAATGTCCATGAAATCTTCACAATCCACATTCTTCTGCCATGGCTTCAGCTGGTCCCTCTGTTTGGGGTCCCTGACTTCCTGCAACATCATAGAATGTTGGAGGTGGCATATTTTAGAGATCATCTGCCTCAAGACTGTAATTTGGGGGTAGGGGTTTTGAAGCTCAGAGAAGTAACATGATTTACCCAAAGTCCACTGTAAGGCAGAGGCAGGAATGAGCCTCATCCTCTGCCTTCTGCTCTGGTGCTTCTCTCTGTTGGGCTCTCCTTTCTTTTCTGTTACTCTAAGGCAGAGCTTGCAGATTGCCAGCTCAGAGGCCATATTTAGCTCATGGACAAGTTTTGGTTGACCTGCATATAAGTAAAAAAAAAATTTGTTAATATTTAAAAATGGGGGACTTCATATGAGGTCTCGAGATAGACAGTAGAGTGGTTAAGAGTATGATTCCTAGAGCCAGGAGTCCTAGTTCAAATCCCAAATTTACTAACAGGTTACTGTGAAAGAATTAACTGACCAAACCATCCCTTGTGTTCTTTATCTGTAAAATAAGATTGATAATAGTCCTTATCTCATTGAGTTGTTAGAGAAATAAACAAGGATACATGCAAAGTGCTTAGAACAGTGCCTGGTACATGGCAAGTGCTCTACATGTTTGTTAATCAGCTGCTTTTTATCATCATTTCATGCTGCTGTGTTTCTCACTCAGAATCAGGAGGCTTTGCCCATTGTGTCACCTTCCTGGCCCACTTGCCTGTGTATATACCCTCTGCCCTTGAGGACCAAACCCTTGACTCCATCAAAACCTTTCAGGAACAGTGAAATTTTATAAAGTTTGTAAGCTCACTCTTATTTGGAGAAACGACCTGTCTGGATCAAAAATCATGTGGAGTAATACACAGTTAAAAATGTATTGTTGTTACTTGCAGATATGTAGAATAATGCTGTGGTCAGGAGATACTGAGCCAAACTATAGGTTCTAGAGCAATGTCCTTCAAGTTGCAGATGTGAACTCATTGGTGGGAAGAAAAATCATTAAAAAGTTATGAAAAGATTTAAAAAAGAACTTGAATAAAATATATCATGTTCTATGAAATAAGGGCAACATTTTTTCTATGAAACCCTTTTCAATTACATATTCATGTGTTTGGGATAGGCTGTAAAATGCATTTCTTACTGTGAGTCCTCATCGAAAAGTTAGAAAGCCATTGTGCTAGAGAATCCTGTATTTTAATAAGTACATTGAAATAATTCCTAACTGACATATTCTTTCAATAGTGTACTTCCTCTAAAGTCTTCTCTCT
Organism: Pan troglodytes; assembly: GCF_028858775.2. Lineage (NCBI taxonomy): Eukaryota > Metazoa > Chordata > Mammalia > Primates > Hominidae > Pan > Pan troglodytes. Next base: position 105,528,588 of record NC_086015.1, read on the forward strand.
CAAGAAGTTTCTTCATTGTATTATTTATTTGCTTAACAAACCACTTTTTCATAGACACAGGGAAAATTCCATTACCAGGAGACTGCATAAGAAAATTGTCATCTAGCAGATTTTCTGATGTGATCTAATTATAACACATTCTTAACAATTATAATATCTTTGTTCAATAAGTGCTTTTTCTGGTTCTTGTCCATGTGCGTAAGAAAAGTTTGAGACTATGCATGGCTTACATTGTTGGAACAGTGGAGAGGATTTGTCTGTTAACAATTCTTTATTCTACCCTCAGGAGCAATTTCCTCATCTTACCTCACTCAGTGTTTACTAAGGCCTATATTCTGGCTACCTGGTAATAAATACCTTAAACATTGTGCTGAACTTTCATGACATACCCTATTCTTCCTTGTCCTTTTAAGGCTACCCTTTAAATTAGTTGTAACTGATTTCATTTTTATAAACAGAAGGAAGGTGGTCCTGAGCTATTTAAGGTTGAATTAAGTGTCCATCCTCCAACTTGAATCCTGGAGGCATCCTATTAGATGAAAAAATTAGCCAATTATCCTAAAAATGTATACTTATTTTATAGGATTGTACTACTATACTGATATATTATATAAATTACAAAACACATATAAAAGTTGGAGTAAAAAAGGGTGAAATGTTATATTGGTTCATTATCACACTGCTATAAAGAAATACCCAAGACTAGGTAATTTATAAAGGAGAGAGGTTTAATTGACTCATAGTTCTACATGGCTGGGAAGGCCTCAGGAAACTTACAATCATGGTGGAAAGGGAAGCAAGCACCTTCTTCACAAGGTGGCAGGAGAGAGAAAGAGCAGAAACTGTCACTTATAAAACCATCAAATTTCATGAGAAGTCCCTCACTATCACTAGAAATATATAGGGGAAACTGCCCCCATGATCCGACGACCTCCCACTAGATCCCTCCCTTGACACATGGGGATTACAATTAGAGATGAGATTTGGGTGGGGACACAGAACCAAACCATATCATTCTGTCCCGGCCCCTCCCAAATCTCATGTATTTCTTACATTTCAAAACACAGTCATGCCTTCCCAACAGTCCCGCAAGGTCTTAACTCATTCCAGCATTAACCAAAAAGTCCAAGTCCAAAATGTTAACTGAGAAGGCAAGTCCCTTCTGCCTAGGTGTCTGTAAAATCAAAAGCAAGTTAGTTCCTTCCAAGATACAATAGGGTTACAGGCATTGGATAAATTCTCCCATTCCAAATGGGAGAAATTGGCCAAAACAAAGGGGCTATGGGACTCAGGCAAGTCTGAAATCCAACAGGGCAGTCATTAAATCTTAAGCTCCAAAATAATCTCCTTTGCCTACAAGTCTCACATCCGAGACACACTGATGCAAGGGGTGGGCTCCCATGACCTGGGGCAGCTCCTTCACAGGATGGGATTGAGTGTCTGTGGCTTTTCCAGGTGCATGGTGCAAGCTGTCAGTAGAGCTACCATTCTGGGGTGTGGAGGATAGTGTCTTTTTTTTCACAGCTCCACTAGGCAATGCCCCAGTGGGAGTGCTGTGTGGGGGCTCCAACCCCACATTTCCCTTCCACACTACCATAGCAGAGGTTCTCCATGACAGCTGCTCTTCCCTTGCAGCAGACTTCTGCCTGGATATCCAGGAATTTCCATATATCCTCTGAAATCTAGGCAGAGGTTTCCAAACCTCAATTCTTGACTTCTGAGCACCTGCAGACCCAACACCAAATGGAAGCTGCAAACGACTGGGGCTTGCACCTTCTGAAGCAATGGCCTGAGCTGTACTTTGGCCCCTTCTAGCCAGGCCTGTAGCTGAAGTGGCTGGGGCACAGGGTGCCATGTCCCAAGGCTGCACAGAGCAGCAGGGGCCCCTGGGTCTAACCCATGAAACCATTTTTCCCTTGTAGGCCTCCAGGCCTGTGATGAGAGGGACTGCTGTGAAGATCTCTGACATGCCCTGGAGACATTTTTCCCATTGTCTTGGCATTAATATTTGGCTCCTCGTTACTTATGCAGATTTCTTCAGCAGGCTTGAATTTCTCTCCAGGAACTGAGTCTTTCTTTTCTATCTTATGGTCAGGCTGCAAATTTTCCAAACTTTTATGCTCTCCTTCCTCTTTTAAACATAAGTTCCAATTTGAGATCATCTCTTTCAAGTTCAAATTTCCACAGATCTCTAGGACAGGGGCAAAATGTCTCCAGTCTGTTTGCTAAAACAGAGTAAGAGTGACCTTTGCTCCAGTTCCCAAGAAGTTCCTTATCTCTATCTGAGACCATCTCATCCTGGCATTCACATCGCTATCAGCATTTCATTAAAACCAGTTAAGTCTCTAGGAAGTCCCAAACTTTCCCACATCTTCCTATCTTCCTCTGAGCCTTCCAAACTGTTCCAGCCTTTGCCTGTTACCCAGTTCCAAAGTTGCTTCCACATTTGCAAGTATCTTTATGGTAGTACCTCACTCTGTGCAGTACCAATTTACTGTATTAGTCTGTTCTTACACTGCTATAAAGAAATACCCAAGACTGGGTAACTTATAAAGGAAAGAGGTTTAATTGACTTACAGTTCCACATGGCTGGGAAGACCTTAGGAAACTTACAATCATGGCAGAAAGGGAAGCAGACACCTTCTTCACAAGGTGGCAGGAGACAGAATGAGTGCTGAGCAAAGGGAAAAGCCCCTTATAAATCCAACAGATCTCATGAGAACTCACTCACTATCATGAGAACAGCATGGGGGGATCTGCCACCATGATCTAATCACCTCCCACTAGGTCCCTCCCTTGACATGTGGGGATTATAATTCGAGAGGAGATTTGGATGGGGACACAGAGTCAAACCACATCAGATGTCATAAATCATATTTAAAATAGGCTATAAATTATGAAAATATTATTTTGCCAATAATAATGATAAATAATATTTTTGTGGTTTAATAGTTGTATTATTTTTAAAACAATGTGATATTGAGAATTAAAGTTCTAGTTCCAAGCACAATTCAATTCAATACTTAGTTTTAGTGGTATAATGTTATATGTGAAAAATGTAACAGATATCAATAAACAGATCCAAATAAAGAAGTATATTATTCATTGTTATTGCTCTATAAAATGTTTATTCTTAACTCTCATACACCAATCATGCTAGAGTTTTGTTGAAATTCTGTTTGTAATATCCATCTTCCCTAAGGCAATTAGTCTTTTAAAAGTCATCAAAATCGGATTCAAAACATATCGAAATACTTCATTTGGAGGATATTTAGCTGGGTTAAGTAATTCTGTTTCCATGTTCTTAAGTGTGCAGATATGAAAGGTTTTAGAGGTGGTACACATGATTTATAGCAACACAAGCTTTTAATCATGAAAATATTTCTCAATACACATTTTCAGAATCATTTTTTCTAAAATTTCTTTAGAAAAATCAGCCAATTCCTCACTTAACATTGAAGCATAACTTTTTAAAAATTGTGATAAGAACACAACGTGAAATCTTCTTAACAAATTTTTAAGTGCACAGTACAGTATTGTTAATTATATGTGCAATGTGTACAGCAAATATCTAGAATTTATTCATCTTGCCTAACTGAAACTTTATACTTGAACACATAAGTGTGATCATGCAATATGTCTTCTTTTGTGACTGGCTAATTTAACTCAGCATAATGTCCCCAAGTTTCCTCTTTGTTATTGTATGTAACAGGGTTTTCTTCATTCAAAGAATTGAATGTGGTATGTATATGCCACATTTTCTTTATCTTTTCATCTGTTGGTGGACATTTAGGTTGTTTCCATATCTTGCCTATTTAAATACTACTGCAGTAAACATGGAAGTGTTGGTATCTCTTTGAGATCTTGAGTTTAATTCTTATATATCCAGAAATGGGATTGCTGGATCATACAGTAGTTCCATTGTTAATATTTTTTAGGAATGGCCATATTGTTTTCCATAGTGGTTGTACCATTTTGCATTCCCATCAAGAATGCTCAAAGGTTCCAATTTCTCCACATATTCTCCAACATTTGCTATTTTTTAAATCTGTAAAATTCCTTTAAAAAAAGGGGAAAAGCTTCATGATATTGGTCTAGCCAATTTTTTTTTAAATGTGATACCAAAAGCACAAACAACAAAAGTAAAAATCTACAAATGGGACTACATCAAACCAAAAGCTCTGCAGAGAAAATTAAGCAATCAACAAAATGAAAAGGCAACCTACAAAATGAGAGAAAATACTTGCAAATCATATATGTGATAAAAGAGTTAACATTGAAATATATAAGGAACTACTATGACTCAATGATGAAAAAAATCTTATTAAAAATGTACAAAGGATTTGAATAGACATTTCTCCAAAGAACACATACAAATGGCCAACAGGTATATGACAAAGTGTGTAATGTCACTAAACATCAGGGAAATGCAAGTTGAGATCACAATAACATCTAATACCTGTTATGATGGCTATTAGAAAATGAAAACAGAAACAAAAGTTACAAAAGATAAGTGGAGCATCACTTTTAATTTGAAGAGACTGATTTTCCTTTCTTTCTTTATTTTAAAAATTATATGCAACAGTGTATTCTACTGATAGCCACATAGCATTAAAGAAAAGCTCAACAAATCTGGATCACATGACTTTTTGTAAAAGGAAAATGGGTATCTTATCAGTAAGCGTGACATCTTTTAAGTACTTTGCCATAGCGGAACTGGGGGAATTTCATGAGGTACAAAAGATTCTTATGGTTACTCTCCACCTCATTACAAAGTATTGTCAAGATCTTGTTTTTCAGAGTCAAAGACAAAAACCACATGATTATCTCAATAGATGCAAAAAAGGCCTTTGACAAAATTCAACAACCCTTCATGCTAAAAACTCTCAATAAATTAGGTATTGATGGGACGTATTTCAAAATAATAAGAGCTATCTATGACAAACCCACAGCCAATATCATACTGAATGGGCAAAAACTGGAAGCATTCCCTTTGAAAACGTGCACAAGACAGGGATGCCCTCTCTCACCACTCCTATTCAACATAGTGTTGGAAGTTCTGGCCAGGGTAATTAGGCAGGAGAAGGAAATAAAGGGTATTCAATTAGGAAAAGAGGAAGTCAAATTGTCCCTGTTTGCAGATGACTTGATTGTATATCTAGAAAACCCCATCGTCTCAGCCCAAAATTTCCTTAAGCTGATAAGTAACTTCAGCAAAGTCTCAGGATACAAAATCAATGTACAAAAATCACAAGCATTCTTATACACCAACAAAAGACAAACAGAGAGCCAAATCATGAGTGAACTCCCATTCACAATTGCTTCAAAGAGAATAATAAAATACCTAGGAATCCAACTTACAAGGGATGTGAAGGACCTCTTCAAGGAGAACTACAAACCACTGCTCAATGAAATAAAAGAGGATACAAACAAATGGAAGAACATTCCATGCTCATGGGTAGGAAGAATCAGTATCATGAAAATGGCCATACTGCCCAAGGTAATTTATAGATTCAATGGCATCCCCATCAAGCTACCAATGCCTTTCTTCACAGATTTGGAAAAAACTACTTTAAAGTTCATATGGAACCAAAAAAGAGCCCGCATCACCAAGTCAATCCTAAGCCAAAAGAACAAAGCTGGAGGCATCACACTACCTGACTTCAAACTATACTACAAGGCTACAGTAACCAAAACAGCATGGTACTGGTACCAAAACAGAGATATAGACCAATGGAACAGAACAGAGCCCTCAGAAATAATGCCACATATCTACAACTATCTGATCTTTGACAAACCTGACAAAAACAAGCAATGGGGAAAGGATTCCCTATTTAATAAATGGTGCTGGGAAAACTGGCTAGCCATATGTAGAAAGCTGAAACTGGATCCCTTCCTTACACCTTATACAAAAATCAATTCAAGATGGATTAAAGACTTAAACGTTAGACCTAAAACCATAAAAACCCTAGAAGAAAACCTAGGCTTTACCATTCAGGACATAGGCATGGGCAAGGACTTCATGTCTAAAACACCAAAAGCAATGGCAACAAAAGCCAAAATTGACAAATGGGATCTAATTAAACTAAAGACCTTCTGCACAGCAAAAGAAACTACCATCAGAGTCAACAGGCAACCTACAAAATGGGAGAAAATTTTTGCAACCTACTCATCTGACAAAGGGCTAATATCCAGAATCTACAATGAACTCAAACAAATTTACAAGAAAAAAACAAACAACCCCATCAAAAAGTGGGCTAAGGACATGAACAGACACTTCTCAAAAGAAGACATTTATGCGGCCAAAAAACACATGAAAAAATGCTCACCATCACTGGCCATCAGAGAAATGTGAATCAAAACCACAATGAGATACCATCTCACACCAGTTAGAATGGCAATCATTAAAAAGTCAGGAAATAACAGGTGCTGGAGAGGATGTGGAGAAATAGGAACACTTTTACGCTGTTGGTGGGACTGTAAACTAGTTCAACCATTGTGGAAGTCAGTGTGGCGATTCCTCAGGGATCTAGAACTGGAAGTACCATTTGACCCAGCCATCCCATTACTGGGTATATACCCAAAGGACTATAAATCATGCTGCTATAAAGACACATGTACACGTATGTTTGTTGCGGCATTGTTCACAATAGCAAAGGCTTGGAACCAACCCAAATGTCCAACAATGATAGACTGGATTAAGAAGATGTGGCACATATACACCATGGAATACTATGCAGCCATAAAAAAGGATGAGTTCATGTCCTTTGTAGGGACATGGATGAAATTGGAAGTCATCATTCTCAGTAAACTATCGCAAGAACAAAAAACCAAACACCGCATATTCTCACTCATGGGTGGGAACTGAATAATGAAATCACATGGACACAGGAAGGGGAATATCGCACTCTGGAGACTGTTGCGGGGTGGGGGGGAGGGGGGAGGGATAGTATTGGGAGATATACCTAATGCTGGATGACGAGTTGGTGGGCGCAGCGCACCAGCATGGCACATGTATACATATGTAACTAACCTGCACAATGTGCACATGTACCCTAAAACTTTAATAAAAAAAAAGATCTTGTTTTTGCAAAATCAGTTACATCAATGACATTTGGTAGCACTCTGTGCACTTCTTTTTCACCTGCTTTGCTGTATTTTCATCTGCTTTGTCTTTGAACAATGGAGTGCCAAAATTTCATGTGATTTGCTCTCTCTACAACTTACTCTGGAAATTATTATTCTTTCTTATTATAGTCAAAGCTGTTACTCCATCAACAAGTAGTTTAAAATTTTTATACATACATTAGAGAAATAATTGATAAGTAGAAAAGATCATTGAATATACTTTTTGTTATTCTCAATAAAGTTAGTGTTTTATATATATTTATTTATATTTATATATATATATAAAATCATTGGAAAAAGTATAGAATACTAGAATATATCATAAGCTGAAAAACAGATATACTTTTATCCAATTGTATAACAAACTTCCCACACCAGGTAATATTTATTTCTTTAAATCCTCAAGGTTTTTGTGTCTTCCAATAGTATTTTCTAACAAAAGAATGCATTATAATTTGTACCTGTTTTATTTCCCAGGTGTTTTATTTTCCAGATGCATTTACTGTAGAAAGAACAATGTTTCCCAATGGTATATAGTTTTTCTTTAATCCTTAGGTAGGAGATTAAATATTTATTACATATTTAATGAAATATTGTGAAGTCCTGGGTTAGTTATTGCATGATACTTTGAACCACTATTAAAAAAACCTGTTGATATTTGTCTTCATAATTCTGTATGGTGATTTATGCCTTAGTAATTTTGATGGCTTTAAAATGATCATTAATATTTTAAAGTACAAAATCTACTTAGAGCAAGACTAATCTTTAAAGATAGTGGATATAAACTATATTTCATAGAGTCTTCTTGATAATTTTGAATCATTTTATGCAATTAATGTCAGGGTAAATGGCCGTTGTTTTTACCACATCATATGGCTGACAAAGAACTTACTGAAATACATCTATAAAATATAACATTATCTTGTTTCCTTACATTGTTTGAGGCAACCCATTTAAAAATTTATGTATAACTTTATTATGAAATTTTATACACATAGACAAAAATAGAACATAATGAACCTGATGTGCTTATCTTCCAGCTTCAATAATTATCACTGTATGGCATATCTTATTTCATCTATGCCTCCCTACTTACCTATACTTCAGATTATTTTAAATCAATTTCTAGACAACATATAATTTTATCTATATGGTTCAGTGCATATCTTTAAAAATGATTGTAATACTGACTACATACAAAATTAACAATAAATTTCCAATATTATTAAATATTTAATGTTCAATTTTTTTCTCATTGTTTATAATTTTATTTATATTTTTGAAGATAGAAGCAATGGGCTCAAGATACATTTTGAGGATAGATTCTACACTAGTTTCTGTTTGATTTGTTTAATGGTGGAGAAAAGAGAGAGGAATTTGAAGGTGAAACAATTTTCTAGGGGGGTCGTATACTTAAATGAGGAAGACTGTAGAGGTAGATTTGGGTGATAAGATAAAGCATTCAGCTGTAGAAATATCAAGATGGAAACAACATGTTAACTTTTGGATGAATAAGCCTGTAACTCAAAAAAGGGGTTGTGGTTTAGAGACATACATTTGGAAATATATATATCATAGATAATATTTATTTATTTTACTTCTTTGCCAGTTTCTTTTTTCTTTCTTTTTAAAATTATACTTTAAATTCTGGGATACATGTGCAGAACATGTAGGTTTGTTACATAGGTATACATGGGCCATGGTGGTTTGCCGCACCCGTCAACCTGTCATCTAAGTTTTAAGCCCTGTCTGCATTAGGTATTTGTCCTAATGCTCTCCCTCCCCTTGCCCCCCAACCCCCGACAGGCCTCAGTGAATGATGTTCCCCTTCCTGTGTCCATGTGTTCTCATTGTTCAACTCCCACTTATGAGTGAGAACATACAGTGTTTGTTTTTCTGTTTCTGTGCTGTTAGTTTGCTGAGAATGATGGTTTCCAGCTTCATCCATGTCCCTGCAAAGGACATGAAGTCATTCTTTTTTATGGCTGCATAGTATTCCATGGCGTACATGTGCCACATTTTCTTAATCCAGTCTATCGTTGATGGGCATTTGGGTTCGTTCAAAGTCTTTGCTATTGTGAATAGTGCTGCAATAAACATATGTATGCATGTGTCTTTATAGCAGAATGATTTATAATCCTTTGGGTATATGCCCAGTAATGGTATTGCTGGGTCAAATGGTATTTCTGGTTCTAGATCCTTGAGGAATCATCACACTGTCTTCCATAATGGTTGAACTAATTTACACTCCCACCAACAGTGTAAAATCGTTCCTATTTCTCCACATCCTCTCCAGCATTTGTTGTTTCCTGACTTGTTAATAATCTCCATTCTAACTGGCGTGAGAAGGTATCTCATTGTGGTTTTGATTTGCATTTCTCTAATAACCAGGGATAATGAGCTTTTTTTCATGTTTGTTGGCTGCATAAATGTCTTCTTTTGAAAAGTGTCTGTTCATATCCTTTGCCCACTTTTTGATGAGATTGTTTGTTTTTTTCTTGTAAATTTGTTTAAGTTCCTTGAAGATTCTGGATGTTAGCCCTTTGTCAGATGGATAGATTGCAAAAATTTTCTCCCTTTCTGTAGGTTGCCTGTTGACTCTGATGGTAGTTTCTTTTGCTGTGCAGAAGCTCTTTAGTTTAATTAGATCCCATTTGTCAATTTTGACATTTGTTGCCATTGCTTTTGGTGTTTTAGTCATGAAGTCTGTGGCTATGCCTATGTCCTGAATGGTATTGCCGAGGTTTTCTTCTAGGGTTTTTATGGTTTTAGGTTTTATGTTTAAGTCTTTAATCCATCTTGAGTTAATTTTTGTATAAGGTGTAAGGAGGGGATCCAGTTTCAGTTTTCTGCATATGACTAGCCAATTTTCCCAGCACCATTTATTAAATAGGGAATCTTTTCCCCGTTGCTTGTTTTGTCAGGTTTGTCAAAGATCAGGTGGTTGTAGATGTGTGGTGTTATTTCTGAGGCCTCTGTTCTGTTCCATTTATCTATATATCTGTTTCGATACAAGTAGAATGCTGTTTTGGTTACTGTAGCCTTGTAGTATAGTTTGAAGTGAGGTAGCATGAGGCCTCTGGCTTTGTTCTTTTTGCTTAAGATTGTCTTGGCTATACGAGCTCTTTTTGGGTTCCATATGAAATTTTAAGTAAATTTTTTCTAATTCTGTGAAGAAAGTCAATGGTAGCTTGATGGGAATAGCTTTGAATCTATAAATTACTTTGGGTAGTATGGCCATTTTCACGATATTGATTCGTCCTATTATTGAGCATGGAATGTTTTTTCATTTGTTTGCGTCCTCTCTTATTTCCTTGAGCAGTGGTTTGTAGTTTTCCTTGAAGAGGTCCTTCACATCCCTTGTAAGTTGTATTCCTAAGTATTTTATTCTCTTTGAAGCAATTGTGAATGGCAGTTCGCTCATGATTTGGCTCTCTGCCTGTCTATTATTGGTTTTTCCTTTCCATATTTAGTGCTTCCTTAAGGAGCTCTTGTAAGGCAGGCCTGGTGGTGACAAAATCCCCCAGCATTTGCTTGTCTGTAAAGGATTTTATATTTCCTTCGTTTATGAAGCTTAGTTTGGCTGGATTATGAAATTCTGGGTTGAAAATTGTTTACTTTAAGAATGCTGAATGTTGGTTCCCACTCTCTTCTGGCTTGTAGGGTTACTGGAGAGAGATCTGCTGTTAGTCTGATGGGCTTCCGTTTGTAGGTAAACTGACCTTTCTCTCTAGCTACCATTAACATTTTTTCCTTCATTTCAGCTTGGAGAATCTGATGATTATGTGTCTTGGAGTTGCTCTTCTCAAGGAGTATCTTAGTAATGTTGTCTGTATTTCCTGAATTTGAATGTTGGCCTGTCTTTCTAGGTTGGGGAAGTTCTTTTGGATAATATCCTGAAGAGTGTTTTCCAACTTGGTTCCATTCTTCCCGTCACTTTCAGGTATACCAATCAATCATAGGTTTGGTCTTTTCACATAGTCCCCTATTTCTTGGAGAGTTTTTTCATTCCATTTTATTCTTTCTTCTCTAATCTTGTCTTCATGCCTTATTTCAGTAAGTTGATCTTCAATCTCTGATATCCTTTCTTCCATTTGATTGATTCGGCTACTGCTACTTGTGTGTGCTTCACAAGTTCTTGTGCTGTGTTTTTCAGCTCCATCAGGTCGTTTATATTCCTCTCTAAACTGGTGATTCTAGTTAGCAGTTTCTGTAACCTTTTATCCAGGTTCTTCGCTTCCTTGCTTTGGGTTAGAACATGCTCTTTTAGCTCAGAGGAGTTTGCTATTACCCACCTACTGAAGCCTACTTCTGTCAATTTGTCAAACGAATTCTCCATCCAGCTTTGTGCCCTTGCTGGAGAAGAGTTGTTATCATTTGGAGGAGAAGAGGCATTCTGATTTTTGGAATCTTCAGCATTTTTGTTCTGTTTTTTCGTCATCTTTGTGGATTTATCTACCTTTAATCTTTGATGCTGATGACCTTTTGATGAGGTTTTTGTGTGGGCATCTTTTTTGTTGATGTCAATGTTATTGCTTTCTCTTTGTTAGTTTTTCCTTTAACAGTCAGGTCCCTCTTTTGCAGGTCTGCTGGAGTTTGCTGGAGGTCCACTCCAGACTCTGTTTGCCTGGGTATCACCAGCAGAGGCTGCAGAACTGCAAAGATTGCTGCTTGCTCCTTCCTCTGGAAGCTTCATCACAGAGGAGGACCTGCCTGATGCCAGCCAGAGCTCTCCTGTATGAGGTGTCTGTCGACTCCTGCTGGAAGGTGTCTCCCAGTCAGGAAGCATAGGGGTCAGTAACCCACTTGAGGAGGCAGTCTATCCCTTAGCAGAGCTTGAGTGCTGTGCTGGGAGATCTGCTGCTGTCTTCAGAGATGGCAAGTAGGAACATTTAAGTCTGCTGAAGCTGCGCCCACAGCCACCCCTTCCCCCAGGTGCTCTGTCCCAGGGAGATGGGAGTTTTGTCTGTAAGCCCCTGACTGGGGCTGCTGCCTTTCTTTCAGCGATGCTCTGCCCAGTGAGGAGGCATCTAGAGAGGTAGTCTGGCCCAAGCCACTTTGTTGTGCTGAGGTGAGATCCCCCCAGTCCGAACTTCCTGGCTTCCTTAACACTGTGAGGGGAAAACCACCTACTCAAGCCTCAGTAATGGTGAATGCCCCTCCCCTGACCAAGCTGGATCACCCCAGGTCAACTTCAGACTGCTGTGCTGGCAGTGAGAATTTCAAGCCAGTGGTTCTTAGCTTGCTGGGCTCCATGGGAGTGGGACCTACCGAGCAAGACCACTTTGCTCCCTGGCTTCAGCCCCCTTTCCAAAGGGGTGAACGGTTCTGTCTCGCTGGAGTTCCAGGCAACACTGGGGTACAAAAAAAGACTCCTGCAGCTAGCTTGGTGTCTGCCTGAACAGCTGCCCACTTTTGTGCTTGAAACCCAGGGCCCTGGTGGTATAGTCACCTGAGGGAATCTCCTGGTCTGTTGGTTGCAAAAACCGTGGGAAAAGTGTAGTATCTGGGCTGGTTAGCACAGTCCCTCACAGCTTCCCTTGGCTGGGGAGGGAGGCCCCGGGCCCCTTGCACTTCCTGGGTGGGGCAACGCCCCACCCTGCTTTTGCTCAACCTCCGTGTGCTGTACCCACTGTCTAACCAGCCCCAATGAGATAAACCGGGTGCCTCAGTTGGAAAGGCAGAAATCACCCACTTTCTGCGTTGGTCCCGCTGGGATCTGCAGACCAGAGCTGTTCCTATTCAGCCGTTTTCCATAGATAATATTTAAAACTTGGAGAATAAAGGAGACAAATGAAAGAGAGACCACAGAGTAAGAAAAGAAGAGTTGCTCAGGACTAAGCCTGACCAACCTAATGTTCCTGAGGAGAATGAGAAGAAGGGAGGAAAATGAGGGTGTAGTGCTACTGAAACTCAGAGACATGGCTCAAGAAAGCAGTAAGGTGTTGAATGCTGCTGAGAGGTTTAATGCGATGAAAATTGAAAACTGCTTAACTAGTCTGAGACTGTGATCCTCCACTTGTATATGTTCTGCTTTTGGGAGAGTCACCTAATGTATTTGGATTTCAGTTTCATCATCTATAAAATAGTTGTGCTTGTGAAAGGCGGTGTTGAGTGCTGTGAAAGGAAGGGGTTTGCTTGGGAAGTGTCAGACATTGCATCGGACAATGCAAGATGGTTAAGTGTGGAGGTGAGGGTGGAGCAGATGATCTACCAACTCTAAAAATGTATGAAATGTGAGCCAATGTATAGGATGATAGTATTTAACTTTACAGAGTAGATGAAAGGATTTTCTGTATCACTCGGTAAAGTACCAAGTACTAGGTAAATACAAAGTGTTATTTCTGTTTACTGAGAATATACATATCAAAGGGAATTGAGGATTTGTGGCAGCTGTTTTAAGATAGACATAGGCTATAGCCATGATGAGTGATCTCATATAGAAGAAGCTGGAGGCAGAATTGTCAGGTCTGTGAACCCAAATATTAGTGCATCAGCACCTTAGAAATTAAGAGGTCCCTGAGGCTTTGAGATTGGCATCTGGTCTTCTTGAGTGACAGCCACTAGGAGATATTGCCTTGTTCTCATATCACAGAACTATCTGGATAATCTGAGGCCACCTGCTGGGTGGTCAGGCCAGAACATCCATCCTTTTGGTACCGCTCTCAGAATTGCTCACTCCTGCCCGCTACCACAAACATTTAATTTTATATAGGGGAGATAGTGGAAGGGGAGGAGGATCCCTGTTCCCCAGGGCCTTGCCACAGAAATAATGCCGAGGCTTCCACTGCTTCCTAGTATGTCATGCAGGGAGAAATCACTGGGTCCTCATGCAGCAATCCTGTGCATTTGGGAACCTCATGTACAATGAATGCTCAATAAATACTTGTTTTTTAAAAAAGGGAATAACTAGCAATTCGTACTGTGTGTATTAGTGGGAGGCAAGGCTAACCTTTGCTGTTGGCCTATGGTGTCGGCTCTGTGGGATGATTTTGCAAATGTTCTGTTCCCACATTAGTAGCTTTCCAGATGATTACAATTCTGCTTCTAGAATTCCACCCTTTAATAAGCATCGTTCTCAGACAAAATGCAAGTGAGAGCAAAATCACATCATTAGTTTTTTATATCTTACTGCATTTAAATTATTTGGATCTCTCTTGAGAGCAGAGTTTGAAAGGGATGCTGAGAAAGCCGGGGAGCTGAAGGAAGGTGGGAAACTACACAGAAAATGGCAGCTACAAAAATCTAATTCCACAGGTTTCACAGTTGTGCCTAACACTGGTCCTGATCAGTAGCTTTGACAAGGCACGTACCTGAGGACAATGTGTGCTCCCTCTCCTTCTTTCTGTTTTTCATTAATTCCTTTATACTTCGCTTTGAATATGTATTGTGAGTCAGATGCCCCGCACATAATCACATGTTCTTAATACAGTTACACCCAGATGCACAAAGAGTTTGCAGGTAACGTTTTTAGTCTCTCTCAGCAGCTTCCAATTTTGTGCGACTGATTGATTAACACAGTAACATGAGCAAACACGAAGTACCAGAGCTTCAGGTGACACATTTAATTAACGACATTCAGGCAAGCAAAGAAAGATAAGCATTCTGGTAGCAGCCAATTACAAATTACAGATTAATGAATGTAATTTCGGGTTTCAGAGATTTTCCTATTTTATTCTAACACTGGGATCAACATTCATCAGCTCAGAAGGGGGAAGGTGCAGGCCTGCTAAGCAAGGTATCAACCTAAGGATAGCTTTTGCTTTTGCTCCAGCTCCATGTCTGATCAGATAGAATTACCAAACTTAATCTGACCTCTAGTGGCACTTGGCATTAACAAGCACATTTGAAATCCACTTAGGAATTTTGCTGTGAGAATTCTGCTATCATCCCATCTTACAGCTGGAAGGAACCTTAGAGATGATCTGCTTGGCAGGCTTCTGCCCACTCCCCTATTTTACAGGTGAGGAGACTGAGGCCTGGAGATATTGATGGGTGATGATAAAAATTGAATAGCTAATTGATAGAAAAGTCAATGATGACAGAATCCAAGTTTCTAAAAAAATTTAATTGTAATTTTTGTGGTAGGTGTATACATTTATGGGATACATAAGATGTTTTGATACAGGCATGCAATGAGTAATAATGACATCATGTAAAATGAGTCAAGTATATTTATCCTTTGTATCACAAACAATCTAGTTATACTCTTTTAGTTATTTTAAGATGTACAATTAAATTATTAATGACTATAGTCACTCTGTTATGCTATCAAATACTAGGTCTTATTCATTCTTTCTATTTTTTATACTCATTAAATCATCCCCATCTCCCCCATACCTTCCTACACTCCTTCCCAGCCTATGGTAACCATTCTTCTTCTATCTCCAGAATCCAGGTTTTTAGATTTCTACATTGTTATGAGTGTGTTAGCAGAGAAAAGTCAATATGCAAGTCTGTAAGATTCTTGATGAGAATAAGCTTAGGTGTATAAAATTAATGGCTGTCTGAATATAGGTGAAAAGCATCAAAACACTTTTGGTTCAATATCTGTATATTTTAGCCCAAAGTTCCAAAGTTTTATGGCATTATCTGAGTCAAAATAACTGACTTCAATTTAGCTACATTTAAATGGTGAATTTCTTTGATTCTTTTGAGTCAGTGGTTTATAACTATCACTCTTAGTAAGTGAGATGATTGTAATGATTTAATCGGACCAACAATTCAGTGAACTAATCTAATATTCAGTTCTAAATCTCAGGAATATTCAAATTGGGACAAGGTATGAATCTTTTTGTACCCAATTCCAGGGTTTTTAATCAAACCACAGGCAGTGTTAAGCAGTTGAAAATAAATCAGACTTCAGGTTTGAGTAGACTTGGGTTAGAATTCTGGATTCTTGTCTGCATTCATTTCTATTGCTGCTGTAACCAATTACCACAAATTGAGTGACTTAAAGCAACGCAAACTTATTTTCCTCTATTTCTGGAGATCAGAAGTCCAAAATACATTTTAAGGGGCAATAAGGTGTCAGCAGGGTTGGTTCCTCCTGGTGGCTTCAGGGGAGAATCCATTCCTTGACTCACCTACTTCTAAAGGTTGCTGACATCCCTTGGCTCCTGGCTACATCACCCCAACCTCTGCTTCCATGGTCGTATCGCCTTCTCTTCTGTAGTAAAATTTCCCCTTCATGAGGATAACATGATCACATTTATGGGCCACCTGGATTACTAGGGTAATCTTGCCATCTTTGAATCCTGATTTTAATCACATCTACAGAGTTCCTTTTGCCATGTAAGGTAACATTAACAGGTTCTAGGGACTATGATATGGACATCTTGAGTGGGTTTATTATTCAGCCTTCCCCAATCTCTTACCGGCTGTGTGATCTAGGTCTGATCATCTTAACCAGCCTTATCGAATTGGTTGGGAGGATTAAAATAGAGGATAGATAAAACATACGTAGCAAACTACCTGGTGCATGATAGGTGCTCAGCAATAGCAATGTTCTTTTCTTTTCCCTTGGCTTAATCAGTAGATGAAATCTCTAACAGTAGATTATGCATATAGTGGAGGTTTATATTCAGCGTAGTCCAAGATCTGGTTTCTAGAAGCAGAATTACCATTTGGTGGATGAAGTAGAAACCAGAAATTCCTGAAATGCAGTATTTCTCAGTCCAGCCTTTCCCAAATGATGAATTCCTCTCTCCACCCTCCTGAATGGTGCATCTTGCATTTTGATTTTGGAAACTTGATTACTTTCTTCATCAGATTGTCTTTTCCTAGTTTGCATAGATAAAAACTTCATTGCTGGTAATCAAATTAATTGTCTTTTAAAATAATTATGTCCTGTGGCAATCAATTATACAAGTCTACAGATGGCACATAAAGTGTGTGCTGAATGGAATGATAATGGAATATAAACTATATTCAGGTTTACCCTGTTTTGTTGTTTCTACTTGGCCATGTACTTGGTCTACGTGAGAGGGATACTTAAAAAAATGTACTGCTATATTTGGCCTCTTATGTTTCGCTTTCCTCCTCTTTTTATCATCTTTTACAACACAGATTTAGAGAAAATGTATGTAGTAGAACTCAGTTTCCTTGATCATTGGTAATGATGTGCAACAACTTGATGTGCAATGATTCACTGATAGTCTGGAAGCCTTACTTTGAACATCTTTCTTAGTGACACCATTAATTACAGGCTACAGTCTGGCTATCACCAAGCTGAATGTGGCCTTCAGAAGTAGTCTGCTTGGGCAGCATGGGATTCAAAATGTTTCCTTTGCATGTGTTCAGATGGACAAACACTCTGTAGTTTTCCCCAGTGATAATACCTACCATAGTGGGCTATTGCGTGCATTGATGCCAGCTCCCCGAAGGCATTTCTCCATGGTGGAAACTGACATGTAGAAAAAAAGTGAAGGAAAAAAAATGGCTGACATCTATTGCTCGTTAAAATGATTTTCTCCCAAATCAAGACATGGGTATGTCCTATGCACATGGCTACATATGGTTGCCTTTACCCTACAATGGCCCTTCCTTTTTTTTTTTTTTTTTTCAGAGTGTTCCAGATTTGCATTAAGCTGTCACCCGGTGGCTGTGTAACTAGCTGCTTTTGTGACTGTTACAGGCAAGTGATTGAAAATACCTAGATCCTGTTCATACAAAACTAGAATTAGAGGTTCTGAAAAATATTTTTCTCTAACATTCTGTGATTCTATGTTTTAATAAATTTCTTATTGGAGAAGGTAACTTTTGCCAATGAAAAAGACGACAGTAAATTTAGAGGAGAAAAGGGCCGGATAGGCAGGTGAAATGACCTTGAGAGAAAGGAGAGGAGATAGAGCGGCAGTATCAACTACACGTAATATGCACCGGTGCGTCTGGCCTGAAAATAAGTTCCTTCGACAATATATCCTGTAGGTACTTTGCTCTGCTTCATTTTTACCTTTATCAGATGGTCATTAAGATTTCCTAAGCTCAAAAATTCTTTGATTCTCCATTGCCACATCTGTGTGCCATGTTTGACCTCCGTGCAAGTTAGAACGCACAGGGCATTAGGAGCCACACGAATTTTTTTTTTTTTTTTTTTTTTTTTTTTTTTTTTTTTACCAGGAGCTTCTATTTTCATGTGTCAATTATTTGTGCTCTATATTACATTGTGCTGCAATGCAGCAAAAATTACTGGCAAGATCAAAATATTCTAAAGGTAGACTTTTCAATAAGAAACATTATAAATACAAAACCAATGTTACCAGTTATCGCTAAACTAACCTGTTCAGAATGTGCAATTCTAGCCCTGGGCAGAATGGATACCTCAAGATATTGTTTTTCTGCAGCTAAATGGATACTTTGCCCCATAAAAGGTAGGGATGTTTTTCAGCCGCAAAAGCCTTAACAGACCTGCAGTTACAGACTCAGGGAAAACCTGGTACTGTTGTTTGTGGATCGCAGGGAAGCCAGAGTTGCAGCTGACTTTCTGTCCACGAGATGGCGGTAGAGGAGCACAGAAAAAAGAAACCATCTTGGGCTGTTAATCATGTTGACTGTTTAGAAGCTAAGAGGGAAGCCGATCTGTCATTAGGTAAGACCAAGCCGAAATTTATGGATTTCATACCTTAGTGGAAAACACTGGTTTGTGGCTCGTGGCTGTTTCTAAGACCTTTTGATTTTATACAAAAATTCCATTCAACTATCATCATCAAATAGCTGTCCCTATTTTTCCTTGATTTTGGCATATTTTAGCTTTTTACAGCTGGATCAACTGATGGGCTTCATTTTCAGCCCAGGTCAGCCCCAAGTCCTGAGGCAGTCCTAACAGGAGCAGAAAGGATAGCAGCTGCCTCTGTGCAGGTGTGTTTGATCAGCAGAGCTTAGGCCATATATTCCAGGGGCTGGCATTTCCAGCTTCTCAGGTGGGATTCATTTCTGCCTCCTATCAAGATTCATATGGTGAGAAATTCATTAAATAGGAAAAAGATTTAGATGCTGGTTTAGGCAACCAACGACAATGATATAGGAATATTGACCAAGACTAAATTCAGGTGGTCATCCATAGTTGGTAAGACATTGAAACACTAACTAGTATCCCAAATAACTCCCTCTCCCTCCCCTACACTATCATTCTGCTTCTCTTTTCTTTCTCTTCTTTACTGCCCAGCAGATCCTGAATCTAGAACCTGAAGGGGAAGTTCTTGGTACCCTTCCAGCTTTGGATTCTCTAACTCTGTTTTCTATTGGGTTTTACCTTGCCTAGGATTCTTCTATGCAGTATTCAATCCTTCGTCTCCTGCTTGGGGAGAATAGTTCTAAGAACATGAACAGCTTACCTAAGAAACCATGGCCATGTCTTGCCCATGCCCCTCTGCCCCTAAAATGTATCTCCTAATGTGGACAATTCTCTGGGTCACATCTGAGTATTCTGTCTTTCTTCTTTTTCTACTTCTTTTTTTTTTTTTTTTTTTTTGAGACAGGATCTCACTCTGTCACTCAGGCTGTATTGCAGTGGTGTGATCCTAGCTGATGCAATCTTGACTAAAGTGAACTAAAGTGAGCCTCTTCTCTCAGCCTCCTGAGTAGATGGGACTACAGGTGCATGGCACCTCACCCAGCTGATTTTTACAATTTTTATAGAGACAGGGTCTCACTATGTTGCTCAGGCTGATCTCAAAGTCCTGGCCTACAGTGATCCTCCCACCTCAGCCTACCAAAGTGCTGGAATTACAGGCATGAGCCACCATGCCTGGTGCATCCAAGCTTTTTAATAAAGTGCAGCACCAAATAAATACTCCTGGGAGTGAGAAGGGAAGGAAAGGAGCCAGGCAGGGTCTGAGACAAAGCCTGAATCAGTCCAACCTCACAAAGAGAGAATTTTGTGGTGCCTTCTATTTTACTTCAAAAATGTTTGTGAGGTTTGCATTCTACTAACATGTATCTACGCTTGTTTTAATATATTAAAACGCATTTAATTGCTTTGACATTGAGTAAAATTGCTCCAGGAAAATGCAACATGTTTATCCTGTGACTTTGAGTCCTTTTGGCCGCACTGACAATTACCCCTTGAATTTGAGTTTCTCAGTTAAGATTAGGTGGAGTAGTGGTAAGGTGATGGGTTTAGAAATCAGACTGAACTGGTTGATTCTAGCTACCCTAGTTCACTAATTGTGTAACCTTGGACATGATATGGGGCCTCTCAGTCTCATCTTTTTAATACATAAATAGGAATACTTGTAACCATATAGGATTGTTGTGAGGTGTAAATGCTAGAATGTGCACAAAAGGACAGAAAGTGTATAAAGCAGTTAGTACCTGATACACAAGGGACACACTCAATAAATGTTCTATCATTGTTATGAATGAGCCGTTTGGATACTGCATTGAACAATCCATTCGATCCCATTTGGTGAATATGAACTTAGTCTGGTATTTTCAATAGTACCAAGTTAAAATATGGCTTCTTACAAGGCAAAGGCAACCTATAAAATATAAGAGTTGCTTTAATATTGTTCCCTATGGCTTGTGTCTCTTTCAGTAAGGCAACCTATATAAATAAAACATTTTCAGTTTAGAGAAAAGGAGTGGGAGTCGGGTGAGGACAGGGCTTATATTTCACTCCATAGCTTAACTATTTGGCTCTGAGATGATCTGATGACTTGGCAGTTGGCAGTTAGCTGATGGCATCAGCTTTTTAGAAGCCAGAGCAAGACAACATTTCAAAGAATATAGGAGAGTAGTAGTTGGCTCTGGCTATAAAATTCAGTTTTTAACTTTGGTTTCTGATCGCCTACAACGACTATAGTCCCCTTTTCCCTCTTTGCTCCCAAACAAAGCAGAGATGGAAGTCCTGTAGGGTTCAGGGACTAGTTAATTCTTCATGTCGGCTCAATGCATTTTGGAAGAGGATCTGAGAAATAGCCACCTTATGTGACCTCCTGAATAAAACTTACTCATATAGGGTAAGTAAGGAAATGCGTAAGTAAGGAAATCTAGTAGATTTAAGGCATTGCCTCAAGTTCTCTCAGATATAAACACATTTGATGCCTTGGCCTGGCGCTCAAGTACTTTACACATGAACAGGGGAAACAGCATATTCTTATGCAACACTATATTTAATGCAATCACCAATGTAAGCTCAATTAGCACAAGGACTCTCTTAATCAATTAATTAATCTGACAAACATAAAGTATACACAAGATCTGAAACTGTGTGGTGTGGATTTGATTGAACAAGGTATGAGGTTTGTGCTTAAAGATCTTACCGTCTAGTTAGAGGGAGGCAAATAAACAGGTAATTATGATGCAGTCTCTAACAGAAGGTGCTAACTCCGCCTGAGGGAGTCAGGTGAGGCCTTAAATCTGAGTGTGTTGACAGACTTGTGTCTTTGTAAGGTCTACGTGGTTGTTGCAAGCAGATTGCATTGGAAGAATTCTGCTGGTGTTGAAAAGGAAAGGATGAATACTAAAGGCATTTTAAACTTTAGAAGGTAAAGGACGGCTTGCAGGTCTCTGTAACTTACGATGTAGAGAATCAGAGGAGAGGAAAAGTCTATGGTGATTCTAAGGCATAAAACCGACTGGGTGCCCAGTAGAATGGTGGTGTCATGACACAGAAGGAAAACATAATGATGACCAACTAACTTTGGCTTTCAGAGCAAGATAAATTTACAGTTTACAGGCTAAACTTGAGATGTAATTTCTAAGTGTATATTAAGGAATTTATGGCTAAAGCTGTTGGGAATTTTTTACTGGGCCTTTACTCTCTGTATCCACTAACAATAGCTAACATGTTGAAATATATAAAATTAAAGTGTATTTTGTATAAACTTGGGAAGGATTATCAGAATATATTAGAAATATATTATCAGAATATGTTATGTCAGAATATGTTAAATTAAAGGTATTTGCTACTGATATGAATAGAGATGTAAATTAAGGGGATGTGGAAATGCTAATGAATAAGTAAAGTGAGAAAAGTTAAACTAAAAAATTAAAGTAATTCTCTCTCAGAAGTCCTTTGTGACAAAAATAATCAATTTCCCCAAATTCTCTTACCTTTACTTCTTGAAAGTCTTTCAAATCTGTCTCCTTGTCTTCAACCATATTTCCATTGGTTTAGCTAAAGCCTTCCCTCCCCATTCTGGGTTAATAAGAATCTATTAAGTTTCCATCTCGCTTCCAGTCTCATTACCCCCATCCACTTTCCACACTGTTATTTGAATGATCATTAGAAAGGACACATTATTATATTACACCCTTTGTATAAATGCATCCACTGGCTCTCTCTCTTCTATAGCATCTTAGCGCTCTCTTAGATTCTGATGTTTTCACTTTTCACCCCACATAATTGTACACACATGGACTTTCCATATTAAGGTGTGTACTTTTTGAGTCTAGGGACAATGTCTTATTCATTTCTGCATTTCCTAGGTCTAGAACCATATCCTTCTCTTATTATATTCTTGATAGGTGTGGGTTTGTTATGGGCTGAATTTGGTTCCTCGAATTCATATGGTGAAGCCCTAATCCCAATGTATGTGGAGATGGGACCCTTAAGAAGGTAATTAAGGTTAAATGAGGTCATAAACTTGAGGTCCTAATTCAATAGGACTGGTGTTCTCACAAGAAGTGGCAGAGACACCAGGAGTAGTGCCTGTGCCAAAAGGAAAGACCACGTGAGCACACAGAGAAGGTGCTGTCTGCAAGCCGAGAGGCCTCATCATATATGAACAATGTTGGTACCTTGCTCTTGGACTTCCAGAACTGTGAGAAGATAAATTTCTGCTGTTTAAGCCACTCAGTATGTGGCACTTTGTTAAGGCAGCCCAGCCAGACTAATACAGGGTTGAATTGGGCAGATGCGATGGATCATGTCTAGTACGTATTTGCCATGAGAGGTCAATATCAATCTCTCTAGGTTTCTTGGCATTGCAGGTCATCTCTAAGTTCATGTGACAAAAATAGATCAGCAAGAAAGTGTTCTTAGCTGAGGACTCAAGGCTGATATTAGGTTTGTTTGAATCCTAATAAACAGTCAAGTATTTTTTAAAGAAATGCACTCTAAGAGGGGCTTTTGAAATTTTTCCTGCACAAACTCCTGGGATGTGAAGATGACCTAAGGAAAGTTGATGCTGTTAGGCGAAAGAGCAAAAGAAGAATTACTGGGAATCCAAGAGTATGTCCATATATGTCAGGACCCATAGGGTTTTATAGGCTCATGAATCAAGCGTGTGGCATCCTGATTTTGATTTAAGATTATCCACTGGGGAGCAGATTTTCTTTGAACTTTGCTTAAGCCTTCATGAACAAAGAGATCCTTCAGATATGCACTGTGAACTTCCCGATATAGTAACATGGGGCTCCTGGGGATGGTTGTCTCACATAATTTACCACATGCACAGACTGGACACACACCACTGCTCACTGTACCCCAAACAGTATTTAGAGAGGTGCTGCTAGCAATCTGGCCTTCTGCTTTCAGCTTGGTGGCTGCTCCAAAGTTATTCAGAGAGTTAAGATGGAAAGAAAACCAGAGAATTACAATGAAAAAAACAAGGATAAGGGGCTTCATTAAGCTACCTCACAAATGATGAATCCCCAAATCAAAAATTAGTAGGAAGTATCAAAGCCAAGTCTTACCTTCACAGTTGCCATAACTTTTTAACTTCTGCTGTGCATTTCTTTATCTGATTTATTTCATCAACTTGGTCAAATTGTGCGTGTGTGTGTGTGTGTGTGTGTGTGTGAGAGAGAGAGTTGGAGCTCTCTTCTATAATGATGTTTGTGATGTTACTCTCTTTTATTATGAGCATAATGCTTATTTGCATGATTTATCATTTTCAGTATGCTTTCCCAGCTTCTCTATTAATTGCTTCATACATTGGCCACATTAGGTTACTGCAAGGACAGCAATTGTTTTATTTAGTACACTGCTTAATGCTACACAGCCCAGCACTCTCCAAGTTTATCCATCAATGATTCATCCAATGATTATGATAGGTTTAGAGAAATGAAAATTCTGGACATCTTTCAGATAAAAGACCAAGCAATTCCATAGGGATGCTTTTATAACATTTGAACTGTAGGGAACTCAGATAATTCAGACAGCACATGGTTTTATACTGGTTCTTTGGTCTTATTTCATGATTTTGTCATTTGTTAAATTTTGCTTTGGTTTTTGACTTTGAGTTTCATCTCTTCTTAAAACAACTGAATGTTATCCATTAGGCCCAGGTGACAAAAGGATGTTTGATCTCTTGTCAATGAGAAATCTCAGAAAACCACAATCTATGTAATTATTTTGTGTGATATGCAGCTGGAAGTTTGAAAAAAAAAAGTGTCTAACCGTTTCTGTGGTTCCCTGACAATAAGTAGTGGTGATGCTATCAATTTCTTTACCTTAACCTATCTTAGTTCATTGCTTTGGTTGAAATTCAGCCCAAATAGAAAACTGTTTCATTAGATAGGGTTGTATATCATAATATGTGTATAGGAGACACCACTGATGTGACATAGCCCATTCTTGAAAGTATGAAATAATTTTTCTATGCATTTACAATATATTTTCTGTAAGAAGAGAAGTATGGGAAGGAATAGAAAGTACACTATGAGTTAATTTAGTATTGTCTGTTAATATCAGGGCTATGCTTGAAAGCTTGCAGCTGACACTGAAACCATGAAGTAAAGCAACCATCTTGGTTTATTTTATCAGCAATTAAATACATTTTGTTGCCCAGAATTTGGCTTAATGTTGGAAACCCCCCCCCCAAACTAGAGTTAATTGAATTCCATAAATCAATTAAAATGTGATATTAATATCAATGGTAGGAATGTCTATGGTGTTATAGCAATTTATGAGGACTTCTGCAGTCTATTTTTTGTTGCCATTAACAAAGCCCACAGATTCTGATGTTTGCATAAAACAATATTTGAAGAAAGGAGGGAGAAAGTGATTGTTCTTACTTTCACTTGATCTTCCGGCTCAATTACACTTCAAGGTCAATGATGCTATAAAATAAGCTAAAAGTAGCTTCGTAGGCATAGGAGATCATCCAAAAAGTGTGTGGATTGCAAACCAACCCAAAGCGAAGGTAAGAGTTCTTCCGCTAAGTGATGGCCACCAGATGGCAGTGCATCTCAAGGAATGGAGGGAGGACGTCTCTTCTGGACCAGAACTGCCAAAGTCCACCATGAGCACTACCTCTCTGCTCTAAACCAAAGAGACAGGGATGAAGATCTGAAAGCGTTTAAATATTTCAAATCTTGCAGAAAACCTTGGAGAAACAATCTTGCCAACTGCAAATGTGTGATTGCTGAGATTGAATCCTGGGTGATTCTGAATGGAATATTTATTAGCTTTTAAATCTTGTGAAGCCAGGGCTGTCCTTCTCAGAACACAGGCTGTAGCCCTTTATGTGGCAAGGTGTGAGTCTCTATTGCAGGGGCTCTTCTTCTGAATTCATATTCTCTCCTTAGGTGATCGCATTGACCCCTGTGATTTCAATCTACACCCATGATTATGACCTATAGCTCTATCTGCTACCTACTCAATATCTTCATTTTAACATGTTTCACAGAAGTCTTTAATTTCACAGACCTCACACTTAACTCTAATGCTTGGTCCCCTGCAACCCACAGTGTTTCCAGTGTTTGCCAGTTTATCATCCAGCCAATCCCTAAAACTAGAAATCTGGGAGTAATTTTTTAAACTCCTCTCTCTTCTTCACTCCTAATATCCTTTCCATCTTAGGGCTTGTTCATTCTCTAAGTTTTTTTTTGCTACCATTACCACTTTTACTCTGCCTTCTTCCCCAGCCCATGGTTTTGCACAGAACTTCTAAATAATATCTGTGATTTCATTCTTGCTCCATTCCTATATATCTTCTGTAGTCAGTGACCCTTAAAAATGTAAATCAGATGGTGACACTTTTGATCTTACCTTGATCACTACCACTCTCTACTGAACCTCTATGAGGCAGTCACACTGATTCTCTTTCCATTTTTGTTTTGTTATTTGCAACCTCAATGCCTTGGACCATAATGTTACCACTGTTTGGGATGTCATTTCTCTCCTTTTTATTCCCCTCCTCTAAGTAGGATCTTGTCTTTCAAAACTCACCTCAAATATCACTTGCTCAGAAAGCTTTCCCTAACTCAGAAAACTAGGTTAAGGCCTCTATTTTATTATGTGCTACTTCCCTGATGTTGTACTTATCACATCGGTAATCACTTGTTCATTGTTTCTTGCTAAACTTTTAGTGCCATGAAGAAAAATGACCACGTCTGTCTTGGCCATTGCTATATCTTCTGTGTGTAGCACAGTGCCGAGGATATAGTTGTCATTCAATACGTATTTGTAGAATGGATTACCTCATGAATGCAAATATTACTGAGAATTGAAAGAATGAACTAATAGACATAATTTAATTCTTTTAAATAGTGGCCATTTGGGTAGAGCATTTTGGGTGGTGTAGGAACGGAGTGGGCATGCTTCAACACTCTACTATAAAGGAAGAATGTGGAGCCTGGTTAAAAGCACTCTAACCACATTTCTTCTGGAATATACCCTGGGTCTGTGATCTTCCTGTAGTGGTCAGGGAAGTCTTACTAGTTCCTGATCCTGGCGCAGCGAGGAAGGAAGGAGCTTGAGAGTAAATGTGTGGTTGGCTCACTATTTTATTACTGGACTTAAGTCAGTTGTGTTAAAGGGCAGTAATATGACAAAAAGAGGCCCTTTGTCTCTTTTTCCGCAGGAACTTGGCAAAGGAACATAATGTATATGTAAAGTCTAAAGTAATGCCATTTAATAGAACTTTCTGTGATAATGGAAATGTTTTATATCTATACATCTGTTATAGAAGCCGTTACTCATATATGCCTTTTGGGCAATTCAAATGTAGTAAATGCAAATTAGGAGCTGAATTTTTTATTTTGCTTAATTTCAATGAATATTGAAATTTAAATTTCAGCTAATTTATATTTAAATTTAAATAGCCATACATGGGTAGTGACTACTGTATTAGACTGTATTAGGTAGGTCTAGAGGATATGAGTTTTGTTGAGATGAAGATGGCAGAGCACATAGAATGTTTTGTTCTGAAGTTGCCCTGCATTACAAAGCATCTGAGTTATGAATTTGACATGCTTTTATTTATAGTGATGCTCCCTTTCCAACAAGAATGTTAAAATAAAATCTTTCTGGATAAGAAGTAAGATGTGGATTTCTTTTGAAAAGAAAATGTAAGGGACTTGCTTCTAAGCCTAGCTTCTTCTCATTCTTGGAGTGTGCTATCATCTTCTAATTCAATACAGTGGCTTTCACTTCCCATCAGATAAAAAGAGATGCCTCAAACCAATTCCAAAAGCTACTCTCAGAAAAGCATTGGTTGAGTTTTCATCCTGACTCCTAGGATAACAAATAGTAAGTCTTCAAACAAAGCAGTAGCTATGCGAATTCTAGAATTTTGATATGTATTGTTAATGTTGGTATCGTACCACTTGATGCTCTTATGACATGTTTCATGACATCAAGTACTGCACAAAATTAAATTCACATTCTAACACTTGTTTAAGTTTAGTTGGTTAGGATAGTGCTGGCTTCTTAACATTTTTAATGTATTTAGTACATGAAAAGTACATAACATTCTCCTTTGTGTACATAGTACACATATAAAATTCAAGCCTGTGTTTGCACAGCATATGAGGGTAAATGGATAAGCCAGGACATGGCTACAGGAGGCTGGCCCGATGGCTTTAAAGGATCTGGGCTCTGCCTAGCTCTGCTGAAGGCTGTGGAAATTGTTAATTCTGCCCAACTGTAACCCATTTGTCACACTGTAGTTGGTAAACTCTGTTGACTTGGTGCTCATGTGTTGAGATAATGCTTCCTAAAGTTTAATGTGCATATGAATCAGCTGGGCATTCTGTTAAAAGGCAAATTCTGACTCAGCAGCCCTGTGACTGGGCCTGAGATCCTGCATTGCTAACAAGTTCTCAAGTGATTCTAATGCTGCTGGACTTCACTGTGAGTAGCAACGTGCTAGGGCATAAATTTGATTTCATTTTGATTAGTTTTACACTGAAACATCTTCCTCCATCACTACAAAACTTATTCTTCAGTCCTGATGACTATGATGTTGTGGTATCAGTCCAGGTAAAAGTGAATAAAAAATTTGATTTAAACTTGTTTCTGGGATTAGAAAAATATAGCTCAATATACACTAAGAGGAAGTTGGTAGCTATGTATTTACATTTCTCTTTTTGAGGTAATCTTTAGCAGTAGAGGAGTTGCTCCATACCTACTGTGATCTCACACAATTTATATAGGGACATATACGTCTTCTAGGCTTTCATATTCCTTTACATCTCTCAAAACTTGTGAATTTTCTAAAATGCTTCCTTGAATTTGATGCCCTCGGGAGAAAGGTCTGTATCCTCATAACCACACTTGGGACAAATTAGCCCAAGCTTCTGGATTATCAAACTTTTCTTCAGTTCTCAGCATGCTCTTGTAAAATTATGACCTCAAGCTTTAACTTTTTGGTCTATTGCTTATACAGTAAAGCAAGCAAACAAATAAAATCAAGTGCCACGCACATGCACAGATAAATATAAACATATGAATCAGCACACACTTGGGGAAATTTAAACGAATATTAGTGGGAAAGAAATATAAACAAATATTATGATTATTAATACAAATTAGTAACCAATTAGGTATAAATATGCACTCTCCAATGTCTTCTTAATTTCAGATTAAGGTGACCTCCAATCAATAGCCAGCAAAAAGCCAGGGCCCTACGTATTATACCTACAAGGAAAAAATTTCTATCAACAACTTCAATGAATTTGGGTGCAGATTTTTAAACATAAATTTTAGGTAATTCCCACAAGGACCTCTTTTTGCTGTCTTACTTTTTTTCTCCTCTTATCCCTTTCTTATATGAAATAAGATGGTTACTTTGGTAATTGATGAATAATTTATTACAAAATTTGTTTTAGCAGCTAAAATAATGGTGCATGTAAATATTGGTATCTACATTGATAAAAGCTTCTTAGAGTTGACATTGGGATGTGCTAGATTTGAAGTAGGAGACACTAGATTTTTATCATTCTCTGACAATTTTCTCAGATAATACAAAACCAATTAATGCAACCCTGATTAGTTTTTGACAGAGGTTTTCTTTGAAAGATAACACAGCTTAAATTCATAGAGCTTCTTCCCTTAAGGAATTTAGATTGCTCATTCTTTTCTTACCAATAATTTAGTTTCATTTTAATTTCTTAAAACCTATTTCTTTACTTGCCCTGCCTAGCCCAGTTTACAGTGGTGCCCCACCTGAGACTCTGGGGTGGGCCAGCGTGTGTTTTAACCAGCCTCGCCAACCATCCTCGTGTTTGAGCAACATGGGTTTACACCACCACTCCACACTGGGCTGCCTCAGCAGAAACCTGGAGAAAATTCTTCTAAGTCCTTTCTTTTACCTCCTGTATTAAATTCATTTGCTCAAGCCTCAGACATAGCTCTCAAAAATCCTTTTTTTCCCTCTCTGTTTCGATATCCACTGTGTTAGGTCAAGTCCTTATAATTTTTCTCCTGGTCCATGGCAGAGGCCTCTATCAGGTATCTCTGCTTCCTTTGTCACCTCCCCCACTCCAGTCCATTCTCCATACTGTGATTAGAGTAACCCTTTAAAACACACTTAGGTTTATTATACCATTCCTGGCAAGATCCCTTATGTGAAACTGAGTTCTGTGTGAAAGAGTCCATGGTTGTGGGCATAGCCAGTAGACATGTTCTCCACTGACTCCTCCTAACCTTGGGGGGTCTTACTTTGATATCCTATCTTTCCTTTCCTTCACTTGTATCCCAGGCTGTAATTACTCTGAGCCACTTTAGATTTCTCAAATGTGATCTATTCTCTTAATTTTTTTCAGGCATTTCTTATGCTGCTCTCTCTACTTGACTTTCTTTCTGTACTTGGCATTCTCCTATTGACTCCTCAAGATCCATTTCACAAGTCACTTTATTTCTGGAACATTATATTACTCTTGTTCATCTTTCTCAGCATAATTAATTACTTCTTCTCTGTATTCCCAAAGGCCTATGTACGTAGTTCTTTTATAGGACTTACCACTAAATAAAATTTATGAATGCATGTGTGTTTTCCCTAAGGATTTAAAACCTCTGAAGGCAAGGATCAGTTTTATTCATCTTTGTATCTCATGCTCCTGGCACTTAGTAAAATGCTCTGTAGTTGAGTGTTGAATTGGGTGTGCCAAGCCTTGTTTTTTTCATTAATATATAAGGCAGAACATGTCATCTTTGTTTTATAGGAGAAGGGAGAGCTCTTACTCCACAGCCGTAAGCAGGTCAGTCAATGACCTCAGAAGGAGCTGGGTATATGCAATGCTGAAAAGTTGATCCTGGTTCATGGGGAACAGCAGCCCTATCCCCTTCCCTGAATTTATCTGTCTGTCTTCTACCCCATTAGCCTATTAGCTTCCGAGGCAAGTACCATGTCCTTGTCTCTCTTATCTTCGTGTCCCTAGATCCTAGGAGTATTCATTTTTTACGAGTACTGTAACAAATTTCCACACGCTTGAACACATGGAAGTGGATTCACTGGGTGTCACCTTAGGATCGGTCTGCCAAGCTGCCCCCAACACCAAAATCAACCATCAGGCCATTAATGGCTTAATACTTCTGGAGGTCAGAAATTATAAATAGTGATAACTGGGCTTATATCAGGGTATTGGCAGGGCTGAATTCCACTTTGGAAGCTCTAGGGAAGAATTCAAATTCTTGTCTTTTCCCAGCTTTTAGAGCTTGCCCACATTCCTTGGCTTGTTGTATCATTCCATCTTCAAAGCCAGCAATAACCAACTGAATCCTTCTCACATCGTTTCACTCTGGCACTGTCTCTTCTGCTCCCTTCTTTCATTCATAAGAACACTTTTGATTGTATTGAACCTACCTGAATAAATCAGGATAATCTCTCTATCTCCAGACCAGCTGATTTGCAATCTTAATTCCATCTGCAACCTAAATTCCCCTTTGCAATTTATTTGATAATATTCACAGATTCTGGAAATCAGGAACTAGACATTATTTTTTTCTAGTGATGGTGGTGGGGGGATGACATTATTCTGTATTCTATACTAGCATAGGGCCTGGCTCATATCAAGAGATCAATAAGCTTTGCAGAATGAATGGACAGGGTCTGTAGGGAGTGTGGCTTGGCTATAGGCAGTCAGAATGACTTTGAAAGCAATGGTGATTGAAGAGGAATTGGAGGATGCTGAGGGAGAAATTTCTTGGTAAGAGTGGAGTGTTTCAGCCATAGGGCCTGATGGTTGATTTTGGTGTTAAGGGCAGCTTGGCAGGCTGACCCTCAGGTGACACCCAATCAATCCACTTCCTAGTGTTCACAGCTGTGTGTAATACTCTCCCCTTGGCTTTGGGCAGGAACTATTAGTTGCTTCTAGGCAATAACATGAGATAATGAGATGGCACTTTCATGCTTAGGTATTTACATAGCAAAGGTGATGGATGTCATTTCTGTGACTGCTACAGATTATATGAGTTCTGGAACTGGAGACTCCTTGTGGGCCTGATGAAGTAAGCAGTCATGTTGGAGAAGCCAACACTGCAGGGAGCCTTTAGGAATAACGGGAAGCTTCCGGGACCTGGAGGTGACCTCCAATCAATAGCCAGCAAAAAGCCAGGGCCCTACGTATTATACCTACAAGGAAGCAATTTCTATCAACAACTTCAATGAATTTGGGTGCAGATTTTTACTCATTTGAGCTTCCAGATGTAAATGCAGCCCAGCAGCTTTGTAAAACTCTGAGCAGGGGACCCAGTTAAGCCATGCCTCGACCTAAGGAAACTGTGAGATAATAAATATGTTTTGTTTTAAGCTACTGAGATTGTGGTAATTTGGATTCAGCAATAGAAAACAAATGCCAGCAATTTGGGAATTACGTAATAGATGGCAGTAGGAGCTGCCCTGCTCATGCTTAGGGGGGAAAGAGTTCTTGACTTTATGTTTGCCTCCATTTTACAGCTGGAACTAATGATGACGAGCAAGCTGCAACTCATTACTCTTGATTCAATGGTTAGTGAAAAAGATGGGAAGAGAATGTATTATTCTGACTTCTGCTGGAATTCCTTCCACTCCTTCCTGGGGCCATTGATTCTCTTGGAATTGAAGTTCATAGCAGGGGACTTTGCTTCATTAATCCTCACAGCAGAGCTCTAAAAGAAATCTTCTGGAAGCCTTCTTGGGATTCTGTTTTCTTTCAAATGGAGTCACAGAGAGATCCCACCTAGCTAAAAATTACAGTAAAGATTTAGGTAAATAGCTGGGCATGGAATGAATAAGATTAATTATGCTTAGCAGTTATTATAATTATATGCAGGCTTTTGAATATACTGCGTAACATTCCTACACTACTTAAAAAATTATCTATAAAGATCAGTCAAAACTCAGCTTTAAAAAAATGTATTTGAAGGATCTATTTTAAATTTATCAATAATATTTAGGTGAAGATTTTAACACATGTAAATGATTTCAAAAATTCTTTGACCTAACCACTTTCCTCATTTCACAGGTGGAGTTATTGAGTGTGGAAAGATTAAGTGAATTGTCCCACATGGTTACACAGCTAATTCTTACTAATCCAGTTTCCAAGATTAGAGTTTCATATTGTTTTCACCTATAAACTCTACAATAGGGATTTATGGAAGATAGTAACAGTGCACTAAGTTCACACTCCTACCTTAAACAGAACCACATATATCTTAAGCATCTCAGACCCATAATTATCTGTTTTTCTAAATAATCCTAAAGGAGGTAATATTCCTTGGTGCTTTAGCTTCAACTTCAATTAATGTCTACTGGCATTTTAAATAATCATCATCCTTATATTCCTTGGTTAGGTATTGGTTATGGTCTGAGGTGTGGTACAGGCCTGTACATTCTTTTGTTTTGGACTGAGGGACCAAGGACAAGGGGATTGAGGTTGTATCATCTTTGCCTGAGTTGGGGCACCAGGTAGAAATCTGTTGCAGATGACTTGCCCGAGAGCATACAGCTAATTAGTGACAGGCTTAAAACTTGGAAGCTCTTAAATATCACAACTATTATTTGTTTGTTTGTTTTTTTTCTTAATTTTATATATTTGCTACTGCTACACTGTTTATCTACCACACTCGGTCATTGCCACAACACAATACACACACACATACACATCTTTGCTCTTCTACTAACTTCCTGGAGTTGGTGGTGGTGCTGATACTCATGGCATACGTCCACAAAAATATTTTGAATGCTCATAATAGAGGCAGTGTGGTTAAGTAGAAGAATCAGGTTTTGACTTACTACAGGGAAACTGAATCTTCTGAGTCTCAGTGTCCTCATCTATAAGCTGAAAGCAAAGAGTTAATAGTGAGAATAGGTGTGGGAGCCTCCTGGGGCAAGGCTGTGATGGTGGGGTCCAGTGTTTATGTTGCTGGGAGTATGGCTACCTTGGAAGTCGCAAGTGCTTTGTATATTCCAAAATGTTTCTCTCTCTCTCTCTCTCTATATATATATATATATAGTGATATATATAGTGATATATAATGATATATATATTTAGTGATATATATAGTGCTATTGTTACTCCATATCAGTCATTATGATGAATGCAGGAGAAATATTGTCTGATATATAGTCCTTGCATTCAA
Organism: Pan troglodytes; assembly: GCF_028858775.2. Taxonomy (NCBI): domain Eukaryota; kingdom Metazoa; phylum Chordata; class Mammalia; order Primates; family Hominidae; genus Pan; species Pan troglodytes. The sequence continues at coordinate 105,562,450 of NC_086015.1, forward strand.
TAAAGTTATACTATAGTTATAATCTCAGGATATAAAGGGTATAACAGGATGGAATATGCTGAGTGGCCAGTGCATGGCAAGGATAAATACCTAGAGGGAAGTGAGATGACTATGAAATGGACAATTGAGATGACTGTGAAGTGGACAATTGGGAAGACTTTGTGGAGAAGTGATGACTTGAGCTGGGTCATGAAGGACATGTAGCAGACAACAAGGCACCATCTTAGGCAGGTGGAACACATCAAGCAAAGGCATGGAGGTTGCTCAAGGAGTGGTTAATATACAAAAGAGGAAATGTGACAAATATTTACAAGAGTAGAATTAAGTCAGAGCAGATATTTACATCAAAGCTTAGAGTTTTATTATGCTGGCAACAGGGAACCACAGGTGACTTCTGAGCAGACGTAGTCTGTCCAAAGTGATGGTTTAGGAAGCTTACTTTTGCAGGAGTGTAGATTGGTTTCTAGTAGGGAATAAGGCAGGGAGAGCTGCTTATTCTTTTTTCTCCTCAGCAGTTGTGGGGCAATTGGATTGCTGCTTTCTAAATGATACTTAGAAAAGTGTTGAGATTATGTGAGGCTCTCCTTGTTTCTGGAGTACCAGATTTCTGGAGTACCCTCATCTCCCATCCCTGCATAGGCCTCTAAGTCCTGCTCCTCACTAAACACACGAAACCTCAAGACTGATTGCCTGGTGTTAGTTTTGAGTGAAATTATTTTAATGACCAGCAATTACATTACAGAGCCACTGATAACAAAAGCTCATTTTTTTTTCTCAAGGTACAAGGAAAGGAGAAAGAATCTTGAAGTCTCATAAGAGAAAAGATCTTTTTTTCCTGTTCCTCTCCCTCCTCCGAACTTCCACCTTCCAAAAGGCCCCAGTGTGTGTTGTAAATAACTAATGGGTACGAGGCTTAATACCTGGGGGTGATGAAACAATCTGTACAACAAACTCCCATACACAATTCCACTTGTGTAACAAACCTACACTTGTACCCCTGACCTTAAAAGAGATCTGTTAAGGAAAGGAGACCTATTGCATCCATTCCTGACCGAGCAAGATTTTTTTTTCTTCTCTATCTGTTGACCGTGTTTTATGTATTTTCAGTTAACTCTCTGATCAATGACTATTTTACTTCTTCTAGTGGAAGTATTTTCAATAGGTTGTTTCACTTATTGCCATTGACATTTTTCTGCTTTTCAACCAGAATATTTATATAATAATTTGCTAATATTTTTGTGCCTGTTTATGTAAAAAGTAGTATTTGAGTGACTATAAAAGTAATATTCTTATATTAAGTACTGTCAACTTAAAAGCTACAGCCAACAAGAATACGTTATTTGTATTTTGAACTTTCTTCTTTCATAGGCATGCTAGTCATTAATTCAAAATCAAATTAGGAAAAAAGAAGAAAAAGGCCGGGCACGGTGGCTCACGCCTGTAATCCCAGCACTTTGGGAGGCCGAGGCGGGTGAATCATCTGAGGTTGGGGGTTCAAGACCAGCCTGACCAGCATGGAGAAATCTCTCTCTACTAAAAATACAAAATTAGCCTGGCGTAGTGGCACATGCCTGTAATCCCAGCTACTCGGGAGGCTGAGGCAGGAGAATTGCTAGAACCCAGGAGGCGGAGGTTGTGGTAAGCCAAGATCGTGCCATTGCACTGCAGCCTGGGCAACAAGAGTGAAACTCCATCTCAAACAACAACAACAACAACAGCAACAACAAAAACAGAATTAGTGTAATTCTAATCATTAAAGTGACAAATGAACATAAACATGATGGGGAAACAGTAGAATAATCCATGAGAATTTTATTTTTATTCAAATGAAAAAATAGAGAAAGAAAAAGTGCTTCATCTTCTGTATAATTAAAGAGGATTTTGAGTTGGAGAATATTGCTCTATGACTTATGCAATATCTTCTCAACTCATTAGAATTCATCACATCTTTGGTTTGGATTTAAGTTAGTGACATTTTTACAAAAACAGCAAACTTTTAAAATCAGAAAAAACCCCAATATTCATTCAAATTCATGTAGGCTTCTCTTTATATGGCTTTAATTTTTTTCATCAGATTGATCATACTTTCTAGTCCTGTTTTGTTTATCAAAATGTAAACCTGTGTCTCAGTTGCTTCATCGAAACTACTGGTTCTCCCTTCAAGGATGTTGTTAGGGAAAAGTGGTTAAACGACAATGAATATCTTATAATGCAAAAATGCTCTCCATATTTTTAATAACAAAGAATAATTTGTTTTTCTTTTCCCTGACAAAATGTTTTATCAAGTAACACTTTTAAATACATGAATGAAGCCTATGAGAGGAGAGTTCATTATTATTAATTGTTATTATTATTTTCTGATGCTTGTATGACCTTGGGTAAGTTACTGGACCTCTGCCACATGTTGTACATCTGGACAACTCATGAAGATGTGTGCAGGTAGACAGCCCTCAATTCCAGTGTGCTGACCTCCACAAATCCCAAATACCTACCTTGGCCCCACAACATTCCTTTACCAGTGACACGTGAAAAAGAGAAAATTAAAAAATAGTTTTATTGCACAATTTCTGCCTTGACCTCTCAAGTGGACACCCTATACCCATACTCATCTCAGATCTAGAGAGAGGAGCAGTCATGTCATGCCTCTGCATGCTTACACGGTTCTGTTTAACTTGGCCTTGAGACTGGGGCTCTGAGCCCAGAGGGCCACTGATAGTACTACAGGCTGTCTACTGTGATGAATGCCTGATTCTCCACACTTGTGCTCTTTCCATAATGCTCCCATGGCCATCTGCATTTTTGGCTCTGGCATCAGGCAGTAGGGTTTGGTGGTGGCAGCAGTGGAGAGGAAATCCTGAGCACTCCAGATCCACTGAAAGGAGGGTACATCTTAGGGAGCTTTCTACTATGAGCCTCATGTTTAATACTTCCCATGTTTATTGACATTTTAATGACAATCTGCTGAGTTTTCTTTGTAGTTTTCATTTATTAGATTTGTAATGAAGCAGAACTAACCTCTTTTACCCAGCAAACATTGGCGCCTTTCTCCCTTGCTTCCTTAGCACTCCAGAGGATGGCTTTGATATTATCATACAAGTGATTACGGGACAGTCTGGGGCAAAGCTCAGATATTTGGGAATGAAGAGAGTTAGAAAACATGCCAGGCCTATAAACCACCATAATGGAAATAAGAGAACAACCTGTTTGGATTCCAGAGAGAATTTCATTTTATGAAAATGAAAATTCAACCTTGGGGAAACCCAGTTTGAGGAGCTTTTTCTGACCTTCATAATTTTTTGCTTGACTTCTTAGCAAAAGGAGAGAAATCAATATAGCATAAACAATTTCTGAGCAGCAAAGAATATGAATAGAATTTCAAAGGTTTTTTGGGAGTGGGACACTTTTAGATACATTCTGAGAGAATCAAGTGGCTTGGAAAGAACTGGTTATTCCAAGTTTACTGTTTGGGGAGCAGAGACAAAAAGTGGGAAAGGGAGCCCTATAATGATAATGTTGGGGACCAAATAAGTTGAGAATAAACCAGAGCACAGCAGTTTTTCTAAGCCCCAAAATAATTTATTTCTTGTAAACTATTGGATTAAGTCAAAGAAGCAAAAACATTAAGTACCATGAGATTTTAAACTCAAACTAACCCAAAGCATTCTCAAAGAATTTATTTTCTGTGATGGTACAAATGATGTATATTTAAACATTTTTTAAACGTTGTACTTAGTTTAGATTTTTCAGCCTTCCTGCAGCCTCTGGCTGCTGAGAATCTACTGAAAAATCTTCTTTGTAACCTATGTATACTAGTAAATCTCTGCTGCTTGCCTGTCATCTGTCTCATATAAATGAGGCAGTGCAGATGGCTGGAATGCTAGGGCTGGCTGTTGCTTGCCTTAAGAATGGTGTGGGAAACGAGGTCAGGAGGTGGAGACCATCCTGATCAACATGGTGAAACCCTGTCTCTACTGAAAATACAAAAATTAGCTGGGCGTAGTGACGCGTGCCTGTAATCCCAGCTACTTGGCAGGCTGAGGCAGGAGAATAGCTTGAACCAGGGAGTCGGAGGTTGCAGTGAGCTGAGATCGCGCCACTGTACTCCAGCCTGAGTGACAAAGAGAGACTCCATCTCAAAAAAAAAAAAAATGATGTGTGAAAGCAGGACACTAGACTTATGAAGCTGATTGTAAAGACTTAAACACCAACAAGAAAGATAGGGTGCTTGTCTTCATCAGCTGGCTATGGATATGCTTCTCTAGCATCTTCCCTGGACATCTACCTGCCTTCCACCACCAATTTCCTTCTTTTCCTGGCCCAAGATAATTCCTCAAATTCTGCATTATGGAAGAAGAGAAGACTATGATTTTCCAAAAAGTTTTCTCCAGCACATTTTTTCTTATTGAAGTCTCCTTTATCTAAAAAAAATTAAATGTCTTTTAAATTTAAAACACAATTAGAAAATAAGTAGAGCCAAAAGTTAAGTAGCTGATGGGTTTTGTAAGGGGTTAGACAAGTATTCTTCTTTCCTACCTATCCCAACTTGAGCTGTGTCCTAGTCTGTTTTCTGCTGCTATAACTAAATACCTGAGACTGGGTAATTTACAAAGAAAAGAGGTATATTTCTTATGGCTCTGGAGGCTGGGAAGTCCAGATTAGGTGACTACATCTGGTTGGCATTTGGTGAGGGCCTTGTGCTGTGTCATAGCATGGCAGAGGGCATCCCAGGGTGAGGGGGTGAGCTCAGAGCCATGTTGGCTTTTGTAACAGATTTACTCTCATGATAACTAACCCAATCCTGTGATAACCCATTAATCCATTAAACCATTAATCCATGAATGGACCTGATCACCTCTTAAAGGCCCCATCTCTTCATATGGCTACATTGCAGACTAATGTTCAACATAAGTTTCAGATGGGACAAGTGGAAACTTTGAAGGGCATCCTATTCACCAGTTTGCAGGAAGCCCTTCTGACCACTCAAGAGCCTCCTGAGTTTTCCTTCTCTGAATTCTTATCATATTAATAATCTATTCCACACCAGTAGGACTAGTTTGACTCATGTCTTTCCTAATCTCTTGTGAATGTAAATCAAGTAGTTATATATCTCAACTTGAAATTATAATCTTTTGAGCACGAGAGCATCTTACACTTCTATATCTGCACATTGTACACATGTAATAAGTGTAGTTGGATGTTGACAAGTATTGAAGAAGCAGATAAAGTCTTCAAAGATAAGAATTTGTATATTTTTTATATATCTCATTAAGTAATGGGGACATTTAATACATATTAAATATCATAGCACCACAAAAATGGAGGAAGCACTTCTTAGATTCTAACAGAATCCCTGTCTTTTCTGTCTTGATCTATATTTATTCTTCCTGTAAGTAACAAGCACATGGTTGAGCTATACATAATTCTTTCATTTAAAGGCAGTTGTTCCGAATCAAGAAAAACGAAATTAAATAAATTCTGAGAAGGGAATGAGCAATAGTAACAGGCTCAACACTCTTTTGTTAGGGGATTAAAGCATTAATCATCCTATTATCTGCTATTTTGAGCTTTGCCAAAGTTGCTAGAGGTCGATAGGAATTAGTTCCAATTAAAAAACTTTAGAACTTTCCTTCTTATATCACCTACTGTTTTGGATTGAAAGAAGATGGACGATGATAACATGGTCCCGATAGTCTAATTGCAGTTTCTTTCCATTTTTTGCTAAGAAGTTGTAGAAAAGGTCACTTTGGATTTTAAAAATTAAGAGCTTCATTGTCAGAGTGTATCACTAATGCATATAATTACTATTTTAGATTATCAAGAAGGTCTAAAGACAGACATTTTATTTTAATATTCACTGTTAAATTGCGTTAGTGACATTTGCTAATAACCTGAGGAAGTTACCTACTGTGGTGGTGAGTTTTGAATTGTAAAGTTTAGCGTTTTGACATGGCATGCCAACAATACATATAATACACATAAAAAGTAAGAATTGATAAATATGTCAATTAAAACTGTTAAAAACATGAACTAGTCCCCAATAACTTCATCAGGAAAGACAAAATGTAATAAACAGTAGCAGTTATTTCTTGACAATCTGCCGAATAGACTGGTTTGCAGAATTGCTACAGTTCACATTTAGAAAGTTAAGAGAGAGTCCTGGCAGATTGAGATTGGCAGGTAAACTAATTCTGAAGTGGTAAACATGGGTAGGTTAATTGTTGAAGCAGCAAGATAATATCCTTCAGAGAATGCTTCCTTACCTGATGCATTGATTAAAAAATAAAAATTCAATGTTTCCAGTCTTTAGATAACTAGTTTGTAATATTAAGAAAATATTGGATAATTATCCAGCTTTTGGTATTTTTCAATCATTCTTCAAACATCTTTCCCAGGCAGTGAGATGAAAGCTCAATGTCTCATTACCAGCTGTTAGGTTTATTTGTGCATATTATTAAAATACTTAGTGGCCAGTTTATTTAGTTATTTGGAGAAAGAAGAAAGATGACTCAGTTTAGATGTTTCTGTCTACTCAGCATGGGGCTTGGGGTCAAGAGAAAGTGATCTCAAACCTACTATAGAGATAAATCTATTTTATTTTTCACAGAGAGATTTTATTAGCACACATTTAAAAAGTTGCTTTATTTTTACAATTATGAAAGTAACAAATACTCATCATGGATAATTTGTGAATTGGAAAGGAAAAAATAAAATAGCATCATATAAAGAAAACTATTAACATTTTACTTATTTATTTACTTTTACTTTTTCTATGCAGAACCTTTTTATACACAGTTCTCCAGTTCATCTGTAGTTTAGTTTTGGATATATTTTTTTAGCTCAATGTTATGACCTAAGATTGTCCCCATAACAATGCAAATTATTGTTGGATGTGTGGGTTCTATTTAGTGAGGATTCCATAACTTATCTAGCCATTCTCATGTTGTTGAATATTTATATAGTTTTCAATTTTTCATTATTTTTGTAGAGATGCAGTGGAAATCTTTGTGAACTAGACTTTTTTTGGTACCCTGGGTTATTTTTTTGGTGCTGAATCATTGATGTAAATTTTTTAATCTAAAGAGCATGATAATATAAGATGACAAAAATGGAAGTTTTGGTTGAGGTAACAAGATGTGAGAGATAACATATTCCGTAGGTGATGTCAGAAAACATGCCAAATTTTTAGATTATTAAAAGTCAGTTATATTGGTCTTAATTCTTTTATAACATCAAGAGTATTAAAGGGTCACAATTTGAATATCAAAGGGAATTTGGGGTACCAGTTGTTCATTTGCTGTGTCTCCCAGAATTGAATGGGGTTTGCCTGCTCCTTTCCTCACCCTAGATAATTTAATGTGTCCCTATAGGTTTGAATGACATGGTGGACCTGTTTCTGACTCATGCTTGAGAGATCTGAGATGAGTGACTGTCTGGCTAGATGCTGTACTGAGGGTACAAAGGAGAAATTGATGAATGAGGAAACCCTGAACTCCTGGAGTTTTTCAGAGGAAAGAATGTGTGATAATTTCTCATGAGCCATATATTATCAGAGTTAACATAACTTCATCCTTGGTCCCATCCAACAAAGTTGTTTGACATGGCAGCAGATTCCTGGAGGCTGAATAGTGTCAAGCCTGGAAAAAAAATTCATTTGCTGTTGTTGAGGATACTGTAGGTCTCTGAAAACTTTTGAAAGATAAAGGAGGAAGAGGGGGAATAGAAATAATGGTGTAAGAAGAAACAGTTTAAGTTTTGAACATGTTGAACTTAAGGTAGTTGTGAAACATCAAGATGGAAGTGCCTAGCAGGGAAGTACGGTGCAAGGTTGGAGCTGAAAGAGTCCTTGACTAGAGATGTGGATACTGACATAATCACATGTAGATGAATGTTGGATGTTTGAGATAGTCTAAAGAGGATGCAGACTGAGGTGAGAAGAATGCTAAATGCAGAATCCTGGATTGTATCCCCTTGGAAGAGTTTGAGAGTCTAGCAAAAGAGACTAAGGAAGATCTAAGTAAATCCAAGTTGGGAAAGAATTCCAAAGAGAATGTGGTTGATAAGGAGGTCAAGTAAGATGGGCATTAAAAGTAACTAGTTTTGGCAAGTAATGGGACATTGGTGATTATATCTGGCTAAGCCTTAGTGTAACTATGGAGACAGGAACCTGATTGCAGTGGATTGAATAATAAATGGGTAGAGACAGGTCATCTTTGAGTGAAGATCATTCTTTTTAGGATCTTGAGTGTAAAAGGAAGGAGAGATACATACTAGTGAGAAAAAGGCTTAAAAAATCAAGTGAAAAACTTGTGCATTTTGTATACACCATGGGGAAGGTTGCAGTGGAGTGGGGAAACAAAATATAGGAGAGAAAGATTAATGACCTAGATTGCATAGAAAACAAGGGAAAATTAGATTAAAAGTCTCCTGGCCTCCTGAATTGGAAATTTCAATAATTTAAGTGGTATAAAGCAAGGAATGCTATGAAACCATAAAAAGAATATTATTCTTTAGAATTGATATGGAAGAGTCTTCAACATATATTATGAATATGAAAAACAAGGTACGTAGTGTATTTAGTATGCTACCAGGGTTATGATGAATGGCCAAGTGGATTGTGTACTCATATGTGAGTGATGCCCCTCTGGAATTGTGCTTTGTGTTGTACTATAGATGAGATCCCCTGATGCGAGTCAGCACCTCACATTACCTTTGTTGGAGGACACTTTTCATGATTCTCTGTCTTCCTTTGTTCTGGTCAATATTAACATGTATAATTTTTTGATCATTTAATTTCCCACTTATCTTATTTAAGAATACTGTACCAATCAGACTAATGGATCAGATTCTCTTCTCTGCTTCATAGCTATGTTTTTAATTTAAACATCAGTAAAGTGACCTTCTGATCATAATTTCGGTCTTCATGTCACTTGTTCATGGAAAGAGAATGCATTGGCATACTGGTGTGAGTATTTCTGCCTGATGGTTGAGCCTCTTATAAAAGAATATATTGTCATTCTGGTATATAATATCATTCTTTGAGAACTTGATTTATGAGAGCCCACCCCTTAAAGTCAGTGTGCTAATAAAACCACATTTCTCACCCTGTCTCTGAAAGCTAAAAGCCAGTTCCTAAATTGTGGTGAATGCAGTGAGCACAATTTTACTTTGTGCATGCTCAGTGTAGGCAGTCATCTGGCCTTTTCCTGTTGATTTCCCTTTTCTATGTACCATTTCTATTTAAATGCAGTGGCTTGATGATCTCAGTCTTCTCTGTAAAGAAAGAGGAAAAGTCGTGTACATGAGAAAGTATGGGATAGCAGTGGGATGTGAATTTGTGGAATGGAGAAGAAATCTGAATTGGGATATGAAAATGATTTTTGAGCCTTGTTACTGACGCAGTTAGGTTGTCCTGGTTTGCTAATGACTTCTGGTTTTTAAGTCTCACACTCCAGAAAATCCTTCAGTTTCAGGCAAACTGGGACCATTGGTCACCCTAGACGTGGCTGACATAGAAGACTAAAAATTTATCGAAAAACAAATCTATAGGATTTGGTGATTTTTTTTTTTCTAGAGAGCTTCTGCAGCCACTGGGTGGAACCATGAAGATGAATATTTGGATTGATCCTAGATCACAAGGAGGTTGCTGAAGAAAGATACTGGGTTGGGGATGTACAGATAGTTGAAATAATCTAGATAGAGCAGGGCAGGGGGTGGGCCAGATGGTCACGTGTCTGGGTGACACCCTGGTTCTGTGTCTCCTGTACTGCAACGGGAGACAACACTAGGTGGAAAGCAGCAGACTGTCCTGACCAGGCAATCTTATTTTCCAAACAACTACAGCATGGAAGAGGGCTCCAGTAAGAAAATATAGGCAGCAGGAGCAGGAGACTTTCAAGCAAGAACACCAAATAGCAACCCTCTTCACATCATCCTTTAAGGTTTTGCAGAATCGTAGACTATTGGAACTTGAAGGGACCTCAGCATTGTCCAGTTACTCCCTTGGACATTGAGGAAGGTAAAATACTTCCATTATAAGTGAGTATTTGAAGATTCATTAACATTTTCTCTGTAATTGTGAGAGTGATTAAAGCAATCACTGAATTAGAAGTTCAAGAAGAGAATAAAAATAACCACAACACAAACTGTTAGCCAGGCTATTGCCAGTGTCTCAACAATATGGCTCCAAATACTTACCATTCCAACCCACTGCTAGAATATGATTGATCCTTGAACAACACAGGTTTGAACTGTGAAGTCCACTTATATGATTTCCTCAACCAAAGGCAGATCGAACATACAGTATTCGCAGGATGTGGAAACTCACGAATACAGAGGGCATGCTTTTTGTTTATGCTGGTGAGGGTTTTGGCAGATGTGAGTGTTCTGGACTCAATCCCTCATGGTTACAGAGGAACAAATGCACTGTCAAACTTAGGAAAAGTAAGACTAATTCTACACACTATATAAACTAAGATTCAGCATTGTCCAGTTACTCCCTTGGACACTGGGGAAGGTAAAATACTTCCATTATAAGTGAGGATGTAAAGATTCATGAACATTTTCTCTGTAATTGTGAGAGTGATTAAAGCAATCACTGAATGAGCAGTTCAATTTAGCTAAGAAGAGAACAAAAATAATCACAACACAAACTGTTAGCCAGGTTATTTCCAGTGTCTCAACAACATGGCTCAATCATATAACTACTGATAAAAGAGTGATCAGTGTTTCAAAGAATAAATTCATTGCTCAATACCGAATTATCTTGTGATCAGTGTGTCTAAAATACTATCTGAGTTGCTATTAAATTCAATTCGGAGACAACTATTAAGTTTCTATAACTGTAGGCCAATACTTAGATGCTGTAGCACAGAATTAACACACCACTTGGCCTGCATGGGTTACCTAGTATAGTAGGCAGAATAACATCCTCCCAAAGATGTCCAGTCCTAATTGCCAGAATGTCGGAATATGTTATGTTACACAGCAATGTGAAATTAAGGTTACTAATCAGCTGACTTTAAAATAAGATTATCCTGGATTACATGGTGGATGCTGTGTAAACAAGGCTTCTTAAATGATGGACTGAAGAGGCAGAAGAGTCACTGCCAAAGTGATGCAATGTGAGAAAGCCATTGCTGGCTTTGAAGATGGAGGGAGGCCATGAGTCAAGAAAGGCAGTAAAACTCTAGAAGCTGGAAAAGGCAAGGAAATACATTCTTTCCTGCAGTCTCCAGAAAGAATGCGGCCCTGCTGACACCTTGTTTAATGCAGTAAGACCCATTTTGGATTTCTGATCTCCAGAACTGTGAGATGATAAATTTGTGTTGTTTGGAGCCGCGGACTTTGTGCTAATTTGCTACAGCAGCAATAAGAAATTAATACAGAAAATAACATAAAGCAGTGAAGGTGAGACATAGAGACAATATGGAATGGTGGGTACTGTGGCCATCTGGAGAGTGCCTGCACAACACGCAGTTCTGATTCAGCTCTAGCCAATATTTCTTTGAGGAAATAAGGGCTCAGAGTTACCAAATTCTATTTTTATTTTTCAAAATAAAATGAATATCCAGATTTATGTAAAAGTGACTGTTTCTATTTAATTATTTGCACTATTTTAAGTTAAAAATCTCTTAAACATGTATGCAAATAGATGTGGATGAGAATGTTCATTTCAGTGCTGTCTGTGGTAGCAAAGAGTTGGAAACAAATGAAATGTCTATAAAATATGAGTATAAATAAATATAAATATATGATACAAATGCATACTTTAGTCAAAAACAATGAATTGTATATTCTATATGTGTTAAGTAGAAGTGTAAACAGAATGAGATACATAGCATGACACTTCATTTGTTTGGATACAAATATACTCATAAATATATATATAGTTTGTGGGTGCTTATAATGTAAAAATAAAGTTAGGAAAGTGAATTAGAAAAAATTCACATTAATTATATTAAAATGGGTCTGTATCGGGGGATTAAAGAGAGGAATATGATCTGGGATGATAGCTGACAGAAAGCTAGGAGGCAGGAGATGATAATAGAAGGTCTATGCACGGACTGATGATGATGATGAACTATGAGCTGGTGCCCCACCCAATTTTGATCACTGTATAGGCTGGAGCACAGAAGACAGTGGATCTAGTCGGAGTCATGCCCACTGGGGATTCAAAGAAAACCAAGATGTAGACCCTCCCTTCAAAATTTTGCAGAGAACTGAGGAAAAACAGGCTGGGTACAGTGGCTCACACCTGTAATCTTAATACTTAGGGAAGCTAGGGAGGGAAAATTTCTTAAAGTCAGAAGTTCTGAGGTTATAGGAAGCTGTGATCATGCCACTGCACTGCAGCCTGGGTGACAGAGGGAAACCCTGTCTCTTAAAAGAAAGATATATAAACGAAGCAGAAAAAATGTGGAATTATTAAAAAGTGAACAAGTTTCATTTATTCATTCATTTATTCAACATTCATTCAAATATTTATTAAGCTCCTTCTATGTTCCCAGCAGTTTGTTTAATCACAGTGTCTGTGCAGTATAGGATATGGTTGTAAGAGTAGTAAAAGCTATGTTTAATTTTGTTTTTCTATTCCCTCTAGATTCCACCCCAAGAATAGGACCCATAATAGTGGCATGGCAGTTAGCCTTTCTGAGCCTCAGATTCCTCATTGGTATAAAGAATATCACTCCTGTTGTATCTTATCTATGTAGGATTGTTGTGAGAAAATAAATGGAAGAGTTCTTGTGAAGTGTTATACAGATGGAAGACACTTAAACTGGGGTTCCTTTCCTCTTTTTGCATATTTCTCCCCCTCACCTTCACTTTTCTTCTAACTTGCTGTTGCCACTATCTGGCCCAGTCCCTTATTGCTGGTGCCTAAGTCACTGCAATGGACACTCGGTCTTCCCTTTTAATGTGGTTTATGATTAAAGCAAGACAGACAGTCCTAAAATACCTCCTTCATCAGCAAATCATAAACTTATAACCTGTTAAGGTAGGAAGGGATTTAAATGCCTTCCTCAGTCTTGTGCACGTTGTAGGAAACCCAGGAGGTTCACCTTGGAGGCTTGCTCTTTGTATCTGTTTCCATCATTCCCATTAAATTTTTCTAAATTGCCTATTGTGGTAAGGGTGTGGCCATAGTTTCCCTTTGTTCTACAGAATTCTTTTATCCATGTTCCACCAACTGATAACAATATTCTCACACATAGGCAGTTTCAAAGATTCATTTGTGGAAAAAGCTTTCCCAGAATAGAAGTATTCATGTTGTGATGTTTCTAAGAAAAAAAATGTTATTCCTGATAATAGGCCTCAGAATGTCTGCCTAATTCCCACGGATACACATCTGTTTCATAAAGAGACTTCTCTTTGGAATCAGTAGGGTTTTAGAGCAACTCATCAAAGGAAATATGAAAATCAAGTTGGGGGCAAACTTTCACTTTGGAGCCAAATACCTCCATCACAGTAATAAAACAATCCATATGTTGGGATTTATTAGCTCTTATTGATAATTTAAAAACATTAAACTCCTGATGAAATGAAACATCTACCTAAAAGTTATGAAGAGATGGATCTGTTTCATAGTTGAATTTTTTGAGTATTTTTTGGTGTTAAAGCAATACATGATTATAGGAGGATGTTAGCTATAAACTGAAGCTGTTTCCTGGAGGGAATGAATTTTGCAATAACTCCCATTCAACTGAAGTTCTCTGCAAACCAAGAAAGAGTTGAATTTCTCATATTTACTTTTTATCATGTGAAAATTGCTACTGCATTGTGAGTGTTATAGATATTTGGGAAAGAAGAATGGGGCATTATTAGAACTATATCCTTGGGGTATAATTAAACATAACTAATAAGAGATGAACGAAATGGCTTCATACTGAAAAAGCAATGTCTTGAGAATTATTATCAGTAACATGCCACTAAAACCAAAGGCTTGACTGATTAGAATCAGTGGGAGTTTGGCTACATAAAAATCCTTTTATTAGAACTTATGCGAAGAAGGGAGACAGGAAGTAACTGTGTTGTTAAGGTAAGCTGTGCTGATTGGTAAGGAACACATTCCAAGGAAATAATGAAAGGGTGAAAAAGCATTAACAGACCCCTTGGAGATTCATTACACATCAATTTATTTTTCTAAAGCACTCACTGTGCTTTACAAAGTATATTACTCGTGGACCTCTGTGGCATTCGGTTAGGGGCAAATATTATGAAGAGAAGTAAAACTACTCAAGTTTTTACTCATCTGTGGATGCAGTAAGTTGAAAGTAAAGTTTGGACTTGAATCAATTTATTGTCAAATGTGATTTTTGAAATACTTTTTGTACCAACTGAGAATTCACTTCACAAAACTTTTAAATTATAGTCCTTTTGGCTTTCCTGTATATTTGTTCTGACAATATAAATTATTTTTATCTCAAAATACTTAGAAGATAAAAGAAATTAACCCAAGTGATTAGGGCAATAAAACAGAATTTAATTTTTGTGATCATATCTTTCAGAATCTGGGTTAATTAAAATATATTTTTGTTATTATAACAAAGTAAATCATGCACATAATAAAACATTTGAACAGTATGTAATTAGTTTAAAATGAAAAGTAAAAACATATCTTTCTCCGCCTCCTATTTCCACTTCCTAGGGGTTAACTATAACTTTTAATGTATTCTTTTGGAAAATTTTTATGCTCCTGTAAGGGCATTTTACTATGGTTACCCAGGCTTTTAAAATTCCGTATCCTTTTGATTATACAAGTCGAATGATTATATGCATGCTCTTTTGTACCTTGCCTTTTTCACTTGCCAGAATATGTTATTAGTTTTATCTTTCCAAATCAGTGCATTGAGACCAATCTCTTTTCAAATGGTGGCACGTTATTGCATTTGTGTTTTTGCCATAATTATTTAACCAGTTCTGTATTGGTGAACAGGTTGTTCTTCCTGCTGTGTGTGTGTGTGTGTGTGTGTGTGCATGTTCATTCATGAACATGTGCCCTCACAATGCTGTGATGGATTATTTTGTATATGTCTTTACATGCTTACGTAAATATAACTGGAAGAAAAATTCTTACTTGCAGGATTGCCTCACCAAATGGAGCATGTGTATATTACATTTAACTAGATTATTTCCAAATTTTTCTTTACTGAACTGTATCAGCATCTTCTATCTAATAAATGTGCAGGAAACTGTTTCCTAACACCCTCAATGAAATTGTGTATTATCAAACTATCTGAGAGTGAACAGTAGTATCCTATTGCTATATATTGTATATCTTTAATAAGGAGTGAGATTGGGGAATCTTTTCCTGTATTTATTTCTCATTTAACTTCTTTTTCTCTGAAATGTTAGTTCATGCCCTTGGACTACTTTTTTGAGAGATTGCTTAACTACTTTTATTGATTTGACAGACCTTTTTATATATTAAGAAAATTATTCATATTCTCTCAAATGTTTTGGAAATACTTTTCTTAATAAGTTCTTTGTATTTTGACCTTGTAATAATTATTTTTTCACATAAAATTTGAAATTTTTGTAAACCAACATTGATGAAATCCTTCTTTTAGGGTTTCTGGGGTTTGTGTGATGTTTAGAAATGTTTTTCTCACTCCATATTTATAAATATATTCACTCATATTTTATTCAAGTTCTCCTGTATTTTAACTTTGTTTACATTTAAATTTTTATTCCATCTAGAATATATTTGTAGAAAGGAATAAAGTCAGAAGTTATTTTAATTATTTTTTTTCAAAGGACCAGTTAGTGGTCTTAACTTATTGAATAATTAATCATTTTCTTAATGAAGTAAAATTCTGTGTTTATTAAAAAAATGAAATTCCCTTGCATATTTAGCTTTATTTTGACTCTCCATTCTGTCCCTTTCATCTATGTATATTCCTGTGCTCACAACAAACAATTTCAATAATAGTAGCTTAAAGAATGGTAACTATGTAGTGGGGCTAGTTCCTTCTCATTATTCTTTCACAGAGTTTTCTTAGCTGGACAAGTATGTTCATGTTTCTTGATGACCTTGATCATCATTAAGGGACACTGCAAATTAATTCAATAGGATTACATTGATTTCGTAGGTTAGCTTGGGGGAGAAGTGACATCTTTACAATGTGGAGATTTCTTCATACAAATCATATGGGTTTGTGTTATGTTTACTTTTAGTTCTCCCCCTTTTTTGGCTATTGTTAATAAGGTATTTTCTTCCACTATATTTTCAGTTTTTTTGTGTTTAAACATGAGATTGGCTTGCAGTATTGTATGTCTGTGTCTGAACTATTATCTATCCATCTAGGTTAATAATTTTTGTATTTTGCAGCTATTCTTTGTAATAAGATTTTGAAATTTTGCCTTATTTTCCATGCTTTTGAAATCTTTAGCCTCAGAATGTTTCTTGAAGTTTTGATAAAATTTATACTACCTGGGCAATAATTACGTTCACATTTTCAAATGTGTTTGCACACTATAAAACAATGTATTGTCCTGTAATTCAATGTTTTTTGTGTGTTTAGGTCCTGTATTTATTTTATTTTATTGCTTCAATTTTATTTAATTTTATTATTTTTATTTACTTTATTGATACATATTAGATGTATATATTTTTTGGGTACATGTGATAATTTGATACATTCATATAATCAAGTTAGAATAATTGGGATATCCATCACCATAAACATTTACCTTTTATTTATGCTAGGAACACTCCAATTCACTTAGAAGAAATGATACCTGGTGTTCAATAGATCAGTAGGGTGACTATAGTTAGCATTATTCAATTGTATGTTTCAAAATAGCTAGAAGAGAATAATAAAAAATTAGCCAGGTATGGTGGCGTATGCCTGTAAAAATTTAAAAACGTTAAATAGTAATAATAAGTTCCAGCTACTAAGGAGGCTGAGGTGGGAAGATCATTTGAGCCTAGCAGCTTGAGGTTGCCATGAACACACCACTGCACTCTAGCCTGCGTGAAAAGAGTGAGACCCTGTCTCAGAAAACCATATTTTTAAAAAGAGAATAATTCAAGTAAATTGAATATTCTGTATTTTAAATTGTCTATTTGTATGTTTTTTTAAAAATCTTGATTAGTTTAAGTACTTTTAAAATTTGCTTCATTTGATTTTTAAAGGACTCAACCCCTGGATATATTCCCTTGCCTAATTTATCCTTTTTCTATTTAACTTTTTAAAATTTTTGTTCATTTTATAACTTTTTGGTTGTTATTAATTTTATTTTTCCTTGCTTAGTAATACATTTTAGACCATGATTGTTTATTAGAACTTTGCCATAGCTGTGTTCTGTAGATTTCAATGTACAGAGCATACACAATATTTATCAGATATGGTATAATCTACATTTTTTATCACAAAATTTTAACTGGTTGGAGTTTTCTTTTTGTTTCATTTTGCTTTCTGTTATATGTGTTTCTTTTATTGTGTTATGGCCAGAGAATATTCCTGTACAGTTTACACTTTGTGTAAGTTATTGTGATTTTCTCGATGGCTTAAATAAATCAGTTTTTGTAAATGTTCCATGGGCCCTGGAAAAAAAAAAAGCGGCATTCTCTTTTTGGTAGACATAGAATTCAGTGAAATCATTACTTCATTTGTTCAGCAAGTTATTTGTGAATGCATATTTATTCGTTTTAAATATAAGTATTTATATGTGCCAGATTCTACTTTAGGTACCAGGGATGGTGTAGTGAATAAGACAAAATACATGTCTGCCTTTATGGAGCTTTCATTCTAGCAAAGGAGACAGAAAATCAATCAGAAAGTCCAATCAAGCAGATAAATACATACACTTTTTTTTTTGTTTGAGATAGAGTCTTGCTCTGTCGCCCAGGCTGGAGTGCAGTGGCACGATCTCGGCTCACTGCAACCTCTGCCACCCGGGTTCAAGCGATTCTCCTGTCTCAGCCTCCAGAGTAGCTGTGATTACATGCGCCCACCACCATGCCTGGCTAACTTTTGTATTTTTAGTAGAGACGGGGTTTCACCATGTTGGCCAGGCTGGTCTTGAACTCTGATCCAACAACTTCGGCCTCCCAAATGTTGGGATTACAGGCGTGAGCCACTGCGCCCGGCCCATACACTTTTTCAGTACTAACAAATGCTTTGACAAAAAATTAAGCAGGTAAGGAGATGAGGAATGCTGGGTTGGGGAGGTGGATGAGTGGTGGGGAGGTGTTAGAGGGATACTCAGCAAAGGCCTGCTTAAGCAGTGACATTTGAGCAGCCACTAAAAGGAAGCCAATGAGGAGGCATTGTCCTGAGAACAGCATGCCTGGCCAGAGGAGCAGCAACAACAAAGGCACTTGCAGGTGACAAAACCAGGGTATTTGAGAAGAGCAGCAACATCGACAGTGTGGCCAGAGTTGAGTGAGTGAGGAGGAACATGGCAGTGACCACAGTAATGAGTTTGGAAAGCCACTGGAAAATTTAGAACCAGAGAATGACATAATCTGATCTATGTTTTAAAAATATTACTGACAATTACCCATTAAACTTGTTTTATGGCCCAGCACGGTGGCTCACACCTGTAATCCCAGCACTTTGGGAGGCCGAGGCAGGCGGATCACAAGGTCAGGAGATCAAGACCATCCTGGCTAACACGGTGAAACCCCGTCTCTGCTAAAATTACAAAAAAATTAGCAGGGCGTGGTGGCAGGCGCCCGCAGTCCCAGCTACTCGGGAGGCTAAGGCAGGAGAATAGCGTGAACCCGGGAGGGGGAGCTTGCAGTGAGCCGAGATCGGGCCACTGCACTCCAACCTGGGCGACAGAGCGAGACTCCGTCTCAAAAACAAAACAAAACAAAAAAACAAAAAACAAACTTGTTTTATTATGATATTTTAATATTCTATGAACCTTTACTTATTAGACCTTTGTCTAATTGATTCGTCAAAGGTTCAGAGAGTTGGGGTAAAGACTCCTGTTAACTGTACTTGCTTCTGTTTATTTCTGCTTTTCATGCAATGTTTTCTTTAGGTGCTTTGGTGCTAAGTTAACTAGGGCCAAAAGTTTCAAGCAATGAGCCCAGGAGTTTTAGGCTGCAGTATGATTGCGGCACTGCACTCCAGCCTGGGAAACAGTGAGATTCCGTCTCTTTAGGAAAAAAAAAAGTTTCAAGCAAATGAGATCTTCATTGTGGATTTTATTTTTACTGCTTTAAATCTCTCTTCTTTCTTCTGTGTAAGGAGATTTCCTTAAATTCACCCATTATGTATTAATATTGCAATGCAATGCTTGCCTTATTTTCATTTAGATTAGTTTGATATGACTTTGCTTATCCCTTTTTAAAAATATGTTGAGTCATTTTTTTCCTCAATTTATCTGTCATACAGTCAAGCAGTTAGATTTTAAAATCCAATCTATTTTTTTTTCTCTTGCTAAATGGTCTGTTTTTGTTTTACATTTTACAATTAGGAAGACTTATAATACATGTTTAAGCCTTTAGTGGTTATAAATCTAAATTTGCATATGTACTTAAGTCAATTTCTTGACTTTAGATGGATTGTGTTGAATTCTCAGTCTGAAATTTTGTGGCAATTCACACATTCACACTTCTCTACCACTTTCCCTCTCAATAATCTATCTCTTTAAAAAATATTTGCATTTTGTTCTACAATTGTAATTCCTTCAGTCTTGTGGACATTTCCAGTTTCTTCATTCCAAAGCTCCTTTCTTGAGCTTTTCCTTTTAATTAGTTTTAGTTTTTACTCAAACTATGTTTGTCAGAAGTTTTTAAGAAATCCTCAGATATATTTTATATTTCTTGCTTCTGTGATAAGATCTGTCTGTTGCTTTTATTCTTAAATAAACTTTGGCTACATATGTAACTTTCGGGTTCAATTTTGATCCTGTAACAATTTACAAACATTGTTGCACAGAATTAAAAAAGGTTTTCATCTATTATATCTTCTTCAGCAATATTAATGTAAGTACCATGATCTTCCACCTGTCTCCTCCTGCTGTATTGTCTTCTCTCTAAGGACAAGCATCTTTTAATCTTTTTATCCTCTTAATCCTGTTCTCTCTGATCATATTTTCAAAACTCTTTTCTAATTTTAGCTTCTTCTAATGTGGCTTTCATTTCTCTAATAATTTTATTTTATTTTTTACTGCTGTTTATCATGTGTCAAATTATCTTATCTCTCATTTGGTTTCTTTGTCTTCTTTGAGCCTCATTTTCCCCCGGAGTCCAAGTTATTTATTTGTTTATTTTTTGGAATTTACTTTATTTGAAATTTTCTTCTGTAAATTTCTTTGCAGTACTTCTTTGGATGTTTAGTTTTCAATCAATTATTTTCACCCCTTATATTCTTCTCTTTTTTTCTTTCATAACACCTCAGTATAGACCTTGTGCTGCCTCCTTTTTAACTGTTGTTCACCTTTCAGTGAGGCTTCCTAAATCTTGGCTACCTATTTGCTCAACGATGGTATGGGGAGGTGTTAGGAACTAAATGCTTGTGTCCTTCAACAAATGCGTATGTTGCAACCCTACCCCCAATGTGATAGTATTAGGAGGTGGGGTCTTTGGGTGGTTTTTAGGATTAAATGAGGTAATGACAGTGGAGCCCTCCTAGTGTCCTAAGAGAGCTTGCTTCCCATCTCTGCTATGTAAGGACACAGCAAGAAGGCATCATCTATGAACCAGGAAGTGGGCCCTCACTAGACACAGAATCTGCCAGAACCTTGGTGTTAGACTTCCCAGGCACCAGAACTATGAGAAATAAATGTTTGTTGTTCAAGCCATCCAGTCTATGAGTGATATTTTGTTACAGCAGTCCAAGCTAAGACAGGAGGGCAGGGGAATGATACAGTCTTGGATTGTAATCGCAAACCGATTCCTACCAAAATTTCTCCATCACCTTTCCTCTGAGGTAGATCTCCCTCTAGTTTGTAAGCTCTTCTTTTCTGGGGATGAGCAGGAGTTCCTTGAGGGTTGCAGGGAAGCTGGCATGTCATAAATCCTCCACGTGCTAGTCTAGCATATATATTTAAAAATCTGCACATATAACTTCAGCCAGCAGTAGAACTGCAGTTACCACTTCCCATCTCTTCTATTCTCTGTCACTCCTCTGGCCTGCTTCCCCACTTGTGAGGCACTATTGTTTTTGGCAGATGTTCTTCCTAGTTCAAGGTTTGAATTTGTGGTGCGTTTTCAGTTTCATTAGAGATGATGTTGTCTTCACATTTTGTTGCTTTCAGTGTGCTTTGGGGAGAACTGGTAAACAAAAATCATTTATTCCTTTAACTTTAATTGAAAATCCCCACACAAGTGGTTTATTGTTTTTGCAGTCTAAAGCAATCTCATTAAGCGTGATTTGAAAGGATTCCCAGTGACTCTATTGTGTGATAAATTTATGAAAATACAAATCTACTAGGGCATCACCAAAGTCACTGAGAAGACTAGAATTTTCAGCTAGCAATAGAGTCCATTCAAGGTCATATTCCCAAAACATTTGTTCCCGAATCATTAACTCATAAAATGGCAGGTTGGAATGTGTACAAGCAAAGTTGGGGATGAGACTAGCAAGCTGCAATTTCGGCCTAATTAGTTTTGACATTATTTACTAGGAAATGAGGGAGCCATTGAAGTCTTTACCAGGGAAGTCATTTGATTACAACTCTGTTTGAGAAAGATGGATTGGAGAGACGAGAGAGAAAGGAGTAACAGAGAGGGCACTGGTTAAGAGGCTGCTGCCATCAGTCAGCCAAGAGGTAATATCTTTTGTAGTTCGTGTTGTTTCTTACTCACTACTCTAGATTCACCAATCCTGTGTTAAATAGAGAATAAAAAGAGAAAACTGTTACTTATATTTTGGCCAGCTCTGTAGTGTTAATGGCATTTCTCTCAATGCCTCACTGCTTGTCTGTTATTGAAATACAGTAATTCTTAGTTAGATATAGTTGATAACTACCTGAAATACATATAATGATACATTTATTTATGGTGCATTCCTACTTTGGAAAATGCACTGTTGGACATTTGAGAAGCAATGAGGAGTACAACATTGTTTTACCCTCAAAAAGTTTGCATTTTATAATGTGATTGGCAGAATAATAGCCCCCAAAAGATTTCTATGTCTAATACTCCAGAATGTGTGAATATGTACCCTACTTGGCAAAGATACTATCCAGATGTGATTAAGGTTAAGAACTTTGAGATGAGGATGACCAAATGCCTTTAAGACTTGAAGGCAAAACAGGCATTAAGAAGAACTTGAAGAAGGAGAGGACATATAATCAGGCCCTTGAGGTTGACTAAAGTTTCCAGAAGTAGAGATGAGGTAAACAAATTTCAGACAGAAGAATGGGATGAACAGAGGTAAGCAAGTGTGAAAATATGTACTGTGATTGAGAAAAAGTGGAGAAATCAGTTCTATAGTATATGGGATTAAATTAATATTAATAAAATAGTTCTTTTATTACTAAATATTTTTATTGAATTATAAATTTATAAGATATTTGGGTCGCAAAGATGTAGGGAAATGTAGAACCAAACTGTGAAAAGTTTTTAATACCAGGATTCAGAACCAGATTGTAAAAAGTTTTTAATATCAGGCAAATTATATTATTGTTATTTAACATATATTAAAAATAACATATATGTTAATGTGTATATATATGTGTGTGTGTGTGTGTGTGTATATATATATATATATATATACATACATACATCAGAAACTTGTTGCCTTGTAACATAATGTAAAGCCTTGGCCAGGCACAGTGGCTCACACCTGTAATCCCATGCTTTGGGAAGCCAAGGCAAGAGGATTTCTTGAGGTCAGGAGTTTGAGACCAGCAAATATGGATGAAAGGAAGTGAAAGGAAGAAAGGGAGGATAAAAATGGTTAGGATATTTCCAGCCTGGGTGCCTGGGAGAATATGATTCATTAACAGATAAAGGAAAATAAGGAGGATCTGGTTTGGAGGGCCAGGTTGGGTTTTTGGACATGTGAAGTTTGAGGCTGTAAATGCTTCATCGAAGTGGAACTATGTAGTTGACATCTAGAAATGGCAGTCTGGCAGAGTAAAGATCATAAGTTTGTGATAAAATTTGCTTGTAGAAATGGAAATAAAAACCACAATGAGATGCCATCTCACACCAATTAGAATGGCTATTACTAAAATGTCAAAAAATAACCATTGCTTTTGGGGTTGTGGAGAAAAGAGAACTCTTACACACTGTTGGTAGGAGTGTAAATTAGTTCAACCATTGTGGAAAGCAGTATGGTGATGCCTCAAAATGCTAAGAGCAGAACTACCATTTGACCCAGCTATCCCAGGAATAGTCCTGGGTATATACCCAGGTATATACCCAAAGGAATTTAAAGTATTCTACCATAAGGGCACATACACTCAAATGTTCATTGCAGCACTATTCATAATAGCAAAGACATGGAATCAACCTAAATGCTCATCAGTGGCAGATTGGATAAAGAAAATGTGGTACACATACACTATGGAATATTATGCAGCCAAAAAGAAGAATGAGATTATGTCTTTTGCAGGAACATGGATGGAGCTGGAGGCATTTAATATCCTTAGTAAACTAACACAGGAACAGAGAACCAAATACTGCATGCTCTCACTTATAAGGGAGATAAATGATGAGAACTTGTGAACACAAAGAAGGAAACAACAGACACTGCAGTTTACTTTACAGGGAGGTTGGGAGGAGGTAAAGGAGCAGAAAAGGTATGTATTGGGTACTGAGCTTAATACCTGGGTGATAAAAAGATACGTACAACAAACCCCCGTGACACATGTTTATCTATGTAACAAACCTTCACATGCACCTCCAAACCTAAAACAAAAGTTAAGAAAATAAAATTTGGTCATCAACATATAGGGAGGATAATTTTAGAGGTGAACATTGATGAGAGAGTAATTTGACTGGATACATGAAGAGGGAAAGAGAGCTAAAGAAAGAAAAAGGTCATGGAGAGGTTGCTGTGTTCATTATCTTTGACAGTCTTCCTTTGCTTCTGTTGGTGAGAAGACTAGTTGACTCACAGAGGCTCTGCCATACTGCAGCAACTGTAAGCTAATGTTTTCTTACTCTTGAACTCATTGACCTTCTCACTGGCCTGAGATATGAAGATTTGACAAACCTATTTTGTAATGGTCTAACACATCCAGATTTTGCCAAACTACTTAAGCCATTTTAAAGAAATGAGAACTCTGGCAACAAAATAATACATGTTTGGGGGGAAGCAGATATTGTGGGAGTGGGGAAGATGGGTAATTGGGGCCACTGGCCCAAGCATACGGTATTTGCTCTCCGCATGCTGCCACTTTGCCACTAGAATTAAAAGTCCTCAGCCTGAGCTGTGTATCCTAAGAAAAACAGAAAATTAAAGTACTCTTTTTCTTTTCTGAGTTTATGGGAATGGGTAGTAATGAAAGCATAATCTTTGTGAATGAAAAAGCTGATCTGCACCCATATTGGTGTAGTCTGGGGATACTTCAATACTTCTAAATAGCTTTTGCTCTAATATATTTCTTCATAGTATTGGCTATCTCAGCTGTACCCAAAGCTTTTAATTTGCTTAAATTTATGCTGGGAATTTTTGGAAACTGGAGCTTTGTAGGGGTTCCTCTCATTCTCACATTGTAATTCTCATGTGAATTTCTCCCCTGCAAAGTTATGTGGCTCTCCATCTGGCTATATTCATAAGTCATCCTTCTCATATAACTTAGATCAAATGCATTAGTTTCCTTGGAATTAGATTAGCATCTTGATCTGAGAGCTTTCTTGGCTTTTCCTGCTGACAAGAGATGAAAGCCTCATAAATAAAAATGCTGCTTTGTTTGCCTTTATGTTGTGATGTACCCTGTGGAAGAGGAAGACAATTAGATCTAAACATCTTTTTATTTAATGTTACAGATATTTTCTTCTTTCATGGCTTGACCCTAGTTCCCTCTCTTCCAGTATTAACTACTGTGCAGATTGTATAATAGCACTGGAAAATTAAATAGCAACCTTCAAACTAGCATTTGCTTCTTTTGACTACTTCGGAAATCTTCTCAGTGGAGGATGTGAGTTTTTTGTGCTTCACTATCAATGATTATCATTCTAAATCGAGTGATAGTGAATTATTTTTTCCTGAAAATTTTGTCAAAAATAGTCAATAATAATTGACAATCGAGTCTGAATAAAATACCATAATAAAGTCTGCATGCATTAGACTGGAAGTAGCTATTTAAGCTTATGTTTTTCTTTAGCATTGGTTAAACATTTATAGATGGCACTAAGTACTAAGGGAATTCTGGGACACAGATTCAGACATAGAATTCACCTGACTTGAGGTGTAACTGTATAAAGTTATGACTTCAGATTTGACTTTATTAATATGATGTTATTTGAGATAGTTCTACTTTTATATTAAAATAACTGAAGTAGTAAGCTTTTTGTTATTATTAATATAATGCTGATAATGTTATTGGTCATAATAATCTATAGTATTTAAGGGTAAAGTAGTTAGGATCTGGAAGAGGGCTGTGGCTGTACAATTTCAATAAATAGTAGAAGTCAGTGTTTCTGAGACCAAAGTTAAAGAGTTATAGAGAGAGAAAGAGGTATGTGGTATCAAAAACAGAAGGCTGAACCTATCATTGAAAAATGAAGATGAAGACAGCCTTGCAATAATAAGACAGATTCAAGCCGTGAGACAGCTGATGGAAAACACCTGAAAATGGCAGTAGAAATAATTTTGTGTCATTGAAACATATTCAGGTCTCTCAGCTTAGGTGTATTAGTCCATTTTCACACTCCTATAAAGACATATTCAAGACTGGGTAATTTATAAAGAAAAGACATTACTGGGTATATACCCAAAGGATTATAAATCATGCTGCTATAAAGATATATGCACACATATGTTTATTGCGGCACTATTCACAATAGCAAAGAGTTGGAACCAACCCAGATGTCCAACAATCATAGACTGGATTAAGAAAATGTGGCACATATACACCATGGAATACTATGCAGCCATAAAAAAGGATGAGTTCGTGTCCTTTGTAGGGACATGGATGAAGCTGGAAACCATCATTCTCAGCAAACTATCGCAAGGACAAAAAACCAAACACTGCATGTTCTCACTCATAGGTGGGAATTGAACAATGAGAACACTTGGACACAGGAAGGGGAACATCACACACCGGGGACTGTTGTGGGGTGGGGGGAGGGGGGAGGGATAGCATTAGGAGATATACCTAATGCTAAATGAGGAGTTAATGGGTGCAGCACACCAACATGGCACATGTATACATATGTAACAAACCTGTACGTTGTTCACATGTACCCTAAAACTTAAAGTATAATAATAATAAAAAAATAAAATAAAAAAATAAAATAAAATAAAATAAAGTAAAAAAAAGAAAAGACATTTAATTGACTCACAGCTCTGCATGGCTAGGGAGGCCCCAGGAAACTTAAAATTATGGTGGAAGGAGAAGCAGACACCTTCTTCACAAAGTGGCAGGAGAGAGTGTGAGTGAAAAGCCCAGGGGAAACTGCCATTTATGAAACCATCAGATCTCATGTAAACTCACTCACTATCACAAGAAGAGCATGGGGGAAATCTGCCCCCATGATCTAATCACCTCCTACCAGGTCCCTCCCTCAACAACTGGGGATTACAATTCAAGATGAGATTTAGGTGGGGACAGAAAGCCTAACCATATCATTAGGAGAATATGAAATTCCAAGGTTTTTTGGAATTAAAAAAATTATTTTTAACTTTTGTGGTATGTAGTAGGCATACATATTTATGGAGTATATGAGCTATTTTGATACAGGCACCCAATGCATAATAATTACATCAGGGTAAATGGAGTACCCATCACCTCAAGCATTTATTCTTTCTTTGTGTTACAAACAATCCAATTATATTTTTAGTTACTTGAAAATGTATAATAATTATTGTAGACTCTAGTCACCCTGTTATGCTATCAAATACTAGGTCTTATGCATTTTATCTAACTATATTTTTGTACCCATTAGCCATCTCCCCTTGGCCGCTCACCCAACTACCCTTTCCAGCCTCTAGTAACCATCATTCTACTCCCTATCTCTATGAAGTCAGTTGTTTTCATTTTTAGCTCCCACGAATAGGTGAAAACAAGTGAAATTTGTCTTTCTGTGCCTCGCTAATTTCATGTAACATAATGATCTCCAGTTCCATCCATGTTACATATGACAGAATCTCATTTTTTGTAGATTGAATAGTATTCCATTGTGTATATATACTACATATTCTTTATACAATCATCTGTTGATGGACACTTAGGTTGCTTCCAAATCTTGGTTATGGTGAATAGTGCTGCAATAAACATGGGAGTGCAGTTATCTCTTCAATATACTGATTTCCACTCTTTTGGGTACATACTTAACAGTGGGATTTCTGGATCACATAGTAGCTCTATTTTTAGTTTTGAGGAACTTCCAAACTCTTCTCCATAGTGGTTGTACTAATTTACATTCCCACCCAACAGTGTGCAAAGGTCCCTTTTCTCCTTATCCTTGCCAGCATTTGTTACTGCCTATCTTTTGGATAAAAGTCATTTTATTTTATTTTACTTTTAAAAATTATAATTACTTTTACTATTCCTTTTTAATTTATAATTTTTATTTTAGGTTTGGGGGTACATGTGAAGGTTTGTTACATAGATAAACATGTGTCATGGGGGTTTGTTGTATATATTATTACATCACCCAGGTATTAAGCCCAGTATCCAATGGGTACCTTTTCTGTTCCTCTACCTCTTCCCAACCTTCCCCCCCAAGTAGACCCCAACGTTTGTTGTTTCCTTCTTTGTGTTCATAAGTTCTTATCATTTAACTCCCACTTATAAGTGAGAACATGCACTATTTGGTTTTCTGTTTCTGAGTTAAAGGATGATAGCCTCCAGCTTCATCTATGTTCATGTAAAAGGTATCTTATTCTTTATTATGACTGCATAATATTCCATGGTGTACATGTACCCTATTTTCTTTATCCAATCTGTCATTGATGGGTATTTTAGTTGATTCCATGTCTTTGCTGTTGTGAATAGTGCTGCAATGAACATTTATTTGCATGTGTCTTTATGGTAGGATGCTTTATATTCCTTTGGGTATATACCCAGCAATGGGATTGCTGGGTCGAATGGTACTTCTGCTTCTAGCTCTTTGAGGAATCACCATACTGCTTTCCACAATGGTGGAATTAATTTACACTCCCACCAACAGTGTATAAGAGTTCCCTTTTCTCTACAACCTCACCAGCATTGATTATTTTTTGACTTTTTAATAATCACCATTCTGACTGGTGTGAAATGGCATCTCATTGTGGTTTTGATTTCCATTTCTCTAATGATCAGTGATATTGAGCTTTTTTAAAAATATGCTCGTGGCTGCATGTATGTCTTCCTTTGAGAAGCGTCCATGTCCTTTGCCCACTTTTTAATGGAGTTGCTTTTCTCTTGTACATTTGTTTAAATTCCTTAAACATGCTGGATATTAGACATTTGTCTGATGCATAGTTTGCAAGTATTTTCTCCCATTCTGTAGGTTGTCTGTTTACTATGTTGATAGCTTCTTTTGCTGTGCAGAAGCTCTTAAGTTTAATTAGATCACATTTGTCATTTTTTGCTCTTGTTGTGATTGCTTTTGGTGTCTTTGTCATAAAATCTTACCTGTTCCTATGTCAATACCTAGGATGGTATTGCCTAGGTTGCCTTCCAGGGTTTTTATAGTTTTGGGTTTTACATTTAGATATTGAATCCATCTTGAACTGACTTTTGTATATGGTGTAAGGAAGGAGCCCAGCTTTAATCTTCGGCATATGGCTAGCCAGTTATCCCAGCACCATTTATTGAATAGGGAGTCTTTTCCCCATTGTTTGTTTGTGTCAGCTTTGTCAAATATCAGATGGTTATAGATGTGTGTGGCCTTATTTCTGGGCTCTTTATTCCGTTCCATTGGTCTATGTGTCTGTTGATAAAAGCCATTTTAACTGGGGTAAAATGATATCTCATTGTAGTTTTGTTTTTTATTTCTCTGATGATCAATGATGTTGAACAGCTTTCATATACCTGATTTCCTTTTGTATGCCTTCTTTTGAGAAACATCTATTCAGATTTTTTTGTTCATTTTAAAATCAGATTATTAGATTTTTTTCCTGTAGAATTGTTTAAGCTCCTTATATATTCTGGTTATTAATCCTTTATCATATGCATAGTTTGCAGATATTTTCTCCATATCTGTGAGTTGTTTCTTCACATTGTTGACTGTTTCCTTTGCTGTGTAGAAGCTTTTTAACTTGTTGTGTTCCTATTTATCCATTTTTGCTTTGGTTGCCTGTGCTTGTGGGATATTACTCAAGAAATCTTTGCTCAGTCCAATGTCCTAGAGAGTTCCCTCAATGTTTTCTTTTAGTAGTTTCATAGCTTGATGTTTTAAAGTCTTTAATCCATTTTGATTCAATTTTTATATATCGTGAGAGATAAGAGTCTAGTTTCATTCTTCTGCATATGAATATGAATATTTCCCCAGCATTATTTATTGAATAAATTTTCCCTTTTCCAGTGTATGCTCTTGGCTACTTATCAAAATGAGATCACCATAGATGTATGGGTTTGTTTCTGCATTCTCTATTCTGTCCATTGGTCTATTTGTTTTTTTTTTAAAGCTGATACCATGCTGTTTTGATTAGTATACATTTGCAGCATGATGTGAAGTCAGGTAATGTGTTCCTCTAGTTTTGTTATTTTTGTTCAGGATAGCTTTGACTATTCTAGGTCTTTTGTGGTTCCATATAAATTTTAAAATTGTTTATTTTTTCAAAAGAATATCATTGGTGTTTTGATAAGGACTGCACTGAATCTGTAGATTGATTTGGGTGGTATGAACAGTTAACAATATTGATTTTTCTAATCCATGAAAATGGAATATCATTCCATTTTTTGGTGTCCTCTTCAATTTCCTGCATCAGTGCTTCATAGTTTTCAGTGTAGAGATCTTTTACTTCTTTAAGTTAATTTCGAGGTATTTTATTTCATTTTATTTGTAGCTACTGTAAATAAGAGTACCTTCTTGATTTCTGTTTGAGATTGTTAGCTCTTGACATATGAAAGTTGTACTGATTTTTGTATGTTGACTGTGTATTCTGCAACTTTACTAAATTTGTTTATCGATTCGAATAGTTTTTTGGTGGAGTCCTTACGTTTCTCCAAATATAAGATCATACCATATGAAAACAAGGATACTTGGTATTCTTCCTTTCCAATTTGTATGCCTTTTCTTTTATCCTCTCCTCTCCTTTCCTTTCGTTTCCTTTCCTTTCTCTTGTCTGATTGCTCTAGCTAGGACTTCCAGTACTCTGTTGATTAACAGTGGTAAAAGTGGGCATCCCTGTTATCTTCCAGATCTTAGAGGCAAGGCTTTCAGTTTTTCCCAATTCAGTATGATATTAGCTATGAGTCTGTTGTAAATGGCTTTTATTGTGTATAGGTATTTTCCTTCTAACCCCAGTTTTTTTGAGGATTTTTTTTTATCATGAAGGGACATTGAATTTTATCAAATGCTTTTTCAGCATCAATTGAAATGGTCACATTGATTTCATCCTTTATTCAGTTGATATAATGTATCACATAGACTGATTTGTGTATGTTAAACCATCTTTGCATCCCTGGGATAAATCCCGCTTGGTCATGATAAGCAATGTTTTTAATGTGTTGTTGAATTTGGTTTACCAATATTTTGTTGAGGATTTTTCATCAGTGTTCACTGGGGATATGGGCCTATAGTTTTGTTTTTTTTTTTCTTGATGTGTTTTTGTCCGGTTTTGGTATCAGAGTAATACTGGCCTCATAGAATGAATTTAAAAGTATTCCCTCCTCATTTTTTTGAAATAGTTTATGTAGGATTTGTATTAGTTCTTCTTTAAATGTTTGGTAAGATTCAGCAGTAAGTCCATCAGGTCCCAGGATTTTCTTTGCTGGGATAGTTTTCATTATGACTGGCTTTGATCTCACTACTTGTTTTTGATCTTTTCAGGTTTTGGATTTCTTCATGGTACAGTCTTGGTAGGCTATATGTGTCTAGGAATTTATGCATTTCTTCTAAGTTTTCCAATTTATTGGCATATAGTTGCTCAGAGTAGCTTCTGTTTATCCTTTTGTTTCTGTGGTATTGGTGGTAATGTGTCCTTTTCCACCTTGTTTTTATTTACTTGAGTCTTCTTTCTTTTTTCCTCAGTTAGTCTGGATAAAGATTTGTTGATTTTTTTTTATATTTTCAAAAAAACAACTTTTTGTTTGACCATTTGTATTGTTTTCTTCATCTCAATTTCATTTGTTTCTGCTTTGATCTTTATTATTTCTTTTCTTCTACTAATTTGGGGTTTGGTTTGCTCTTCTCTTTCCAGTTCTTTAAGACATGTCATTAGGTTGTTCCTTTGTAGTTTTTCTGGTTCTTTGATGTAGGTGCTTATAGTTATAAACTTTCCTCTTATTACTGCTTTCTTTGTATCCCATAAGGTTTGGTATGTTGTGTTTTCATTATTGTTTGTTTCAAGAAATTTTTAAATTTTCTTCTTACTTTCTTCATTGCCCCACTGGTCATTCAGGAGCATATTGTTTAATTTCCATGTGTTTGTATAGTTTCCAATATTTCTTTGTTATTGATTTCTAGCTTTATTCCATTGTGGTCAGAGAAGTTACTTGATACAATTTCAATTTTTAAAAAATGTTTTAAGACTTGTTTTGTGGCCTAACATATGGCCTATCCTTGAGAATGATTCATATGCTGAGGAGAAGAATGCATATTATGCAGCATTAGAGGAAATATTCGTTAAATATATATTAGGTGCATTTTTTCTATAATGCAGATTAAATCTAATTTTTTTTGTTGATTTCCTGTCTGAATGATCTGTCCAATGCTGAACATGAGGTGTTAACATCTCTGGCTATTATTATATTGGGGGCTATCTCTCTCTTTAGCTCTAATGGTATTTGTTTTATATATCTGGGTGGTCCAATGTTGGACGCATATATATTTACAATTGTTATATCCTCCTGCTGAATTGACCCCTTTATCATTGTATAATGACTTCTTTTTTCTCTTCTTTATAGTTTTTATCTTGTAATCTTTTTTTGTCTAAGTATAGCTAGTCCTGTTCTTTATTTGTTTGCCTTTTATGGAATATCTTTTTCCATTTCTTTATTTTCAGTCTATGTATGTTTTTAGAGGTGAAGTGTGTTTGTGTGTTTTTTATAGGCAACATATCGAGTCTTGGTTTTTTATCCATTCAGTGACTCTATGTCTTTTTTTTTTGAGTCACAGTCTTGCTCTGTCGCCCAGGCTGGACTGCAATGGCGTGATCTTTGGGTCACTGCAATCTCCGCCTCCCAGGTTCAAACAATTCTCCTGCCTCAGCCTTCCAAGTAGCTGGGATGACCGGCACCCACCACCAAGCCCGGTTAATTTTTGTATTTTCAGTAGAGACGGGGTTTCACCATATTGGCCAGGCTGTTCTCTTTGCCAGGCTGCTCTTGACTCCTGACCTCGTGATCTGCCTGCCTCAGCCTCCCAAAGTGCTGGGATT
The DNA here is from genome assembly GCF_028858775.2 of Pan troglodytes. Lineage (NCBI taxonomy): Eukaryota > Metazoa > Chordata > Mammalia > Primates > Hominidae > Pan > Pan troglodytes. The sequence goes on from NC_086015.1 coordinate 105,595,056, forward strand.
ACAGGTGTGAGCCACCGTGCCCGGCTCACTCTATGTCTTTTGATTGGAGTGTTAGTTCATTTACATTCAATATTATTATTCATGAATAAGAATTTACTTCTGCCATTTTGTTATTTGTTTTTTGTTTGTTTTTGGTCTTCTCTTTCTTCTTTCCTTTATTCCTGTCTTCCTTTCAGTGAAGGTGTTTTTCTCTGGTGATATTTAGTTTTTTGCTTTTGTGTGTGTGTATCTGTTGTATGTTTTGTTATTTGAGGTTTCCATGAGTCTTGCAAATAATATATTATAGTCCAGTATTTTAAATCGGTGACTTAACACTGATTGCATAAACAAGTAAGCAAATTAACAAATAAAGAGAAAACTAATAAAAATTCAACCTTTTAACTTCCTTCCCCTGCTTTTTAACTTTCTGTTGTTTTTACTTGTATCTTTTTGTAGATAAGATACAAGAGGTCCAAAATTAGATCTCTGTAGTCTCTAACTTAAAAAGTTGTTGTAGTTATTATTTCTCATTGGTTCATCTTTTAGTCTTTTTACTCAAGATATAAATAGTTTACACACCACAATGACAGTGTTGTAATATTCTTTGTTTTAGTGTGTACTTACTATTGCCAGTGAGATTTCTATTTTCAGATGATTTATTATTGCTCATTAACATCCTTTTCTTTCAGACTGAGGATCCCCCTTTAGCATTTCTTGTAGGACTGGTTTGGTGTTGATAAAATCCCTCAGGTTTTGAAGGATAGTTTTGCTGGATATACCATTCTAGGGTAGAAGTGTTCTTCCCTGAGCATGTTATGCATGTCATGACACTCTCTCCTGACCTGTAAGGTTTCCACTGAGAAGTCTGCTGCCAGATGTATTGGAGCTCCATTGTATGTTATTTGTTTCTCTTCTCTTGTGACTTTTAGGATTCCTTCTTCATCCTTGACCTTTGGAAGTTTGATTATTAAATGTCTTGAGGTAGTTTTCTTTCAATTACATCTGCTTAGTATTCTATAACTGTCTTACACTTGATAACAGTATAATGTTGGCTATGGGCTTGTTGTAGATGGCTCTTATTATTTTGAAATATGTTCTTTTGTATTAGTTTGTTCTTGCATTGCTACAAAGAAATATGCGAGACTGGGTAATTTATAAGAAAAAGAGGTTTAATTGGCTTAGGGTTCTGCAGGCTGTACAAGATACATGATGCTGGCATCTGCTCAGCTTCCGGGGAGGCCTCAGGAAACTTACAATCATGGTGAAAGGCAAAGAGGGAGCAAGCACAGCATGTGGCCAGAGCAGGAGCAAGAGGAAGAAGTGGGGGAGGTGCCACAGACTATTTAATAACTAGATCTCATGAGAATTCACTCGCTATTGTGTGGACAGCATCAAGGGAATGATGCTAAGCCATTTGTGAGAAACCTGCCCCCATGATCCAATCACCGCCTACTAGACCCCACCTCCAACACTGGGGATTACATTTCCACATTAGATATGAGTAGGAACGCAGATTCAAACCGTATCATCTTTCGATGCCTAATCTGTTGAGGGCTTTTATCATGAAGGGATGTTGGATTTTATCAAAGGCTTTTTATGTGTCTATTATCTTATGGTTTTTGCTTTTGATTCTGTTTATGTGGTGAATCGCATTTGTTGACTTGTGTATGTTGAACCAACATTGCATCCAAGAAATAAAACCTACTTGATCATGATAAATTACCTTTTTGATGTACTGCTGGGTTTGGTTTGCTAGTATTCTGTTGATATTTTTCTGTCTATGTTAATCAGGGATATTGGCCTTTTTCTATTGTGTCTCTGCCAGGTTTTGGTATCAGGATGATACTGGCTTCATAGAATGAGTTAGGGAAATGCTGCTACTCCTTCATTTTTTGAATAGTTTCAGTAAGAATTTTTATTACTGATTTAATTTCCAAATTTGTTATTGGTCTGTTCAGATTTTTGACTTTCCTCCTGATTAAATCTTGGGAGGTTGTGTGTTTTTAGGAATTTAATTATTTCCTCTAGTTTTCCTAATTTGTGTGCATAGCATGTTCATAATAGACCGGAGGATCTTTTGTATTTCTGTAAGATCAGTTGTGAGTTGTTTTTGTCATTTCTGATTGTGCTTATTTGGACCTTTTCTTTTTCTTTGTTAATATAGCTTATGGTCTATCAATCTTGTTTATTCTTTTGAAAAACCAATGCTCGCTCTCATTGATCTTTTGTATGGACTTTTGTTCTCAATTTCTTTCAGTTGTTCTTCGATTTTAGTTCATTTTTTTCTTCTATTAGCTTTGAAGTTGGATTGTTCTTTTTCATTCTAGTTCCTCCAGTTGCTCTTTTAAGTTGTTAATTTGAGAGCTTTGTACCCTCTTGATTAAGGCATTCAGTGCTATAAATTTTCCTTTTTACACAGCTTTAGCTGCATCCCAAAGGTATTGGTATGTTGTATTATTATTTTCATTTATTTCAAAAAATTTTTTGATTTCTGTCTTAATTTTATTGTTTACCCAAGAGTTAATCAGAAGCAAGTTGTTTAGTTTCCATGTTGCTGTGTAGTTTTTGAGTGATCTTCTTGGTGTTAATTTCTATTTTTATTGCAATGTGGTCCAAGACTAGGCTTGGTACTACTTTGATTTTTCTGAATTTATGGAAACTTGTTTTATGGCAAAGCATGTGGTCAATCTTAGAATATGAGAAAAATGTATATTATGTGGTTTTTCAGTGGAGTACTCTGTAAATGTCTATTAAGTTGAATTGGTCAAGTGTCAAGTTTAAGTTCAGAATTTCTCTGTTAGTTTTCTACCTTAATGGTCTGTCTAATGCTGTGAGGGTGGTGTTAAAATCCCCCATTATTATTGTGTGGCCATCCATAGTTTTTTTTTATAAGTCAAGAAGAACTTGTTTATGAATCTGGATGGTCCTATGTTGGGTGCATGTATCTTTAGGATAATTACATCTTCTTGTTGAATGGACCCCTAAATCAGTGTTTACTGCCATTGTTTGTCCTTCCTGATTGTTATTGGTTTAAAATCTGTTTTATTTGATATAAGAATAGAGGCTCCTGCTCTTTTTTGTTTCTGTTTGCTTGGTAGATCATCCTCCATTCCTTTACTTTGAGCCTGTGTGTGTCATCACATGTGCAGGCTGTTGGGTCTTGTCTTTCTGTCCAGATTGCCAGTCTATGCCTTTTAAGTGGGGGTATGTAGACCATTTATATTCTGGGTAATGTATTGATAGATAAGATTTTGATCCTGTCATCCTGTTGTTGGTTGGTTGTTTTGTAGATTTGATTATGTAGTTGTTTATATTGTCTGTGGGCTATCTGTTTAAGTGTATTTATGAGGTAGCAGGCTTTTGTCCTTTGTTTCTATGTTTACCACTTTGTTAAGAAGCTCCTGTAAAGGTGGTCTGGTGATAACAAATTCCCTTAGTGCTTACTTGACTGAGAAGGATTTTATTTCTCCTTTGCTTATGAAGCTTAGCTAGGTGGGGTATAATATTCTTGGTTAGAATTTTTTTTGCCTTAAGAATGATAAAAACAGGTCCCCAACTTTTCTGTCTTTTAGGTTTTCTGCTGAGGGGCCTGCTGCTAGCCTGAAAAGGTTTTCTTTGTAGGTGACCCAACCTTTCTCTCTAGTTTTCTTAAAGATTTTTTTCTTTTGTTTTGACCTTGGTGAATCTGTTGACTATATACCTGGGGGATGGTTATCTTATATAGTCTCTTGCAGAGGTTCTCTGTATTTTTTGAATGTGTATGTCCTCTTCTCTAGCAAGTTTGGGGAAACTTTCATGGGCTATATATTCAAATATATTTTCCAAGTTACTTACCCTCTATCCTTCTCTTTTTGGAATGCCGGTGAGTTACAAATTTTGTCTCTTTACGTAATCTCATATTTCTTGAAGCCTTTGTTCATTTTCATAATTTTTTTTAATGTTTGAGTTGATTCAAAGAGCTGGCATTAAAGCTCTGAGATTTTTTCTTCAGCTTGATCGATTCTGCTTTTGATTCTTCTGATTGTGTTGTAGAATTATTGAAGTAAATTTTTTAGTTTCTGAAGTTCAATTTGGTTCTTTCTTTATATGACTATTTAATCTTTCAGCCCTTGGATTGTCTTATTGGATTACTTGCATTCAATTTCAACTTTCTTTTTGATCCCATTGAGCCATTGAGCTATTTTGGCATACAGATTCTGAATTCTATGCCCATCATTTCAGTCATCTTACTCTGGCTAAGAACTGTATCTGGGAGACTAGTGTTTATATTTGTAGGTAAGGAGGCACACTGGCTTTTGGAGTTGTGAGTTGTGCTGATTCTTTCTCATGTGTAAGAGCTATCATTCTTCTAACTATGATGTAGGTTGAATATAGTCAGTTGGCTTCATTTCTGGGTGTTTTCAGAGGGTCAGCACTGTACAAAATGTTTATTTGTGGCTGGATCTTTGCGTTAGTTTTCACAGGCAATGCATACTGGTAAAATATATTGTTGTTGTATTTTGGGCTGCCCTCAGTAGGTGGTGCTTAAGAGTGTTAGCTGGCAGATAGGCTATGATATGGTTTGGATTTGTGTTCCCACCCAAATCTCATGTTAAATTGGAGGAGGGACCTGGTGGGAGGTGATTGGATCATGGGGTGGAATTCTCCCTTGCTGTTCTCGTGATAGTGAGTGAATTCTCTTGAGATCTGATGGGTTTAAAATGTATGGTGCTTCCCCCTTATCTCTTTTTCTCTCCTGTCACCATGGTAAGATGTGCTTGCTTCCCCTTCATCCTTCCACCATTATTGTAAGTTTCCTGAGGCCTCCCAGCCATGCTTCCTGTTAAGTCTGCAGAACTGTGAGTCAATTAAACCTCTTTTCTTCATAAATTTCCCAGTCTCTGGTAGTTCTTTCTAGTAGTGTGAAAACAGACTAATATAGAGAACTGGTACCAGGATTGTGGGGCTATGAAGATACCTGAAAATGTGGAATCAACTTGGAACTGCATAATGGGCAGAGATTGGGACAGTTCCAAGGGCTCAGAAGAATAAAAGAAGATGTGAGAAAATTTAGAACTTCCTAGAAACTTGTTTAATTGTTTTGACCAAAATGCTGATAGTGATATGGACAATTAAGTCCAGGCTGAGGTGGTCTTAGACGGAGATGACGAACTTTTCAAGAACTAAATTAAAGGTCACTTTTGTTATGCTTTAGTAAAGTGACTGGTGATGTTTTGCCCCTGCCTGAGAGATCTGTGGAACTTTGGACTTCAGAGAGATGACTTGGGGTATCTGGCAGAAGAAATTTCTAAGCAGCAAAGCATTCAAGAAGTGACCTGGCTGTTTCTAAAAGTGAACACTCATACGTATGAACAAAGAGGTTATCTGAAACTGGAACTTACATTTAAAAGGGAAGCAGAATTTAAAAGTTTGGAAAATTTTCAACCTGACCATATGGTAAAAAAGAAAAACCCATTTTCTGAAGAGAAATACAAGCCAGTTGTAGAAACTTGCATAAGTAAAGAAGACCCAAATGTTAATAGCTGAGACAGTGGGAACAATGTCTCCAGGGCATGTCAGAGACCTTCACAGCACTCCTCCATTCACAGGCCTGGAGGCCTAGGAGGGAAAAATGGCTTTGTGGGCTGGGCCCAGAGTTCTGCTGCTCTGTGCAGCCTTGGGACTTGGCATGCTGCATCCCAGCTGCTCCAACTCCAGCTGTGGCTAAAAGGGGCCAACATACAGCTCAGGCTGTTGCTTCAGAGAATGCAAGCCCCAAGCTTTGGTGGCTTCCACATGGTGATGGGCCTGAGGGTGCACATTTTTCAACTTTAGAAATTCTGTTTTATTCCTTTTGATTATTTCCCTCTATTTGATAAATGTAGCTAATAGGATTCTGAATTCCTATTTAGTGTTATCTATAATTTTGTTGAACTTCCTCAGAACAGCTGTTTGAAATTTTCTGTCTGAAAGGTGACATATCTCTGTCTTTCCATGATTGGTCCCTGGTACCTTTTTTAGTTCATTTGGGGAGGTCATGTTTTCCTGGATAGTCCTGAGGCTTGTGGATATCTGTCAGCTTCTGGATATTGAAGACTTAAATATTTATTATAATATTCTTGGACTGGGCTTGTATGCACCTTTCCTTCTTGGGAAGGCTTTCCAGATACTCGAAGGGATTTGGGTGTTATAATCTAAGTTTTTGCTCTCTCCAGCCATATCTGCATTAGGGAGCACTCCAAGCTCAGTAACACTGTGGCTCTTGCAGACTCACAGAGGTACTGCCTTGGTGGTCTTGGATGACATCTGGAAGAATTTTCTGGATTATGAGTTAGAGACTCTTGTTCTGTTCCCTTACATTACCCCAAGCAAACAGTCTCTCTTTTTGTGCTGAGCTGCCTGGAGTTGAGAAAGGGGTGACACAAACACCCCTATGGTCACTACCATTGAGGCTGCACTGGGTCAGACTTGAAGCCAGCATAGCACTGGGTTTTGCCCAAGGCTTACAATGACCACTGTCTGGTCACTGCCTATGTTCACTCAAGGCCCTAGGCCTCTACAATCAGCAGATGGCAAAGCAAGCCAGGTCTGTGTCTTTCCTTTCTGGTTGGCAAGTTACCCTGAGCCCCAGAGGGGGCCCAGAGATGTTGTCTGGGAGCCAGGGGTGGAGTTGAAAACCCTAGGAATCTATCTACTGCTGTATTCTACTCTGGATGAGCTGGCACCAGAGCCACAAGATGAAGTCTTTCCCTCGCTTTTTTCCACTTTCCACAAGCAGAGGAGTCTCTCTCTGTGGCCACCACAGTTGGGAGTGTGCTGGATAACACCTGAAGCCAACATGTTTCTGAGTCTCACAAAAGGCCCATGATGAGTACTGCTTGTGTATCACTGCTGCTATTTAGAGCCCAAATGCTCTTTAGTCAGTAGGTGATGAATCTTTCCATGATTGAATCTTTCTCTTCAGGTCAGTGGGTTTCTTTTTATTTATTTATTTTATTTTTTAATAATTTTTTTTTATTTCAATTGGTTTTTGAGGAACAGGTGGTGTTTGGTTACATGAATAAGTTCTTTAGCAGTGATTTCTGAGATTTTGGTGCACTCATCACTCAAGTAGTGTACACTGTACCCAATGTATAGTCTTTTATTCCTTGCCACCCCCCATCACCCCCTACTCTTTCCCTGGGATCCCCAAAGCCCAATGTATCAATCTTATACCTTTGCATCCTCATAGCTTAGCTCCCACATATGAGTAAGAACATATGATGTTTGGTTTTCCATTCCTGAGTTACTTCACTTAGGAAAATAGTCTCCAGTCAAGTAGCTGTGAATGCAATTATTTTGTTCCTTTTTTCTTTTGATATTTCATGGTACACACACACACACACACACACACACACACACACACACATATAGCTCATATTTTCTTTATCCACTCATTGATTGATGGGCATTTGTGCTGGTTCCATATTTTTGCAATTGCAAATTGTGCTGCTATAAACATGCATGTGCAAGTATAATGATTTTTTTTCCTCTGGGCAGATACCTAGTAGTGAGATCATTGATCAAATGGCAGATTTACTTTTAGGTCTTTAAGGAATCTCCACACTGTTTTCCATAGTGGTTGGACTAGTGTACATTCCCACCAACAGTGTAAAAGTGTTCCCTTTTCACCACATCCATGCCAACATCTATGATTTTTTTTATTATGACCTTTCTTGCAAGAGTGAGGTCATACTGCATTGTGATTTTGATTTGCTGATTTGATTTTGATTTCCTGATAATTAGTGATGGTGAGCGTTTTTTCATATGCTTGTTGACTATTTGTGTATCTTCTTTTAAGAATTGTCTATTCATGTCTTCGCCCATTTTTTGATGGGATTTTTTTTTCTCATTTGTTCATTGTAGATTCTGGATATTAGTTCTTTGTCAGATGTATAGACTGTAAAGATTTTCTCCCATTCTGTGGGTTGTCTGTTAGCTCTGCTAATTATTTCTTTTGCTGTGCAGAAGCTTTTTAGTTTAATTAAGTTATATCTATTTATCTTTTGTTTGGTTGCATTTGTTTATGGGTTCTTGGTCATGAAGTCTTTGACTAAGCCAGTGTCTAGAAGGGTTTCTCTGAGGTTTTCTTCTGGAATCTTTATGGTTTCAGGCCTTAGATTTAAGTCTTTGATTCATCTTGAGTTGATTTTTGCCTAAGGTGAGAGATGAGGATCCAGTTTCATTCTTCTACATGTGGCTTGTCAGTTGTCCCATCACCATTGTTTGAATAGGGTGTCCTTTTGCTACTTTTATGTTTTTGTTTGTTTTGTGGAAGATCAGTTGACTGTAACTATTTGGCTTTATTTCTGGGTTCTCTATTCTGTTCCATTGGTGTATGTACCGATTTTTATACCAGTACCATGCTATTTTGGTGACTATGGCTTTATAGTTTGAAGTTGGGTAATATGATGCCTCCAGATTTGTTCTTTTTGCTTAGTCTTTCTTGGGCTATGTGGGCTCTCTTTTGGTTCCATATGAATTTTAAGATCATTTTTTCTAGTTCTGTGAAGAGAGATGGTGGTATTTTGATGGGAATTGCATGGAATTTGTAGATTGCTTTTGGCAGTATGGTCATTTTCACAATATTGATTCTACCCATCCATGAGCATGGGATATGTTTCCATTTGTTTGTGTTGTCTATTATTTCTTTCAGCAGTGTTTTGTAGTTTTCCCTGTAGAGACCTTTCACGTTTTTTGTTAGGTATATTCCTAAGTATTTTATTTTATTTTTTTGCAACTATTGTGAAAGGGGTTAAGTTCTTGATTTGATTCTCAGCTTGGTCACTGTTGGTGTATAGCAGAGCAACTGATTTGTGTACTTTAATTTTGTATCCTGAAAGTTTGATGAATTCATTTATCGGTTCTAGGAGCTTTTGGATGGGTCTTTAAGGTTTTCTAGGTACATGATCATATCCTCCGTAAACAGTGACAGTTTGACTTCCTCTTTACTGATTTGGATGCCCTTTACTTCTTCCTCTTGTCTGATTGCTCTGGCTGGGACTTCCAATGCTATGTTGAATAGAAGTGGTGAAAGTGGGCATCCTTGTCTTGTTCCAGTTTTCAGGGGACATGCTTTCAACGTTTACCAATTCAGTATAACGTTGGCTGTGGGTTTGTCGTAGATGGCTCTTATTACCTTAAGATATGTCCCTTCTATGCGGATCTTCCTGAGGGTTTTAATCATAAAGTGGTGCTGTATTCTGTCAAATGCTTTTTCTGCATCTATTGAGATGATCATGTGATTTTTGATTTAATTCTGTTTATGTGGTGTGTCACATTTATTGACTTACATATATAGTAAACCATCCCTGCATCCCCAGTATGAAACCCACTATATCATGGTGGATTATCTTTTTGATATGTTGTTGGATTAGGTTTGCTAGTATTTTATTGAAGATTTTTGCATCTATGTTCATCAGGGATATTGGTCTGTAGTTTTCTCTTTTTGTTATGTCCTTCCCTGGTTTTGGTATTAGGGTGATGCTGGCTTCATAGAATAATTTAGGAAGGATTCTCTATCTTTCTCTATCTTGTGGAATAGTGTCAATAGGATTAGCACCAATTTTTCTTTTAATGTCTGATAAGATTCAGCTGTGAATTGATCTGGTCCTGGACTTTTTCTTGTTGGCAATTTTTTTATTACCATTTCAATCCTGCTGCTTGTTACTGGTCTATTCAGAGATTCTATATCTTCCTGGTTTAATCTAGAAGGGCTGTATATTTCCAGGAATTTAACCACCTCCTCTAGGTTTTCTAGTTTATGTATGTAAAAGTGTTCATAGTAGCCTTGCATAATCTTTTATATTTCTGTGGTATCCATTGTAATATCTTCCATTTCATTTCTAATTGAGCTTATTTGGATCTTCTCTCTTCTTTTCTTGGTTAATCTTCCCAATGGTTAATCAACATCATTTTATTTTTAAAAATAACCAGCTTTTTGTTTCATTTATCTTTTGTGGTTTTTATGTTTTTTGTTTGTTTGTTTGTTTCAGTTTCATTTAGTTCTGCTGTTATTTTTGATTTTTTTTTTCTTCCACTGGGTTTGGGTTTGGATTGTTTTTGTTTCTCCAATTCTGTGAGGTGTGACCTTAGATTGTCTATTTGTGCTGTTTCAGACTTGTTGATATAAGCATTCAATCATTCAATGCTATGAAATATCCTCTTAGCACTGTTTTTGCTGTATCCCAATTTTGATAGGTTGTGTCAGTATTATCATTCAGTTCAAATGATTTTTTAATTTCATCCTGATTTCTTTGTTGACCCAATGATCATTCAAGAGCAGGTTTTTAAATTTCCATTTATTTGCATGGTTTTAAGGGTTTCTTTCAGAGTTGATTTCCAATTTTATTCCACTGAGGTCTGAGATAGTACTTAATATAATTTCAATTTTCTTAAATTTACTGAGACTTGTTTTGTGGCCTATCATATTGTCTATCTTGGAGAATGTTCCATGTGCTGATGAGTAGAATGTATATTTTGCAGTTGTTGGGTAGAATGTTCTGCAAATATCTGTTAAGTCCATTTGTTGTAGGGTATAGTTTAAGACCATTCTTTCTTTGTTGACCCTATCATGATGACTTGTCTAGTGCTGTCAGTGCAGTATTAAAGTCCCCCACTATTATTGTGTTACCATCTATCTCATTTCTTAGGTCTACTAGTAATTACTTTATAAATTTTGGCGCTCCAGTGTTAGGTGCATATATGTTTAGTATTGTGATATTTTCCTGTTGGACTAGTCCTTTTATCATTATATAATGTCCCTGTTTGTCTTTTTTTACTGCTGTTGCTTCAAAGTTTGTTTTGTCTGATATAAAAATAGCTACTCCTGCTCGTTTTTGGTGTCCATTTTCATGGAATATCTTTTCCACACCTTTACCTTAAGTCTATTTAAGTCCTTATGTGTTAGATGAGTCTCCTGAAGACAGCGGAATCTTGGTTGGAGAATTCTTATCCATTCTGCCGTTCTGTATGTTTTAAGTGGAGCATTTAGGCCATTGACATTCAATGTTAGTATTGAGATGAGATGTGAGGTACTATTCTATTCATCGTGCTATTTGTAACCTGAATACCTCATTTTTTTCAATGTGTTATTGTTATATAGGTCCTGTGAGATTTGTACTTTAAAGAGGATCTATTTTGGTGTATTTCAAGGATTTGTTTCAAGATTTAGAGCTCCTTTTAACAGTTCTTGTAGTGCTGGTTTGGTAGTGGTGAATTCTTTGTTAGTCTGAAAAAGATTTTATCTTTCCTTTGTTTACGAAGCTTAGTTTTGCTGGATACAAGATTCTTGGCTGATAATTGTTTTGTTTAAGGAAGCCAGAAATAGGACCCCAATCCTTTCTAGCTTGTATGGTTTCTGTGAGAATTTTGCTGTTAATCTGATAGGTTTTCCTTTATAGGTTACCTGATGCTTTTGACTCACAGCTTTTAAGATTATTTCCTTCATCTTGACTTTAGATAACCTGATGACTATGTCCCTAGGGGATGATCTTTTTGTGATGAATTTCCCAGGTGTTCTTTGAGCTTCTTGTATTTGGATGTCTAGATCTCCAGCAAGGCCAGGGAAGTTTTCCGTGATTATTCCCTGAAATATATTTTCCAAACTTTTAGATTTCTCTTCTTCTTTGGGAACACCATTTATTTTTAGGTTTGGATGTTTAACATAGTCCTAAACATTTTGGAAGCTTTGTTTATTTTTTAAAATTCTTTTTTTCTTTGTCTATGATGGATTGGGTTAATTCAACAGCCTTGCCTTCAAGCTCTAAGGTCCTTTCTTCCGCTTGTTTAATTCCATTGCTGAGACATTCCAGTGCATTTTGCATTTCTCTAAGTGTGTCCTTGATTTCCAGAAATTGTGATTGCTTTTTGTTTATGCTATTTATTTCACTGAAGAATTTTCCTTTCATATCCTGTATCGTGTTTTTGATTTCTTTAAGTTGGATTTCACCTTTCTCTGGTGCCTCCTAATTAGCTTAATAATTGACTTCTGAATTCTTTTTCTGGCAATTCAGAGATTTTGTCTTGGTTTGGATCCATTGCCACTGAGCTGGTATGATCTTTTGGAGGGACTAAAGCAACTTTTTTTGTATATTACCAGAATTGTTTTACTGGTTCCTTCACAGCTGGGTAGACTATGTCAGAGGGAAGGTATGGGATTCAAGTGCTGCTGTTCAGATTTTTGTCCCATGGGGTGCTCCATTGATGTGGTGCTTTCCCCCTTCTCCTAGGAATGGGGCTTCCTGAGAGCCAAACTGTATAGATTGCTTTTGATCTTCTCAATTGAGCCACCCAGAAGAGCTAGTGGGCTCTGGGCTGGTACTGGGGAGTGTCTGCAGAGTCCTGTGATGTGATTCATCTTCAGGTCTTGCATCTGTGGATGCCAGCACTTGCTCCAGTGGACGTAGCAGGGGAGTGAAGTTGACTCTGTGAGGGCCCTTGTTTGTATTTTTGTTTAGCACACTGGTTTTGTGTTCTTTGGCCTCCAGCCAGGTGGTGGCACTTTCAAGAGTGCATCAGCTTCAGTCCTACAGGGAGGAGGAAGCAAACTCACCCTAGGGACACCTGGGTAAGTATTCAGGTTTCTCAGGCAGTGGGCAGGGCCATAGAGCTCCCAAGAGATTATGAACTTTGTTTTTGGCTACCAGGACAGATAGAGAAAGACCACCAGGTGGAGGCAGGGATAGGCATTTCTGAGCTCAGCCTTAGCTTGGGCAGGGCTTGCTGCAGCTGCTGTTGGGGTTGGGGGTGTGGTTCCCAGTCCAATGGAATTATATTCCCAGAGGTATTATGGCTGCATCTGCTGGGTCATACAGGTCACCATGGAAGTGGGGGAAAGCTGGCAGTCACAGGCCTCATCCCATTCCCACACAGCCTGCAGTCCTTAAGGCTGGTCTCACTCCCCTCATCTTCCCCAACAGTACCAATTCTATTTCCAGGAAGCTGGTGACCAGGGCTGAGAGCTTGCCCCAGACCACGAGCCTCCCCATTGTGAAAGCAAACAGACTCCCAGTTTTCCAGCATCTCAGGGAGCCTGCAGCAGTGATCCAGTTTCTTTAAAGGGTCTGTGGATTCTCTTGGCACTCCTGGTATATTCCTGCAATAGTTCATGGAGCAAAAGTTCGTAATGCGAGTCTCCACATGCTGTTCTTTCTGTCCAAGTTGGGGAAGCAAGCTAGTCCCGCTTCCCATCCATCATCTTAACCCAAGTCAGTGGGTTTCTTTCTAGCCCAGGGTGTTTGTAGAAATGTCATCCAAGAACTAGGGCTTGGAATGTTAGAGTCTATCCCAGAGCTATGACCTATGCTCCCTGGGGTTGGGGTAAGAGTGATGCAGGCTCTCCCTTGGCCACTCCAGCTGATGTTTTACTAGGTCACATGCCCCTCAAGTCCACTAGCTCTGAGCCCAGCACAGCAACAGGTTTTGCCCAGGAAATTTTTGTCCTTGTGGCCTGAACTGTCTTTCAAGTTTATTTAGAACCCCAGAGCACTTTAGCCTGTAGTGGCAAGGCTTGCCAGAACTCTGGTTCTGCCCACTGAGATGGGTGATTCTCTCTGGCTAGGAATGGTCTAAATGTTCCCTCTGTGGGCACCAGGTGAGTTTTGCCTGGTGTTGCTTTCACTGTGACAGGGCAGCGCTGAGTTCCAAAGCAAAGTCCCACAATCACTGTGCTCTCCTTCCCCTAAGTGCACAGATTCTCTCTCAGTAATATGTGGCCACTGCCACAGGAAGGGAGAGGGTTGGCTTTGGCAATTCAAGACTGTCTTTCCCATCCTCTGTAGTGCCTCTTTCTGTGATATAAAGTTAAAACTAGGTACTGTGATCATGAACCTGATTTTTTGTTCCTGTGAGGATGCCTTTTCGTGTGGATAGTTGTCCAGTTTGGTGTTCTTGCAGGGAAAATGATGGGTGAAGCCTTATATGTGGCCATTTTGGAAAATAGAGTTTTAAATGTGATATTTGACTCCTTCACCTTCTCAAGATTGATGTGTCTTCCAATCTGCTTTGTACTTTTCAGATTTCCATTTATCTTTTGTTTTTAAAAAAAGTTAAAGCAAATTTTAACAGGAAATAGTTTATAAAAATGGAGAAATTTATAATGAGTTGCCATTGTATATGAGAACTTCCTAAAGTTGAACTGAATTTCAGGGAAATACAATTCCTTAAGAAGGTGGTTAAAATTTCAGGCCCTCTTTGAGCAACAATTTGTGCCTCTGTTATGCTCTGTAGTTATTGAAAACCAAGAGCAAGTTTTCCTAATATACTAGCTACGATTTCAGAAAACTGTCAATCTCATCATGTTTTTATTATGGGAAGGGATCTTAATTGCAACAGAATTTTTAAAAGAAATAGACAGGAGCCATATGGAACTTTATCCATTTTCTGCCAAGAAATTGTCTTCTATTGCAAAAGCTATAGACATCTAAGATACATAGAGAAATTTAATCCTTTATATACAATGATGCATTTGCTTGAGTGACATTGATTGGAAGTACAGAATGAGATTTTTAAAAAATTTTATTTGCTTATTTATTTTTTATTTTTTTGTTTTTTTTTGAGAGTCTCGCTCTGTTGCCCAGGCTGGAGTGCAGTGACGTGATCTCGGCTCACTGCAAGCTCTGCCTCCCGGGTTCATGCCATTCTGCCTCAGCCTCCTGAGTAGCTGCGACTACAGGCTACTCAGGCCACCCCCATGCCCAGTTAATTTTTTTTTTTTTTTTTTGTATTTTCAGTAGAGACGGGGTTTCACCATGTTAGCCAGGATGGTCTCGATCTCCTGACCTTGCGATCCACCTGTCTCGGCCTTCCAAAGTGCTGGGATTACAGGCGTGAGCACTGCACCCTGCCGAGATTTTTATTTTTAAGAAATTATTTAAATGTTATGGTTGTGAATTGAGTTATCCCAAGTGTATTTTTCTGATCATTGGATTTCTAATTTACTTTTATCTAGCTTTAGATTTCCATTCATAAGCACACTTCAAGTTGGCCTCTTAATTGTCAACTTTTACAAGATTTTGTGTGCATCTGTGTGGGTGGGGTTGCTTAAACTGGAAAAAGTAGAAGATAATTTATACTTTGAAAGGTATTTGAAACATATATGGTTAAGAGTAATAACTTGGTTCCAGCAAGTTATGTTTTTCTGAAATCACAACATGAAACTGAATATTAGAATTAAATAAATCTAAGAATATTATTAAATTTCGTATGCCAACTTGTGACATGCAAATTATAGATTGCAGAACAGAGGAACAAATGGGTAACAGCTCCATGTAAGATGGTAGTGTTCAATAGTGTAATAAGACCAGGGAGGAAGGAAACTCTGGGAAGGAGGCTGGGGTTTAGCTCTGAGGAAGACGCATCTTCTCTTGTTAAAAAATACCAGTTAGAATGATGATCATTCAAAAGTCAGGAAACAACAGGTGCTGGAGAGGATGTGGAGAAATAGGAATGCTTTTACACTGCTGGTGGGACTGTAAACTAGTTCAATCATTGTGGAAGACAGTGTAGTGATTCCTCAAGGATCTAGAAGTAGAAATACCATTTGACCCAGCAATCCCATTACTGGGTATATACCCAAAGGATTATAAATCATGCTGCTATAAAGGCACATGCACACATATGTTTATTGTGGCACTATTCACAATAGCAAAGACTTGGAACCAACCCAAATGTCCATCAATGATAGACTGGATTAAGAAAATGTGGCACATATACACCATGGAATACTATGCAGCCATAAAAAAGGATGAGTTCATGTCCTTTATAGGGACATTGATGAAGCTGGTAACCATCATTCTCAGCAAACTATCACAAGAACAAAAAACCAAACACCGCATGTTCTTACTCAGGTGGGAATTGAACAATGAGAACACTTGGACACAGGAAGGGGAACATCACACACCAGGGCCTGTTATGGGGTGGGGGAAGGGGGGAGGGAAAGCATTAGGAGATATACCTAATGTTAATGATGAGTTAATGGCTGCAGCACACCAACATAGCACATGTATACACATGTAACAAACCTGCATGTTGTGCACATGTATCCTAGAACTTAAAGTATAATCAAAAAAATAAATAAACCTAGAAAGGAATCTGAAAAAAAAATTTCAGGCTGCAAAGAATACACTGAACAATTCACCATCTTTCTCAGAAACAGAACTGACTAGGTGTGGTTTGACCTATTTCATATTTGTCTGTTAATTTGTAGTTGTGTCTTTATTTCATTGTGATATAATATACCTCCAGAAAAGTACACCTATCATAATTGCACACAATGGTAAGGTGTTGTGGGAAGTCAGGGACCCCAAATGGAGGGACCGGCTGAAGCCATGGTGGAAGAACATAAATTGTGAAGATTTCATGGACATTTATTAGATCCCCAAGTTAATACTTTTATAATTTCTTATGCCTGTCTTTACTGTAATGTCTGAACATAAATTGTGAAGATTTCATGGACACTTATCACTTCCCCATTCAATACCCTTGTGATTTCCTATGCCTGTCTTTACTTTAATCTCTTAATCCCATCATTTTCGTAAGGTGAGGAGGATGTATGTCGCCTCAGGACCCTGTGATGATTGTGTTAACTGCACAAATTGTTTGTAGAGCATGTGTGTTTGAACAATATGAAATCTAGGCACCTTGAAAAAAGAACAGGATAACAGCAATGTTCAGGGAACAAGAGAGATAACCTTAAACTCTGACCGCTGGTGAGCCGGGCAGAACAGAGCCATATTTCTCTTTCTTCAAAAGCAAATGGGAGAAATATCGCTGAATTCTTTTTCTCAGCAAGGAACATCCCTGAGAAAGGAATGCCTCCCTGAGGTTGGGCCTCTAAAATGGCCCCCTTGGGTGTGGCCATCTTTTATGGTTGAGCTGTAGGGATGAAATAAGCCCCAGTCTCCCATAGCGCTCCCAGGCTTACTAGGACGAGGAAATTCCCGCCTAATAAATTTTTGGTCAGACCGGTTGTCTGCTCTCAAACACTGTCTCCTGATAGGATGTTATCAATGACAATGCATGCCCGAAACTTCATTAGCAATTTTAATTTCGCCCCGGTCCTGTGATCCTGTGATCTCACCCTGCCTCCATTTGCCTTGTGATATTCTATTACCTTGTGAAGCACGTGATCTCTGTGACCCACATCGTATTAGTATACTCCCTCCCATTTGAAAATCACTAATAAAAACTTGCTGGTTTTGCGGCTTGTGAGGCATCACGGAACCTACTGACATGTGATGTCTCCCCCAGACACCCAGCTTTAAAATTTCTCTCTTTTGTACTCTGTCCCTTTATTCCTCAAACTGGCCGATGCTTAGGGAAAATAGAAAAGAACCTATGTGAAATATCGGGGGTGAATTTTGCCCAATATCTGGCTGAATTTCCCCTGATAGTAAGGCTTGGAGGTTGTTGTATGGAGGGAGCAGGGGCCCATGGAGAAGTGACAGAAGGTCTTAACCTGGGTTGAAAAGTGTGGACTTTCAAGAAATAGAAGCAGATGACTTTCAAATGCATAGTAGAGGATAAAGAAACACAACTTTAATTTTTTAGGGTGGCCTATATATTTTGTTTGGAAGCTTAAATTCTCTGTTATCACCTGGTAGTGGCCATCCCTGCTGCTGTGGCCCCTCTTACTGTTACTCTGACCTTCACAGGTCTTTGGGAACTTATCACTCATTGTTGATGGCATTTTTCTTCTGTATAGCAGTCTGCTTTTCTTCCTATCATCAAACAGATTAAGAATGGACACTCTCCTCATCTGTCTTACAATTCTTTATTTAGAGACTAATAAAGGGTTTCATTCCTTGTTTCATATAAAGTCTTTGTGTTAAAACTCTTTTATTTATCTCTGTCTTTCAGTTTCTCACAGTCCCTCCAGAGTGTGTAGTTTGACATAAGATAACTTGAACAATACTTACAAGTCAGCACCACAAATCATCTTTTGCAGCATTCAATTGCAAATGACCCTAAATGACACGGAACACCAAATGGTAGCCTTTGTTACCTTAGAATGAGTTCCTGGATCATTAATTAGAACTTTCAGGAATGAATATGGGATAGATTAGCTATCCATGTTGCCCTAGGATAGACATTCCAGTATACTGATAGAAAAACAAAATGGTAAAAGTAATTCAAAGACAGGTTTGCTGTGCTGCTTTTTTTTTTTCAAAATAAAATTCTCCTTTTCTCTCTCTTTCCAAATTAGCAGATATGTGAATGAATGTGTGTGTTTGAATGGATGACTTATACATCCTGATGTAGAGCTTCATAGGAATGAATTTCAGTGAGGTTTTCTAATACACAAGACCACATCAAAGAAAAAGAAACACCCTTTAACTGTTGACTGGCTTTCACCACTTATTATGTGAGAAAGGAAATGTCAGTAGCTTAAAAGAAGTTCTAAGATCAGTGTATTTGAGTCTTTCTAATTTTAAAATTCTTTATAAAAACCCATCCGAAATATGCATTGGAAGCAAGTAGATTGATACTTCTCAGGGTGCTGGAGAAATTTATTTGTTTTCCCTGAGTGCAAAAGATAAGAGAAATATAATCTCACTCTGGGGAGACCCCCCTGCTGGTTATCAGTATACATGTTAGTTGTGTGCAGTTATTGCTTCTTAGGAACTACTCCTCTGGCTTTCACAGAAACAAAGACTGTACTACAACCATTCATTCACAGAGCCATGGTGAAATATTTGGTGAGGAAAAGGTAGTAAATAATCCAACTGTTGGGGTCATTCAGACCTAAATAGACTTTCTGTTGAAGTGACCTGAAGTTGCCCTAATTCTTTCTCTGTTCCAGGTGTATAGATCCTGTCTTAGAAATGTACTGGGAGGTTAACATGTCAGGCTGTGACTTTATTCTGTCCCTGGAATAACCAAGAATGTTTTAGAAAGTCAATTTGCCCTCACCAGGAGGACTCCACTGAAGTACAGAATCATTGTCTACTGGGGAAAAGTTCCTCTGAAGATGGATATGGCTTCATTTCTGTTTCGTTAGCAGTGCTTCATAGAAGATGATGGATAAACTTAGTTATTTGTTGCTTTACTTATTAAAGGCTTTACCCATTTCTTTTCAATGTAGAAGAATATGGGAGCGTGAATGTGATTGCTGAGATTTCTCATTTTCAGTAGCTCGGGGATCTCCCCTAGAGAAACTGAAGGCATCTGCTTTCAATACTCATGTCTGTAAAACCATCACAGAGAGGGAAATGTGTGAACCTTCGGACTCCAGACACTGCTGCATTTAAAAAGAATTGTTGCTATGAATATTGGAATATTTTCCTTCTGGTCACTGCTTATGACTTATATGTACGGCAGAAGATTGGGGCTTGCTCAGGCATATTACACCCACTCACGAATTCTGAGTTCAAAAATTTTGTGTTTAAAAATTAGCCTCCTTGATTAGATTAATATGCAGAATTGTCAGGTGTTTTAAAACAATGTGCAAGTTATGTCCACATGATTAATGTGAAATGAAAAATCTAGCCAAACTTCTTGTTCTCACACACACAGTTTCCCCAAATTAGAGCATATAGACTTCAATTTTTGTAAAATAATTTTGCCTCAAAGCAATTTTAAGAAAAAATTGATCTGTTTCCCTACTTTGCCTTTCTAAATCTGCCTCATAAGTAATGGAATTTTAAAAGATGTGACAGTCTTATTTCAAATGAAATGAAACAAAATGGCATAAAATAAAAAAAAATACCCAAACTTTCCTTTCCTTTTAGTAAACAGTATTTGTGATGGAAGTTGCGTGGGAGTGAGTCTCCAGAGACCAGTTCTGTGGGGTGGAGGTGAAATCATTTAACCCTCCTTGGCCTTTGTTTCCTCACCTATAAAATGAGGGCACTAGAGAAATGATGTCTGTGGTTTCCATCAGTTCCCTCCCTCTAGCTTTAAACACTATAATTTGCTTTTCTCTGCTATGCACACGGCACTGTCTAACATTCCCTGGGGAATGATACTTTCAGCATTATTTTCAAATAGTATTCAAGAGAGAGAAAACTCCAAGGCAGCAGATCCAGCATTTTCAAATTTTAAGGCTCAACTGAGAAGAAAAGAGTTCATCCAGAAAAGGGTATAAATTCCACTTGACTTACATCGTAGCACTTTCCACACACCTCCATTATGGAAGAGGTTGACATTAAAAAGATTTTCCCATCTTTAATGGCTGTGACTAAGAGTCTTGATTGTACAATATTTTGGCTTGCACTTCATAGTTCCCTCAATGTCCCCATCTATGTCCATGGGTAGCTCTCTAAATACAGCAGCTGTGCCATCTGTTTCAAATATTATTTCAGCCCTCACTGTTTTGGGATAAATTTCATAAAGTGTATTGCATACACACACATTTAATTGAACAAATGAGAAGCCTTTCCAGTTTAAAAAAGCTTCCTAAATGACAAGAAGTGTCCAATTTCCATTCAAATGGTTACTTCGGGGCTTTAAAATGTGTGAATTCATCTAACAGAGGCTGGTGGTGTGTTTTGAGGCAGATGGCTTGATTCTGTGAAGAAAAAAATTAAGTGGAATTTACTATCAATCTTATTTTTTTTGGCAAAAGACTGGCATAATAAAGATGTGTGTATTACTGAGAATGCTTTTTAATAATGATTCTACCTTATGTTTTCCCCCAAGAATATAGTTAACTGACTAGGAAAATCTATTTAGAGATTTTATGTTTATCCATAATGATCAGCTTAGAGAAGAAAAAAAAAAAAAAGAAGAAGCCGCCTGCAAACAGAATTGCTGAAATACAAAAGGAAAATAATGCTCTACAACTTTCTAAAGGAGTCCAAGACGAAAGGAATGCTAAAGTTTATTTTGTTTCTCCTGTTAAATAGTTGCGAAGCCAATTGGAGATTTTTGAGGAAAGGAGAAGGGATTTCACATCTTGTGAGAATGTTTTAGAGTAATATCTTCAGTGGCCATGATAGGTGTTGTATCCAAGACACTTTTTATATTTAAGACCAGAAGTCTTAAAAGTGTGTCACTGGAATTATTCACAGTTACTAGTGGTGTGTATTCTCAAATTTAGACTCATATTAGCACATGTTAAAATTATGTCAAAAGTTCTAGGCTCTAAGAATCCTTTCTTTTCTCATTTGTAGTTTGCAGAACTGACTGAGCTCCTCATTAGTTCTTGATTAGTTAAAACAAAGTATGTGTCTCATACTTCTTGAATATGGTGGTTCAGGAACCTAAGCCTAAGCCAATTGGCTCAGAGCTTCATGTGGCAATAATTACAGATGATTCCCAACTTACGATGGTTCAACTTACAATTTTTCAACTTTACTATGGTGCTTTTAGCTGTGTACATTAATGATAAATACTCATACAACATTTTGTTTTCATTTTTAGTACAGTATTCAAAAATTACATGATATATTTAATATTTTATTAGAAAATAGGCTTTGTATTACATTATTTTGCCCAACTATAGGCTAATGTAAATGTTCTGAGCATGTTTAAGGTAGGTTAGGCTAAGCTATAATGTTCAGTAGGTCAGCTGTATTAAATGTATTTTTGACTTACAATATTTTCAACGTGTAATTGGTTTATCTGGATATAGCATCATCATAAGTTCAGGAGCATCTGTATTGGTTTAGAGGTAAGCATATGACCTAAGTTGTCCCAAACAGTATAAAAGAAAGAGCATTTATTTGAGTGCTGGAGAAAACTAGTTTTTTCTCTCCCAGTGGACATGAAGAGGAAAACATTCAGCCTTTTTTGTCACTGAGAACCTACTGGAAACATAAGGGGAGCCAAGTTTAGAATAAAATGGAGTGTGGATAGCAGGATGAAAGTAGAAAGAACCTGTGGCTTTGACGACATAATTGAGCCTTTAGGTCCCCTGCCCTGCAGTCCATTATGCTTCAGAGTCTCTCTTATGTAGTCAATACTTATTGTTAGAACACTTCTTATTGTTCCTACCATTTGAGTCAGGTATTTTGATACTTGCAGCTAAAAGCATTCCAACAGGTACACTTGAGGATGTGGTTTAGGGTGAGGATGTGACTCAGGGTGAGGCAGGCTCAGACATGTACAACATGAGACCTCTCAATCAAGGGTGTTGGGTCTTCTCCCTTTTTTGAGACACGTATTATTTTTGACATGAAGGACATTGGCTGGAAGAAAATAATGCTACAAATAATTATTAAATTAAGGTGGGTATTGGAGGCTATGCAGTGGAGCCTAAGGCTTTTATGTATTTTGAGATTGACTGAACGTGGCTATTTTCTCGCTAAACCAGTGGTTCTTAAAGTGTAGTCCCCAAACAGTCCTGACTTCTGGTTTCTTCTTACACATGTAAATAACTTAGAAATGTCTCACTTGTCCTCACCACAAGAAACAATGTAGTTCAACAACTCTTCTTAGTCTATCAGGGAATTGAGGTGACAGGGTAAATTGCTATTTGGGAAGCTATTGGGAAGAGACAGGCAAATAGAATCACAGCTTGCCAGAAACACAAACACTGGAGCCAGTAATGGGTAGGAGCATTTGAGTGTTTCTTAAAGGTAACTGAAAAATTGCTGAAGCTGAGTGTGGACAAGCTTGAGAGTTAAAAACTCTTGGAACCCAGTCTTAGGAGGACCTGGACCTGTCATGCTTTTGTGAGATTTATCTGTGGGATCCTGTCTTAGTCTGTTCAGGCTGCTATGACAAAAATACCACACTGGGTAACTTATAAACAATATATATTTATTGCTCACAATTCTGGAGGCTGGGACATCCAAGATTAAGTCTCCAGCAGATTTGGCATTTGGCGAAGGCCCCATTTCTGATGGATAGTCTCTCTTGCAGAGTCCTCACATGGCAGGAGGGGCAAACAGGCTCCCTCAAATCTTATAATGTATTCATTCTCATGACCTAATCACCTCCCAAAGGCCCCAATTCTTAATATAATCAATTTAGGGGTTAGGTTTTAACACATGAATTTTGGGGGTACACACACGTTCATATAGTAGCAGATTCCTACCAGATTCTTTTAGTGAAGATTGGAGAAAAATCCCCTTGTGGTTTTGGCAGGGCAAAAGTAACCATTTTGAAATAAGTCCGGTGTGTTCTTCATATCAAAGTCCTGCCCTGAAGG
The DNA here is from genome assembly GCF_028858775.2 of Pan troglodytes. Classification (NCBI taxonomy): domain Eukaryota; kingdom Metazoa; phylum Chordata; class Mammalia; order Primates; family Hominidae; genus Pan; species Pan troglodytes. Next base: position 105,618,148 of record NC_086015.1, read on the forward strand.
AAAACTAGTTTACTAGACTCTTATCTTATGTGGAGGAAGGGCAATTAGACAACCGAGTCCTCTGTACCTTTTCTGCCTCACATAAGGGAGAAAAAAAGGCTAAGACTTCTGAAGGTCGCAGTCCGAGGACTCAGGCCCATAAGAAACAGCAATTTAATCATAATATTATAGAATGCTTCCCTCCTCAATACCATCACACTACACCAATAGGTCTCCTACGTAATAACAGTGAATTACAATTTGGATCACTGAAAGACAAAAACTGTATCTAAGAATGAATTTCTAGGGAAACCCAAAGACAACATGGGAGACAAAAACAAGGTCGCCAGTGGTGATTGAAGCCTCTGACGCCTATAGCTGTACCACACATTAAATTCAGCCTAACTGCTAGGCAGATAAACATATAAACTCACATTAAAGGCCTATTTACTTCAGTTCCTATTATTCAATAAATCATGTCCAGTTTTCAACAAAAAATTACAACACATGTCAAAAGGCAAGAAAAAAACAAGGCAAGCACCAAAACCAGACTCAGATATAGCAGACATTATGGAATTACTGAGTATAGTCCCAGGATAAGCAGTATCTCCATCACTTGGGAATGTGTTAGAAATGCAAATTTTTGGATCGCATCCTAAACCTACCGAAACAGAAACTGAGGGTGGGGACTAGCAGTCTGTGTTTTAAGAAGCACTCCAGGTGACTGTGTTTGAAGATCACTATATTAAGCAGATGTAAAATTTGTAATTTCTTCCTTTTCCTTACTTAGATTTCTTAGAAATAGTATGGTAAGAAGGTGATTCAAAATGTAAAAGACTCACTGAAAACATTGTTGTGATTTTGACTTTTAGTTTTGCTAAGCAATATCATTGCTCATGAAGAGTTTCAGATGATCACATGTGGTATAGAGTTACCCCCGTTGTGTTTGATTGTGTCAGAGTTACCATTTGACTTGGGAACCTTATCATCATTGTCAACCTTGCAGACAGTGTTTAAGTCCAAATATACAGCTCATAGATCTCCCATCCAGGAGGTTAAAATAATTTCTCAGTGCTGGGTTTTCAGGCCCTAGGGCCCTGGAGACTTTTTTCTACATTGGTTTTTATGAAGGGAATTTGGGAAAAGGGAGAAGATCTTTACATGCGTCCTTTTAAAGGCAGACTGTGTTATTATCTTGCTCTTTTAGTTTACTCAGTCAGTGCTCACTTGCCCTCTGGCCTGATCACAGTTTTGTAGCCACCGGAGAGTCAATTGTTAAGCCTAATGATGGTTGCTTTGAACTCCTCTGAGACTCTGATGTCATAGGTTTCCTTTTAGGTTTTTGATCACCGTTTTCTGTCTTAGGTTGCTCTTGCTCACACACTGGCTGCCTCTCCCCTCTTGGTGCCTGATGTTCGGTGATGATAAATGTTTTTTTATCAAGCCCAAGAAGAGCCATAGCTTGCTATTACTTGCAGAGGCCTCTTAATTTCACATTGGAAAAGCTGAAGTCTGGGGTGGGGAGTGTGTGATAATTTGCTTCATGTATTCATTTGCTCGAAAATACTTAATGAGTACCTACTCTGTGTCAGGCAGGAATCACAGAAACATGATTAGAATAAAGGAATTGTTAATTCCTATGCCAGTACTGCTTTTATAAGTGTATTTGAATAAAAACAAAATGAAAGAAACTAAATCAGTAAAAGTAATACAATAAAAATAAATAGGGAAGAAAAAAAGAAAAATAAAGAGAAAAGGCCACTTGGGAGCTAAGTGCCCTCTTGATTACTAATCACATACGTTTACTTTTCTTTCCTTAATGTTCCACCAGGGCAAAAAATAAGCAAACACTAAAGCAGCACTAGGAAATGTGGAAGAGTGATACCAGCTGAAGCAAAACATTTCTGAATGATATAAAGCAGATAGGATTTGTTTGATGAAATAACCAAATAGAACTGGTAGGTACAGTTAATACAAATGAAAGAGAGTAGCAGTGGAAGAAGAAAGGAGTTTGTTCAATTTAAAACAGAACTTTGAAAAGTTTGGAGGTTTTTGGAAAAGCCCAGGGATCGTAATTATGAAGAGGTAAGGAAGGTATTCAACTTTGTGGCATTTGATAGGAAGGCTAATGAAACTGGGGTGTTTCAAGCACCTGGAAAAAGCATTTCCACCCAGTTCCAACAGAACTGGCATGAACAGTTTGAAAGGTAATAAAGAAGCAGATGGATTCTGCCACTGGGGATAGGCAAGAGATATTTAAAGTGAGTACTGGAATTATAAAGAGAAGTGGAATGGTGCTCCTGGGTAATGTCAGCTGCCAACACGGCTAAACTTTCTCACCTTCTAATGAAAAACTCCCATCCACTACATGACTGCGTTTTTGTGTCTCCCAGAATTCATAGGTTGAAGCTCCAAATTCCAATGGGATAATATTATGAGATGGGGCCTTTGGTGGTAATTAGGTTACGAAGGTGGAATCCTAATGACAGGATTAGTGCCTCATAGGAAGAGACGTGAGAAAAACTTGCTTCCTCTATCTTTGCTCTCTGCCATGTGAGGACACCTCAAGAAGATGGCCTCCTGCGAACCAGGAAGCAGGCCCTCGCCAGACACTGGACCTGCCAGCACCTTAATCATGAACTTCCTAGCCGCCAGAACTATGAGAAATAAATGTTTGTTGTTTAAGCCTTGCATCTATGGTAATTTGTTATAGCAGCCTGAATGAACTAAGATACTGCCCAGCTCGCTAACTATAGTCATGGCTTCTATCATTTGTAATCATGTTCATTATCAAAGAAGCTGTAATTTTCACACTAGCAACCTGTAAATATAAATGAACTACTTATAAATATAAATGAACAACTCAGAATTTCCATATGTTGAAGAAAAAAGCGTAAAAATAAGCCACCAAACGAAACAAACTGAAGTAATTCTTGAAACAATTGAATTACTGGTGAAATATAGAAAAACTTACTGAAACAATTTAATTTGTATCTTAAGAGATATTTGAGGGACACTGCATTCACATAGTTAGAATAGGCCACTAAGAAAAAGTAAAAAAAAGAAAAGGGAGATTTCATAGAAATTAAAATAAACATATGAAACAAATATAACAGAGCAATTGATGTGGAATGTAAACTTCTTAATTTCCAAAAGTGTTTTTCATCTAGATGAACAAGACTTGTCACATTGGAGCTAATTTTTGTTCAGAAAAGGGCCACTTGAATGGGTACATTAACCCACTGTCCAGGTGAAAGAGGACAATAAGGAGGACCTTGGTTAATGAAAGCTGCCTTTAATCTGATTTTGCAATGCTGAGTTGGTTACTGGTGAGATGGGAATATTTGCATGGGATAGTATTATGAGATGGGGAAAGAGTTTTGCAAGAAGGTCAACGTTTTCCCTTTTAAGGTCCAATGTTGTTAGCACCTCTGTCACTGTTCAAGTTTATGAAATGTCCAGTGGCTTAGTAGACAAAGACTGGAGCATATTCTTTGAATTCTTGTGAAATTAGGGAGAGAAAGGACTACCTCAAGAAGGAGATGCCAACCTAGTTATGTGTCAGCTAGAGAGCAATCGAAAAATACAAAAGATGTGACTAAAGTCATACTCCCTAACTGCTGAAGTATATTACACTAATTGCCTAAATATCAATAATAAAGATCAGAGCAGAAATAAATGAAATACAGGCTAGAAAAACAAAAGCTCAGTGAAACCAAGAGTTGGTTTTTTAAAAAGATAAACAAAATCTACAACCTGTTAGCCAGACTAAAGAAAAAAAGATAAGACTCAAATTTAATTATAAATGAAGGAGGAGACCTTACATAAATACAAAGTATCATAAGAGACTACTATGAGCAATTATAGGCCATCAAATTGGATATCTAAAAGAAATGGATAAATTTCTAGAATCATACACAATCTGCCAAAACTGAATCATAAAAAAATAGAAAATCTGAACAGACCAATAATGAGTAAAGAGATTGAAACTGTAATAAAAAACCTCCCAACAAACAAAAAACCCAGGATCTGATGGCTTCACTCTTGAATTCTACTAAACACTGAAAGAATTAATGTCAATCCTTCTCAAACTTTTCCAGGAAATGAAAGAGGAGAAAACACTTCCAAACTCATTTTATGAGGCCAGCATTACCCTGTTACCAAAGCCAAATAAGAAACTACAAGAAAAGAAAACTTCAGGACAATAAAAAATCCCGAATATTAGAATGGATGTGGTTGAACGCCAAATCAGTTTTATGGAAGATCAAGCCAAAAGGTTTTCTTGGAATGTAGTGCAATAAGACAGATGAAAATTGTCAAAGAAACTTGGAAGGAATGATGTCATTCAGTATATGAGGTTTAGATATTCACAAAGCATGTGAAATATTTAGAAATTCCAACATCTTCCTGATAAAACTTGTAAAAGGAGAAGCCAGACAGAATAGGAGGAATGACATAATCCAAGTAATAATAGAAGAATATCTTCTTTTCCAAACTGAGAGACAGTACTGGTTTTTTTTTATTTAAAAGAATTAGAATACAAAACAGCAATATTGCATTAAGGGACCTATGAATATCGGGGAAGAATTTATGAAGTCGTAGGAGAAAGAAAAAGTTTTGCAATTTTCTAGAGAGTAAAAACAGATTATCTGAAAAGGAAGAAAAATCAGAATGACATTGGTGTTTTCTAACACCAAATGCCAGAAAATATGTAGCCATATCTATAAAATCCTGAGGGATTTGAATATTGGATTCTCCATCAGGCAATCTATTACTCAAGAGAGAAGGAAAAGTAAAGACAATTTGAAAGATAGAAAGTTGAACATCTTTGAAAAAATTAAAATTGCTCTAGGATGTTCTTTAGCAAAATGTAAGAGGAAACCAGAAAAGAAGACATGGGATATCATGAATAAAATACCAAATATGACTTATCAATAAGTCTAAGTTGTCATGAACTATTTGCACAAATTATGTGTGAGTTTAATGCAGTCGTTAACTAAGAGTCCTAAAATAAGAGAAACACAGAAGCATAATAAAAGTGTTACTTGGAATACTAATGTAAGTCATTGAGAGGTTTCTTGTAATAAAAACTTACTAAGTATAAGCACACATCTAAAGGTGATATATCTTAGAAATAGAAGCCAAGAAAAAACTATTATGAATTCAAAATTAAGCTGAAAAGAGAAATTGATTGTATAGTAAATTAAAAACTTATTAACCAACACTCCAAGATTATATGATGAGACAGTACATTATTATTAATAACCAATATTATTTGAGGACTTACTACATGACAGATATGCTGCTAGATGGATACTAACATTGTCTCCACTTATAGATGAGAAAACTGAGGACAGAAAAATTAAGTAATTTGCTTAGAGCCATCAGATAGGAGGGAGCAAAGACAGACAATCTAACTTCAATCATGCTCTAAATCACTACTACTCTAATATTATCTCCTCAGCCTCTTATTGGAATATAGATTGTTCAAAAATGACTCCATAATAAAGAGAAACTAACACTCTTGTCTTATACAGTCTGCAGGTATTTGTCCAACATATGTCAGATATATTTATTTTAGCCTGTATACTCTGGAGTATCAGTAACCTAGTATCACAACATTCTGTGTAATAAGTTGCCTCAAAACCTGGTGGTTTGAAACAACTATCATTTTTTCTCATGGATCTGTGGGTCACCTGAGAGGCCTTGTGCTAGGCTTGTCTTGCCTGGAATGGGTTGTCCCAGTTCCACGTGTCTCTCGTCCTCATCTTGGGACAAACAGGCTAGCCAGGGCATAAGCTTTCATAGCATGACAAAGTCACAAAAGAGCAAACCCAAACATACAGGTGCTTTACAAGCCATGGTCTCATCACACCTGTTAACATTCCACTGGTCAATCTACATAGCTGGGGAGGAACTGGAAAGTCATATGGCAAATAATCTAAATGCAAGGGGGGATAATAAATTAAGGTCATTAAGGCTTTACAAAATAATCAGTCTGCTTCTTTTGTAATTGTGTTGGATGAAATAACATATTGTTGCTCATGTGTTCAAAGAAAACTTTTCTTAACCAAAATGATCCTTTAAGGATAGGATGGTGAGATCTTCCTTCCAGCCAAGTATTGAGACAGCCGTGTGCAGCAACTGAGAAGGAAAGGTGAGGACAGTCAAAAAAGTTAAAAGATTTAAGGCAAATATATCTATACCTATATTTAGCAGGAAGGAAGGTGGTGCATGCACATAAGCATGCTTTTTCTGATTCTAGGTAGGGGTTTCAGAGTTTTACAAGCAGTGGGAAGAGCCCTTGCTAAAATAGTCTGGAGATTAGCTTTTTGCCCTAGGTCTGCCACTAGTAAAAGACAAAACTTTTCTGAGTGGCCATTTTCATATCATTAAAGTTGGTCCAGAGGATCTATGAAATTCTTTTAAGTCCTAAAACTTTAAGAAAGATATTTTTAAAAATGAAATATGATGATGGTATAAATTGGAAGTTACTGAAATGTGTTTTATAAAATTAGGAGCAGCAGTTGAATTATAAGAAGCAATAACAGCAAAGGCAGAGCAAGATGGCTGAATAGACACCCCCAGCAATTGACCCCTGACAGGAACACCAAATTGAAAAACTATCCACACAAAAAAGCACCTTCATGAGAACCAAAAATCAGGTGAGTGATCATTGGTTTTAGCATCATATCAAGAAAAAAATGCACTGAAGAAGGTAGGAAATACAGCCTTGAATTACTGATGCTACCCCTCCCCATTCCCTGGATGCAGACATGTGGCATGGAGAGACAATATGTGTGCTTCGGGAAAGAAGAGCACATAGACTGTGGAACTTTGCATTGGAACTCAGTGATGCCCTCTTATAGTGGGAAGCAATACAGAACAGAACTCAGTCAGCACCTACAGATGGAGAATTTAGACCAGCTCTAGCCAGAGTCAAATCGTCCACCCAGTAGTTGGAACATGAGTTCTGGCAATCCCTGCCACTGTGGGCTAAAAGGTAGTGAGGTCCTAAATAAAAGGCAATCTTGGAAGACAATCTAGACCATAAGGACTTGAAAGGCAAACTTGAAAGACAATCTAGATCATATGGACTGCAATTCTTGGGCAAGTCCTGGTACTGTGCTGGGCCCAGAGTCAGTGGACTTGGAAGGTATGTGACATAGTGAGACACCAGCTGGTGCAGCCAAGGAAGTGCTTGTGTCAGCTCTCCCCCAATCCCAGGCTGCAGTGAAGCTCATAGCTTCAGGAGAGACTCCTTCCCTTGGCTTGAGGAGAGGAGAGGAGAGGGAAGAGTAAAGAGGACTTTGTCTTGCAACTTGAATACCTGTTCAGTCACAGTAGGGGAGGGCACCAGGCAGATTCCTGAGGCCCACATTCCAGGCCCTAGCTCCTGGATGACATTTCTAAACACACTTTGTGTCAGAAGGGAACCGATTGCCTTGAAGGGAAGGACACAGTTCTTGAAGTATTCATTCCCTGCTGCCTAAAGAGATCTTGGACTCTGAATAATCAGTAGTGGTATCCAGGCAGTACTTGCAGTGGGACTTAGGTGTGACTCAGAGCTGTGCTGGTTTCAGGTGTGACGCCGTGAATTCCCAACTACGGTAACAATGTGAAGAGACCCCTTCTGCTTGCGAAAAGATAAGGAAGAATAATGGGGACAATGTCTTACAGCTTGGTTACCAGCTCAGCTGCAATGGAGCAGAGGACCAAGCAGGCTCCTCCAGTTCCCGATTCCAGACCTTGGCTCCTGGTTGACTTTTTTGGCCCTACCTTGGGCCAGGAGGTTCCATTGCCCTGAAGGGAGAGACCCCTGCCTGGCAGCATTCACCATAAGCCGATTGAAGAGCCTTTGGCCTTGAGTGAATATTGGCAGTAGCCAAGCAGTACTTGCTATGGGCCTGGGATAGTGGTGGCCAAAAGGAGAAACTCCTATGCTTGAATCTTAAAATATGTCAGTGGCATGACATTTAAAGTGGAAAGGGGAGGGAAGAGTGGGAAAGACTTTGTCTTAAGCTTGGGTACCAACTCAATTGTAATAGAATAGAGCACCAGGTAGATCCCAAAAGTTACCAAATCCAGGCCCTGTCTCCTGGACAGCATCTCCAAACCTTCTCGGGGCTAGGGGACCATGCTGCTCTGAAAGGAAGGACACAAGCCTGGCTGGATTTTTACCAACTGATTGTAGAGTTCTAGGACCTTGAATGAACATAGGAAATAGGCAGGGAGTGGACAGTGTGGGCCTTAAGTGAGACCCAGTGCTGTGTTGGCATTTAGTCTGACCAAAGACAGTTCCAGTGGTAATGGCAAAGGAGTGCTCATGTCACCATCTTCCAGCTCCAGGCAGCTCAGCACAGACAGAGACTACATTTGTTTGAGAGAAAGTAAGGAAAGAACAAGAGTCTATGGTCATCCAGGGAATTCTCCTGGCTCTAACCCAAGACCGCACAGGTTGTACCTCTATAAGTTTGCAAGAGCCATTCAATTACTGGGCTTGGAGTGTCCTGTGAAGCTGGTATGACTGCAGTGAGAATACCTAAATCACAATGCCCAAGTCACTTTAAACACCTGGAAAACCTTCCCAAGAAGAAAAGGTTCAAACAAGCCCACACTGTGACAAATAAAATGAGTAGCTAACTCTTCAATGCCCAGACACCAATGAGCATCCACAAGCATCAAGAACATCCAGGAAAACATGACTTCACCAAACAAACTAAATAAGGTGCCAGGGACCAATTCTAAAGAGACGAAGATATATAACCTCAAACAGAGAATTCAAAATAACTGTTTTGTAGAAGCTCAATGAAATCCAACACAGAGGAGGAATTCTAATCCTGTCAGATACATTTAACAAAGAGATTGAAATAATTAAAAGTAATCAAGCAGACGTTCTAGACCTGAAAAATTCAATTGACATACTGAAGAATGCATGAGTCTCTTAACAGCAGAATTCATCAATCAGAAGAATCAGTGAGCTTGAAAATTATTTGAAAATACAGTAAAAAGAGACAAAACTGGAAAGAATAAAAAAGAAGAATACATCCTGCCTACAAGAGCTAGAAAATAGTCTCAAAAAGGAAAATCTAAGCGTTACTGGCCTAAAAGAAGAAGCAGGGAGAGAGTTTTGGGTAGAAAGTTTATTCAAAGTAATAATAATAGAGAACATTCCAAACCTAAAGAAAGATATTAATATCCAAGTACAAGAACATTATAGACCACCAAGCAGATTTAACCCGAAGAAAACTACCTCAAGGTGTTTAATAATCAAAATCCCAAAGTCCAGGATAAAGAAAGAATCCTAAAAGCAGCATGAGAAAAGGAACCAATCACATGCAATGGAGCTCCAATACATCTCGCAGTAGACTTCTCAGTGAAAACGTTATAGAGCAGGAGACAGGTGAAGTTTACACTGAGAAACTTTAAATATGTCTCTGGCATGACATATTTAAAGTTCTGAAGAAAAAAGATGTATCCTATAATAGTAAATGCAGTAGAAATGTCCTTCAAACATGAAGGCTTAATAAAGACTTTCCCAGAAAAACAAAAAACAGAGGAATTTTATCAGCACCAGGCCTGTTCTACAAGAAACGCTAGAACGAATTCCTCAGTGTGAAAGAAAAGTATGTCAATGAGCAATAAGAAATCATCTAAAGGTACAAAACTCATTGGTAATAGTAAGTACACAGAAAAGCACAGAATATTATAATAATCTCATTGTGGTGTGTCAACTATTCATTTCTTTAGTGGAAAGATTAAATGATGAAATAACCAAAAATAATAATGAAGACAACTTTTACATACATAGAGAGTACAATAAGATATAAATACAAACAACAAAAGTTAAAAAGAGTGGGGAAGAAGTTTGTGTTGAGTCTTTATTAGTTTTCTGTTTGCTTTCTTATAAAATCAGTGTTGTTATCAGTTTAAAATAATGGGTTATAAGATATTATTTGCAAGTGTCACAGTAACTACAAGTTAAAAAATATATGATAGATATGAAAAAACATAAAAAGCAGGAAATTAAAACATACCACCAGAGAAATCACCATCACTAGAAGGAAGACAAAAAGGAAGAAAGAAGAGAAGACCATATAACAGCCAGAAAAAATAAGAAAATGGCAGAAGTAAGTCCTTACTTATAATTAATAATATTGAATGTAAATGAACTAAACTCTCCAATCAAGAGACACAGAGTAGCTGCATGGATAAAAAACAAGACCCAATGATCTGTTGCCTATAAGAAACACACTTTGCCTGTAAAGCCACACATAGACTAAAAATAAAGGGATGGAAAAAGATATAATGGAAACCAAAGAAGAGTATAAGTAGCTATACTTATATCAGACAAAATAGATTTCAATACAAAAACTGTAAAAAGAGACAAATAAAATTATTATTTAATGATAAAGGGGTCAATTCTGCAAGAGGATATAATAATTTTAAATATATATGCACCCAACACGGGAGTACTCGGAGATATAAAGCAAATATTATTAGAGCCAAGGACAGAGACAGACCCCAATACAGTAATAGATGGAAACCATTAACACGCCATATTCAGCTTTAGGCAGATCATCAAGACATAAAATCAACAAAGAAACATTGGACTTAATCTGCACAATAGAACAAATGGACCTAATAGATATTTACATAACATTTTATCCAATGGCTTCAGAATGCACATTCTTCTCAGCATATGGGTCATTCTCAAACATAGATCATAGTTAGGCCACAAAATAAATCTGAAAAAATTCAAAAAATTGAAATCATATCCAGTATCTTCTTTGACTACAGTGGAATAGAACTAGAAATCAATAACAGAGGAATATTGGAAATTGGACAAACAAATGGAATTAAACAATATACTCCTGAATGACCAGTGGGTCAATGAAGAAAGAAGGAAGGAAACTAAAAAACTTCTTGAAACAAATGAAAATGAAAACACTGCATACCAAAACCTATGGAATAAAACAAAATCAGTACTAAGAGGAAAGTTTATAGTAGTAAGCACCTACATCAAAAAACATGAAATGAAAAACCTAATAATGCATCTTAAAAAGCTAGAGGAGCAAGAGCAAACCAAATGCAAAATTAGTAGAAGAAAAGGAATAGTAAAGATCAGAGCAGAAATAAATGAAATTGAAAGGAAGAAAACACTACAAAAGATCAATGAACAAAGCTGTTTTTAAAAATATAGACAAAACTGACAAACTTCTAGCTCGATTAGCCAAGAAAAAAGAGAGAAGACCCAAATAAATAAAATCAGAGATAAAGAGGGAGACATCACAGCCAATACCAAAGAAATATAAAGTATCATTAAAGGTTACATGAGCAAATTTATACCAATAAATTGGAAAACCTTCAAATGGCATATTCCCAGACACATACAAATTTCCAAGACTGAACCATGAAGAAATTCAAAACCAGAACAGATTAGTAACAAGTAATATGATTGAAGCCATGATAAAAACTCTTCCAGCAACAAAAAAGTTCAGGACCTGATGGGTTCACTGCTGAATTTTACCAAAGATTTCAAGAAGAACTAATACTGATCTTACATGAACTATTCTGAAAAATTGAGGAGGAGGGAATACTTCCAAACTCATTTTATGAGGTCAATATTACTCTAATATCAAAACCAGAAAAAGACAAATCAAAAAATAAAACAACGGGCCAATATATCTGACGAACATTGATGCAAAAATCCTCAACAAAATGCCAGCAAACCAAATTCAACAACACATTAAAAAGGTCATTCATCATGACCACGTGGGATTCATCCCAGGGATGCAAGGATGGTGAACATATGCAAATTAGTCAATATGATATATCAATAGAATGAAAGAGAAAAATCATATGATCATTTTAATCAAGGCTGAAAAAGCATTTGATAAAATTCAACAACCATTCATAATAAAAACCCTTAAAAAACTGGGTATGGAAGGAACATACCTCAACACGGTATAAACCATATACAACAGACTCACAGCTTGTATCACACTAAATGGGGAAAAACTGAAAGCCTTTCCTTTACGATCTGGAACGTGACAAGGATGCTCACTCATCACTGTTATTCAACACAGTACTGGAAGTCCTAGCTAGAGCAATCGGACAAGAGAAAGAAAGAGCATCCAAGTTGTAAAAGAAGAGTTCAAATTATCCTTGTTTGCCGATGATATTATCTAGTGTTTGGAAAAACCTAAAGACTCCAACAAGAAACCTAGAACCAATAAACAAATTCAGTTATACTGTAGCATACCAATCAACATACAAAAATCAATACCTTTCCTATATGCCAACAGCAAACAATCTGAAAAAATTTAAGAAATTAATCCCATTCAAAGTAGTTACAAATAAAATGCAATATCAATGAAAGATCTCTACAATAAAAGTATAAAACATTGATGCAAGAAATTGGAGAACACCCAAAAATTGGAAAGATATTTCAAGTTCATGGATTGGAAGAATCAATATTATTATAGTATCCGTTCTACCCAAAGCCATCTTGAAATTCAATGCAATCCCTATCAATATAGCAATGATATTCTTAATAGAAATACAAAAATATCTTAAAATTTACATAGAATTACAAAAGACCCAGAACAGTCAGTGTTATCCTGAGCAAAAAGAACAAAACCGGAGGAATCACATTACCTGACTTCACATTATACTACATAGTTATTGTATCCAAAACATCATGGTACTGGCATAAAAATAGACACATAGAACAATAAATCAGAATAGAGAACCCAGATATAAGTTTATACGTCTGCAGTGAATTCATTTTTGTCAAAGGTGACAAAAACATACACTGAGGAAAGAACAGTCTCTTTAATAAGCAGTGATGGGAAAACTGGATATCCATATGCAGAAGAATAAAACTAGACTTTGATCACTTGCCATATACAAAAATAAAATCAAAATCAATTAAAAACTTAAATATAAAACGTCCAACTATGAAACTACTTAAATTCACTGGAGAAACTCTCCAGGACATTGGACTGGGCAAAGATTTCTTGAGTAATATCCCACAAGCACAAGCAACCAAAGCAAAAAATGAACAGATGGGATCACATCAAGTTAAAAATCTTCTGGACAGCAAAGGAAACAGTCAACAGCATAAAGAGAAAGCTCATGTAATAGGAGAAAATATTTGGAAACTACTCATCTGACCAAAAATTAATAACCAGAATATATAAGGAGCTCAAACAACCCTACAGAAAAAAATCTAATAGTCTAATTTATAAAGGGAGAAAAGATATTAATAGCGATTTCTCAAAAGAAGATACACAAATGGCAATCAGGTATATGAAAAGGTGTTTGACATCACTGATTATCGGAGAAATGCAAATGAATACTACAATGAGATATTATCTTACCCCAGGTAATATAGCTTATATCCAAAAGATAGGCAACAACAAATGCTGACGAGGATGTGGAGAAAAGGGAACCTTCATACACTGTCGGTGGGAATGTTATTTAGTACAGCCACCATGGAGAACAGCATGCAGGTTCCTCAAAAAACTAAAAAAAATACCATATAATCCCGCAATACCACTGTTAGATATATGTCCCAAATAAAGGAAATCAGTATATCAAAGAGATGGAACTGGACATCATTATGTTAAGTGAAATATGCCAGGCACGAAAAGACAAATATTCACATGTTCTCACTTATCTGTGGGAGCTCAAGAAGGTAAAACAATTGACCTCATGGAGGTAGAGTGTAGAAGGATGGTTACCAGAGGCTGGGAAGTGTATTGGATGAGGTGGGGCGGGGAGTGGGATGTGGGGATAATTAGTGGGTACAAAAATACAGTTAGATAGAATAAATAAGATTTAGTATTTGATTGCACAGCATGGTGACTGCAGTCAACAATAATTTATTGTACATTTAAAAATAACTAAAAGTATAATTGGATGGTTGTAACAGAAAGAATAAATGCTTGAGGTGATGGATACCCTATTTATCCTGATGTGATTATGATGTATTATATGCCTGTATCAAAACATCCCATGTACCCTATGTGTGTGTGTGTAGATATATATATGTGTGTGTGTGTGTGTGTGTGTGTGTGTATATATATATATATAAAACCCTCTCTATATATAGGGTACATGAGACACATAAAAATTACATATATATACCTGCTATGTACCCACAAAAATTAACAATAAAAAAAAACATGTTCTCTAAAATGATTAATTATAATTGAGCAATTACTATTGATGTAAGGATGGGTAGATTTTTTAGCATGAAACTGGAAAGCTCAATTCAAACTGGTGTTCCTTTTTGAACAAAAGGCAACAGCAAGGTATTCTAAATTTTTTAGGAAATCAGTACTAGGTGAATCATGAGTAGAAAAGCCTAAATATTATAGAACTAACATTGAGTTACAAGTCATTGACTAGTCTCTGATGCAAAGCGATATACTAAAGTAAGAAAATAATAAGTATAGAGGCTTTACCTTAAGATGTGTTCTTTTCAGTTGACACTGTGTCCCATGTACTTCCTTTATTGTATTATGGCAGCCTATCGTTACCGTTTGTTGTATCAACTCAAAAGGCTAGGGCCATATTCCAAACATCTCCACCTTCCTCTAAAAAGCAGTTATAAATCCACAATCCACTAATGTACATGTATATACATTATAGATTAGGTTAACATACACAAAATGACTTGCTTCACCAACTAGGAGTAGCAATATATCATATCTCTTTTATTTTGCCAATTAATCATTCAAACAACAGTAGTTTCCTATTAGCAGGAAGTCTAACATCTCCTGATGGAGTGCTTCTTCTTCCTTGTCATTCCAGGTTGTTCAGCTGGCTTTCTCAGGCCAAAAGCTAGCAGTCATATTTCCAAGATAATTGCAAATTTGCATTAATCTTCTATGTATAGTTTCTTATTGCCATATGATGCCACTATTGAAGCTTAGTCCTGTCCAGTTCCATAAATGTTCACCAGTTTGTGGTGATACCTTTCTGGTCTAAGTTCCTACATTGTTTTCCCTGCACTCTTGGGTTTAATGTAGAGGGTCCCTGGTTAAGATTCTGAGTTCTGTAGTCCTGTGAACTGAATTTGAATATTGCCTTTGCTTCTTTTTAGCTGTGTGACTAAAGTCAAGTTATCGAACTTTCTGAGCCTCAGTTTCCTCCTCTATAAAATGAAGATAATAATAGAACTTATCTGATAGTGGTGTTGTGAAAATTAAATGAGACAACACATATCAAGCAAACTGCCTGGCACCTCCAAGATTTGCAAGAAGTGTGTGCCCTTACTATCACTATGACTGCTACTATTATTAGTGATGCAGTAATCCTTTCCAGGAGGATAGCAACATTTCAAGTTTGCTGTAGTGCAAAGCTTAGTGTCTTCAGTATTTTCCTATTGGAGAGAAACTGGGGTCTTTATGCAAATTAGTCTACCTTGAGCCCATGGCTCTCCGTACTGCAGCAATTGACCTCCTGTTTGTACATTTCTCCAAGAAAAATGGGAAAGTTTATGATAGGCAACTCATGGATAATTAAATTTGAATGGTCAGTACATATAATCTTACTAGTAACTCAGGAAAATACAAATTGGATAAAAACGAGATAATTTTCTATACCCAATTCATCTACAAAAATAAATTTCTGATAACATCAATCTGTAGAGTTGTGGCACAAGGGCAAACTTCATGTGTTGTAGGTGAGAGGGTAAGTCATTACAACCATTTCAGTTCACACTGTCTCGAAGTTTTAGGGAAAGGAAAAATAAATGTGATTTATTCATAAACTAGAACATTACACAGTATTAAAATGAAGTGTGTGTGTATCTGTCAACATGGATACATTTGAAAAGCATAATGTTGAGTAAAAAAATAAGCAAATTGCTAAAGGATGTATACCATTTGCATACACTCATAAAACACATAAATAAGTATACATACATATGTGATAAAAATATTAAAACATACAGGCTAATATTATATACCAATATGAGGATGTTAGTTACTTCTGGGAAATGAGGGGGGCAGAAAGGAGGAACAGAGTGTGGGCGCAGTGGCTCATGCCTGTAATCCCAGCACTTTGGGAGGCCATGGAGGTCTGATTGCTTGAGGTTAGGAGCTCAAGACCAGCCTGGCCAACATGGTGAAATCCCATCTCTACTAAAAATACAAAAATTAGCCGGGTGTGGTGACGGGTGCCAGTAATCCCAGCCACTCAGGAGGCTGAGGCAGGAAAATCTCTTGAACCAGGAGGCAGAGTTTGCAGTGAGGCAAGATCATACCCCTGCACCCCAGCCTGGACAACAGAGTGAAACTCCATCTCAGAAAAAATAGAAAGGAGGAACAGAGAACCGAGAGGGGTTATAGCTCTCTATATAACATTTTATTTCCTTTAAAAATTTATGGCTATATTGTAACATGTAGTTTGTTACATATGTGTGATGTAGGTAACATCTGTTACATATGTGTGATGGGTTCATAGGTATACATAAAATCAATTTTTCTTTCTGTAAACACCAATTATTTAATAATATGACATAAAATAAAGACAATTGGAAAAATAGCTCTTTTAGGCTTTGAGTTAATTAGAAAACACTTGGGGAAGAATAAAATTAGATAGCTACTTCATATCATATATTAAAGAGAATTCCCTGTGGGGTTTAAATTTTAAATAAAAAGAAAGAGCAGAAGATAATGTAGGCGATTATTTGTCTGATCTTAATAGGAAAACTTTAAACATATAGACAAAAGAAATTTAGGCAAAAAAGCACATTTTTTCTACATAAAATTCAAAGCTCTGCTATGTCCAAAATCTATAAACAAAATATAAATGATGAGCTATTTAAATTGGCATTGTTAACAGGTAAAGGATTTGTAGAAACAATAGACATAAAATTATCCCATGAGAAAAATATGATTATGACACCGACAGACAATTTTCAAAGGGATAAATAACAATGACCAAAGTGTGAATGTGTTCAGGAACATGGTTATTGACTTTATGCCTCTCAGCTCCAAAGTAGCCCTTCAGCACCTGCTCCAACATAATGGACTGCAATCTTTTTTTTTCTTTTGAACTTTTAGGTTCAAGGGGTACATGTGAAAGTTTGTTCCATAGGAAAATTATATATAATGGGGCTCTGGTTTACAGATAGCTTCGTCATCTAGTTAATCAGCATAACACCGAATGGGTAGTTTTTCAATCCTCACCCTCCTCCCACCCTCCACTTTCAAGCAGGCCCTGGTATTTATTGTTCCTTTCCTTGTGTCCATGTGTACTCAGTGTTTAGCTCCCACTTATAAGTGGAACAGGTACTATTTGGTTTCCTGTTCCTGCATTAATTCAGTTAGGATAATAGCCTCCATCCATGTTGTTACAAAGGACAAACTATGCATTTGACAAAGGTCTAATATCCAGAATCTATAAGAAACATAATCAAATCAACAAGCAAAAAACAAACAATCCTATTAAAAAGTGGCCAAAGGACATGAACAGACACTTCCAAAAGGAGACATACATACAACCAATAAGCATATGAAAAAAAGCTCAATATCACTAATCATTAGGGAAATACAAATCAAAACCAAAATGAGATACAATCTCATACCAGTCAGCATAACTATTAATATTATTAAAAATCAAAAATAACAGATGCTGGCAAGGTTGCAGAGAAAAGGGAATGATTATATGCTATTGGTGGGAATGTAAATTAGATTAGCCATGTTGCTCCAAAGGACATGCTCTCATTTTTTTTAATGGCTACATAGTAGTCCATGGTGTAGATGTATATTTTCTTTATTCAGTCCACCACTGATGGGCATTTAGATTGATTCAGTGTCTTCACTATTGTCAATAATGCTGCAATGAACAAAATGTGCATGTGTCTTTATAGTGGAACCATTTATATTCCCTTTGGTGTGTACCCAACAATGGGATTTCTAGGTCAAATGGCATTTCTATTTTAATTTCTTTCAGAAATCTCCAGACTGCCTTCCACAGTGGCTGATCTAATTTACATTCCCATCAGCAGTGTGTAAGTGTTCCCTTTTCTCTGTGATCTTACCATCATCTGTTATTTTTTGACTTTTTAATAATATCCATGCTGAAGGTTTGAGATGGTAACTCATTGTGGTTTTGATTTGCATTGCTCTGATGATTAGTGATATTGAGCTTTATTTCATATGCTTTTTTGTTGCATGTATGTCTTCTTTTGAGAAGTATCTGTTCATATCCTTTGCCCATTTTTTAATAGGGTTGTTTGGTTTTTGCTTGTGATTTGTTTATGTTCCTTACAGATTCTGGATATTAGAACTTTGTCAGATGCATAGTTTGCAAATATTTTCTCCTGTTCTGCAGGTTGTCTGTTTATTAAGTTTCTTTTGCTGCTCAGAAACTCTTTAATTAGGTCTTGTCAATTTTTATTTTTGAAATTGCTTTTGGAGCCTGCATCATGAAGTCTTTGCCAGGGCTTATGTCCAGAATGGTATATTCTAGGTTTTCTTCTAGGGTTTTTGTGGTTTTGGGTTTTTACATTAAAGTCTTTGATCCACCCTGAGTTGATTTTCATATATGGTCAAAAGTAAGGGGTCCAGCTAAAATCTTCTGCATATGGCTAACCAGTCATTCCTGAAGCATTTATTGAATAAGGTGTCCTTTCTCCATTGTTTGTTATTGTCAGCTTTTTCAAAGACAAGATGGTTGTACGTGTATGGCTTTATTTCTGGGTTCTCTAACTTGTTTCAGTTGTCTATGTGTCTGTTTTTGTACCCAGAACTATGCCGTTTTGGTTGCTGTAGCCTTGTAGTATAGTTTGAAGTTGGGTAGTGTGATGCCTCCAGGTTTGTTTGTTTGTTTTTGATTTGGATTACCTTGGCTGTTAGCCAGGCTCTTTTTTGGTTCTAAATGAATTTCAGTCAACAGTTCTTCTAATTCTATGAACCATGTCATTAGTTATTTGATAGGAATAACATTGAATCTGTCAATTGCTTTTGGCTGTATGGTCATTTTAACAATATTAATTCTTCCTATCCATGAGCATGGGATGTTTTTTCATTTGGCTATGTCATCTGTGGTTTCTTTGAGCAGTATTTTGTAATTCTCATTGTAGAGGTCTTTCACCTTCCTGGTTGGTTGTATTCCTAGGTATTTTATCCTTTCTGTGGCAATCAAGAATGGGATTGCATTCTTGATTTGGCCCTCAGCTTGGCTGTTGGTGTATAGAAATGCTACTGATTTTTGTACATTGATTTTGTATCCTGCAACTTTGCTGAAGTTAGTTTATCAGTTCAAGGAGCATTTGGGCAGAGGTTATGAGGTATTCTAGGTGTAAATCCGTATTGTCTGTAAGCAGGGATGGTTTGATTTCCTCTCTCCCTACTTGGATGCCTTTTATTTCTTTCTCTTGCCTGACTGCTCTGACTGGGACTTCCTGTGCTTTGTTGAATAGAAATAGTGAGAGTGGGCATCCTTGTCTTGTTCCAGTTCTTAAGTAGAATGCTTTCAGCTTTTGCCTGTTTATATGATGTTGGCTCTGGGTTTGTCATAGGTAGCTCTTATTATTTTGAGGTATGTTCCTTCAATGCCTCATTTGTTAGTGATTTTTAGCATGAAGGGATGTTGGATTTTGTGGAAAGCCTTTTCTGCATCTGTTGAGAGGTAATGTAGTTTTTTGTTTTTAGTTCTGTTTATGTGATGAATCACATTTATTAATTTGTATAAGTTACACCAACCTTGCATCCCAGGAATAAAGCCTACTTGATTGTGGTGGGTTAACTTTTTGGTGTGCTGCCAGATTCAGTTTGCTAGTATTTGTTGAGGATTTTTAAATCTATATTCATCAGGGTTATTGGTCTGAAGTTTTCTTTTTTTCATTGTGTCTCTGCCAGGTTTCAGTATGTGGATGATACTGGTCTCATAGAATGAGGTACGAAGGAGTCACTTCTCCTTGATTTTTAGTAATAGTTTCAGTAGGATTGGTACCAGCATTTCCTTATACATCTGGTGGAATTTGGTCGTGTATCTCTCTGGTCCAGGGCTTTTACTGATTGGTAGCTTTTTTATTACTGATTCAATTTCAGAACTCCTTATTGGTTGTTCATAGTTTCAATTTCTCCTTAGTTCAATATTGGGAGGTCTTGTGTTTCCAGGACTTTACCCATTTCCTCTAGGTTTTCTGTTTGTGTGCATAGAGGTGTTTGTAATAATCTCTGAGGGTTTTCTGTATTTCTGTGGCAACAGTGGTAACGTCTTCTTTGTCAATTTTGATTGTGTTTATTTCAATCTTCTCTCTTTTTTAAATTAGTCTAGCTAGTGGTCTGTCAATCTTATTTATTTATTAAGAATCAACCTTTGGTTTCATTGATCTTTTACATATTTTTTCTCATCTCCATTTCATTCAATTCAGCTCTAATTTTCATTATTTCTTTTCTTCTGCTAGATTTGGATTTGGCTTGCTCTTGTTTTTCTAGTTCCTCTAGTTGTGATGTTAGGTTGTTAATTTGAGATCTTTGTAACTTTTTAATATGGATGTTTAGCACTATATATTTTCCTCTTGACACTGCGTTTGCTGTGTCTCAGAGATTCTAGTATGTCGTATCTCCGTTTCATTAATTTCAAAGAGTTTTTTGATTTCTGTTTTAATTTCATTGTTTGCCAAAAAGTCATTCAGGGGCCTATTGTTTAATTTAATTTTCATCTAATTGTATGGTTTTGAGAGATCTTTTTGGTATTAATTTCTATTTTTATTGCACTGTGATCCAAGAGTGTTGTTGGTATCTTTTTTTTTTTTTTTAATTTGTTGAGATTTGTCTTATAGCTCAGTGTGTGGTTGATTTTAGAGCATGTCCCATGTGCAGCTGAGAAGACTGTATGTTCTGTTTTTGTTAGGTGGAGTGTTCTGTAGATGTCTGTTAGGTCAGTTTGGTGAAGTGCTGAGTTTGGGTCCCAAATATCTTTGTTACTTTTCTGTCTTAATGATCTGTTTAGTACTGTCAGTGGGGAATTGAAATCTCCCACTATTATTGTGTGGTTATCTTACTCTCTTTGTAGGTCTCAAAGAACTTGCTTTATGAATCTGAGTGCTCAGTTTTGGGTACATAAATATTTAGAATAGTTGAGTCTTCTCATTGAATTGAACCCTTTGCCATTACGTAATGCCCTTCTTTGTCTGTTTTTTAAAATCATTGTTGGTTTAAAATCTGTTTTGTCTGAAATTAGAATAGCAACTTTAGCCCTTTTTGTTTTCCATTTGCTTGATAAATTTTTCTTCATCTCTTTACTTTGAGCCTATGGGCATCATTGTACATGAGATGCGTCTCTTGAAGACAGCATATAGTTAGATCATCCTTTGATATCCTACTTACCACTCTGTGCCTTTTAAGTGGGGCCTTTATCCCATTTACATTCAAGTCTATTACTGATACGTGCAGATTTGAACCTGTGATTGTGTTGTTAGCTGGTTGTTATGTAGACTTGATTGTGTAGTTGCTTTATAGTGTCAATGGTCTATAAACATAAGCACATATATAGACCATTTTTTTTTTTGGTGGCCAGTAATGGTCTGTAATTTCCATATTTATCACTTTCTTAAAGACTTCTTGTTAGGCAAGTCTGGTGGGAATGAATTCCCTTAGCATTTACTTGTTTGGAAGTTATTTTACTTCTCCTACACTTAGAAAACTTAATTTGGCTGGGTATAAAATTTTTTGTTGGAATTTCTTTTCTGCTTTTAAAATGAGCATAATGTCAAGCTTTGTTAGTAGATTAGACTGGAGGGACATTAGTAGGGTAAGGGATGTTCTACTGGGTCTGGTGCTATGTTTTGTTTATGCTGCTGAAGTTGCATCATGAGCCAGTTGTGCAGGAATGTCAGTACATACAGTGTGCTATGCCTCAGCTATATGCCCACAGTGCACACCCTCTCAGTGATCTCACAGCCTCAGCATGGACTTGTTTTACACTTTCATGTGGTCCTCCTAATGCAGAAACTACACAGTGCAAAATGAGCCTGCAGAGGTACCCTGACAACCCCTGCATGCCCACCCGGCAACCTTGGTTACTTGTAACCTGAAGGGTTGTAACTCATGGCTTTTCCAGAGTGACACCATACACTCCAGGTCTGTGTCCACAGTGGCATTGCTGTATTTGCTCTCATACCTGCCCATCCACCAGCTTTGGCTCAGCTGCATACCAGAGGCCTGCTTCCTACTTGCTGGGTGACTGGGACCAACTTTTTGGATTTTCAATGCACTCAGGAAATTTCACATTTCATGGCAAATAATTTAATATGAGCATACTATTCTCTTTTTGACTTTTATAATCACTCCCAGATAGAATGTTCCATACCCATTATGCAACAGAAAGAAAGGACTTGATTCTCCAAAATTAAGTAATTTTGACTTAAGACATTTTTGATTTATTTGTAAATCTTTACCAAGATTTACAATACCTTAATAAGAAAACACAAATACTGCTAGTGATATTCACTTAAAAAACTGCTTACTTATTTGTATTCCAACTGTAGTAAGCAGATATTGACTGAAGTTGGTATCAACAATCAAGATTTATTGACCCTAGGTAAATATTATTGAAAATAATATCAAGGTCAGTACTGGCTCAAGAGACCATTGATCTTGTGTGAAGGCTAAAATTTATCAATATTTCCATTATAGCACTACCTCATATTATAAAGATTTCTTTTATGAACTGTAGTCTTCAGGAAGTATATGGTTCATTCTGAAGGAGGATGAGAAGACCATTTAGAAACTGTTAGAATTATGGGCATGAAGACTAAACAATAATGTAGTTTAGTGGAACATCACAAATTGTTTCCTAAAAGCACTTTTGCAGTTTATTTTTATTTTGGTGATTGCATTTTTATGTGGAGTGTGGCTGGTGCTAGGATGGTGCTGTTGTCAGCCATGTAGAGGCTCATGGAAGAAATGTACAGGGAATCAATAGGTTTAAGAATAAAGATGGCAGAGCAGAACTGGGAGGATGAGCAGAGCTGAGAGGAGTCATTTAGATGTTCACTTGTAATAATACTTCCCTGTTCTGCATAACTCCTTTATGTACAGTTCTACTGTAGTTTGCAGGGTTATGTCACAAAGCGGAAATAAGAACCACAGGCAGCAGAGGGCACCACAAAAAAAATATCCTTAGGAAATATATTCATATTTTTACTGCAGAGAGTAAACTGATACATATGTATTAAAATAAGATTTTGATAGCCAGTGCAAATTCTTATTTTTGAAATCATGGGCTTACATTAAAACAGGACTGACTGCTGCCAGAAATGAGCAAGAACCATCAGTACCAAATCATTAACAAAGAAAGACCTATGTAAATTTACAACAAAAATTTATTGAAACTTTCCTGTAATCCTCCTACTATAGAATCTAAGAACTCTCAATAGCAAATTGTATTGAAAAATATGCTTTATTTGATCAGCAGAGTGATCTTTCAAAAGTGGATTATTCTAATTGTAGTTTACCTAAAGAAATGGTAAAAAAAAATTTACAGTGGTATAGTCTTTCAGCAATAATTAGAAAATCAATCTTTCAGCAGATTATTATTAAAATAATTGTGGACATATATAGATAATATATATGTGGTGTTCACATATAATAAGGGAGAAGCCTATGAGGATTATTAAAGATATGTCAATTATGTATAATTCAAATATGTAATTTCAAGAAAAAAAGGCAAATACTATTACGGGTCAAACACAGAAGAAATACAAATTCTAATACATGTATTAAAAAGTTTACTTTAGTGATAACCAAAGAGATCTAATTATAATTAGCATTAATAATGTGATTTTTTAAAAAGACATTCCAAATTTTAATAATACAGAAAACTACCTAGTGTTGGTAAGAATTTGCAGAAAATGGGGTTTCTCACATGATCTCTTCAGTGAAGTATTAGTCAAAGCTGAGAGAAAGAGGCTTTTGACCATGCAATTTTATTTCCAGGAATGTATCCTAAGTAAATAACAAGAAATTAAGAATTTTAAGCACATGATGGTTTACTGTGGCATTATTGAAAATAATAAAAATTTTAAAATACTCAAAATGTCCAACAATTGTTGAGAGTGGTATCCCCCATGGGTCCTGAGTATTCATCCACATTCTTGGAAAGTGTTCCAGATTGCAAGGCTTATATGTTTTGTGTTCTGAGTAGCTTATGTAGCTAGTCACATAGTCAAATGAGTAGGTCAAGGTGACCACAACCTGACTACCATGTAATTTATAACAGCACATGCCTTGAGAGGAGAAGCCCTGGCTTATGTGTTGCTGGCTACAGTGATTGGCAGCTTGTCAAAAAGCCTCAGACTTTTGGTCCTGGGTTCTTCTCTTGTAATGCAATCTTTTTTTGTATACAGGTGTCAGCTGAAAGCATGGTACACCTTCCTGGGACTTGACAGGAGGGGAAGACAATGCAAGTATGCAGATGATTCTATTTCTTGCTGTTCTGTGAGTGATAAAATCTTTTTTCTCCTACTTATAGTCTTGTGTCTTCTGTCACCATCCATGAATCAGTAACAGGTTAACTTTTTGGCTTACAAGTAGGGTAAAAATCTCAGACTCTTCATGGTTCTTGACACAACAGGGACTTCACTAGTAAGTTAAGTGCATTTGAAAGAGGACTAAGCTGCTGTTGAAAGTTACGGTCTTGAAAAATACTATCAACATACAAAAATGTTCATGACACATTGATTAGAGAAAAAAATGACAAAACAGTACAGTTTGATATATATTTTTAAAAGTATGTACATGCGTGGAAAAATTCTAGAAGTGTACGAAAAGGTGAGTAAGAGCATCTTAAAAACCATTGCATCATGTTTTTCATTCAGTGGTTCTCAAACTTTATTGTGCATCAGAAGTCTGTTAAGATACTGCATGCTCAGTGTCAGCCCCACAGATTCTGATTCAATAGGTCTGGGTGGTGCCCAATGACTTGTATTTCTAACAAATTATCAGGTGATGCTGCTGCTGCTGCTGCTCTTCAGGGAACCATACTTTCAGAACCATCAGTTTAGTCCATGTGGTAGTTCAGTGTACTAGTTATAGACATGAACTCTGGAGCCAACTTCCTTGCATGTCTGTCTGATCCTGCCGTGTCACAGTTTGACTTTGAGTAAGTTTTAAAATTAGTCTTGCCTCATTTTCTTATCTGGAAAATGGGGATAAAATCTCCATTTTAGTAAGATAATAGCACTAAAGCCATAAAAATTGACCCACAATGTCTACCATATTACAAGTGCTCTTATTATGTCGTGTAGACATCATAAATATATTAAAACCAAGAATGTTACTACTGGTTTTTTGTGTTATAGCTATGGACCATTGTAGTGAACAGAGTATAAGATAATAGAATCAGGCACACTGTGTGTACTGTCACCTATGGTATTTAATTTACTCATCTATAAAATGGGGCAACAACTTCTCTCCTGCAGTTTTTGGAAGGCTTCAATGCAATTACATATATGAAATACCTGGGAAGTAACTTACATCAGTTAATATTGATTCTCCTGCTTCTCACACCACTTCTGACCAAGCATCACCCATATATTTATCAAAAATTCATAATCACTTATTTGTTTGAATGTTCTGAATGTTTTTGACTTCAGAGATAAATAGCCCACCCTCTTGAAGCTTACATTATATGGGGAGAAAATTTTAGGTTTAAGACTAGAAGCTAGAAAGACTAGAGCATTGTAATGGAAAAGGAATATTAGGAGTGAGAAAGTTTGATTTATCTGCTATTCTGCTGGTAATTTAATGTTTAGTGTTGAGTAAATCTTTTATCTGTGTTTAACTAGTAAAGTGAGAAGGTTGGGTATATATTTCTAAGATCCTTTAAACTCCTAACAGTCTTTCAATTTAAAACTTCTAATGCTTTATAAATTAGGTGTGAAAAACTGAAATACCTTGTGGACCAGCCATAATAGAAATGTGTGAAATGGCTGGCTTGCTATAGAGAGTGGTGGAGATACAACCACTTGGAGAGTGCATGCCTGTCTAAAGACATTAACATTAAAATTGTTTAAAAATATTTAGCCTGCTTTTAAAAACACTTAAAGAGCTTTGAGATAATCATCTTCTAAATACTTATAGTTGGAATAGTGAGAAAGAATGGCATTCTGCCTTTAAACATGAAGATGAGTTAATGCTGCAAAACAGAATATACTAGCTCTGTTACTGATTAACTCTTTGCATTTCTCATTTCAATACAAACTGAAATTGTAGTAAATGCTGAGCAAGATAGCTAGCTAAATAATTTTAAAAATCTGTCTACAAAGAGTCAGCTTGCGCCTGAGGTTAGAGGTGTGAGGTAGAGTGTTCTATATTTGCACTGCAGGTCGCTGATATTTGAAAGGCACATTAATCATGTTATCAATGGGTAATAATAAAGAATGGAAGTATTTTTATTATACATGTATAGAGATTATGACCTTGAGTTCATTAAAGCAAAAATATCCTTTGGAAGAAGACTTACAGCAAATGGAAGAGATCATGAAAAGAGATCGTAAAATAAAAGATCTTGCTTCTTACTAAAAAAATTTTGTCCTGAAAATTTTCATATCTACTACTTTGCTGGACTTATGATTTTGGAAAATGAGGACAGGGATAAAATAATCTACTTGCATCCTTGCTTTGATTTAACTCAGAATGTTTAATTAGGTTTTCACAAACTAATGTAAATTAAAGAGTAAGAATGTCAAATGAATGCTGGTTGTATAAAATATGGGTTACTTAGGAGAAAAAAATTCACTTTGAAAACATCTGCAAGGAAGAAGGCTTCAGACCTCAAAAACAATGCCATTTGGCATCACTTTTGGGTTTTTTAAGAATATTAAGAATAAGTTTTTTCCACTAAGGTGTTAAAACTTCAGAAAATTATTAAAAACATTTTACATTTAAATATACATTTTACGTTTAAATTTATTTATTTATTTATTTATTTATTTATTATACTTTAAGTTCTAGGGTACATGTGCACACCGTGCAGGTTTGTTACATATGTATACATGCGCCATGTTGGTGTGCTGCACCCATTAACTCGTCATTTGCATTAGGTATATCTCCTAATGCTATCCCTCCCCCTGCCCCCACCCATGACAGTTTAATTTTACTGACAGTTTAATTTAATGACAGTTTAATTACGTTTAAATTTCACTAAGAGGCCAGGAAGAAATCTTTTAATGTTGAAATTTTGTAGTAAATATATTTGATTATTTTTTTAAAGGTATTGAAAACACTTCTAAATTTGAGAACTATAATTTTAGTATAATTTAGAGCATACTTGTTATCACATCAGCATGTTGTGTAACATTTTACTTACTTTATACCTTCATCAAGGTATATCGACATGAAATAAACTGCACATATTTAACATATTAAATTTGATAAGTTATGACATATATGTATACACATTAAATTATCACAGTCAGTATAATGAACATTTAACACACCCTGAAGTTTCTTTTTGCCCTTTTGTAATTCTCCCCTCCAACTTCTCTGACTCTCCTTCTCTCCCCTGCTGTCCCTCTGGCACGTCTAATAGGATTTTGTCATGGGAGCTCTTTATAGTCCCAAAAGACACAATCCTGTATGACATAATCCCAAATGTTGAAATCCCCAAATCTCAAAATCCTAGAAATAAAATTTTGGAAAAAATTTAAAAAATTTGTAAAAAGATATTTATTTACATTTTTTAAATGGATTTATTTGAGAAACATATAAAAACATGACAACACTTCATAGGTCACTTTATGCAATAAAGTAGGCAACAATAACATACATATTTTTGCAAGCATAATACACTGAGGTATACTATGGACAGTCACATGGGTATAATAGTTATGAGCAGATGAACTATATCCATAAAGACATAGGTGAAAAACCAAAATGTATAAAACCTATTACTATGGGTGCTAATTGTGTGTACCTAGCTTTATAATTGCAGTCATCTGAAATACTGTGATGCACAACTGAAGTTTTTGACCAGCTCAACCAAAAGCCAGCATCACCACTGAGCCAGCCCTCCAAAGACCCAGGATCTCATGAATTTTATCTGTCACAAATGCAAATGTACAAAAAGGACATCTCTTCACTTACTGAGGAAGTTTCAATTTTTTAATGTATATGCATCATGTTTACATACAGTCAACATTATGATAATGCACTTCCATGAAGTCACTTTTGCAAAAAATGTATAAAATGAATTTGAACTCACTAATAGTCCAACACAATTTACGGCTCCAGTATTGGAAATGATGCAAAGATGGAATACACAGCATAGTGAATTGTAAAAAATAATGCTGACAATTTAAAATAGTGGGAAAAATGAAATAAAAGAAAAAAATAAAAAAACTGAAAAGAAAATTCAACATACGAAAAAGGGTATGACGGGGTGACAGGATAGATTATGGGCAATTGCATGCAGACAGTGTATAAGAGGTTGCTGATCTTCATGATTATTAACTATATTTGAAGGCCTTACATGATAAATAGCTGCTTTTTTTTCTTTTTTGACATAGCCATTGGAGAATACATTCACATTCATTTTCTATGTGGTATTTCTCTTTTTGAAATTCTTCTGTGATTTGATATACACTGAAACTAGTATTTCTATCTTCTATGCTATGCTTGTATGTTGTTTTTGGTACTTGAAAACCCACTTTGCATGTACTCATACACAGACCACAAATTTGGTGGAAATAATACTGGTGATCAAACAGCAACACCATTGCATAAGTGTCTTCTTATCCTACCATGCACATAATTGTTTTAAAGCCAGTCAGTAACTTCACTGGCTTCTTCAGGCAAATGTGGTTTTAATTAATTAAAATCTCTTGGGAGGTCATCAGCTAGAAGAAATGTCAATGCAGGAAAATGGCACATTTTTAAACTGCAGTTTTTATCATTGCCATTATCTCATGGCCAATCCACTCATCTGAATTTTGTAACAAATGCATTGGGTTGAATGGAGCAAAACAAACTTTATTGGCAACACTTTGAAACTCACTTTTAGAAGCTTTGGTCACATCTAATTCCAAATCCATCATTATAGTTTGGGGACTCAATTGAATTTTTTTCTGCATTTAGACAATAACGTGGTAATAAGTCAATCAAACATGATGTGACTATTTTGTGATTGTGATTCTGGGGGATTTTAGGCATTAGAAAGTTTAGACAGTAGGAATTTGGACGTTAGGCATTTTTGATCTTCTGTAATTTCAGCATTTGGGATTATGGTGTTCAGGATTGTACCGTTAAGAAAATGATCCAAATCCCTGTTTTATGGGCTAGTTTGCACATTCTGGAATTTAATATAGATGGCGTCATATAGTATGCACTCTTTTTTGTCTAGCATCTTCAACTCAATGCATTTATTTTGACATTCATTCATGTTTTTACCCACCTCAACACTCCATTTGTTTTTATTTCTCGGTAGTAGTTTATTGTATGGGTATGCTAAATTTGTTCATCCATTTGCCATTTAGTTTGTTTACAGTTTTTTGGCTAATACAAATAAAGACAAATATTCTTTTACAAGTCTTGTTGTAGATACTGGCTTTCTTTTCTTGTGAGTAAATAATTAAGAGTTGAGTGGCTGATATGATAGGTGTACAGTTATATTTTTTATTAACTGACAAACCATTTAACAAAGTGGTTGTGCCATTTTAAGTTACAACAGCACTTCATGAGAATTTCAGTTGCTGTTCATTCTCACCAACTCTTGGTAGGGTCTTTTTAATTTTAGTCATTCTATTACGTGTGTAGTGATATCTTATTGTGGTCATAATTTGCATTTCCCTAGTGCATGTTGAACATCTTTTCATGTGCTTATATCTTCTTTGGTGAAGCATCTGTTTCAATCTTTTGCCCATTTTTAAATTGGGATGTTTATTTTATTATTATTGCAATTTGTGTCTTTCAAGGAATTGGTCTGTTTCATCTAGCTTCTCAAATCTGTGGGCAAAGACAGTTGTTCATAACATTCTTTTCTTAATCCATTTAATGTCCATGAGATCTATGGCCTCTCATTTCTGATATCGGTAATTTGTGTTTTCTCTCTATTATTCTTAGTTAGCTTAGCTAATGGCTTATTGTTTTCTAAGTTCATTATTTTTAATAGATAAATAATAATTATATATATTTATGAGCTATAATAGGATGTTATGATATACATATACAATATAGAATGATTAAATCAGGCTAATTAACATAGTCATCACCTCACACACTAATCTTTTCTTTGTAGTGAGAATATCCAAAATCTATACTTTTAGCAATTTTGAAATATACAGTACATTATTAAAACTGCAGTCACCATGCTGTGCAATACTTCACCAGAGTTTATTTCTCCCAATTGAAATACTGTAGTCTTTGACTACTGTCTCTTCTTTCCCTGCTCTCCCCTAATCCCAGTCTTTGGGATTCCAGTCTCTAACCACCATTCTATTCTCTACTTCTATGAGTTGCGCTTTTTTAGATTCTACATATAAGTGAGATAAAGGGTTGTTAGTTTTTCCATCCCTGGATTATTTCACTGAGCATAATGTCTTCTAAATTTATTTATGCTCTTGAAAATGACAGAATTTTCTTCCCTTTAAAGGATGAATAGTATTGCCTTGTATATATATACCACATTTAAAAATATTTATTTATTTTTGATACATAATAATTGTAAATATTTATGGAGTACATGTGCTATTTTCATATATGCATACAATGTGTAATGACCAAATCAGGGTCATCAGAATACCTGTCACCTCGAACATTCATAATTTCTTTGTTTAGGGAACATTTCAAGTCTTTCCTTTTAGCTACTTTGAAATATACAATAAATTATTGTTAACTATTGTCATCCTACTGTGCTATCAAACACTAGAATTTATTCCTTTTATCTTACTGTATTTTCATACCCAGTAAACAGCTTCCCTTCCTCCTGCCCTCCCCTCTACTCTTCCCAGCTTTTTCTAACCACCACCTATTCTTCACCTCCATGAGATCAACTTTTTCTTTGCTCCCAACATTTCTTGCAAGGCAGATCTCTGGCAACAAATTCCCTGAATTTTTGTTTGTCTGAGAAAATCTTCATTTTGCCTTCACTTTTGAAGAATAATTTCATAAGGTACAGAATTCTAGGTTAGTGGGTTTTTCCTTTCAACATTTTAAATGCTTCACTTAATTATTTTCTTGCTTGCATAATTTCTGGAGAAATCAGATGTAATTCTTAGCTTTGCTCCTCTATAGGTAAGGTGTTTCTAACTGTGCCCCACCCCACACCCCACCCCTTTGGCTTTTGTCAAGATTTTTTTTTTATCTTGGATTTTCTGAAGTTTGGCTATGATATGCCTAGGTGTCGTTTTTTAAGCATGTATCCTGCTTGGTGATCTTCAATTCTCTGGTTTAATGTTTAACATTAA
The DNA here is from genome assembly GCF_028858775.2 of Pan troglodytes. NCBI lineage: Eukaryota > Metazoa > Chordata > Mammalia > Primates > Hominidae > Pan > Pan troglodytes. Next base: position 105,649,562 of record NC_086015.1, read on the forward strand.
TTTGGGAGAAATTCTCAGTGATTATTGCTTCAGTTTTTTCTTCTGGGCATTTCTCTCTCTTTTGTTTTTCCTTCTGTTATTCTCATTACATGTACATTTCACCTTTCGGAGTTGTCCCACAGGTTTTTGATATTCTGTTTTGTATTGTTCTTTTATAGCTGGAATCCAGGTTGAGGACTATCTTTTTTATTAGCTTTAAGTAAAGTAACTAACACCTTTTCAGTTGGTAGTTGATGCTTTTTTCTATTCTGACACCAACTTATTGGGTAACTTTGGATAAGTTAAATTTTCTAATTTTCTTCAGTTGCCTAATGGTTAGAGTAACTGACATTCTTGTGGCACAGAAAAACAGTGCTTATATTTTGCCTTAACAGAGTTCTAATTTTGTTCTGATACTAATTTCCTTATATTGTTAGCTGACATATATATATATATAACAAAAATATTTCTAAATAAAAAATAATAGTTAACATTTATTGAACAGTTACTCATTGTGAGGTGTTCATGCAAGCACTTCACATGCATTGACTCAGGCCTAGTGGGTGAGTATTGAAATGTCTCCCTTTTACAGGGGAATAGTGAGTAACAGGGAGGTGAAGTAACATGCCTAGGGTCACTAGCTGGTGGATGCTGGAATTTGGGTTCAAATATAGGCAATTGGGTAGAAAGCCCACAATTGTGTCAACTATTTTCTACTGATGTATAAGACTATTTAAAATTTTCTTTATTGAGAAAAATATAATTCCATGAATTAATAAGATCTTATGCTTTAATTGTAAAAAGAAAGCTTTATGTTAAACATTTGGTTAGTTTAGTATCTTGGTATTTTTTTTTCAAAGAACTGTTAAAAAGTTTCTTAAAATCTTTTTACAGCATGTTTAAGCCTCTTGTAAATAGGGGTAGTGGGTAAAAAATATTAATTAAAATATCCACCGGTATTCTTTTCGATTATTTGGTAATCAAAAATTCTGATAATATTGCAGAATTTTCTTAAGTATTCTTCTTTTAAAATCAACTAATTTTATATTTGGCAATTCTCTTGTAAGTTTAGGCAAATAATGTAAATGAGACAGAGTGCTTTGTCAACATGATGATCTAACTACAGATACTAATAATTAAAAAGGGAGAGGATAGATGAAAGGAAAAGAAATCCTACACACAGACTCTGTTTTATTTATCTTGCCTATACTAATCCTATATTTCACAATAATCCCTAAATATTCCTAGAGAAGACTGAGGTGTAAACAGGTAAAATGCTTGCACAATCTCAATGGGTAAAAAGTAGAAGAGAAAGGATTTTTATTCTTGTTCTGATGCCAAACCCCTTGCTTTTGGCACCAGACTGATGTGCTTCTTTATGAAGTGAAAATAGTGACATTGGCTGGCTGAACCTGTCTGTTTTGACAGAGCTAAGAGTGGCAGGTAGGTCAGGGGCATTGTAAGTGTCTCTCAAGAAGATACAAACTACTCCACAAAAAAATAAAGTCACCTTTGAAATCTAAGATATCCAGTCTGTCAAATAAGAACTTTCTGACCCTTCTTTCCTTTGCCTTCTCCTGTTCCAACATTAACGAGACCAGATTCAGTACAATGAAAGAGGAAATCGAGGAGCAAGGTGGATAAATAAAGATGAAGGTTCCAACTCAACTGTTCCCTTAAGTGCTCTTAGTTGGAGGAAGGGAGAAGTTTGGCTCAAATAGCTGCAAGTAATTTTGTTATATTAGACAGGACTCTTTGTTGCCTAAAAGTTGCTAGAAAAGCTGTATGTTTTTATCAGGGGTATCATCTAGGGCTGGAGAAGATCAAGTTTCCCCAGTCAGTAGTGAGAAAAATAATTTGTTTCTTATTTTATCTGAATGTAGCTATTTCAATAAACAGCTTCATTCATACATATTATTTTCTGTTACAGAAATCTGAAAATTAGGATATGCCTTCAAAAGATTTACAGAATGAACATACAAATTATTTCAAGATGAAGGAAAACCCTCTAAGATTCCAGCCTCCTTGAATTCTAGAAATCCCTGCTAATTTCTAACCTTTACTCTTCTGTGTACCTGCAGCTACTCAGTGTTTCATTTTTGATGATAGCTTCTTTGGCCAATTGCTATTTGTGCAATGCACTTTATTTTGTGTTCCGCATTGACTGCTTATTATTCAATGATTTTTTAAGGATCAAGTCATCTTAATAATTATTAAAAGTAGATTTAGAGAGGCAAGGCCAAATATTTCTCCTTTCCTTAACTAGTAGGACTTTATAAAAATCTATTTGATAATGTTCTCAACTTTTCTGCTTGTATTGCATCCATAGCTCAAGTCTGGGTAACATATTGTTTTCTTTTCTTCAAAACGGCCATGTCCAACAGAGTTTCTGCTGCTACAGAAATGTTCTACATTTGTGCTGTCTGATATGGTCATCGTGTGCCACTATGGAGCACCACCTGGTATGCATCACTTGCTATGGAGCACTAAAATATGGTTTGTGTGACTGGAGAACTGAGTGTTTAATTTGAACTTAATTTTAAATTAAACTAAATTTCATATAAATTTAAACAGCCATATGTGGCTAGTGGCTACCATGTTGGATAGTACAGCTATAGAAAATTCATTTCTAAAATTGAATAAACCTCTGTTTCCCACAAAACTCTCCTTGTGGACCTCTCATTTTGTTGCATGCATTCATTCCACTTTAAAGAATATTTCAGAGTAGACTTATTTCTTTTTCTCTTTTTCTTAGAGGTAAACAGATAAGCAAGCCTTAATTTAGGGAAGAAATGCTTTTGCAAAAGCTCAGTATTTCAGGCCAAAGTGTCCATTTGTCTTTAGTAATATCTGGCTTTGAAATGTTGTTGCTGTTGGCACTAAATGAAGGTTTAATTTCCATGCTTTGGTGATGGTATTGATGCACATTAGCAGTGTGTGCGGTACACACAGCGTCAAGCAAACAGCCACATGCATCAAGGTTTGTGCTTAACAGTCCTGCCTCAGGATCCCTGTGGATTCTTTGAGTATCCTTTTAAAGACTCTACTATCTGTTCTATGAGAGGAACAGATGCATCTTTCTATATAGTGCAATCAGCAAAGTTCAGGAGAGGGGAGGCCAGATGCTATTCATATTTCTTTCAGAGTGTAGCGTATATCAGTGGTACTTAAAACCCGTCTTCTCAACAGCACCTCTTTTTTAAAAATTGGTTTCCATTTTGGCTGTTTGAGATCAGGAACAATGGAGCTTTCCTTTTTGTTAATTTCTTTCATTGATTATTGGCCTTTTAAAGGCAGTGCTTTAAGGTATACTCGTATTTTTATTTTAAAACCTGTTTTTCAGAAGTTTCTATCTTTATGAGGAAAACAGTTGTCTTATCTGTAGTCCTTTGAAAATGAGACGATGATTTTATATTAAAGTAGATACTTTTGCTCACAGTATTATCTTTCTTTCAGAAGTAATGTGTATTGTGTACCATGGATAAAGGGATGAGAAAAAAACTAAGTATACATCCATGACTTATTACACATATTGTGCATGCATGTGCACACACACACACACAAACATACAAATCAGTTTGATCCTGCAAGTGGAAGCAACTTCATTAGAATACACCTGTATATTTGTATGTGTGTAAATATATAAGACAGAATTGCTTTTATTTCATACATGACATAATACTTGGCAAAACAATTATAGGGAATTGAACACCACTAAAATTTAGCTTTAGTGTATATTTTCTTAAGAAAATATGATTTCTTCATACAATGTCAAACTTTTCTTGGTAGCAGATATGATTAGTCCCTCTGGCTTTTTTTCCTCTTCTGATTGGCCCCTTAATTCTCTTGGGCTTTTCTAGTGATAGAGAGCTCACTATTCCACCAGGTAGCCTATCATATTGTTAGCTAGCAACTGCTTTAAGAAAACTGTAAATATTAGAGCTGAATTTCCCTCCTTATAACATCTATTCATTCATTCTATTTTTGACCATCTTGGTAAGTATATTTTGCTTAAAAGATCTGCATATAAAGGTCAGCATGCAAACCCCATTGTATTTATGTATACTAGCAACAAACAATTGGAAAATAAAAAAATTTTTAAAATATCATTTACAGTAACATCAAGTTACATAAAATACTTAAGAAAAATTTAACAAAATATACATAAGTCCATGAAAACCACTCTAAGACATTTATGAGAGAAATTAAAGATATAAATAATGAAGAATTATACTATATTAAAGTCACAGCAGATTTTTTTGTAGAAATAGATAGTATGCTACAATTTAAATGTAAATGCAAAGGTCTTGGAAAGAATTTAAAAATGAAAGAACAATGACAACATAAACCGCTCTAGTATAGACGACAGAGTGAGACCTTGACTCTAAAAATCACAAAACCAAAACCAAAAAGAATGGCCAGTAAACATATAAAAAGATGCTGTGCATCATTAGTCATTGGGTAATGCAAACTAAAACCACAATAAGCTATAACTATATACTTCCTGGCACGATGAGAGAATTTCTTTGTATTGGCAAAGATGTGGAGCAATTGGAAGTCTCATTCATTCCTTGCGGAAGCATTAAAATGTGCAACTATTTTGGAAAATATTTTGGCAGATTCTTTTAAAATGAAACATACACTTAACATATGATCAAGCAAACCTACTCTTACATATTTAATCAAGAGGAAAGAAAACATATGTCTGCACAAAAAGATCTGCACAAGAATATGACAGCTTGAATTATTATAGCCCTAAAATGAAAAACATCCAATTATCAACAGGTAAATTGTTAAATAAATCATGGTATATGGATACAATTGAATAGCACTCAGCAAAAAAAGAACAAAGTAATGATACATGCAACAACATAAATGAATGTCATGCTGGGTATGAAGAACCCAAATGCAAAAGAGTATATATACTGCATAGTTCCATTTATATTAAATCCTAGAACAGGTAGAATTAATTTGTAGTGATAGTAGATCAGTGGTTGCCTGGGGACAGGGATTTGACTTAGCAAGGGTTGGTAGTAAATGTTTTGGAATGATGGAAATGTTCTAGATCTTTTTTTTTGTGCTAGTAATCATCTAAGTGTCCACATTTGTAAAAATTATCAGTATACTTAAAATTGGTGAATTTTATTATATTAAAATTATAGTTCACTAAATTTTGTTTTAAAAATAAGGTTAATTTGTTTGAGTTCACTGTAGATTCTGGATATTAGCCCTTTGTCAGAAGAGTAGGTTGCGAAAATTTTCTCCCATGTTGTAGGTTGCCTATTCACTCTGATGGTAGTTTCTTTTGCTGTGCAGAAGCTCTTTAGTTTAATTAGATCCCATTTGTCAATTTTGGCTTTTGTTGCCATTGCTTTTGGTGTTTTGGACATGAAGTCCTTGCCCACGCCTATGTCCTGAATGGTAATGCCTAGGTTTTCTTCTAGGGTTTTTATGGTTTTAGGTCTAACATTTAAATCTTTAATCCATCTTGAATTGATTTTTGTATAAAGTTCATATCCTTTGTAGGGACATGGATGAAATTGGAAACCATCATTCTCAGTAAACTATCGCAAGAACAAAAAACCAAACACCGCATATTCTCACTCATAGGTGGGAATTGAACAATGAGATCACATGGACACAGGAAGGGGAACATCATACTCTGGGGACTGTGGTGGGGAGGGGGGAGGGGGGAGGGATAGCATTGGGAGATATACCTAATGCTAGATGACGAGTTAGTGGGTGCAGCGCACCAGCATGGCACATGTATACATATGTAACTAACCTGCACAATGTGCACATGTACCCTAAAACTTAAAGTATAATAAAAAAAATAAGGTTAAACATTCTTTTTTTGACAGAAAGAACTTTTCAGAGCTTTATTTTGATTTCATGATTTGGATGAAATTGAGGTAGGAGGCAGTACTTGACTCCGGAGGCGGCGCTTGGACACCAGATCAAATTGAGGACTAGGTAAAATAGGGGTGAGGTGGAAGCAGAGTTCCATAAGACACACCCATCAGTGTGCCATGTCAGTTTACCATTGCCATGGCAATACCCAGAAGATACTGCCCCTTTCCATGGCAATGACCTAATGATCCAAAAGTCACTACTCCTTCCATAGAAATTTCTTCATAAATGACCTCTTAATGTACATGTAATTAAAAGTAGGTATAAATATGATAGCAAAACTGCCCTGAGCTGCTACCCTCTGCCTATGGGGTAGCCCTTTGGGAGCAGTCGCAGAGCTGTAACACCACCGGAGCTATAACACTGATGCTTCAATAAAGCTATTTTCTACTATCCCTGACTTGCTTTTTCAGTTCTTTCCTGGACAAAGCCAAGACTCAGCTTGCTTGCCTTGTATCAAAATTGTTAAACCATTATTAGAATTGTTTTCCTGCTTGTAGCATATGATAACTCTAGTACATAACTGATATCATTCAACTATTTACAAAATTTTACAGTTAATGAAGCCAGCCCACTAACAGCTGTCATTTCACCTTTCATAAGTTTGCAAAAGTAAGTGAAATTAATTTAGAAGAAGTCTTTTGATCATAATAAAAAGTTATGCTTCATAGAGTTGTACATGTTAAACTATTGTCTTTGATCACATTTTCCTGAAAACAGCTATTAACTTTTGAAGTGGATGCTGATGCTTCTTCAGCAGATTCTGATACTTTTTGTTTTTCAAAGACGAGTCAATGAAATCACTATAGGTCCATATGTAGATGGTGAACTTGCGAACACATTGCAAATTACATGTCCATCACCAATTTTCTTGAGAAACAGGATTTGAGTTCTTATTTTTTAAAACAAACATGCATTTATGACTTTTTAGCTTCTCATGAATGAAACAGTTAATTGAAAAATAAGCTAAAATGCATTACCAAACAATAAAGTAAATAGGTATTCAATAAACTTCAAAATCCCCGTGGTTACAGTGTTCAGACTACTCTTTATACAGCAGAACATCTCAGCCTGTATCCCTCACGTGTTTCACATACATCTAGCATAGAAATGCCCCAATTGTTCACAGACCCTGCTACATGGTAGTGTGGCAACTTCTTGTGTTTCTAAGAGGAAACCTAGGAATGGCTCTATAGGCGTGTGACAAGAACATTTTCTCAGGGCCCCATTTTCAGGAGGGCCTCACTTTTGGTTGAAAACTGTGCTGTCATCCTCTTGGAATTCTTCATAATTTTATTTTTGAAGTCGTGTTTTGTAAGTGAAGTCTGAGGGGATAGTAAAGCATGCGTGTGAGCAGAGTAGTAATAAACAACAAAATTAGATGGAAGAAAATAAAAGCAACGTGTTTTTAAATGTGGCAGAAAATTCTGATGTAGTTTTCTTGCTAATCAGGACTGCTAGCAGCTTTTATTTTCCTAGGCTGAAGCGTAGTTCAAAGGGTACATTTTGATTCTGGCTTTGCTGGTTTTTCCAGATTTTAAATGTCTTCTTGTTTTGGTGGGATAGCTGTTTTGTGGATTGTAAAGCTGTGTCATATTTCATATGTTCTGTGAAAGGATAGCCATGTTGGAAACAAACTGGGCATATTTTCAGAAAACATTTGTCTGTTGATTGACATTTATTTTTTTCATCGAAATTGATGGTTTTGAATTATAAAAGTAGCCAAAGTTACTGTAAAAAAAATACTGAAGTGCATGACACAAAAAAATTGAAAACCCAGACTCTTACCCCTCACTATCCCATAATTTGGCTTCCTAGAGGGAGCTAGAATTAATGGTTTCGTATCTCTTCTTTTGGAATATATCTCTCTGTGTGTATGTGTGATATACTGTAACTTGCTTTTTTATTCTCAACAACATATTGCAGCTATCCTTCCATGTCAATATGTAAGTATCTTCTGTAGTTTATGGATATACTATAAATTTTTAAACCAATCCCAAATTGGTTGTTTCTAAATTTTTAAAATGTAAATAACCTGTAATGAACAGATTTTTTTTTACATTTATCATTTATAATACACTTTAAGGACATAAAATGACAGAAAGGACATAGGGGCATGAAATAGCTGCATTTTATTGTAAATTGTTAGCTATATTATGAAAATCAAGCACTCTACTTCTGCATAATACCAAGATAGCATCCCTCCCTACTTACTGGCTGAGAATCCTGCTTTAGGCTAATTCTCCAGATCTGAAAACAAAGATTCTACTGCAATGTTCTGCTAAGGATGACAATCATGAATTTGCTTTGATAGTTGCAAATGCAAGTAATTAAAAGATAGGCCCCTGCTTCCCGTTCTTTCTTGAGTTAGTGCTTCAGGGCAAAGGATCAGAAACTCCCCTACAGAGCTGCCCTAACAATATTTAATGAGCACTAGGGAAAGCTTAGTTTTTTATGCCTAAGGCTTCACCACTTTTACTGAGTAGTAAGATCAGAAGGATTGCAGCCTAAAAGGTGTTCTTCCTTATGACTCCTGTACACTTTCAGATTCCACCCACGTTGAGGCTCTCATTAAGGTTGCGGTTGTGATGCCTGCCTCGAAGGAGGGGATTGACAGTTATTTTGATCAACAGGGCTGACAGTTTGGATTTTGGCTTTTTCAATGGTGTTGCTTTAATATTCAGCACGAAGCCTTCCAGCTGCCACCTGTCCTCACTCATCTGTAGACTGGAGGTCTCTCCAGTAGGGCCTGGCCTTGCACCTCCTTTGACCACTGCCTGGCCTTCCTCATTCCCATCCTGGGGTGAGTCATTATCTCTGGTCCTACTTTGTATCAAGGAGTTCAAGAAGGTTTTTGTTCTGTTTGGACACTTGCTTTTTTCTGACATCAGCTGAAATCTCAATGACTTCACAAGCTTCCTTCCCTCCCCTACTCATCAACCTGGGTGCCAATTGATTCCAAGTCCTCTGAAGAATTCTGTCTTCTTTCTGTCCCTTCTTTTAGATTTTTTTCCTTACCCTCTCTCTAATGTTTGTGTTTACTTTTTGAACTTTTAATCAATATCAAATAAAAACAAATGTAGACTTAAGTAAGGAGATACTTTATTGCAAGAGGGGGAAAGAGACATTTGCAACAGTGGAAGGGACACTATTGCAATAGGGAGAATGCTTGGGCCATGAGATCGGCAAGCATCTGAAAGGTTGATCAGATAAGCCTTGTCTTTTAGAGGGAGGAATAAACAAGGAATAACAAGAACTAGATGTGAGGAAATAGGATGAGTGAGTGGCTGTGAAAAGCCACAAGACAAGTGAATGTTTTACACCAAGGTCAATATGCTTTTGGGAAGGGCTCTATGCTGGCCCAGACTGAGGCTGGATCAATGGCCAGGGGCCTGGAAGAAGGAGAGAAGTTAACCAATGGGGACAAAACAGTCAACTAATCATTCGTAAGGCCAAGAACAGGAAGAGGAATTTGGAGCTTCTGCGTCTGATCTTGTCATACGTAGACAAGAAGGGGCATCTATGAGTCTTGCATAAGTCATGTGGGGAAGGATATTTCTTTACAATAAGGTGGTTTCCATGGAGAGATTTAACAGTCGCTGTTTCCCAGGATCACAGTGTTCATGCAAAGTTCAGTGTTGCTGTTGGTCATCCTCATTCTTTGTCCCTAATGTGACTATTCTTTTCAGAAATGTGGTTTCTGACTCCCTCATGCCTGCACTTGAGATTCACTAGGCTTATCATTACCTCTCTCAGCTCTTGTCTTACCTAAATTTTTTTCTTTGGAATTTCTGTTGCTATTATTTTAAAAAATGTTCTTAACTTATAAAAGAGTGATGAAAGTATGTAAAAGAAAGTGGAGTCAATTCCACTGAAGCCACAGGAACTGAGAGCTTGATGGGTGGCTTTCCAAGTGATAATTGGTGCCAAAGAAGTGGGAAAGGGTAGGGCAGGATAATAATCATTTTTCATTTTTTTACATGATTAAGTGAAGGTTTAAAATACAAAGCCTTTGGGGAGAAAAAGGTAATTTTTTAATAAAAATGCAGCACATGCCGATGGCCTAAGAAGTCTGTAAAAAATTACAGCAAAAAGTTACTGACTCTGCTTATTCACTCCCTTATTTTAGATCCATTATCCAGAAACAATACTTTTTATGTTTTCACTTATTTATTCTGTTAGATACTCCCATATCTTTTATTAATATGCCAATAAAATGTATCTTTCTTTATTAATCTAAATAGTGTCATTAATTCCCTGATAGGCTGGCACTACATAGTCCTATATCCTGCTCACTGCTACTTTTAGTCCAATTGATGAATGGTATAAATATATTGCTATGATTATAGAAATATTTTTATTGAAAAACAATATACTATTTTAATGTTTCTTTTCCTGTGTGGTTTTTGTTTTGTTTCCTGCAGCTCACCATTACCTTTTATTTCACTTACATTCTTTTTTCACAGTTTCAGTTTTCTCAAATTCTCATTATATCTGGTAGTTCACTTCCACATTTTACCATGATCCTGGAGTCCTCTTTTGCCCTTCTCTACTCTGTACCATGGAACTCTAGATAAGCTTCATGACTGCCATGTAGGTTTTTCTTCTCTATTTTTTTTTTTCCAAGTTAGATCCTCTATTTTCTTGTCTTCTTTCTTGGTTTACTTTCTCCTTTTGCAGAAGTCACATTTTAAGTAACTTTCTATGAAAAGGTGATAGGGAGGTACATTGTTTGAGTTTTAAAGTATCTCCATTCTGCTCTTTTATCTAACCAGTAATTTGGATAGGTGTAGGGGTCTAACTACAAATCATTTTTCCTTACAACTTTGAAGGCATTGCTTTGAAACAACGGCTTTCTAGCATTCAGCATGGCTGTTGAAAACGCTGCTGTAATTTCCTTGCTACTTCTTTGTTGATGGTCTGTTTTTCCTCTGGATTCCTTTAAATACTCTCTTTATACTTGGTGTTCTAATATTTCACTTAAATTTATCTGGGTTTGGCTCCATTTTCATTCATTTTGCAGGGCCCTTGATAGGTCCTTCAGTTCTAAATATTGTTTCTGTAATAACTTTCTCTCCTTTTTTTTCCCAATCTTTTCTCCCTGAAATTCTTTTAATTGGATATTATTCTTTCTGGATTAATCCTCTGTATTGCTCATCAGAAAAGATTATATCTTATATCTCATTTGCTTATTGTTTGATTTCAGGGAGATTTCTTTATTAAATAAAACTTTATTGTTAACTTATTGATGAATTTATAATTTGGGTGATTGCATTTTTTTATTTCTGAGAAATGATATACCTTTTTCATGTTATTTGTATTTATAATTGTCTTATCTGTCTGGAGATACTAATTAGTACTTTTTAGAATTATATATTGATTTTGTTTGTGCCTGTTCTCTGAATTAGCTCTCTTTTTCCTCTGGAGTAATTTTTTCCCTACTGGCTTATCTCTCTATCTCTCTTTTGTATTGTAAGTTTTCCTTAAAAGTTTGGTAACTTCTTCCTCTGGAGTAATTTTTTTCTTATTGGCTTATCTCTCTCTCTCTTTCTCTATCTTTTATATTGTAAGTTTGCCTTAAAAGTTTGGTAACTTTTGATTGTCTGTTTCTATTTATAAATGATACAATAAAAGATGGGTACTAGTCCATTGTAGGTGAATTAGATTTTTCCATTGGTGGCGTTATTTCAGAGGGTTGAATGGAGATCTGATCATTATGCTGTGGGATTTTGCATGTGCCAAGATATCTCTGAGGCATTTCGGTTTTTTCAGGAAGAACATTTTGATACATTGCTCAGGGCAAGACGCTTAGCTAGTGAGTTTTGACCCTCAGATGTCAAGTCAAACTTGCATATACTAAATTTCAGTTTATCTCGCAGTTTTCAGTCTTCCTAAGTACTTGACATTTCTGAGTGGTAAGCCTCTTGGGATTCTGCAGAGAAAGTGATTTTCCCTCACCTGTGTGCCCTTCTGTGAATGCTTCAGGTTACATTTTTTCTGTCCTCCTTCCTCAGTTATATACCTGTGTGCAGTCCTCATGTTCTAGATATTTCTTGGAATGCATTCTCTATTCTTTCCTCCCATAGCCCTATTCTATGGATGGGTATTTATACCTTTTTTATTCCTATGGCTTTATTTACTGGGGTCTTGGTAAAGAAAGGAGATAATAATAGTCAATCTGTTACTTCTAAACGTGAAATTTTGGGTTTTTCAAAGTTTTGTCCTTGCATCACTAATTTACTCAGCCTAGTCGAAAACTTGATCGTCACAAAAAATTTGCTCTCTAAATATATCCATTCAGGAATTCACAGCAAAAACTTGCAAATGAAAGTTGTGAAGGAGTTAAAAATATACCACCCCGAAATATGCTACTCTGGCATCTTGACTATTTTGAATTAAAAGCACTTAAAAAAAAAAACCCCAGCAGTTGCAAGATCATTCTGACCTTTATTCTGTTTCTTGAAAGCAGTAAATGAAGTTCCCATGTGAAAGATGCCTTCTTTAAAGCAAAGGAGAGTAGCATTCTTATAATCAAGGATGGAAAGTTGAAGCTGAGAGAAATCTGCACAGACAAATCTTATTAAATTGGCCCTTATCTTCCTGGTCACTTCGTTACCCAGTTAACTACTCCAGCATAAGCCCTCTGCCTTATCACGTGTCACAACTTAATATTCTTTTTCCATTTCAGTGTGCATGTGATTGACTTTAGCTGCTCCTGTGGATCTTCATTTCCTCATGAGTGCACCAGTCAAGTAAAACTTACACAAATAAATGTATATGCTTTTCTCCTATTTATCTATCTTATGTCAGTTTTATTCTTGGGCCCAGCAGGAACCCTAAGAAGTTGAAGGTAGAGTTTTACAGCCCCACAGTGGTTATTATGGATTTTACTTAGAATATATAAAAATTTATAATTTTTATTTAACATTGACATCATTTGACATTCCGTGTGGACATTCCCTAAACTCACAACAGCATTCTGGAATCTGACATTTTCCTTCTTACAACCTCATTACAATGTTTGCATCTTGTAAGAGGCAATGTACTGGGAGTGAGATGTCTTCAGCTAAAGAAAATGTTTTTACTGCACTCTTGTTAAGTTAGGTGATTTGGACATATTGTTAAACATCTATTAGCTTAAATTTACTGGAGAGATTAGATTTTTAAAAATCATTTTTAAATTCCCTTCATCACTGGAATTTCACATTTCTCTAATTCTAAATAAGATGGGATATTTAGCCTGCATTCTAGAAGCCAGTCAAATGTCAAGAATTGTGACAATGTCTGGCACAAAATGGGTGTTCAATAAATTTGACTTAACAAAAACAATTAGAATTGGAATCTAAATTCACTCCTTCAACCAATCAATGAGCGAGTGCTTACAGAGTGCTTTTTTTTTGTGCCAGGCATAATTCTAAGTTGGGGAAGAAGCAGTGAATAGAGAAAGCATGAGGGTCTGCCCTCATGCAGCATACATTCTAGTTGAAAAACACAGGTAATAAAATAGTACAAAAATATGTATTCAAAAAAATTATGGAAAGGGCTATACAGGAACTAAACAAAGTAAGCAAGGCTTAGAAGATGGTTTTGCAATTTAAGATCAGATGCCCAAAAAAGGCATCTCCGGGGATGTGGTATCTAAGCAAAGACCTAAATGACAAGAAGGAGCCTGGTAAGAGCAAAGCTAAGAGAGAGTGCTCCAGGTAGAGGAAAGATTTACCTCATGCAAAGGTGTTGAGGCACAAACATTTGGAGTGCTGAGAAGCTGCCATTTTCAGTCTAGTGATGAGGGTGAGGTTGAAAAGGTAGGCAGGAGACAGAGTATGAAAATTTTCTAAACCAAAGTGAGGAATTTGAATTTTATTCTCTTCAATGTGGCTTGTTAGGAGATTTTTAAGGTACATAGTTACATGAACTGATTTATATTAAAAAATTATAACCCTCTTAGCTATATCAGGAATGAACCCAATCGCTCTATTTACATTACAAGCTACTGTCATCTGACATTTTTCGTCTCTCGTTTGCTTAATTTTTCTCCTTAGTATTTGTCACCATCTCAAATGCTGTATATATTTACTTATTATTTATTGTCTGCTGTTCCAACTAGAGTGCAAGTTCTATAATGATTAGGATTTTTGTTGTTTTCACATTCCCAGCAGATGGAAAAGTCTCTAGCACATTGTGTGCTCATAGTAAATATGTATTATTGAATTAATCAATGGATTTTTAGGGGAGGATCAGGCTGAAGTAGAGCAAGAAGATCAGATACAAAGCTACAGTAAGAATATATATGAGATATATAGTGTTTTAGACAAGAATGGTAGGAATGAAAATAAAGACAAGTGGAAAAACTCAAACTTTATTTTGGAGGTATAATTGATGACATTTGATGATTGGTTGAATGAAGAAAAAGTGGGAAATATGAGGAATCAAGAATGGCTTGTAGGTTTTTATCTAGCAACTGATTGAGATTATGGAATAATTTTCTGAAATAGGACAGTTAGAGGAGAACTATATTTTTGGGAAGATGTTAGTAAGAATCAAGACTCTCATTTGATAGCCAAGTGGGAATGTCAAGTACACAACTGGTTAAATAATCTAGCACTCATATGAGAAGCCGTTGGGAGATAGAAATTTGGTACTCATCAGCATAAAGATGGGCTATATAAAGCTACTGATGTTAATGAGATTACTGAGGAAAGTACAAGGCTCAGGACCAAGAAATGCATGATTCTAACATTTAATTGTGAGGCCATCAAAGGAAATGGAGAAGGGCACTTGGATATTGTGAGCCTAGGGAGAGCTCTAGGGAAGAAAAGCAAAAATGGAAGTCAAGAAAGTCATGAATGGCCCTGTTGAATGCAGCTGAGAGGAAATAAGATAACTCAGAAGTGTGCATTCATGCTTGATAAGAGCAAGTGAATTGTACTGATTGGAATGAAACAAATTAGAAATGGTTGAAAGTTGTATTAGCCTGTTTTCATGCTGCTGATAAAGACATACCTGAGACTGGGCAATTTACAAAAGAAAGAGGTTTAATGGACTTACAGTTCCACATGGCTGGGGAGGCTTCATAATCGTGGTGGAAGACAAGGAGGAGCAAGTCACGTCTTAACATGGATGGCAGCAGGCAAAGAGAGTGCTTGTGCAAGGAAACTCCCATTTTTAAAACTATCAGATCTTGATACTCATTCATAATCATAAGAACAGTGCAAAAAAGACTCACCCCCATAATTCAATCACCTGGCACTGGGTTCCTCCCATGACAAGTGTGAATTGTAGGAATTACAATTCAAGATGAGATTTGGATGGGGACACAGCCAAACCATATGAAAACTGAATCAGAAGTAAGGAAGAAAACAACTTTCATTGTGAATAGGAGGAATGAAGACAGCAATAGAAAAAGAGGGTATATTATTTAGGAAATAGGGGGCCAACTATGGGAATAAACTCTTCAACTGACAGTGGATAATTGGGAGGTGCTCTGTGGGCATGATATAAAAACATATTAAAATATAATATTTTATAGTATTTCATATCATATATTTTGCATCATATAATATTGTATGATATTTCATATCATATTTTTATGGTATTATATATTACATTATATATTTATATTTTATGTATTATACATCATATTTTATATTATATATCATATTTTATGATATTTTAAATCATAAGAATATGATTTAAAAATATCATCTGAAGAGATATTTTTATATGCGTCAGTAATCAAGGCTACTTAATTTTATTATTTATCAAGATATCTTCAACTCTAATGACTGCAATATCAGATGGGTGGCATCTGAATTATCTGAATCTCTGACCCTGTGGTTACTGTCACAAGGGAGCTTTGTCTAGAATCTTGGCTCTTCTTGGTACTTGAAACATGACTCTGAGCTTATGTTTGTTCATCTACTGTTTGGGAATAAGACTAATGCCCACCACACAGGGATTTTTGTGACATTAAATGAAATAATGTCTCTATGAATTGACTTGAATTATTTATGTCTGTACAAAAGATAAAATGAGTATTTACTGAAATATGTATGACTGTACCCAATTGGTCATAGTGCAGCTTTTATTTTCTGCCCTAAAACAGTGTTAGATAAAACATGCCTTGAGGGAAGAAAACTACATTTTACCCCTGTTTGTATCCTCAGTACTCAGTAGTGTGCTTAGCTCAGAACTGGTGCTCATATATGTCTGCTGAATTAAAAAAATGAAACACCAGGCAATTACCTGTAAATTGTAGAGCAAGAGAGAATTAGGTATAACTACATTAGTTCTGGTTTTGTAGTTCTGCCCCTGATATACTGGAATAGGGAATGGTTCCTTACAAAGGATCCATTTGGCGCTTGAATGAAAAAAGTTGCTTAGGAACACACATGTGTAGCTGTCTTTCATATCTACCTGAAGTCACACAATGGTATTTTTGCTTCCAATTTCCTTAACTGTTTCATTATTATTCACCCATAACTAGTCAGATAATTTGTTGTCATTTTACAACATTTTGAGACCAACATTTCATTTCAGTCTTGAAAGTTCATCAATAAAGGCTCTTGGATTTGATTCTGAACATTTTAGTCCTTTACCACATGTTCTAAATGAGTCCATTGTAGTTGTTGAAGATTCCTTGAAGACCAGGCATTAAACCTATCAGGAAGTCCTAAGAAACAAGACCCAAGAAAGTGCTTTCCATTGCCTCAACTTGTTAGAATTAGGGCAGAAAAAATGACTTAAGGTTTTGGTCTAGGTGTTTGTCTCTGTGTGTTCATCCATCTTATTTTGTCATTAACTTTCCTTCCTCATACCTGCTGAGCCCTCCTTATGGTCTCTCCTGTCTAAAGTCTTGTGTGGTTTAAGATACAAAATGGAAGTTTCAGCAATACATTTTTCTCAGTCTGTAGGAACAGGTCTGTAGTTTAATTGTATCCTGCACAGGGAGACACATGGACCTTTGTTAATAAATTAGATTTGGATTAGATTAGTTTAGATTTAACAGAAACAATCTTTTCATTTGAGCGGAAAAATTTAAATTAATGAGATAAAATATTTAAGTTCAGCATTTATCTCTTGCCCATTGCAGGGTTTTTGCATCTAATAAGATCAAATATTTAAAAAATGCTATGTTCTCTAAGAACCAGAAAAAGGACACTGACTGGCGTTTAGAGAATATTGATATTTCTATAAAAATTATTACAGAGTTTAGTGGGGCCAGATTATGTATTTAAAATTGAATACATAAATCCTGGATCTATATCAAATGTTGGCATCATATCACTATGGTCGATTAGGTGAAATTGGTTTTCAGAAACATATACATGGGATAGGGTGTGGGTTATCTCTTCATGTATTAGATTTATGATGTTGTATAGTTTGGCAACATATAATAATACCTTAAAACATTCACATCATTTAATTTCACTCTTGAGGATAAATCTAGAGTAAAAAATAATAAATTCCCTGCCACACTTCTAAAAACCAACACAACCAACCAATTCCCCAAATTCCAGAAACATTTAATGTAGTAATAGTTTAAAATATTGAAAAATAAAAACAATGTCAGTAGTCAAAATAGGGAGTTAGGTGAAATATGAAGCCATTAAGAGGATGTATAGTGAAGTATTTGTAGTTCTAGGGAAAAAGCTTATGTTGCAGTATTCGATATGAAAAGCTGTACACAATTTTAAAATGCAAAACAGCTCCACTAACTAAAACATACTGCAGAGAAAATAGATCAGAAGGAAATTCGCCATTTATCAGTGATTGTGTCTGGTGATTTTAATTTTTTTCTTTATAACTTTGTGTGCTTAGTTGTTGTTGTTGTTTTTTTATAACGGACAGGTGTTACTACTATCATCAGAAAAAAGTGAAATAAACTTGTGTGTAAGCAGCTCAGTTTAGCGATGATGATTTATCCTCTGACATCCACTGGTCACTGGTGATAGCCTTTAATGTGGTGTCTTCCTGTCTGAAAGTATTTCCCATGTTCTTTAAAACCTTTGATCCCATTTATTCTGAAAGCAGCACAACCTTGCAAGTCCTGAGTTTGCAGCTTTCTTAGGGGATTTTCAGATGTGATTTTTAAAAATTAGATGTATTTCATAAAATGTTATTTTTCTTTTATATCTTGAAATGTATTTATGCTAAAACTTTAATCACAAGCCTAGTATTGGTTTGGTGGTTATTAAGTTATTGATAAATGTCTGACAATATTAAGTTGAAATTTCTTTTTTTTAGTTTTATTCTGAAAATGACCTAACCTTCCTTGGAAAAGTAAACTTCATCTTTAACTGAGATTGACACTGGGTACTACGTGACAAAATTGTTAGTATGCTCCACCTACCTCCAAAAAGGATTTGGTACAGAATTCCTGAATATATTACTGAGCTGTCTCATGGAAAATCCTAATTTATATACTCACCTAATAACTCTTTATTACATAATAATCACTATTGCACTTTTCAAACTTTGAGACATTTTTTCATTCATGTCAAATTGAGACTTTTTTTCATTCAGCAAACATGCAATGAGCACCTGTTATGTAAGAGATGTGATAACAAGCAATAGATCCAATATTACAATGTATTTAGGTATGTCAAGATTCTAATCCATTTGGTAAAATCACAATAAAAATGAAATATGCATTTCGATTATATAAGTGCAAATATACTTAACTATACAAGGGTAGGGATTTTTGTCTGCTTTGTTTTTCCTAGCTCTTAGTAAATAGTAAATGTTAAATAAGTATTTGTTAAATAGATGAACAAGTGAAGTGTACTGATTATGAACCTTTAAGAGGCATGTGGATAACAAGAAGGAGACGTTTTGTCAAAAGTCCTGAAAATGGGAGTTAGGCAAAATGAATGTGAAGGGCAGTCCACTGACTCATGGCTAATTCCCAAGGAGAATGGAGGGGAAGCCCACTTCTGTCTATGCTGCCATAGTTTGTTCTGTCATTGCTTTCTCTCAGTGAACCGCTCCCACACATCTCCCAGTCCATGTTGCAGAGGTGCCTCTCTGCTAGTGCAGAGAATTTGCTCCACAACCTTATACACAAATCTTGCACAATGGGATGCTGCCTGTTTCTCTTGGTCCCTCCAGAAATTTAGTGTAAAAACCAGTCTTTCCATCTTTGCTTTGCTTCCATTCTCTTTGGGAGTTAGGCACAAGAAAATCTTTTTAAAATTAGCTCTTAAATTCATAAACAGACAATAGAAGACAAAGAAGCCCTTTGATTAATGATAAACAGTGGCATCCAGCAATCTTATTCTTTAGTATTTACCCAAGAGAAATAGAATCATATGTCCACAAAACATTTGTAAAAGACTGTTCCCGGCAACTTTATTCATAATAGCCCAAAATGGAATCAATCTAAATGTTCTGTAAGAGAAGAATGAATAAACAAATTGAGGCATATACATACATACATTAGAATATTATACAGCAATAAAAAGAAATGAACTACTGATACATGCAACAATGACATGTTTCTCAAAAACATTATGTTAAATAAGAAAGGTCAGATACATAAGCATGTGGTTTTGGGCATAATGTTATTCCACTTACATGAAGTTCAAGAAGAGGTACAACCAATCTAGGGTGATAGAAAGCAGAAAGTTATTGCTTGAGGGTGGAGGGGAAGGGAGGAAATGATTGGAAAGAGGCACATGAGAATTTTCAAAGGTGATGAAAATGTTCTTTGGTTTAGGGTGACATAGCCATCTACAATTGTTAGAACCTATCAAAATGAACACTTGAGTTCTGTACATTTTACTCCATATACGTAATACCTTAATTTTTTAAAATGAGAAAATAAATATTTTGAGAATTAAAATATAAGATAAATCCATTTAAAGTAATACGTATTTACTAAGCATGAGTATCTTGGCTGCTGTTCAAGGCGCTGGAAGTATAAACGTGAACAAGACATAGTACCTCTCCTGATGAATTCATAACCTAGAGGGGAAAACAGTTATGGAAAAACAGACATTAACCAGTATTTTATTCACATAAAACTTTTCAGAATATAATATGTTTCCAGAATATAATATGTTTCCAGAATATACCCAGGTATAAAATGGATTATGTTTTAGAACTGTATAATAGTCATCCTAGGTAAATAATTTTACTATTGTATGAAAAATCTTCAGTCTGCCAAATCTGATAGCTGTGTCGTGGTAGAAAGCCTGTAGCATGGCTCCTGAATGTGTTCCTATCCTTGTGGAGACCCCTTCCACAATGTACCAGGTTTGATATGGGTGACTGATAACATATGACAGAAGTGAGGGTAAGTCATTTCCAAGATTAAGGTATAATAAAAAATAATGGTCTCTGTATTATGGTCTTTCCTGTCTAAAGTCTTGTGTAGTTTAAGAATACAAAATGGAAGTTTCAGAAAATACGTTTTTCTCAGTCTGTAGGAACAGGTCTACAGTTTAATTGCATTCTACACAGGGAGACACATAGGCCTTTGTTAATAAATTAGATTTGGATTAGATTAGGTTTAACAGAGACGATCTTTTCATTTGAGTGGAAACAACTGACATTAATGAGATAAAATATTTAAGTTCAGCATTTATATTCTGTATTGGCTACTCTCATGCACGCTCTGTCTCTCATATCTCATTTTGGGAGAAACCAGTTGACATGTTATGAATACTCAGGCAGCCTTAGAGTGACCCAAGGGAAAAGAAATACAGACCTCTGTCCAATCATCAGTGAAGAAGTGGGACCTGCCAACAACCACATGAATAAAAGCACACCCTCCCCTGATCAGACATTCAGAGGAGACTGAATCCCTGCTGACTTCTTGACTACAACAACCTCCTGGAAGACCTTGAGCCAGACCAAGTTTAGCTACTCTTAAATTACTAACCCACAAAAATTATAAAATAATAAATATCTATTGCTTTAAGCTGCTAAACTTTGAGATAGTTTGTTGTACAACAATAAATAACCAATAAATATGATCTTTCCTAAATGTACAAGATATGAGTTCATGGGTTAGTGAATCATTCCTGATTTTAAATTGAACATCTCAATTTTCTTGTTTTACTAAAATACTAGTCAATGACTAAGAACCAAAGATTTATAAAAATATGGTACACCTAATTCTTATAATAACTTATACTCAGTAAATAGCGTACTTACTCAAAAAAATTACCCCTGAATGAAAACTTATGGTATATGTCTATTAGATCAATGCAAAAGTAATTGTGGTTTTTGTCATTTAAAACTAATGGCGAAAACCGCAATTATTTTTGCACCAACCTAATATCTAGTTACCAAACTAAAACATACAAAACTATAACTTAATAAAATTTAACTGCCTCTCCAATATGAAAGGTCAATTTTGTATTATTGAAATGACTAATGAAAAAGCAAATGAAAATTAGAGTGAATTTAATAATCATAACCTTCATTTTGACCTTCAAAATATATAATATAGTTCCAATTCATTATAGTGAGACTGTGACTTCGTTTACAAAAAACAAACTGCAGAAGTAATTGGACTGATTTTTAAATTAAGGCAACAAAATATGAAGTTTTAGAATAGCTGAGATTATTGCTCTGCCACTTGAAGATGACCAGTCTTTACCCCCTTGAATCTTTAGATTTAAAATTATACCACTTATTAGAGGTATTAATTTAGTCTAAACTCATTTCTTCATTGAGAAAACAGATGTTGGTGGCTGTCACAGGAAGTATTTGATGTACCTGGAAGCATAAAGTGATCTTTCCTTCTCCAGCTAAACAGAAAGTAAAGAGGTTGTAGATTCTTGCCTGAGAGTATTTACCAGGGCTTCCCCCTAGAGCTTGGTAGCTAAAGCTATAAACACTTGACTGGGAATGGGATCAATTCTTATTTCTGGGAGTCTGAAAGGGGATTATGGAAAGCCACTAAGATGATAAGTTTCATGTTACTCCTTTTTTGGTTCCAGACCAGTGATTCTCAAATTTGGCATGCATTGTATCATATGGCAACCTGTGAAAACATAGATTGCTGGTGCCTATCCCTAGAGGTTTGTGTATAGTAATTGCAAGATGTGGCCCAGGAATTAGTTACCCAGTGATGATGCTGTTTCTGCTGTCCAGGGACCACATTTTGAGAACAACTGGTCTAGAACGTATGATTTCTGTTTGTCTTTGGGAGAGCTGTTCTTGTGTTGGTGGTCAGTCTTCATGGAGGAAGTGGAGCCTGCCAACAACCACATGAGTTAGCGTAAAAGCACACTCTCCCTGATCAGACATCCCGAGGGACTGAATCCCTGGCTGACTTCTTGATTACAAGGTCTTCTTGGAAAACCTTGAGCCAGACCAAATTAAGCTATTCTTAAGTTAAGATACTCTTAAATTCCTAACTCATAGAAATTATGCAATAGTAAATATCTATTTATTTAGGGGTGAAGAGGAGGAAGCTAAACTACATTTCTTAGACACTTTGGTAGTTAGATGAGTTCTGGTCAATAGAATCTGCATATGGTCTTAAATGCCACTTGCAGGTCCCCCTGCCCTAAAACATCTCAGGTAATCTTCCATATTGTCACCCTGTCACTCTTTGGGCAGCTGAATGAAAAGGATTAAGTGGAGGGAAGGCTTTGAGAAAAGCCTTTGCATGCTTGTTTCTTCTAATTATTCTTCTCTTAAGAAAACTATGGGACATAATCTGCCCATAATAAACTATGTGTTATATGACTACCAAAGTCATGAATTTGGCTTGGGCAATAGCATGCCTCAGCATGTAGAAGTGGGTATATAAAAATAGGCACAAGTATGTCCTGAAAAACACATGTGAGTGGCATGAACCAGTAGCTCAGATGCTCCACACCCTACTCTTGCTACACGTCTGCCTGTCTCTTTACCCATACCTATAGCCTTATGGGACATTCCCTATGACTAATTGACAGAGGAAGAAAGACTATTTAGCCTTATGTATAGATACTACTGCATCATATGGTGATGCAAGTAAAAGGTCAGCTGCTCTAGCACTAATGTGCCCTGAATACTGTGGGCAGAGCTCTGAATACTTTGTTTACTTGCCTGAAAAGAGAGGTAGCAAAGGTATGTATCTAAAGTAATCACAGGGCAGCAAGCTAACAGTTCGTTTAGAAGGAACTTAGAAATCACAAGATTGATGGGTTGCTGAAAAGCAATCTAGGCAAGATTTCTGTGGATAGGACTCTTGCAATGGGGACATAGAGAATATTTAAATCACAATATTCAAATACTCAATACTCAAAGGGAAGCCATTTGAGTAAGGTTTTTGATAATGAGGTAGACAAGATGACCTATTCCATGGATGTCAGTCAGCCATTCCTGTGCTTGCTTTAATGGGCTAATGAACAGAGTGGCTATGGCTTCAGGGATGGAGGTGGATATGTATGGACTCAAAATTAGGGGCTTACTTTACCAAGACTGAACTGTCTGTCATCACCACTGAGTAACTAATCTACCAATAACAGTGTCCACTTTTGAGCCCCTGATAATACACCACTGTCTGGGGGACCAGCCAACCACCTGGTGGTGCATCGATCACATTGGATCTCTTCCATTATGGAGGGGGCAGCAATTTGTCTTCATAGGAAAAGGCACTCACTCTGCCTTTCTTGCCTTCAATGCTTCTTCTAATACTATCATCTATGATTAATTGAATGCCTCAAGGTATCACACAGAGTCTTGCTTTTGACCAAGAAAGATATTGTACAATAAATTAGCAGAGGTAATGGGCTTAAATCCATGTGAGAGTCAGGAGGAGGAGATACTGGTTTTGTTTGATATTCCTTCACTGCAAAACACAGATGGCCTGACAGAACAGTGGAATGGCCTATTAGATTCATAGTTACAAAGCTGCCCTGGATTACAACATTTAGGAGTTTGAGGAGCTGTCATATGCAATGCAATATAAGCTGTGAACCAGTGACTAATATGATGTTATTTCTTCAATACAAAGAATGCTTGAGTCCAGGATCCAAGGGATTGAAACAGAGTGGATTTATTCACTCTTACCCAAAATAATCCTCTCACAAAATTTATACTTTCTCCTTCTGCATGTTTCGGTTCTCTGGTTAAAAAACTATTATTTCTTAAAAAGAGAATAATCACACTGGGAGACTAAGAAGGGCTCCATTTAACTGGCAGTTGAGATTGCTACATGGTTACTTCAGCCTTCTCAGGCCATTGAACCAACAAGCAAATAAGAAAGTTGCTTTCCTGACTGTGATGACTCATCCTGGTTATCAGAGGGAAACAGGGTTTCTACTACAAAATAAGAAAGAGTTTGTAGAACTCAGGAGATTTTTAAAGGTATCTCTTGGTACTTCCATGACCAATGGTAAAAGTTAATGGATGATAATAGCAATTTAAGTCAAGGCCACACATGGCTCAGAACATGCAGGAATAAAAATATGTGGCAGAGATAAGCACATGGAATGAGTTGTGGAAAAAATAAATGACCAGTTACAGAAATGAGGATGGTGATAACTGCATATTTTTTTCTTTGTTTATTATATACTAAACAATGTGTTAATCATTTCTCCTACCCCATTTTTTTTGCTATTTTATGTAAGTTATGTGACTGGTGGCTAGCCCTTTGTCTAGTAGGGCTGCCATAGCAAAATACCACAGACTGGTGGCTCAAACAACAGAAGATTTTATCTCACAGTTCTGAAGTCTAAGAGTTCAAAAGCAAGGTGCCATCAGGCTTGGATTTTCCCAAGGCCTCTCTCCTTGGCTTGCAGATGGGTATCTTCTCACTTCATCCTCACATGTGCTTTTCTCTGTGTGCATGCACCCCTGGTGTCTCTTCCTCTTCCTCTAAGGACATCAGTCCTATTGGATTAGGACCCCACTCCTCTAACCTCATTTAACCCTAATTACTTCCTTAAAGGCCATATCTCCAAATTCAGTCACACTGGGGATAGGGTTTCAACACATCAATTTTGGGAGGACATAATTCAGTCCTTAATATCTTATAATTCAGTATGTACAATATTAAATAACAAAGGATACTTTGAGAATAGACATGAACATCAACAGAGTTGGATACAGTGAATTATGGGACTCGAGAGGCAAATGTCTTCTCCTTTAGGTGAAAGGATGAACCTGCTTTTATTTGTGTAAGGAATACATTCACCAAGTTAGGTGAAAGCATACTATTGTTTTTTAATTTTATTGTTTCAAAACTTAGATATTGGTAAACAGGTATGTATGGATGATGAGTATCCAAAGGTTAGGACTGAATGATACTGAGGATCATCCCAGTCTGTCTAAGCTATCTCTACAACTACTTTTCTAGGCTCTTCTCAGCAGGCCTCTGATTAAATTCTGACAATAAGAGACATTTGTGTAATTCTTGGAAAGTGGAAGAAAAGAAGAAGCTATTATTCTTTAGTGGTGACTATGGACAGGTGTGTGGGTATCATCAGAGGTAGATATGATATAAATTTTGTCTCATTCTAGGCCACTTCTTGAGAATCGGCTACTTTAGTGGTGTAGGCTGCTGAGATCCTTCACGGGGGCTTTCCTGTGATCCCTGCATTCTGACTCCTGAAAGCTAGCAGTGGCCTTTCTTATCTTTACTCCCCAGCCATTCTGATGGTAATCTTCCTATTCATCTCAATGGCTTTCATTTTTATGACCTACCCTGATTGATACAATCGAGAGCATATATAGTTATGCATGCAGCTGGTGAGGAGATTGTAAAAAGAGTGGCCCATGAGGGCTCTATCTCATATAGATTTATGGTATAAAACTTTGAATGTTATGAGTCATCACTGATTGACCCTTTGAAGGCCCTCAGGATATTCTTCCAGAATTAATGACTCTTAAGGGAGAGACTTTCTTGCTGGAGGCACATAGGTGATTTTTGTTGAGAAGAATCCTTGGGGTAGTTAGTAGTGTTTTCCTAAAGGCAAATGGGGGTAAAAGAAGGTGGGTTTTTATAAAATAGAGAAATCTGATGTCTGGGAAGCCAAAAAGAGATGGCATTAAAGCAAACTTGTTTTGTGTTTCTCTCTTGATTATTGAAAATGTTTTATTTGTGATATAATTTAACTTTACACATTCTATGTGCTATTTCCCTTGAATTACCCAAACTTTTCAGTAAAGTCTATTTGATGGTGTTGCCGAGAACCGTGGGACAAAGTGAGAAAGTAAAGTGTCATTTACTGTCTCTTACTATCATCACATTCCGTTTGTAAAGTGTCATTTACTGTCTCTTACTATCATCGCATTCTGTTTGAGGGGAGTGTGCACCTAACTCCAGGTGGGGATCAGTGGGAAACAGTGGCCTGTGGAAGAGTGAGAAACAGCACAGAGAAGGGCGTGATGTTAATGAGATCATTTGGTAAGGGAGTGAGACTGACTTTCTGCTTTCTAAAAAGAAACCACAGGGAGCTGATCTTTGAGAGCATGGGGTTTGATACTTGGGCATATGAGTAAAATAAAAGAAATGGATTAGCTGCTTTCTAAATCCACTTTCACCTTTAAGACCCTACAGTTTTATAACCCCTGAGCAGAACCCTCCATACTTCTGATCTATTTCAGTGCCATTACTTAAGGCATCACGGTAGCTGGATGTATTTCTTTTGAAACTTGGTCCTTGAATACTGTGTCTTGATTTTCCATCTCTTGAATCTAACAATCGGCTAGTGGAAATGGGAATCTCAGATGTAAAAATAAAAGATATATTTTATGGGTCAGGTTTTACAATGAATGAGGATCTTGAGTATAAAAATTTGAAGTAAATTACATGGTTAATCATGGCTGTAGTATCTTGTTATTTGAATTGTCTTTCTTTAGTAACCGGTCTCTTAAGCAGCTTCTATTCTAATAGATCCTCATGAGGTTAATTAGATCACTCATTTAACAGTCATATTTGGCTTACTCAATCTTTGCTTGCTTGTCCTCAGACTCATTTAGTAGTTCAAAGTCAAACTTGCTCTCTTGTTACCTAAATTCTGACTTCATGGTTTCTAAAAGTTTTCCAAGAGTAAAACTTGGAAATCACGTTTTACTTAAACCATGTTTAAACCAGTTTACTTTAACCAAGTAAAACCCCTTTTTGAGACTAATATGATCCACCTGGACAAAAAAGCTATCTGCTTCCCTCTTATATGCCTTTTCTAGCTGATTAGCCTCTGAACAATAGACATACTCTTTTTTTTTTGGTGGTTTCTGCATGACCTGCTCCAATCAGTACCCTTACCTTTTGAGCTCTTTTTTCTCTAAGAGCTTTTCTAGTTCTCTTAATTCTTAATCTCAGTGTTTGTGTAGCTGAGCTTCCCCCTCACTTGTTTTATGTCATGTGACATAATCCAGGGAGTTTCAGTACAGCCCAATCTAGTAATGAAAATAACTGCTTCTACAATTAAATTGGTATTATGATTATGTGTCAGGGACCAAAGGTGAATTACATGATAGAGGCTTTACAATGAAATTGCATAATGTTATAGCTGCAAGGGACAAGAAGGGTCCAATCTAGTGTGATTCTCTCATTTTACAGATGAGAATTATGAGACCTTCACAATTGTTTAGTGCCCTATTAGTAACTAATGGGAAAACATCCTGATTTTGGCTCACTGCAAACTCTCTAATATCATACTGCTACTTTGATATTGTTTTTATGATATAAACATAGAGTTGGTAACTTTCAAATCTCAAAGTATAATTTCCCTTTCCCTGAGCAACTGTTGTTAAGATTGTGTGTCAAGAGACAAAAATGAAAGATTTTGTTGTTGTTGTTTGTAATTTTAGGTAGGCAAGTTAATTTCTGCCCTTAGTTTGATGCAGATTTTATTTTCTTCCCTGAGAATTTTCCTAGAATGTTCTAAAGGATTATATTATAATGACTTAAGGCAGGGATATTTTCTGAAAACGGCCCATTATTCTGTTACTCTCCTTTCAGGCAAGTTTCAATTTTACCAATTTAAATTACATGGAGGATAGTTATTGGAACTTCATATTTGGATTAGCTTTGTTTTTTGATACCTGAAGCAGCAACCTTACTAATGAATGGAGCTTGTCCGGCAATATATTGGCAACTACATATCAAGGTTGGTTAAACTTAGTTGTGAGGGCTTTCAGTAATGGGCTACTCTAGGGCTATGCACAAAAGCCATATCTGAACATGTAAAGTGGAAAATTGAAACAATTTATGCATCTTGATAATTCAAATAAATGTTCTAACATTTACCTCAATTACTTTGAATCTGCAAGAAAATGCGTTCCTATGTTTGAATTAGTCTGAAAATGGCCTCAGCGTTTTATTCCAATTTACATGTCCAGATATAGCTTTTGGGAAATGATAATAGTGACGGCTTCCATTATGTTCCAGGCACTATTAGGTGATTTTAATATATTATTTCTACCCTCATACCAACTCCACAAGCTAGGCATTGTTATTCATTCCCATTTTACCCATGAGGAAACTAATCTCATAGAGGTTACAGGATTTATGAACAGCTTGAAATAGTAAATTTCTTTGAAGAAAATTGGCAAAGTGATGAAAAAAAGCAATACACGTTGTTAAGTCTTGGCGAATAAATAAATGCTGCAACATTATTTATTGGTTTGAACAGACAAGAAGTTAAAGCCCAAAGACTTTGCACCTCCAGTAGTCTTCACTCCTCTTGCTTGGCCATAGTGTGATGGTGATTTTGGATTTTGCCTTCCTTTCTTTGTGACTTTAGATCATTATTTCCATGCTTTCTTTTTCTCTTTTTTTTAAAGTTTAATTTTATTTTCCAAATCTTTAAGTGAAGAAGTCGAAACCAAAAGATTAAAAAAAAGTACCCTCTATAAAATAACGTATGTCAAAATACCAAGTTACATTCTTTTTCTAAGGCAATAATTTGCCTTAGAAAATTCCAAGCTATACTGGAATGCATTAACTTGCTACAATTTTGACAGAGGCAGTCTGTGTGCACAAATCCCTCGAATACTGATGGGACTGTGATTCTATCCTGAAAAAAGAAGAGTCTGAATACAAATTTTAGAGGGCTAGAAAGTGTTTAATGTCTCATTGTTTGTATCAAGATTCTAAATCACATTCAAGTCAATGACTCTGATCTTCATATCAATGCACAAATGGAACAGAAGATAAAGGCCAGGAAAGCTGTTCTCTGAGTAGAACACTGATTTTGTTCTCATGTTACCAGCAAGAGACCATTTGGGATATTTAAGCCCCAGGTTGAGTGCTTCGCATTTGTTAGAGCTCCTCAATGTTTGAAATGGGTTTTCCCTTTAGGGAGCCCATCCATTTGGACAAGTGCTACATCAGATCAAAAGACATGGGAAGAGGTATTTTGTGTACAGATTGAATTTTTTTTTGGCAACATAACATAGCCTTTTAGCACAACATTGTCTATTCTCTACTGATTGTTCTTTTCTTTCTTTTTTTTTTTAAAAAATAGTTGGAGTCTGTTTTCCAATAGTGTCAGGCTTTTTTTCATGCGGCAAATTGGCTAGCAGCCACCTGGAGATCATTTGAAATGAAAGCTGGTGTTAAGGGATTTGGTTTTTCAGCTCCAGTTGCTATTATTTTCTAGATTATTAAATGTTAATCAAATTGCTCACTGTATTAAAATTATTATTCTAATTTTTGTGTTATTTACTATTTGGGAAACACAATATAAACCTTTAAAACTTTTAGTTACTATGATATTCTTTTTAAAATGTCATAGAAATACTAAAATAATTATGTCTGTAGTTTTTAGTCTCTTTAGGTTCAGTGGAAGTCAGTATCATCAGCATCTTAAGTGTATCATCACTTTAAAATTGTTTCATGGGAGGTAGTCTGAACCCAAATTGCTACTTTAATTATAAAGAAAGGTTAACCCAGCAATAGGAAGTAGTGACCACATTTTATTTCCAAAAGCTGATGCTGATCCATTTTAGGTGAACATTGTTTGCAAGAGCTTTGAGCACACAAATTCCTAGCCATGCTGTGCAGTGAACAAATCCCAAGTGGTTGGAGACTGCACCAGGAAGAATGCCATTGTGGGGGAGCATTAAGAAATGACGAAAGGGAGGGAAGAAGTGTTGTTCTGCTTTCCTCTTTCATGCATTTAGGAGAATTCCTGGCATGACTGATTCAGTTTTCCCCTGCTGTCATTAGCAATCGTCGCCAATCATGGTTAATCATCTACTTCCAAAATGAAAAGAGATTTGGCTGAGATGCAGTTGGAACTACTTCTGCTGCATCCCTGGGGATGTTACTGGAAATTTAACAAATTCCTGTTTCCAAACTACTGTCTTCTGATACGACATAATGGAAAATTGGAGCAATTATTCAGATAATATGTGCAAACAGTAAATTTCAAGCTCAGTTCACTGAAGAAAAATCTCAATCTCTGGGTTAAAGTCTTCCCTGACTTTTAGTACTTCTTGCTAGAACCATTATTTTTTTTGGAATTCTACTTAATTTATGTTTGAATCTCTCTACATCTTGTATCCCACAGTGCCTGACATACTTTAGTTGCTAGATAACATTTTATTGTTTGTAGCTAATTATTTTCTTTGTAAATATGAAACTGTATAGCATAGTAGTTAAGAGCCCAGGATCTGGAGTCAGACTCCCTGGGTTCAAATATTACCTCCTCCACTCAATGGTTGTGTGACTTGGGATTCTCTGGAGCCTCATTTCTTTATCTGTGAAATGGGCATAGTAATATTACCATTTGTAATATTAGCGGTATTCAGTTGATATAAACCTGTGTGCCAGTTGTTAAAACACTGAAATTCTTCCATACTATTTGGTAAGTAGTTGCAGCCTCAAGATCCCTGAATGCTTCCCCTTCACCTCACTGCCTCAAAGCACCTTTGCCCACCACAGTGATTCAACAAGAGATTATTTGCACAGGAGAGGGTCTACAGGATGCTGCTTCAGCATTATGTTTAGCATCTGTCCTCAGAGGTTAGTGCCCATGTTGCACGTGTTAATAAAGGTTTTTAATATTATTCTCTTTATAGGGTTCTTTTGGATTAAACGAGTTGATATATATTGATGTTTAGGATAGTACCAAGTGCCTATTAAGCACTGTCCATATTCCTCTTATTGTAAATAGATAGTAACTCTCTCTTATTATAAATAAATAGTAACTTATCGGCCACGCGTGTTGGCTCACGCCTGTAATCCCAGCACCTTGGGAGGTCGAGGTGGGCGGATCACGAGGTCAGGAGATCAAGACCATCCTGGCTAAACCAGTGAAACCCCGTCTCTACTAAAAAAAATACAAAAAAAAAAAAAAAATTAGCTGGGCGTGGTGGCGGGCACCTGTAGTTCCCAGGTACTCGGGAGGCTGAGGCAGGAGAACGGCATGAACCCGGGAGGCGGAGCTTGCAGTCAGCCGAGATTGCGCCACTGCACTCCAGCCTGGGCGACAGAGCAAGACTCCGTCTCAAAAAAAAAAAAAAAAAAAAAGTAACTTTTATAATACGAGGTTAATAGCTGTTATCCATTTTGCACACCTCCCTGAGGCACAGTGCAGTAGGTAGGCAATCTATTTATACTTTCTTTTCGTTATTTGTGCTAAGAACACTGAACATGAAATACACCATATTAAAAAAGATGTAAGGGCATGGTACAGTATTTTAACTATAGGCATAGAGAATCTTGTTGCATAGAGAATCTCTAGAACTTATTCTTCCTGCATAACCAAAACGTTATACCTGAACAGCAACTTCTCACGTCCCCCTCCCACCAGCTTCTGGCAACCATCATTCTACTCTGATCCTTGGAGTTTGACTGCTTTAGAAATCTCATATAAGTGGAGTCATTTAGTATTTGCCCTTTGACTGGCTTGTTTTACCTAGCATAATGTCCTCAAGTTTTATCATGTTATTATATGTTGCAAAATTTTCTTCTTTTTTAAAAATGGATAATATCATATATACATGTATATATGTATCACTAATCATCAGGAAAATTTATATCAATATGCATCATATGATCAAATTCATGTCATATGTATATACATGTATACATATAAAGAACACATTTTTATTTATCCATTTATTTATTGATGGACATTTAGATTACTTCTACATCTTGGCTATTGTGAATGGTGCTGCAACGAACATAAGAGTGCTAATCTCTTCCAGATCCTGACTTCAGTTCCTCTGGATATATACGCAGAAGAGGGATTGCTGGATCAAATGTGACACTGGTCCTGCACAGCAGGAAAACCAACTCGCACCACTTGCACTTCCAGCTGGAGGAACAGTCTGGCTGTACTGCCCAAGGTGAACTTGCCCGTGAGCCAGTCAAACTGCTCGAAACATCTCCCAAGGGAGAGAAGTCCTTGAGCCACTGAGCAGGCCACATGCCCACAGGCTGGTGGAACAAACTGCGTGCTCACAGCCAAAACTTTAGAAACAGTGTTGTGTGGCTTACCACTAGCAGATATGCCTCTAGGCCAGCTAAGTAGCTGTGCACCTGCAATCAGGACCTAAGAAACAGACTCATGGTCACTCCTGGCAGACACACCCCCTCAGACCAACTGAGTAGTCTTGCATCCATGTTCTGGGCCTGAGAAACAGTCCCATGAACTGTTCCTGATAGGCATGCCACCAGGATACTTGAGCAGCCTTGCACTAACATCCCAGACCTAGGAAACATCTTTGGGGGCCACCCTCAGCAGATACACACCCAGGTGAACCAAGAAGCCTTGTGGCCATGTCCTAGGCCTGCAAGGCAGCAGGATGCCCACATCTTGGGTCTGAGAAATAGCCTAATGGGATGCCCCTGGTAAGCACAGCCCAGGTCATCTAGCAACCA
The DNA here is from genome assembly GCF_028858775.2 of Pan troglodytes. Lineage (NCBI taxonomy): Eukaryota > Metazoa > Chordata > Mammalia > Primates > Hominidae > Pan > Pan troglodytes. The sequence goes on from NC_086015.1 coordinate 105,682,236, forward strand.
TGTGCCCATGTCCTGGGCCTGAGAAACAGCATGATGGGCTACCCCAACAACTTTCCACCCATGCCCCTGGCTAGAGTAACAGCCTGTGGTTCCAGCCCCAGTGAGCCAGACCCCAAGTTGGCTAATCCACAATGTGCATGCATGCACCCCTGATCTGAGAAACATCCTGAGGAGTCTATCCCTGGCAAAGCCACACACCACCATTGCAAACTCTCTCAGCCTAGGCCATGAGACACTGGTGAATGTCACTAGTATGGATTATAGCTGGAGAAACTATATGGAGACTACGCTACTGCATTCCCCTAGAAACAAAGCCAATGCAACCCACTCAACAGACATACCAAGACCCTGTTAAATTAGTGTGTTTTTTCTATGAAGCCTACTCCATAAAATTAGAAGAGGCAACTGTTCTACCAGATGCACAGAAGACAACATAGGGACACAACAAACATGAAAAAAAAAGGACACATTCAAAGGAATGCGATAATTCTTCAGTAACAGACACCAATTATAAGACCATATACAAAATGCCAGAAAAAGATTTCAAAACAATAATCTTAAGGAAATTCAATGAGCTACAGATAAGATAGATAGACAATCCAATGAAACTGGAAAGTATTAATGATTTAAACAATCAACAAAGAAGTATAAAAAAGAACCAAACAGGAATCATACAGTTGAAGAACTCAATGAATGAAATGAAAAATACAATCAAGAACTTCAACAACAGACTAGAAGTTGAAGAAAGAATGTCTGAATTTGAAGACAGTATTATTGAAATAACACCGGCAAGCAAAAAAAAAAAAAAAAAAAAAAGAATGAAGAAAGCCTACAGGATATACAGGACAACATTAAGTCAACAAATACTTGCATTATGGATATTTCAAAAAGGCAAGAGAAGGGTAGAGGTGTAGAAAACATATTTAATGAAGTAATAATTGAAAACTTCCCAAGTATTGGGAAAGAGAGAGAGGTGTAGATCTAGGAAGCTCGAAGAACCCCAAATAGATTCAATCCAAACAGGTCCTCTCCTAGATACATTATAGTCAAACTGTCAAAAGGAAAATAAAAATACAACATATCAAATCTATGGGATTCAACAAAAGCAGTACTGAGAGGGAAGTTTAAAGCAATGAACACCTTTTTCAAAAAAGTAGAAAGACTTCAAATAACCTAACAATGCACTAGGTTCAAGGAATTAGGAAAGCAAGAGCAAACCAAACCCAAATTTAGTAGTAGAAAGAAAGAAATAATGATCAGAGCATAAATAGGCAAAATTGAGCCTAAAAAATACAGAAGATCAATGAAAAGAAAAGTTGCTTTTTTGAAAAGATAAACAAAATTGAAAAACCATTAGCTAGACTAAGAAAAATAAAGATCCAAATAAATAAAATCAGAAATGAAAAAGGAGACATAACATCTGAGACCACAATGATATAAGGAAATATTAGAGATTGTTGCAAACATCTATACAATGCTTTGGGAGCTGAGGTGGGAGGATCTGTTGAGACTGGGAGTTTGAGACCAGCCTAAGCAATATAGTGAGACACATCATATTTAAATTTTTTTTTTAATTTTAATTTTTACTTTTATTTTTCCACAAGTTATTGGGGTACAGGTGGTATTTGGTTACATGAATAAGTTCTTTAGTGGTGATTTGTGAGATTTTGGTGCACCCATTACCCGAGCAGTATACACTGCACAAAATTTGTAGTCTTTTATCCCTCACCCCCCTCCCACTCTTTCCTCCAAGTCCCTGAAGTTCATTATATCATTCTTATGCCTTTACATCCTCATAGCTTACCTCCCACATATCAGTGAGAACATATGATATTTGGTTTTCCATTCCTAAGTTACTTAACTTGGAATAATAGTCTCCAATCTCATCCAGGTCACTGCAAATATATCTATCTATCTATCTATCTATCTATCTATCTATCTATCTATCTATCTATCTATCTATATAGTGTCTTATATATACTATATAGTGTCTTTTTCTACTCGTCGATTGATGGGCATTTGGATTGGTTCCACAATTTTGCAATTGTGAATTGTGCTGCTATAAACATGGGTGTGCAAGTATCTTTTTTTGAATAATGACTTCTTTTCCTCTGGGTAGATACCCAGTAGTGGGATTGCTGGATAAAATGGTGGTTCTACATTTAGTTCTTTAAGGAATCTCCACACTGTTTTCCATAGCAGCTGTCCTCATTTACATTCCCACCAGCAGTTTAGAAGTGTTCCCTCATAACAGCATCCATGCCAACATCTACTGTTTTTTAATTTTTTGATTATGGTCATTCTTGCAGGAGTAAGGTGGTATCTCATTGTGGTTTTGATTTGCATTTCCCTGATCATTAGTGATGTTGACCATTTTTTCATCTTTTTTTGGCCATTTGTATATCCTTTTTTGAGAATTGTCTATTCGTGTCCTTTGCCTGCTTTTTGATTTTTTTTTTCTGATTTTTTTGAGTTCGTTGTAAATTCTGGATATTAGTCTTTTGCCAGATGTATAGATTGTGAAGATTTTCTCCCACTCTGGGGTTGTCTGTTTACTCTGCTGACTGTTCCTTTTGCCATGCAAAAGCTTTTTAGTTTAATTAGATCCCAGCTATTTATCTTTGTTTTTATTACATTTGCTTTTGGGTTCTTGGTCATGAAATCCTTGCCTAAGTCAATGTCTAGAAGGGTTTTTCCAATGTTATCTTCTAGAATTTTTATAGTTTCAAGTCTTAGTTTTCAGTCCTTAATCCATCTTGAGTTGATTTGTTTATAAAGAGATGAGGATCCAGTTTCATTCTCCTACATGTGGCTTGCCAATTATCCCAGCACCATTTGTTGAAAAGGGTGTTATTTTCCCACTTTATGTTTTTGTTTGCTTTGTCGAAGATCAGTTGGCTGTAAGTATTTGGGTTTATTTCTGGGTTCTCTATTGTGTTCCATTGGTCTATATGCCTATTTTTATACCAGTACCAGGCTGTTTTGGTGACTATGGCCTTATAGTATAGTCTGAAATCAGGTAGTGTGATGCCTCCAGATTTGTTCATTTTGCTTAGTCTTGCTTTGGCTATGCATGTTCTTTTTTGGTTTTGTATGAATTTTAGAATTTTTTTTTTCCAACTTTGTGAAGAATGATGGTGGTATTTTGATGGGGATTGCATCGAATTTGTAGATTGCTTTTGGGAGTATGGTCATTTTCACAATATTGATTCTACCCATCCATGAGCATGGGATATGTTTCCATTTGTTTGTCTCATCTATGATTTCTTTCAGTAGTGTTTTGTGGTTTTCCTTGTAGAGGTCTTTTGACTCCTTTGTTAGGTATATTCCTAAGTTTTAATTTTTTTGTTTTGCAGCTATTGTAAAAGGGGTTTAGTTCTTGATTTGATTCTCAGCTTGGTCATTGTTGATGTATAGAAGAGCTACTGATTTGTGTACATTAATCCTGTATCCAGAAACTTTGCTGAATTCTTCTATCAGTTCCAGGAGCTTTCTGGAATAGTCCTCAGAATTTTCAAGGTAAATGATTATATCATCAGCAAACAGGGACAGTTTGACTTCCTCTTTACCAATTTGGATTCTCTTTATTTCTGATTGCTCTGGCTAGGACTTCCAGTACTATGTTGAAGAAGAGTGGTGAGAGTGGCCATCCTTGTCTTGTTCTCGTTCTCAGGAGGAATGCTTTCAACTTTCAGTATTATGTTGGCTGTGGGTTCGTCATAGATGGCTTTTATTACATTAAGCATTAAGGTATGTCCCTTGTATGGCGATTTTGCTGAGGATTTTAATCATAAAGGGATGTTAAACTTCATCAAATGTTTTTTCTGCATCTATTGAGATGATCATGTGATTTTTGTTTCTGTTTGTGTGGTGTATCACATTTATTGACTTGCATATGTTAAACCATCCCTGAATCCCTGGTATGAACCCACTTGATCATGGTGGATTATCTTTTTGATATGTTGTTGGATTCGGTTAACTATTATTCTGTTGAGGATTTTATGTTCATCAAGGATCTATGTTCATCAAGGATATTGGTCTGAAGTTTTCTTTTTTGGTTGTGTCCTTTCCTGGTTTTAGTATTAGGATGATGCTGGCTTCATAGGATAAATTAGGGAGGGTTCCTTTGTTCTATATCTTGTGGAATAGTGTCAAAGGATTGGTACCAATTCTTTGAATGTCTGGTAGAATTCTGCTGTGAATCCGTCTGGTCCTAGACATTTTTTTCTTGGTAATTTTTAAATTACCACTTCAATTTCACTGCTTGTTATTGGGTCTGTTCAGGGTATCTAATTCTTCCTAATTTAAGCTAGAAGGGTTGTATTTTTCCAGGAATTTATCCATCTCTTCTAGGTTTTCAAGTTTATGTGCATAAAGGTGTTCATAGTAGCCTTGAATGATCTTTTGTATTTCAGCGGTGTCAGTTGTAATATCTCCTGTTTCATTTCCTAGTGAGATTATTTGGATTTTCTCTCTTCTTTTCTTGGTTAATCTTGCTAATGGTCTATCAATTTTTTAAAATCTTTTCAAAGAACCAACTTTTTGTTTCATTTATCTTTTGTATTTTGTTTGTTTGTTTCAATTTCATTTAGTTCTGCTCTGATATTTGTTACTTCCTTTATTCTTCTGGGTTTGGGTTTGGTTTGTTCTTGTTTCTCTAGTTTGTTGAGGCATGACCTTAGATTGTCTGTTTATGCTCTTTTTATGCTCTTTCAGACTTTTTGATGTCAGTGTTTAAGGCTGTGAACTTTCCTCTTAGCACAGCCTTAGCTGTAACCAAAGGTTTTTTTTGTTTGTTTGTTTTTGTTTTTTTTGTTTTTTTTTTTTTTTTGACAGAGTCTCGCTTTATCACCCAGGCTGGAGTGCAGTGGTGCTATCAGGGCTTGCTGCAGGCTCCACCTCCCGGGTTCAAGCGATCCTCATGTCTCAGCCTCCCGAGTAGCTGATTACAGGTGCCCACCACCTGTAATCCACAAAAACCAGAAAGTTAACTTGACTCAGCTCCAGGTAAAGTCAGAAACTTCTCCCACAAACAGATCTTCAGCTTCTTCCCTTTCCCACTTCCACAGCTGGGGCACTCACAGTATTTCAGGTGTCTCCCAGGTCCTGTAGGAGCAGTCTGCTTCCTTCAGAGAGTCTGTAGGTCCTCTCAGGATTGCTGGTTTGTTTTTGCAGTTGGTCTGGAGCTAAAATTCACAATGCAAGCCTCTGCATGCTGCTCTGTCTGGAGCTGCAATCTAGTCCTGCTTCCCATATGCCATGATCCCCCATATTCAATAAATTTTGAAAAAAAAATCCACAGCCAAAATAAGTCCATAAAAGGCTAGCAGATTGCTGAAGAGTGTTTCTGATGTTCGTAGCCTGGGATCAAGTGGCTTAAGATGTGTGTTCCAAGATGGGTAGTTGATTAGGATTGGCCAGATTTTGTGACATTATCTGATTGGTAGAGAAAGTCTTGCAAAGTGAATGCTTGCTTGATAAGTGTGAACAGTTGATTGCCTGCTAGGAGACCTGATTGCTTAGATGAGTAGACTGTATGGATAAGTGAGTATTTCTGAAGCAAAGATTGATGTATTTTATTGGATTGCAGCATTATCTTCTGGGGCAAAAATGTCCTGTGTTACATTGATACTTGCACCTCCTGTATCTCAGTCCTGATAGATAAGGATGTGGAATCACATGGCCTCAATTCTCAAATACTATGGAAGAAAGAAAATGTAGAACATCAGGGTAAGGAGACTGGGATGCCACAGATGGGGCAGGTTACAGTGTTTAATTGAATGTTCACCAGTGGTCTTGTGGTGAAAATGAGATTTTATTAAAGACTTGCAGGAGGTATGGAAGATATCAAAGTGTAATATATGGCTTATTGTCTACTTTATTAAATTTCTCTAGATTTAACCTGGGTCCAAGTTTAATGTAAGCTAATTACTCCTTAGAATGGTCAAGAAAATTCTACTTTGTCCTTAACTTTTTCCAAATATTTATAATAAAACATATGTTTGCAGTTTTAATTTTCTGTTAATTGCCTCAGCACAAAGCTTTATTCTAATTGAAGAAACTTGGTTGAAGTGTTGGAGAATAAGAAGCTTAAGGAAGGGTGAGGTGTGCATTTAAGTATTCATCATGGGGTCATTTTTGAGATTCTTCTTTTTATCTCTTCATTGCTTTTTAACTAAGCTGAGGATGCTCTGAGTCTACAAAAGAGACAATGTCTCTTCTAACCTGCCTTTAATCAATCCTCTCTATTAACAATGTCCCACTGGAAACATCCATTTAATGACCAACTGTTAATTTTTGTTTTTGTTTAAGAACATACCATGTTCTTCAATTTTCCTTCAACTTTAGAATGTTTTTAGAAATTATGTTCAACTTTTGCATTTTGAGAACCATTATTTCATGCTATAGATGACTTTTCTTCTATTTAAAATCTTAGTGACCACTTAGCAGGCAGATTTGCATTGTTCCTAACTAGTATAGGAAAATCTATCCTGAAATGAACCTATTTGATTGATCAATAGCTAAAGTAAGCCAAGTGGACAGCTTTAGTTCTTTTCTAGAAGCCACACAATTCAAAAACTAGATAACAGCAAATCAATTTTTCTAATTTATAATTCAGCAAGATAATTTTTTGAATTTTAATTTTATTTTCCAGATTAAGTGTTGTTATAGCAAAGCTAAAAGAAAACACACTGAAGTCTAATGTTAGGTTTATTCTTGAATCATAAATAGATTTTTCTATATTGAATAAATGCACACTTTCCACTAACCATAAGGTAATTAAGGCACACTGTGTAACGTGAACTTTTAATTCAAAGAGACAACGCATATGCTAAATCCCATCAGATGTGGGCTGAAGAAAGAATGCAACTTCTGATTTCATTTTTTTCTGCAGATATCAGTATATAAATTCATTCAAAGCCAACAAAAAAAGAGTTTTATTTTCCTCTCAATAAAGTGTGAGTTATGATTAAAGCAGGTACTGGAGTGGTAATTTGCACTGCTGAATGCACAGTGAGTATTTATTTAATATATGTTGAGTATTTAATTAATTGACCTCCATTATTGCAGTTTGAGAAACAGACAAATAATACATCATCCGGAGTTTCGTCTCTGGCTCTTTCACATAAGTTTATGCCACTCAGTTTTTCACTACCATGTATCTTCCAACCTAATGTATTCTTGTGAATCTGGGCTTGAGATCAGAAATAAAGAAAATTTAATTTAACATGAAAAACTGCATTTTCAGACTTTTTTAATTCTCTGTAACCACTAGTTCTATATTTTATTAATAATATTGTCTTTGAATTCATACATTTTACATAATTTTTTCCTTTTTACTACTATTTGTGGTATATCTGTATAGGTTGCCACATGAATACCTACCATTGACTACAATCTTTCTAAGCCTCATAATAACTCTATCATTATTCCCATTTTCCAGATAAAAAAGCTGAGGATTAAAGATATAATGTAAGTTGTCCAGTTTCATAAATAATATTATTAATTTTTTTCAAATACCCCTTATGTCAGAAGACTTGACTCAACTTGACATTACCATTAGGATTGCCCTGTTGTCCACATCCATTCACCAACCATACTGCCTCCCACCTCTTCAGGGAGAGTGGCACATTTCATCTGAGTGGGGACTTAGATCAACTGAAGGCCACTCTTCACTTCATTCTTCTTTGGTGGATAAACCTAATTTCTTCTTTTCAACCAAGAGGCATTTCTTAAATGAAAAAAACAAAATCAACGAGCTTGGGTAACAGAGTTTCTTAATGTCCTTAGGAGATGCAGAACCCATGCCCAGCAGAGAGCTAAGAATCTTTAATGCCTTCCAAGAGATTGTCTGTTGGAATTCAGTCTGTACACAGCCAGGCCAGATTCAGTGTGCTTGTAGTCAGAAATCAGAATAACTTTCTGAATCTCACAATGCTTTTTGTTGTGCAACTCTCAGAGGCTTTCTGTAGAGGGTACAGCAACCTAGCTAATTCCATGCAAACTTCTGCAGCAAAGAGGTTCAAGAGAAAGAATTATTCAGGGTAACATAAATAAATAAAGACTCCCTTTTTGTTGCTTATATATGCCAACAAAAAGAGGACTATTATAAAATTTCATGTAGTTATAACTATTTTATCATGCTAACAAAATCTATTAGCTAACAAATTCCTTGGCCAATTATTCCAACAAGTGAAACAGTTACCATGCACTTTGGAAAACAAGATTAAGACTTTTATAAGTCATATATTCCATATTTACTTGCATTCTTATTTTTCAACTAATTACTTAGTTCAACCTAATTTATCTTCATGTTCATGCCATGGGGCAACCATAAGGTATCTTGCTTTGAGAAACCATGATACATTTCTCTTAATGCCGAGATCACTTACAAAAATATGATTGCTACATATTCAAGTTCTATATTTCTACAAGTTCTAGCCTAATAATTACTCAAGCTTGAATTCCTTTTATAAACCTGAATAAGAAGTATTGACTGAAAAATAAAGTAAGCAAATATATTTTCATGCCAGAAAGGGATCTTACACTTGTTCATGGTTAAGTGACAATGAATAATAAATATGTGGGCAGAAACAGCACTACTCATTTGCATTTAAGAAATGCAATTATTTCCAAATGTGCCTACACTTACTGCAATATGTTCCTCAAGGTCCCTGAGCTCCAGGTCATCTAGTCCAGCCCAGGGCAAAGTTATAGGGTGGGTGAAATTTGCCTTCATATACAATTTCAATTTGCCTATTTCTCAGTAGTGCTTTTCCTGTAATTATTCCTTTATTCTCTGCTCACGTTTTTATTGTCCTGATACTTTAGTGTAAATTAAGCTATACACTTTTTCTAGTGTATTTTCATTTTTATTCTTCTCTTTGAAGGTGTTACAAGAGACTTTGCCTCCAATACCAGGAAATTTAGGGATCCTTATCTGGTGTGTAATTCCACTGCAGTATTTTAGTATTTATTAAAAAGTTTATTTAAAATAAATGTATAATATTGGCTCCTGTTTATTTCCTAAAATTCTCTTATTCCAGATTACATTCTGACTAAATGCATATTTATGTACTTTAAATTAAAGGATTATAATAGCTTCCTGTATGTCATCACCTCATTGATTAATTTTCCCATCTCCCTTTACTTTTTTTTTTGAGACAGAGTCTTGCTCCGTCACCCAGGCTGGAGTGTAGTGGCACGATCTCTGCTCATTGTACCTCCGCCTCCCAAGTTCAAGCGATGCTCCTGCCTCAGCCTCTTGAGTAGCTGGGACGACAGGCATGCACCACCACACGTGGCTAATTTTTGTGTTTTTAGTAGAGACGAGGTTTCACCATGTTGACCAGGCTTGTCTCGAGCTCCTAATTTCTAATGATCTGCCCACCTTGGCCTCCCAAGATGTTGGGATTACAGCCACGAGCCACCGCACGTGGCCCCATCTCCTTTTACATTTTACCATCCTTTCTAAACTTGACTTAATCTCTTTTTGTTACATTTTGCACAAATCTGTTGTTAAAAAAAACTTTTTAATGACACCCTGTATGTTCTAAAGAATGGCCTCTATAAGTACATGAACTTGAAGTAATTTCCTGATCTTAATGTGTTGATAACACATTAATAACATTAAGAATAATGATATTCTTTTATTTTAGATTCCAGAGGTACATGTGCAGGTTTGTTACAAAGGTAGAGTGTGTGATGCTGGGGTTTGGAGTACGATTGAACAGACACTTCTCAAAAGAGGACATACAAGTGGCTAACAAACACATTGAAAAATTTTGGATTTTTGAGGAAGGACATAAGATGTCAAAAATAAATATCAAAGTAGATAAAGAAATCATTGGGCAAAATGGTACATTTAAGTTAGGAAACAAAAGCACTGAATTTTGAATGTTTTTCCATCTTTTAAAGTAATGGTTAACATGGCATTGTTGTTTACAAGGATTTGGCAATCTGAATTAAAAAATTGACCTTTTCTCTTAGTGCATTAATTAGAAGTGCCAAATAAGATAAACACTCCAGTGAAATACAATGAAGCTCTCTTCCTTCTGAAATATTTCCATGGTGCCCGCTTTGATTTCATCTCAGTCTCTCAGTCTCCACCCACAGGCATTGTTTTGTTGCTCTAATCATTAATATTGACATGCAATCATTAATACACAAGCTTACTTCTATAAATAGGATTTATGTATTGTCAAAAATTATGGAAGATAAAATGCTACATATAATGGCATTCTAATTTACTCAGACTTTCTTTGCTTCTCTCTCTAGCTTTACACACACACACACAACGTCATACTAAGGAAATCTTGAGAAGCTGGTAAACCTCTATGTTCATTGTATGAGGGTGAGGTGATAGCCCTAGTGTATCCCAACAGAAGCAGTCTTTGGGCAGTTAGTAAGATGTTCCTATAAGGGAAGTGACAATAATATCTGCAATTCACAGCTCTTACACAAGACTCTGGGAATGTATTTATGCACATGTTATATACTCACATACTCATTTCAGCGATCTGAAGTTCTATTTCTCTTTCATGTACTCAGTTTCCTTTGGGTTTTCTTTTCCCAACTTATACCAAGACATTGTCCTATCCAGAATTTTCAGCCAATATAGTATATTCCCCACTGAATCTGCATACAGTGTCTCTAAACAGTTGAGTCAGTTCTATCTCTCCATCTACACTGACTCACATCTCAGTCCCCATGCCTCTTCCTGGCCCAGCTCCTCCATAGATGAACTTGTGGATCTCACCACTTACAGGATCTTGCCATTTCAAAGTGATTATTTACTTCAGTGCATCTCAGACTGCTCAGTCCCTTGACATCATGCCTTATTTCCCAGATAAGCCATATTTTGGTTCCTTGATAAATGCATGTTTTGACAGGAAATTTGATTTAATAGGACATTTAAGGAGCTCCAGTCTATACATCCCAGTTTGGCCAAGTATTCACAGTGGGCCATCCTCCTTGCTGTTCTGACTGAGGATAGCGTCACTGAGCCACTCTTACTGCAAAACCCGTCTGGAACATACTGTCCTTCCTCTGATCACTGGAGCTCTCACATTGCTTTTACATTACAGTTTCCGCTAATAGAGAGTAGGATAGGTCAATTGCATCTAATTTCCTGAGTTCAGCATCATTCTGTGTGCCTCAATTCATAGTATGGGCTTTTGGACTGATCATCATTTCATGTTTTGCACTGAAATCCTGCATTTTCTCCAGAGATTATTTATAACCTGGGAGCCTTGCTTCCTTATAGGGATGGAAACCAACTCCTAACATCCAGCAGCCCTCGCTGATGCCTATTGCCAATCTGGGTTTGCTTTCCCAGACTCTGTTGCCCCTTAAAGCTTGTTCCTGTGCCTGCCCAGCTCTGTGGGTTTTGTGTTACGTTTCATCATCACCATTTCTCACTTGACTGTCTTACTGAGAGTAAAAGACTAACAAGCCACTTAGGCCCTAGACATGAGAATATACATCTTAGTTCATATGCTGGAAAGACTGATCCTATTTCCTAGAAATTTGAATGTATTATGAGGCAGAGACAAACTTCTTTTTTATGAAAGTCATCAAAGAATGGAATTATCAAGAAAGGCCACTTTGCCCTTTCCTGCCACTATTGTGTCTCTCTTCTCTTTTTAATCCAGCAGGTATTTGTTCCCAGAGCCCCCACCTCTGAAAATGTACAGTGCCTAAGTATCAGTAGCTACTGTCTTTAACCAAAGATGCTCAATTACTGGGTGGAGACGACCTTGTACTCTTCCTCTAATGAAACGTAGTTCAGTAGAATGAAGTCACATGAAATAGAAGAACTGCCTGTCTTCCTGATCATCATCTCAGGCTGTTTAGTTACCAAGCTGATATTCTTCACATCCAAGCCCACGGTCTTATCTTTCTTAGCTGCCTAAGTTGCTGCCTAGGTTGGAGGAAAACTGTCCCCCTTTCCAGAAAGATACTACAATCTACTGTTCAGAAAACCCTGAGACTATGCAGCAGAGGGAATTGGAATACCAATCTACTGACTCCTTTTCCTGTATGAGGGATGTTATTTCTTGTAATTTTAAAAAGTAAATTCATGGAAATTACCTGGGATGCATTTATTAGACTGAAAAAATCTAGGATATGTTCTGATTAACCAGAATTATACCATTATTATTTTACTTATATTATATCAGTTTATTATATTATCATTATATAGTTATTTGATAATTGTGTTTATATAATTTATTTATAATATTTATACTTATTAATATATTAATATTCATATTTATATTTATTTTTATTTATAAATAAATTTATATATATTTTTATATATAAATTTATATATTTATATATTTTATATATAAATTTGTATATTTATATATAAATTTATATATTTTTATATATAAATTTGTATATTTATATATAAATTTATATATTTTTATAAATAAATTTATATATATTTATATATTTATATATAAATTTATATATATTTATATATTTATAAATAAATTTATATATATTTATATATAAATTTATATATATTTATATATTTATAAATAAATTTATATATATTTATATATTTATATATAAATTTATATATATTTATATATTTATATATAAATTTATATATATTTATATATTTATATATAAATTTATATATATTTATATATTTATATATAAATTTATATATATTTATATATTTATATATAAATTTATATATATTTATATATTTATATATAAATTTATATATATTTATATATTTATATATAAATTTATATATATTTATATATTTATATATAAATTTATATATATTTATATATTTATATATAAATTTATATATTTTTATATATTTATATATAAATTTATATATTTTTATATATTTATACATAAATTTATATATTTTTATATATTTATATATATTTATATATATATAAATATATAAAAATATATAAATATATTTATATATAAATATATATAAAAATATATAAATATCTTTATATATAAATATATATAAAAATATATAAATATCTTTATATATAAATATATATAAAAATATATAAATATCTTTATATATAAATATATACATGTATTTATATATTTGTATATAAATATATATATAAATATATATGTATATATAAATATATACATATATATTTATATATACATATATATTTATATATAAATATATATAAATATATAAATACATGTATATATTTACACATAAATATATATATTTATATATGAATATATAAATACATGTATATATTTACATATAAATATATTTATATATTTTTATATATATTTATATATGAATATATAAATTTATATATAAATATTTATATATATTTATATAAATATATTTATATATAAATATATATAAAAATATATAAATATATATAAATATATAATATATATTCATTTATATTTATATATAATAATATATTATATATAATATATAAAAATTATATAAATATTTATTTATATAAATATATAAGTATATAAATATATATATTTATATAAGTATATAAATACATATATTTATATAAGTATATAAGTATATATTTGTGTAAATATATATATTTATGTAAGTATATAAATATGTATATTTATATAAGTATATAAGTATATATTTGTGTAAATATATATATTTATATAAGTATATAAATATATTTCATATAAGTATATACATATATATTTATATATGTATATACTTATATAAATATATATATACTTATATAAATATATATATTTATATATGTATATACTTATATAAATATATATATACTTATGTATATATATTTATATATGTATATACATATATAAATATATGTATTTATATACTTATATATATTATACTTATATATAAAGTATACTTATATATATTATATATATTATATATATAAGTATATGTATACTTATACTTATATATATAAATATTATATATTTATATGTTTATATGTAAATTTATATATTAATATTAATATTTATATTTATATTGAAACCCGATACCTGAAAATATAGTAGTATTTCTTAAAGTGACACAGAAGTGAAATTTGATACCTGAAGACATAATGGTATTTAAGAAGTTACAGAAGTAAACATATTCTGAAATTAGAAGCTTGATCCCCTCTAGTCTGTATTGTCACTATAGTGGGTTCTAAGCTATGGTTGATCTTTTATAAAATTGAAAATTTGTGGGATTAATGTGTTGATAACACTTAGACATATCTGTGACCTACATCTTATCTGAACTATTTCTATTCTCTTCTACATTATAGCTATCACCAGCAATCTTCTAAAAGTACATTCAAGAATATGCAATCATATTTATGCATTATTTGAGCTAGGTAAATGTTAAGGAATCATATAATAAATTCATATACGATATATATGTAATCAGATAAAGAATAAAAGTTATAAGGTTTACTAATAAATCAATATATTAGTAATTCTAAAATTAATTGTATAGAATTTGTCAACATTGTTATATCAATAGTTGTAAAATTAAAATTAAAAATATTTAATGGTGGCTAGCATTTTTTAAGTGTTTAACAGGCATTAGGTGTTTTAGCTCTATAAACTTGTTTCATTTCTACGACCACACTATGAGACAATCAATTACTTTAAGTACTTTACATGGCTGTTATCAAAAAGACAAAAAAAATGTTGTTGAGAATATGGAAAAAGGGGAATGATCATACACTGTTGGTGGGAATGTAAAGTTGTGCAGCCACTATGAAAAATAGTATGGAGGGTCCTCAGAAATGTATGAATAGAATTACCATATGATCCAGCGGTCTTATTGCTGAGTATATATGAAAAGAATGAAAAGCAACATATTAAAGAGATATCTGCACTCCTATGTTTACTGCAGCACTATTTACAATAGTCAAGATACAGAAGCAACCTAAGTGTCCATCAATGGAAGAATGAATAAAGAAAATGTGATATGTATACACAATGGACTACAATTCAGTTGTGAAAAGGAAAGAAATCATGTCATTTGCAGCAACATGGATGAAACTGGAGGTCATTATATTAAGTGAAATAAGCCAAGCACAGAAAGACAATGATTGCATGTTCTCACTCACAGGTGGGAGCTAAATAAGTGCATGTCATGGAAGTGAGGATTAGAATGGTGGTTATCAGAGGAAGGGCAGGGAAAGGGGGAGGAGAGGATGAAGAGAGCTTGGTTTATGGATACAAAAATACAGTCAGTTAGAAGGAATAAGTTCTAGTATTTAATAGTATGGGGGAGAATTCTAATTAACAATATATTGTTTATTATTATATGTTTCAAAATAGCTAGAAGAATTGCAATGTTCCCAACACAAAGATAAATGTTTGAGATAATGGATACCTCAATTACCCCTATTTGATTATTACACATTGTATACATATATCAATATAGTCCATGTACCCCACAAATATGTACAAATATTACATATCAATATAAATATTAAAAGTAAGCCATTAATAAAATTAATAAAATAAGCCATTAATAAAATATTTTGCAGGTGAGGAAATTGAAACTTAGAGAGATTGAAGATCTTGAACGGATCCCCCAGATCTTTTCAGGGGTGCTGGACATTGACTCCTACGATTTTCACATCATGTGGACCTCGAACATTCTAAACACAGAGCCAAGAAGGAAGTGTTGCTGATAGCTCATTAACATTTAGGACACCTACACAACACCAGTTCATGTTAGAAATATGCAAACAGAATCCAATCCTGGTTAAGTATTCAACGGAAGTGATTTATCAATCAATACGAGTATCAAATAGGTAAAATGACAGCATATGAAGCTATATAAAGGTATGAGGAAGAATATCCAACAACACAGCACTAAATCTCATAAAATTTCACTCCAGATCAAAGCATCAGCCCACAAACATTACAGTTCACATGGGGCTGCTGTGTCAAAAGCAGCAGCAATTATGCACCTACCAGACATTGGAAGAAAACAGAGTGGGGAGCACAAAAAATGGGTCTATTTGCTAAATCACAATTCACCCCAACCCAGGGGAGCCTAAGATAAAACCCACTAAATGGAGGAAACACAATAACATTGAATGTCTTCACCATTATCAAGGCCATTAAAGGGATGTGAAAAGCACAACAGCAAACCACATTCATTAATAGTAAACTAGCCTTCGAGAAGGCCATAAGAACTCAGTCTCATAAGTAACTAGATGTACATTAATTTAATTTAATTGGAAGGAGAAGTAGAAAGTATAAAACATTAATCACCATCTCAGGAATGATTCATTTTGCACGTATGCCTGCAGGGACAAGGAAAACTGTTTACTTTTGGTAGTCTTCCAATGCTTGCTTCCGTCTTGATCATCAAGAGGCTGCATTCATACATCTTCTGTATGTCAATAGTCGACAGGTCCTGACATGGCCATCGTCTGCTTTTGTTTTTGTTTGTGCAGCCAGAATCCACGAACATTCATGGGCAAATTGTGGTGAGTCTGGGATTTGCGATAATGCTATTATGCATCAGACCTCTGGGCCAAACAAACTGATCTACAGACTGTACCAGATGCTCATGCTATTATTCCCTGTCCCCATTATATAGGAATGGGCCCCTTTCTAAGAAAACGTGCCTTTCATCAGAAATCTGGCATTCTGAATTTCCTGACTGACACAGGTCAGTACATATATTGTGTTCCAGGAGTTGAGGAAATCATTTTACCTTTAAGAGTGATTCAGTTGTTGATCTAAGATATTGAGAAAATATAACTTCCACAGTCAGCTTTTTAGCCTACTTAGGTCGATTTGTGTCAAGGTTTTTGAAAGTAAACAAAAACTTTCAAACATAAAACTAAATCGAGCTATCCAGGAAATAACAACAATTTCATCCATACACAGACCACCATGTATATACACCATACACTAGTAAAATACAGCATAGCAAACCTGAAGTCCCGGGGGAATGCAGAGATGAGCTTAGATGTAGTGGAATGGCACCGATTTAACCTGTTTATAAAAAAAAAATCAGAAAATACCCCCAAATAAAACTTAATCATAGAAAATAATTTATGAAGAACTGGTATTAGGTAATTGCTTGCTACTCAATTTTCAAAATGACCAACTCCAAAATACAATTTTTTGCTTCAGCCTTGCTGAAACTCATGTTTTGGGTGGAAGTATGCAAATTACATGTATTCTACAATGCACATTTTTAATTGTATTCAAATAAGAATCTTTCCTCTTACAGCTTTTGAGGAGATTATAAACATATTGTAACTACCCTATTATTGCTCCAGATACTGTTACAATTCTCATGAGATATAACCTTTAGAGAATTTCCTTCTGAAAAACTTTAGCAGAGGTTATTTTCACTTTATTGGGTTTGATGCTTCGGAAGAGGACAGAAGGAATTCTGAACCAAACCTGATATTAAATTGAGGATCAGGATAGGTGGGACCATATAATTTATACTGATAGATCTGGTGTTTTGTACAGTTTGTAAAGTAGCTCTGAAAAAAATTTCCAGAATGAATTCTAATCAAGTTTTGAGTGACAGCAACCTTCATTGGAATGAGTTGTTAGTTCTCAAATATATGAATTCATTTTTGAAGAACAGCACTCACTGAGAATCATTTTTCAGTATGTTTGCTAAAAACTCACTTACCTAAAAATTATTCAGTGTAGCAGGAAACCAAAAGTTAGGCATTGAGCTGAGGCTGTCTGATATGAACTTTCAAACTTTCCCTAATCTAGAACTAGTGATCTTTTGCTCAGGGATGAAATCTGTTTCCTGGATTAATTCATATTACCCTGGAGCTATGTGTTAGAAAGCAACATCTTTTGTGCTTATAGTTAGTAAACTTCAACTCAAATTAAAAGTAGTATCAGTGTGCCAAAAATCATTGCAGGATGCAATGATTCCTCATGAGAGAAAACCTAATCTTTTATAAAAATGATACTGAGCACTTTTTACTTCCCAGGAAAGGAAGTCAGGTTTATTCTCTGTTGAAAATAAGAAAAATATTGCTGCTTCCAAACTACAGGTAGGATTAAACACTTTAACAACACATCTAAAAGATGTTTACCCATTAAAAAATTCTAAAGTGCTTTTTAGAGTAGCAGAACTAGAATACCCTAAATAGCACAAATTGAGAGTTAACAACAGTGTCAAAGTAAGACACACAACCAGTATTTCTCTGGATAAGCTAATGCCCATTTTGCCAAAAATCTAAAAATTCTCACTTTCTTCACCCAAATGTATTGAATTTCCTAACAAGGATGTTTCATATGGCCTTTGTAAATTAGTGCTCTTGATCATCCTGTGGTACCTTTTATTGGTGTCCTGTCCAGCTCTGGCTTCTTGTGGGAAAGCTTCTATGCGTGCTAGAACAAAAGTGGCAGCTGGACCAGTCAAGTCTGTGGAGTGCCTGGCTACTGTCCCTAGTGCTCGCTCAAGTCTCACAGGGATTGCTGACATTGCCATTGCTGACACCTTAAACTTCTTAAGGAGATTCTGTTGGGAGGAAGAAAACTTACTTTGCATTCTTTCTTTGGTAATGCCCCATTCTAGGCCTGGAGCAAGAGCACAAGGACTAGGCTGAACATCAATTTGAGTGACATTTTCAATGCTCAGCCTCACCTTGCCATCCTTATCCTGGATTCATAGCTTTCATCTTTTACTGATGAGTTAATTCTTCTCCCTGAAAGGACTTCTCAACGCCCTGGACAAATGTCCTCAATCTGAACCTTGGCTGTTCTGTACCACCAGTTATCTGGAGCAGACATGCCTAATCCTGGACAAAACAACCTGACCCTTGATATAGTGGTTTCCATTAATAAGCTAGCTCTTTACTTACCATGGCTTTGTAACATCAACATTGTCACTACCTATGAAGATTTTTACTTTAACCACTTAAGGCTACAAGTCAGATAAATTGTAACAAAAATTTTATTATAATAGCAAATGCTAACGTTTGTTTTCCTACTGTAGGCCCTACGTGGTTCTACATTGCATTTTACATTGATTAACTCATTTAATCTTTGCAATAATTTTTTAACATGGGTACCATTATTTCCCTCATTTTACTAACGAAGACACGGGCACATGGAAATTAAATAATGAGTTCAAGCTCACACTAACTAGATTCAGAGCCTCAGCGTCTGATGACTAGCAAGAAAGGGGAAAGAAGAGGAGTGAAGTTTGCCTTCATTTTATTTTGTTCTCTAGTGTTACTTTCAAAAGCAGATAAGTAGAATTAAAAAATATTTCTATCTCATTCAAATGATAATGCTAACCAGCACAAAGGTCATGCCTGTTTACTCTCTCCATGGTATCTGAGACACCTAGTCTACCTCTAGTACAAAATACACACTCTATAAATATTTGTGAGATGAATGAATGATGTAAAAACTTTTAGTTGCTTTTTCTTATGTGACCTTCATTCTTTTTTTTATTTGTCTTGTTCTTGTCAACTTGTGTGAGCTTATTTTAATTTACTGTAAAGAACTGAAAAGTATCTGGATTAGAGTAATTTAATAATCCTTGTCAATAACTCACACAGCCTTCTGTGGCTGTCATTGCCAACAGCGGATTGGGGTTGGTTGGGTAATGAATCAATTAAGAGGGTATTTTCCTTATGGGATATCATCAACCAGACTCCTCTAAGGTGTGTAATTAGGGGCACACTGAAATGTGGAATCCATATCTAGCTGGATGAGTCATAATTTTCACTGCTTCTGTAAGGTCCTTTACTGTATACTATTTTTTAAATTATTTCTTGCAGTGAGAATAATTTCAAAAAATAATCTCTTGTTGTATGTTGTCAAAGCTGACAACACTGATGGAACTATGTGAGTTACATGAAATATGCTCATAGGGTGAGTTGCCAAGCTACTTAATGAGTAGTACATATGAAAGTCATGCCAGTCTGTGACTCCTCAACCAAACCATGGCCATGTGGTACAAATTGTATTTTAGTTCTGATCTCGGTATTTGGTTGATTATTAATCCTATAACTCAATTAATCCTAAACTAATTAATCATAAAACTTGATTTGATTATTAATCCTATAACTTGTTAAATGTTTATACATTTTGGCTATCTTCAACTTCTTGGTTCTGAGACATCATGCTAACCACGTTCATTAAAAGAATAATGAAATGGCTTCATTTTACACAGTTCTTTCTTTTAAACACTTTGATAGCACTTAAAATTTAAAGACAAATGTTAAGATGAATATGTTAAAACTTTAAGACAGTACTTATAATTATTCTTGGGATTTGACCTTGATAATTCACTTATGCTTACTGTGCCCTCTTCTCCACTTGCAAATGAAGTGACAGTCTCGATCCACTTTCCAGAGGAGTCAACAAAAATGATTAATTGAGGCCAGGGGCAGTGGCTCATGCCTGTAATCTCAGCACTTTGGGAGGCCGAGGAGGGCGGATCACCTGAGGTCAGGAGTTAGAGACTAGCCTGGCCAACATGGTGAAACCCCATCTCTACTAAAAATACAAAAAAAAAAAAAAAAAATGAAAATCAGCCGAGTGTGGTGGCACATGCCTGTAATCCCATCTACTCAGGAGGCTGAAGCAGGAGAATTATTTGAACCCGGGAGGCAGATCTTGCAGTGAGCCAAGATTATGCCATTGCACTCCAGCCTGGATGACAAGAGTGAAACTATGTCTCAAAAAAAAAAAAAAAGATTAATTGAGCCTTATAGAGTACCTTAAAATATATAATTGCTTTGGATATAGGCAAAGCAAATAACAAATTCTAAAGACATGTTTAAGCGTAACTGGATGAAAAACTCAGGATGCAAATAGGGACCTGCTAATGCTGAACAAGGCAGAACATATTTTTGTGTCAGTTTTACTATTTTAAGTAAAGACTATTTAATTATAAAAATCAATTTAATCAGTGATAGAGTGATTTTACTTTAGTGTCTAATTGTAGGGGAGCTCCATAGCACAATTATAGCCTCCTGTTGTGCTCAGCTCAGGACCAACTGTAATAAAATGTGACGATAGAGCAGTTCCCTTGATTAAAGCACTTTAATAAATAAATAATAGCTAGATGAATTTACCAGCTAGGAGGGAAAAGGAGCAAATGAAACTGTAAATCCTATAAGAACAGCTTTATTATTCAAAAAAATTTTATGGATTATTTAAATTGTGCTCTCTAATTACAATGGCTGATAATGTTTCATTTTGTTTAATAGCATTTGTTTTGATTGTATCATTATCACAATTAACAAGTTGCTCCAATATCTACCTTACAGTATCTTCCCAGTAATGTGAAGGATAATTGGATCTATGTGAATGTGCTTTTCTTTTCTGTCTCTAGGAGGAGATCATAATAGTCAGAAATCTGGAGAAGTTCCACTTGTAGAAAATTTATATTTCATAAGTACCTTACCCCACTCAAAACATTTAAGATTTATCTATTAACAGTTTAATATTACACATCCACCCATTCTAATTGCTCCCTCACAAATTTTAATGATTACACTTTTCTTTGGCAGTATAGCAGTAGAGATAAATTTTCAATTTTTTCTTCTTTTTTGGTAAATCCACTGCAGTGTAGAGATAATTTTAAAAGATTTCAGTCTTCTCACATACAAGAATGTTGGGGAAACCTCTGAGCTGACCTGGGATCCCAGTCTTCCAGCTCTGGTTTCAGAGATTATAAATGGGGACAGCCCTCACTTTCTCTCTTGCTTTGGATGGTCCCTTGGAGCTGATATTTATTTGTGCAACTTTCCTTGGTTGATTTCAGGGTGAAAAAAAAAGTCACTGTAACAGGAGTCAAGAAGGGGCTTAGAACCTAGTCATGTGAATATTTTCAAGTTTTTCTTGCCTGGTGTTTTTTCATCAAATGAGGGTAGGTGTGTGCATGTGTGTGTGTGCGTGTGTGTGTGTGTGTATGTGTGTACTGTAATTATATTATAATCACGACCAAGTAAAACATCCTTCACCAGCTCTCGTAGAGTAACTGCAGTTCCTGTAGAAGGGAAAACGGTGTTGTGCTATAGTAAAAAGGATATGGGCTTGGTATTGAGAACATTTGAGTTAAAATTCCAGCTGTGGATTCACAGATAATTAACTTTTATTTGCTTTGCAAATTCACTAAACCTATCTGAATTTGTTTTCTCATCTGTAAAATGGGAATAATACAAACCTCAGAGGGTTGTTGTAAATATTAAGTATATAAAGTATATGGAATATTATATGCTTGTAATAAGTTGTGTTCTCTTCTGCATCTTTGTATTCCATTGTGGTGGCTTACCACAAACACAGGAATATGAAAAAAAATAACATTGCAGCAGAACTATCAAAATAAGAATAATACAAAGGAAGATAAAACAATTAGGTTAAAGAAATGCCTAATCTTTTTTACTGTGACTAATTGTAGTACTTAGCTATCAGGTTCTTAATGGACAAGGGGACAAGAGAAACACACTAGGTTATATTATTGCCACTAGCTGAGAAAAAAAAAGACAGATTTTTTTTTTTTGTGGACCAACATATTTAAAATTCAGTATTAAGTACTTTTACTTTTATTCTGTATCTCAGATTTCATTAAGTTTTTACTCAAAAGTTGAAGATGGATATTCCTGTGATACAAATATGGCCACCTCTTTTTTTTTTTTTCTGAGATAGAGTCTCGCTCTGTCACCCAGGCTGGTGTGCAGTGAGTGGCTCGATCTCAGCTCACTGCAACCTCTGCCTCCTGGTTTCAAGCGATTCTTGTGCCTCAGCCTCCTGAGTAGTTTGGACTACCGGCGTGTACCACCAGCCCTGGCTATTTTTTTTTTTTACATTTTTAGAGACGGGGTTTTGCCATGTTGTCCAGGCTGGTCTCAAACTCCTGAGCTCAGGCAATCTGCTCGCCTCAGCCTCCCAAAGTGCTAGGATTACAGGCGTGAGCCACTGCACTGTCCGCACCTCTTTCTTTAAAAAAGGCACTGGTAGCAAATAAAGGGAATCTTGGTAGAAGATGTTTGCAAGGTTTGCACTGAAGCTTATTCTATTGTAGAAACGATAGAAAAAGAAAAGCTGACTAAATGAAGAACATATGACCAGCTGATGCTTGTTTTCTTTCAGTTCAGTGAATTCGGGACTCAGTAACTCCATTAGTGACTGCACCCACATATACCTTTTTCTAAAAGTCTCCACATTTGTCCAGTTGTTTCCTCCTTGGTCCAGTGCCAACGCTCCGTCAATACTATTGCCACCCCCATTCTGCCTCTTCCAAAAGCCTGCATCAGTCATGGAGTCCTCTTCACCTGAAATAAGTAAGTGTGAAGACTTTTGATTTTGACAGCACTCACCCACAACTGGTACTACAATTATAAAGAAAGGTGTAATGTTTTAAACTTTCTGACATATATTAATCTTTGGATTTTTCCAATGAGTAATTGGAATTCCTGGGGATTTTCAGGAATTCTACAAAACATAAATAATCCTTGAAATACATTCCTTGTAGTATTTATGAATATCTAAACACATTATTACAAAGATAAGTGAAATGTTACATTTTATATATTTACAAAGGGCTGTAGCTTATGGTGCATATTTAAATACTTGTGTATACACCAGTGAAGACTGAGTTATAGCTAAATAATGTAATATTCTGAACCTTAACAAAGTTAACAGCACTACACAGAATCATGTGCCAAAATCGCCAATGTTAAGATTTATTTTGCTGTCTAAACTTATTTCTTGGGACATCACTCACAGGATTTGTTTGAATTATGCTATGCATTAAATTTATTAATATAAATTTTAGTTGCAAGCATGATTTAGTTTTAGTAGTAGACAGGGCCATGAGCATACACTTAAAACAGGGCAATAGCCACAAGCAAGACACCTGATTAGATCATGAAACTTCTCTCCTCCTTCCTCTTGTCTGGTTCCCAGAAATGTCAACCTCAACCTCTCTGCTCTCCACTGGACTAGTAAACTTGACTAGTGGGTTTCTTCAAACCGGTAGTGTCTCTATGTTGATTGTTATGTTTTTATCTCTTGCAAGAAATCATCACATCTCATTTTCTCCACTCCTTGACTGATTTTTTTCTCCCAATGCAAAACACATAAATTACCCAAGAAATGCTGGAAAGAGATTCCTCATGATACTAGGAAATAGCTTCATTTAGGACAGTAGTTTTCAACCCTTGGTGTCACTTCAGATTCACCTGGATACTTTTAAAAAATACCTATGCCTGGGCCTCCACCCCCAGAAAATTGATGTAAGTGGGGTCTTTTTTTTTTCCAAATACAGGTGGCTCTGTTGTGTAGCCATGTTTGAGAACTTTTCCTCCAGGAATGCCCCAGTGGGTTACTCTCCATTCTATAAATTCTACATTTCTAAGAATGCACTTAAAAGCGTTTTTAAATACTTTCATCACAGGCAAATTTATTTTTGTATTCTTCTAAATAGTTTGTAAAGTTTTTATGGGAAAATTAATTTACTTTTGAAAATGTATTCTTAACCAGTAATTTCCAAATTTGATTAGTAATTTCAGAACCTAAGAGGTTGTTTGTGGCTTCCCAGATATTTTGAAAATAAATAAGATAAAATGTTATCTAAAAATAGTGTATGTGTCTCATCACCCCAAAGTTAGGCTTCTGAAGCAAGTGAATATATTAAAGACAAATTGAAATCATAATATTTAGGAGGTTAGTATATTAAATGTTAGTACATTTATTATTACATTTTGGTAGTTATAGGTTTTACTCAAACATATTTTTAGTTATTAAAGAAATATATATGCCGATTTAGAAAGTCAAGTCATGAACAATTATTTATAATAAAAACAAAACTTACCAACCCTAGACTCCCTCTCCAGAAGTATCCATTTTTAATCCTTTTGGCTGTCCCAGTTGTTATCTTAGCATTTTTAATAAGATGTTTATGCTGTTATTTCTTGATGGAATATTTTTTGATGTCTATTTCTTTTCTGCTATGATAGCAAAGATTTAGCTAGCTATTCTCCTCCATAATTTCCTCCATCCTTCCATTAAATTACATTATTATTTTTCAGTTGTGTACTGGTTACTTCTGATTTTAATTATATAGCTCCATAATTCTTTCCTGTAAATTAACTGTGAGCTGGGTCTCTTGACTCTTCACTTTATAAGATGAGGATGTGACTGCCTGTGGCCTTCTCTTCCACTGTCCCAAGTCTCCCCAAATCTACCATTTTTACTTTTGCATCATCACAGTTGATAAAAACACATTCCATTTTACATGTCTTCTGTATTTTACCTATAGATTAGTTTTAAAATGTGATAGCTAATATATAGTTTTCACATTCATCTGATTATAGAGAATTACACATAGTAAAGCCTATCAGACATTTGTATATTGAGATGCTCTCCCATTTCTTCACCTCTTTTGTATTCTGTCATCATTTTAAAAAATTTATATTAGGTATTTTTTCTGGACTTTCTTTGTCAGAGACCACTACACTCAATCATGGGCCCTTTTTCATACTCTAACAATCAGGACTGGCTCTTGGATCAAAGTTGAAATCCTGGGACTTCCTTCTAGGTTAAGAATCATTTTCTCTCATATTTCAAAGGCATTATTGTATTGCTTTTTAGCATCCAGTATTTATGGTTAAGTCTTCTGTTGGTCATTTTTTCTGACCTGGTAAATTTTAATCCCTTCTGAAACTTTTTGAATTTTCTTTTTTATATTTGGCACTACAAAATTTTACAATAAAGTGTCTAGTTGTAATTTTTCATTAATTATCCTAAGCACTCACCCACTATTTCAATCTTAAGATTCATGTCCTTCAGTTCTGAGAAATTCTTTTTGTTTTTTTTTTGTGTGTGTGAGACGGAGTCTCTCTCTCTGTCGCCCAGGCTGGAGTGCAGTGGTGCGATCTCGGCTCACTGCAAGCTCCGCCTGCTGGGTTCACGCCATTCTCCTGCCTCAGCCTCCCGAGTAGCTGGAACTACAGGCGCCCGCCACCACGCCCGGCTAATTTTTTGTATTTTTAGTAGAGACGGGGTTTCACCGTGTTAGCCAGGATGGTCTCGATTTCCTGACCTCGTGATCCGCCCGCCTCGGCCTCCCAAAGTGCTGGGATACAGGCGTGAGCCACCGCGCCCGGCCTCAGTTCTGAGAAATTCTTTCTCTTTTTTTCTGTCGTGATTTTCACATCTTTTTCCACTCTGCTCTGATCATCCGAACTACTGTAGGTTAGTTATTGGACCTCCTGGAGGATATACTGAGAGAGTATACTCTCTCTTGTATATTTTCTCTCATATTTGTAATTTTTGGCAATGTTTTAAAATCTTTATCTTCAATTATTTTATAACATTATTTGGGCTATAATTTTTAAAACGTATTAAGCTATATTATTGGATTTTCTCTCCTGGAGTCTCTCTCTCTCTCTCTCTGTGTGTGTGTGTGTGTGTCTTTCTGTTATATGTATATAATACTAATTTATCTCTGAGGATGTTATTTTCATTATTTTAATGTTCTCCTCTACTCCCTAAATTATGTCAGTTTCCTCCGGAATGACATTTTCCTGTTTACCACTAGTTTCTCTATTCCGTGGTGCAGTCTTGCCTCCAATACCTTATGATGTTTTGCTACTTAATATATTTAAAAATAAAGCAATATTAAGCACATCAGTAGTTCTCTGCACAGTGGTTTTTGATAGGTTTATTTTAGAGCAATTGGGCAGGCATGTGACTATTACAACTGTTAAAAATATCACAGTTAAAAAATATTTCTGGGGGGGGGGGATTCAGGAAATCCTTTAGAGAAGAGACTTCTGATTTTTTTGTCCAAGTGATAGATGTCTGGGTGCTACATGGTGATACAGAAAGGCAAGAGTTTGACTTTTAATCAATATTCCTATTTTTCACTCAATTTTTCTCTTGTGTTGGTGTTAAGAAACCCCAACCTTCACCCTCAGTTGTATAACTTCAGTTTAACTCTTCTGGGCTGTTTCTTCTTTATCCCCACATCATCATTTTTGTTGTACTATCTTTCCTTTGTTGTTCACTTCATGGATGTGGATAATGTTTGCACACTCAAATGCCCATATGGCCCAGGCAGGTAATTAAGTAAATGAGGAAGGCTGGTCCTTAAAAAATAAAAATGGACTAAGTATGCCCTGGTGCTGGAGAGAGTGCTACTACTTGTTTCAACTATGATTTATTCTTTTACAATTAATTTGGTGAAATTTTCAGAGGCAAAAAAGATCAACACATATGGTTGACATGTCATCTTGACTCAGGAGTTGTGCTAAGTGCTAAACTCTAAAATGAATTCATTACTTCTTAGTGGGAGGGCTTTAAGTCATTACTTTCTGTCAGACTCCTCTAAGCTACCTTAAATGAACAAAGGTTCTAGGTAAAAGTATGTATTTGCCATGCACAGGTAACCTCAAGTCATACCAAAAATGAAACATTTATTTTTTATTAAAAAAACTTCAATGTAGAAGGCCCTGAATAATCTAAAAGGCAGTAATTCTACCTTGATTTTATAGTACCATGGCAGCATGTTTCATGTTTCTTTCTCATTTGGACCCTAGATATAAATTTAGGGCTGAATATTGAGACATAACTCAGAGAAAGTGATTTTGTATGGGTCTAGGTTAATGTGGTTCATTTACATAGCTTTCTGGTTGTATAGCTTTATCCAAAGATAGGGATGAGTTATAATATATAACCTGAGGATCAGATGGATGGCATATTCTTAGATGGTCACTTTTAGTATCATTTCTCTTTTCAGGCCATTAGCTAATGCAACAGAGAGTTAATGATTTTATTCTCAGATGAGATCCTGAGTGTCATGGTTTTCTGATGCTGATTGAAAGAAGAATTACTAAGAATTATTTGCTTTGGATATGTGATGGTGGTAGGGTTGATAGCATATTGGATATTGAAAAAATATAAGTGTATTTTTGGACTGGAGGAAGACCTTTGAAGGGATACTTGTAAAGTAGGCTAAAAAGAAATACTTAATGTGTTACACCCTCCTTGTGATTTTGGTGAGTTTATCAGAGTTAATGACCAGATATAACTTGATGGAGGCAAGAGAGTTAGGTCTCAGTAGTTTCTGTGAGATTTCTCCAAGGCACCTCAAATAAACATACAATCTATATTAAAACCATGTGCTTTACTCAAAAAGATAATTTTAGGCCCTAACAAATAAACACACAGCGTGCTTTCTACTCTAACTAACTTCAAAGCAGCTTCCCAACTTTTACCCCCAACCGGATTTCTACCCTTAAGTCTCTCCGTTTTAGAATCTGTCTTAGTACCACCATACTATCAATGGAAATATGAAAACAGCATGTAACCACATTTTATACTTCTATCTGCGTTCACAAGATTTACTGAGAAATAGGGCATATGTGCTTTAAAATCCATAAAAACATATCCTAAAATATTTTTTTCAGTTAAGTCTGGCTTACTCAGGTATTTAGAGCAAAGAGTATGTTTTGAAGGTATTGCCTCACCCTATCAATTCAACATGATGCAGATGCCTCTATTAAGCCTGTCAGTTCCTCCACAGAACAGAGAAAATCAAATCAAAGCTCAACAAACATGAAGTGCATGGTTTGCTGCTGTGAGTCTTCACAATGATTATAGATCTCTAAACAACTGATAAAGTTGTGGCATTTGAAATTGATTGCTGAGATGAGCAGTGGTGCACGCCACAGCCTGTCTTTTCCTTGCCACACGTTGATTAACTGGCCACTCATAGCCATGTGTCTAGACCAATATCCCAACATGTGAGAGATTATTGGAATGTTGCAAACTGAAACAATTTCAAGGTAGGTTTAAGCTGCTGACATTGGAATGCACCTCAAATAATTAGCATGTAAGCCCAGTGATATTCTAGGCTCCCAAGAAAAAAAAAATGTCAGAAAAGGACCCCATGTCCTTTTTAAGTTATAGACTAAGTAAATTTTTAGTCTCCTTAGAAAACTATCCAGAAAGGGAAATGATATGTTTAACACATGCTTTGCTTTTGGTATGCTGATATATTTTGGCTTTCTTAACTCATTTTATACAACCCAAAGAGCCGACCTCCTGCCAGTTTCTTTGGAGAGAGAGCTTATGGATTCTAGCTTCTAAACTTAAATTCTGCAACTAAATACATCACACTTGCAGAAAGTTTTATGAAGTATTTAAAAAGATTCTCTAAGGCTAAACTATAAAAGTATACTTTATCTACTAAACTCTGTCCAAACCTGCCCCAGACTAAAAGCAAAGAGAGAAAACTTAATTTTTGGGTGGCAGATTGTATATCCTCCAAATTGCCACAACAATGTCTCCCATCTCCCATTCCCTTCCTTGATGTTCCTGTTATCAAGATGTGGGGTGTCTGTGTTCCTTCCTCTTGAATCTGAATGGGATTGTGATAATAGCAGAAATGATATGATGTGATTTCTGAATCTCGGTATAAAAAGTGATACAGCTTCTGCTTGGTTTTCTTGGGAGAGAACACAGTCATGTTATTGGGAACATGTTATAAGGAAGCCAAAGCAACCCCGTGGAGAAGCCACTGGGAAGGATCCAATAGCCAGAACCTTCTTACTAGCCCTAAGTGAGCCATCTGGGAAGTTGATCTTCCAGCCCCAGCTGAACCACTCCAACTGACTATTTTATGATGCAGCAGTCAGATATCCCCACTGAGACCTGTACAAATTGCAGATTTGTGAGCAAAATAAGTGATTATAATTGTAGTTTTAAGGTTTGGAGTGCTTTGTTAGGCAGCAAGGGATAACTGTATCAGGGAATCAGACTTAACCTTATGGGCACTCAATTTGGTAGTGTTTTCCATTCCTCTGTAACAGGGGTGGGCAATGTGCAGGCTAAATAGTCCCTGCAACCTGCTTTTTCGAGCTCATAGCTAAGAATGAGTTTTACATTTCTAAAGGGCCATTGAAAAGAAAAACCCTAATCAACTAACCAACCAACCAACCAACAAACCAATCAACCAAACAAACAACAAAGAATATGTGACAGAAACTATATGTGGCTTACAAAGATGAAAATATTTTTTTTAATCTGGCCCTTTACAGAAAAAGTTTGCTGACTTCTGCTTTATAATGATGTTGTTCCACAATACCCTCTTCTTTTAGGCACTTAGTATAAACCGGTGCAACTGGTTTTGTGCTGGAAGACAAGCTTAGCAACGGTAAGAACTCTCAGGTCTTTTTCTTAAGGCCTTATCATAACTGTCCTTCTACCACCACTGTGTTAATACATTTTCTGTTGCTTGCAACAAAATAACTGAAACCAGGTAATTTGTAAAGAAAAGGGATTCATTTCTTACTGTTCTGGAGGCTAGGAAGTCCAAGGTCAAGGGACCATAAATGATCAGAACCTTCTTGCTGGTGGGAATCCTCTATAGAGTTCCAAGGTGGTGCAGGGTATCACATGTGCTAATATGTTACCTCAGGTGGATCTCCCTTCCTTTCTTTCTTTCTTCCTTCCTTCCTCCCTTCCTTCCTTCCTCCTTCCTCCCTTCCTCCTTCCTCCTTCCCCCTTCCTTCTTTCTTCTTCTTCTGCCATCAGTTCCCCTGCCATGATAACTCATTTAATTCCTTAACCTGTAAATCCATCAATCTATGAATGGTTTAATCCATTTAAGAGGGCAGAGTCCTCATAATCTAATTACCTGTTAAAGGTCCCACCTCTCAATATTGCCACATTGGGGATTAATTTACAACATAAATTTTGGAGGGGACAAATATTCAAACCGTAGCAACCAAACTGAGTTTCAAAAACAGTTGCACTTTTTATTGAGTACCTTCATGCAAACATGTTGATTTCCCCATTAAGATGTAATAGACTATAGTTCAAGAAAATATATTTTGGATGTTATATAACTCAGAATCAAAAATAATGGCAGGAAATTGAAATTTGAAAACATTTTCTTGATATCTGTTTACATGCATACTATCTTCTTTCCTCTTCCTTCAAACACATGTATCTGGTACGTCTATAATTTCTTATCTAAGGCCTAAACAATATGAATTTGTCAACACAAATATTTTGTATTCATATGTAATGTTTGTTATAATTATATATTGGAACTAAAGTTTTCCAAGGTGGAAATTGAGCTAGAGGGTGTGAAGATACAACACCAAAAATTTTAGCATTTCATTTTCCTTAGGTGACTGAATTGGTTAAATTTTAAGACACCACGTCAAAGTCAACTACCAGCCCAGAAGTATATTAAGCGCTTAACTGTGCTATTACATGTGTTCATTGTACCAGTGAAATCACAGGCTTTTGTCTAGAAAAGTCACTTTCTCAAGTCGTTCTTCCATTAAACAGATTTTTAAAAATCTTATCTTCAATTGCAGATTCAACAACTCCGGATATGCAAACTTTTACCAGTGCAGTAAAAAGAATAAGAGTATTTTGGTATAATAGTGTTTGGCTTTAGACAGGGAACTAACAGAGTTTGCAATTTTGAATTCTGCTTACTTGTCAGTGAATTGGGGAGTGGGGTGACATTCTGAGGGCAAGAAGGCATGGCAGAAATCTACCTAACCTGATGTATGCTGAGATTGATTCATACTCCCACATTACATTTGCTTTGTAGATTAAAAAAAAAAAAACTCTGGATAAAACACTTAGGTTTGAAAGCTAGTTTTGAGTTGGTAAAATTTTATTAGAAATATCTTTGGCATTTAAGCTACTATCACTTTGCCAATTGCCAGTGAAATGTGGCAATGGAAAATCCTGAATATCAAAGGAAGAAATGACTTTCACAATTAGAATACATTTGAGTACTGACTCACTCTGTCCTTTACCTGAGATCTTGGTGATTTTTAGAGAAAACAACATAATGCAGCCTTTATAAAGCTACATTAAATCTTTGATAGGTTGAAAATTGCTGTGGAGCTTTAATTTTTTGAAATAGGTTTTCAGTGCAAGGTAAAATTGATGTAATGACATAAAGAAGCAAAACAAGTAACAACCTTTCAAAGATATTCAACATAATTGTTACAAAGTGAAAAACCCTTTAGAACCCCCCATACATTTCAGCAAGAATTGTGTTGTTTTCCATTACAGTTTTTATAGAGCTTCTGTAACATTGGTTCATAAAATGTGTGTCTGCAGAAATTACCTACGGAAGTTAGAGGTAGAAAAGACCTGCTAGGGCATCTATTTCATTTAGAAGCTATCAATAACTAATGTAAGACATGACAATAATGCAACATTAAGGTTATACATTTAAACCTAGAAGTCAGGAAATGCAAAATTCAAGGATCTCATAATAACATCAAACACCCACAGTACACAGATAAAATATTTTTGATTGCTAATTATACTGTTAAGTGTTATGCCTTAAAATGAAGCACATGAAATATGAACAAGCTAATGTTCCCTTAGGATACTTAAATGTCCTGGCTTTTATGTTTAAATTGGTAACTTTAAAAGTTTCATTGACATAGATTTTCTTTTTTTGTTTCCTTCCTTTATTTAAAAAAATGAAAAAAAAAGTTTCCATTGATCACTGATGTTAACAGTGTTAAGCATTACCCTCAGCCTCCATATAGCTTTCCGAAGAAGTTATTTTAAAATGGGGCTGGTAAAATTAGCCAGAATTATGGCCTACATTCCTTAGGATGCGGTCATCTGTGTCTCTGAACATCACCTGGTGCTGTGGTTTGACCCTTTCATTTAAGCATGGAACTGTCGTCCCTAAACAAATTGATTTGGTGTCACATTTGCAAATGTCTCAGTCCTACAAAGTACAATATGGAAAGAAATTGAGAGTGGTGATGTAACCACATCTGATAAATTTTGATTTGAAAAAGGCTTTTTAAGAGGGTAGACTCTCCTTTTCAAAAGATTATTCTTAATTAGGGCAATTAAAAGGAAGGAAAAAGGTAAAGCCATTATAGGTGCAAAGCACAGCAGCAAAAATATACATGGGTTTTGAGATTAGAAACTGAGTATAAACTTAAGTCAGAGATTTGAAGATGGCATCAGTGGGGTAGTAGAAGGAGGGATCAGGAAGTAGATGATAACCTTTACTGACCCTTCATTGCTTAAGGTCTAAATGCTTGACAAGGCAGACAAAATCTCCCTACCCCAATTTACCACCTGTTTATCTCCAGTGGTAGGCAAATAACAGACTCCAAAAATGTCCGTGTCCTAATCCCCATAACCTATGACTATGTTGCTTTACTTACCAAATACATATATATATACACACACACATATAAAAATATATATACATACATGTAAATAATTAGCAGATGTGATTCATTTAAAAATCTTGACATAGGGAGATGATTTTGGAATATCCCAGTAGGTCCAATGTAGTCATATGGGTCTTGATAAGGAGAATCAGAGAGGATACCTGATGAAAGACGCAGAGGTTGGAGTTATGTGAATGCTGGCTTTGATGATGGAAAGGGGCCACAAGCTAGGGAATGTAGGCAGCCTCTGGGGGCTGGAAAAGGCAAGGAATGAATTCTGTCCCAGAGCCTCCTGAAGGAATGCAGTCGTTGCTGACACCTTGATTTTAGCCCCATAAGATCAATTTGGGCTTCTGAACTCTAGAACTGTAAGAACAAATTTGTGTTGTTTTAAGCTACGATATTTGGAGTAATTCGTAACAGAAAACCAATGCACCTGTGCACATTCATAACAGTTGCATCATATTCTTTTGTCTCCAAGGTGTCATCTATTTTAAGACACAAAACTAATTTCATAAGACTTGGAGGTGGGTGCAAAACACAACCATTTCTTCTATGAACTAATAATAATTTATATCAATTGTATATTCCTATCCTTTTAAATAGCATAATTAAACTTGGAGCTCAAGTTTCCTTTACAGTCAAAGTTTAATGATTCTTCTGACTTTCTTCAGGCTATTAGAAATTATATAGTTTGGTCTTGACATGCTGCTTTTAATAATGCATGTTCATGATTTCTTTAGAGACAGATATTGTCATTTCAAGATGTTTTGTTTGCATTTCCTACTTGTTAATTCATGGTTCAATTTATTCTTTAATTGAATTTCATGTTGTTGGAAGTTTAATAGTTTCTCTTGAAAACCTAGGAGAAGCATTTGTCAGGCAGATGTTGGTGCCTCAGTGATAGTCCATCGCAATGCATGAATCAGCCGTGCTGTGCTTCACTACTTTTAAAAGTCTTGTGATTTATTCTAAAACATTGTCTATATCTTCTGCCTCTAATTGCATTACCTGTTTGTAACAGTCTTCACATGCAAGCTGCTTCATAGGCCTCATAGAGTAATCTTTTTTGAAGACGTTTAAGTGACAATTGGGTATTCATATTTCAGTGAAAATTAAATTGCATGCGATGCTACCAACGCACCGAACTCAGACAAGTTAATGAACAAACACCTTTCACGCAGACTAGTTTTCTACACTCAGAACAAAAACTAATGGGTTACATCTTTCAGCTGAAAAGATTATTTGGTATTGATTACATAATACATCCTGATTTTTAGCTACATAAAACTGTGAAAAAACGTGCCCATCAGCATCAAGGAGATGTGGTAATACTGTGAATAATAGCTAATACAGCACAGTCCCGATGAGGACACTAAGGCTGGGAGAAGATAGTAACTTTTCTGAGATTGCAGGGTTAGCCGGTGGCAGAGGCAGCATTCAGATGGAGTGGTGCTGGCTAAAGCCTGAGCCTTTGACCACGGCACTCTGTTACGCTCTTTCCTCTTTCCACCAGCTATACTGAACAGCTCGGTGGTCTATGAACATGCTGTTCTCTTTCTAGCCTCAATTTCCACATCTGGCAATTTCTCTAAACAGAGTGGTTAAAAATATGTACTCAAAAGTTAAATGATTAGAGCCCTGGCCACACTACTTACTAACCATGCCTCGGTATCCTCATTTCTAAAATGCAGATTTCTTGGTGCCTATGGCATAGGTTTGCAGTGAGGATTGTATGAAATAATGCAGGTAAAGTGCTTAGTATTAATTACAGGCACACAATAAATTCTACTTAATAAAAAGGAGGAGAGGAAGAAAATAAGGACTGATGCTTATGTTAGTTGCTTTTGAATAAATTCCACCACTCCTCACAGAAAATTTTTCATATCCTTCAATTTGATTACAGTCAGAAAAAAATTTTTGGATCATCTACTTTGTGCATACCCAGTGCCAGCTTCACTATCAAGGGAATTAAGGGAATACAAGAAATGTAAGAATGCTGTGCAATGGGCAGAGCTCCCACACCAGAATCAATGGCAGACAGACTGTGAGCAATGGTCCTGTTTTTCTTGCTCTCTCTTTCCTCCTACTGCTTCAGTTAACGTAATATTTTTGGAATATCTTAATTGGGTAGACTTATGTAAAGCCCCATCTTTGCCACTGAATGTTGCTTGGAGAAGGAGGATTGATGGGAGACTCTTCAATCAACAAGTCAACCAGTACTGCCCCGCTGCTCAAAAATAATCTAGGTGCCTTTCTCAGCTATAAATTGGAAGTGAGTAGGAGAACTCTGATGAAGTATTTTAAAAATTAAAGCCTTAAATTTTGACAAGTAGTGATATTTGGTCTGTGTTATGTCAGTCTCTTGTATTCTATTTCAGAAGGTGCCTCTCTAGGACAGGGAGTCCTGTGCATTGCTACTCCTGTGCGAATTTAGAAGATGACATTATCTGCCACCTGTTCAGGATACCACCTCACTCACCTTTCCCTGTTCTGAATATACACTGGATCTTAATGCAATTATCGCAGTTTATTACTAATGAAGGATCTTACGTGACTTTGTGCTTTGTTCTCATAGTCTAGGCCGCTGCCTTCACTAATCATCAGGGCTTTCAAATTCCCACATTTACTGAGTGTAATACTTCCTTGAGGTATTTGCAAAACCTTTACTTGTTCTAAAGATGTGGTGAACTAAGTAATAATTTCTCTTTAAAAGTGTTTTCTGCACAGTTGAGTTAATGGAGACAGATCACTTTAACACTTAAGATAAATGTGTGTGTGAATGCACACCCACATAATATACACTCATATGTACATATAGATTCAGCAGTAGCAAAGGGGAGGTTTGATGCCATTTAAATAAAAGCTTTGATTTTAGAAAAAATTGAAAATTAATAGAGACAATTCTCAAGGATGGGGATTTTTTTTGAACTTAGGGAAAACCACTATTTCCTATATTCTCTTGACCTTTGGTATATTATTTATCTAGTGGGTTGCAGCTAGCTTTAATATTTGAAGAAGGTCATATGAATAGCCAAATTCACATACCATATTTGAATAATGTAGGCAGCAGAGGTCTAGGGAATTAGCGTAC
The DNA here is from genome assembly GCF_028858775.2 of Pan troglodytes. NCBI lineage: Eukaryota > Metazoa > Chordata > Mammalia > Primates > Hominidae > Pan > Pan troglodytes. The sequence goes on from NC_086015.1 coordinate 105,718,497, forward strand.
TTAGATCAGGAAGTGTGAGTTCCAGCCCAGTCTCATTTCTACCCCTGATTTGTTGTTTGACCTAAGGTGAGTCATTCTCTTCTTTGTCTGTCAAGGGTGATAATGAGATCTCTTCCTTCTCTTTCTAATATAGATGTTGTGAAGAATGCAATAATCTCCTAACTGGCCGTTCCCCTTTATATACTACCTCCAGAGACATCTTCCTAAAACACTGTTTTGCACTGTAGCCCTCTGTGCAAAAATCCCTAGATCTTTTCTGTGGCATAATATGCAGGGTTCTTCCCATTTTTAATCCCAAGCAATTACTGACCATCTTCAATGTGACCTGTGCTGTGCATTTTTAATATTAACTCTTAATCTTCACACCACCATGAGCATATTTAGTAAAGATCATGCCTTTTAAATGTAAGGAAAATAAAATCTTTAAAAACACAAGTTTGAAGGCATGTCTATTGGATTCTTGGCTCATGCTCTTCCCACATGCATATTTATACTGCTGCTACTTAGCTTGTGCTTTTTTGCGCGCGCACGCACACACACACACACACACACATATGCACGCACACACTTTTATTTATAACTTTATATTCATGCCCCACTTGTTTTCCAAAAGGATTCAAGATGGAACAATAAAATTTACATGTATAACAACGCTAGTACATTAGTAATGATGCAAAAAAAGAACTATGAAAAGGAAGAGAAAGCAAGCATTTTATCTCCAGAATCTTTCCCCACACCATTTACTCCACCACATTTGCCCTGTGATCACACTGTTTCTTGCGTGGACTGCTGCAATGGCCACCTATCTTGTATCCCCACTCTGCTGTTACACCTGTATACTTCATGTTCATACAGAGGGTAGAGTGACTATTTTAAAAGATAAACCATGTATCTGCTTAAAATACTGTGCTGGCTCCATTACTTTTAGGTTACAATGTCATTCTTTGCCACAATCTTCAGGGCTATATGTAATCTTCTCCATGCCCAGATATCAGTCTTCATCGCCTCTCATTCCTTATCTACCTCACTTCAGTCATGGGTGGCCTTCATTATGATCCTTCAGGACATCTTGTCTAGAGAGTTTTGCTTTTGTTGTCACCTAAGGCTTTTATGTTCTAATCCAAGATCATCATATGTATGATTCCTTCTCATCATGTAGATATCAGCTCCTAGTTTGCTAGTTCTCGGTCAGTATATGGACAGATAAATTATTCTTTTTTAAATGTCTGCATGGTAAATACGTATTTTCAGAGGATGGGTTAACTGCATTAAGGTGTATCTATTTGCCCAGTCTTTCTCAACTACAAAGAAAAAAAATAAAAAATACCGAAATGATCATGTATACACATTAATATACTCAAGGGAAATTGTTTTTAGGAACCATTTTTTGAATTAGAATTACTGGATCAAAGACTATGGGATTATTATTTTTGATAGATTTTTCCAAGTCAGAGAGTTTGTTTGTTTGTTTGTTTGTTTGTTTATTTATTTATTTTGTGATAGAGTCTCTGTCTGTCGCCCAGGCTGGAATGCAGTGGTGTGATCTCGGTTCACTGCAACCTTTACATCCCAGGTTCAAGCAATTCTCGTGCCTCAGTATCCTGAGTAGCTGGGATTACAGGTGTGCACCACCATGCCCTGCTAATTTTTGTATTTTTAGTAGAGATGGGGTTTTGCCATGTTGGACAGACTGGTCTTGAACTCCTGGGCTCAAGTGATTCACCCACCTCACCCTTCCAAAATGCTGGGATTACAGGAGTGAGCCACCACGCCTGGCCAGAGAGTTTAATTTTAAAGCATAACTCAGTAAAGAAAGTTTTTAGTCCTTTTAGTCCAAGCTAAGGTAGTCATGATGTGTAGCTTTATGAAGCTCTAACCTGATCCAAGCATAGAGCTTAGAAATCCTTGAGGAGTAAATGTCTTGAATGATTTTCCTTGATGTGCACTTTTCTCAGCAGGGTTTTATGTAAGAAATTTTATATTGAACACAGTCTCTCACATTTCCTGTCGCTAACTAAAGGATGAGTCGTAGGCTTAGAGGTACTGGAATAAAAACAAGAGTTGACCTCCTGCTATGCACATTGGAAAGTCTGAGCTGTGTTTTTCCCTGGCTGGAGGGTCCCAGGCTTCTCTATGGGGATAAGCCGGGGGGTCCCTTTGCTGAATACCCACCCTCTGCCTTCTCCATGCTCAGAAGGGCTAGCACCATGGTTGTCTCTTTCAGAAGTTTCCCCTGACTATATCTCTCCCTTTTCTTTACTCTTTCCACACTTACTGACTGCACTATTTACTTGGTCCTTAAAATATACTGTACTTTATCATTTATTATTTATCTAATTTATGTGTCTTGTTTCCCTCATTGGGATAGTGTGATGCTCAAGTGTAGAGATATTGTCCCATACTTCTTCCTATTTCCACACCTGATGCAGCAACCCATACACTAATAAAAAAATACAAAGAGGAAGAATGGTCATCCTGCTGACTTTCCATTACTGCCCATAGCAATGGACCTCTCACCACTCTTCAAACTAGTCTCCCTTTGGCCTATGATATTCAGCATGAGGCTACTAACCCGGACCAGGAGCTGACCACAAGTGTGGAATATTTTCATTCCACATGAATTTCAAACCAATAGGAGTCATTTCCTCTGCTTTCTTAGCATTTTCTAACCCATTGCACCCATGACTAAACATTTTTAGGACAAAATTTCCATCACAACTCATTGTTAAGCTGACTCTAAGAAGAAAACAAGGTGTAGCCCTGAAGGAAAAAAGCATCAAAAACTTGCCAGTGAGAGAAAATTGGGATTATATCGTTAGTCATATGAATGACATGTCAGCTACAATATTCCTGCTCTATAATGAGCTATGCAGAGAGATCTCTTTCTCTCTCATATAGACACACATATATATGTATGTGTGTGTTTATGTGCATTGTGTGCATCTCAAAAGACTGCTAAAATGCAATTTCTAGATGCAGTCCTTATTGATATTTTCATCCTCTGGCAATGTAACATTTGACAGGACTGCACAATTTTGTGCTTTTGCTGCTGCAAAGCTTAGTGTTTCAAAGGCTGTGTATGAAGTGCATACAATGTGAAGCTTTTGTTCTCATCTCCTCTGAATTTCTCACAGATTATGGGCACTCAGTCCATTGGATTGGTGCTTTGTCTTCACACAATACCTTAGAAGTTTGCATGTATTTCTTTTGGCTTGCTTCTAGAAAGAAGAGCATTGACTGTCTAATGTTCTTTGAAATGAAGGATTGGGCACTTAGGCACTGCAATATGGCAGGAGCAAAACCAGCTGATTTTGTCTAAATTTTAATTTACTAGTTTTGGCTTTTGATGTTGATAATGATTGACTTGCTACTCTTTGTTACAAAAAGAAAACCATTGTATAGAATGCTTAGTGCAGATTTAATATAGCCCCTTTGTTGAAGAGTGGTTAGGATTATTTAAATTCTTAAGCTGCTGCTACTTAGTATTTGGCACAAAAACTGTAGCAAAGAAGAGAGAAAAAGTAACTATTCAGCTAATTTAGACTCCACAAAGCTTTTTGTCTCATTTTAGGTTTCAATGGTTAGATCTTTCAAAACCAGTTTTCACCAAAGTTAAACTTAGCAAACTAAGGCTATCCTCATAATAAATGCGTTGTAAGTAAAGGCATTTTTTCCCCTAGAGATTTGACTGCTTCTCTTAGCAGTTATTAGACCAATAGTCCTTTCTATAATTAAAAAATGCTATATGTATTTTTAAAAATGCCTCAGTAAAATGAGGCATTTCTTAGCCCACAAGAAGTCCATAAATGCTTCCCAGTGACACTAAATATGAAATCTTTGAAATGCTCTTTTTTAGTTTAAGTATTTTACTGCTCTTTTTTTACTTCTGTCTTCAAAGTCGATTAGAAAAAATTTTAAATCACTTAAATATCTCTCTTCTACCATTCACTCATTCACTAAACATTTATTGGGCACTAACCATTTCTTACATAATAATTTCGAGATATCTGTGCTTGTAAAGCAATTTTACCTTCACTTTTAATTGTACCAAAGCTTGAACATCAACTAAACTTTTTTATAAAGACTTCAGTATTGATATATCAGTAATTTAAGTAGGATGCTGTGTAATAGTACAGAGTATTTTTAATCTGAGGATCTCAGAAATACAGTAGTAGAATTAATAAAGGCTAAGTCGGTAGTGAGAGGACATTGGTAAGTCCAAGTAGCTCAGTCTATTTAAGGTAGTGGAAAGAAATGGAGACAACATTGCAGGCCTAAAAATCCTAACTGTGTAGAGTTGCTTGGGTATCCCTGACTTTCCAAGGCAATAGAACAATATTTGATGACAATGAGAATGCTTTTTAAATGTCCCATCTTTATTCAAGCAAAAACCCAGAGGTTAGAAAATGTCAAGCTGTTTCCTTCAGGTAGGGCTGTGTGAAGGTGATGTCTTCAGTCTGCATTGTTAAATGTCAAAGATATTAGTGGATTTTAATCATAGTCCTTATATCGATAAAAGCTGTGACTGTGGGATAATGAAACTAAAACTATTAGTGTTTTTAAAACCTTTTCTTATGGGAAATCTCAAACCTATTCAAAGTAAACAAAATAGCATAATGTGCCCCTATGCACCCATCATCCTGCTTCAAAATGTATCAATATTCAGCCATTCTTGTTTTATCTTTGCTTCTGCCCACTTCCCACCCCTACTTTATTATTATTATTTACAGTTCTATTTTGTGAGATATAATTTACAGATATTAAAGTGCACAAATAGCAGCTTTACAATTTTCACAAATACGTTCATTCTGTAACCCTGCCTATACCATAATGTGCAATGGGATTTATATTTACTATTGTGGATGCTATATATTCTGTATGTATTCATATGAGAGAGAGAGAAAAAAAAATTCTCCATCCATCTACTCCCTGATTCTTAGGCATGGTGGTTAGGTTTTATACATGGGCTCAAAAGACAACAGATAGATGAGCTTTTGTTTCCAAGTTACTAGGAAAAAATTTAATATTCATCCGAATTATAGACTCTCTGACATATCCTCTTCTTGTACCTCTTCAACATATATGTAACTGTCATGAATTGGTGGAGAAAGAATCAGTGGAAGAATCTTCAGTCCCATGTTAATCCTCAGAGGCTTTTCTTTGTTAGAAAACTGGCTGGAGTTAAATTCACATAACATTATCTGAGGCTTTTACCTAAGTGAGAAAATATTAGTTTTTCCTTTTGATCTCAGTAACCCATTTTTGGGCTTTAATTCAATAGCTTAATCATACCCTTAGATTCCTATAACTTCTTCACAAATCAGGAAATTAATAAACTTCTAGTTTATCCTGATGTGTCTTAACTGTGGAAGTTGAAGTCACATAGGTATGGTTGAGTGGTAGGTGGGCCATAAGGGAATCTCTGGGGCATATTGGAGGATGTGAGTAACAGGCAGTGTGAATTGAGAAGGTTCTACTCTACTTAGATTTCCTCTTCCTAACTTTGTCAAGCCCAACCAGTTGATGATACAGATCACTACAGATGAACAAGACCTTAATTCCATGTATCAGAGATATTCACAGTATTTCTTTCCTCTGTTGGCATGGAAAATTGCAAAGTAGTACCTAGACATTTAAAAAATGAAGTCAGAATTCTTCACTAGTTGCCCAGATGTTATTACTTATTCATAGTGAGTGGTATTATGTGAGGCTGATCATTATAATTCTGCAGAAAACTGCCTATATTCCCGTGTCACTCTTGAATAATCAAAATCCAGAGCTTCAATAAGAGTGCTCCTTATTTACAAGGTTAATTCCTCCAATAATGATGTCTACAATCTCACCCACATTTCAGAGCCGAGAATTTATTGCATGCAGCATAAACTCATTGGATATGCGTGTAAATAACCTTATTAAGAATGCAATAAGAGGATATACATTACTGTTCTTTTGGATCAGAAGGGTAAACACAACAAGAAAATGAGGTATTTACCACTAAGTTGTCCCGCTGATTTATTTTTCTGTGCCTTTTATCATTTTGAGCCTTTAAAATGTAGGCTGCCTGGATACTCTGACTTCACCTAAACATTCATTTCAAAATTCTAAATTTTAGAGGATGTGTGAATTGTCCCAGAGGACACAACCAGTGTCTATGTGTTAACCTAAGTTCGAATTGAGATGAATGTTTTGGGTGAGAGTCAGTGAATAGCAAATCTCCTTTTGCTTTTGTGCTCCAGGTGTTTCTATTAGGATTTGATGTAACATATGATGGTGAATTTTTCCCTTCCAGTATAAACAAAACTCAATTGATCTAGTTCTAAGCAGCACAACTGTAAGTAGAGGCCAGAGCCAACGCAGAGCAAGATGTATTAACTCTTCGGCTATCTCTTGTGTATGGTCTGTATTTCCAGTTCAACTCTAAGTGCTTGGACACTAGAAAATTGTTCTCTACTTATTTTCTTCCTAGAGACAGCACTCAGGATCAAAATGTGCAAATGAGAATAACTCCATCAGCCAAGTGGTTTACTGGGACACAAGGTTACGTATTATATAACAGAAAAGCCATATGAAAGCTGTAATATTCTCAGAGACATTCCCCACAGAGTTACTCAGCATAGTACTATACACTTTTCCAGTCCTTGAAACAACAACATATTTTTAGGAAGATATTAGTATCTTTGAGCTTGTAACAGCTGCTGTGATATTCCTTTAACTGAAAATTATGATTAATAGATGACTATTTGCTATATTACAAGTATTGTAAAGTGGAGTAGAGTCATGAGAAAAGCGTTTGTTTTATGATAATCCCAAAGCAAGAGTCATAATAAGTACACTTAATAATCCATACATTTCTCCAAATAAGTAGATTGTTGAGAGTTACACATTTGGTTCATTCTCTGATTTGCAGGGAAAAGATGAAGTTCCTTACCTTTTCTTTACCCAACACCCACAAGATTCCATTTTGAGTTACCTTGCCCTATTTATACTTACCTAAGAATCTAAAGAGAAGGGTGATTTCTCAATTTTTATTGTTCCAAATCTATGCCTCATAAAAATAGAATGTTTTAGTTGCTTAAATATTTCATTTAAATCAGATAGACATGTTGACTATCAATAGCAGAAAGGAAAGCAAGATAACTAACAGAAGGCTTGAAGTCATGTGGTATAAGGAAAAAGAACCTAAAATTTGGGAGGAACAGGTCCACCTCTTCCAGGTGGCTTTGAATTCAAATGCATGAATGTAAAGTGTGTTAAATGAGACCATCAAAATGGTAACTGCTTACTCATTGTGGTGCCAAATTATCTTCTAAACTTATACTAGCATGTTCCATCAGTGTCAGCTATAACCAGATAGACCAGTTGTTTCTAATTCTGATTTTTTTAAATGTCTGAATCATTGGTAAAAGAAAATTTCTTCTTCTTTGTCCTGTTCAATTTCTTTAAAAGAGGCCTGGATTGGGGGTGAGATGGTTTTGGCTCCATTTCTTGCCCTTGGGCTAACCAGCCGGTGACCTTGGATCTTTCGCCCCTTTGGGCCTTGGTTTTCTCTTTGTTAAGTGAAAGAGTTGGGCTGTATGCTTCCTGAGATTCCTCCCAGCTCTAAAATTCTCTATTCTACATCATTTAAAAACTATTTTGTTTTTATTTAATTATATAATACTAATCAATGACAATTAGCTGTCTTTGGAAATGTAAGTCTGTGATGGGATCTGACAGAAACGCTTGCTTTCAAAATATATTGCTTTTATAATTAATATGACCAGGCATGGCAGTCATATAGTTGTACACTAAGGATCTCTTCACAGAAGAGATGTCCATTTGGAAAATCAGATAATTCTCAGAAAACTCAGACAAAAGTCTAGATTAACTTTGAAACCATGCTAATAGATTGCTGTGCATCCTTCTTTACTATAGAAATAAACCTGCTGAGAAGGCTAGGTTTCTAAACCTAGAAGGGCACCCTTTTCTATGGCATAAGCTTGACACACAACTACACAAGTTACCCTCATCTCAACCTGTAATTGCAATATGTAATTCTCAACTCTTGTTTACCAGGATTTCACCCTTCTGAAGACCTTGGGTATTGCAACTTTAGATATATAATTGATCTTCTATTGCTTATAGTTTTGGAGTCCTTTCCTCTGTGGAATTTGTCTATACACCCTTATCCTCAGTACCAAGACATTTATATACAAGCTGTTAGGATGGACACTTCTCTAAATGGTTGATCAAATATATCGATTATGGTTAACTTCACTTGTAGAAGTTTATACTTTGCTTACTTTCTCCTCAAATTCTAGGTAATTTTTACTAATTTCTTATGTTAGAACTTTAAAAATACCTGCTACATTCAGAAGTTCTTAAAAAATGAATGATTTTTATTCTAAACCACAGTTTAAAATGTTTTAAAAAGAATGGCTACCTCTAGCCATCCTCTAATCCACTGCTGTAATTCAGAGCCTATCTTTCTCTTTGAGTGAAATCGTTCAGAATTGCATTTTCCAATTATTTATGGTGTCAACATGTTTCTTTTATTTATACAACGAGGTGGTCAGCTTGAACATATCGTGCAAATGTTATCAGAAGTAAGAGCTCAATATCAACTTCAACAAAATGAAAGTTATCATTTTTGAAGTTGTGATTACATATCCAAGTGGATGATGCTTAACAAGTTTATTCTGCAGGTTCTGTGGGAGTAGCTCATCTTGAAATGCCATTAAGGTGTGATTCTCCTCAAATTTAAATTTTTCTCAGCACTCACATGTTAGAGATTGAAAATTATTAAAGCATACTCTTAAAGTTGTTTTTTAGTTAATGGATGAAGCTGTGCTCCAGGGATTTAACTGCATTATTGAACATACCTTGGAAAGAACTAAAATTGCTGAAAAGTCTTCATTCTTCCCAACTCTATTGTTTTGCAGCTGGGTAGGAATACAGATAAGTTATTCAATATTTATATAAAATAAATCTCAAATCTCACCAACTCTATAACTAATAGGTAAGTCATTTAAAATTTTTATTTCAGGCATTTATAGAAGCCTTGATTTTCAAATATATATACATATGCCATCTTTTATGAGTCCACCTGGGATAAACAATCAATTTTTTAACATTTACAATCTATTCTCTGCTTTAAATTAAATCAGTAGAAAGCTACAATATTCAGTTCTCAAAAAATTTCATTTCAATGATTGATTAATTTATATATTTGACTAGTATTTATTGATATTTTGCTATTTACTAGAAACTCTTTTAGGCAGTAGTCATGAACACAGTCATGGCTCTGTACTCATGGACTGCCACAGAGTGACACAGATACCCAGTACCATCAGGCAATGATAAGAGCTATGAAAAATAAGGGAGACATCGCTTTTCATACTGTGTTTATTGTCCTGAATGCCAACATAAGGGTTCTGGAACAGAGCAGAGTTATGATTATTTATTTATAGCAAATAATAAAATGCTGTTTTTCCTATCCTCCAGTATCCACCTTTCAGCACGATGCAATGAGGCTCAGGTGCCACTCTAAATATACTGGGTTTGTATGAAATGTCACAGAGGCAAGGAGGAGCACCTAAACCAGACTGGGACTGGGACACATAAAGGAAGTTCAAGAATTAAGTTTGTTTTTTGCTGTATGTCACAGAAACTTAACGAAAGTGCTTTATGTTATTATTTTATCTTATTCTTTATGTAATAGTCTGCAGGCAGAAAGTCCAGGGTTGTTATGGTGATATGATCACATCGATGTCCCAGATGCCCTCTAGCTTTTAGTTTTGCCATCCTTAGAGCAATGTTGTTTTCCTCATGCTCACAAGCACAAAAAACCTATTACCCTTCTAGACCTTATGTTTCAATTCTAGAAGGAGAAAAAGGGAAAAAGTGAAGGGCAAAAGATACACTGAGTAGGTTTGCTCCATTTCTCAGGAAGACAGTAACACTGAAAAGCCCAACCCTGTAATTGCCATTTACACTTATTTGCCAGAACTGGATCACACGCCCATCCTCAGATTCATGGGATTGTGGAAAGCTAAGTATTTTCAAACAGAAACATTAGCCATTAAGTTAATTTCTATTCTATTAGAAAGAAAAATTTAGCGAATAGATAGTAGGAGGGCACTTAAAAATGTCTAGCACAGGGATGATTTCTGCAGAAACTGAGAATGAAAGAAAGAAAAATTATCAGCAGACCATCTAGAGACTTACAGGAAAGAGAGATTTCTTGCAATTTAACTTTGCTTCTCAACTTTTTTTTTTAAAGAAACAATAAGAAACAGTCTAAAAAAAGAATGGCTGTGTTCTTTGTTTTCTATGAGTTGCTATTAAAAACACTGTTCATATCTTAGTCAATGGTCCCTTATACACTCTTATACACTAAATCCCCTTTTCACTGTTTGACGTTTGTCCTTTAAATTTTTCACAAAACCTTTATTATATCTACTCTTCTTATTTATAAGATCCTTTAAATCAGTCTGGAAGTATAATAATAATCTAAACAAACAAACGTGATAGCATAGTGAGCTTGAGGAAACATACTTGATTCTTAAAATATTTTCTTAACCAGATATCTAGTACAATGGACCTTGAGATCCTCAATAAGCAGAATACACAAATGTTGACAAAAACATACTGTCTTTGTTTTCTGCTGCTACAACAGAATATGGCAGACAGGTCAATTTATACACAATAGGAGTTTACTTGGCTTATCATTCTGGAGGCTGGAAAGTTCAAGATCAAGGAGTCATATCTGGTGAAGGCCTTCTGGCTGCATCATAACATGGCAGAAGGACAATCACATGGTGAGGAAGAGCAGGTGCAAGAGACAGAGAGAAAAATAGGGGTCAGATTTATGTGTTTATCAGGAGAGTACTCCATCGTTTTTCCACCATTTGGCTAAGATAAAGTGTAGGAGGACACTCCTTGTTCTCGAGATAATAGCATTAATCTATTTATGAGGGCAGATCCCTCATGGCTTGGTCACCTCTGATAAACACCACCTCTTAATACTGTTACAGTGGCAATTAAATTTCAACATGGGTTTTGGAGGAGACATTCAAACCATAGCACATACCCACACATATCACTGCCCAGAATATTTCCTGTGTAATGTAGGAATTATACAAAATAAAATTATGTTAAAAACATGTTAAACTATCAAAGATATAATCTAATTCCTTAATTTCAGATTATATGGAGTATTTGTTTCCAAATCCTTCTAAATCCTTTTGGCTTATATTTCTTAAAACTTGAGGAAGGCACACCTCCTCTGAAAAGAAGGAAAACTCCTTAGGATGAATATCAGTCAACACAATTACCTATGGAGTTTCCATTTTTTGCTGAAACAGTGATTAAAAGCTGACTTCCATAAAGCTGTTTATTTTAGTAATGCCGTACCTTGATTTCAAGGTTAGAGCTCCACTGTGGATCGAAGTCAAATAAATCTTCACAAATAAACTTGCAGGATCACATGGTTCAAGTGTGGATATTTGGTAGTCTTGTGCCTCAGAAAGCATAGGGGATAATGGACATTCTTTAGGAGAAGAAATCATAACCAAGAGGGCACTAGGCATGATTTACACAAGGCTAACAACATTGATTAGGTTTTGCACAAATTATTCTTGAGGGGTCATTATATCTGTATGAAACTCATTTTCCAGACTACTGATCATATTCATAAAAGTAATAGTTTTAGTGTTTTACCTCCTGTTTTAATTTCATATTTGATCAATTGGAGAGTCTTCCTTTCAGTGTGAATTATATTTCCTTTTTCATCTTGATTGCATATTGATCTGATTGGACATGAATATGTGGAACTATTGCTGCAAACTGGCTTTTCACATCTGTAGACTAGGAGTTTATGGATGCACTCCCACCCTGAGGACATTTTACTTTTTGTATTCAGATAATGAGCAAATATTTGCTTGGAGTGGAGTTCAGAATCAGTATGGGGCAAACACATGCATTTCTTTACTTTTGTTTTTCTATTACTACACAGATTATTATTAGAATTACTATAATGTTAATCTTTAATTTCTCATGAAAGCCTGAAATTCTGAAAACTAGAACACCATAGAAGTGCTGTTTTCAAAAAAACATTGCTCAAAAATTTATATGCACAAAAATGCAACAGATTGCTAGCTACTCTAATATTTATTCCACCAAAAAAGAAAGAAAAAAATCATTACATCATTTACTCTGTTCTAAAGCTTGTTAGACACCTGAAGGCACAAATGAGGTAGTCTTTCAGCAACCTAACATTGGTCTTTAGAAATGGTGAAATCAGGAAGCCACTTAAAGTTTATTCCCCCCTCTATTAAGAATTCTTTTGGAGAAACAGGAGAGTTGCTGTTTGGCACCTACAAGTGCATAGGAAACCTGCTGACTGAGAACTGGCCCAGGAATCCAAATCTTGAATGGATTTCTTGTTCATGAAAGGTTTGCTACACATGCCTGTGTTCACAGAGAGGGTAGGGAGATGGGAATGGTGGTCAGATAAAAATTCCAACAGATTTGTGTCATGCTTCAAAATGTAATATTGTTCACCTTCCAAAATATTTATTGGACTAAATAAAAATATTATTTGACCTAATAATTGTTTATGTAAAGGTTAAAAATGTTTCAGGAAATAATTTTTAAAGGACACCAGTTTCTAAGAAAGAATTGTGTCTGCTTGCAAAATAGTCTTTTAGTGGCCTTAATATCCCCAGCTGTGTTCATTGTGGGGAAGAAATACATTGGGTTTTAAATAACACGAAGTGGTTTCAAAAGTTTGTTTTAAATAGACAAAGTATTTAACTGTGGGAAAAAAGATGAGAGCTGGAGGCAAATTGGATTCTATTTTTCCAAAGCTGAAAGTATGTAAAACTGTACCAAGAAAACCCTTTGCCCAGCAAAATTAGCAGATGGTCTAAATCCCCTTGGGGTACACAGGCTCAATTCAATACTTATTTGGGATTATTCATTCGAAGGGTATGATCTCTTCTGAAAATTTAGTAAGCTGGGTAGGAATAAACTGTATTACTAAATTTGAGCTTTATAATTTTTCTAGTATGATTTAAAAAGAGTTATTTATGCTTTGGAAAAACAAGAATAACACTCACATTGGTTATTGCTGGTGTTAAACTATTTTCTTACAGAGTTAACTCCTATATGGATTGAACTTCTGGAACCGGGCTTGGTGAAGCAAGTATGATTCTATCATCTGTATTTGAGATAAAGCTGGACAGATAGTGAATACATGGGAGACCAGATTTAAGTCTCCAAAAGAATCCTTCCCCCAAGAATAATGAGTCAACTCAAATAGAATGAATTTTATTGTGAATAAATATAATTTCTTTCATTTTGGGTATGGACAAATAAAAACTAAAAATAAAATTAATTATAGGATAGGAGAGATGGAGTTTAGCAGCAGCATGTATAAAATTGGCTTGCTGTATTGGTCAGGATTCTCCGGAAAAACAGAACCAATAGGATATATCTCTGTCGACCTCAATGTCTTAATGTCTCTCTATCAATTTACATATATATCTAGGGAATGTTTTAAGAAAGAAATTGGCTTATGCAATTGTGGGGGCTAGGAAGTCCAAAATCTGTAGGGCGGACTGGCAGGCTAGAAATCCAGTGAGGGGTTGATGCATTCTTGAGCTTGAAATTGCAGCAGGTGGGAACCTCAGGTAGGGCTTCTATGTTGCAGAATTGCTTCTTTCTTGGGAAACCTCTGTCTTTATTCTTAAGGCGTTCACATTGGATGAGGCCTATTTACATAATGGAGGGCAATCTGCTTCACTCAAAGTCTACTGATTGTAAATAACAATCATATCTAAAAACCATCTTCATAGCAACATCTAGATTGGTGTTTGAACAAACAGCTGGGCATTATAGCCTAGCCAAGTTGACACATAAAATTAATCGTCATACTTGCTGAACAAAAATATGTTTTGGGAGGCATAGGATTTGGAATACTTAAGTAGTAGTACTTTTCAATTCTGTGCGGTGTGCTCACTACCTCCCACCTAGAGGATTATATTTGATTCTAGAACCAGACATAGAGAAGAGGATGCTGCTACACTAGCTGTAGGGTATTTAGAAGTGAACATGATATTAGGGAGGATTTAACCTACCATAAGAATGATTGAAGGAACTTAAGTTGTTTTGCCTGAAAAATGGAAAAGTTGGAGATGATGTATTAGCTGTATTCAGTTTACTGTATTGAAATATATAGTGCTGTCACACATAATTTGTATTGTTCCAAGGAGGAAGAATAAGTAACTATAACAGAAAGATAGAGTTTACTTCAACATAAGGATGAATTTGCTGATAGTCATAGTTGCTCCAAAGATAAAATGGACTACCCCTTATCAAGAACTGTGAGCTCTGTAGCAGGTTTACAAGCACAGACTGACTGGTTTCATTTGATAGGGACGTATGTATATATCCCTATATATACACACATATGTGTATATATATGAGTGTGTGTGTGTGCAAGAGAGGGAGAGACACTATGAGACTATGTACATGAATGGTTAGAAGAGATTCAAGCATTGGGGGCGTATTGGATTAATTATATGGCCGCTATCATTATTCAAATGATTTTTGAAATAATTCTATGAATTTTATTTGACATTTGAAAAATTTGAAGCCTATAATGATTTTACATGGCTATGCAGAGCTAGAATAGAAACTGGTTTGACTTCTGCTAGACTACACCTCAGTCATCTGTCCTTTGGTGTGTATTACACATAGTTTTTATCAAGAATAAATATAGAAATAAACAAATAAATATTAATTAATGATTAAAATTAAATGTCATTCTACAGTTCACACTAAGTCATAAAATTTTTAAAAAGACTATTTTTTTAACAGTAAAATTAAATTACTAAGACCATGTTGTGTTTGTTTCTGGGAGTGGGTTCACAGTGCAGGCAATGATCTTAAGATGGTCATAGACACTTTCTCCAAATCAATTTGAAAAGTTAATTATTTGTGTTGGAAACTTATTCATATTTATTTAGTAGCCTTATTGCCACTTTTCAATAGGGTAGTGCTTATTTTACATTATTAAATGATTTTTCTTTCTTATGAAAAGTCTGTATTTTAATTTTTTAGAAAACTCCTTTATGGACAATGGTTTTATAAAATCTGTTAGACAATGACTATCCTGAAACAAAAATTAAGTATATGGTGCTTTTTATATGCTGAAAATATATACATGCAACTTTGATGCTGGGCCCCATGGACATTCCCTATAAATGGGCATACAAAACCTACTCTTTAACTCAGGAGAATGCCAGTACTGGCCAGCTGGGTAGTGCTGTCCAAAAGCAATGAGATTTTAGTAGAAAATGATCCCATAGTAAGAACATATTATTGACTTGTCAGACTTCTAGATAAGGTGGAAAACTGGAAGCTCAAAGGTTTAATCCAGTCCGAATATGTGCAAATGATTAAAAAACATGAGCAGCATATAAAATTTGGGTGATTTCAATATAAAATTCATATAAAATTTGGGTGACTTCAAATAAAATCCTTGATTGCTTTTTTTTTGTAAAAAAAAAATGAAGTTTCTGGCAATGTTGGATAATGTATTCCTGGATGTCAGTAATCTTCTGGAAGAGCGTAGCCAACCATTGCTGCCTTGAGGCGAGGAGGCGAGCTGTGTGCTTTCCAGTTGGACATGATTCCTGTTACTTGCTGAATGTGTTCACATGCCCATTCACCAGGTGGCTCTTATCACTTATTTATATCACCTTCCAGCCTTGGTGGTCCTTGAAGTTTGTTTCCTGTTCTAGAGAAGAAGGGATTCTCAATTTAACTACTGGGTTCAGGACAAACTCCCACAATTCTATAATGTGTATTGAAAGTATTGCAGTAGTCTATTTCTAGCTTGCATGTTGCTTAGAATTGTTGGTTTTAAAAGGAATAGCACTATCTATGACAATAGAAATATGATTAGAACAATTTTTCCTACCATTATCCAGTTTGTGGCTTTCAACAAAGATTTGCTGGAAATACAAACCACAATTTCAGTGCTTTTATTGTCAAATAGGACAGTATTGGTGAGCTGATACAGTAATTGCGCTTTAATAGCCATCAGCACTCCAATTTACAATTATTTTAAATTTAATGCTTTGATTAGGCATTTCCAGAAATAAGTAAGCTTAAGTAATCCAAGAAATAAGGAAATGCCTTACAAATCTGGGGATGATTTAAAAGCTTTCTTAAAGTTATTCAATATCAGTTACCTAGTAAAGCTAGTTCCTGGAATTGATCATGTGTAAATAAATAACTGCGAAGAAATTATAGTACAATAAATACTGTATTCACCATGAATTCTTCATTGAAACCATCGAGAATATATCAGTAAATCTTATATGTAAGGGGAATTATTTAAAAATACCCAAAAAACAAACAGAGGTTTAAGTATCATGCCATATATGAACAATATATCAGTATTTCCACTAATGGTCTTAAAGTAATAAATTCAGCATTTTCAAAATAACATTTTCTCTTTTCGTGGTAAAATAATATGTACAATACAATAAAACTTTAGCCTTATAGCTGCTTGCTAACTTATCAACTAACAATTCATGCTGATCAAAAGTAAGGCTAATTTATTCAGCTTTTAGACTCCTGAGATTGGAAATATTCGGGTAAATTACTTGTTGAGCTGGGAAATCGATTGTACTTAATGTGTGAAGCTTGTTTGGGCCTTCTTTCAAGTGTGGCTGAGTCTGTTCTTATAATTCGTCTACAATGCTATGTGGCCTGAAATCCCATTAGGACATAGAGCCAATTTATTTGTGTATAATAAGAGTATCTCGACTACAACTCATTTTGTAAGTAACTGAAAAGCCTATAGCTCTCCTATAATTTAGCTCTGCAGTAAGAAAGCCATTACACTGTGTCTATGAGATACCAACATACTAGTTAAAAATAAAAGGTAAAGTGAGCTGGGCCAGGGTGGGGGATGAGGGTGGGATCTCTGATGTTCAAAACTATTTTCTGGCTGCTGGATTAACTGATTACTTCAATCCAAGTGAAAAATCAATATACATATGTATTTATGTTGCTGAGTTTAGGCCCATTGTAAAGCAAAAAAAGGAGCTCTGAAAATGAGGCTAAACATTTGGATGGATGCTACAAACTTCATGAAGCATAGGGGTTTAGAGATAAAAATTTCTTATGTTTGTTTTATAATGAAATGTTTTAGCGTGAAGCTAAAACTTTGCTTTAAAGAAAAAATGTAATCTGCTTTTCCCATATTGAAAAGGTGCTTATATTGAATAATATAAAGGACATAATTCTCCCATAAGCAAGATCCTAAAGTACTGACTTACTAACGATGCTTAATTTACAGCTCCCTGTGACAAGGAGGGCTTTTTACTTTCATTTTCTAACTGGAGTAATTCAGTCATTGAGAGTTTAGTTATATGACTTTTAAAGGATGACAGGAATGAACCATTTAGTTTGAAGAAATAGTTACCAGTCAGAATGCCTTCTTAATCTAAATTCAACCTTCTTTAGGAACTAAAGGGCACTGGTCACTTTTCTCTGATTATGAAACATTAAGTCCTTTTCTGGACAGGATAACTCCTCAGCTTTCCACTTCTGGTGCTATCAGATACTGATGAATATTTCATATGCCTAAAATTATTCCCTGATAGAAGCATATGCTACTTGTACAACTAATCAAATATTCAGCCAAGTCACCCAGCTTGTAAGACAAGAAATCTCCCTGATAAGGGGCTCAATGTTTTCCAATAACTGGTAAAATTTCCTTTGAAATTTTGTGGGATGTATGACATTGTTGTTCATCACATTTTAAAAGCAAAATAGTAACAAATAATGTCAGCTACTTTATCTCAACTATTTTGTATTTTCCTTGCTGAAAGCCTGTAATGGAATTACTACTGTCTTTTTAGCTAACCAACTTGTAGAGTATATGGGTAGTGGTATTCAATATTTATGAAATGCTCATTTTTCTCATAGGACAGAGCTACTGATTTTTTTCTGTAAATGACAGAATTTATTAATTGCTACTTGAACCTGTTGCATTTTCATTTTAAGTTTTAAAATAGTAGAAGACATTATGGATATGCGTTCAAAGCGAAACCTGAAACATTTGCTTGAAAACATCTAGCTTGATGCTTCATTATAGAGTAAAACACACATGAGTCTCTGGAGAATGAGAAAAAGTTGCAGTTACTGTCAACATAATTAGGAAGACCTAAAAAAAGTTTATCATGATCACTTAAATTATTTATTTACTTATCTATTATTGATACATAATAAATGTGCATATTTGGGGGTACATGCAATAATTTGATACATTAATGATTTATGTTTTTAATGAGTGCTTAACCCCCTCAAATACAAGACAGATTATATTAAAAGTATTTGAAAAATCAGTAGACTCATGCACCTCACATTTATTCATGGGTAGAATAGTATTATAAGTATGCTTTTTCGTGAAGCTGACACTTCCCTGCAGAATATGAGCCTGGATTTGTTTGGTGTAGAAAGTAGCAAGCTCTCACTCAACACTAAACAGAAGTTAGAAGGCAATGTGAATTGCTTCTGGCTATTATATTTTTAGTGGTTACATTAGATTTAAAATCACTTACCATTTAGGGAAAGGGTTTGGTCCAGGGGGTTGACTAGAAATTTTAAGAGGCTGAACTCTTAGATTTTAATCTCAGTTCGCAGTAGCCATAGGCAACTTGCCTCTATCCCAGAGGTAATTGAGAACGTAAATGTTGTTAAAGTACCCTGAGCCAATAGAATAAAATGAAATCTTATAAAGGTGTAGGCCAGTGGAATTACCGTTAGCGCAATGTGCTTTTTTCAGGGTAGCCATCATTATTAAATGGCAGACGGAGTAACATAAATCAATACAAAAGTCTTCAATCTTCCACACAATTATCCCTAAGCACAGTAGTGCATTTCAGTACTAAAATAGTAGCAAAGTATTTCACTACTTCACTACGGCCAAAACATCTTGAAAAGTGTTCGCCGTTGTGCCTGTGTCGCAGCTTCCCACTCTTCTTTCCAAAGAGGAATCATAATAGCTTATGGAGTGGAATGCTTAGATGACTTCCAAATTGGGTCCCAGGCTCCAAAGGCTGGTGGAGGTGGGAGTTGCTTGGAGGCCCCTAAACAAAAGCCGAGGTTATGAAGCAGTTTCAGTGTCTAGCTTCCTCTTGACAATTGGGTCCTGTTGGGTTTGCTTGCATTGTCAGCCTCTTAGTTATTATTATTCCAATCAAACAAGTTTTCACGGTGATATTCTATATCCCGTTTTCAACACTGCATGAAATGTAGTATTGAAAGGGCCCGGCATCTTTCACGAAACACAACAGGACATTGATAACTGTGCAGACTAGCTCCCCTTCCAATCCCAGGCCTTGTTTCTTACTTTATGTTTTTTTTTCCAGCAGGCTTTCCCTCATCAGGCTGATGATAGCTCACTTCACATATACCACTCACGACATCTGTACAGTATAAAATACAAGATCAAACGCAGGTAGGGGAAAAAAAGAGAAAGGGAATGAAATGAAAACAAAGAGAAATAGAAGGAAACAAAGGTCCCTAAAAGATGAGCTCAGATTTCATGGTGGTGATGATTAGTTTTGTAAAACCTTGTGAGACCTGTGGAAGCATTTGCTTGTCTAAAATTCAGTTTTTTCTTTCTTTCTTTTTTTTTTTTAAAGACATTTCAAAAAGAGCAGCCCTTCTCTCATTTGAAGCCTTGACTCTTTTCTGAAAAAGTTTGGTAAGGTCAGGCATTTGAACACTCAGTCACATGCGGCAGAACCTAGCACATGGAGGACAGCTGACTCCACAGAACCAGGGATTTGGGTAAGTGCCCAGCACTGAAGCCACCTGAAGTGACTAAAAATGCTGCCTTTTTACTAAGCATGGAAGACTCAGTTTAATTTAATAATGTTTTCTTTTTAACACACAAGACAACCTCCCGTAAAACTCCTGTAGTTGTTGTTGTGGTTCCAGTGATGGGTAATGTTTGGCCTGGGAAGTATCTTAAATATAGCAAAAGGAGGTTAAAAACATCTTCCCCTACTTGGGTGCAGGAAGATAGAAACAAAATTGTATTTTGTAAACTTCAATTTATCCCAAATATTTTTATTATATTTGGAGAAAGGACCGAGTCTTTTGGCAGTTTCTTCAATCTTGAGGCTCAGACTTGAGGTCAAAAGTTGTGCAGGATTTGCCACATCATTGTGTTTCAGACATGAATTCCAGCCACAGACTTTGCCAGCCGGCTACAGCTCACAGATGCTTCATGAATGGAAGCAAACAGTGTATATTTTAGATTTCTTATCAGGGTTCTATTGCACCAGACAAGCTGGCTGGATATGTGTGGCATCATCTCTAATTACAATGATGATATGATAATTGAAAACAATTATGGTGTGATTTTCTTTTAAATAAAAATTATTCTAATGATTGGCCTAGTATTGTTAAAATTGACACAGAATCTCCCATAACCTGGGAGAAGTTATCTGTGAATAAGGGGAAACACTGTGATTTCCATTTCTTGGGTGATCTCTAAGTTTCCTTCCATTCTAATGGCTTCTTCTATTTTGCCTTTGGTGAAGCCAGTTACTTTTTGGTGTTAAGGAAGAGACTATGTTCATGTATTTGAGATAATAATCTTTTTGGTTTTCAGGGTTATGACATTATTCATTTTGCTCCTTTGAATTGGATTCTTATAATTCACTTTAAGGGTCAAATAAAAAGGAAAATCAAAAACAGTTCTAAACTGTCAGTTTAAATAAATTTGGTAGCAACAACAAAGAAGTTGAATTTAGTTTAACATCTAATATTTACCTTAATACATAATTGAAAATCTCTCTTTATTATTTCATTTTTCAGTCACTAGCTTTCTCTCATGTGACACATTTCAGAACTTTCATTTGAATAATTGTACCTAGTTTTGTATTTTTAAGTTTCCCTATGTAAGTTTTTATTTTTCTTTACTATTATAATACTTAGCTAAATATAAAAATCTAAAAATGTGTTGTATATATTATCATTTTAGAGATTTTCAGAAACATCCTCAAAAAAAGTTATCATTATTGTTAATAGCCTCATAACATAGTAACAAGATCATGGTAGACATTACAACAAATTCTACATTTCTTTGTTTCTCTCTCTCTGGTTTTTCATGATTCTGGGAACTAAGGGAAAATTCTACATTTCTTTCAAGACATTTAAAGCTTCTTTTCCCCTTAAAAGGGCCTATAATAATGCAGAGGTAATAAACGACTGAATTTTTTTTTTTTTTTTTTGGCTAGGAATCCCTTTCTAAACGTAACTTTTGAACCACTGAACTGTGAGCAGATGCTCATATTGTAATCTATTCGGTTATGATATCAAACAGTAAATGACTAAAGATACATGTTTTCATAGATTTTTCAATAGCTTGAATAACTTTAAGTTCATGAGTAGAGAATGATAATCTTTTGTATCATTAAAGTACCTATTAGAAATGTTTGCTTGCAAGGAACTCATTTTTTTTTTTTTGGTTAATTTACCAAATTTGTCCTTTATTTTTTTTCTGTATTTAAGCTGGAATGTAAAGTAGGTCAAGGCTATTAATTAAGCTTGATCTGGTTTGCTGTGTTTGTCTTCATTATAAAATGGTGTAGCTGGAAGCCAGACACAACAGCTTTACCAAGATATGATAAAGCACTAGACTGAGTATTACAGATTCAGAGTCACTGCTGATTATTATTAGATGTCTAAGTTGATTTCAAGTGGGAAAGTATAGGAATTTCAAACTCTCAAGACCTCAATCATGAGGCAAAGAAAGGTACACCTTAAAAAAGCAGCTGATCAATTCCAGCAGTTTGAATGAACATGGTTTTTTATTGCTAATGGAAAATGGCCTTTGTCAAGGCTTGCAGAAAAATATATTAATGATAAAGTACTGAAAGACAATATTTGCTGAAAGGAATTTCCTTAGAAATACATTGTGTCCTGTCCCCCAGATTTATATGTTTTGTGGTTTATAGTCATATTCTAATTGTTTATAGCAGGGTGAGCAAACTTTTCCGTAAAGGGCCAGATCACAAATATCTTAGTTTTTGTTGGTCTCTGTTATAATTACTAAAATACGTCACTGTATCTCAAAAGCAGCCAAAGAAAATTTGAACACAGATAAGCTGGGTTACAATAACATTTCATTTATAGATACTATACTTTTAATTTCCTATAATTTTCACTTTTCATGCAAGGTTATTCTTCCTTTGATTTTTTTCAACCATTTGAAAAATGTGAAAACTATTTTTAGCATGTGGACCATACAAAAATAGGTGATTGGCAGAATTTGGCTTGCCGGCTGTAGTTTACCAATCCCTTGGTTTATATTTTAATTTTCTGGAACTCACAATAAGATATCCTAGAACATTAAGAAATATATTTAAAAAACAAATTTTGTACATGGAGCTTTATGGATTTGTTCTTGGAAAGTGACAAACATATTTAAAAAATTATGAAACCAAAATTTTTTAAAGTGGCTAAGCCACAAGAACAGTAAAGTTATACTAATATAATAATTTTGTTATTTCTACTGCTGTATCTGTGAAAAATACAGATGCTAAATTCAAAAAGTATATTTAGTTTGATAAAAGTCACCTAAGGCCAAATGAAAATGTCAATGGCTTTGTTTGTAAAGTTAGGATTCTCTATAAAATGAGATTAACTTGAACCTTTCACTAACATTGTAAGTTCTTGAATCTAAAATTTAACCATTCAAAAAGTAAGAGAGACCGAAGACCGCTAATTGTCATCTATTAGAATTTAAAGTATTATATTTGCTCATATGTGCTTATCTGAGAAAAGCCAGAGTTACAACTACACTATCTCTCAGTTGAACACACCATCATTACATGACAGAATATAAATCTTGTTTATATTACATGAGGTGTACTTTGAAATTAAATCATTTTTCTTTATATAATAAATATTATGGAATTGGAAATAATTTGTGACCAACTTTTCTTTCTATTTCAAATGTAATTTATCATGATTTTCATGTAATAAGTTATAATAATTGAATAATTTTTAAAAACTACTCATCTTTTAGAGATTTAAAATTGTTATCCATAGAGTACACACATTTAAAAAACTTTTGTGCATTTGTGTATTATGTATTTGTGCTCATGTATTTGAATTCTGGCAGAGCAATTCTAATTAGAAACCTCTTGAATAAATATTTAAAATGAAGGTAATATATTTCTATTTTCTAAAATTATTTATCAATTCTATTAAAATGTGTGCCATCACTGTCAGTGAAGTGAAAAGGAGACCTGGTAAAAGATTGTATTGTTTTGCTTTTTTTAGTTTATAAAAATCAAAGTTAATTACAGGGCATAAAAAGTACAGCTGAACCTTGTTTTAGAAAGTGAACCAATTAATTAAAGCTAGTTACAGAACATAAAAATACTAGTGAGACTTAAAAAAAAACTGAACCAATGAACTCACTAAATTCAAGCAATTTTTAATGTGAGTTTTACATATGTAGGTATAATTTCAAATCAATTTCTAGACCCCCGAGTCCCATTTTCTTTTGTATTAAAAACATACAAAAATAAATATAAATTATTTCTAGTGACGGACAGATTGATTTGATGATTTTAGTTTGATTGATGTTTAGATGAAATTGAAAAGTTTAATTAGTAATGGAATGTTTAAACAGTAAAGCATTATCTTGAGGACTAAATGTTGACACACTTAATTTTCTACATTTTGATGATATGGCACTATCCCCTTTGTAGCAAGATAATCATTCATTTAACAAACATTACTTGAAAATCTGCAGTGGATCTGCACTCTAGTAGCTCCTAAATATGAAGATGAATATAATACTCTTGCTGTCATGAAGCTTAGAGATTTACTAGGAAAGAACAAAGTTGTACATCCAAAGGGTGATTTTGCCCCCTAGGAGACATTTGGCAATGTCTGAAGATATTTTGGGGTGTCATGACTTGTGGGGAACTATTCCTGGTATATAGTGGATAGAAGCCAAGGATGCTGTTAAATATCCTACAATGCTGTTATGGCATCCTACAACAAGGAATTATCTGGCCCAAAACATCAATAGTGCCAGCTTTGAGAAATGCTGATCTAAATGCATAGCATTTTTAGAACTGCTATTATAGAATGATGCATAGACTCTGAGGAAAATACAGAAGAAGTAGTGAATTCTATGAGCAAGAAGGGGTTGTTTTGATAGAAGAGTGTCTTGAAAGAAGAGCGTGGGAAGGTTTTTGAAAAGCTGAATGGAGAGATGTCTTTGTGGAGGGTTGGTGGGCTTGGGAAGAGCTGCTTCATAACTGGAAG
This sequence comes from Pan troglodytes, assembly GCF_028858775.2. Classification (NCBI taxonomy): domain Eukaryota; kingdom Metazoa; phylum Chordata; class Mammalia; order Primates; family Hominidae; genus Pan; species Pan troglodytes. Next base: position 105,742,860 of record NC_086015.1, read on the forward strand.
CAGTAAAGTGAGCAAAGATATGGATATATAAAACAACTTATTGAATTTGGGAACTGTAGCAAGTCTAGAGTGGATATGATGGGCATAGGGAATAGAAACATGTGATTGGGCAGATAAGAACTTTTTGTTGTTGTTGTTGTTGTTGTTTTGCCGTGTCATGGAATTGGAGCTTTCTCCTGAGTGGTGTTGACATTAACAAAGGGTTTCAAGCAGGGACATGACATGATCAGGCAGTCTATTTATAGGATTCATCAACCTTGGTGTGAAATGTCATGGTTATTTAAGAAAGCATAAAATTTTATATCATTTGATCAGGAAAGAGCCACAGGGAGAACAAGTCTGTCAGTGGGAAGAAGGATCCCTCCTTTTTTCCCTACAATTGTTTTACTTTTGGTCCAAAACTTTTCACTTTATTTATAAGGACTCTATCAAAGAAATACAAACTGAATTCATTTTCATTGGGTTCACAAATTCATTATGTTGCTGATTGGCTGACCCTTTCAGGCTTAAACTGCCATGTTGTAGCATCAGGGAGCATTATCCTTTCTTGGAAGTTCTGTTTTCAGATTCCAGCTCTGGAGTCACGGTGAGGAAAAAGAAAATATGCTTACCAATGACAAAAGACAACTAGAAATGGAATCTCAAGTATAGCAAAACCTTATTCCTCTATCTCAGTGGTTTGTAATCTCAAAAGCTTATTAGAATCACTGTAGGAGAAATTTGGACATTCATATTTCTTAAAACTCCTCAGGTAATTCAAATTAGCAGTTAGGATGCAGACCATTATATTATCTTAACTCAAGGAACTCTCCTATAAACACAGAATATTAATCTTCCAATTTTATTTTGGCTCCATAATGATTTTTTAAAATATTTTTTCTCCAGTAAATTTACCTTCTAATTTCCATTAAAAATTAAAATAAATTTGCATTTTCTAAGCATACACTAACTTTCAAAGAGTAGCTTTCTGACATTATTACAGTACAAGAGGGACCTCGACTATGATTTCTCACCTAATGTTCATGAGTTAGGTGAGTCTCCCTCAAGAAGCAGAGAGATAACTAGAGATTTCAATGTGGAGTTTTTCAATGGTGGCATGCATAGTCTTAAAAGATCTTATTTTGTGCTGCTCAGCTCTGTAATTGATTGGTTAACATGTCCAGTAAGCAGCGTGCTAGCCATGGAAAGGCTAGGAGTTTGTTTTTCCTGTAGCCCATTCTCTACTCTTCAGCTGTAGATCACATACTCCATTCCAGGTAGCTGCTTTGGAAATGGGGGTTTTCTTACTAGGGTGCTACAGGAGAAACTGTGTACCAATGCTAATTCATCCTTGTAAAAAGGAACCAAAGATGTCAGTCTTAATCCTTTGTTTACAAATAGTCATTAATTACTGCTCTATGTAAGGGAATGATTTTCTTTTATCCATCAGGAAACAGAAAGGAAACGATGGCTCAGTCTTTGTTCCTTATGAATTAATTACAACATTGCATCAATGAGCAAAAGAGAAAACACTATTGTTATAAATTATCCTCGTCTCTCCAGTCTCTTGAATACACATATTTTTTGCATTTCTTTTCTCTGCCATCAAGTTTTCCCTTTGTGAAAAAATTTCCTTTAGATACAAATTTCCTTCTAGGTATCTTCATATTTTTCTCCTTTCATTCACAAATGAATGTCCTATATCTATTCCCTCTAATTCCTTACCAAACTATATATTTATAACAAGCATCCTCCCAAGACACACACAAATGAAGAATTAATCAAACTCTATAATCTAACTTTGGGTCTTTACCTAGAACTTGGGAAATACATTTTCTCTCAACATTGTTCTTGCGAGTGTTGTCTTGGAATGCCAGTTTCCTCTTGTTTGCTACTTCTGTGAACCCAATCAAAACTTGTCTGTGGGTGGGGAGATTCGGCCCATGGGTACCATGTTGCTGTCTTGTTCTAAACCGGTAGCTTTTATACTTTTTGACTATGACTCATGGTAAGATATGTTACATAGTGATCTAATATATACACACCTATAAATGCATACAAAACACACATACATTTTACGAATACAGTACATACACAGTGCTCTCTAAGATGTTCCCTTCCATTCCAATACTTTCTATTTGCTCCTATACTATGCAATCCTATTCTATTTCATGAAAAATGCTGCTCTTGACTCATTAACCAATATTCTAGCACATTATTCGTTGCAAATTATTGTTCTAATCTAAACCCATGATTTTCAGCAAGGCCTGTGGAACAAGGAATTAGTAAAACTCTCCAGGGCTGTGTAGGTAGTTTGAAAAATAGCTGGGTTTTTTTGTTGTTGTTGTTGTTCCATTACTTTGATTTCTTTTTAGTGAAGAAAGCTAATTTCTTTAGAAGTTCAAGTATTACATACAGGATGAAATGCAACTATTTTATATTTTTCAAATACCTAATCTCTGCTCTTCTTCAAGCCTCATTTATATTTCATCTTTGTTTTATGGCACTGACCAAGGAATAGACCAAACTAAACAGCTATTGTCATTCAATTGGCAACTAGTTATGTATTTCTGGGTGACATCTTTTGTGTAAGTCTTTGGGTAGAGACAGTTTTGCCATGATGAATCTTGGTTTTCATACTATTCTTGATAGAACTTTTACCAAAATACTATGAAATGTATTATATATTGTAATATACAGAAAAGGTGGGGGTCTTCATGCCCGTAAATGTTTATGTTCAAATTTGCCAAAAATCCTGATTTATTAGTTATAATGCAACATTATCTGCAATCTCAACCAAAATAATACATCCTTCTGCTCACCTCCTCCCTGTCCCTGGTCCCAGTCTCACTAAAGTAACTTTTCTTTTGACAGAGATCCATTGCTAGAACAGCTTACTTTGCCTACTGTGGCTCACAGCTATTTCTAGAGCTTGCCTGGTGTTTCAGATCCCAAAGAACATTTTGGTTATTGAGATAGGAGCTGAAAGTTGTGTTTAGTGTTATGTCTTACATCCCCAACTTTGACTATGGTAGGGATATAATTTTCTTAGATTATGTTCATCTCATCCGAGACACAAAAGCATGTTAGCTTCTTAAGTAATAATTTTCCTTCCTTTCAATGCTTTCATTCTCCAATATCTTGACACCATTTACTTGGATCCTTTAAATAAGTTAGTCTTATTTTTACTTCTATGCCTTAAGCCTACTAGATGAAATATCCTTTGCAACGTTCTATAACTTAGTTATAGTTATAGTTATTTAGTCACTTAGATGATGTAGGTCCTTATTTTACAGATAGCAAGGGAGGTAAAGTGAGTTATTCAAGGTACCACAGTTAGAATAAATTATCTATAGGTCACCTGTTTTTAAATTTCTACTATGATAAATTTCAAATATACAAACATTGAAATAGTATAATTAGTATAATCTTTAACATTTTGACATATTTCCTACACACACACACGCACGCACACACACACACACGAACATTTTTTAAAGAGCCATTTCAAAACAGAAATACTGCCACTACTTAAAAGTTAGAATTGGGCTGGGTGCGGTGGCTCACGCCTGTAATCCCAGCACTTCGGGAGGCTGAGGCAGGTAGTTCACCTGAGGTCAGTAGTTTGAGACCAGCCTGGCCAACATGGTGAGACCCCGTCTCTACTAAAAATAAAAAAATTAGCCAGGTGTGGTGGTGCATGCCTATAATCCCAGCTAGTCAACAGGCTGAGGCAGGAGAATCGCTTGAACCCAGGAGGCAGAGGTTGCAGTGAGCCAAGATTGTGCCACTGCACTCCAGCCTGGGCAACAAGAGTGAAACTCCATCTCAAAAAAAAAAAAAAAAAAATTCAGAATTCTTGCTTAATTCTTTCCTTTTAATTATTAATTTCCAATGTAAAGATTTGTATAATGGTTATCTTCATTTGTCTATGAGCAATTTTATGAAATCCATAAAATAGAAGCAATTAATATGGTGCTAATTGAAGTGTTTAAATGTAAGGGCTTAAATTTTAGGTTCTCCTAGATTTCGATATTGATTGTTAAGTAATACTTTTGAGTATATATGCTACTTGATCCAACTGGCTAAAACTTTTGTGGATGTGATTTCATCATGTCCAAAAGTATCATGTTTTGTGGATGTAGTTTTATTGTTCACAAGCAGCTAAGCTATAAATTTTAGAAATTATTATTTCAGGAGATGTTTTTAGTTGTCTTCTTTTATATTACTTATGGCAATAATGCAACTATCAAAGAAAAACACTTAGCCACTTGACATCAATTTACAGATCTAAAGAGCAAAGGCAGCTCTGTTTGCTTCAACACCTTCCTGAGTAATGTCATGAAGTTTAATATTACATTCTCCCAAACAGGTCAATAAATAATTTTTAAAAATCATGAACGTTAATGAGAACAGGGTTGAAAATGTGTTTTGGACAGAATAAAGTACTATTATAAATTACCAGCAGACTATTTTATTTCGTGATTATTGCTTCCTAAAGGCCATTGAGAAACAAAAATGTAGACTCCAAAAGAAATAAAATAAAAGTATACCACCAATAGCGACTTATTTTTTTCATGTAATTTTAATTGTACCATTTTTGTCTGGAAGGAAGGACAAAATCATCCAAAAGCGGAAGGGCTAATGTTTTTCTTTAGCAACATGGAGATTAGGCTGTAAGACCTCTTGCTGATTTTATCTCTTATACAATGACCAGAGGTAGATATGAGGGTTTTGGGGATGCATCACTTGCCACCTCTTCAATTGTCATGGATAAAGCAAGAAGACAATGGAAGATCTCTAAATCCTTTTGGAATAGTAAAGCCTACATTCTGATAAAGGAGGTGATATTTGAAGGCAGGTCCCAGGGAATGTATTACTATTTTATCCCCCGGTTGTTAAAACATCACAGTTTCATAGGTACTTTATCTCTAGGGCAATACTTCATTTCACATATGAAGTAGTTGGCAGTAAGGCCCAGCATGTGACATCCCCAAGAGCACACACACAATTAGTGACAGAATGAGAACCAGAGCCCAAGCCTACAGTTATATTTATTCAAGGGTCAGCCCTAGTATGTGGCATAAATGACATGTTACATGAAATACACAGACAACATGAAGACACAAATATCTCCGTGAGGCTCCAGAAGTTGTTGGCAGGCTCAGCCCACTACTTATGGTGGTAAAGCATTTTTTTTTCTTAAAAAACTTTCACTACCCCTAGATCATAAAGATAGTTTCCCGTATTAACTTCTGTAAGTTTTACTGTTTTTAATGCAATTATTATAAAGCTGAAGTGCTTCCTTTTGATTAAAAAGTTTTTGAGGAAGAAACAGATATTCTATGCAATTAGTAAAGTCACATCAAACTGGCATTTTTATTAACAAACTCAACTATATAGTCTCAGAAAAAAAGAGGGAAGCGCAATTAATAAAAATAGTATGTGTAGTCTTTCTATTGTTTCGGTCAATGACTTTATTTATGACCCTGTATAAACGTGAGAGACAATATCAAACTGACTTTCTTCCATTGGTTTTAGTTCCTATATAACTCTCTTAGTGTGAGCATCTCACCTTGTAGTCTATGATTTTACAGTTTAAAGACGTGAATCTTGCATCTAACATGGCTTCTGAAGCAAAGCAACCACTTTTCTTTGTGTTCACTATGATGTTTTTGATTCCCTAAATTGAATTGTTTAAAAATATATTCTAGAGTTTTAAGAATTAATATTCAAATAAAATAGCTAGGCTCAAATCTAGTCATTCCTCAAGATTTTAAGTTTGAATTCTAACTTAAATTCTGACTTAAAAAATTCAATAATAATTTTTAAGTGGCCTTTGAAAAATGTTTCATCTTATATGCAAAAGCATTTGATTGATGTACTGAAAAGAAATCAAATATACTACATTTTTAGTAGGGGCAGTTTCATATGTTTACAGGAGTTTAATTATCTGCTATTAAAAAATCTCAAGCATTTAATGCTTAAAAATTAAAAAAATAAATTTGTTCTATCTTAGGTTTATTAAATAACATATATGTGTATATATGTTATATATATGTGTGTGTGTGTATATATATATATATGTATATAAAACCTTGGTAGCATTTCAGTTTTACATAAGAAGTTTCCATTGTTTACTTGTTACACATTTTAAGTCGTAATAAAAAGACTAACCGGTTACTTAAGTAGGTCAAATTCTTTAACACATTAGAACTGCTAAAAAACCCAACACGCATAGATTCTTTAACATTAAGACATTTACCTAATTGTTGATTATTTTAAACATGTGCTTATATATGCCTGGGCTTAAGTGATACTTATCCACTTGAAACACATTTGTCTTCTAAACTAACTGAAATTACTTATTAGTCAAAGGTTTTGGCTGGGACTATGGCTAGATTCTTATTTGCAGCCATCATGCAACATAATCCTATTTATAGTCTATGTAAGGGCTTAATAAATTAGGGAAGTTCATGTCATTGTTGTTATAGCCCACACAACTCATCTAACTCATGTAATCTAAGTGTTTAACATCCCTTAGATGCAAATGACACATTATCCAATTCTCTCTGCAACCATGCAGCTTTTAATATTTGATTAAAACTTTGCATTTCTTGATTCTTAACATATTTGAATAACTTGTCATGCCACTTTATTTCTGATTTGACAGAATCTTGCATTTTCTCCCATTCTTCTGGTCTGGTAGGACCATGGAATTCTTACAGATTTAAAATGTTATCTGACGAGGGGGAATTTCTATATTACAAGAGACTAATGGAATATAACAACCAAATGTAATACATCATCCTTTTCACTTAGTTGTATTATCTCCTTGGACTCTTTTTAGGGTTTACTGGATTGGGGGGGAAAGTTATATAATATATTTTTTATGAATTGAGAAAGTTTGACTATGACTTGATATTGGATGCTCTTATTAATTAATTGTAACTTTCTTGCGATTGATAATGCCATTGTGGTTATGTGGAGAAGGCCCTCATTCTTGAGATGTGTGCTGGAATATGGATCAAAATGTCTAAAACTAACTTCCAAATGACTCAGTATCCACCACCACCACAACAGATAGATGGATGGATAGATAGATGTACATATGTTTGGATAAATACATAGATAAAAAAGATGAGAAATGCAATGTCTAATTGGAATCTCCACCTCTCAAGGCTGTATTAGACTCTGTTATAGTCCTAGTTTCTGAGAATGTAACTTGTGAGTCATTCTTGATTCCTTTTTCGTACTCACTCTGCACCTAGAATGCAACAAGTCCTGTTATTTCCTTTTCAAAATAATATTTTAAATATGTTTAATTTAATGCACCCCTAGTATTATAACAGTAGCACTCAATTCAAAGGTCTTCAATGATTTTCCATTCCACTTAGGAGAAAAGGTGTAGCCCGGCCCTGCTGCCTACAGGGAGACAACTTCTGGCCCTCTCCTCCTAGCTCAGGATGATGGACTTTCTTCCAAAAAAGTTTCACAAAGTATTGACTGTTTTGACATTTGAGGATCTGTGGTCATGCGATGAATGCTACCTAGTTCACCTTGCTCCAGCCTTCATCTGACTAACTTGACTCAGTCCTTCAATACTTTTCAACTGTTGCATTTCTCAGAAAGTCTTTTCCTGACACCTGCCATCTAAATTAGGATCTACTGCGCTTTACTTTTCTTTCATAGCACTTTCCTAACATATTTTGCAAACATTTTTTAATGTGCTTGATTATTAATTTAATAACTCCCTCTGTCTATAGTCTATAAGCTCTGTGTGGGTAAAGCTTATGTTTGTTTTGCTTACTTCTGACTTCCCAAGACCTTGAGTCCAATGCTTAGAAACTGCTCACCAAAAATATGTGAAATAAATAAGTTAATTAATTAACAGAAATCTCAAAGAGAGGAGTACTATAGGAAAAAGAGCTGTTTTATTCTTAGGAAAGGGTTGACAAAGATGTGAAATTATATTGCCATTATTCATTGTTGGTACCCATGAACATACATTTGAATATCGGCGAGTGGGTTTATATTCAGCCAAAAGATACTGGCATTGTGTCCCTTGTGATTGATTCCTGTGCTGTGCCTTCTCATAAATATTTTGCCTATCATCTCTATTGAGAAAGAAATATTTTTATTCTGATGTAATAACACCAATAGTCAAGTTTTCATTGGAGGGAAATGAGCAATTAAGATAACTAGTAAAATTATTATTTTATTATTAATTTGTTATGATTACACTTCATGAAAGGAGGAAGGAAGTCAATATGCTAGCATATCTTCAAAGCTGCTTCAGAAGAATAAAATGTGCAAATATCTTGAAAAGGAACCTGGTGAATTATTAAGGGAAAGCTTTTAAAGTGACTTAGTTCCACCTATCATTTCACTTACTCCCCCAAAACTCAGATTGTACAATAAATGTTCTAAACTAAACACTGTAGATCATTTAAATGCTGTAGATTACTTGAGAAAACCCTCAACAGAAAGACAAATGAGGAAGGCAGGCAAAGGGAAATAAATGAACACTCACTTTGTGTCAGAGAAAATTGGAGTAGGTTTTTCTCTTAGGAGCAGCCTTTAGCATTCATATTTCCTTATGGTATACATCAGCATCTTAAGAGCCATAAAATTTCTGAATGTCTTCTTGATGGCTCAACATATTTCCTTCTTTGTTTGAGGCATTATTCTGAAAGTACATGGTGTGTTTTTTTCTTTATTTAGCAAGACAAGGACATTCTACATTAATGAATGTATATGTACATAATAATGAATATTTCCAATGAAGGTCATATATTTTCATTTTTCTTTTAATATATATGTTGACTCTAATGTGCAAGTGCAAGATAAAGATAAAGAATATAGAGCTTCAGTCTAGACACCCCATCAGAGAACATGTTTCTTTATTAAGGAGTTGTGATCCTTAGCACTTTAAAACTAATGATTTAGGGCCGGGCATGATGGCTCATGCCTGTAATCCCAGCACTTTGGGAGGCTGGGGTGTGTAGATCACCTGAGGTCAGGAGTTCGCAACCAGCCTGGCCAACATGGTGAAAGCCCGTCTCTATTCAAAATACAAAAATTAGCTGGACGTGGTGGCGGTTGCCTGTAATCCCAGCTACTCAGGAGGCTGAGGCAGGAGAATCACTTGAACCCAAGAGGCAGAGGCTGCAGTGAGCCCAGATTGTGCCACTGCACTCCAGCCTGGGTGACAAGAATGAAACTCTGTCTCACAAACAAACAAACAAACAAACAAACAAAAAAAAACAAACAAAAAACACTAATGATTTTGAAGGGCGAGTTAATATGTACTTTTCCTGGAGAGAAGACTGTGTAACATCATGATTCTTAGCTGGGCAATACAGTTGCCTACCTGTGTGGCTTTAGTGCCTGTTTACCTAGGATCTATTAGTTGTCCAATGCTGGAGTAGAGTTTCATCCTTTAACTTAAACTTTGATCTCTGTTAAAATACACACATTTTTTTCTCCTTTTTTCCTGAGAACTTTTAATGTTTCCAGTAGTTTAAACCTTAATGAACTGTTGTGATCTTTTCTGCAGAGCAGGTTTGCGTGAGTGATGCAGAAGCACTGGGTATGAGGCCATGCCCCTGCAGGAACGGCAGCCTGTGGAGAGTAGCTGCTCAGTAAATGCAGTGGAGAGCCAAGAATTAGAGGACTGGGGCCTCACCGATGCCAAAGAACTCATTTCACATTTTTGTGAATCTGTATGATAAAAAATTAGCTTTAGTTTAGTGGGGAAAAGTGCATAAATCTCAGATTGATGTTTAACATTTGAAGAGATGATATTTAGTTTGAATTTTCTATTTTTCTTTCCAACTATAACAACAGACCAGCCTATATCAAGGCAATGAAATTAAGGAAATTTAAAAGTTTGATAAATTGTTGAGGTCATTTGTCTCTGCAAAAGTTATTTCTTGAGAGCAGATAAAGGCACTTTCGAACATGTTCACTTTGTTTTTCAGGTCACAGGGGTGCTATTTAATAAATTACTTTTCTCAGGCACTAAGAGCCACCTTTATTCATCTGAAAAGGTTAATGCAGATTTTTTAAGTGTCCAAGTTATTCCCAAAGAGTAATTTGTGCACTAGGAAAGTCTATTTTATTTGAGAAGTACCTAAATGGCAAGAAAAAAAAAGCAAGTGAGGTATACATTATAGGCACATAGATCTGGGTTGTTCATAATCAATGTTCCCCCCAGCAAGCTTCATTTATATGGGTTAGTTACATATCTCTGACCACTTTATTTAAAACTTCAATATTTCTTCCTTCCACCTTAGAACTTCCTACTATTCTTCTTGCTTTATTCCTCTCCATAGCAGTTATCACAAATACACTCTATATTTTACTTATAGATTTTGGTTCCTTCTGACTTAGAAGTTAGAATGTAAGTTCTATGCAGATACGCAATAAAAATTTTTCTGATTGCTGTATCTCAGCATCCCCCCACCCCCTGGAGAGTACCAGACACATATAAACATTCAATAATTATTTGATCAGTGTACACAAGAATAAATCAATACTGATCAAATTTACCAAGAAATTGCCAAATTTCCATTTGATTTAGCATTATGTGCATCATTTTCTGGAAGGCGGTGCCACATAATAGTTGAGGGTTGTTTCTCTAGTCATTGTTCTGGGCGTGAATCCTGATTCTAACACTGGCTGTCTGCTTAGCATTGGGCAAATTACTTCAGATTACTGTGCCTTAGTTTTCTCATTCCCCAGTATAGGGAGAATAAATTGCCTGTCTCATAGTTAGAAAACACATATAAAAGTACTTAAAACACTCTGGTACACAGTCAGCTCTTAAAACTTACAAGTATTACATTAAATCAATTTTTGAAAAGAACAATATTCTTTTTCTTTTTTTAGACGGAGTCTCGCTCTGTCACCCAGGCTGGAGTGCAGTGGCGTGATCTCGGCTCACTGCAAGCTCTGCCTCCTGGGTTCACGGCATTCTTCTGACTCAGCCTCCCGAGTAGCTGGGACTACAGGCACCCGCCACCACGCCCAGCTAATTTTTTTGTATTTTTTTAGCAGAGACGTGGTTTCACCGTGTTAGCCAGGATGGTCTCGATCTCCTGACCTTGTGATACACCCGCCTCGGCCTCCCAAAGTGCTGAGATTATAGGCGTGAGCCACCGTGCCTGGCCAAGAACAATATTCTTTATGCACTCACTGCGTAATGAAATAGAGTCATGAAAATTATGTAGATATTAAAAAATATTTTGTCTCAATCATCTGAATTATTTAATTCAGAGCATATCTTAAGCATACATAATTAATATAATTTACTTTCTGAAAATTAGTAGGACATTAATTTTATTTATTTGAAAACCTCCAATCAAGTCAAACAGAGTAATGTAATAATTCCAAATGTCAAGCTCGTTTTTGAATTCTGCATTGCCATTTACTATGTCTGTGACCCTGTGCGAGTCAATTAAAATATTTAAGCTTTGGTTTTCACATTTTTAACATGAGTAAAAATTAAATCTATGTAATTAGTTGAATATTAAACATAGCACAGTGCCTGGTACATACAGTAACAGATCTCAATAAAAAGATTAAACAAAGATTATTTTATATTAAAATCTAAAGACCAATGTTTGTGACAGAACTATATCAATTGATATAAAATTGAGGAGGAATTAAAAGTGCATTATATTTTTCTGACTCCAAATTTAATTCTAAGCAAAGAAATTAGAGATTTACATGTTGGAAGAAGTCATTTTAAAAAGAAAATTTAGTATGAGAAATATTGACATATTTGACAGCAAATCACTTAGCATATGACATCCTTTTCTATTAGTAACAGTTTACGAGATGCAGATGTCTCTTTTTTTACACCAACACTTCTGAATTTCTTAAAATTCAACATTTTACTTATAATCCTCCTTCTCCTCCCCATTCCCATCAATTTAAACTTATGAAGATTCTAAGTAAGAAACACATACAAAACTCTTTTGCACACGTATCTTCAAGGCCATTATCATCTCAGACTGTGGTATTAATATTTTGTATTATTGGATGTATTCGACAAGGCATTCTTGTAAACCACTATTAAAATCCAAGCAGAGACATTGGTTGCTGCACTTAGATGTGGTGGAGAAGGTGAAAAATGCTTCTGCTCAGATTTTCTGTCAAGAGTTTGCTGGAGCCACAGTGGGACAGCAAGCACCTTAGATTATTCCAGAGTAAACCACAGAATCAGGTTCTACATTCTGAAAAGAAACTCCATTAAACCTTTATAACCAGATCAGAGCTAAAATACACATGTCTGGAATTGCACCTGTCTAAGATCTAGGGAGCCTGAGCAGCCAGGATGATATGTTTTTGAGGAATGTAAAGGGTGTTAACATAATCCCCCAATCCCATACAATTCAATTTCAGAAAAGTATTTAGGGACTGTGCTAAAATAGCATCTCCAAGCTTGCTATGGCAAGATGATGCTCAGTTTTTCCATGTGCAGGGGAAATGATGAAGGTAAGGTTGAGGATGGGAAATTTGCAAGATAATAGTTCATCAGTTTGTTTTAACTTACAGTTGAACTATAAAGAAGGCTTGAAAATGTCGTGAGCCCTACCAAGAGTATAGAGATTCAAAATAGGGATACTGCCTTTATAAGAGATATGGGTGTCCTTTTAAAATTCCTTGCCTAATGTGCCTTAATATTAAAACACAGATCAGCACAAATATCATTGTAACTCAAATAGAGATTCAACCAGTTAGGGATGTCACTAGCCCATGAGACACTTTGTATTGTAGCTTAGCTCTAGAGTACATGGCTAGTCCAAAGAAGTTCAGACCTAGACATTGTTTTCCTGCATTAGATGCCCTTGTGGAGGGTATGACCTGCACATCAATATGTGGTGGCCTTGAAACTAAGTTTTCAATGCCTTCCGTATGTCCAAACTATACTATTCTTTATGCACTTATACTTTGTAAAGTCTATGATCATCATCTTGATTTTTTTTTTTTTTTTTTCTGAGACAGAGTCTTGCTCTGTAGCCCAGGCTGGAGTGCAGTGGCGAGATCTCAGCTCACTGTAAGCTCCGCCTCCTGGGTTCACCCCATTCTCCTGCCTCAGCCTCCCGAGTAGCTGGGACTACAGGCTCCCGCCACCATGCCCGGCTAATTTTTTGTATTTTTACTAGAGACGGTGTTTCACCGTATTAGCCAGGATGATCTCGATCTCCTGACCTCATGATCCGCCCGCCTCAGCCTCCCAGAGTGCTGGGATTACGGGCGTGAGCCACCACGCCTGGCCATTATCTTGATTTTTAAATGACAAATCTACAGAATGGCTGAGAAGGGATTTATCTGAATCTATACCTGCTGACATAAAAATCAATATATTTTCTGTTAAAGAAAGCTGCCTTCTACTTCCACCTCTTATTCATTAAAAAATGGTTAGGGTATTAATCACTATGAAAGTGCTGTAGGTTTTGTTAAAGAGAGTAGGACAGTGTCATGCCTTTTTGGGACAACCTGAGATGTGATTTAAAGCTTTAAGGCTAAGAGTTTACTACTTGTTCTCAGTGAGCTGTTTCAATTAACATGAGTTTTTCATTTATTTTTGGCCAACACAAATGTGTCTAGTTTAGTCAATAATAATTTTTTTGCTGCTTTCACAATGAGAAATAAACAATTCTCTGTCTCTTTTTTAAAAATAATTTTATTTCTCATAATGCCCATTACAAAATATATCTATAAAGAAAATTGTATTAATTACATCAAAATTGTTTACTCATTATAAATGAACAGATCTATTAAAAGATACACAAAGTAAAAAGCTAAAGAAAACAGCTGATGGTAAATGGCAATAAAGAAAATCTTAAATTTAATAACAGATGAAATTTAGGTAGCTTGTTCAACAAACTTTACTATCAGAAAGACTTAGGGTTGAATTCTAGTTCCTCCACTTCATTTTCACGTCATTTAAACCTTCCGAGACTCATTCTTTTCTCTGTACATGCAGTAATAATTGTAACCTCACCCATCATTATAAAAAATATAAATGAGCAGCTATAGGAAAGTTATCTGGCACAAAGTGCCTTCTTTGTGCAAAGTGTACATTCAGTAAATGTTATTTTCTCCTGTGAAAAAAATATGTTAGCTAGAAAGCATTTCAGAACCACAAAATAACTCACCAACTTAAATTCCTGATTCTGTAATTTCTTAGGATACACCTCTATGTTGGGGACAACAGTGTGGGTCTAGAGTTTCCAATGTCTTCCAGGAGTTCTTGGGACCCATCATGAGAAGGAAGTGGTGGGGCATGGAATAAATGTGGGTGCAGTGGAGTGTATTGCTTATTCAGGCTTCTTTCTTTTCTAGTGTCTTCCAAAGACTCCAAAAGAGCAAGACTGTCTTATTCTATTTGAAGTATCTTGAGGAGCTAGATAATGATGGCGCAGGTATGGCCAAGAGCTCCTAGGGTCTGGGTCAGCCACTGGTGTGAGCCTTTTGCTTATGGACTGTCACAGGCAATCAGAACTAACTAGGCATATGGCTGTTCTCTCCAAAGTCTTTAGATCTGTGCCTGAGTACTGTGTGATAGTGCCAAAGGCAGGAAGTTCCTGCTGAATTAATATTTTTTTCAGTCTATTTTTGAGAGTGAGCATGACTTTCTTTCCCACATCCTCACCAAAGTGACTTTATTCACTGTAAACTTGTTATTCTGAAATGATGATTCAAAAGCAAGATGTGTTTCCTTCCTTTTCCTAAAGACTTGATTAATTATCTAATGGTAGATCTTTAAGGACAGCTAAAACACCATTTTCCCTCCAAAACCCAAGCTTTTAAAATCCACTAAATTATTTGAGTAAACCACTTGCAATTTTATTTTCTTTTTGCTTTTTATGTGTAGACCAAGACCACCAACCCAAAAGATTCTTTTCAGTGTACAAACTATGCTCTGAGAATAAGTTAGGTATTCCTGAAAGATGTTTTAACTCTATCAGGCCAATGAATGGGCATCCAGGAAAAAGAATTATTAAACGCAAAACTGACCGGTGTTTAAGTAAAAGTCCATTTCTATTTAACTGTTCAACCCACACTGATACATTTAAAAAAATCTTCCTTTACTTTATCCTAAGAATTCAACGTTTTCTTATGTCTGTATCAGTCCTTACTACCCACCAAGGAGCAGTTGTGGGAGGAACTGCAATGTTGTTCACACACAGAGTATTTTCCTGTTCTTCCTTTTGCTTTATCACTATGTTTCCTAAGAAAATGACACACAAACCATTGATTTTGAAAAGTTGCAGTAGTCTGGAATTCTTCTGTTGGGGGAGACTTTTTTCTGTTTTCTGTTAAGGGAAAGTTGTTATTTGGTCATTAAGATTATTGAGATTCCTCTTAGAATCAAGTATTCAACATTTAAATTCCTCTGACTTTATACTTGTTGGTATTGTAAAAAGTAGACTCATCTCCAAATTAGTTAGTCTGCCTAGTTATGCTATTCCAATCTGCTAGATACTTGATTTGAGTTCTTCCTATGCATAATAAAGAATTTTCCTTTTGTAAACTTTATGATTTATACCTTAGCTCTTCTACTATGAAAATCTAGCTTTGTCACCCTTAGCCAACAGAAGGCAATGATGAAAATAATATTGAAATGTTGTAACCCAAATATCTGCCTTTACTACCGATAATCCTCAGTTATTTCGTGAGCTTTGGCTGCATGGATGTAAACTGCTTATCCAACAGTGAGCTGAGATCAGCCTCAGTTTTTCCAGTAAGTAGGAGTGAAGGAGTAAGTGGGAGTGTCCACATGATAGATATCTCTTTTCCAGGTTTTGCAATGGAACAAATATGGTTGCTGCTGCTTCTAACAATTAGAGTGCTTCCGGGGTCTGCTCAGTTCAACGGCTACAACTGTGATGCCAACCTCCACAGTAGATTTCCTGGTAAGTGTAAGCCTAATCTATTCTCTAATTGTTTCTGGAAGAGTGATTATATTTGAAGAGCAAGTCATTTAAATATATATGGAGAACGGGGGGCTATCTCTTTACGTTAAGTGGATATTAACAAATGGCAAATGACAAGACATTTTTCTGGAGCTGTAATTTATATCCATATTAACATACAAAGTGTTCATCATAGTTAATATTATTATAATGGCTGCTCACAGATATGAAAAAATTGCCTACTGTGTAAAAAATTGGGAGAGACTAATTTCATTCAAAATTGTGTCTTTTTTTTCCCATAAATTAATTTAGACTTTAAAGAACTGCTCTTAAATGCTAATATATTTATTTAGGAATAATCTTAAGAAAATGATTGTGAAATATTGTACAATACAAAAAAAATGCTATTTCAATGAAATGATGATTACCACCAAAGTACACAGGTGAGCTTCAGAATGAATTTCACAGAAACCCATCAACGTTGTGACAAATACGAGATTTGGCAACATTGATGGGCATGTCCCACAGGTTTCTAAAACCTGCACCCAATGAGAAGTTACTCAAGGTTTTACCTAGGTATTCATCATTTTATATTAGCTAAAGTAATGGAACCACAGTTCAACATTTACAAAATAAATATTAGGTAATTGGAAACAATTTTCCAAGTCTGCCATGCAAATGGAATCTCTTTGGCCGTGGTTTACATTCTCAAAACCTGCCAGTCCTCCTGTGTTTGGAGCATGCTGTGAAACAGCAAACCTGCATAGAGCAATCAGTAGGTAGTTACATAGATAAAGTGCGATTTCTACAACAGAGCCCACATCAGAAATTGTCTGAATATCTTCATGAACTTAGACCTAGGATGTAAGTGCTTGGTTTGTTAGTAAAATATGAAGGTCGCGGTGGGAATGACCAAAGGAATTCAAGAAAAATTTGCTAAGGCAGAGTTGTTAATGGCTTTGAATATCAAAAATGAGCTTTTTTTACATTTATTATTATGGAAAACTTCAAACGTACAAAAGTAGAGGTTAGTAGAAAGAGCACTCATATTGATTATCTAGCGTTATCAATTATCAACATTTATAAATTTTGTTTGATCTTTGTCCTTACCACTCCCATCTCTGGCATATTTAAAATAAATGCATTATTCATGCTTTGGTGTTTATATGTGATGGAAAAGAACTTAAAAATCATTATCCTTTACGTATACGTCTAATAAGCCCAACAGTAATTTCTTAATATCATTAAATTCAGCCAAGTTGCTTCTAAAATCTTCACATAGAGTATTTGTTGATATATCTTTTATTTCATTTTGTTTTATAACAGTTCTCCTCTGTCCTTTGCTTTTACAAAATGCTGTTTATCTCTTTGAGCAGTTTGGTCATTTGTCTTGTAGAGTTCTGACACCGGATTTGGCCAACTGCAACTCTGAGGTGTCATTGAACAGGCTCCTCTTTCCTGTCTATCCTGTAAACCAACGAGAGCTAGAAGTTTAAGTAAATTCAAGTCAATTATTTTGGTGAGAACATGTGTTATGTAGTGTAATAAAAGTGTTTTCTCTTAATTTTGAATGCAATCAAGAGTCACTGAGTCTTTTTAAACATATCTTTTAAGAGGTTTGATGTGGTCACATTTTGTTTTAGGAAGAGACATTAGGACAAGTGTGTAAGATAGAATCAAGTTAGAATAGACTAGAGGCAGAGAGAAATATCCTGAAGGCAGTGGCAGTGGAAGCATTACAAGGGGACAGTTATTAAGAGATATTTTTGTGGTAGACTCAGCAGAAATGGAGAATTGATTTGGTTTGGGAGGTGAGAGAAAGAGAAGATTAAAGGATGTTTTTAACTGGAACAACTGGATGTTGATGCTGTTAACTGACAAAAAAAAACATAGGACACTTGCATGTTTTAGAAAGGAAGTTCAAGTTTGGAAATGATGGGCTTGAGGCATTTTTAGAATATATAGTGGCAGTTTCTTTCTATTCAGTAGTAGGAAATACAGAGCTGGGTCTGAGAAGAAAGATCAAAACTGAAGATTGCTGTATGAGAGTTTATTCCCTGTGCAATGGATAAGCAATGAGTAGGGAGTAGGAAAATAAAAAGTATGAAAATAGACTACTATTTAGATAACTTTTGTGGTTGGGAAAAAAAAAAAAAAAAAGAAAGAAAGGAGCAACCTGAGCCAGGAATTGGAAGAAAAGAAAGGAGCAACCTGAGGCAGGAGTTGAAATCAATTCCTGGGGACTATAGAGGCCTGAGCATACATGAGTAAAGGGAGAGTATTAAAAAAATGGAAATTCAAATAAAGAATAATTGATGAAATGAGAAAAGAAAATACCGAAGCAATCAATAGTACAGATGAAGGAGTTAACCTTGGAAAAGTGTAGTTGTTTGTTTGATTTAAGTGAGAAGGAGAGATAAAGCCACAGTTGGAGAAGGTGAGAGATGCTAATTGTGTTCAGTCCCTCAGTGTAGTGGGAGGCAGTGGCTCTCATCAGAGTCACTGGCGGCCTGGGAAGGGTGATCAAGCCATGACCCTGTTATGGATGGATAAGAAGGCCAAGTAATAAAATGATTGCTCAACAGAGAAGATCTGACTGGTGTGGTAGTTATATACTTGTAAAGGTGAATAAGACATGTTAAAGAGCCATGAAATAACTATGACAGGAAAACGAAGTATTTATCATATGGTGAATTTTAAAAAAATCATGTTAAAAAGTCTGTTTACAATGGCATCTACTGACCACCTGTATCAAAATCATATGGGCTAGTTGTTAAAAGTGGGGACTCAACTTGTTTCACCTCAAATAAGTGATGTTAGAATCTCTGAATGTGGTCTTGGGAATCTGTATCTTAAACCCTGCAGATGAATCTAATGTACATTTATGGTTAAGAACAACTGATAGTGTATTCTATCATTTTCTTGAGCCAATTATTCCAATTAAAAGCACAATTATTTGTTGTGGAAATATAACTAAAAACAAAATCTTCTCCCAACCTAGAAATCCCCTCTGCCTAGGTAGTAGAGAAATAAAAACACTTTTATCATTAAATAAGCATTAAACCAGAATGTGATGCACATCACAGGTAATCAGTAAGAGGTTACAAAAACAGAAAGAAACCTCGCCCTTATATATAGCCAAGCAGAGACAACTCATTACATATGTTTTCAATATAGACAATAACTAGTCCTCAAGTAAGAGGACTTGACAGGACCATTTGTCACACATATGAATCCTCACTTTACCTGGTAAGTAGGGTGACCATCTGTGTTAGCTGATTTGTTTTATCCAGAGGAAAAAGTAACTTCTCATATCTTTATGACAGGAGGTAATATTGCAATTTGGAGCAAGGCTCACATCAAAATTAGGCTCCTACCCTAAGCGCAGAAACAGGGACATAAGGCTACCATCTCCCTTGATGTTTACATTTCAAAGAGATGGCTCTCAGATCCTTGAGAAAGACATTCCTGGGTCATAAAGCTTACAAGAATCCTATTTAGTTTTCAAAAGGATTAATACACACTTCAAAGAGAGGAGAAAGTACTTCTAATTACAAGTTTTCTAAAGTAAATGCTGTCAGAAAAAGGGAGGGAGAAGTCTCTTCCTCTATTTTCAATTATACTTGTGTTTTGTTTGTAATTTTTCTTACACACATTAGCACTTTAGGTACTATCTGGCTTAGGCAACAAACACCCAAACTTTCCAGACATATATTCATAAACACATACACCCATAAACACACACACACACACACACACACACACACACAGTTACAATTTTAAAATTTGTATTTAAAAAACACTAAATTTGTATTTTAATAACACAAATGTTAATAAAATCCAAGTAATGCTGAAGTCCCAGGAGAGACTTTATATTTAGATGGGTATTATTTAACCCATTTTTTTGGAGGTTGTTTGCATAAAGAAGATCAGAGTGAGCAAATAAAGCCTAAAGATTAATTGCTTACTGCCCTCTTGACTCTCAGTATCTCTTCCACATCACGATCACCCTTGATGTCATCAGGAGCTCCACAAGCTGCTCAGAGGCTAAGCAATGGGATGGAATGAGAATGAGTCTGGCAAAGGAAAGGGGCTATCTAAATGCAAAGCAATGTTAATAATGATGAGAGTAATCATCTCACCCTATGTGACCTTTGCTGTTTCGTGACATTAGAACTATTTTCTTTAATTTCCATGGCATTTATCCTGGGGCCAAGAGACGCACCATGGTCTAATTCATTTAAATTTAAAGTAATGCCATTTAATTTTAGAGGTGGGTAACTCTTGGTTATCCAAGCTAATAGCAAAAAGCAGACTCATGAACCACTAAAATTACAGTTGTGATGATTCTAGAATAAAACTCAAAGTATAGTTGAATTTAGAGTACCAAGGAATTATTTGGTTAAAGTAAAACATACAGATGAATGTACTTGGCCTTTGTGACTAGTGTATATTTTCCGAAGCCAGGCCCGCTTCTTTGGAAGTATATGAGGATTAGGCTAAACTTTCTGGCCTCTAAAGAAATCTTTAATGATAAAGGCACATCCAAGGAGAAAAATGGCCTTATAGCACAATAAATTTTCTGGCTTGACACTGTCTTATGGTGAACTAAGTAGTCATGGGAAACTGAATATGAGTCAGTGTTTCATAACATGTGATTTCGTATTATGCTGTAAATAATACTAATAAGGAAACAAGCAATAAGTTCCATGTTTTGAGTACCAGGCACCTCACAGAATTCTTTCATTTCTTACAATAAACTTACAAAATCTTTTTAAATACCCCCTTTACAGTAGGAAAACTGAGGATATAAATTTGTTAAATATTGCAAATCTGCAAATTAATAGAGATTCTTTCCATCAAACAATGATGTCTAAAAATGAAATTTGAATAGTAAGTTTTAAAAATGATGTATGTATGGAGATTCTCAATGGAAATTGCCACGTCTAAGGATCTGAAAAGTCATGTGTTAGGGGAATTTGTTTAGTCTTTTCAAGACCTGCTTGACTAAGGAAATCTTTTATTCGGTAATATTTTTAATATTTTAATATTCAGTGAACACAAGTGTTCCACAGGAGGTAAAATTGAGAATCAATTATTTAATCAATAGAATTCATGAGTGAGTTCAGTAAAATGAACTGTCTAATTTTGTGTTAGGCTTTGCTTAACCATGGCATTTTTCTGTGCCCAAAGACAAAGTAAGAGAGGTTAGTAGAATAGTTATCCCAGGGAATATGTTCTGGTTCTCTGTGTAGAAAGGAAAGGCCAATTCTCCTTTATTCCTACTTTTTAGTGGTAGTGCTTTGGTCTCCAAGTTGTCAAGAGGATGCCTGCTTTCCACTTTGCACCTGTGAAAGCAATTACTACAACAGATGAGGCAGAAGAACAGATCCAGGCAGCTATTGCTGATCACATTCTGATTAATTTACAGTGATAAAGTGCAGTGGAGAAGATAGCAATTAGCAAATTCAATGAGTAATTCAGGGTCCATATTCTCCCATATTTTAATAACAGTATTCTTTATTGCATGAATTTTCACTTTTTTTTTTTTTTTATAAATAAAACCCATTTGCTTTTTTTTCCGCCTGAAAAAGATGACCAAACTTTTCTGGTTCCAAAGAATGTGGAGCAGCAAGTGTGATTATAAGTCTGCAAAGTTTGCCTCAGACTGCTTATGAATTTCCTAGAGCACTGGAAACAACAGCTTGCATTTACTAACGAGAAACAGATGTTGTGATGAAAGACTGAGGTGGCACAAAACCTGTTCAATATACAGAGGAAACTTGAATTCCTAATCCACTTTAAGTTCTTCATCAGCTGTTGGTATTTCTTGTAGATGAAATATCAATACCCCTTTAGGACTTCTAGCTCTTTTAGCACCAAAACCTCAATCTTATATAAAAACTTGGTAAGAGCAAATTTTAACTTTCGAAAATGAATTAAAACAACATATGTAGCATCTGTTCTCTAGGCAATTTGTAAGCCCATGTAGTGCCAAATATCACCACTCTTGTTTTAGAGATAAAAGCAGAACTGATATATAAATTATTATTATGGTTTACAAAGATGGTATAAATTAGTATTGGAATATTTATCAGAGTCCAGGATGTAAATTATTTTCAGGTGAGATTTTCTACCATGCCACAAAGCACTCTGCAGCATACAGAAAAGTTTTCTCCCACTATATTGAACAGATTGCTGTTTATACTATCAGTTTTAAACCAATACTACTTTTAAGTATATGCAAACCAGTACATCAATACTAATGTGATGATATTCACAGGAATCTCTGCATCTGAACCGTACAGAGCCTCCTGCCTGCTCACTGTGGACTAGCCACTCTACCCCCATCCTCTCCAGTTGCTTCTGATTCCCCAAGACTGCATGTCACACATGCTCAGGAAAGGTCCACTTAGGTTCTTTGCTCTGGACTCCTTGACCACAGTGCTACAGGCACCACCACCGCCAGAAATGCTTTTTTATGAAAACACTGCCCCGCTTGGTGTAGCTGCCTTTTGATGTGGACTGCTCTGCTTCCTCCTGGTATTAAACTGCTATGGTTTACAGAATGAGACAGAGATGGGGGTAAGAGAAGAGGCTGATCCTGTTCCCAATTTTGTTTCACACATTGCCACTGGAGCACTAAAGGAGGCTTACTTAGACTTAGCCTTACAGAGCATTTTATGAGCCTTCTTTCATTGAGATTCAAAACCAGTCAGTTCTTCAGACGAGAGAGGAAGTCAGATGCAGTTCTAACCCCTTCATGATTCTTGTCTCTCTCCCTCCTGTCCCTTTTACAACCAAACTTTTCTCTCTTGTAAGCATATAAATCAGACAAATAGATATTTGGTAAGAAGCTTAAACTCACCAGGTGAAATCCACCTATGAGCTATCTTCTGTCCAGTCAAAATACAAAGCTGTGACTTAGCACCTGAATTGACTGAGAAGTTGTAACATCAGCATCACCTGGAGGCTTGTAAGAAATGCAGAAACTCAGGCCCCAGCTCAGATCCACTGAATCAGAATCTGTATTTTTATAAGATTCTTTGGTGATTCATCTGCACAGTAAAGTATAAGAAGTGATGGTTAGAACATGGTACCCATGACGGTCTGCTAGCTTTATGTTGTTACAAAACCACACAGTATTTACACTAGCCCCAGCTGGCCATCATGCACTTGCTTGCTGTTAAGAGTAATAGGTATCAACAAACCTATCACTGTTAAAAATTCATTTTTAATGGGGTAAGATAACTAGTCACCAAGGCTAATACACTTAAAGAGATAAAGTACAAATAAACAAATTGCAATAATCTATTAATTTTATATTATTTAATGAGTTGCATTTTCTCAATTTGAAGTTAGACATTAAGGATTTTGATGTTCATTGAAAACTCTGAAAACAGAGGCACCATCTCAGGCAGTTGGCAGAATATAGATAGATGAACATTCAAGATGAACCCATATCAACTGTATACATATTTTGTTTGTAAATGTTGGAACTTGATATTAAAGACTTACACACCATTGAAATAAATGTATTTTAATAAATATTTGCTGAGTATTTGTTATACACTCTAGGAAAACCCAGAGCACTCTATTAGTTTATAATTTAACAGGAAAGTAAATATCCACTCTCCGATATAATGTAAGTGAGACAGTAGACCCACAGTTAAAGTGAGATAGGATAGAACATGAGGGGATGATTACACTCCATTGGGAAAATTACAGAAAGGCTCATCAAAGGTCAGCTTTGAAATTATTTTTCTGTTTTAAGTTTATTTCTCTTCTTATCTGAATACTGTCATTGGTAATTTCAGCTATTACTATTATTATTGATATACTGAGTATTTGGTGATTCTCAAATTTGTATTTCTTATTTTCTGTCCCCAAATATTAGACTCATATTTCCAACTATCTGCTGTACATTTCTGCTTGAATGTCTCATATGTAACTCAGCCTCTCAAAGACTGAGCTTATCATCTTTCTCCCTGAATTTTTTTATCTTAGGGCATAATCCACCCACTCATTCAAAGCTACAAACCTACACATCAGTGACATCCCTTTTTCTTCATGCAGTCTTCTAATCACTTCCTTATAGAATCTAACCAGTTGGAACTATTTTATTTCTTCCTAACAATTCCTTTCAAACACCTCTTTGCTACCAAGACAAGGTTGTTTATAATGTTGTTTACAAATCTCTAGTATATCATTATCAGGCTGTATTGTAATTGCTTACTTTTCTTCTGTCTTCTTTATTCAGTAAGCTCCTTGAAGAAACAGGGTCTTTTGTTAATGTTGTTATCTCAAAGTCTAGCACAGAGACTGGCACATGATATATACATAATAAATGCTTTCCTGAAACACGTTGTTGATATGAAGTGGCATGTAGTTTAGATCTTGAAAATAAATAAAACCAATTTCCTCTAGACTAGTAGAAAATTTATGGTACTGATTTTTCATGTTTGATTCTTGTGCATCTCATCTTTTTTTTTCCTTTGAGACAGAGTCTCGCTCTGTCGCCAGGCTGGAGTGCAGTGGCACACTCTCGGCTCACTGCAACCTCTGCCTCCTGGGTTCAAGCCATTCTCGTGCCTCAGCCTCCCAAGTAGCTGGGATTACAGACATGCGTGACCACACCCAGCTAATTTTTGTATTTTTAGTAGAAATGAGGTTTCACCATGTTGGCCAGGATGGTCTCGATCTCTTGACCTCGTGATCCACCCACTTCGGCCTTCCTAAGTGCTGGGATTACAAGCGTGAGCCACCACACCTGGCCTCCCCATCCTTTTTCTTTTACACTATACACTGACCTCCAGAATTTCATTTCATACAGATGTTTACTTTTTCAGATCAATGATGAAGAAATATCTTGAGTCATTGCACTACAGTGCTGAGTACCAGCCTACAGCCAAATTTTGGAGTGTTGCCATCTTTGTATTGCAGAATACATATGTGCAAATTCTTTGAATAATTTATTAATCTGTACTAATTATTCTATAAAATAACTGGAAAATATTAAGCATTCTGATGCTAGCGAAGGGAAATGAAGGCTCCAACAGTACTGAGATGATCTGAAAATGATGCAGTCTATCAAAAGCCTCACCATAAGCCTCAATTGAATGCTGTTAGAGTTAAGTAAGTTCAGTATAAAATTGTTAAAACAAGAACAAAGTTAGATGTATTATTAGATATGTAAATAATACAATGCAAATATATTTTCAGTAATTGTGTGTAAAGGAAAAGGTGTAATTAAATGTTCTAGGAATAGAACTTTATTGGGGGTAAAGAAGTTGAATGAATCCTTATTTATATATATAGAACTGGATCCATACCTTCTTTACTTCCATTTATATAGTAACCACATTCTATGAACCTCAAATCAGGACACATTTTATACACGGAGAGACAGATGGCTGACAATGTGATAGGATATTTAAAATTTGCAAAATTTTAGAAAATCTGAGATACATAAAACCATTGCCCAATAGATGGATGACAGGGTACAGAACATTATTTTTACCCTATTCAGTTGAATATTCAATTATTGTTAATTTCTATGAAAATCTTAGCTTGATTAATATCAGGAGAAAAACATTGCTGTTTTGACAATGTAACTGCACATAAACTCTGTCTGCAGGCCTGCCATTTGACATACTTAGTATCTTTAAACATAAAACATTAAAAATCAAACCCCTAAAGATATCTACTCATTAGGTTGTTTAGTAGTCTTGAACATCATAGTTCAGGCCAGGGATTGGACAGTAAAAGGCTTAAAAAATGTAGCTGTTGAGAGCAACTGTTATTCAGTGACTGAAAAAACTCTCTCTCCTTTTGGCAGAAATTGCCCTTTGGCAACTTGAGGTATCCTTCTTTTTTCCTTCTCAAAGCCTCACAAATGGTAAAGTTGTGCTGAATGGATGTCTTTGGTACCTACAACCAGGAAAAGAATGTGTTTCTCCGAACACTAGTGAAAAGTCCTTAGAAAACTGGGTTAGGAAAGATTTGGACAGATCTCTTTTCTTACACTGCAGAAAGCCTTTAGTTTGTCATCATATCTTAAAGTGGGATAAGCCTGTAGCAAATTCAGTTTCATTGCAGGAGTTACAAATTGGTTATAGGGAAACAGAAAAGAGCACTACATCTGGTCACAGTAATCATTTGCCATTTGTTGAGATATTCTAAGCATTAATTAATCCCCTTAAACAGAGCTGAGGAAACTGGTCTTTAGTTGGTTTATGTTAAGAAGAATGATACCTCTCTTTTGTGACATATTCATTAATAGGTATTCACTTTGGTATATTTATGGTATATCAAGGAGTGCAATGATACTTGTTCTATTTCACCAAGCATAAAGTGAAGTTGTAGTGAACTCTCTAACAGCTGAGGATTTGATTTGACATCCAGGTAGATGGTATCTTAGGCCATTTTATGTATAAAGGTTCCCTGCAATCTCACCTGTGCCTAACACATGTCCTCATTGCCTGCTATTTCCTCTTTTGCATTTTAATTACAAATGGATGGGAACTACCTGGCTCCCAGCCAGCCTGAGCATATTTCATTATTCACATTTGTCCCCTCTGTGTTATAAAATTTCCACTCCTCTATCTAGCTAACTCCTACTGATACTTCAAGACTGAGCTAATGCCATCTTCTCCAGGAAGCCATTCCTAACCAGCTGGTCTGGGCAAAGCCGGCCTTCTACGCTACTCCATAGCTCTCCACACAATCTTTCTGTCAATGTGGGTCACGCTAATGTGTCTGTCTCCTCTAATGGACTGTAATACACAGGAGTTCCCTTTATCTGCAGTTTCATTTTCATAGTTTCAGTTAACTGCAATC
This sequence comes from Pan troglodytes, assembly GCF_028858775.2. Lineage (NCBI taxonomy): Eukaryota > Metazoa > Chordata > Mammalia > Primates > Hominidae > Pan > Pan troglodytes. The sequence goes on from NC_086015.1 coordinate 105,769,610, forward strand.
AACTGTGTTCAGAAAATACTAAGTGGAAAATTCCATAAATAAACAATTCACACATTTTAAAGTGTATGCCGTTATGAGTAGTGTAAAGAAATCTCACGCGATTCAGCTCCATCCTGCCCAGGATGTGAGTCATCCCTTTGTCCAGCTTATCCATGGTCCATGATCTACTAGTCACTTGGAGCCATCTTGGTTATCAGATTGACTGTCTCAGCATTGCATTGCTGTGTTCAAGTAATCCTGATTTTACTTAATAATACTTTACTCATAATAATTATTAGCATTATTGTTAATTTCTTACTGTGCCTAATTTAAAAAATCAACTTTATCATAGGCATGTATATATAGGAAAGAACATACTATATATGTTTCATTATAATCTGTGGTTTCAGGCACCCACTGGGAGTCCTGGAATGTATCCCTAGAAGACAAGAGAGGACTCCTGTGCTTGGGAATATGACCGCTATGTTTTGAATCCTCAGTGCACTCTGTTGCTCCAGTACCTTATATGATTAATTAGCTAGTTACTTACTGGAGTACATTGGTTAATATAAAACCTTTCCTGCCTATGGGACTTATAGTTTATTAAGAAAAATATACAAATACATATATGATTCTAAGGCAATACAACAGCATAAAACACAGTGGCATACCTTAGACTTGGGATCAGGTCAAGTATTTGAAACCTGAAGAATGAGTAGGAGTTACTTAGGCAAAGCTTTGGGGTAGGCGGAGCATTCCAAACAGAAGAAAGAGCACTGATACATGTACTTTGTGTGTGTTCCTGTATTATGTTTTTAAAAATGCCGTACTGAGGAATAATTTACATATAATAAGATGTGCCAATCTTCAGGGTACTGCTTGAAATGTTAACACATGTTCATACTTATATACCCTCCACCCAAATCAAGATAGAGAACATTTTTATCTTTCCCCCAATTGTTCTCGTGCTCCTATTGTAGGCAATTCCACCCCAGGAGGTAACTACTTTTCTGGTTTCTATCACTCAAGGTGATGCATTTAAAGACATGAAAAATGTTCAGATTCAAATTTAGGAAGCAAGATTCATAGAAGAGAGAGAGAGGGAGGAGCATGCAGAGGTAGGCAGGTAACAGATTATGGAGAGAATTGAGCACCTAGTTCAAGATTTGGTCTTTTGGCCTATGTCAAAAAGTAGCTGTTGAAAATCTGAGCATGAGGATGACACGACTGGATTAATATATTAACAGCTGTACTAATTGAAGGACATTAAGACTGGAAATAAAGGAACCAGTTAGGTTCCTGGACTAGTACAATAGTCCAGGGGAGAGATAATGATGGCATGAGCAAAGGAATAGCATGCAGATAGAGAAAAATCAGTAGATTTAAGATATAGTTCATAGATACTCATAAACATTTATTAAAATAAACTGTATTATTTTAGAAAAAAGTATCATTTAGAAATTATCTTTGCATTTAAACAGTTAATGTTGCCGAAGGCTATGAAGATAGCCCCTTGATTTTAAGTAGTGTTTATTATTTTCTAGGTTGGCAAAGTATACTTCATAATTAATTCATTATTTTTCCACCAACAAAGGAAATATTGCGTCGAATTTCCTATAACACCTAGCCGTTTGCCTTTTGGCCATGAAAAAGATTTTTCATCTTTCTTTATAGGTAATTTTAATGAGTTTAAACTTATTACAAAACATAGACATTTCCATATTGCTTATTCACATTCCCCAAATATGACTCACTTTGCTAGGAAAAAAACCCAGTATGTATATAGAATAAACACTCTAAAGAGATAATGCTATTGAACATTTCTACTGTTAAATTAGGACTGAATTATTTAAGCAAATTAATTCTATGCTAAAAAACTTGAATGAAATTTACATACTACTTAGGTGAACATGCCATCATTCACCAAAAATATGTGTTATTTTGTTTGGTTTTCCTCTTTTGAAAAATCAAAGTCATTTCCCCATTGAAAAGCATAATCAGTTTTTGTTTGTTTCTACATGTTGAAAACTTGAGTCTTGTTTCAGGCTTTTTATCTAATTGGTATAATAAGGTAATAAAAAATGGTAAAGTCACTCTCTTAGTTTTCTAGGGCTGCTGTAACAAAGTATCACAAATGATGTGATTTGAGACAACAGAAACTTGTGTCCTGGGGTGATTTAAAACACAGAAATTCATTGCCTCTCAGTTCTGGATGCCAGAAGTTCAAAATCCAGGCAGGGCCATGCTCCCTCTGAAAGTCTGGGAAGAATCCTTTCTTGTCTCTTCCTAGCTTCCAGTGGTTTGCCAGCAACCTTGGGTGTGCCTGGGCTTGTAGATGCGTCACTCCAATCCTCTGCCTTCTCATGGTCTCTCCCTGTGTCTCTGTCTCTTCATTGGATGTTTCTTTTATAAGGACACCAGTCATATTGAATTACAGGTTCATTTTACCCCAGTATTACCTCATCTTACCTAATTTAATCTGCAACAACCTATTTCCAAATAAAGCCTAAGGTACTGAGGGTTAGGGCTTCAGCATATCTTTTTTTGGGGGGACATAATTCAACCTATAGCAATCACCAAAACTGATGAATGTAAAATAATCTACCACTAGGGAATTACCTACCAGCCACTCTCCCCATTTCCTTTATACATTTTCTACATTACGTGTAGAAAAATAACTAAATAGAGATATGAAGACCGTGTGTGTGTGTGTGTGTGTGTGTGTGTGGTCACTTCTATAGACATGGACTAGACCCTGTCACAGTAACCCATGGAGTCAGGGAGAACCATGCAAATTGTGTTTTACATTTCCATGTTTAGGTCATTTTTTTTTTTTAACTGGGGCATGCATAGTCATTGGCAAAATTTTCCTACAGTGAGCTGTGCATTTTTGTTCATAATATCAACACTATTTTTTATTCCCTTTCTCTCTAGTGTTATTTAATTTAGGCAAAATAAAATTGAAATCTGATGGATGGCTTTTATTTATACAACCCATAAGATGGGTTACCAAATGCCAAAGTACTTGACAATTTGGTTTAGGGTGGATTTCAACTGCTTTCTCCTTATACTTGGGAAAATGCATCATTTGTAGTGATTTTCACTACTCTTGACAGGTGATCTGAATAATCCAGTTGCTCTAGGTCTGAATTTCCTCAGTAACCTGATTGGTTTCCATTCAATTCTCTGGTCATTTGGCAATACTTGATCAACACTTAATGTACATCCACTGGACATCAAGCACAAGGAAACAGAGGTGAACTGTAATCTCTACACTCAAAGATCTCTCCTTAAATAACTAAATAAAAGGCTATTTTTCTTGTCTACTTTACTTAATAGCTGGCACATTGGATTATGGTGTATCAAATATAAAAATGAGTTAAACAGACAAAGGAGATGAATAAATATATCAGTAGGATGTTAATGTTATTTATCTTTCTGCTTTTCTGACTTATGTTTGTTTTTTATATATTTTTATTTCAGCTGAAAGAGACATCAGTGTCTATTGTGGAGTGCAGGCCATTACAATGAAGATTAATTTTTGCACGGTACTTTTCTCGGGTTATTCGGAAACAGATCTGGCCCTGAATGGAAGGCATGGGGACTCCCACTGCAGAGGGTTCATCAATAACAACACCTTTCCAGCAGTGGTCATTTTTATCATCAATCTCAGCACCTTGGAGGGCTGTGGAAACAACCTGGTGGTAAGATTAGTGTGACATTGTGTGCTAGGTCTGGGGTCATAAATAAAAATCTCCCCATTTCATGAAAGAATAAGAAGCCCAATCTATCTCTTGGGAAAAAAAATAAAATTGAACAAATCACTTTCCTTTGCCTGTTTGAGGCATGCACTCCCAAATATACAATTCTATCTTCCAATAATGGTTATGTTTATAGTAGTGGGGCAGTCAAAGGGCCTGAGGTCAGCTGTGCCCCTCTAAGCAGCATTATTTTGTGTGAGTGACACTGACAGATCTGTCTCTACAGTTTAGCATTAGCCATATTCCTCAGGCTTTATAAGAAATATCTGACCATTCAAACAATATTTGTTCCAGTGAGTCTGGCAGTGAACCGCTTGGCCTGTTCTTTCAGTGACCTCATTTGGAAAGAAAGACGAAAGATAGAATGGGAAGCTTGTAATCTTCTTTCATGCTTACCATTGAATGATCAACACTAGTGCTTTGTAAAAAGGGGCTGTCAGTATTTCTGGTATAATATTCTTAAATGTGTGGGACTGTCCTTTGAATTTCAAAATGTTTGTCATATCCAGTCTTACCATGAAATCCCAGTAGCACACTCTCTCTAGTCATTGTGAAAATTGAAACATCTCTTCAAACATTTCCACCCTGAATTAGAAATACTAGTTTGTAGCATTCATTTGTTTATTAATGCATTGAACACCAAAAATAGAGTTGAATAAGGAATTGACTCTCCAGTGAATTAAAATTAATAGAAGTGAATATATTGTGATTTGACGGGAGTATTAGTTAAATAGTTATACTGAAATTCACTTAGTGCTATTTTTTATTTTGCTTATTTAAATATAATCTTATTGGTAAATTTGCAAATATAAAAAGGAAGTGCAATAAACATAACCACTTAGCCCAGGGAAGGAGATATTGACTTTTACTCTTCACAAATTATTATTTTGTATTAAGGAGAAAGGATTGATTATTCCAAGGCCAGGGTTTCTGAGACTTAGTGGGAGATGGAAGACAGAGAAAATAGATTTCTTTGAATCTTGTTCTTTATCTTTTCCCAGAGGGCAGTTTGAATATTGTGCCCGTGACCATTTCCAAGCCTGCAGCTTGAGTATTGTTGACTCTTTTTATTAAAAACGTTTATTCAACTCTCTGAGTTGTGTGTGGAGAGGTTATGAAGTGGACCTAAGGGAGAGTGATGCAGGTTGATTATTACAAGTCCCTGTTCTGTGTGGAAGGAAAGAGCCTATGTGGAGATGAGCAGCATTTCCCTGTCTCCCACCATGCCCTGAAGCCTTTCTTTCCCTTTCTTGTCTGGAGGTGTCACCTTGCCCTGCTGCCTAGAAAATGATTCAGGAGAAAAGCCAGGAAAAGTGTGCAATGTGTGTGCTGTTTACCTTTTTAAAAAGCTGAATAAGTCCGCTATAAAAATTGCTAGGCTGGGCACAGTGGCTAACTCCTGTAATCCCAGCACTTTGTGGGGCCAAGGTGGGCAGATCACCTGAGGTCAGGAGTTCGAGACCAGCCTGGCCAACACGGTGAAACCCCACCTCTGCTAAAAATACAAAAATTAGCTGGGCATGGTGGCGTGTGCCTCTAATCCCAGCTACTTGGGAGGCTGAGGCAGGAGAATCATTTGAACTTAAGAGGTGGAGGTTGCAGTGAGCCGAGATTACACAACTGTACTCCAGCCTGGGTGACAGAGTGAGACTTTGTCTCAGAAAAAAAAAAATTGCTATATATATGTATGTATGTATTTTATTTTCATAGACAGAATTGGTTGGTTTAGCTATCAAATCAAGCAAGTAGTGGGAGGAGGGGGAAGATTTGCTTATCTTTCATTTTTGCCTTAGGTGCTACCAGATTTGGCAACTGCTCTAAGATCATTCCTTCATGGGAAAAAAATTAAGTTGGCTACTAAGTCTCTGGATTGGAATAATGATGTTTTCATTCATAAAGATTCTTGTCCCATTTATAAATTAACTAGATAATTGCCACAGCTTTGCCCATGTGCTGTTAGGTTCATGCATAAAGTTTACTCTATTGTTGAAAATTATCACAGGTCTTAGTAATATAGTGGTATCTGCTCAAATATTTATTGAGTGCCCTCCTGTATTTGACAAGGTCGAAGAAGCTAGAAGAACTCTCTGGTATTATGAAGGTCAAAAAATTATTGATTATTCCTAAAGTGGTGGATCTTAAATTTTAGTAAGACTGGAGAATTCAAGGAAAGCTAAGCAGACACTAGAAAATACACATGGACAACATTTTTACATAACTTCTGAAAGTTCTTGAACCCCCAAAACCCATCTATAAGCTATTGTCCTAGAAGTAGATAAGTATCTTTATGAACTAGAGAGGAAGACCCTGAGAAGATTAATCCTCAGAAAATTTATGATCTTCATTCATTTGTTTGAAAATCCTTTCTGGAGCCCAAGATGCTGATCGCTGTGCTATGCTGAGTTTGCAAAGGTGGACAAGATGGTCCCTGCCCACAGAGGGTGTTGATGATGGCTGAGGGAACTGCCCAGCGAGCAGGCTGCTCTTGCTCTGCCTACTAATATGATGGAGATAAACATTGCATATGGGGAGTCAGGGGAATTTCTTAGGGAAGGTGAGATCCTGGGGAGGAGTAGGATACATCATGGGAAAGTGGGGAGAGTGACAGCATTATCATCAAGAGTTGGAGCCTGGAGATATGAAGCTAAAGGGAAAAGGATCATATTAACAGGGTTTTTTTCAGCCATGCCAGAGAATTTTGGCTTCATCCATGAGTGTTTTCAAATTACTTGTTGTAACCCTTCGAACCTATAATCTCCTTTCTTTTTTATAAATTATGAGTAAAGTGTCTTTGGTAAATACGAAGTTTCATTTACTTACATGTCACTTATAAATTGCATTTCTCACTTATAAACTTGCAATTTCAAAACCTTCTCATTTTATAGTTGAACTAGACTCTAGAATAGATCTTGCTTAATGTTTTATTTTGCATATGAAGTGCCTAGATGTATATATAGCCATTTAATCATTAAACTGTATCTAACATTCTGACAGGTATCCACAATTCCTGGAGTCAGTGCTTATGGAAATGCAACTTCAGTGCAAATAGGAAATATTTCAGGATATATTGATACTCCAGACCCACCAACAATCATCAGCTATCTACCTGGGCTTCTTTACAAATTTAGTTGTAGTTATCCATTGGAATACCTGGTTAATAATACCCAGCTTGCTTCGTAAGTTTGCATTTTATTCCTGCTTTCTCATATTGCATTTTTGCTTCAGCCATTTCGTATCTTTCAGGGACTTAGAAAGATAGCAGGATTTATTAAAAATAGTTAAATTCAAACAATGTAATGGGAAGCATATTATGTCTAATATATTTACCTCTATCTGTTTATCTATTATCTCTACCTATCTATCTATCTATCTATCTATCTATCTATCTATCTATCTATCTCTAATTGTTATGATCCATAACAGACCCAAACCAGTTTTTCCCCCAAATTAAGCTGACTCAAACTAGCCAGTTGTCTGCCTTGGGTTCTCTTCACTCCCTTTGCCCAAGAGCCTTGGGTGTTTCATGGCCCTGAAGGCCCTGTGGTGTCTCCAGTGTGTATGACATTTGATAACTACATTGCTGAATTTTGCTTGGCTTCCCTCTTGGCCATATGCTTTCACTGCTGGGCTGTGCTACCCCAGATTCCAGGATCTCCATTCCTCTGTTGAGCTGTCACCTGGAAGGGTGCTCATGATTCTCCCAGAAACATGGCATGGCCTTTAGGCAAGGAGCTCCAAATACGGACTGAGGGTGTAGCCTTCTGTTTATATTCATGTATGCATTATTTCCAAAGCACGTACTCCAGGAGAGGGCTATGCCCACATTAAAATATAATCACCTGGATTTGTTGAATATTTTTGACAAAATGGGATGATTAAGCGAACGCTTTCTCCAATTTTGGATTTGCTATTATTAAGTCTTAGTTATTGCTTAATCGTAGTTATGAGGAAATGTGGAGGCCACATTCTACTTCATTGAAAAAATATTCATAGCTGGTTTTAATAGCACAGTAATGATAAGCACCTTGGTCAGAAGCAAGACGTTGACATGGAAAATGAGAAAGGAAAGGCCTCAAGTCAAAACAATATGGGTGTACAGGGAAGCATCTCTCACTCTGCCCCCAGTCCACACACTGAACACATTCTTGCGTTTCAATTCCATGGAAATTCATTGATTATTCAATTTATCACTTACCTACTATTTACCATCCAATGTTCTAGCAATGAACAAAGTAAACCAGATTCCCCGATCTCATGAAACTTCTATTCTAATGGAATTGATGAAAGTGTATTTGCATTAGATTCAAGCCCTTATCTGCCAAAAGTCTGTTAAAAGTAATGCAAAACAAACAAAAAAGATTGTTTTAAAAATAAAATGATCATAAAGAATAGCTTGTCTTTACTTGTTCCCTCTTGCTTTTTTAGTATTTTATCTGTTCAGAGATTTAAACAGTATAGCAACTCCAGGTATAATTAACAGTATGTCAGAATTATTCAGGAGTTTTAGTGCTTTAAGTCTAACACCTAGGTATCACTTTTACTTTAAAATCTCATCAGTGCTTTCCTTTTTCTAAATGTGTTTTAGGTCCTCAGCTGCTATTTCTGTGAGAGAGAACAATGGCACATTTGTCAGCACTTTGAACCTGCTCCTTTATAACGTAAGTTGATGGGTGAAGGATGTTATTTTCTCTTTCACTGTTGTGAGGAGTCATTTATGTGAATGGCTTTTATATAAAAATCTACTGAAAGCCACATTAACCCTGTTATGCCTTGGTAACATTTATCTATTTTTGCTACCATTTTCATATATCTTAGTGATAAAGGTATAATAATATCTCCATTAAATTTTCTAAAAGTTGATAAAAGATTTAAATTTTATATCATAAGTGTGATTTTAAATAATTACTTCAAATGTCTACCTACATTTACATGTATTTATTTGTTTATTTAGGTAGGGGTGTGTGAGTAGCTACAGTTAGCTTCAAGATTTAGGAAATTTTTTTTTTATGTGTGATACAAAGATTTTAACAGTACAAATGGTGTTTCCCTTAGAGGCATCCTTGGTGATGAATGTGTTAATATTTTCAATATGGGTTTTGGCTGATGACAATTCTGTCACATCTGAAATAATTTGGATTGACTACATAGCATTATCTAAATTTTTGTCATGTAAATATCGACATTGGCAGCAAAACGTGAAAAATACATGGATTTCTATTTATAACTCTAACATTAATCCTCCAAATGATATTTTGATGTTGATTAAAAATTTTTATTCATACATTTTAAATGCCTGATTTAAATATCAGTTTTTCAATCTATCAACCAACATTTCTGTAAATTATGAATCGGATTTTTGCATTATTATTCATGTCATCATGGCACTGAGTTATAATTCATGCAACTGATTTAAAAGTCAGTGCTTTATACTTTGAATATAATGAGCTATAAATATTGTAGTAGGACATTTTCCAAAGGCATTTAAAAAAATCATGTTTATAAGTTTGTAGTCTGACACCACAGAGTTCTAAACAACAAATTAAAATGTGTTAGAATCAAGATTGCCTTTCTGTCGTTTCTAAACTTTCTTCTGCAAAGAGAAGCTGTCGGCCGGGTGCTGCGGCTCACGCCTGTAATCCCAGCACTGTGGGAGTCCGAGGCGGGTGGATCACGAGGTCAGGAGATCGAGACCATCCTGGCTAACACGGTGAAACCCTGTCTCTACTAAAAAATACAAAAAATTAGCCGGGCGTGGTGGCGGGCACCTGTAGTCCCAGCTACTCGGGAGGCTGAGGCAGGAGAAGGGCGTGAACCCGGGAGGCGGAGGTTGCAGTGAGCCGACATAGCGCCACTGCACTCCAGCCTGGCAGACAGAGCGAGACTCCGTCTCAAAAAAAAAAAAAAAAAAAAAAAAAAAGGAAGCTGCCAAGATACTTGGTTCTACAATACTCAGCAAGCGTGTGCCAGTATTCACTTTTGATATGGTCAGATATTTACTATTGTTGTTAACAATATTTATATAACTTTAAACTGGAAAATTCCCATCTGTTAATTTATATGCATAAGCTCTTTGAGGTTGAGTTGAGATTACTAGTTGGATTTAATATTATTTGTTATAACTGAATGAGACAAAGATGAGAATTCCTGATTCTAAAAAACTGAAAAATATGATCCATATGACATGTAATGATACTATTATTTTCTGTGAAATTAAACTATTCTCTCACTGAAATAGCAGAAAATCAAAATTTAGAAGTGTGGATTTCAGGAAGGCTTTGTTATTAAGCTTTTTCTTTTATCATTAAGAGATGGTACTGTAGTTCTGTTGCTAACAAGGTATAATCCTTAAAAGAATCTCTGAAATTATAATGCTTAAAAAAGCCTATAATTAGATGATAACCTTAATATTTTAATTATACGATAACCAATTTTTTGATATTAGACTACAAGTGAAATAGATGGTGCCAAAATACTTCTCCTTTTAAATCAGTTATAGAGCAGTTTTAGTTTGACAGAAAAGTTGATTAGAAAGTACAGAGTTCCCACACATACCCCCTCCCCTTGCACATATTTTTTTCTATTATTTACATCTTGTGTTAGTGTGAAACATTTGTTACAATTAATAAACCAATATTGATACATTATTAACCAAAGTCCATAGTTGACATTTCTTTTATGTTTAGATTACTCTTCCTCTTGTACATTCTATGGGTTTTGACAAATATAAAGTGGCATTTGCTCATCATTGCTGTATAATACAGAAGAGTTTCAATGCCTCAAACTAAAAATTTTTTAACACAGTGTCATCATAGTATTTTGCCATTTTACAGGATTTTTAAAAATTAGTAATTTACACTAGAAAAATTTTTGATATACTTTCATTAGTTGATCCAAAATCATACTTATTATTTTTTGAAATATTAACATGTAGCTAGCCAGATGTAATTTTATTGTAGCATTCCAAATAAAATATTATAATCTTTTGAAGCCATTAATTCCTATTTCACATGGAATGTTTTTTATTTCTAACCCTTGAGGATAATGAAATTTTATGTTACATCCCGACTACTTTCATTTTCTGATTTGTTATTTGGAGAGGAAAAGTTGTACTCAGTTCGATGTAGCACAATAGTTTGTTTTTATGTGCTCTGGGATTCAGTAAGTATACTGAGGGGAAATTATATTTAGAAAACCAATGACTTCTATCAGCTATGTGATTTTCATATATGCAGATTACTAGTTGAACTGTGGCTTTATTTTGTGCAATATAAATATGTCAGTTTTGTTCATTGTGGAAATGGAAAGTAAGGATGCCTTTGTGTATTGGAATTCTACCTAAATGTTAGATTCTTCTGAGAGGGTGGAGAGTCAGCAAATATTAAATAAGGTTATTATAATTATGAACATTTTTTAAATGTTGGAGAAAAATTAAAATGGATATAATTGATTTTAGGGACAATATATTACTAATGAGTAAAAGCCACTATACAAATTAAAGTCAGAAAATTACCTCTTAGAAGCAATTTCAGTAGGAAAAAATTGATGATTCATAATTAAATCACAGCTGGATCATATGTCATTTGCAAAATGACTCAGCAATATAATGTTGTAAAGAAAGTAAGCATTCTTCTGCACAATATTGATGCAAATATAAGATGAAAGGGCTGTATAGTTAATGAAGTGTAGATTATTTGGAGAAGTTGGAAAAGGGAGCCTGAAAGATAATCACATAAAAATACTACCTATCAGACATGGTTAGAGGAGCTAATCATTTATCACCAAAATATAGAAAACAAAAGACTGAAGAGTATCAGTTTTTAAGTATATCTCTTATATATTTGGCTTTATTTGGCAACAAAATGTTTCGTATTAACATTTTTTTCAAAAATGAAGCATCCCAACTATTACTGTCTTAAATTATAAAGTTCAAAATATTTTGCTTTCTCCCAAGCCTTCTAAAGATATTACGGTTGATATGTTGTCTTTCCCAATGATTGTAAGATTTTATAATGAACATTAAAAACTTTTCTGCCAAACAGCAATGTATTCAGAATTACTAAGTTTAGGGAAACAATTGGCCTCTATGTTAAATGATGTGACTGCTTAAATTTGGAGGGTTTTTTTGGTTTGTTTTTTGCACTCTATTTTTTCTGGTTTTCCTCATTATCAAATTATACCGGCTACTTCTTAATTTCTAATCCAATGCTTTAATCTACTGTGGATTTGAGAATGATACAAATAAGCTGTCTAGAACTGGTCTAAAATAAGGGTAGAAAAGTAAAAATGAAGTCCTGAGATATCCTTCTATAAGTGACCTCTAAGGAATTTGTGCAGGAACCATATGGCATGTATTTTAGTAGCTTGGAGTCTGTGTTTGTCTCAAAAGCTGAATCTTGCCCTATAAAAAATGTAATGAGTAAATGTCTCATTTTGGTTTTCTGTGTATTATTATTTAAAGCTTGCATCTTGAAGATATTGATACATTCTAGAAATTTGGTTCTCCTGTAGTTTCTCCTATTCTCCCTAGAAGAAAATTTCTATTCTTCTGTGACTTTAAAATGATCTTACTTTGGTTTTCAATTAAACTTTAACAATTTCAATTTGCCAGGTAAGTGATTTTTGGTAAATAAAATATTATCAGAAGTATAAGAACTACAGTGCCTACAGTAAAGGGCTTAAATTTAAACAGATGTAATTTAAATAAACTCAATATTAGTCTCTAATATAATCAAATAAATGGAACATTAATTTAAGTAAACTAAATATTGACCATTGAATATTAACCAAACTGAATATCAACTAGTGACCACTGAATATAATTTAGATACAGTGAACATTAGCCACCATATATGGTAAACTATGGAAACAAAAAGATTCACACATGGAATCAATTTGTTACATGGATATGGCTTAATAACAGTTCTGCCAAGAAACCAGAGGGTCACGTAAATCCTTTTTGGATTGATTCTGTAGGTTTATGTTGATTTATTTTCTTTTTTCTCTCTCTAATATTGTTGTTTTAAGTAGTAAGTGTGCTGTTGTTGGGGAGGTAATAATAGATTTTTTATTGTTTCGTCATTAGGATTCAACCTACAACCAGCAGTTAATTATCCCCAGTATAGGATTACCTTTGAAAACCAAAGTATTTGCAGCTGTCCAAGCCACTAATCTGGATGGCAGGTAATTTCAAACTCTTGTCTTTTTTAGGTTAAAACTCTTTGACTGCCTAAACCCTCATGAGTCATAAAGTTGGGCCATTCATTTTTAAATTCAGTTTGAAAATATTATCATTGCCACACCGTTTAGGCATGCTACTAAAAAGAAATAACAAATTACAAAGTTTAAGAGGTTACACTCATGTTCTGTCATTAATTGGAGAATAACAAGTCTTCCCATAAAGAAGGGGGGTGGTTCTTGGAACGGGGCATGGGAAGATCTGGGATGCCGAAATGTTGTATCTCTTCATCGGAAAGATGATTAACCAAATGTAGTCATTCTGTGAACACTTGATTTGCTTGCTTTTCCATATGTATGTTACTCTTCAATATGAATTTATTAAAGAATGAAAGGACTCTGCATAAGAGTGTGTCAAAATTACATAAAATGATCTCCAGAAACATCTCCATAAAAAAACTATTAAATTTCAGATGATACTTAAGAAAATTCAGAGCAATCAAACTGAAATGGAGCTCAAAAGCTGAAGCTCTAACCGTGCCCTATAAAAAAATGTAATGTGAAAATGGCCTGTTTTGGGTTGCTCAAGTATTATTATTTAAACTTTGCATCCTGAAGAGATTGGTATACTCTAGAAATTTAGTTCTTCTTTACCTTCTCCCTTCCTGTCCTGAAGAATATTTCTATTCTTACATGAGTCTTTAAAATTGTCCTTTAATAATGCGGGAGTTTTTTCCATTTCATTGGCATTCGCTTCCCATGGATTAGTATTTTTTTTTATAACATCGGAGTTGGAATGGACTAATGTATAAATGTGAGCAAAATCTAACCTTGTGGAGGAAGGCTGTGGATATGTATGTGCCTCATGGCTTTCTTCACCCTAACACAGTGTCTATTGTGGACTCCACAATCGCCACTGATTCTGATATACAATTTATGCTCTAAACTCCTTTGCTGTATTTGGTATTATAACATTCTCTGATTCTGTTAGAGACAGTAATATCTAGAAACAAAAAGCTATTGTTTATAGTGAACATATAAGCATCTATGTAGCTCATTTTAAAGTTTACTTCTCAGACTTTGACCATTCAGTTGTCTTGTATACAATTATTTTATGGCATTAGACTTGACTCCCCTTAATGTGAAATTGACAATTTGGTGCAGATTTTTAAACACTTTGAGTTCAGGAGAAAGTTCTTACTTTTTAAAAACTTGTATGGGCACATAGTAGGTGTATATATTTATGGGGTACTTGAGATGTTTTGATACAGGCATGCATGTGAAATAAGCAGGATGGAATAAGAGAAAGTTTTAATGAACAATAAACTTCCACAAATAACAAGTAATAAACAATTATATTCCATGAGATAAGAAGTTTGTCAGGCAAGCGCGGTGGCTCACGCCTGTAATCCCAGCACTTTGGGAGGCCGAGGAGGGTGGATCACGAGGTCAAGAGATTGAGACCATCCTGGTTAACCCGGTGAAACCCCGTCTCTATTAAAAATACAAAAAATAAAAATAAATAAAAAAAAAATAGCCGGGCTTGGTGGCGGGCGCCTGTAGTCCCAGCTACTCGGGAGGCTGAGGCAGGAGAATGTCGTGAACCTGGGAGGCGGAGCTTGCAGTGAGCCGAGATGGCGCCACTGCACTCCAGTCTGGGCAACGGAACAAGACTCCGTCTCAAAAAAAGAAAAGAAAGAAAGAAGGAAAAAGAAGTTTCTCAATATTTACTTCCCTTGTATTAGTAACTAATATCCAAAAGGAAATTCTGACTCTAGATTATGTTTGCTTACATTCTTTCAGATGGAATGTTTTAATGGATTATTGCTATACCACCCCATCAGGAAACCCAAATGATGACATTCGATATGATCTTTTCCTTAGGTAAGACTTAGCTGTCTAAGTATTATATTGATACCAATGACCCAGTTGTAGATAATTGAAATGGAATATCTAAGTCAGATAAATTATAAAGCACTATTATAGCTTTTGAATTTCAAGTTTTACATTTTGAACTTTGAGTCCTTATAAAGCTGAAAGTATAAAATTTGAGAGCAGTTTTCAACACAAAATGCTGATAAGGCTATTGTTGAATCAGAGTTGTAAGTAAGTTATGTCCACCAAAGATGTTTTATTCATGTTTAGGAGATATGGGAATATTTCACTGTCTTAGGAAACGCATAGTTAGGATATTATTCGCAGGAAAAGAAATGCAATAGAGGTTACTATTTATCTGCAACTAGACTGTCTCATATGTCAAAA
The DNA here is from genome assembly GCF_028858775.2 of Pan troglodytes. Classification (NCBI taxonomy): domain Eukaryota; kingdom Metazoa; phylum Chordata; class Mammalia; order Primates; family Hominidae; genus Pan; species Pan troglodytes. The sequence goes on from NC_086015.1 coordinate 105,784,786, forward strand.
GGAGAGTAAAATTAAAGTAATGGTCTGGATAATTTAGACCCCAAAATACTTTTGTTCATTTATCAGTATTTAGTATAAAACTATAATGTAACCTACCACTCCTTTTCTTATTAGAGCCAATAACTTCATCCTCCTTCCCCAATAGACAGTGATATAGAGTGAATGTAATATATATCTGGGAAAAAAGGACATTGATCATAAAACCATTCAATCATCTCAGTTCCTTTTCAGCATTTTTTATCTGACAGCTGAACAGACTTGAGAGTCAAGCAATGTCTTCTAATCATGCTTATAAATTGCAATTGGCTCAGCTCACTGCAGCTAATTGACACATGATGGAAGTAATATAATGGGAAACCAAAAGAATACACTTTATTGGCTAATCAAGGGCAAGATGATGTTCAGAGGGTATGGTCAAACTGTTATTCTTACATATCCTATTTCTGGAAATGTTAATTTGAGCAACATTTTTGGGAAAAATTGTCATTATGTATCAAAAGACTTAAAAATTTCATATTCTTTGATTCTAGCTTTACAAATTGGGAAATATAGTTTAAAATATTTATGATATTCTGGTCTATCAGTGATATTTAAAATAGTAAAACATGGGAACAAATTATACATTCAGCAATAAGGAAATAGCTAGGTGAATTATGGACAACCAGTAAGTTGAGAGTCCATACAGGCACTACAATCATATAAAGTTATGTATTAGATAGAAAAAAATGGTTGGCTTTCTCCTACCTTCTCCCTTTCTGTCCTATTGGTATTTCTATCTTTGAAAATAATTGATTCTTTAACATTTAAAGGTATTAAAATATCAAGGAAAAGGATCATAATATATAATTGTGTATATAATGAACTTCATTTATATAACAGAAAAGACTGTAAAGAGAAACAGCAAAAGGCTCACAGTGGTTTTTTATGCTTGGTAGGGTTATGGATTTTTTTTTGACATTTCTCTTATTTTCCTAAACTTCTATAATCCTCATATATTGATAATCTGGAATATGATCATCAGACTTCTAGTGTGAATATAGAAGCAGCTTAGTTCTGAATCTTTTCAGTTTTCGTATTGGAAACCATTGAGAGTGAAATGCATAACTAAAGAAAAAAAATTTCCCAAATGTCCTTTTTTGTGAATCTAGGAGGAAAAGAAAACCTAGAAATTCTAAAGTAAACGCTAGTGTTGGTGAAAACAGTTAAGATCAAGAGAAAATGTTGTAAAAAGCAGTGTAGAAGAGGTGGTAAGGAAGGCAAGGAAGAAAAGTGGGTGCTGAGGGGTCTTAAGGGAGTCAGCTCCCAGAAGCAGCTGGAGAAATACACACCTAGAAGGAAAGGGCACTACTTTGAATGGAAACTGCTATCCCCAGGGCTGGGGAATCTGAAGAAAAAACAGTAGAGAATGCTCAGAGCCTCAGAAGTGGCAGATCTCATAAAGTACCAGGAAAAGTATACCTTCTAAAGGTAAAGGAATCGCCTGGGAAGGCAGGGGCTCTGTCCTTGGTGACAAGGCTGGTGAATAAACCTCAGGAACCCAGGGCTGATGGTAGAACCCTGTGAATATCTTTTAAGTTCAGTCAGCTGCACAGTTCTGCTATATTCAAAGAAAATTGTTATTGAAAAACAGAGGAGGGAGCCCTTGAGTTGGGGAAACCCTTAAGGAAGGTATTTACCATTCCACATTGCCTTAGGGGTCCTAAAAATTTTAGGTTTAGGGAAATCCAACTCTTTCAAACTTGAATGATAAACAGATGCAGGTATTTCTTGCAGTGTTCCAATATTCTACAGGAAAAATATCGAAAATGGCAGAAAAGAAAATTTAAAGGTGAATTAAACTCACCAGAATAATGCTGCCATGGAATATATAATATATACATCCCCACATTAATTTTTAAACAGCAAAAAGCATCATGGTTATGAAGATAGAATTATGAGAACTTAGGTAAGTAAGGATAGGACAGTAAAAGCCATGGCTATGGAAATGTGTAAAGGAAATGGGATAAGTGAAAATAAATAGAAATACAAAAAAATGTGTGAGAGGAAGGGACATGTAATTAGAAGGCATTCAAAGGAGTGCAGATCACAGCAGAAACAGTGTGGGACATGGAAGATAAGTATAAGAAATACAAATAAAAATAAACAAATATGAAGGAAAATAAAAAGAGGATTAAGTAAGAAAGATAGAAATAAAAAGGTGAGAAAGGGAATTCGATATATGTATAATATGCATAATTAGAATTGTCCCCCAAAAGCCAAAATAATAGAACACATTGTTTAAAAATATAATCCAGGAACACTTTCCTAAATTAAAAAAAAAAATCTTACATTGATATAATGAAATGATGCCCTGGATGAAATTGAAGATTTCATTAAGTGGAAACCAGGGGAAATATAAAAAGACATAGAAATAAAATTAAAAAATTAGAATTTTACCTCTTACAAAACTTACTTCTGGTGGCCAACAAGTAAGTAAGGAAGTAAGGATACAGAAAATCTAAACGACGTAAGCAATAAGCTATATACAGAGAGACAGCAATTTATAACTATATCAAAAACCAGAAAGTCCTCACCACTTGGAAGTTGTAAAACCCATGAATAAGACTTGTATAAAAAATGAAAATATGAACCAATGTTTTGGAAGAAGTTAAGAAAAAGTCGGTTCCTTGAAAAAATACATTAATAGAGAATCACAAGCTAATCACATCAAGAAAAAGAGGGATAAATGACAAATACAAAAAGATAAGCCGGGAATCAACATGGAAATGAGCAGAGTATGGTTCTATCAGATATCACAATCAATAAAATGTCTACAATTATTAAAGGAATGTGATATTATGCAAAGCTAGACACATAGACAAAAGTCACAGAACAGTAAACTGAGAAATAGATCCCCAAACATATGGGAATTTAGTGTAAGATAGAGTGTGGTACCACAAATCAGTGGGATAAGTAGATTTTTTAAAACAGTGTTGGACATGGATAACAGTAAGATAAAAAATAGTATTGGACCTGTACTTCACTCAATATACCATAATAAAACCTAAATAGATTATTAATTTAAAGGTAAAAGCTACAACTTTAAAACTGTTAGAATAAAACAAGAGAAATACCTTTAAAACTTTGGAGTAAGGAAACTGGCTTCAGCCTAAATACTAGAAGCCACAAAATAACATATTGAAAATTTAACTATGTAAGAATAAAACTGTACACACACACACACACACACACACACACACAAACACACACACGGAATGTCCAAAGCCAAATAACAAAGGGAAACAATTTGCAACTTATATAACAACCAGTAACCACTTTTCTTAATACATAAAACAACTCATAAGAATCAGAAAGAAAATGGCCAAGAACACAACAGAATTGATCAAAAGACACAAACCATTTTCAGATAAAGAAATGCAAATGACTATAAGGTATGTGAAGATACACAAACTCATTAATTGTAAGAAAATACAAGTTAAAATTATAGGGTGATAGTTCATTTTTACTCTCAAATAGGGAATAATAAAAAATTTGATCCATACATTTCGCTGATGTAGCTCTGGAGAAGTAAGCATTGTTTTCATATATTGCTTGTGAAGTCCAAAATTGAACAATATTTATATAGGGCAATGTGACAATATCTATTAAATGATTATATGGATGCATTCTGTAGATAATCCTGTACATGTTCAACATGATATATTGTAAAGTTATTCATTATTAGTTTTTAAAAAGCAAAAGATTCAAAAACAATGCATGTACATAAATAGGAAACTGATTAAATAAACTCTGAAACATGTCCATGATGAAATACTATACAGCTGTGGAAAAAAATGAGGAAGCTCTCTAAATATTGATACGGAAAGATCTCTATCACTGCTAAATCTTTAAAAGGCGAGGTACCACATAGTGTAGACAATATGCTATCATTTGTTTAAGGAGGGAGGACAATAAGAATACATTGCTTCTGTTTCTATTTTCATATATCCTGGGAATGTTGTGAAAATAAATGAAAATAAATGAGAATGAAAATAAGTGAGATCACCTCTGGCAGATTTCTATATATTTTAAATTATTTGGATTTTTGAACTACATGAAAGTATAATTCTTCTAACTATTAATGCAATCAGAAACTGATCTGTTTAAATTTTGTGATCCAGGTTTTATTGTCATATCTGTTGAATTAGCTTATGCTATGATTAAATATCTGTAACGTGGCATGGTTCTGTTAGCTCTTAATGTAATGGCGGAGCCTTAATACGGTAGAAATTAATTTACAAGTCCCAGTAGGTTGGTATTTTCCAGTGATGTCCTGTTTTCACGTTCCCTAAAATTTAGCTGTGACAAGGACCCTCAGACCACCGTCATTGAGAATGGCCGAAGCCAGCGGGGCCGGTTTTCTTTTGAAGTGTTCCGATTTGTGAAACACAAGAATCAGAAAATGTCCACTGTCTTCTTGCACTGCGTTACCAAGCTCTGCAGAGCAGATGACTGCCCCTTCCTTATGCCGGTATGTTTTTAAGGAACTTCATTTTAAGTTGTTGAATTGATCTAAGCTGAAAGGTTATCAAATGTCAGAAACTAAGTTCTGCATAGAAAGTGGATATGTGTTAGATCAAATAGTTTGAAGTAGGATTTATTCATTTGTCTAGTAAAGATCTGCTAAATATCCTACTTTGTGCCAAGCATTATACTGAGGATACAGAGATGAGGTGTGCACAAATTCTGAATTTAATTAGATTATTCTTTAGGATCATTAGCTAGTCACAGAAGAAATCAAGACAAAAATCTTATGGTGCAAAGGCAGACAAATATATGGGTTGTAGTAACAGGCAGTATTCACCATTGTGAGAGAGATGAAGCAGGAGAGGTTGACAGGATTGTTAGAGATGAACTCCCACTGTTACTTCGAAGAGGACTGAACCCCAGAGAACCAAAATCAAGAGTGTGAGAGACATTGCTGGCCAAACGATGGTCAAAGACAGAGACACATAAATTAGTGTGATCGGAGAGCTTCTAGTTCTTCAGTAGGGTTGTAGAGCAGAGTAGATATGATTGGAAAACCCAGGGAGCGGACTGGGCTGGTGCTGGAAAGGTAGATTGTGGCCAGATGGTCGGGAAATCACTGAGCTTAAAAGTTAAAAGCAATGAAAGGTGTGCATCTGAATTGCATACAGCCACCATTAAAATAAAGATCCATTTAAAGTAGTGAATAAAAAAAATTCTATTCTGACCGGCTCTCTAGGGCCACATCATTATTAACCTGAGAAAAATGCATGCCCTTTTTAAATTTGAAATACCATTAATATGTTTATATTTATGTTCAATTTATGCATAAATGGGAAGCTATTTCTTCATACTCATTGATCCCTTTGGACTAATAAGCTATGACAGATGGGGGTAAATGGAGAGTCCACATTACCTTGAGTCCATGCTGACCAACATTTCCGGGAAGGATTTATTAAAGGCTTGAGAGAAATAAAAGTAGAAAAGTTTGATAAACACAGCACTTTTTCAAGAGAGCTATTGAGCTATGTAAATTAATGAGGCAGTGCACAATTACAGCGGGAGGAAATAAGAAATGTGGCCCAAGCCAGGGTAAGAAACACTGTAGCAGTTACATGTAAAGTAATTAAATAAATGCACGGGAGGAAATGAATAAAATTAAACATGTGGTATCTCTTCCAAAAGAATCTGCTTTCCAAATGGCCATAAAGAAACAATTCTCCGCCGGTGTGGAATTTCATTTGTTTTCATTAACACCTCAGATTTGCAGCCACAGAGAAAGGAGAGATGCTGGGAGGAGGACGACTTGGAGCCCCCAGAGCTCTTCTGGCAGCGCGGTGCTCTCTGCTGGTCCCATCATTACTCGGAGTGGTAAGTGTGCTCCTCCTTCTGTATGTAGTAATAGACGGTTCCAAAATGCCTCGTTACTTGGCTTCTAACGAGAACTCAAAGTGGTTCCTAAACAGCACTAATTAACTGTGAGACAAGATAAACTACTAAGCAACTTTAATTTCACAGTAGTTTCCCTGTTTACTCAACTTTCACACAAAGGGCAATATTGTCTTTACTACGTTTCCTGTTTTCACACACACACACACACACACACACACACGCACACACAAGTATGCCATGCTGGACCTGTTTTTATTTATTTATTTATTTATTTATTTATTTATTTATTTATTTGAGATGGAGTATCTCTCTGTTGTCCAGGCTGGGGTGCAGTGGTGTGATCTCGGCTCACTGCAACCTCCGCCTCCCGGGTTCAAGAGATTCTCCTGCCTCAGCCTCCAGGGTAGCTGAGATTACAGGCGCCTGCCACCACACCTGGCTAATTTTTGTATTTTTAGTAGAGATGGGGTTTCACCATGTTGCTTAGGCTGGTCTCGAACTCCTGACCTCGTAATCCGCCCACCTTGGCCTCCCAAAGTGCTGGGATTACAGGTGTGAGCCCAGCCCATGCTGGACGTGTGTATCCACTTGGATACCCTGTGGATCCGCTTCACTGTCATCTGCCCTGCTGTCGCCCATGACTACTAATGTGAGTGAGCTGCAGCCTCTAGCTCCTTTGCCCTCTAGTTTCTGGTTGGGCTTGACCAATAGGTGGTGCTGTAAGCAGATGGCAGGGCACAGAAATTGTGGAGTCCACACGGCTCCTCCCAGACAATTCTCTCCCTAGAACTACTCTGAAAACTCTCTCCTTATCCCTTAACTCTACTCTCTCTTGTGAATTCTCTACATCTTTATAAATAGCCTATTAAACACTCTGTACATGGCCCAGTTTGAGTACCATTTGTTTCCTTTCAGAATTCTGTATATTACATACTCTCATCTACTGCATTCATTTGTGCTCATGAATTCATATAATCTAATGGACACAACTATTTATAACTCTTTATAAACATATCCTCATGTATACAAATATATGTGCATACATGTACCTACACACATACACACACACACACACACAACACACACAATGTAAAGGGATATAGATTTTGTAGATTTAAGTCAGTGTGAACCCAGAGACTTTCAGAGTCCATTGGATAAAACAGAGATGTGGCATAAAAAACTCTGAAACTAAAGCCGAAAAAACTGGTTCTAGGTTTAGCTTTTGTTCTAACATGCTATGCGACTAGAGGCTTTATTTCATTTCTTTGGGAAAATGTTTCTTCATTTTTAAAGTAAAAGTTTTTAACAAGTTTATAAAGTTTTAAAATATTTCTTCATTTTTAAAATAAAAGTTTTAAGATTTTTTCTAACACTGTAGTTCTAAATTTCCCCCCAAAAAAGACAATAATTCTGATTTGGACTATGTGCTAATAATGTTTTCTTCATTTTATATTAGCCTTAATGCTGTTATTATGTTTCAGTTTCATTTTCGGTACCTTTTCTCCATGCTGCCCATCCCACAGTCAAAAGAAAGTTTTGCCTGAAATAGGCAAATCAGCAAAAAGTGGTTTTGGCCCAAAAAGTTCAGACAATTGCTTTAATTACTTTCCTCCCTGTGTTTGTGTAGACCTAACATTATTTAAAAACAAACTAATAGGCCCTTTCAATAATGCAGAAATATATTAAATGTGAAATTTCAAACTTAGCCCATACTCCCTGAAGATTTTTGGTATGTGCTTTGACCGGTTTAAAAATGACTGGTTTGGCCGGGTGCGGTGGCTCACGCCTGTAATCCCAGCACTTTGGGAGGCTGAGGGGGGTGGATAACCTGAGGTCAGGAGTTCGAGACCAGCCTGGCCAACATGGTGAAAACCTGTCTCTACTAAAAATACAGAAATTAGCCAGGCGTGGTGGCATATGCCTGTAATCACAGCTACTTGGGAGGTTGAGGCAGGAGAATTGCTTGAGCCAGGGAGGCAGAGGTTGCAGTGAGCTGAGATTGTGCCACTGCACTCCAGAGCCTGGCTGACAGAGTGAGACTCTGTCTCAAAAAAAAAAAAAAAAAGACTGGTTTGTGGCTTGTGAAAGTTCCATTTTTGATCTCTATTTAGCTTTCAGAAATGGCTCATAGAATTACATTGAATGGAAACTCAGTTCTTGTTGCCAAATAATTAGGATTGCTTTTGGGTAGGCACAATAAAAGAGATTTTTATTTCCATGGAGCATATCTAGAGTCAGTTTGCTATAAGAAAAGAACTTTTAAAGTGACATTTCTTCTGTTCATCTTGGGTAGATGGCTTTTCCTCCTTAATTACCTTCTTACTTCCTTCTTGCCTACGCAAAACTAAGTATTACAAATTTTAAATAATTTGTTAGCTGTATTCCTCCATTCTCATGCTGCTAATAAAGACACACCTGAGACTGTGTAATTTATAAAGAAAAAGAGATTTAATGGACTCACAGTTTCACATGGGTAGGGAGGCCTCACAATCATGGCAGAAGGCAAAGGAAGAGCAAAGTCATATCTTAAATGGTGGCAGGCAAGAGGGCATGTGCAGAGGAATCACCCTTTATAAAACCGTGAGATCTTGTGAGACTTATTCACTATTATGAGAACAGCATGGGAAAAACCCATCCCCATGATTCAATTACCTCCCACAACATGTGGGTATTATGGAAGCTATAATTCAAGATGAGATTTGGGTGGGGACACAAACCATATCATTAGTGTAAAATAATTTTTAAATATACAAAAAAAAATTCTAAGACCCCCGAAATCCCAGTAAAGATAAATAAGTAGAAGTCTCTAATTCTAACATAAGTAACCAGCTCTCCAGGTTTATAGGTTTCATCCATCCCACATCCAGTTGCCCAGAATATCTATGTTAACACCACAAAGAGCTATCACAATGCTTCTGATGTCATGCCTGGATTTCTTTCCAATTTTCAACCAGTTTCCACCTTAAGAATGTCACTTATTGCCCAACATGCTAGAGTTGTCTCAGGGTCACCTCAGGTTTCTCCACCAGCAGAGCCCCCAGAGGAGCACACTCATGCTTTCAGGGTCCCCTTGAATCCTCTCTTATTCTCTCTCGAATTATTTTTAAATAATTTTGATAAATAAAATTTTGGCGTGGTCTTCTTTGATCATCATGGTGGTCTCACTGCCTAAAGGAACATATATAAAGATGTTTACATTGTAATACTATGATATCCATGAAAAAATATATTTTTAAAAATTCCACATGAACACAGAACTCAGAATTCAAGCCATATCCATCCACATGCAAATCCAAACTTCATGTTCAACTTCATGACCAGAACTACCTTTTTTCCTTAGTTTCACTTTATTTTTACCTTAGGTCAGCTAGAATTTATCTCTTCAGGTCCTGTGGCCAATTTTATATAGACAAGTCCAATTTCAGGCTTGATTTGCTCTCTTCAAAGCTCTCTGATGCTTGGAAGTTTTGCTCTATTTGCTCGTTGAACCACTCCTTTTCCCTAGACATCTAGCTTAGGTAGAGTTCAGTAAGTTGTTAAACCTGAGAACTCCTGTTTTGTTTTGCTTTTTAATGAAATCAAATCCATTCTGGATATTTTTTACCCAACATAGTTAATAGTTTTGTTACTTGACTTAGGAAAATCTTCACAACCTCATAATGCAACCCCTCAAGAAAAATTTCCTGAAGTGTTCTTATTTAAAACTTCAAAATGCTGAAAGTGCTTGGATAGGGAAATGCTTATCAAAGAGTACAATTCTGGAAATCTAAAGGCACCAACACCAGAAAACAATACCTAATTGTTTTGTTTACTTAAATTCCTGTGGAGAAACCCAAGTCGTATTCTTGTTCAATTAGAATTGTTGAGTTTTATGAGTAGTTAATAATTCATTTGAGCATACTTGTTTGTCCCTTCATGGGACTGGCACTCTTCTAGGAACTGGGAGTATAATAGAGAACAGGCCACAGACTTTGTCCTCAGGGATCTTGGAGTTCAGAGGTAGAAACAGACTATTAACGAACGTAACACTGTGAAAAGTAAAAAGGTCGGTGCTTATTGAGATGTGTGGTCCATTTTACTACATAGGTTATTAAAGTTTTAAAAAAAAACTTTTCTAGTACTAAGAGAAAAAAATTATTCTGTATATATCTTTGGTGGTCATTTTTAAAATTATTATTTCAACTACTTACATGAGAAAGCAGAGAATGACAATTTGTCTGCCACTTCTGGCTTTCAAATGGCTGTGGCATTGCTGCTATCACCTTTCTCCTATAGGCTTTCAAATAGATAAATATACTCTTGGAGAGCCCCAAAAGTTTGGTATTCCAATCAGTTCTAATTCCAGAAGGCTTCAGGTGTTTCTTTTAGCATATATGTACATGTCAAGACCAAATGGGTTCAAGGGAAAAAAAAGTGTGGTGGGATAAAAGTCTCCTGAAAAAATGTCTACCTTCCCTTTCAAGGCTATACAGTGCTTTGATTTTTTGTTTGTTTGTTTTCTTTGCAATAATACAAAAATTAGAGGCTACCAGAAATAGCAACTAGATAAAGCAATTCTCTCTACCTTTATTCACTGTCAAATAGAATTCCAAATAGTATTCGAATATCACAGATTTCGATTTCAACCACCTGCCAAAGGTAGTATGCTTTCATTTTTTCAGAGTCCTGGAAACTGGATTTTGTCGTTCCAGTCTTATTTGGAAAAGGGTGTGTCTTTTCCCCACACACGGAGATTTTTGTCCACAGCAAAGTCCTCATTAATCACAACTGAGATACTGTTTCTATGGAAGTGTTGGTGGTAATATGGGGAGTGCAGGGGACAGTCTGACTTTTGTTAACCTTAGGATGCAGAAAATAGCAGAAAGGGCATCTAGTCATAGCACTCTTGTCTTATTTGAAATGCTTATTAGAAAGGAACTTTCTATTTTTTAGTTGAAATATTTTAAAGCAATTAAGTGTGATTTCTAAAAAAAAGAATAGCTTTCAAAAATAAATTTTTAGCATTATGTATTCTCCTCCTATGTTCCAGTGAGGCAGCTCATCTTGGGAAAAGAGCACATGGATATTTTGGAAGAATTGATCATAGTCCATTCATCCCACCTGTTTCCATGAGAAGGAAGTGTTATTATAAAGTAGTGTTGGTTAGAGGTTAGGATTTTTCTGAATGTTGTATAATAAAAATGTGTGTTATTTTTCTTTTTGTCCTATAGCGATGCATTGCACCACTCTAAAGAATCCTATGAATGAGTGCTGTATTAATTTTGAGCATTGTACTTCAGAATCAGACAGCAGAACCATCGTTTCTGCCAAGATTCATGTGTCTGAAAAAAAATGGTGTCAGATATTTTATAAATATCTCACCAGGTTCTCCCATTACTTGCTTAAAATACTAATCCTAGAGAATCATAGCTTGAGATATTCATCTTCATAACCAGAAATATTTTTCATACTTGGTCAGTTTATATTATTTTAGAAAAAGGCCTCTGAAACTGAGCTTTGTTTTAAGCACATGTTTACTCTGTCATAAAGGCTGTGACAGATGGAAATTTCTTTATCTGTAAAATGGGGGTAGCAATAATATCCAAACCATATGGCTTCTGTGAGAATGAAATGTGATAATATATGAAACAGCAGTTTATGAACTATGTGGTTTTATACACATATTGATTGTAATAATATTTATATTCCAGAAATAAACAGTCAATTGCACACATTATATGGTTCAAATAACAAACACAAATATTAAAACACAAATATGAAATTACTCTTATTTCAAATATGAAATATGAGCTCGTACAAGCTCCAGGGTTGATAGCAACATGATGACAAATTGGACAACAAAAATTGGGAAATCAAGTAATATGTTTATCGTATCTATTATTGTCTTTGGCAGGGAAAAGTCAAAAATCAACAGCTTCAATCTTTTACTTAACAGATGCAAATAAAACTACAACTCAGGCTCAGGAGTCATGTTTTCCTTTCATATAGTTATTAAGTGTAAATTTGTCTTCTTGGAACTTAAAATGATGTGTTTGCAGATTATGTTGGGCAAACTGGCAATACTTAAAATAGAGTGGCACTAAATAATGAATATTCCGTATAACAGAATAACAAATAGCAGGTTATAGGGCCATAAAAAATGTAATAGCTGTTAACAATTACTGCCCCCACCAGCCTGACTGGAGAGCTAATGATGAAACAAAGTTGTCAGGCAAGAAAACAGCACACTGTATATTTTTTTCTATTACATTTGTATACCTAGGGCAGGGGTAGGATGCGGGCTTGGGGAATAGAAAGATGATGAAATCCAGGACATATGAAACAGGGCATGGAAAAGCAGAATGGTTTAGGAGGACTTTCGTTTTTGCCTTACTCAAGGAGATTATGGGTGGACGTAAGAGGAGATACAGGTAAAAATGTAGGTACAATGTAATTATTAATCAGAATAAACAAAGGTAAATATTTGGAGAGATGATGTCACTTCTCTTTTTCTGTTTTTTCCCCTCAGATGAGACTCCAACCAACAATTCGCAACTTGGTAAGATAATTAACATATTTTGCAATGTTTTTTACATTTTTGGTGATCAGTTACAAAGCTGTAATCATCTAAGTGTAATGAGCTTGAGTTTTCCAAGTTTGGTCCATTTTAGATAACAGTTCACTGAGGGTTTTCAAACTCATATGTGATCTATTGGTCAATTTTTATAGCATTTGATAGCTTTTTGGTATTTTTTATTTTGGCTGCCCATGGGCAGCCTCTAAACCATACAATCCTTTGGTATTGGGTTGAATTATAGTCAAATAGATTGTAACACAATTCAGTGCCATGCTGCTATTCTATGAGATGCTGATGAAAGATGTTTTGCAGGTAAAATTGGGTCAAGGTGAGATAAATATTATATGGGGCCTTTACAACCGGGTGTGTTTCATTATTTGCAGGTTCCCCAAGTGTGCCTCCCTTCCAGCTGAACGCCATCACCAGCGCACTGATATCAGGAATGGTCATTCTGGGAGTTACGAGCTTTTCTCTTCTTCTGTACTCACTGGCCCTTCTGCACAGGAAGGGACCCACCAGTTTAGTGTTGAATGGCATAAGAAACCCAGTCTTTGACTGACTATAACAGCTTCCTGCTCTCTGGAGAAGGCTTCACTGACTAAACTATGTGTGACTGCAGTCAGTGTTCCGTCTGAATTTCATGTCAGTCCACATTCAATATTTGTAGGTTTGATAAATTTCACAGCATAGCTTGTCAGCATAATGATAGTGAAAGAAGTTTATTATATTGCTATTGTCACTTATGTACGTGGCAAGCCGTATTTTTATGCCACCAGTGAATATATTGACAATAAGTGAAAAATATTCAGGACTTAGGGCTTACAGGATCAGTAATATTTCATTTTATTTCAGTTTTCTTTTGATTGTTGGTTAAAAGATAAAAGGTGGGAGTAGACAAAAAATGAAATGTGTTGCATTTCCCCCTTAAGCATTAATGGCATTTAGATTTGCACACGTGGTCCTAGAATAAATGTTGCTTTTTGTTTTAATCCAGATATTCCCAGCTTCAGGATGTGTTTTAATAGGACTGGCCAATTTGGATACCTGAGATTTAACTACTCATTCTATGACCTCCTGTGTTTTTGGCCGATTTTCATGTCTGACCATATTCATTTTAAAAGAAACTCTTGGGACATATCTCTTAACCTGGGGCACCCTTTTGTGTAGAAGATAGTGAAAATAGTTGTTAGCTTCCATGGCTAATACTAAGTGGCCCTAGATCATTATTCATTAGAATAGGAATGGCTGCGATCAGTTTTCTTCTTCTGGTTCAGGTGAGAACACCAGCACATGTTAACTCTCCTCCCAGGTAAACAGTTCAGCTGCTGTTGCAGCTGTGCTTCCAGCAGTGAGGTAACTATGCAAAGATTATTTTTAATTCAAGAATCATCACATGTGAAAACAAGCTGTAGTTGTGAAAAGAGAACATTATCATCAGCTCATAAGCATACTGTTCCTAGAAGGGTTTTTAACAATTTAGATTCCCTTTTTCCTAAAACAAAAAGGAAACTTAGGTTAAGTGTAGTTTGCAGAACATTGTTGGAATCTACATAAAAAGATATTCCTTCCCCCCATATTTTTGATGCCAGGCAATAATCAGGAGAGGGTTTCTTTTTAAGGTATCTTCTTGTAGGTGTCATAATTGCCATGAATAAACAATATTTTCCTGTAACAGTAAACTGCAAGAAGCTTTTGATCCTTTATCAGTTTTGCAAAAAAGCAAGTTTTAAGCAGCCCATGTTCTTACAAAAAAATCAACATTCTCTTTGTTTAAGCTACCTATGCGCTGAACAAACAAAACAATTTAATAGCCAACACCAAAACCCAGCATGTGAAGTTACTAGAAGTGCCATGTTAACTATAAGCAATTGCTGTAATCACTAATTTCTATTCAACATTTGTGACCCATTAGTCGGGACTTAATTTACTATACTGCATGCAAATCATCAAGCAATTGCTTCAAATGAAATGTCTACAATGTGAGTTAATAATTAAATCAATCCTCAAGTTGAAAAACACTTTTTCTCCAATTTGCCTGAATATTTCAGGAGGAAGTGTTTATATTATAATAATTAGCTATATAATTGCATCAACTTTTTATTTCAAGGTATAGTTGCCAAGTAAAGTGGGATCTGGAAAGTCTCTGGATAATTTCTTTACAAAAAAAGTTTAAATCACATAAAAAGCCAATCTACTCTTCCCTGTGTTACTTCAAAATAACTTTGAAGTGACTATTCTGAGCTTTATCTGTGTTAACATGATTAACTGACCATACTACTAATGTGACCCTGTATGTACATGGATAGTATTGAAATATGCTGGTAAATCTATTTCAGATACTTTAAGTGAATTGCCATTGATTCTACGATTAAGTTCTGTGAATAGGACATTATATCATTTAAGCTGTCTTGTCAATTTGATTTTTATGCTTTTGGAACGGCCGCTGTTTCAGCTGTTGGCCTTTTCAATTCTATACTCCATTTTATAGAATTGAATAATGGACACATGTCACTTGGGAAGCAACTTAAGTATCACATTATTTTTTGCCACCCTTTCATCATAAATGGAAGAATCAGTTATAATGAGATAAACCAGGTCTGTTTTTTACAACTTTGTTCTTATAAATCTGCAGTTATATGGAGTATTTAGTTATACTGAATTTTACAGTTATTATAGTATGAAAAACCTTACAAAATATGTGCAAATGTTTCTTCAGTTTTAATACCTCAAACTGTTTTTTGCACTTCAGGGGTAAGGTCTGATGACATGTAAAAGATGATCGTTTAATAAAATAATTGTTTAAAATGTTTACCTGTTTTGTTTTGTTTTTTAATTTTCTCCTTCTTGCTCTCAACATCCTATTCCTATTTTCACAAATACAGAGGGTCTCCAACTTATGATGGTTATATTTACAATTTTTGACTTTAAGATGGGTTTATCAGGCCATTAAATGCATTGTTGACCTGTGATTTTTTTTAATTTATGATGAGTTTTTTAAGACATAACACCATTGGAAATTGAGGAGCATCTGTATTGAGAAAGATTTAGTCTAAAATAAGCTGCCTAATGCAACAGGGAAGGTCAGTGATCTCTGTAAGTAGATGAAGTCTGCCCTCTCGATACTGAGCCCTGTGTTGGGAGACACATTCTTGATATCAGCTAAAGGTAAGGAAGTACATTTTTCTTTGAGCTTGAGCTCTAACTAAAATGGAACTTACAATTTTAAAAACTTTGGTAGGGACAGAAAAAAACTGGAAAGACAAGGAACTTGGCTTCTGCCCGGAATTTCACAGTCTCTCTTAAGTGCCAGCAGGATCTGGCTGTCCTCCTTTGTCTTGGGGGAGGGTTGGTAGGAAAGTGACACAGTGTTGAGGCAAAATCCTTTTCCTGACCCAGAGATAATCCAATCTCACAAAACTGGGCACTACCCTGAACCCTAAGTATTGACAATTAGCTTTGGGGGCATCACAAGACATGATGGTTCATGAGGGACATTGTCAGCTGTGGAAAATGTAAGGCCACTTTATGAAGCCTCACAGACAGTAAAGTTCCAGGAGTTAGAATAGAGCAGAAGTTCATGGGAGACCCTTTTTTTGTGAACACAGGTCATGAACATAGTATGAAGAATAGTTTGAAGAATAGTTTGAAGAATTGCAACAGGCTGGAGGGCCAGCACACATTTATTTTGATTTAATATTTATAAGAAAAAGAGAAAGCTGATTATAGAACAACTGCCTTTGGGAATGAGGTTCTTCAATTATTTACAAGTGGGGAAACATTTAAAATAAAATAATCTAAAGTCATAATTTAGAAAAAAAATTTAAAAAATACTTGGATAGTAAACAAAACAAATATCAGAGTGAGCTGGAGTTGGTGTCAGTCAGGGTTCCCCAGAGAAAAAGAATGCCACATTTTGCTGAGATAGCCAGAAGAGGATTCGTTTGGGGACTTCTGCTCATGTGGACTAGACATAATCTTTAGAAATCTCTGCTCAGTAATCTTCATTTATAAAATGCTTTATATTCTTGGCAAAGTGAAATTGAGAACTCAGATTGTTATCTGCTTAGTTTAAATCTCCAATTCCCCTTTGCCTCAAGTATCTGGATATTTCCTTTTTTACCTAAATTGCCAACGTAATTACTTCAATTTTCTCTTTCATTTTCAGCGTAAAAAGGAGCAGTGCTAATCATTACATGGAGCTTTAGTCAAAGGCAATGCGGCCCAGATTTCTAGGTTAGTTTTCATCAGGAGCATGGCTGTGTTAGCATTGCCCAGAGCAAAATCCATTACTGAATAATCCTGCTGGTTTGACTAATCAACTAACACTAGAAGATCTTGGGAGAGCTGTGGTTTGACAATTTCATGCAACCCTGACTCAAAGTTATATGGGTCCTGAAGCTATTTCTTCTCCTATATGTAGTTCTGTAACTTATTTATTTATTTTTCTAGTAGTGAACAATTGGCTAAACTGAAAAATTACTCTAGAGGAAATATGGTTGTGTTTAGCAATTATTTACAACTTGGAAATTAGAATTCATTTATTTAAAAGCTATTGTTTTGCTAATGTATATTTTGTGGCTGATAAAATAAGATGGCAGAAAATGATGTAGGGTTCTCATTGTAAAGAAAATGGAGCCCAATGATTTCTTTTGAATCCTGTAAAGATAAGACATGGGTGCTTCTTCGGTATCTCATCTCACTCTATAAATACAATGTGGAACAAAGGCAATTCACTAATGCTCACTAAAAACTTTAATGCAGGCTGGGTATGGTGGCTCATGCCTGTAATCCCAGCACTTTGGGAGGCCAAGGTGGGCAGATTGCTTGAGCCCAGGAGTTCAAGATCAGCCTGGGCAGCATAGTGAGACCCTGTGTCTATTTAAAAATTTAAAAAATTTAAAAATTAAGAAAAACTGTAATTCTTTCTACCTTGTCAATGGATATATACTGAGAGTTTCTCTTATTTCACAAATTAATCATCAACATGGATGATTCATGCCTCTAAGACTTGATCAGAAACTCTTTTGAAAGTTACCATGAATATTGTGATTAAACCAGTAGGAGCTATGGTAATTTTTACAAAGATATGCCAGGCTGAAGAAGTGTGCACACATTTGGCCTTGGATTCACAGCTGGATGTGTAAAGAACTTTGCCTGGTTACCATCGCAGTGGTTTCCAAATCCATGTGGCCTACTCCCCAAGGATGGTATTTCCACAGACCTATAGGAATTCTCCTCAAACTTGTCTTCCCTAATTTCCATAATTTTCTTCTTTTTTTGATTCCTGAAACTTTCAAACTTATAGAAAACTGCAGACAGCAATGTAACAACCACAGAAGTTTTACCATCTTGGATTGACACATATGCATTTTTTAAATTGTTTCAGATCTATAAAAAAATTTGCATGTAAGTTGAAGTCCATTTTGTCCTCCTCTCTACTATAATTCTTTTAACTATGTGACCAGAGGAATCACTGTCAGTAAGTTGCATGCTTTCTTTCCATCCATTTAAAAAACAATTACTCCATGTGGATATTTTTCAAACAACAGGGTTTTAATGTTATCATATTTTATACTTCCTTATCACACTATATGTTTTCTTTTGCATGCTGATTTTTGAAGTCAACAGCATGTTACTGAAATCTCTTTATCTGGAGACAGATCAGTTTCATGACATCTTTACATTCCTGCCTTAATAACTTCTGGCTTGAATTATGCTCCAATAATTATTACTTTGTGTGTCTTATAAGAAAGTCCTTTTCTCTTCCTCTCTCCTCTTTGGCCTTCAAAATTGCCTTGGCTCTTTTTGCATCTTACTTTTATTCAAAGCTGATATCATGAGAAAAATTATGTTAAATACTTTGATTGGATTTCATTGAAGTTGTAGATTAATGGGGAAAAATTGCCACATTTTTGATACTGAGGGATTTTTCCATCATCAATCTTGTTTTATTAATCCATTTATTCAAGTCTTCCTGTAATATCTTCAATCGAGTCTAGTACTTTCTCTATAAAAGTTCATAATATACAACTTTTGTTAAAGTTATTTGCAGGTATCATAGGTTTTGGCAGCTATGGTAAATGAAATCTTTTCTAGAAACTAAACTTTCTAATGACATATTGCTGTTGGATACAAATGTTAGTGATTTTGTTTTTATATTTTATTTACCACTATTGACAGAGTGTCAGGTTTGTATTATAACCCTTTGGCTGTGGATCCCCTCAGATCTGTTCAGGGCACCCAAAAGCCACAACAAGGCCCTGGAACCAAACGCTTTCATTCAAAGTACCCTTTATTTTTCTCAGCAACATCCTTGGAATTTTTTTTTTTTTTTTTTAACAGATTCTTGCTCTGTCACCCAGGCTGGAATGCAGTGGCATGATCTCAGCTCACTGCAACCTACACCTCCCGGGTTCAAGTGATTCTCATGCCTCAGCCTCCTGAATAGGTAGGATTACAGGCATGTGCCACCATGCCCAGCTAACTTTTTATTTTTAGTAGAGATGGGGTTTCACCATGTTGGTTAGGCTGGTCCCGAACTCCTGACTCAGGCAATCCACCCATCTCGGCCTCCCAAAGTGTGGGGTTACAGGCCTGAGCCACTGCACCCAGCCCGAATTTTTTATTTAATCACATTTTATTATCTTTATCTCTTACATGAAGGTTTCTCCAAAGGGCTTTTTGGAGTGCTACTAAATAGTGTTGGTCACTCAGGAAAGTACTTTGTGTCATGGGGAACTTCTGGAAGTGTTATTAGCCCAAGGCTAGTTCTGAAAGTCAAACTCTGCCTGGCAGAAGTAGGTGAATGACAGCGATCAGAGGACATTGATTTTTGCCAGCTCTTACATGAGTCATAAATGTGATGATATTTGTGGATGCATTTGGTAAATACATATATGTTGATTGTTATTATGTTTTTCATCAAACTTACCTTATGTTTTAAAATTTGCTTTCAGAGGTGGGTATTAATATACCATGAGCCAATGAGGATGAGTTACATGCTGCAAATGTTGTCCCTTAGCACCCATCCCAAGCCAAGTGATGTTGACAGGGATGAGGAGTTCCATAGGGAAACAGTCCATGCACTTGGGTCACTTAAGGTACTAAGATTAGCCATCTGTCTCTTCTAATGGGGAAAGCAATGTTGGAATAGAGGGCAAGCACATATGGCCAGGGTCGGACTTCTCAGCCCACATTTGCTGAGGGAACAGATGAAGCAACAAAGTTGGGAAGTAACAGACTGGGCCTCTAGGTGCCCAGTAGTGATGCTGGTGAGTGCTTGACTCAGTGTGTAATGTTTTATTTGATGCCTACATGATGGTGACTCTTGTTCCCTCATTTTAATTTCTTCAGGTTGATAGGACATGGGCAAATACTAAAAGGCTGGTTGTCTTTATATACTTTTATCTAGAGGTAGTCACTTACAAATCACCCATTTTTTTCAGTTTGTAAGATAAATTTTACAAGTTGTTAAAACTGACATTGCCTTTCCCACAGATAGTCAAAGAACAGTTACGGTTACATTAAAGTTCCGAATTTCCTGACCTCCTTGAGAGATAAAGGAACTGTAAATAAATTACACCGAATTTCTCTTAAAAGCCTTATCTTAGGGGATTAGTAACAATATCACATTTTTCAGAAGCCTCGGGGCAATAAAATCTCCTTAGTGTAATTGAAATCTAAGTACTTATCTACTAGAGAATTATATATTTCAACAGCTTTTAAAAAATTATGTTCCGCTCTTAAAAGAAATCTGAATTTTAAAATTTACATTAAATCTTTTTATTCTAAGGCAAAGACAAAAGGCAAAATCTACATACAGTTTAATTTGCTCTCATAATTTTTTTGCAAATTAGATTTTTTAAGAAAAATTATGAATTATAATTGAATCATCTAGCTTTTCCTATTATATAAGTAATATTTTAATCTATATGTAATAGGGGAAA
This sequence comes from Pan troglodytes, assembly GCF_028858775.2. NCBI lineage: Eukaryota > Metazoa > Chordata > Mammalia > Primates > Hominidae > Pan > Pan troglodytes. The sequence goes on from NC_086015.1 coordinate 105,805,186, forward strand.
ACTAAGAAGAAGGGAATACTTACCATTGGTAGATACTTTTTATATCTAGTACGTATTGTAATAACCTCACAAAGTAGATGATATTTTCCTAATTTACTTAGAAAAATTTGAGTCATATTTTATTTGAATATATTGGAGGTGTAATATGCCTTCCAAGTTTTATTAATTAGTTAGTTAACATTTTGGAGTCATCGTTCTTTTAATGTTTTAATTGTTTCCCTTGACTAAGTTCTCATTAACCACTTGGGACGTGAGAGAAATGGAGGGAATAAAGAACTCTAGTTTACAGAGTTGATCAAAGTTCCTTGTATATTAATAGGTGTGGGTTAGTGTGTGTGAGTGAGAGATAAAAGTTGAAGAGCTGAACATTGATTACAGGGAAATTCATTAGCATTAATAGAGTTTTATAGATATTGTACCATTAATAGACAGCTGAGTAAACTAATAACAACTTGATTTAGCTGTTTAGTAAAATTTTAATTATTATAGATAACATTAATTTGTGTTAGATTACTTGATTGTTAGTTTCATGTCATTTTAAAGTACACATTTTTATATTGGTTAGAATTACAGTCCATTGCAAGTAAAAGAGATGCAAAGTAGCAATAACTTAAATAAAATAGAAGTTCCATGTAAATGTCTCAGGCAGACATGCATTTCTGCCCCATGAAGCCCTCAGTGACAAATGTTCCTTTAGGCTCATTGCTCTACCATCTCTGGCCTGTAGCCCTTGTGTTATGGTTCAAAATGTAGAAAGATCCACAACGAGTCAAAGGGTATATACCATTAATTGTTCAAGGAAGGTTCCTGGAAGCTGCCACAGGACATTTTCATATTGCACTTAGTGATATAGTCACCTTACTGGCAAGGATGCTTGGGAAATGTAGTCTTTATTGTGAGTGTCCTTGTGCCCAGATATCAACAGAGGCGCTGTTTTACACCTATGTTACTCACATAGTGTCATCATTTACTCACGGCTGTAAAATGTTATGCACATTGATTCAGGTACAAGGATGTTTATCGCTGTATGGTTTTTAATAACAAAGTATTAGATAACACATGTTCCCAAATATGGAATTCGTAGATAGATCAGGATTTTTTCTGTGATATAGTAATATGTAGACATTGAAAAATCAGTTATAAAAACTTTTAGCAAATAAGAAAATGTTTATGCTATAGTATGAAAAGAAAAAAAGCAGGATAAACAACTTGATATGGTTTTGCTCTCTGTCCTCACATAAATCTCATCTTGAATTGTAATCCCCAGGTATTGAGGGAGGGACCTGGTGGGAGGTGATTGGATCATGGGGACAGTTTCCCCAGGCTGTTGTCATGATAGTGAGTGAGTTCTCATGAGAGCTGATGGCTTCGAAAGTATTTGGCAGTTGCCCCTTCTCTCTCTCTCTCTCTCTCTGTCCTGCCTCCTCGTGAAGAAGGTGTTTGATTCTCCTTCACCTTCCGGCATGATTGTAAGTTTCCTGAGGCCTCCCCAGCCATGCAGTGCTGTGAGTCAATTAAATCTCTTTTTAAAATAAATTACCCAGTCTCAGGTAGTATCTTTATAGCAGTATGAAAATGGACTAAGACAGAGAATTGGTACTGGGGATAGGGCACTGCTATAAAGAAAACCTGAAAATGTGGAAGCTACTTTGGAACTGGGTAACAGGCAGAGGTTGGAACAGTTTGGGGGGCTCAGAAGAAGATGTGGAAAAGCTCGGAACACTCTAGAAACTTGTTGAATGGTTTTGATCAAAATGCTGATAGTGACATGGACAATGAAGTCCAGGCTGAGGTTATCTCAGGTGGAGATGGGGAACTTATTGGGAACTAGAGTAAAGGTCACTTGTGCAATGCTTCAGCAAAGAGACTGGTAGCATTTTGCCCCTGTCCTAGAGATCTGTGGAACTTTGAAATTAAGAGAGATGATTTAGTGTATTTGAACATAAGAGATGATTTAGTGTATCTGGCAGCAGAAATTTCTAAGCAGCAAAGCATTCAAGAGGTAGCCTGGCTTATTCTGAAAGTGTCCAGTTATATGTGTTCACAAAGATGTGGTTTGAAATTGAAACTTATGTTTGAAAGGGAGGTAGATCATAAAGGTTTGGAAAATTTGCAGCCTGACTGTGGTAGAAAAAAAAACAATTTTTCGGAAAGGAATTCAAACTGACTGCATAAATTTGCATAAATAATCAGGAGTTGAATGTTAATAACCAAGACAATGGGGAAACTGTCTCCAGGGCATATCAGAGAACTTCGAGGCAGCCCCTCCCATCACAGGCCTGGAGGCCTAAGAGGGTAAAATGGCTTCTGGGCACAGACCAGGGCCCAGCTTCTCTGTGCAGTTTTGGGATTTGATGCCCTGCATCCCAGGTGCTCCAGCGCCAGTCGTGGCTAAAATGGGACAAGGCATATCTTCGGACCTTGCCTCAGAGGGTGAAAGCCTCAAGCCTTTGTGGATTCCATGTGGTGTCGGGCCTTTGGGAGTGCAGAAGACAAGAGTTGAGTTTTGGGGACCTCCACCTAGATTTCAGAGAATGTATGGAAACACCTGGATGTCCAAGCAGAAGACTGCTGCCATAGTGGAGCTGTGAGAGGAGGGCCACCATCCTCCAGACCTCATAATGGTAGCACTGTGCACCTCAGAATGGTAGCACCGTGCACCTCAGAATGGGAGCATCACCATCCTCCAGATCTCAGAATGGTAGCCACAGACACTCAATGCCAGCCTGTGAAAGCACTTATGGGGGCTGTACCCTGCAGAGATACAGGGGAAGAGATGCCCAAGGCCTTGGGAGCCCACCTCTTGCATTGGTGTGACCTGGATGTCAGACATGAAGTAAAAGGAGATTATTTTGGAGCTTTAAGATTTAATGACTGCCCTGCTGGGTTTTGGACTTGCATTGGGCCCGTGGTCCCTCTGTTTTGGCCAATTTCTCCCATTTGGAAGGGGAACACTTATCCAAAGCCTGTTCTCCCATTGTGTCTTGGAAGTAACTAACTTGCTTTTGATTTTACAGGTTCATAGGTGAAAGGATCTTACCTTGTCTCAGATGAGACTTTGGACTTGGATGTTTGGGTTAATACTAGAATAAGTTAAGACTTTGGAGGACTGTTGGGAAGGCATGATTGGTTTTGAAATGTGAGAAGGACATGAGATTTGGGAGGGGCCAGTGGCAGTATGTTATGGCTTGGCTTTGTATCCCCACCCGAATTTCATCTGGAATTGTAATCCCCAGGTATTGAGGGAGGGACCTGGTGGGAGGTGATTGGATCATGTGGACAGTTTCCCTATGCTGTTGTCATGATGGTGAGTGAGTTCTCATGAGAGCTGCTGGTTTTTAAAGTGTTTGGCAGTTCCCCTTTCTCTCTCTCTGTCTCTCCTGCCACCTTGTGAAGAAAGTGTTTGCTTCTCCTTCACCTTCCTCCATGATTGTAAGTTTCTTGAGGCATCCCCAGCCTTGTGGAACTGTGAGTCAATTAAACCCCTTTTGTTTCTTAAATTATCCAGTCTCAGGTAGTATCTTTAGAGCAGTGTGAAAGTTGACTAATACATAACTATATGTATAATATGAGTACACACAGAAAAAAGACAGGAAGGAAGTTGATAAAAATATAGACTATGAACAGTAAGGAAAAAGAACTGGTTTTAATACTAGTCCTCTTATGATACTATCTATAATGCTATCTTTTTATGAGAAAATATTTAGGTAATTTAAATCAGAACAGTTTTAGTTGTCTGATAATTGATAAGCAGAATAAAGTGTTTTATCTATACTGTTGAGATAATCACATCAATTTTCAACTTCATTTAGTTTTGCCTACTGAAAAAAATTATTTTTACCTAATCTAATGAGCACATACAGCAAGAAAATAAATTTCCAAATCTCTTTTGAGGTATAGTGAAAACACAATGGCTTTGTTTATTCCTAACCAGTTCTAACATTTTACTCAATGTGAAAATGGTCTGCAACAAGCTTCAGATTATACAATAGCAGCATATTAAGCAGATTTGGGGAGCTGTGGCTCCTACTGACAGCAATGAATGAGCTATCTGACTCATTGTTTTTCATTTGTGCATTTGTTTTTCCCACATCACTAGCATTTGTTATGGTCACACTGCCAAGCTCACACAGAAAATGAGTTTATGCTTTGGGAAATGGTTGAAAAGCAGCATCATCTTCATTATGTCAACAATGAAAATTATGTTTGTCCATGCTTTCTGGAGCTGATGGCTAGAATGTTTGAAAACAACATCCAGGCATTTTCTCACTCATCCAGAAAAAAAATCCATGCCAGTGTTATTGTTTTTTATTTTACAAATAATTTGTTTTCCCCTTGCCCTTTAGAGCTGAGAAAAGCTGCATGTAATGAATGCTATTTGTACATAAAGGCAATTTCCAGAATGAGTACAACACCACTGCCTGACGATTTTTGAGAGAAATGGCATGTGGAAAAGATATAGCAACTCTTCAGATTGTCCCCTTCAGTTGAACACTACCCATTTTTTGGAAGTAAACGACGAACTCTTTTTTATGCATTTCCACCTTACCCCATCTCCCCATGAGAACAGTGATAATTGCTTTGTCGACTCTCAGATGTTTCCTTCATTACCTATTAAATATCTTAGAATGGGTGGCCATGACTCCATTATGAAAATATCTATAATATAACTGCATTGTAATATAACTGTAATTCCTGCATGTCGGGAGAAAGGCTACAGCAGCTTTCCTTCATTGACTCTATTCATGTCAGGGTTTTTCCTCAAAATGGCAACCAGTAAAAGTAATTTTATACATACCCAGGGGATTTAAAATAGTGCTTTGAAGACTGTGTGGTTTTCTGATGTCAACTCTACAGTTCAAAAAGGATCACATTTTTTTCTCAGCTTAAAATCAACATTATTTTTCTTCAGATGGGATTAACGAGTAACAGAGCCAAGGATAGCACATTAATGTGTTTATCCTTTGCTCTTTAATCAAAATCACTTCTCCCAATATGTAAACTCTGTGCTAACTCTAGATGGAAGGCAGGAAGCGCAGGATAATGCGCTGTTTTAAATGTAAATGGAAGATAAGATGTTTAGACTAAATTTTAAAAGCCACACCAAGCTATATTCATTCTACCCTCACATTTAAATAATTGTCACATTAAATAATTGTTCCAAAGGAACTGTCAGAATGAAACAGTCAGTCATAGCTTTTCCTAGCTGAATGTTGACAACTCTAAACATCCAAGGCTTGCTGTGAAGCTATGAAAACTATTTTTTAAAAATTTGCAAAACATGAGCAAAGTCTTATTTCTTTTTGATTATTGGCAGAAAAATCAACAAATTCTACAATATTGATTAGGTGAAGCTTTCTATATTATGTTTATTTTGCAGGGTTACCTCAAATAATCTAAAAATTATAGGACCTATGCACACACTGCATTTGTATGCATTATTATTTTTAACTTTTAGTTATCATCTATATCCATGCTTTTTAGCTTAGGGAAAATGTGGAACTCACTATGAAATGCATAAGCTCTGCAAATCAGTACTTCGTCTCCTAGAGGCCTTGTTATACTTGAAGTCAAGGAATTCAGCACTTCGCTCAAAGAACATATTGCTCATTCCTAAAAGCTAATATTGTGTCATGGTGAATATGGGTCTGGGGTAAAGAGAAATAAATTGGAAACTTGTAATAACTCTAGAACCATAGTCTTCAGAGCATTGTCCCCTGACCAGTACAAGAAGTATTACTTGGGAACTTGCTGGAAATGCACTTCCTCAGGACCAAGTTCAGACCTTCTCAATCAGAAACGGGGGGTAGAACCCCATATTTTCTGTTTAACAAGCCCTCCACTTGATCCTAAAGTTTGAGAACCACTGTTCTAGAATAAAGTTGAAGTCAATTCCAGAAAGCTAAAAAGAGATCATCATAGATATGTGGCAGCATTTGTATATCCTCAAATACAAAGAAGTATATACACCATGCAATGTCTACAACTGTGTTTTTTCCTCATAGCTCCTTGTTCATTCTTGGGAGGCATTAATATATATGTTCCATTAAAAGGGGTGAACTTTTCAAACTGAGAAAGACTGTTCTTTGGTGAAAAATACACTTACCTGAATTCCTCTGCATATTACTTCCATAGATTATTATATATAATGAAAAAAACATGATCTGGTGTTGAATTGGACCTGATATGAACCACAATTCTGTCATTTGTTAGTTGAATGACCTTGAGGAAGTCATTTAGCCTCTGAGCTTCAGCTTCCTTATCTATGAAGTAAGATTCTCATAACAATTTTTAGGGTTAACTTGAGAACTAGGGATAATCTATGTAAAGCAGCTAGCTGAAGGCCAGGCACATGGTAGATATTAGACCTCCCGACTTGCCGGGCTTCCCCTTGCTATTCCAATGGCTGCTCTTTGCCATCGTTGTGACTTCTGACTTTTAAATTTGATTTTACCTGGAGTAGTGGGAGCTAAGAGCATGGGCTGTGGTGTCAGCCTATCTGAGTGTATTCCAGCTCTAAAACACAACCTGTGGTTTCCTCATGTTTATAATGTAAAAAATACTACTACCCACTTTCCTAAGTTCTTCTAAGGAATAAATTAGCATAAGATGCTTATCAAATGACTGACATATAGTAAGCATGTAATTAATGTTAACTGTGACTATCATCTTCATTCATCAGATTGGTATGACTTCACATCTCTACCTTACTCTCCTTATACCTTAAAACATAATACTTTAGTGGAAAAAAGTCATCCATTACTTCATTCATTTAGCAAATAAATATTTTCGAGAATCTACCACGTGAGAGTGTGTCTGAAATTGGTGGGTTCTTGGTCTCACTGACTTCAAAAATGAAGCCGCAGACCCTCGCGGTGAGTGTTACAGTTCTTAAAGATCGTGTGTCCAGAGTTTGTTCCTTCTGAGGTTGGGACGTATCCGGAGTTTCTTTCTTCTGGTGGGTTCATGGTTTTGCTGGCTTCAGGAGTGAAGCTGCAGACCTTCGAGGTGAGTGTTACAGCTCATAAAAGCAGGTGATGCACACCCAAAGAGGGAGCAACAGCAATATTTACTGCAAAGAGTGAAAGAACAAAGCTTCCACAACAGGGAAGGGGACCCCAGAGGGTTGCCACTGCTGGCTCTGGCAGCCTGCTTTTATTCCCTTATCCGACCCCACCCACATCCTGCTGATTGGTCCATTTTACAGAGAGCTGATTGGTCCATTTTGACAGAGTGATGATTGGTGCGTTTACAATCCCTGAGCTAGACACAGAGTCCTGATTGGTGTATTTACAATCCTCTAGCTAGAAGTAAAAGTTCTCCAAGTCCCCACTAGATTAACTAGACACAGAGCACTGACTGGTGTGTTTACAAACCTTGAGCTAGACACCGGGTGCTGATTGGTGCGTTTACAAACCTTGAGCTAGAAACAGGGTGCTGATTGGTGTATTTACAATCCTTTAGCTAGACATAAAGGTTCTCCAAGTCCCCACCAGATTAGCTAGATACAGGGTGCTTATTGGTGCATCCACAAACCCCGAGCTAGACAGAGTGCTGATTGGTGCATATACAATCTTCTGGCTAGACATAAAAGTTCTCCAAGTCCCCACCCAACTCAGGAGCCCAGCTGGCTTCACCTAGTGGATCCTGAGCCAGGGCCACGGGCGGAGCTGCCTGCCAGTTCCGCGCTGGGTGCCTGCACTCCTCAGCCCTTGGGCAGTCGATGGGACTGGGTGCCATGGAGCAGGGGGTGGCATCTGTTGGGGAGGCTTGGGCAGTGCGGGAGCCCACCTCTGGGGGCTCAGGCATGGTGGGCTGCAAGAGGACTTGAGCACAGACAGACCCTTTGCCTAATACTATTGAAGCACAGATTTGCATTTATTACTTTGTACTTCTTCAAGTTAGTTTCCTAATCTGTAAAATGGGGATAATAATAATTATCTTGGTATCTATGTTAGATCATTGTGAATAAAATGAGGTAATGAATGTGACTCCAAAAACTGAAATAAAAAGCTCCAAGGCCATGTGCAGATAATTGAACCGTCAACACCTCCCCAGATTATACAACATGAAGGCAGAGAAAGATAGCTAAAGCGGCTCATTTCAAATTAGATTTCTCAGTTTGCTATTTGCATTTTCTATTTTATTTTATTGTTTTATTTCAGATTCATGGCATACATGTGAAGATTTGTTACATGGCTATATTGCCTAATGCTGGAGTTTGGGCTTCTAGTGAACCCATTACCAAAATAATAAACACTGTACCCAACAGGCAATTTTTCAACCCTCATTCCCATTCTAGCTTCCCTCCTTTTGAAGTCCTCAGTGTCTATAATTTCCATCTTTATGTCCATATGTACCCATTGTTTAACTCTCACTTATAAGTGAGAACATGCTGTATTTGAGTATCTGTTTTTGACTTACTTCTTTAGGGTAATTTCTTCCAGTTCCAACTATTTTGATGCGTATGACACAGTTTTATTCTTTTTCACAGCTGCATAGTATTCCATGGTGTATATGCACCACATTTTCTTTCTCCAATGGACACATTGTTGACACCATGACTTTGCTATTGTAAATAGTGCTCCAATAAACATACTTATGAACAGCAAAATAAACAATCAATAACGTAAGCAGACAACTTATTTGCATTTTTTTGGCAGCCTTGGTGGTCTTGGTAGAATGAGATGAGGGGGAAAAGCAAATGATTTGCTGCTGTAAATATGTTCTATATTACTAAGTTTATTTTTTGGAATGAGGATTTATATGCCACCAAGATTTCTATGATCTGAATGTTTGTGTCTCCCTCCCTCAAGTTTATATGTTGAAACCTAATCTCCAAACTGATAGTATTAAGAGGTAGGGCTTTTAGGAGGTGATGGGGTCATTAGGGCAAAGCCCTCATGAATGGGATTAACGTCTTTATAAAAGAGGCTTAAGGGAGCTTTTTGCCCCTTCCACCAAGTGAAGAGACAGCCAGAAGGCATGGTCTATAAGGAAATGGGCCCTCACCAGACACTGAATCTGCAGGTGCCTTGTTCTTGGACTTTCTAGCCTGCAGAACTGTGAAAATAAATTTCTGTTGTTTATAAGCCACCCAGTTTATGACATTTTTATTATAGACGTCTGAATGGACTAAAATAAAATAACATTCTTGTTCTGAAAATGAGAACTCAATTTTTGAGCATCAAGTGAGGGTCACTGGATGACATCTGAGCTTCTGTCTACTGGGGGAAGTGCTGATCAATGCCTACTCCAGGCCACTTAACTGCAGATTACTGAAGATCCAATTTTGGAGCCAATGAAGACAAACCTGACTGTGTGTTAGAGACCCTTCTTCCATCAGGGTTGATGATAGGGTCTTAAGTTTGTCTTGTTGCCTCTAAGATCCATTGTCATTAGATCTCTGGGAATTCTCTGGACATCTGTATATCTATCAAGTAGCACCCTTTTCTGTTATTGTCACCTCTCAAGACTAGACTTAGCTCTAATATTTGACTTATTCACTTTTCAGATAATCTCCATAGCCCTTTTCCCTGCCTCTGTCAGTTGCTCCCCAGCTGTATTTCCTGCTATATAGGGAGTCATGAGCTGCAGTGCTTCCTGACCAAAAGTATCACTAATGTTGCAAGATTTCTCTTTTGTGTCTCTTCCAGCACTTCCCCCTTTTGGAATTTTACACTAGCCCAAATCATGTCTAAATCTGTCTGAGGTCTGATTTTGAATTTTAGGTTGTTGGCCAATGCCAGAGGGTCCAGTGCCTGTGTCTTCTTATCCATGATTATTCTCAGCTTACTTCTCTTATGATATAGTCTGCTGAGCAGTCTCACCATCTCTTGCAGTCTGGATTGTGTGGGTTAAGACAGGGAACCTTTCAAAGAAAAGAAGTCATTTCAATCTTCCTTAGACAGCAACTTGAGATACCCCAGCCGTTCAAATCATAACATTTTTAAGAAGGCAAGCAAAAATATTGTTAATTAAATATTCAATCTGTATTATAGCTAGCATATTAATTTTAAGTAGTTTTAATTTATAGTATAGTATAATTTTATTTATGTGAAGCATGTATTCTTTATAGCATAGAGTGCCCTCTTGTATAATCAATGTGTATGGGATATTTATAATCATTTTATTGGGCTGTGAGCATAATTTTACTATTAAATATATGGAAGAATTTTATGGTTTTTTTATGACGTCGTTGGCCTAAGCTAGGCTTACTTTTATGCCAAATCTCCTGTCAAGAACAGAACTCTCAATTTTAACATTGTTTCTATGGGAAAATACATAAATATATTGTGTCTTTCATGAACATCTGCTTGTCTATAATTTCAATGAAGCTAATGGATGGAGAACCAGGTTTTCTTCTTGCTGTTAGAACTTTATTTCCTCCCTATGTTTCCCTTTTGAAATAATGATTTCACTTAAAATTACGTGGTTACTTTATGTAGTGGTGGAGTCTTTTACTATGAGTTAAGCACACATTTCCTTGAGATACAAAATTCTCAGTAAACTAAAGTTCTTAAAATGTGCCTGTATGCGCCTGTAGTCCCAGCTACTCGGGAGGCTGAGGTGAGAGAATGGCGTGAACCCCGGAGGCAGAGCTTGCAGTGATACGAGATTGTGCCACTGCACTCCAGCCTGGGCGACAGAGTGAGACTCCGTCGCAACCTACTCATCTGACAAAGGGCTAATATCCAGAATCTACAATGAACTCAAACAAATTTACAAGAAAAAAACAAACAACCCCATCAAAAAGTGGGCGAAGGACATGAACAGACACTTCTCAAAAGAAGACATTTATGCAGCCAAAAAACACATGAAAAAATGCTCATCATCACTGGCCATCAGAGAAATGCAAATCAAAACCACTATGAGATATCATCTCACACCAGTTAGAATGGCAATCATTCAAAAGTCAGGAAACAACAGGTGCTGGAGAGGATGTGGAGAAATAGGAACACTTTTACACTGTTGGAGGGACTGTAAACTAGTTCAACCATTGTGGAAGTCAGTGTGGCGACTCCTCAGGGATCTAGAACTAGAAATACCATTTGACCCAGCCATCCCATTACTGGGTATATACCCAAATGACTATAAATCATGCTACTATAAAGACACATGCACACGTATGTTTATTGCGGCATTATTCACAATAGCAAAGACTTGGAACCAACCCAAATGTCGAACAATGATAGACTGGATTAAGAAAATGTGGCACATATACACCATGGAATACTATGCAGCCATAAAAAAGGATGAGTTCATGTCCTTTGTAGGGACATGGATGAAATTGGAAATCATCATTCTCAGTAAACTATTGCAAGAACAAAAAACCAAACACCGCATATTCTCACTCATAGGTGGGAATTGAACAATGAGAACACATGGACACAGGAAGGGGACTATCACACTATGGGGACTGTGGTGGGGTGGGGGGAGGGGGGAGGGATAGCATAGGGAGATATACCTAATGCTAGATGACGAGTTAGTGGGTGCAGCGCACCAGCATGGCACATGTATACATATGTAACTAACCTGCACAATGTGCACATGTACCCTAAAACTTAAAGTATAAGAAAAAAAAATGTGCCTGTATGTGTGTTTGGGGGATGTATGAGAGAATTGTTTGTATAAATGTATTACAACCCCCCTCCCCAAATCCTTAATTAGAAAACAATTTTAATGAAGAATAAAGGTATTGAAACATAAAATAAAATTGACTTTACCTACATCTGTCTTTTATTGTTAGCACTTTAGCTATCCATTCTTCTATCAGTGTATTTCAATTCCTAGCCCTATTCAGAGATGTAGGTTTTATGTGGCCAATAAGACCTGAAATCGTTCTCCGTGGTCCTCTGATATAAGACGGAGTCTGAGAGATGTAGATGCAATGGATCATATCCTCAAAAACACTGGATATCTGGTGTTTGGTGCAGTATTAAGAGTAGTTGTACCCAGGGCCTTATATAATGTGCAAAATAGTAAGAATTGGTGGTATACTAGAAAAGTGGGAGCTAAATAATGAGAACACATGAACACATAGAGGGGAGCAACACATCGTGGGGCCTATTGGACTGTGGAGGGTGGGAGGGTGGGAGGAGGGAGAGGATCAGGAAAAATAGCAAATGGGTACCAGGATTAATACCTGAGTAATGAAATAATCTGTACTACAAGACTCCATGACACAAGTTTACCTATGAAACAAACCTGCACATGTAACCCTAAAGTTAAAATAATTTAAAAAAAAAGTGTTGAGCAAAAACTTGGAAGAACTATTCATTTTGGCAAATCATAATCTCTCTAAACTTCCATTAGTCTTTATTGTTGTGTTTTATCAATTCCTGTAAGACGTAAAATTAGCTTTACCTTGACTTCATGTGTCAAACCACTTTAATATATTAACATTTTAATAAAAATAGTAAAATTACATGTGGAAACATACTTATTGCAACTTTAAGTTTTCCACACTTGGGGAGAGAAAAACTGTTAGGCCTAACCGTGCAGCCTTGAGTTAAACCAACAATAAATGTAATTTGATAATATAAAATTCTCATCTTCAGATTTATAAAGTATATGTGCTAAAATAATAAGATTTCATAAACAACAAATACCTAATCATCTTTCGTTTGTTATTGAAAGCTTTTAATTTACTGCCAATTGTTCTTTGTCATGATATATTGTAAAATAAAAATGCTCACAACTCTCTTTTTATACTAATGAAAAGTCATATAAATGTAAAAACTATTTCGTTTCATCCATGCAATGTTAATTTCCATCCAGAGTAAGCAAAATATTTCATATGCACGCAGTGAATCTCGTATAGTCCCATTTTAAGGTTGTCAAATATTCTGATTTCAATCCTATTTGACCAATTTAAATTGCAATTTAAATGGTTAGATTCTACCATTAGATTTTAATTACCTTCAATTCTATCAGAGCAGGGTTCCACAGCTCTTTGTAGCAAATTCATTTCCTGCTTAACCAAAGAGACAATGCTCTTTAAATAGATTTTTCCCCTGCCAGTGCTTTCTCTGGAAAGAAATAGTTTTAATACAGCCTGTCGTTGTATTTTCTCCCGTACTTCAGGACAAATTTATGAATAAAATAAAGTAATGCACCATATAAGGGAAAGACAAGATAAGAAACATAATAATGGTTACTTTATGAATAAATACTTATTATTTAAAAAAATATTTGTGACTAAATGGCCCTATCATTTGAACTAAGAACCCTACATTCTCATAATAGTGTGACTTTGCACCTTTAAACATTTCTTTCCACAGATCATTTCCAATACAACATCTCTGGAGAGTGAGTGTATAATTGTATAATTAAATGAAGTGCATAGAGGAAAATAAATCTGTACTAGTTGTACTGTGATTTCAAGCACAGCATAGAAAGAAATCATAGAGAAACCATCAGATAGTGCACATTTACACTTACATGAAAATACATTGTAGAAGATGTAGCAATTGAGAGCCTCATTTGTATTCTTGATTTAAGCTATTACCATGCATTTCTGGACAACTCATTAATTGCTTCATGCCACCAAGGGCCCACTTAGCGCATTGAAGCAGTAACCTATTAAGTGATCCCAGGGGCCTGAAAGATTTAAGTTGGGCTCCAAAAGAAAACTACAATAGTTGATACAGGATTGCTAAAAGTGAGACATGTTGGAAATACATTTTGTGACTGCATAACAATAACTTTGAGAATGCAAATATTGTCATGTGTATGGGTGGTAAGAGGAAAATGAATTTTGTCACTTAAGCCTTGAGGATTTTTGATATAACAGTTTCTGAGAGTGAAGGTGACTCTATCATGATGCTGCAGCACCTTGGCAGAAAAGCTTCCCATTATTTGCACACCATCATGTTTAAAATCTAGTGTGGTAAGAGATTGCCAAATTTCTTTAAGTGGGATCTGTTGCCATTATAATCAAATATGACAGGCTTCTGGATAATAATTTAAAATAAAGTACTGTCTATCTTGAATCAAATAATGAATAACTTAAAAAGTCAAATTAAAATTTTTTGTAAGGCCTATATTTCTTGCACAAAATCAGGAAGATATAAACAAAGAGATTGTTTCTATACCCATCACTAACCAGTATTACAGAAGGCACTAAATGTTAAAGTGGTTGAAAGTTTCAAATTCAAACAAATCTTGATTCTGTCACTTACCAGTAATGTGATTTTGAACAGATTTCCTCATATTTTTTTAATGCCCAGTTTCCTCATCTCTAAGATGGGAGTGACTACATGCAGTTGTGAGAATTAAAGGCGATCATCTCAGAACGGGGCCTAACACTCAGAATGTCCTCAATATATTGTTGGTGGTGACGATGATAAGTAGCTCTCAGCTAAGACTGAAATCTTTTGATTGCTTTTGTATTGTCCACGTTTAAACAGCAGACAGATACTTCAATTCAGCCTCTACAATATCTCTCACATCTGTGCTTTCTTTTGTCCCGCCCTTCTCCCCTAAATCAGGTACTATTCAAATGAGCAAACTTTGAATTTTGCTTTGTGTGAGCGCTTTGTAAATTACAACACACCATAGAATTTTAAACATTTTATTGAAACTTACCAGAACTATAGTAACTAATTAACTGATATTCTACCTACCAGTCATTACACATCCTAATCCATTCTTAATGGTGCTGGCAGAGATACCCTTTAAAGCCTATATTTTCAGATTACAACTTTACTCAAAACACTTCTATGGCCACCGGGATCAGCACAGTGGATAATGTTCTATTGAACGTGGCCATTGTCTTTTGTTATTACCTCATCTTCTAATATTTTCCTCAAATCTCTCCACCATCTTATTCTCCAGCATGCAAAAAGATGCCATTCCTTGAATTTGTTCTAATTTTTCTTGACTTATATAACTAGTCAACTCTTTAGTTAATTGGACAAATATTAATTGAGGAGTTTTTCATATGTCCCCTCTCTCTACCAAAAGGTTTCTCTATTCCACTATTTCTATCCCCCAAATTCCACCTTTATTTCTATTTATTTATGTTTGAGACAGGGTCTTACTCTGTCACCTAGGCTGGAGTCCAGTGGCATGATCATGTCTCACTACAGCCTCGACTTCCTGGGCTACGGTTATTCTCCCACCTCAGCCTCCTGACTGGCAGGGACTACAGGTATGTGCCACCATGCTCAGCTTGCTTTATATATTATATTTGTAGAGATAAGGTTTTGCCATGTTGCCCAGGCTGGTCTCCAACTCCTGGGCTCAATTGATCCACCTGCCTCAGCCTCCCAAAATGCTAGAATCACAAATTCCACCTTTAAATTTTCTTTAATTTAGCTTTCTCAGATCTCTTTGGTGGGAATCAATCTCTCCCTCGCCTGTTTTCCATTTTTTAGAATATATTCACATTCATCCTTCTACCTTAGTTTTTCATTCACAACATAATCTGAGAGGCCTGGGCAAGAATCAGGTTGCCATGTTCTCTACAATGCTGAGTAGAGCATCTTTCGCAAGATAGGTGCTAATTCATGAGAGGAAATATTGTCTTTTTCTCTATAGATGTATTTACTAATACTAAGCTGCAGTTAAAAAAATACAGGAATAAAAAATAGAGCAGCAGCTGGATTTCAAAAAAAATCCCCAAACCCATAGGGGACAGAGATTGGCTTTGATGCCTCCTTCTCTTTTTTTAAATGTATTTCTCTTAAGCTGTATATTCCTTTGATATTTATTTTAACCAGAATTCAGTAGGATAGAAGTGTTAGGTGAAGGTCATGGATAAAAGATGGAGGGAGAAACAAAGTTTCTCCCCAGGCCAAAAGCGTCACTGTGGACCAACATCTGAAATGTTTCACAAAGTCCCATAACAAATCCCCACTGTCATTCAGCAACTGCAACAAAGTGCATACATAACTCACTGACTTTTTTTCCCCCTCTTTTTGTCATTTGATGGCAACCTGTACTAACCTGACCTGGCCAGTTTAATATTCTGAGTAAGGAGAAAAGTCATCACAGAACAAAATAAAATTTTATCAATGAACATTCTCATTTTCTGCATCCTAACTTTACCCCAATATTTTATGGTTCTCTCTAGACCTAAACTGCTTTTCCAGGTGAGATGTTGAAAATAGAAGGGCAGAGTTGTAAAATATTTTCTTGGCTTCCAACGCCAGAAATATGCAGGTTTATGAATGTCTACTATGTCTATCAAGCAGGTAACATTTTGAGGGCTACTTCAGGCTTTTCAAATGTTTTTTCATCCTTCATGTAAGTCACAGGACACTGCTGTGAACTGTGTCGATGATATAGTTGGGTGGGTCATTTAGGGACCACAGTGTTGATGGCTGTGGACAAGAAACTGTTATAAACTTGCCATACCTTTGATAGAGTAATAATTTGGATAAATAGCATTGTCCTTTTAAAGATGTTTAAATCCAGCTAGAGGCACCTGTTTTTCTAAATGAATGAAATTGGTCAGCAGCTAAAGTTGAATCTCAACTGGACCTATGAACAATGAAAATTAGTCAGTTTTTCCTGTGAGGAATGCATGATCTTAGTATCTCCTGTTTTGGATCCCAATTTAAACATAAGAATAGATGGACTGAAAAAAAGAAAGTATGTTCACTCTCAAATTCACAATTATGCTGAGGAAAACAAGTAAGTTTGTAAATGTTCTATTGCCTGACTGACAAACTAAATCAAAATGGAGAAAGCACCGCCCTTTTTTCCATGGATCAAAATATTATTCTGGTCTCCTTGGTTCCTGAAATGGCCCTACAATTATGGCTTCATTCTCATGACATCATATGAGGCTTACTTTGCATCAGACAGGGAAGAGATTTGTATTAAGTGCTATTGTTTCTGTGATCAACTCTTCTCCTTTAATTTAAAGGTGCATTAAACACGATTTACAAGGATATTCAAATCACGTAGGTTTTCCTTTAAAGTTTTCCACTTGATAGAACAGAGCAAATCATAGCTACATTGCTGTTTCTACTGAATCCACTATTTCAGACAGATATTGCCTGAAAAACTGCTGCTAGCTATAAAATGAATAAAATATCAATGCTGAGCTACAACATGCACACCAGATGTAACCATGCTTCTCTGGAAACTATGCCCACCAACAGGAGCTATGTGAGAAATTGGCCCTGAGCTCTTTCAGCCTCATAAACAGGACTCTAATTAGCACACTGATAAATACTTCAATGACTAACAGACAGAATAAGCATTCTGCAGTCTAATTTATACCATTCTCTGGTAGGGAATGATCAACTATACTGCTGATACCAGGGATTCATGAAAGTAATAATAACATTAACCAAATTCTATATACAAAATAATCTTATTACACCTCAACCTTGACTATCCCTGCAAATCATGAACAGAGATAACATGGATACATGCAGCTTATAGATACTCACCTCATGTAAACTTTTAGGTTCAGATTCCTTGACTATTTATCCCTTTACTAAAACCTGAAATATAAAACAAAATAGGTTAACGTGTCTAGGCTTTACTGTAATTCCCTTCTGCCTACCCTTACTGAAACGCTTTTGCATATTCAGGAATAAGCCCATTTTGAACCAGAAACAACAGGTTAATTTTACTGACACTTCCTTATATTAGGCTCTTTCAGTTGACAAAGAACAAAAAGGTAAACAAGTTTGTTCGTTTTTTTTCTTCAGATAATGTTAGTTTTGATCAAGATTCACACAGAAGAACCAGGAAACATTGAAAAAGGCCTCAGCATGTACATAATCAGATCTCATGGGGAACTGGAACTCAACAAGAATTCAATCTACTCTAGATGCCCAACAACAATTCTGGCAGTAAATTATTCCCCCAACTCAGTTTCAATCTCTCTCTATAATTCTTTTTCTGCTTCTCTTTCTACTATTGACTGAGACTTGAGCTAACCGGCTTCTGTTTTCGCAGTCATTCCTGTATTATGGCTCTTGTTTACTGAAAACCTTTCATGACTTTTCTTCTGTGCTGCCATGTCGTCTGAGTCTCTCTGTTCTTTGTATCCAAGTTCTTCAAGAAAAACCATCTAGTCGGGCAAATAATTATAGTACAGCATAGAGTACCTACAATGAATGGATGTCTAAGTTTAGGACATACCTCAAAGGCTGTGTAGGTCATTGTAGAGTTGAGTGCCTTTGGTGTTGGCATAATGTGGTCTAAAGCTTAGTCATATGGGCATTAGAATCTAGCATCTTTGATTATGTAAAAGTCACTTATTTCTTTTATGAGCATTGAATTGTGAGTAGACAATTCAAGCAAGTTAATGAGTGATATGAACGAAAGAAATGACTAAGAGAAGGAGGAGGAAGAAGAGCAGGAACAAGTGGCTTGGGAAAAGTTTATTAAAGTAATACTTGGCATGCTTTTTATGTTTTATTCGAAACTGACAATAATATAACTTTCTAGGAAGAATTATTTTTTAGCTCTTGAAGAAACCAAGGTATTAAAATTGTCAATCACATTGCCAACCAAAAATACAGCATATAATAATCAAAATTAGAAATGTGATAATAGGTAGGGGCAGGCGCAGTGGCTCCCATCTGTAATCCTAGCACTTTGGGAGGCCGAGGCAGGCAGATCACCTGAGGTCAGGAGTTTGAGACCAGCCTGGCCAACATGACAGACCCTGTGTCTACTAAAAACACAAAAATTAGCTGGGCATGGTGGCACGTGCCTGTAATCCAAGCTACCAGGGAGGCTGAGGCAGGAGAATTGCTGGAACCTGGGAGGCAGAGGCTGCAGTGAGCCGAGATGGCACCACTCTGTTCCAGCCTGGGCAACAGGCGAGACTCCATCTCAAAAAAAAAAAAAAAAAAAAAAAAAAGAAATGTGATAATAAATATCAGCTCATTTGCTTGCCCTTCCACTCCAGAGGAAGTCAGGTATAACTACCCTGGGATCTCATAATTGAATCATCATAAGAGTATATAAGATCATTTTTCTCAAACCTCTTATTTTGCATTTGAAGATTAAGGTTAAGTAAATGGTCCAAGATCTCACAGCTAATTAGTGCTTAGGTGCTGCACCACATTATGAGGGAGAAGTTTAATGGTCTTGGAAAACATTTCCCCACCACTAGATTCTATGTTTCATCTAGGACACTGTGAGCAGCACTTCTGTGTGCATCTAGGGGAATCCTACCACTTTCAAGTGATTATTTCATTACTTAAAACCCTCAATCAACAGATCAAAGAAAGATTACAGAAGTCATTCAATTTCCTGACAAATGGCTGAGATAGCTATTTTCCTTTGGGTTTGAATGCTCAGATTCATTTATTCCTCCATGCTGTTTTTGTGATACTAAAGGAACTTTAAATTATGCCATTTTATATTTTTTCAGAGGATTTTGTATCACTGTTAAACACAGCACCAGCATCAATACCACTCATAATTATTCTTTTTTTTCTTCTGTCAGTATACTTCAAACACCATATGTGAGGCTTTGCAAAGACACGGGCAGGGCCTTCGTCCAGGAATCAGCAGCACTGACTGAAGATGTCACATCTTCTGATTGCCCATTATTACAGAAATTGTAATTCATGTCCTCCCAATTACAATCTTATAATTTTACCTTCCACAGAGATTATATCCAATATATCACAATAAGCCTGTCATTTAGAGCACAAGAAATTAAATCAGGCTGAGAAATCCTGGAGTGTAAATTATGTCCATTTAGGTATTTTACAGGTGCCCAGCTTAAGAGATAGATGTCTTAACCCTCTCCAGTTCATCCTTTTTTCATTCTTATGGCAGTGATTCCAGGCCCTTGAGAAAACAAAGCCAGTCTTTCTACCTGATTTTTGGGCACAATCCTAGAGAAAAAATAATATTATTTTCCATATCATTTCCTGACACCTCAAGCTGGGCAGAAGAGTAGTGCTTCGAGAGTTGAAAAGAAGCAGTATTAGAAACTCATTGCCAGGGAAAAAAAAGCAATCTAAACCTGTTAGAAAATAAAACAACAACAACAAAAAACCGTTTCACCCACCAACTGACCACTCCTGCAAGCAGCAGAGTTTAAAGTGCTTCAGAGAGCCATGCTAAGTTGGCAACAGTAAATTACTGGATTCAACTAAATTGTTGGTGTTCAGAGTCTCAGAGTAATCCCCTAGTCTCAGTCTTGCTTCACTTACTTTCATATTTTCGGTAAGTTATGGCCAACAATCACCTAATATGTTTTGACTGTCAAACTTATGCAATTGGTAATGATCCTTCCAAAATGGTTTCTGTGACCAGTGAAGCTTTCTCCCATAAACCATAGACTCAGAAAGGAAACAGGAGATGACCAAGGCATTTCGTGTTTGCATTTGTATTCATTTGTGTACAGACCCAAAATTCCTAATGGTGCATCCTTTCATTCTCTAAATGTCACTCTTAAATGCTATAGTAATGCATTTGATTCTGAATAATACCAAGGCATTAAAAATAAAACTCTTTTCCTTGTCATAGCATGGAATATAATTATATCAACTGTAGTCATTTAAGAATAAAGATATGGAGTTAGAAGGTCTAAAACCTAGGGACTAAGCCCATCTCTATCTCTATTCTACCCTTGTGGTAAGAAGACTGTAATATTGATATGGTTTCTCCATGCCCCCACCAAAATCTCATCTTGAATTGTAGTTCCCATAATCCTTATGTGTCATGGGAGGGACCCAGTCGGAGGTAATTGAATCATGGGAGCAGTTACCTCCATGCTGCTGTTTTTGTAATAGTGAGTGAGTTCTCATGAGATCTGATGGTTGACACATTTGCAGTCTGACAATGTAGTAGAAAAGAAATTTTTCAGGGGAGAAATTCAAGCTGGTTGCAGAAATTTGCATAAGTAACAAGGATCCAAATGCTAATTGCCAAAACAATGGGGAAAATGTCTCCAGGGCGTGTCACAGACCTTTGAGGCAACCCCTCCCATGACAGGCCCAGAGGCCTAGGAGGGAAAAATGATTTCCTGGGCTGGGTCCAGGGTCCCCCTACTGTGTGCAGCCTCGGCCCCTGCATCTAGCTGCTCCAGCAGTGGCTACAAGGGGCCAAGGTGCAGTTCAGACCATTGCTTCAGACAGTGCATGCCCCAAGCCTTGGAAGTTTCCATGTGGTTTTGGTCCTGTGGGTACATAGAAGACAAGAATTGAGGTTTGGGGACCTCCACATAGATTTCAGAGGATGTAGGGAAATGCATGGATGTCCAGGTGGAGATGTGCTGCTGGGTGGAGCCCTCATGGAGAACCTATGCTAGGGCAGTGCAGAAGGGAAATGTGTGGTTGGAGCCCCCACACAGAGTCCCCACTGGAACACTGCCTAGTGGAGCTGTGAGAAGAGGGCCACCATCCTCCAGACCCCAGAATGGTAGATCCACCAACAGCTTGCACCATGCACCTGGAAAATCCTCAGACAATGGCAACCCATGAAAGCAGCTGGGAGAGACACTGTACCCTACAAAGCCACAGGGGTGGAGCTGCCTGAGGCCATGGGAGCCCCCCTCTTTCATCAGCGTGATGTGAATGTGAGACACGGAGTCAAAGGAGATCATTTTGGAACTTTAAGGTTTAATGACTTCCCTATTTGATTTCAGACTTTCATGGGGCCTATAACCCCTTTGTTTTGGCCAATTTCTCCTGTTTGGAACAGGTGCATTTATGAATGTTTTACCCCCGTGGTATCTAGGAAGTAACTAACTTGCTTTTGATTTTACATGCTCATAGACAGAAGGGACTTGCCTTGTCTGAAATGAGATCTTGGACTTGGACTTAGGGTTAATGCTAGAATGAGCTAAGACTTAGGAAGACTGTTGGGAAGACATGATTGTATTTTGAAATGTGAGAACATGAGATTTGGAAAGGGCCAGGGGTGGAATGATATGATTTGTCTGTATTCCCACTCAAATCTCATCTTGAATTGTAGTCATGGGAGGGACCCAGTGAGAGGCAATTGAATCATGGGGGTAATTACCCTCATGCTGCTGTTTTCATGATAGTGAGTGAGTTCTCATGAGTCCTGATAGTTTTGTAAGGAGCTTCTCCCCCTTTGCTCAGCACTTCTCTCTCCTGTCTCCATGTGAAGAAGGGTGTGTTTGCTTCACATGATTGTAACTTTCCTGAGGCCTTCTCAGCTGTGCAGATTGTGAGTCAATTTAAACCTCTCTCCTTTATAAATTACAATTTATAGATTATTTCCCTATAGCAGTATGAGAATGGACTAATACAAATATTTAATAGGGGTAGCACTGCTCATCAGTGAGTAGTCCAGTAAGGCAATGTTTTTCAGGGAAGCCATAATGGTCAGAGGAAACCAGTGATGGGGAATCTGAAAAGCAAGAAGGCAGGGATTCAGTCTTGATCACTTGGATCATCAGGCAAGAAGGTATTTCTCACAAGCCAAGGTTCATGGACAAAATTTTCCTCAGGAAGATGTGGACTTGGTGGCAGGATTGTTTGAAGTGAATTTGTGCCAAAGAATGGACTGTGATAGTAATTGTAATAATAATAATGCCAGCATCATTGAAAGCTGGCAGATTTAAAACTTGTACTAGATGCCAAGTGCTTTGCTAAACATTCTTTCATGAACTAGTTAATTTTCCCACCAATTCTGTGGCTATTGTTATTGATATTCCAAAAATAAGGAGATTAAGGTCTAGAGAAGAGACTTGATCAAATTCACACTACTCATTTGCACTTTTTCCTACTGTTTCAAGTATCTTCTATTGGCTTTGTGGATACACTCTGCATCCTTCTCCACCTTACTCTTGCTGACAGGAGGGGATTAGAGGGGAGTTAGGAGAAGGAAGGAGGGGAATGAGATCAAAGTATATATTCAGCCACATCACTCCCTAAAGGTTCATTTCAGGCTGCCCAAGTCTCTTCTCTCGGAGTGTCTAATACTTCAGCACATGATGGGGATACAGTCTCCAGCTCATGTAAAATGCCTAGCTGTCATACTGTAGTAAGAGTAGAGATATAGCTAACTATAAGGAGGCTTGAGGAAGATATCCAGAATGCAGGGCAAAACCTTCTTGAATCTCGTTTGCCTATGATTACAGACCTGGTTGAGCTGAATCTGCATGGCAGATGAAGTCAACAGGCTTCATCTGTGAAGCCAGCAGAGCCTCGTGGACCCAGGTAAGACTCAATAGTCATTATTCCTCTTATTTTTTTGGCATTGTGAGAGTTTAATTCTTTTAGTAGGGAAAAAAACAATTTTTCCTCTTCTTAATCATTCTTGTATCTAGTTGTTGTGAGGTCATCATAATACAATGTGGTTTCTCCTAGGAACTTTGAAATGAGGAAAATCTATTTGCTCTGTTCGCTATGAGAGTCACATTTTTACATCAATAGAGCTACACAAAGGAGTCTAGCTTCCAGTCCTACAAGACTTGATATAATCCAATGAAATATATTAACAAAGACTATTTTTAAAATGAATGAATCTATCAAAAAAAAGTACTAAGAACCTCCAGAAAAAATAAAAAGGGTTAGGGAGGTAAACAGGAAAGACCCATGCTGGCACAGTCTGGTGAGTGGAGAAGACCTTTGGCCAATGACTTTGACTATATCTGCTCTTTTATCAAAATTATCCTTTATAGGAGATGGTGGTTGTATTTGAATGACCAATTTTCAGTTGTATTTTCATCCAACAACATTTTATTATAATTGGATTTCCCATATATTTTGTCTTCAGGGAGATAATGCATTGGATAGAAATAAGGAAATTGAATCAAATAGATTTTATACTAAAATTAATCAGTTGTCACTCAGTCATCAGTTTTGTGTGTAGTTAATGTGAATCTGTGTCTGAGAGACAGATCACTTTATTTGTGCTGACAAATAAGGCTTCACATTCTTCAAGGGTAAGGGCCAGATTTTCTGTCTTAGAAAAATTATTAAGTTAATGTCATCCTGAAAAACATCTTGGGAGGAGAATATGCTGGCATGCCACAGAGGATGAAGAGGGAATACCTCCCCTCTACAATACTCTGGATTTTGGCATTTTATTTATTTTTTAAAAAATATTAAATATTTCAAATGTGTCAGGCACTTTGCTTTGTACCAGTGACATTAGTAACATAATGATGATTAAGACACAGTCCTGGCCACCAAGGAGCTTAGAGTCTAGTGAGGTAACAAGCAAGAAAAGCTTCTTTTGTCCTAATTTCGACTCAACTGTGATTGCAAACACAAATTTAGATGCACGAGATGCTCTGAGACCTGTGTGGATAAGTTGCTTAGAGAAACACCTCTTGGTTCATAAAAAATGCTTGTTTGACAAGCTTCTTTTGTAACTAGTATCTAGTTTTGCAGAATATAGGAGCCATCTCTACCTGCTTCCTTAGACTTGAATTTCCAGAACTTGCCAGGTTTCCTGGACACCTAACCTGGGACTGGGAATTAGTTCCCACCTCGTTCTATCCACAGCTGAGCATTATCCTTGCCTTCTCCTATACTCAGGCCATAGCAGATCCACAGATATTCTCTTTTCCTTGAGAATAGGCCAGAATAATATTTTAACTTTCATCTTATTATTATTGTTATGTGAAAATAAAAAAACAAATTGTTTTTCTTAATGATTCCATTCATTAATCCATCCTTTTCATTAATCCATTCATTCATTCCATTAATTAATCCAATCTATGCTCTTTATGAGCTGGTATGAGCAAGATTCATCAGTCCTTTCCCTTTACTGCTTTATTCTAGAAAAAAGAGATAAGCCACATATTATAATTGTATGCAAGGTATTTGTACAAAGTTCCGTATGGGAATGTTGGGGCATTAAGGTGTTTGTGGAATAGGTAGTATTGAGACAGATCCTGAAGGGTGAAACATGCTTTAAAGGCAGAGACAGAAATAACTCAGTAAAAGGCAACTGTAGTTATAAGGAAGAGGAAAGAATGTTAATCTTGAAGCTCCTATTTCAGCTCTTCCAATTATCATCTATATAACCTTAGAAAGGTCAATTTATGTCTTTAAAGTTGGCATTTTTCATCATGAGTAAAATGTGATTAAAAATTCACATCATCGTAAGAATTACATGTAACAACATATGTTAAAGTTTCACGGAAACTTTTGGTGCTATGAGATTAAATTGTATACCATCGTTCATCATAAAATGAATGGAATGCTCAAGGGAGTAGTGGGATGTATCCTAGGAACTGCAGGTGTTTGGGCCATGAATTCTGTTTAGATATTTATACCTTTTCTCATTTGAGTGACCTTAGAAAAGTGACTTATCTTTTTTTTATTTTCTGTAATTATTCAGCTGAAAAATGGGAATACTCTTTTTTCACTTCCTAGTATTATAGAGACACTGTAATTACTAAAATTAGATTATATTATAAAATGCAATCAGCTTTTGGAAGAGAAGAGGTCATGTAAATAAGCTCAACTAAGTACATGTTTCAGCAAAGAAATACCACTGTAAAAAGGAAAAAGGTTCATTTTAGTGTGCTACTTTTTCTTCTACTTGGAAAATAGGAAATGCCTGACAAAGTTCTGGAAACGGCGGCAGGCTAAGAAAATGCATTAAAAATTTGATATCTAGTAGGTGACTGTCTCTCTTTAAAAATTAATTGTCAGCTTGGTTTTTAAAAATTGCTGCATTCCAATACTTGATTCTGCTTAATTACCACCACAGTCATTTGGGTGTCTGGGCATAAATTTTATTTTAACAAAAAGCATCAGCCTTATTTGGGAATGACTTTTATTTCAAAACCGAATTCCTAATGCAAATGTCTGAAAGAAGCCTCTATAAAACCCAACGGCATGCACAGGAGTTATGTCTTCATAACGTAAACACAGCCTAAAATTGCAGTAAATATATAAACATAAGAATTTTAGAACAGTCATTTGTAAATGATCACATAATTTCTAATGCTTCATCCTTTTGTTTTCTAAAAGCTGAATTTAAATTCTGCTTAATCTGTTTTGCTGACAGTTGGGGGTGTTGTGTGACACCTACAGAAGAGGTATTTTCTTCAGTATTGCCATTATGAGTAACATCTTGGTATATAAAAAATGCCATGAGCAATGCTAATTTCAAAGGCTTCTGAGCCAACATCAACATTGCTGACACCATGGCATTATGTATACCAAACCTAATCACTCTAGTAATATGATGCCTCAGTAAATCTGTGAACATTAACATACAGTCCCATCAGCTTAGCACTGCCTCATGCTACAGTATATTCACACAGAAACACGCTGGTTCCGGAGCAGAACAGCTCATGCATAAATACGTACAATGTAGCTGTCTATTAGTCATAAACACTGCTAATATGATACTTTTTCAATCTTACCTATCCCGAGATTTTGTAAATGCCATTTCAAAAACAAAAGCATCCATTTTGAAGAAGATGATTTGCTTTCTTCACGACATGAGACATATACCCTGACTTTAGAAAATATTAGCAATTCAATTTTAAATGTATAAACAAATTAACAAAGTGGTAATTATTTCCTTTCTAGCATGATTATTTGCATGGAGGAGGAAATCCCTGTAAAACTCAAAGTTTCTTTGGAAACATGTATAAAATAAGATTTATTCATGAGTATTCAGAAACATGAAAACATTGGCACCAGGAGTCTTCCAACCGGTTTGGTAACAATAAGTGGCATGCAATATACACACCTAGAATTCTTGAAAATCTAAAATAATTCATCTTTGCTTTGTTCAAGTTGTCAATGGATGAGAAGACAGATATATGCTAGCATAGAAATAGATAATCATAATAAAACAAAAAATGAATAAGTAACAATTATGATGCTCACAAAGAATTTAACAGTGTTCTGATCTTTGGATCAAAAGGCAACGCAAATAAAAATCAACTGAATACATGTTTTCCTAAAGGAGTCAACATTTCTTGTAGAATCTAATGGGATAGAGCCCACTAAATGTATTTTTTGGGACAAAGTCATCTTTGAAGGGATTTTCTGCTATGTTCTATAACTTTCAGCAGATAGAAGTCAGTCAATATTACTTTGATGGTAAAACATTGGTAGTTCAAAACAATTCTGTCTTTGTTTTGGGGATAAACAGAGTCTTTCATCGTTGAAGGTTTAATAATGAGTAAACTTTCCTGGAACCAAGTCCTGAAAGGAAATTAACCTGGGGCTTTGCTGACTTATTTTCCCAAATCACGTGATATAATACTTTAGTAAGGACATTTTTGAAAACAATGTGGAAGCATTGAGCAGAACCATCTGAAAGGGGTCCCAAAGGCTGAGTCTGAGTTGACTGGACAGTAAGGCAGCAGGGAGACTGCCTTCTTTCTCTTCAGGTGGGAAGGGTGACATTGCGTCCAAGCTCAACCTCCCATAGCATTAATGAATCCTTTACTCTGCCAGCATCTTACACGCCACAAAGTTTCCGGTTGTTGAGCAGCTAGCCTTCTCAGACAGCTCCTGTAAACAGCTGATACCCACATCCCAACTCCTGGTGTCACGAAGCTGATGTATTCCTGCTTTGACAAAGCTCTTTCTCATTCTGGACCTTTAAGTAGGGAAACTCTCCCCATTCTCAAATTCTAATTCCGCATTGCAACACAGGATGAGTTAAGAAATTTTTCCAACGCCAGACACAAGAAGTAGCAGCACTGAAGCAATTCTCCTGGCATAAAAGGCAAAGTGAATCTTTGATGCTTTTGGTAAAGTCCCTAGGTGATGGTATTTATAAAACATTTGAAGCATAAGAATTCCATGAATTTCTAGGGCACTTAATTGTGCTATAAAAGGTGAAACTAGCATCAAATTATATTTAGGTTGCTGATTAGGCAACTTTGGTAATTAATTTCTGGAAAGAAAACACTTTACAATAAAGCAATCTATAACTAAGTAATGTTATATTTAGGCTAGTAATAGGAAACTTTCTTTTTCTTTCTTTCTTTTTTTTTTTTTTTTTGAGACGGAGTCTGGCTCTGTTGCCGAGGCTGGAGTGCAATAATGGCACGATCTCGGCTCACTGCAAGCTCTGCCTCCTGGGTTGACGCCATTCTCCTGCCTCAGCCTCCCGAGTAGCTGGGACTACAGGAGCCCGCCACCAAGCCCGACTAATTATTATATGTTTTTAGTAGAGACAGGGTTTCACCGTGTTAGCCAGGATGGTCTCGATCTCCTGACCTGGTGATCCACCCGCCTCGGACTCCCAAAGTGCTGGGATTACAGGCGTGAGCCACCGCGCCTGGCCGTAATAGGGAACTTTCAAATGGGGAAGAAAGTGGGGAGGATTTTCTTATGTACCCAGGAAGTCCAATGCAGTCACAAACTGTGGCACAGTTCCAGTTTTACCAGCCAGAAGAACCCAGGAACAGATTAGAGAAGAAAGGAAGACATTTATAAAGATAGGCAACTGAAAGGATTGGCTCAAAGAACGCTTTAGCATGTTGATGTGGCAGTTTTTACAGTCATGGCAAATGATTAATTTCAGGTTCTGATAGTTTGTCATTTTAAAAACAAGTTCAGGGGCAGAATTTTCTTCAGAAAGACATGCATAATTTTCACTGACATTCTCTTGCAATAGGTTCCCTCTAGTTAGGAAATTTATATGGAGTATAATCTAATTGTAGCGAGATAAAACTACCTTGTGATGTATCCATTAATATGCCAATGCATATTTGTGTTATTTGAAACTTAGAATTCAATGACTCCTCAAGTTGAGTCCTTTTCTCTGAGGTCTTTACTGCCCTTCTTAGTGGTTGCATTAATGATGACTCATCCCCTTTAAGTGATTATGAGAATGGCAGAGAAAGCTAAGAGGCAAAATGTAAAGCTCTCTTGATTTCAACAGTATGCAAATAATTTCATATATAATGGACTCCCTATGTATTGTCCTTTGTTCCCTGTACTCCATGATTTGCTGCCCCATTTATTTTTTTTAAAGTAAAATAAAGTCAATAGTGAAAACTAAATGCAAGTAGGTCCTTACAAAATTAAGTTGCACAATGAAGAGAATAAAAATAAAAAAATTCCAGGCTTATGTTTACGTATTTGGTGAAATAATGTAACTAGAGCAGGGAATTCCTGCCCAATCAAGAAGATTTACGATTGTTTCATGAAACAGCTTTATAGATGGTTAGCATAGTTCAGACTAAAGCATTCACCTTTATCTTGCATGGACAATAAGTGCTAAATGATACAAGGTCCAAATTTGCTTTTTCACAATCCAAATTCACTGAAATATTTGATTACCAAAGCTCCACTTAATTTTGTGTTGGCGGGAAACAGAAGAGGAAGATGAAGCTTTTCAGAACAAAAATCCATCTGCCACCAATAATAGCCTTTGTGTTTAAAAAGCAGTCAGTGACAACATGACTTTTTCTCTATATACTAGGTTTGTATTTTTGCTTGTTGGGAAGAATGGCATTTAAAAAATTAACATATTATCAGAACGTGATGCAATGAAATTAAATTATATGGACTTCTTTAGGAGATAAGAGAAAAATATAATATGTTCAATGTAGGACCTCCCAACCTTGATCACATCCTATGTTTCAAATATAAATTAAAAGATTTTGGTGATATTTAGCTTTGTAGTAATAATGACTGGAAATGTTAACATCAATAACTTATTGCTGTATAAACCACATTTGAAAAAATATCTCTTTGAGACAATATTACTTTGGCTGTTAATTCAAATGAGCAGGAACAAATGAGGCATTTATGCAATAATTTTTTTCTTAAATCAAGCTAAATTTCATTAAGAAATGATTCCTCCAAAATGAGCTTTCTACAATTAAAAATAACTTAGACTAGAGATAATTTATTTGACAAAAATATATTCTATTTTCACTTATACATTATATGAAACAAAAATAAATTTGCTGTTAACCCTCCTTCACTCATAACAGAAGCAAATTACATCTAATTAATGGAAATATTTTTTCTTCCAAGAAGTTTCAACCATCAAACAAGGGGGTAGAAAAGTGAAACCTAAATCTGTTTGATTAAAAGAAAAAAAAAAAAAAAAGAATTTCCTCCCCATCTTATGATGCTCATCCCATATACATTTTTTTCCACTATAACTGCAATTTGGCTCTCAGCTGTTTTCAAGTCAAAATTAGAGAAACTTGACTATGTTACTTTAAATCAAATACAAGGACTGAGTGATTCAGTGGATTAAATCAAGGACAGGAAACTGGGTAATTGCAGTACTAATCTCAGCTTTGCCTAATTATCCATGACCTCTTGGCAGTGATATTGTCCCTTGTGGGTTGGTGAGGAGTGTTCCTCTACCTCCTATCTGTAGCTGTTGCTGCTTAGAAAACAATGAATATCCTTTTCCCAATTGGAATATCTGAATTTTATTAAATTATGTTGGCACCTTTGTTGTAATCACTTGATTTATATGTGTCAGCCTATTTTTAAACTCTGTATTCTTTTCCATTGGTCTGTATTCCTGCCTTTATGCTAATACCACAGTCTTCATTATCATGTCTTTAAAATCCAATAAATCATCCAATTTTGTTCTTTCTCAAAATTATTTTGCCTATTCTAGGTTTTTATATTTCTAGATGAATTTTAGAATCAACTTGTCAATATCTGAAAAATAAAAAGCCTGTTGGGATTATGTTTGTGATTGTGTTGAATGTATAGATCAGTTTGGCGAGAATGGCCATCCTAATAATATTGAGCTGATTAATCCATGAACAAGTTGTATTTTATTTTATTTAGATATTTACTTTCACTCTGCAATGTTGTGCAGTTTTTACAGTAGGGTTTACAAATATCTTTTATCAAATTGACCCCTAAATATTTTGTATTTTGGATGATGTTGTTTTTAAATTTCAAATTTCAGATATTTATTGCTGGTCTGTAGAATATAGTTGATTGTTTTATATTGGACTTTCATATTGTAAACTCTAAATTTATTTATTAACGTAGTACTTTTTCTGAGACTTTCAAAAAGGATTTTCCTCGTAGATAATCATACTTTATTACTTCTTGGTTTTCAACATGCATACTTTATTTTTTCTTGCCTTGTTACATAGATAAGGCCTCCAATACAATGAAATGATGCTTTTGCCTTTGTTCCTAATCTGAAGAGAAAGGAGTTATTCTTCCACTATTAAGTTTTATGTTACTTGATGACCTTTTAGAAAATGTTCTTTATTAGATGAGAAAGTTTCTTTCTACTTTTTTTTAATCAGCGGGTTTGGATATTTACTCTGATATGGTTGGGCTCTGTGGCCCCACCCAAATCTCACCTTAAATTGTGATTTTCATAATCCCCACGTGTCAAGGGTTGGACCAGGTGGAGGTAATTGAATCATGGGGGCAGTTCCCCCATGCTGTTCTCGTGATGTGAGTGAGTTCTCACAAGATCTGATAAGGGCCTCTTTCCCCTTGGCTGGGCACTTCTCCCTATTGCCTTGGGAAGAAGATGCCTTGCTTCCCCTTTGCTTTCTGCCATGATTGTTAGTTTCGTGAGGCCTCCCCAGCCATGCTGAACCGTGAGTCAATTAAACCTCTTTACTTTATAAATTACCCAGTATCAGGCAGTACTTTAGAGCAGTGTGAAAATGGACTAATACAATTCAAATGCTTTTTCCGGATCTTTTGAAATTATCATATGATATATCCTCATTCTGTAAGTATGACAAATTATATTAATTAATTTTTAAGATGTAAAACCAACTTTGCATTCTTTGTCATGGTGTATTATCCTTTATATTTATATTGCTGAAATTGATTTTCTACTACTTTTGAGAATTTTTGTGTCTTCGTTATGACACAAAAGTTTTCTTTTCTTATAATATCTCTTAAAGTTTTGGCATAAAGTTAATGCTGACTTCATAAAATGATGTGGGATTTTTCTCTGCCTGTCTTTTAAACAAAAATTTGGGTAAAATCAGTATTATTTTTTCCTTAAATTTCCTATTTAATCTAAGTTATCAAATGTACTATCATAAAATTGTTCATATTATCTTGTTATCCATTTAATGTCTATACGAGTGAAAGATATCTGTTTTTATTCTTGATGATTGATCATTTGTGGCTTTCTCCCTTAACACTGTGAGTTTATCAGTTTTACTATTATTTGCCAAGAACAAACTTTTCACTTTTAAAATTTTCTATTATGTTTGCTTTCTGTTTATTTGAGTTCTATTCTTGTCTTTGTTTCTTTCCTCTCATTTATGGATTTCATTTTTTTTCTAGCATCTTAATATGAAATATTAGATCACTTTAAATCATTTTATCTAATAGAGGTATTTAAAACTATAATTTTTCTTCTAAATGCTGATATAGGTGCTATTTTTCATCATCCTTCAGTTTGAAGTTTTCTTTAATTTCCTTTGTAATTTCTGCTTTGGTTTATGGGTTATGTAGAAGTGTATAATTTAAGTTCCAAGTAATTTGGAATCGTTTTCTATATATCTTATTGTTTTGATTAAGTATTTTATTTTAATGGTCAGGGAACATATTTGATGACTGAAGTCTCTTGAAATATATTCAGAAATATTTTATTGTCCAGCATATGAGTCTTCTTGGTGAGTGTGAGTAATTGCAGCTCTCCAAAATTCATATGCTGAAATGCTAACTCTTAGTGTGATGGTATTTGGAGGTGGGACCTTTGGGAGGTGATAATTAGGTCATGAGGACGGAGCCTCCCCTAATGGAATTAGTGCCTTAAAAATAGTTCCCAGAGAGCAGGGCGCGGTGGCTCACGCCTGTAATCCCAGCACTTTGGAAGGCAAAGGCGGGCGGATCACGAGGTCAGGAAATCGAGACCATCCTGGCTAACACGATGAAACCCCGTCTTTACTAAAAAAATAGAAAAAATTAGCAGGGCGTGGTGGTGGGCGCCTGTAGTCCCAGCTACTCTGGAGACTGAGGCAGGAGAATGGCATGAACCCGGGAGGCGGAGCTTGCAGTGAGCCGAGATGGCGCCACTGTACTCCAGCCTGGGGGACAGAGCGAGACTCCGTCTCAAAAAAAAAAAAAAAAAAAAAAAAAAAAAAAAAAAAAAAAATTCCCAGAGAGCTCACTTGTGCCTTCTGCCATGTGAGGGGACAAAGAGAAGATGGTGCTCTCTGAACTAACAAGTGGGCTGTTGCCAGACACAGAATTTGCTGGCACTTTGATCTTAGACTTCACAGCTTCCATTACTGCACGAAGTGAATTTCTGTTGCTCATAAGCCACAAAGTCTATGGTAATCTGCTATGGCAGTCCAAACAGACTAAGACAGTTGTATATTAAGGAATTTATCACAAAAAAGTAGTATTTTATATTTACCTCTTTATCTACCATTTATAGTGCTATTCCTTTCTTCTTATTGATTTGCGTTTTTTCCTATCATTGTTTTCCTTCATTCTGGAGAATATACTTTTATATATATATTTTATATATATTATAATGTGAAATATATAAATATATTTTACATGTATATTTTTATATAAAATATATTTTCCATAATATATTATTTTATTTTATATAATATAAAATATATTTTACATATAAATGTGAAATATATGGATATAAGAATATTTTATGTTTATATATTTATATTTATGTCACATATATATACTTTTTTTGTTTTTGTTTTTGAGACGGAGTTTTGCTCTTGTTACCCAGGCTGGAGTGCAATTGCACAATCTTGGCTCACTGCAACCTCTGCCTCCTGGATTCAAGCAATTCTCCTGCCTCAGCCTACTTACTGAGTACCTGGGATTACAGCCATGCGCTGCCACGCCTGGCTAATTTTTTGTATTTAGTAGAGACGGCTTTCACCATATTAGTCAGGCTGGTCTGGAACTCCTGACCTCAGGTGATCCACCTGCCTCGGCCTCCCAAAGTGCTGGGATTACAGGCATGAGCCACTATGCCCAGCCCTTTTATATTTCTTATTGTAAAGTCCTACTGATAATAGATTTAATTTATATTGAAATGTATTTATTCCATTATTGTTTCTGAAGGATATTTTCACTGGACACAGAATTTTGAATTGATAGTGTCTTTTTTCCTCTGAGTGTTTAAAAAATATCCTTCCATTATCTTCTGATTTTCATATTTCTTTTGAAAAATTATCTAAAATTTGTATCATTGTCAGCTGTCAAGTACATTGGTTTCTCTCTGCATGCATATAAAGTTTCTCTTTTCTCTGTTTTCGAGAGTTTGTATTAGCTTTTTAGTAGCTTATGATGTATGTGGGTACTTTCTTTGTATTTATTCTATTTTGCATTTGCTGAACTTATAGGTCTATAAGTCAATGTTTGTTTGTTTTTTCCATCAAAATTGGGAATAATTTGGCCATTATTTCCTCAGACACTTTTTCCTACATTCACAATCTACTGCTGAGATTCAAATTAAATATCTGCTAGACCATATGTATATATTATTCAAAGGTAAGTATTGCTCTGTTCCGTTTTCTTCAATCTTTTTCTTACTGTTTTTGAGATTGGATAATTTCTATAGACCTATTATCAAATTTTCTAAGTTCCTCTTCAAGATCTCCCATCTGCTGATACTCAGGAATTTTTTAAAAGAGTTTCATTTACTTTTCAGTTTTAGAATTTCAATTTGCTCCTTTAATTTTTTGGTTTTAAATTTCCATTTTGTTGCAAAGGATCCCTTTCAGTATACTAATTAATGTTATATATTTCTGTAATTCTTTGAACATCTTGTCCTTGAATTCTTAGAAAGTATTTATAATAGCTCCTTTAGCATCTTTGTTAAAGTTGACATTATGCCTATTACAGGGCTGATTTCTATTAACTGCTTTATTGCATTAGTATCACATTTTCCTATTTCTTTGAATATCTCACAAATTATTACTGTGTACTACACATTTTGGATAATGGATTGTAAAGAATATAAATTATTCTGTCTTACTCTAAGTGTCCTGGTGTTCATTCTAGCAAAAAAGGTAATTATTTGTTAAATGGCTGGAATTTGTGTAAACATGGTTTTCACTTGGTTAGTGTAGATCTCACAACAGTGTAACATGTTTCCCAGGTCACTCCAACTTGCCAGAATTCAAATTCTTCCAAATTATATATCTTCTGAAACTTTTGACATGGCTTAGATTTTGGTTTTATTGGGCAGGTATAGAGTAGTCTGTCTTAAACCTCACAGTGTCTCAGCTGAATTTCCAGGGTGCTTGAAGTGTTTGAGAGACTTTCTTGGCCAAACTCCGTCTTCTAGCAATATTCAGTCTCTTATTTCAAGCTCTGAAGCATGCAGCAGCTGTTGTCTGTTAAGTTTGATGAGATCTCAGCTTGCACATGTGCAACTCATCCCTTAATGAAAGACTTGCCTGGAACCTCCGAACAGACTTTTGCCCATCCTCTGCTTCTTCCTCCTGATGCTCTGAAGATACTACTAAGCTGAAGAGGTAAAAATCAGGGTGTTGGGTAGCTGAAGCAGTTGTCATATTCTCTCTGGACTCCAGCTCACTGTGCCATGGTCACGAAATTGTTAGTAGGCAGAAAACTGGGGTTATCATAGGACTTATCTCATGGGCTTTCCCTTTCCTCAAGGTTTGAAGTATTGCACTTCATGTTATCCAATCTAAAAACAGTGGCCTCATACATTTTGTCCAGCTTTATAATTATTCATGTTAGAGGAATTGACTGGTATTAGTTATATCATCATATTTGGAAGCAAAATTCTTCTGTTTAATTATTAAAAAGAATGTAGTATTCAAGCCCAAATCTCTAAGGATATATTTAAAAATCTTGTTTTCCTTGCTCTATTAACTGTGGTTATCTCAGTTATAAGTTATTCTCTTTGTTAAATTTGTTTTCTTCTTTCATGGCATTGCTGTTTCTCAAATTGTGATTCTTGATTGGATGTGCATATCAATCAAAATCATAACAAGAAATCTATAGCATGGTCAAAATCAGAGGAAAGTTAATTTACAAAGATGTGGGAGTAGGGAAATGTCAGGATTATTTTGTTTAGTCTAAACAGAACAAGTCAGTCTCTATAATGATACCTGTAAGACATTAAACATGGGAATTGTTGCCTACATTTTCTGCCAGGCATAGCAAAGAAGAATTGGATCAGTATTTATAGACAATAAGAGAGAGAAAGGGACAGACAGGCAGACAGACATGGAGAGAGACAGAGACGAAGAAAAACATGAAAAAGATAGATACAGAGAGAAAGATAGAAAAAAAACTTCTTGTTGTGTTTAACAATCTGGCTTTAATTGTTCTAGCATCCATGTATTTCTTGCTATTTGTTCGTTGAGTGCCATTGCTGGTGATAACCAACAAATTCTCCTCTTTTTCCCTCAGTTAGTTTAATCTGGTTTCTATCACTTGACAGAAAAAGAATCCTAATGAATACTGCCAAAAAATGATGAGGAAAATGAAAGCTGATTCAAAATAATTTGTTTAATGTAAATAGAGCAACCTAAATTTTGCTGGTTAGATAAATTTTTTTAAAGGACTTACACCCCTGGTTCTTACCATTTTACTTAATGGTAAGAAGATTAAGAATGTCTTTTACATTTTTAAATGTTTTCCTATACCCACCAAAAAGGAAATGATATCTGAGTGTTTGTATGATATAAGTCCCACCTTTCCGATTTTGTTTCCTTTGTATTTTTTAGATTTTAATCAACTAAATTGGAATGAAAGGTATTATTAGATATGCTAGTTTACCAACTAAGCTTTCACTGGATATTTTACATCATGTGTACTATGGTCCAAGGCTTCGGTTGATTAAAGTCTTCAAATGCTTCACATGCTTTAGATACTTATTTTTAAAATGACTTCACTAATAATCTTAGGCAAAATGTCAATGTCTCAGTTATTTTAAAAAATATCATTTTATTACTACTTATGGAATAAAGGAGTTGAGGTGGTTAATGATTACCAAATCTATCACTATTAATGGAACAAAGGACTTGCTATTTTCTTTTCAGGAGTTGAAGGTGATTAATTATTACATTACCTATCTTCATACAAAATAATTGAAACTTGGAGTAGAAGCTGCCACATCAGCCATTGAACAGCTTCCACTGAGTTTTAAAAGGAATTATGTTTGTTAACATAAGAAAGGTGTAGCCTATTCACATTTAACACTAACTAATTAGTTATGGTCAAATAAAAACATACACAAGTTAAAGCCATAAATGTAACGCTCTGTTCTTTTTAATTTTTTATTTATATTGTTTATATTAACAGGATATGACAATGAGATGAAAGGATGCATTAAACAAGACAGAGTCAAATTTTATAGCTTGGCTAGGGGAAGGAAAACACTAGAGTTTTTAAAATAAGACTTACAATGAATGTTTACGGAACTGGATTCAGGCAAGGCTGTTAAGTAACTGTACGCCTTTAACTCACCAAAGGCAAATAAATAATTTTATCCATCCTGGTGAAAAACTAGCTGATCCGAAAATATTTTCAAATCATTTATTACTCATGAATTTAATCAGAAAATTAGTATATATTGGGGTTTCTGGTGGCTAATTGGTGTCTCAGATAGTTTGGGGGGGTAAGCAGGGAACTCGAGACTGTACGTTAGCAGGGAAACAAGTATGGTTTCAAAATGTTAAGGTTTGGGGATTATGTGAGATGTGCAACTGATACACCCATGTTTCCCAGCAGTATGTCCTCCTTCTCTAAAGCATTTTTATTTCTTCCTATTTTGTCACACATTATTGGCCACTGAGAACAAAAGCATCTCTCTGAAAGACATGTATTTAGGAAAAGTCTGCATAAAACAAGTTCATCCAAGCATATTTTGCTATTTGCTCCCAAGACAATTTTTTCCACTTTGTTTTGATTATCTGGCTTCACTTGCTGTCAGCTTCAGTGCTAGATTTTTGGTTGCCTTGTACAAACCTTGTGTGTGTGTGTGAGTGTGTTTGTGTGTGTGTATGATGGGGTATGTAGAGGGTCGTGTCGAGATGAGAAAAGAATGATTACAGGATAATAAACTACATTTTATTGAGGAAGTATAAAGTGCCAAATCCTAGGGTAGTTTCACAGTTACTAACGCCTTCTCTCATCAAGTCATGACTAACCAAAGCCAGAAAATTTTCCACCTGAGCACAAGCTACCTCAAACTCAAGTAACCCTATGTCTTTCTACCATTCACCACAGTCATTTGTTACTGGACCCCATCAGTCCTTACCTTAGTGTGGTGGACAAAGGCTGCAAATCTGCCTTGCATAGTTGCCTTTCTTTTGGTGGACAACCTTTGAGAATAGGCTTCAGTTTAAACCTGGAAACTTCACAGTATGAATCAGTTATGAACAGGATCTTCATCTCCAGTCTTTCTGTGTTGTTAGAATTTGGCTACCATAATTTTCTGATATAAGTCTCAGAGGCTTACCATGGGGTTTAGCAAGAACTTTGATAACTAGTGCTTTTTAAGGGCATTGGAACTACAACTTTTTTTCTTTTTTTTTGTTCTTATAAATGACCACTGGATGGGCTTCCACCCCTATTAGGAGTTAGAAGTAACAAATGAACCAGTCATTAAATGGTTCAATGAGCCATTTGGCTCTGAGCTCAAATGGCTTGACTATGATTTTTGCAGAAAAGAGTGAGTGAAAACCAGGTTCAGGACAATAGTTGAAACTTCAAAGGATAATGTCATGGCAAGGCTGGAAGGGAGCCTGAAATAGAGGAAAAGTCTCCGAGAGTTTAAACCACATTAGTTCCGAATCATATTATTGGTGCTATTCAGAAAAAGGCCTCTCTCCTCTTCATACTTTTCTATCACAAATTCATTATGGGACAGTCTTGCTTGTAAGACATAATTATGCCTTTTTCTTCTTTTGTTTTCCTTCCTTTCTGCATTCTAACGATCAAGGCATGGCCACTCTTCTTTGACTATGTTTATGTTATTTGTATGAGTTATCTTCGGGCATCCGGCCGCACTTCAATTCTCTGTATAACACAAGGCCACATAGAGGCATTTTCCCTGGGCACTGTTATCCTCTCCTCAAGGGGGTCTTGATTGCACCTCAGTTGACCAGCTTGTCTCTCCCAGAAGCATGTGTTATTTAGAATCATTCAATAGCATTTTTGATATTCTCCTGTGAGCCTGGCTCTATGCTATGACATGGGGTTATCTCAGTGGAGAATAAGCCAGGGCTTTTCACCCCTTTTCTTACCACTTAGACATAGCTGGTCTGCTCCCTCACCAAGTAAAACCAATCTGCCTAAGGTATGCAAAAAGGACTTTTTTTTTTTTTTTTTTTTTTTGAGACGGAGTCTCGCTCTGTCGCCCAGGCTGGAGTGCAGTTCACTGCAAGCTCCGCCTCCCGGGTTCACGCCATACTCCTGCCTCAGCCTCCAGAGTAGCTGGGACTACAGGCGCCCGCCACCACGCCTGACTAATTTTTTCTATTTTTTTGGTAGAGACAGGGTTTCACCGTGTTAGCCAGGATGGTCTCGATCTCCTGACCTCGTGATCCGCCTGCCTCGGCCTCCCGAAGTCCTGGGATTACAGGCATGAGCCACCGAGCCCGGCCAAAAAGGACTATTCTTTTCTTAATTCTGTCTGTACGCTTCTACAAGTTCTCATTTCCCTGACTTTCTAAAGCCCTGGTTCCTTACTTGGCTTTCAATATCTGTGACTGGCACCCTACTTTGTTTGCCAAAATTTGCCAACATCCTCTTTTTCTCTATCAACCTTGCTCTGCACGCTACCTTGATTGTGGTATTACTGGCAGTTTCTGGTTAAAATTATCCTCAAGAGTCTTCTCTGTAGGGGAGAGAAAATGAAGAGTGACTATGTGTAGCTCAGGAGAAAGAAGGAACCAATATTTGCAATCATTTTGTGTCAAACACAGTAATAGGTACCTCCACTCATTTCATTTCAGTTTGTAGCAGAAGTATACAAAATATACACTGCCAAGTGAAAGATGCTTTAATAAAAAGCATAAAGAGGTAACATAACAGAGAGTGGTTTACACTGTCTGGACAACAAGGTAGGATGGCTAGATATTCTGTATCCATGTGGTGAGTGTTAACCTTATGACACATGAACATGTAGGTATAGGGTGCCCACTTGTCTTCTAATACCTCCAGTCCACCCTACACATGGAAGCCAGAGAGTATCAACCCTCAGTGACTTCCCACTAGACTTAGTCTCTCACATTTTTCTAATGGTGGACAGGGATATAGATTTGGCGTATCCTTCCAAAATTATTTCTGGCCACCTTTCATCCACTTACTTTACTCCAACCATATTGGCCTTCTGGATTCTCAAAACTACCAGGTGTTTTTCAGCCTGCAAGTCTTTACACGTGCCTCTGTTCAGGGTGTCCTCCCCTCACCCTTCCTCAAAGAATAGATGCACTTGTGAAATAGTGCTTATGCATCAGACTCATGATCAGATTAGAGGCATTTCAAACAAGTTCTGTTCATCAAGTATAAGAAAATCTTACCTAACAACCTGGCTTAGTAAGCAGTTCCATGTCCTAGATGCTTATTTGTGAAATTGAGACCTTCTGTGTTTCTCAGAAACATTGGCAAGTGAAAAGATTGAGTTTGCCTAGGGAGTAGGTTTGCTTATTGTTGTGGTATCCATGTTGGTCTTTAGCTTATCTTTGACTTATTACACATGAAAAGGTTTCCTTGCTTACATTATAAACATTGGCTATGTAACTGGTTATGGACTTTGAGTTTCTGATCTCTGGCTACTATTGCCATATTTTGTGTAATTGCTAGCTGTTATCAAATAAACAAACAATGAGTTAATCACATTTACTGTTAATATAGGGCTACCACCTGTCTGCTTCCCCCTGGAGAATCTGAATTTTAGAGATCATTTTACTGCTGGAAAACTTTTAAGCTCTCCAGGAGGACTTGCTTTAATTATAGCTGTTTCTCATTTTGTGTACTTTTTTCTCCATTCCAGTTTGAATAAGGGGGTGGCTATTATTTGCTAAATGCACATCTTGGGATGGAGGTTGGAAAAGTAAGAAGATAATTAACATAGCAAAAAGCAGTCTTCTCTGTCTCCCACCCTCTCCCCCATGATTTTGGTAGAATGGGAAGCTATCCATCAGACAAATCTGATGGGACAAAGTGAGTGGACACTTGATGACTCCTGTGGGAATTTGGGATTTGTCAAGACTGCTCTTCATGGCTTAAGGATGGGTGAAAGCATGTGGGCTGAACTGGATGATCAAACAGAAATGGAAAATCCTGTGGGGCAGGCTAGGTGGAGATCTTAAGCTGAGCCAGAGTCAAAGCATCATAGAATCCCCAGCCCTTCAGTACAAACTCTCACCCCTCCATCCCTCTCATTAGTCCTAAAAAATATTAAAAGCAACCATAAACTCATAAAGGAATAAGAAGACTTTTAAGAATGTAGGGCTTTGTATGTGTGTGTATATTGGAAGAGAGAGTGTTATTCTTTTGCAAGACATCATAAAACAAAACTCTGTTATTGAAATAGCATACAATGACAAATTCTAATAAAATCAGGAAAGGTTATTATCTCATAATCAGGAAGTGAATATTTAGGTTCATTATGCAGCATTTTGAGAAAGGTTGCATTGTATTTGAAAGAGTCTGAGAACATCAGTCTTCACTGGGTGATACTTGAAAAGGAAAGTGGACTATTGGGAAATGCAAATGTTGTGGCATCTATTATGAAACAGACCAAGAAACCCACTGAAGGAGCACAAAAAAATCACTCTCATTAGGCCCAAAGTGAGCTTTAGTAGGAAGTAAATTACCAAAAGTGTTGTTGTCCAGTAAGACTATATCTGAGGAAAATAAAGTTATCTTACCCAAATTCATTTCTCATAATGTCAACCTCTGCCTTCATAATTCTTATTTTCTGATAAATCTCTTCTATAAGGGTGCATCCAGTATTAAAAGAAAACCATTCAGAATCGACTTGCACAAATGTGCAGTTACTTAATAGAGACCAGCAGTACTGACCCATCGGATAGCTTGGAAGCATACAAATATAACGAATAAGTAGGAGAGCTACTGTGTTTTGAATGGGTGCATTTGCTAGAAATCAACAGTCTGCATTTTCTATTTCCAGCTGAAACTATGGATGGCAAATCAAGATCGAGGCAGAAAATAGCTGAGAAAGGAATTACTATGAATATTTGATAAATAAAAATCAGATGAGCCCTTTGTTTTTTGGATGACTGCATCACAATAAAATGAACTATTGCCTATGTCATTGTTTACTATCCTGTGTGATACTAAAAATTACCAGGAAAGCATGTTAAAAATACATACTCTTGGAATGAAACCAACTTTTGGATCAAATTTTCCATGAAAAATATTGAGTGTATAATCTTCATAGGAACCACCATGTTGACTATATGAGAGATGAACATGTAGCTTGAAGAAAAATCATGGATGACTTGTATGGTTACAAAACAGGGTAGGAGGAAAACTTCAATGTATATTTAGCAGAAAATGCCTATTATCATAAATTGAGTTTGAATTTTATCTCAACCATTTGCTACCTGGATTGACTTCTACTACTTACTTTACTCTTCACTAAAACACATTCATTTTTTATATAATTTTCCAAATAATGTTAATATTTACCAAATGTTATGTAGCTTCACACACATGTTAAATCTCATGCTCCTCTATCTGAATTCAACTTTTTTAAAAAGAGTTTTTTTGGTTACTCCAGCTTTGTACTATGAAATCACGGTTTTCAGAATCATACAAATATAAGATTATATGGGAATCTTAGAAATTATGAAGGCTAGTAGTTCTGAAATGTGGCTTGTTAAAAATCACAAATGCCAAACTTACTGTATTATACTCTGGGGATGAATCGATGCCATGTGTTTTTTTTTTTTTTTTTTTACAACTTCTCAAGGTGATTTTGATGCAAACAATGAAAATCATTGTTTATTCTACAGAAAGATACCTTTGTTCTAGAGAAATTCAGCAACTTAGCCAAGTTCACAGAGATGATTCGGACAAATGAGAACTAAAATAGAGAACTTCAGACTCTCATATCAATGAGCTTTCTTTCTGGAACATCAAGAAAGATAAGTTAAAATACAATTTTTCTTCATTGTGAATGTACTAAATGCCATTGAATTTAATACTTTAAAGTGGTTAGTTTACATTAGGCAAATTTTACCCAATTAAAAACTAATTTAAAAACATATAAAAACACCACTTTTATTTTACTATTATGTAGGCAAGTTAATTTTCTAAATAACACGTAGAATGGCAACCACATGTTATATCTGGCTAGTGCAACAGCCAACAGAGAAATCATTGATATAGATCATTCAAGCTACTAAATCAGCTCTCTGGTCTGTAAAATTAGGGAATGAGAATAATAATGCTTTGTTGTTGAATAAATGTGAATCTATGAAAGAGGATATATGTAGTCTGCCTGGTACACTGTGGTTGGTCACTGCTAGTTTGACTTGAGGATG
This sequence comes from Pan troglodytes, assembly GCF_028858775.2. NCBI lineage: Eukaryota > Metazoa > Chordata > Mammalia > Primates > Hominidae > Pan > Pan troglodytes. The sequence continues at coordinate 105,848,528 of NC_086015.1, forward strand.
AATACAGCATATCATATGCTTTTTTCTCCTCTCACCTTGCTCACCACAGTGTCTTCCAGTAGTAGGTGGCAAGTAACTTATTTATCAACTTGTCTATTGACTAATAAGACCACGTAGATATCACCCTCTTATCAGGTGAAAAGAAATTTCCTTGAAATCTCACTTTATGAGATAGCTAAGTAAATTCCACTCACTCCATATGTGAATGTTCTGCTTTCCTGAATCTGATTAGGTTACAAGTTGTAAGGGCAGGACTCATTTTTTGGGTAATTATAGCTTTAAACGCACTCAGATGGCTATTACACACTAGCCATATCCAATAGATATAATAAATAATTAATTGAACGAATAAATAAATAAATAAATAAAAATTACAGCCCATAAAAGCTCCTCTTTAACTTTCCCAGTACTAACCTACCTCTTGCAATTAATTTTACATTTTCTTGTTTCTCCTTTATTAAGTAAGCTGAAATGAAATAGAAATGATATAATTGTTTTTCTTTCTCATTTGGAGAAATACTCATGCAGTCTCAGTCCTCAGAGCATACAGAAAATGAGACTAGATGAGCTCCATTTGATACAGAAATAACAGAATTCTGAACAATAATGGAATCACATTTATTCCAGTGAATATATGTATACCCATTCCAATGCAGAAAATATTATAATTCTCATAAATTTAAAAAAATAAAAGATATTTATTTTGTCATTACAGAAGTATTCCAGAGGAAAAATTAGGATTTACTCCTCTTTTATAATCACTATTATGTGAGGCTTCCTCAACAGTAAGCCCACCTCCTTTTAGTGCGGAAAAGTGCATATGAGCATCCCTGCTGTAGGTTCTTATCTTGAAGATAACTTTTGTCTTCCATACCCAAATTCCTAGTGTTATACAGTCCAAGGATGAGGTATGGGAACCCAAACATGAAGTTGTCAGTGTGTCTTACAGGAAAAGTACTAAGTGAATGATTCTGTCTATTCTGTGGAGGCCAAGTGATGTAATCTTTAGAAAAAATAGACATGATGTGATATTATTTGGGGGATTTTGTAAACCTTAAGGATATATGGTAGCGATAGTGGACAATGTTTCTCAGAGACATCTTTCCTCAGTACTAGTTTTGAGAGCTCTCCTACAGAAAGATGTGGGTCCACAGGCCAAGGATACACTCTACCCCAGTCCTAACTCTATTGTCAGATCATGAATTATCCATGCAGGAATATGTCTTTCAAGTACATTGTTTTGGATTCCTGAGAGCTTTAAATACAATTCAATCATTATTATTTTTCTAATCCAAAAATTAGTAGAGTGAATAATGGCCCACAAAATTCATCTAAAGGGATCTTGACTTGATTAAAATGACTCACCCAGGTTCATATAAATGTCTTGCACATAATTTCATTTTGAATTGGCAATGTGGCAATGTAGCACAAAGAGAACTGGACTAGAGGTTAGGAGAGCTGATTAAGGCTGGAATCTTCTTCAGTGAGGTGTGTGAACATAGCAAAATTAATACTTTCTGAACCCCAGCTTTCCTTATATTTATAGTGAAAGAATTATAAAAGACAAGGTGCATTATACCTCCAAGGTTCAGTCTAGCTCTTAAATTTATACTTTATATGACATTTCTGGGCTCTCTCAGAAAAGAGATTTTGTCTCACTATCCTTGGGATGAAAATAGGATACTTTCTTTTCTTTCATCTCTCCATTTGTCAGAGACAAAAAAAATCATCTCTCTCTTCTTAATGTTCTGTCTTAGTCTAGGCCACACTGTGGACAGAACAACATTGTCAGTTAGGGAACCGTGATTGGCTACACTCACCCTCTCTCTAAGCTGGTTTGCTAAAGGGAAAGCTTTGTCTCAAAATGAATGGCTATCTGTATGGTAGGTTTATCCAAAAAAAAAAAAAAACCTCAGCAAGTTTATGTAAACACTGTGGTACTCAATGAAGGAAGTGCTGAGAGGGTAACAACATCTGACGAATGGGTAAATTTTCTGGAATCTCGCAGGGCTTTGAACATAGCTCTCCCTGGTGGAGACTGCCTGAGCCAACCTGATGTTGTTTTTCCTCATGGTTGGCAGTTATAGAGTGCAGTGGAACAATCAGTTCCTTGGTTATCCTCCAAGGTGAGCAAGGTCAGTTTTAAACAGCTTTGCTGTCAGGGAGCCTCATATGTTACTCTAGTCTCCTAACCTCACAAATCTTGAGGCTGGCACTGAAGTCAATGAGCCCTCTGCAGCCTGATTCCCCACAGCGACTTCTCTCTTCTTACAAACAATGCCTCATCTTGGTTCTGCACACCTGCACAGGTTTTTAGGGAGCAGGACTGCAATTAGTCAATGCAGCCATAATTCAACCGTTATAAAGTATTTGCTTTCACCAGGGTCCTTTTTGTACAGTCTCATATTAAGCATCCACCACAGGAAAATTGTCCTTGAATGTTTGGTCCTTCATCAGCATTAAACCACAGAGCTGACTTTGAATTTTGTCAAACGATTGTCATAGGACAGGGTGAGATTACATAGTCTTTTGCTTATTAGCATTTCATTTAGAACATTACCATACCAAATTGGCTTAATTCTCCTCAGGGTATAAATATTTAAATTTTACAAATTCCAATTATGTTCCTTGCCCCCATTTTGTTCTTCCCACAAGAAAAAAATAAATAAATAAACATGATTCAGAGTGTCTGTTAATCTCACTTAAGGCAAGGAGGAGCCTGAAGATGAACGGTTCATGAAATGACAGATGTCCTAAGAAAGAAAACATCTCCAAAGTAAGACCATTTTACTCCCATTTCTTTCAGTGACATGGATGTTTCCAACTAAAATTATATTCAGCATTTTATTTCAATTAAGTAAGCTAGTGATATTGTTTGCAAATAGGTCCTGGTTAATATGGAGTTAAGTTCCTTGAAAATACAGCAGAACCCTTTTTGGGTGTGCCCTGATGATCCTTCCTCTGCTCCCTACGTGTCATTGACTTCTTTAGATTATTATCAGGAAATTAGACACTCCATTGAAACAATCCTGGGAAAATAATTCAAGAATCTGGTTTTCATTTTCACTTCTGCTCCTAGAACATTGGACCAGCAGTGCTGGTCCTGTAAAGGACCTGTGTTTGTATGGATGGGACATTGCATAGACCAGCTTAGCAAGACTAATTGATGGTTCAAGTTCTCTGAAGTATAGTTAGTGGCCAGAGGTTGGACTAGAAGGAAGAGAATAAGCAATTTGTTTGTTCAGGTTTTGATTTGCCTGACGAGGTGTGTCCATTTTCTCATGGTTAATGCCTGCGTCAACAGCACTGAGAAGCAACTAAACATTAAAGATTTATGAAGAAAACATTTCATAACCTATGAAGAATTTTACAAACTCTTGGATGGATGAGTCATTGTGGCATTCCACATCTAATGCTATGAGTTGTTTTCCTGTTCCCTTGTTTCCTTGTTGCATGTAGCCATATAATAAATAGAACTGAGCTGTGTGGTGACCCATGGGATAATTATAAATATAGTAATGATTGTCTTTGGTTTATCTGACAGACAAAATATGGAGAAATGTGATTATTGTACTGTATTAAAATTGTTCTGTGTTAAGGGGCTGAAAGAGAATTACAAACACCTTTGAGTACGGCCTTACCCGAAAGGCGTGATCATTCATCATTCTTTTTTTTCTTTTTTTTTTTTTTTGAGATGGAGTCTCACTCTGTCACCCAGGCTGGAGTGCAATGGTGCAATCTTGGCTTACTGCAACCTCTGCCTCCCGGGTTCACGCGATTCTCCTGCCTCAGCCTCCCGAATAGCTGTCTCCATCACTTCCACTTCCTTGTCTCCACTTGTCTCTATCACTTTCCTTGGTTCTGGTTCCTTTGCTTTTCTCCCCCAAAACTGGCAAGACTCAACATCCAGGTCTTGTCACTCTCTCTTACTAAGCTTCCATTGTGTTTTCCCCATAGAGTTAAACTCATTACAGTTCGTTTATGAGTTCTCCTTGACCTTCTTCACTGAGTCCACCTCCCACCACTCCTTCTGTGTGTCCTAAGCTCTAGTCATTTTTGATCATTAATACTTTCTTGAGTAAGATGTGTTCCTTCATATCTTTATGCTGTTCCAGATACTATTTCTTCTGACAAGAAGGAAGAAACATGTTTCTAAGCCACTTAGTGTTCTCTGGTCTGCTCTTGGAACAAGTTAGAAGAATGTTCCTCTCCTTCAGCTTTCTCTGCATGATTGATTTCTCTTTCTTCTTCCTTTTCTTAGCACTTTTGATATAGAATTGATTTTATTGCATTGTAAACACTTCAGAGTGTCTCTCTTTCCAGAGATGTCGTATTCATCTCTGTGTCTTCTCACTCTAGTGTTTCACAATGTCTAAAATATAGATGTTACAATCATACTGAATTGGCTGGCTGAATTATTTTATTCTTATTTTCCTTCCTCAACAATTACCTCTATGTTGGTGCCCATATTTTTCTATAACCCTTTAGCTATGAAATCATATTTCATACTGCCTATTGGAATTTATACTTAGTCTCCTATGGTCACCTCAAAAATAGCATTTCTAGAGCCACATTTACTGTCTTTCCCTCCCAAATTTCATAATCTCTTTCAGTGAAACCACCATTATCCCAGTTAACAAGAGTAACTTTTGTCCCCTTCATTCATCCAAATCAGTCAGTCTTAGATTTTAGGCATTATTTTCTTTTGACATTGCTCTCATATTTACTTTTGTGAATATATCCTTACTGCTGTCCTTTTAGCCCAGACCTTCTTCTCATGCGTGAATGATCACCTTGCTGTTTTGTCTTATTTTCCTCTCTAATCCCTTCCTCTCTCATGGCTAGGCTGATATTTCTTCTTCTTCTTCTTCTTTTTTTTTTTGAGATGGAGTCTCACTCTGTCACCCAGGCTGGAGTGCAGTGGCAGGATCTTGGCTCACTGCAACCTCCGCCCCACAGGTTCAAGCGATTCCCCTGCCTCAGCCTCCCAAGTAGCTGGAATTATAGTCACCTGCCACCATGCCCAACTAATTTTTTTGTATTTTTAGTAGAGACAGGGTTTTGCCATGTTGGCCAGGTTGGTCTCCAACTCCTGACCTCAGGTGATCCCCCTGCCTTGGCCTCCAAAAGTGCTGGGGTTACAGGTGTGAGCCACCGGGCCCAGCATAGGCTGATTTTTCTAAAACAACTCTTTCACAGTGTTGCTCTGGTGCTCCTCGAAATGGTGTTTGCTGTCAAATTAAATCTACTCTTCTGCTTGCTTCTCATGGCCTTCCACAATCCAAACCCCACTCCGCCAATCTTTCTCTGTTTCCCCCTTTTAAGTAGCATCCACCCACATTGCCTTTCCTCATTGATTCTGGCTTAAATGTTCAATCCCAGTTGCAAGGTCAATCTGTCTGGAAGGTTCTCCTCTTGCACCTTTCCCCTTCTCACATGTCAATATCCTTGCCATCCTTCCAGGATGTGTTCAAGTTTGAATCATCTATTATATTTCTTTCAACTTCCTCCTGCCTTCCCTACTCTCTCTCTGAGCTCTGAGTGCAGAAATATTATGTCAGAACTACTGTGTTTACTGTGCTTTACCAACATATGTGCTTCTTGAGGTGAGAGATTATGGTTTATCTTCCTCAGTAATTCTCACAGTGTCATAATGTCCAGCACAATGCTGTGTAGTAGATGACTATGTAACATTAGTGGGTAATTACATGAACTTGTAGTGGTAGCATTTTCTGGGTCATCATCTATAGGCCAGTGGGATGATATTTTCTCAAGATAATTTTAAAAGGCAAGAAAAAAGAAGGCTTCTTATTTCTAATTTCCAGATAAGATATCCCCTACCTTGTCCCTGGATGATAGAACTGGATATTGTAAAATAATAGTAATTAGTATTTGAATGCCATTTAACTCTTTATAAAGCACCTTAACTGATATTTGCTTATTCATAATTCTGTAAGTTCTTCCAAAATTACTATACACTTTGAGGCTGGTGGTGTGATGTGTGAAGATGAGATAGAGGAAGTAAGCGTGGAGGATTTGGATTTGCAAAAACATTTGATAGTGTATTGCTTTTCATTGGTCTCAAGGAGGTCTATTTCTAGGAGTATTGAGAAAGATATATATGTGTATATGTTTACCCATTTACTAGAAAATGGGTTTACTTCTCTAATGTTTTAGCAATAAAGAGAATTCCAGATATGCAGCAAATAAATCTGACTGTTAGTCAGCCCTCAGGAGCTGCTGATAGCAAAAGACTGAAGATCCTATATTTCTATATTCAGATTATACTACTGAGGGATTTCAAGCTTCTCTTTCTCAAGCCAGCTTTTATGGTTTAATAGTTTTTCTGTTATGAAAATAAAGCAGATGACACAAAATTTCAGAGAAAGACAGCAAAAGTAAGAGCCAAAGAAAAGAAGGAGTGGAAGCGAAAAACGCTTCAGTGAAAAAATTGGAGAGCTGACACTTTGGCACCGAAATGTTAATGCTTATTTTTAAGATTATATCGCCACCTAGTAAATAAGCTCAGAAATACAACCACAGAAAATGACAGCTTGTCTGGTGCTGAGCTCTAATCCTCTGGTTAGCAATTCCTGGGAGCACCTTTCCTTCTAAACATCTGCACACACAAATGTGCTACCTGCGCACGCTTTTAGAGTTCTCATTGTTCAGGCTCAGCCCATGTTCTCCTGTTCATTTAGAGCAATGTGATGGAAAAGTCAACAGCACACATTTTAGAAATGAAAACAAGCCAAGGATTTCTATCAAGGAACCTGTTATCTACTCTTGAAAAATGATTAGTTAAAACCATACATATTATCATTTGCCAGTTCTGAATAATTCTGGGATTTTCATTAATGAAAATATTTTGCATTTTCTACTTTCATTTCTGTATAGAACCGAAGTGGTCTGTTCATGGTCTTTCTTGGTTAGGAAGCATTGGAACTAGGGAAATAAAAACACTAAAGACTGCTTAAAATTTTTCTTGTCTTTAGTTTTTCTGTTATTGTGAACAATCTTTTATTTCTTCTGCAGTGTTTGTTTGTACTGAATGCTTTATGCTTGATCACCCACCCTGATTCTGTTTTTGTATAAAAAGCTTGTTAGCTTGATAAAGCACTGCATAGGGTTTTAGTTTGTTGCTCAATAGATGATTATCTGGGTGGCATCCTGGCTATAGCCCTTGCTAGTTCCAATTTTGTAATCTGTGAGCTGGGGATAACAATAGTGCATACATCACTGGGCATTTGGGAGAAATAAATTAAGCAGCAAGTACTCAAAAATGTTAACTATTATTATTAATAATAAAAATAGATCGATTAGAAATGGTAGAAACAAAGGATAGAGACTGATTTCATCTTGCTCAATAGATCAAAATGGCACAGGAGATAAAAAGGTTTTAACCAAACACATAGATACAGATAAAGAAGGCATATATTCTGAGACTAGAAAACCATTCATTCTTAAAAATTCAGGTGATTAAATTTTAAAAAATTATTAAATTTTAATCATATTTAAAAATGATTGAATTCAAGTACTTAGAAACCTTGAAAATATACCTCCATTATTTTTTCTATGCTATCTTTTTTTGAACGAAATCTATCCTCACTTCAGCCTTCCAAATAATAACTCCATTTTATTTTGAGGGCTGTTTAGAATAAACATGATTAAAGAAATTAGCCAAGAGTTTAGGGTATGAAGTGGGAGAGGGGAGATTTTTGTTACGAGAGCCTTTTTCATGGGGGTTATCAGGCATAAAATTATCAATTTTGTTTAACCCAGACGTGGCAGATTCTGCTATTTATCCCAGAATAACCATTGTTTTTCTTTTTCTTTCAATAGAACTTTGTGCTGGTACATGATTATACAGCCAAATATGCCCTAGCTTCTTAAGTGTGGCATCAACTGTGTGATATGTGCTAACTTTGGTGCCATGCCTTCATGAAGAACATGCATTTTCTTCTCCCCTTGTCTTCTACCTTTCTGCTGGCTGGAATGTGGATATGATGATGGGAATGGTACAGCCACTGAACCAAGAGAAGGAAGCTAAGTTTTAAAGAGAAATAGAGCAACAAGATAAAGGAAGCCTGGCTTCCCATCACTTCTGATGTGCCGTAACAGCCCTGGAATGCCTATGCAGACCTTACATGAGAAATAAGCCAATGCCTGTCTGACTTAAGCCTAAATATTTTTTTTGGTTTCTTTATTACAGTAGCCTAAACTGTACTACAACTAATTCTAATAGTCTACAAAGAGTCACAAGCCCTAGAAATATGAATATAAAATTATAGATGTTAAGTTTGACGTCTGCACGCTGCAAGGCACTGCTTCCTAAAGAGTGGTCTTTCATTTGATATTGGACTTTTATCAAAGAAAAAAGACTTTTAATGTATACCAAAAAAGGTCCTCTTAATAGGTGGTAGGAGGATTCTATTGTGTGGGGCTATCAAAGCGGTATCCCGCTTTCTTAAAAAAAATGGAGAGGCTACGAAGAAATTAACTCAGGATAGAAGGTGGCTTGTCTGGTTATCTGGCATCCAAGCTTCTTGTAGAACAAAAAAACAAGTGCAGATGAAAATGACAGGGAAAGAGGAGGGCTCTGGATCTGAGCACAGTGTGTTGGAGGAAGAATGGAAAAGGCCATAGGTTGTTGAACAGATCAAAGCAGCCTTTGGAGAGAAAATAAAAACATTAATTGGTATTTATTAAGATATTTGCTACCTACATTACAATGTCCTGTTTTCTATCTCCTCTAATAATAGCTAATGATTATTGAACACTTTCTATATGCCAGACTCTGTTCTAGGGTTTTACATCTGTAATAATGTAATCGTCACAGAAACTCTCTGAGGCAGTGCTATTATTTTTATTTATGTTTTCCAGATAAATAAAATGAAGCATCGAGGGGCGAAATTACTTGGTAAAAGTCATCCTTGCTAGTAAATTTGGCATTTGAACTCAAGCATTTTGCCCTAACCAATATGCTCTACTATCTTTATATAATGTTTACTAAATTCTCCATTGCTGGCCATTATCTTCAGACAAGCGGATTTGGGTTACACAGGAGCTTCAGAAAGAAGACGTAACTGAAGACACTGTTATATTTAGTAAATCAATATACATTATCATACTAAAGGCTTCCTAGTAAATAAATCTGCTTAACTCTGTTTAATTCAGAATTTCCCAAATGTACTTTATCACAGAACTAATGTATTGAGCACTGGCTATTGCCACTCCAAGAAGCTAGTGTTTCACTGAACATACTTCTCAAATTCTTGGGGAGAAAAATATATTGACCTGGGTGTCAGGGGGCCCACATTTTGGTTCTGATTTGGTACTTTTTGTTTACATAGCTTTGGGCAAGTCACTGTAGATTTCTGGGATTTCACTTCTTTTTATTCTTTTGTTTTCTTTTCTTTCATTTTATTTTATTTTATTTTTTGAGACAAGGTCTTACTTTGTTGCTCAGGCTGGAGTGCAGTAGTGCAGTCATAGCTCACTGCAGCCTCACTGTCCTGGGATTAAGCAATTTTCTCAATTTATTCTCCTGAGTAGCTGGGATTATGGGCGTGGATCACCACGCCTGGCTAATTTTTATTATTTTATTTTGTAGAGCTGGGATGTTGCTATGTTGCCCAGGCTGCTCTTCAACTCCTGGCCTTAAGTGATCCTCCTGCCTCAGCCTCCCAAAGTGCTAGGATTAGAGGTGTGAGCCATGTCTGGCTAGATACTTGATCTAGTAAAACAGTGTCCAAGTTGATGCGGTGACCAGTGACATGTGAGCTTTAAGACTAGGCTTGTATTTGGAAAAAGTGAAAGCAGAGATACAGCTATAAAAAATCTAGACAATTAAATCCAGTTCTAAGCAAAAAGAGAAGAAATAGAACCAGGCAAATTCTGTATTGAGAGATTTTCCTTAAGAATTTGAGTACTGGCATCAAAGAATATGTATGATAGATGATCTACAGGTATTTGTTTGGGCTCTGAATTTAGCCTTCATAAACATGCGGACATCACTGATTTCCATGCTACCTCAGATCCCTACTAGTATCTTTCTCCAATTCGTGACCCACAATATCCAACCAGTTATTTTCCATCTATCTTGTTCATGTAGTACCTTGACCAAATTGTAAAGGAATAACTCAAGCAGATTAGACAGTTAGTCTTTGGCCAGGTGAATAAGACAGAAGAAGATATTTCAGGCAGAGAAAGTAGCATATGCAAAGGCTCAAGTGTAAGAAAGAGTAAGACAGGTTCAGTAATCTTGGGATAGTGCAGACTGGTGGAATGTGTGTTCATGGGATTTTTGTAGGTGTGGAGTTTGATGAAGAAGGAGGATTCCAGAGAGAAGTGACTGGAAATGTAAGCTGGGTTTGGGTGGTGGAGTATGTTCCATGTGCTATATTCAGGATGCCTCTCCCTGCATAGACTCAAGTTTTAGATGTATCTTAATAGGAGTTTCCAGAAGTTAAGCATAAAAGGAAATCCCTTTATTCTGATGAGATTCCATGACTCTTTATGTGTCTTGGGAAAATTAGGATATAAGCTAGAGTATAAGTAATAACCCAATTCTGTTCTAATAGAATAATTCAATTATCCTGGTACTGTCATTGGATGTATCATGAATTTGCAGGTGTATGTTTATTTTCATAGAAATAATTTCCCATCTTTCTATAAAGTGATAATTTCTACAGTAACATCCTGATGATATTGGCTGCCTTATAATTAAGTCTACTCTACATGACGAGGTTCTTCTGGAACTTTTGAAACTAAATTCACCTCTGGACGACACCAGAATAAAAGAGAAATATAGGCTTTAAATATAATTGTTGTAATTTCTGAAGACCACTGGTTAAGGCAAATCTAGTTAATGCATAGGAAATCTTGATTTATACGACATTCTCTACCTGGTCTCAGCCTGTCTTTTCAGCCTGATTTATCCCTATCCATTTCCTTTTTACCTCACAATCTCACACACCTGCTCTCTGCCCACTTTGTGTCCTTCACTATTTCCCAAAAATTCCTGCCCATTTATGCTAAGCTTTGAACATGCTATTTTCTCTATCTGCTGAAGGTAAAGACTTACCTTTGGCAGCTATAATAATATTTTGCTACAATCTAAGTAATTCTTGACATCAATTGCTTACTGTCAAGAGGGTCAGTTATTATTAATCTTGCAGTTTGGTGGAAGAAAAGAAATTGAAGAGGGATGAAGAAAGGGGACTTATCCCCCAACTTCTTTTTTCAGAGATAGCCTCTGTATTCCAAATTTATGACTAGTAATTTAGAGGAGAAATATTCCTCAGTAAAATGCACCTGGAAGAAAAAAGAGTAGGGGTAAGAGGAGAGAGGGATGAAGGAAGGAAACAAGGAGGAGGAAACTACTCTGGGTACTTTGCTTTCTGAGCCAGTAAACATAATCTCATTTAATCCTTGCTACAATCCTGTGAGCTTAGAGTACTAATTCCATTTTACTTTTAAGGGAAGAATACTCAAAAAGTAGATAATATTTCCAAGGTTATGTAGCCAACTAGATAATGGAGTTAGAATTTAAATCCAAGCTTTTAAGACTCAGAAGTCTACCACTCTTACCAATGGCTCTACTTAGTGTCTTATTACAGTAACGTAAAAAACTAAATGGGATCAAGATATTATTGGGATGGTAATTGTAGTCTCCTGATTTACAGCCCATTGTTCTAGCCCCATCCCATCTGAACTATTGTCTTTTGGATAGGAAGGTTCATGTCTTATCTGTAACCATCAACACTGGCCATCTATACCGGGTGTGGCAGCTCACAGCTGTAATCCCAGCACTTTGGGAGGCCAAGCTAGGTGGACCGCCTGAGCTCAGGAGTTTGAGACGAGCCTGGACAACATGGGGAAACCCTCTCTTTACCAAAAATATAAAAAATTAGCTGAGCGTGGTGGCACGTCTGTGATCCTAGCTACATAGGAGGCTGACGTGGGAGGATTGCTTGAGCCTGGGAGGTGGAGGTTGCAGTAAGCCAAGATAGTACCATTGCACTCCATCCTGGGTGACAGAGGAAGACCTCGTCTCAAAACAAACACACACACACACACAAAAACCCACAAAAAACAAAAAACAAACAAAAACCCAAACAAAATACAGCCATCTACTTAAGGCCATCTACTTAGTTATTTGGCATATGGCATTCCTTATATATATATTTTTGAAAATGATTTAAAGTCTTACATAATTTTTGACTACTTGGTACAGAGTATCCATCATAGATAATTCTTGACCTTAAAATTATTGTAAATTCAATGCCTTGCTGTTTATAATACATTAAACTAAACTAAACTAAACAGAATGGGCTAAACTAAACAAAATCCCTGTTAGGCTGGGAATTTAATAAGTCACATTCTAAAAGTCCCTGAAGCTCTGAATTATTTGGTTATAATATTTAGAATCACTGTGAAACTGTGTTACAAAGTAAGGATAATGGGGAGAGATAAAGGAAAAGGAGGAGGCTTCTATAATGTTTAAGGTGGTTGCAAGAATAGTGATGTCTAAGAATAAGCTTGGATGTCCTACAGCATCAGACAATGGTAGTGCAAAAAGGAATCCCGTAATAACAACAGTTTAAAGGGAAAAATCGCTTCACTTTACCCCATCCTGGTCTATATAAGATGTTTGATCTTTCCAGTTGACTGAAGTAAGCTCTTAATAGAATCCTTGCTAACAAAAAAAAATGAAGTAAGGGTAAGATAAATGCTTTTAAAACCACCAAAATTCAAGTGGGCAAGTGATATAAGGGTTAATTCTTTGCTGTTAAATTTTCTAATAAAATTGGCAACAGGCTGTTAAAAGTTTATTAGCTTGATGCTGGTTAATCATCCTGTTTCTGTTTTGGACCACAGTAAAGGAACACAAACCAAATTAACCAGCACATGAGCCCTTTATAAGAACCTCTTTAAAATAATTTACTTAGCTTATTTACTCCCACTTTTTGAGTTCTCTGAACTATAGAATTCTCCAAATGAATCAGTACCCCAATTTGTTTGCCAGAATATAAAGATGAAAAGAAAAATGAGCTCTCTTACAATACCCTCTGGGACTAATTACCCTGATCTGACTAGACTGGTTGTTAGATCTGAATTATAGTCATGAATAAGTTAGATCTTAATTAAAGTCATGTATGGGGTCCAAGAGGCAATGTCATACAGGCAAAAAAGCTGTTTTGTATAAGTGGAAATTAGTATTATAGTGCTTCGTGAGACATTGGGCTTCTGGTTAGAAATCTATCTTCTGAGATGTAGAAGAAATTTCAGGTTTAAAAAAACCCATCTTCTCTCTCTATATATGGTCTTTTCTAAATTTTGAAACCAAATTAATTTTGGGATTTCCACTAATGTGAATGAAATGATGTTTTCAAAATTAGCTTATCTTTATTTTCTTTTACCTGCAAATGTATGGCAGCTTTTATTTAACATTTTAAACTTTCTTAATAGTTACCAACATCTTGTGTGAGTAGGAAACAATGAAGCAAGAAAGATTTTTAATCGGATTGGATAATGTAAGAGAATTTCCTGGTGGTAGAAGGTGTTGAATATTAAAAAATAGCTCTGGAGTAGGTAACAAAATTTTCTTCTCTGGAGGTTTTTAAATTTAAAGAAGTTTCATTCAGAAAACAGGTGGATGAACTTCATTTATGTTTCTTGACCTATTCTTTTTTACTGAAGAATAAGAATGTTCTAAGTGTGTCACAAGCCACCTGAAGGAAGTGAGGTATTGAACACGTATACCCAAATCCAAACATCAGTGGCAACTATGCTGTTAGGACTAATCGAAGAATCCCAAAGCCGGAAGGGAACTCAAGCTGAGCTTTGGTTTCAACATGAGTTAACAGCCTTGGAGAAATGGTGAGGAGGGGCTCTAGGCCACTGTGTAAGAGTAGCCAGATGCCAAGCCACACACGAGAGAAGATTCGAGAGAGAAATTAATCTTCCTGAGAGTTTTCATTTATGTTAGGATTTCTAATCATTTCCTCAGCGGAGGGAAAGAGGCGTGCATCCTCGCATTTGAATAGGACATATGAGTTTACAAAATCCTCTCACGTTTACAGTGAGTTACTAAATGAACAGAAGCAATCATTCTCATTTCATAATTGGTGAAATGGAGACAAAGAAATTTAGTGATTTGCTCACAGCCAAACAGCTGGAAAACGGTTGGGATAGACCTCAAAGGCAAGTCTTCTGACTCTATGGTTGGTATTTTTCAGATACGCTGTATCCTTCCACTTCTTTAAAGTGTTCAAAGTCCTCCTTTGCTGGGAAGTGAGATGGGAAAGGAAGCTCAATGATGATCTGTTTTAAGGAAATTATTTTGAGACAGAGTCTCGCTTTGTGGCCCAGACTGGAGTGCAGCGTGCGATCCCGGCTTACTGCAACCTCCTGGAGTCAAGCAAATCTCCTGCCTCAGCCTCTGAAGTAGCTGGGATTACAAACACGCACCACCATGCCCAGCTAATTTTTTTGTACTTTAGGTGGAGATGGGGTTTAACCATATTGCCCAGGCTGGTCTGGAAATCCTGACCTCAAGTGATCCGCCCACTTCAGCCTCCCAAAGTGCTAGCAGTAGAGGTGTGAGCCACCGTGCCCTGTCTGACTTAACGTGAATTCTTAGTTTCCAGAGTAGGGCTCTTGGCTATTGGTTTGCAGAACTATGGCCTCGATTTTGACTATCAGATCTGCAAAGTGCAGCATATAACCCCATACCGATAAGTAGTTTGAATGCACTTGTGTAGAATGAGTCACAGGCTCTTAAATTCTCTTTCATAACATTGGCTCATAGATTCATACATTGTTAGGGTAAGAATGGAGCTTTATATTATTTAATACAGTGATTTGATTTACACGTGAGGAAATTGTGTCCTAAAGGTGTTGAGCCTGTGCTTATTAGATATATATTATAAATGATGAAATCTCCGGGAAAATGTTTTTAATGTAAAGAAAATTCCAAAATAGAATAGGAGCCACAAAAACCCTGACCAATTTTCTTTAGTAAGAGTTAGAAGAAAGTTTCTTTGTTAACCAACTTTTTACATTAAGTTTACATAAAAGGATGTTAGTATTACCGTGATACACTCATAAAGTGTTGTTATACAATGTCTTAAGAGGTGATGGGTACTGATGATCTAGTATCTAAGAATATTTAATGCACAAAAATGCCACAATGGTGTGGTTAACAGATTTTTTGTTTCATAGCATTTTCTTCAGAATTTTGTAGTCTTAAAGAGTACAGTAATTTGAGATGAGTCTGCATTCACATATGGATGTGTGCAAAAAGAGGAGCAGTGAATTTTTATTTGTTTGAGATGGAGTCTGTCTGTCTCACAGGCTAGAATGCAGTGGAGCAATCTTGGCTCACTGCAACCTCTGCCTCCCAGGGTCAAGCGATTTTGCTGCCTCAGCCTCCCAAATTGCTGGGATAACATGCACACCACTATGCACAGCAACTTTTTGTATTTTTAATAGAGACAGGATTTCACTAGGTTGGACCAGGGTGGTCTCGAACTCCTGACCTCAGGTGATCTGCCTGCCTCGGCCTCCCGAAGTGCTAGGATTACATGTGTGAGCCACTGTGCCTGGCCACAAAGCAGTGAATTTTAAAAGGTATGTCATGTTTTCTACTGTGCTGTTTTGAATCATACATATCTTTGAGTTTGGCCTATAGCATACTTGTTTCTAATCCCAATCCATTCTGAAACAAAATTATCTACTAATAGTATGATATTCATTAATGCCCTGAATGACTTACATATGCAGTAAAATTACACCTTTCTCAGCAGTTAGAATATAAATCAAGGACATAAAGTGAAAATCATATACAATCAACGTTGCCCTTGAAATGTCCAATCAAGTATATCACTAAAACAACCTGAATAGGTTTTATACAGTTAATTTTCCTTGTTGTTTCTTGGAATGAGCACCAGATTAAGCATCTGGCTTATTTTTAGGAGTCATATGATACAAACAAACAAACAAAGTATAGCAACTTCAAACACTGGAATTAGAATAAGCATGGAGCACGTGCACAATGTGGATGTACAGAACTGAGACTAATTGAGGGAAGAGTAAGTTCTTCCTCTCATGTAATTATCACTCTGGGCTATTGACTTACTTACTTAGATAGTGACAGGATTCACCTGCTTTATTTAAATAGTTTGTTCTTTTTCTCTCTTTTGTTTCAAAGTTCTTAGAAGTGAATCAGCCAAGTTAAATGTGTAAATATCACCAGTCTGCTGTGCGTGTTTGTTTTTCGGCCCCCGAAACAATTCTTTCTCTCAACAAGTACTAAGTATAATTTAAGGATTCCTCCCATCAACTATACACACTTATACCAGAATTTTCAGCTTGACACTGAGCTATATCCATTGCTGAGATGCAGGCAGGTCTGGGCAGAAGCCCACTTGCAAAGTGGGTGAAAGTTATCCTAGGACAGAAGTCTGCACAGAAAGAAGTCAGTTTTACTAAGCTATACAATATTCCTTTTGTTTTGTACTCAAACCCCCAAAAACTATGAAAACAAAGATTTTTCCATTATCTTCTGCAAACACATTTGGTGGGAAAGCCTTAGATGAACTGAAGTGAGCATGCATACCTCCTCAGAGTCTCTATTTGACCCTCTGGAATATTCACAGGTTTCACTGGAGATTGTTGGAGTGTTTGATTATAGGAGCTAGCCTACAACCTGCTGGGGCCTTTATGCAATACATGGTTTTCAGACTGTGCTACATTTTTAAAATTGAAACAATTCTGAATTCTAAAACACATCTGACATTCAGCAAAGGGATTATGGATTTGAGGTATTTGGCCATGCACAGTTTGCACTGTTTTCTACTAACATGATTTACTGTAGGTCCTAGGTTTGTAGTTTTGAGCCTGCTTATTGTCTTATCTCTGACATGACCTCTTCATTTATGCTAAAGTTTATAGTTATTGAAAAGGCTAAATGAGAGTGTTTACACTTCTGATTTCTCCTCTGTACATAAAATCTCTAAATAGAAAGTTTTTTGATTAAATGATATTTTTGATTGCTGTCTTTGGCCTTCCTTGGTACCTTAAGTTTGAAAGAGTAGTAAAAACAAATCAACTGTTTATAAAAGGCAAAATAATAATAATAATAATAATAATAATAATAAGTGATTGGGGTATGTCTGGAGAACTCATGGGCACTGGAGATGTGTATCTGCCATAGAGCGGCATGAAGCTAACAGCCTCTTTGTCACTGAGATAGCCGTCATTGCTATAACTCACTGAGAAGCAGAGAGAAACACCCTCTGCTGTCCAGTATTTCAAAGCCCTTTATTGCTTTATTTGTTTAGAAGTGCATCAGGTAAATGGAGTGCTTATAATTGTAGGTGTAGTACCAGCTATTAAAGCAAATATATTCACAGCCCCTGTAATTATGCGTCAGTAAAAGTTGTTCTGGGTGGCTCAACAGGACTTCTCCTTGGGTAATATGTTTAGTTTTGTATTTTCTCCAATGATGCAGAACGACTTATAGTCAAACATTTTCTCCTGATGATGCCTTTATTACTGGCATGACCTTCTTCTCTTTGAAGTCCAAAAAGAAATATATAGAGTGACATACATACATACATACATACATACAGTGACAGATAAATGTAATGTGCTTCAGGAACTTACTGATTTATTGACAAATAGTCACTTTAAAAAAATCTATAATACAAAGGCTAATGAAAGAAGGAAGACACTGTAAGGATGATGTTAAATATATGTTTAGGCATGATGTCTGAATTCCTACCCCGATGCCTTTTAGCATTGGATATTCTTGCACAGATTTTGCTACCTAAGATTTTATGTAGAACAACATGGTGATAGATGCTGTTTAGTAGAAATATTCTATTACAGCTTTCTCTTTGGAGACAACCTAAGTCTTCTCTTGGGAGTGTTTTAACGCTTCCTTAATTAGGTCACCTTTGGGCAAAGTGAGTTTCAAGCAAATCGAAAGGTTTCTAAATTCTTTCAGATCACCTGAATACCATTTAGTGTCCTGGTATGTTAATTTGCCAAATGAAACCCCAGGGAAGGAAAATAATTAAGTCTATAAATAAACAAAATAAGTAAATGCTTACTTATAAATGAGAATATCCTATATTTGTGTAAGATCTTTGCTTGCTTTATGGAATAGGGTATAAAATATTTGATGAAACTAAGTTTCCATTATAATTCTACAACTTTTTTCCCAAAATGCATTTCCATGTTTTTCTCCACAACAGCCTCATAGGTTATAAGGTCATTAGGAGAAATATTTTATCTTCCTCTTGGAACTTCTTATAATGATTAATATAGATCTTTGAATAAATGGTGGATATCTGCATTATTTTGGAACAGTATATGCTTCATCTTATTAAACCCAGAGATTCTGGAATCAAGTAAGAAACAGAAATATAACCAATATGCCTCAGTGAATTGTTTGGCCATTTAAAGCAGTAGAAATTTGTGTTTTTCACCATTCCCAAACCCTTCTCCAATGGGAAATTGTTTCTTCTTTTTATCATGTGGTATGACACGTCTACTAATTAGGTTACCACCAGTTTTTGGCATTAGGATTACGCCTTATACTTCTCCAAATATCAAAATATGGAAAGAGAGCTATTGAACTCCTTGGTCTAACCATGTTTGAATCCCACTCTTGGGCTTCTGGGTTATATGACTCAATAAATTCCCTTTTACTTAAGCTGGTTTCAGCTAAGTTTAATTTGCATGTAACTTAAAGTATCCTGACTAATAAATTTTGCATATTTGGAAATGCAAAATGGCTCCATAAAAATAGATTTTTTTTCCTAGAAATCTTGTCTGCTTTTTCAGAAGCTTACATTAGGTAAAAGATGGTACTTAGTATGTAGATTCATAGATTACTCAGTATAATTGAGAAATGTGAAGTGAAATGTTTTAGTTATATTCAGCAATTGCATAGCTAATAAAACAGCAATAGAAAATTTGCATATTCTCTTATAGTGATAGAAGGATTCAATGTAAAGTACACTTTAAGGAACAACATCTATGTACAAAGATGGCATATTTGCTCACTGAATCAAATATTACCAATAAGGGCTTAGCAAAACATTGCCTTTTATTCTCACTTATAAAATACATTTTATTTTTCTTGCCCATTTAATTTTATGTCCACACAAAATTCACCTTGATTCTTCCTTTTGCTTTCATCTGTTGCAAAGAAAAATCTTTCTACAGATGCTACGCCTACTTCAGATTTCGGAGTAAAATTTAAAAAAAAAAAAAAGCTCTCTGTTTTAGTTTCCAAAAGATGATTTTGATTTGCCTTCTGTTTCTAGATATACCCTGCAAGGAAAAAGCCAGACTGCTACAGGTGGTTTTTTTTTTTTCCATGTCTTGAACACAAACCATTCTCTTCTTCTCTTTCTCTCTCCCTCTCTCAACCCACAGTCATTCATTTCCTTCTTTGAACTGGAAATGTGCTTACCTCCTTTCCAATTTCTATTATTTTGAGACACATTTTATGTTAGCAGGCATGCACAATTTTAAAATCAGACACACATTGATTTCTCATATCTGGCAAGTCAGGTAAAAATTTGGAAACCAAATGTTTATAAATTGCAAAGTTACTTTTAAGACCCTAATTATTATCAATCACAATATTGCCATAACTATTTTGTATGTTCCCCCAAATAGCATTGCTTTTGATGAATGCAGTGTGATTCAGAGTACTCCCAATACACAGTCATTTGACAGATTTTTTTAACACTGGCAAGCATGTAGCAGATTTTAAGATATATTAAAAGATGTTTGTCATATCTAGTATCTAATAGATGTAATCAAACAAAGGCTTTTTTTCAAGCCCATTCAGAAGATTCATTTTATAGGCACAAGATTATGGTAATTTATAATTCATGTTATTCTCTGGATGGTGTGGTTTTGGTTCAGGCAAAGATTTGCATGTCCCTGTCCCTGCTCAGTGTTCATCTACTAGCTAGCATCCTACCTAAGATTAAATTTATGCATTTGGTTTTGGTTCAAGGTTTCTTGTTCCCGCTGGCAAACACAGATGCTCCTTAACTCCTCTCCACCTGAATGTGCACAGAATATAATTATGACAGGAGCTAACATTATCTAAAATGCATTTCCGTTTATGCTTGTAGACCAAGGTCAGAACAATTAATCTGAAAGATGGTAGCACCTCAGATTATGCCAAACAACATTTTCCCAAGGAATGTGATACTATATATCACAAATAGGTAAAATATTCATGCAAATTCTCTGCTGGCCTCTCTGTCAACACAGGTTTACTGTCACTAAATATGAAGTTTACAAAATAGACTGCAGGGAATGCAGATGTTTCTAGTGGTGAGTATTTCATGCATATGTTGTAAAAATATTGTGAGGGTTAATTTTATATGTCAACTTGACTGGGCCATGGAGTGCCTGTATGTGGGGAAGTCCCATGTCTGTTGTAAACATCCTGAATAGCAGGTATGGTGATGTTAAATAATATCGTGTTTACTGATCCCCCCCCCCGGCACTGTTGCCCAGGCAACTTGTGATATTCAGACAGCACTGCTGGACCATTAAGTTTCTTTAGGTAAAGTCTGGCCCTGTGGGTTGGTGAAGACACAGAGGCTCAGGACACCAGGGTCCTGACACTAAATCACTTTCAAAGGAAATCTTGTGACTCTGATGTTAGAAAGGTAACTTGTTTGTTCTTAAGAAAACAAAAATAATTTACAACTTGTTTATTTTAAAACATTAAACTAACATTTTTTGCAACAAATCAATAATTAAAGAAAGAACTCTATTAAAACTACTTTCCTTTAGCTTCAAGCTTTCTGAGAACCAGGTAGAACCAATAAAAAAAATCATGGCAAATACTTGGTAAATGTTGATGAGCTAGCACGTTTCAAGCATGCTATTGCTAAAACGTCATTCCTGCTGTCAAAAGATGAAATTACAATAAATTTAGTTATAGATCTAATTGGCTTTTATTTGTGATTCATGACTCAGAGTAGCCTCCATTCTGCAAAACAGAATGAGGACTTCCAATGGGCAGTGGCAGACTAGTGGGTTTTGTAAGGAAGGAACAAGAAAAGAGAACAATAGAAAAAAAGCTGATTGGTTAACATCAGGTTACTTAGTTTACCTTTTTTTGTAAGGGTTAAAACAGAGGGCGCTTTCTTACCACACATTTCAAGTAGACCTAAATGTCCTGTTTTCAGAAAAAATTGGTCTGTTGGGAGATCTATGTGCTTCCTTAGTTTTATTATCTGGCGTGTAGCATGAGTGACTTCATTTTAGTTTGACCTAGTTTACTGCGGCTGAGTGCATAAAGGCCAGACCAAAACAATGGTCTTCCATAATTTTGTTGAACACTGCTATGTTTGGAGCTGGAGCTGGCTTGGGAATCTCTGCCAACCCCCAATTATCTCTCCCTTACCAGGAAAAACACCTATTGCTTGCATTACTGTGTATATGGGAGGTATACTCATTTGCGTCAGAGTCCTCCATAACCCTCTGTTGGCTATAACTTAGGGTTAAAACCAACTGACAATTAAGCTATCAGGGTAATAATCATTTGGCAGAACTGGAATCTAACACTGTAAACTGTCTTTGTCTTTGACAAAGTTGCATAAACAATAGTGGTAGAAAAGGCCAGTGTTGTTAGACCATGGGCCTTTCATTATTCCTGTCTTCTATCACTCCTACTGTCATTAATTACTTCATCCTTTGGGGCACAGGAGTCAGGGCTGTAGACAGCAAACCTCTGGTGACCTGGTGACTCTACTTTTGACAGCAAGCAGCAACTATGTTCTTTGAACTAATCAGCTCAATATAAATTTTCCTGTTGTACAGACATGATCTAAAAGACATAAATATTCTGGAATTTAAAGATATTTTGTATCAGTGTAAAAACCATGTTTTTAAAAGTTAATTTTAAAAGCTATGGTCTATGTAGGCTGGATTCTGAGATTCAAGTTTTATTTTCAGCTTAAGTCTATTTAAAAAGCAGGTGTATCATCAGAAAAAAAAATGCTTATATCAAAGGGCAGAGGAATTTGATCCTGTGAGTGATCGTTGCTATGGGACCATTTTATGCAAATTAATCTGTAAACATTTAGCAGTTAGACAACTGATGGGAGGGGGAAGAGTGAAGAAAATTAGTCAGGTGGATAGCAAGAAAATTACTCCATCTGATTAGAAAAGGATAATAATGGTGTTTTCACGCAGACCAGCAGCATCGTGGTGTTTCTTCATTTCATTTATCTTTCATTTCTGCTTGCTTTGAGGTGAGGGTGGGGAGTCTGAGGACTGTGGGATGGCTACATAGTGTGGTAAAGGTGATCAGAAAGAGTAAGGCAATGGAATACATTTCAGATTAAGACATGGCTATTCAGGTCTCTCATTAAAGAGATGATCAAAAGCTGGAAATATAATTGTATGACTTTTCGCCCAAAGCCCACTGGAGTTTTCATAGCCACCAACAAATCATGGTTGAGTTATAAAGAGGTATTCCACCAACACCTGAGGGAAACCAAGAGCTGCTTCCTGACATATTTAAGAAATTTTTCTTTAAAATTTTAGGTCATAAATATGTACCTTTTAAAAAGAATAGTGTTAAAGACTAGTAATTAGCTATATTTAGTGTCTTTCTTATTTATGTAATTAGAGTTTAAAAGTTTACTTCAGTTGAAACTGAAACAGTAACTACAGTTTGCTTAATTGTAACTGAGTTTGGAATACGAAACCCTAATTAAACAAACTGTGGCTAAAGTGTACATTTATTCTAACAAATCAAAAATTTAAAAATAATGGTGAGTGTGATAGCACTGTTCTGTAGCTTGACATTGATGATGGGCACATATATCTGCACTTGTGGTAAAATTGCATTAAACTGAACACATACACACACGTACTTATAACTTGTGAAATTAGAATAAAGTCAGTGAATTGTATCAATGTCAATTTCCTGATTAACTGTGCTATATATATGCAAAATGTTCCGCTGGAAGAAATGGGGCAAAGTGCTCACCAGTGAGCTCTCTGCATCATTTCTTACAACTGCATGAGAAGCCACAATTATCTCAAAATTAAAAGTTAC
This sequence comes from Pan troglodytes, assembly GCF_028858775.2. Taxonomy (NCBI): domain Eukaryota; kingdom Metazoa; phylum Chordata; class Mammalia; order Primates; family Hominidae; genus Pan; species Pan troglodytes. The sequence continues at coordinate 105,871,647 of NC_086015.1, forward strand.
AATACATGGTGAATATCATGAAATACATTGCTCTTTATATTTTTACTTTCTTACAAATTGATATTTAAGCATTGTAAAAGCTGATACTTTTGAAACTACTCTGAAAAATTATGTAAGAATTCAGAATCATCAATTTTTTTTTACAAAGCAGAAAGTAATAGGCTTTTACTTACATGCTGTCTATCCATGGTCCTTATTTTAGTCCATCTTCTGCTGGTATAACAAAATAGCATAGACGAGGTAATTCATAAAGAATAGAGGTTTATTTGGCTTATTGATCTGAAGGCTGGGAAGTCCAAGATCAATGGGCTGCATCTGGTGAGGGCCTTCTTGCTGTATCATACTGTGATGAAAGGCATCAAATGGTGCAAGTGGGAAACAGAAGGAGGAAATCAGGCTGAACTTATGCCCTTATCAGGAGCTCACTTCCACAATCACTAACCCATTCTTAAGATAATAACATTAATCCATTAATGAGGGCAGGATCTTCATGCTTAATCATGTCTTAAATGTCCCACTTTTTAATACTGACACAATGGCAATTAAAGTTCAAAATGAGTTTTGGAGGGGACATCCATACTATAACAGCTCTAAGAGAAAAATCTTCAATTATTATGCTTATGCACTGTCGTGATAAAATTGCCAGCATCTAACTAGTATAAATTGTTTAAAATTAATTCAACAGGACAGAGAAGCAGAACACAATGTGGTTTATACAAATATCTACTATAACAGTTACTAATAGCGTATCATTTTCAAGACTTTTGCTGAATGAGTGGATTATAGTTGCTCTTGCTTAGGGAAGTGGAGGGGTAACTATGGAGATGATATTAATTTGACTCACTGTTGTAACAATGTTACTGTACAGTATATATATCTCATACAATCATGTTTTATTCATTAAGTATACACAATAAAATTTGTTTTAAAAATTATATTGTACAATGATAGATATATACAATTTTGATATGTCAATAAATAAATTTTAAAAAGACCTATAAACACATGAGGAAAACCTCATCCTTTGATCATGCATGTAGAAAAGTCAGTTTGAGCAAAAGCATTAAAAATTTTGAGCACATTGAAACATATTTTCCCAAATAATTATCAAACATATAGATAAATTTTAAAAACCACAAACTAGAATTTATTTACTTATTTTTCTTTTACTATGTCAAATGACTGTTGATTATGTGGAATGTTAAATATTGGGACAACTAAGCACCTTTATTTCTTAATTCTTAAAGATCCTTACAAAATATGAATCTATCATTTTTGAACATGCATTCAACTATTTTGAATGGCTCCAGTTTAGTGCTGTGGCAGGTGACAAAGATATAATAGTAAACATAAAAATCGGAATTGACCTTAATGGAGTCTTCTATCCAGCTGAGAACTTTTTGAAACAATAATGCTATAATAAAATTTATTGCTAACTAGTAGTGACAGATCTGGTGCTAATTACTCTATATGTATGTTTTCCACTAATGCTCACTATAAACTTTCAAGAAAACCCTGGGAGGCAGGTGTATTTGATAAAGGAAGATTTCATATGTGATAGAATTAGTTAGAACTTGGAAGAACCCAAGATTATAATAGATACCATTGATAAATTATAAAGAGGAAAATTAATTTAAACTTAAAGCAAAAAAAAAATTATTTGAACTGTAAAAGAGAAGCATTGCATAGGCTCAATATACTGACCTATACAGAAGGAAATATAATGCTAGTGTACTGCTTTATGTTTCAGGGAAAAAAGTCATTATAGTCATATTAATGAAAACAGTTTACTGGTACTCACCTTTTAAGTAGACTAACGTAAATTATATTTTTTAAAATTAAAAAGATTATGGGCTGGGCGCAGTGGCTCACACCTGTAATCCCAGCACTTTGCAGGGCAGAGGCAGGCAGATCACAAGGTAAGGAGATCCAGACCATCCTGGCTAACATGGTGAAACCCTGTCTCTAATAATTTAAAAAAAAATTAGCTGGGTGTAGTGTTGCACACCTGTAATCCCACCTACGCAGGAGGTTGAGGCAGGAGAATCGCTTGAACCCAGGAGGCAGAGGTTGCAGTGAGCTGAGATCGCACCACTGCACTCCAGCCTGGTGACATAGCGAGACTCCGTCTAAAAAAAAATGATTATGAGAGAAAATATAAAGAACAGCACAGAGTTACACTTGCTAGAGGCTGTGAGGTAACAGGGAGTTAGGAAAGATACAGAGAAGGAACATCAAGATGGACCTCTGATGGTTGATGGAAAAAGGAATGGAATTTAAGGATATTTGAGATTGAAGAGACCACTTCCACCAAGGTAGATCATATACTTTATGTAAGGATGGATTCTAAAAGAAAATAAGATTTTGAAGCAGATAGTTCATGTTGGATATATTGAGCAAAATCAGATTTCTAGTCCAAAAATTAAGATTTGGATATGTGTAAATATATAGAATAAAATAAGTAGCTTCATGACTATCAAACCTTAGAGGTATACCAAGATTGTGATTTTTACCCATGTAATTCTCCACATTTTCAGGCAAGGAATCTTGCCTGAGTCTTCCAATTTGCGTGCAGCCAAACTGTATTCCTGATTTTTGTTCTTAGAAGTCGTGATAATGATTGTCAGTCAACACCCAGCCCTTCTCAATCCAGTCCATCATCCTGACCTAGTGCCGTAGAAATCTAATCCTTGAAAACCTCAATCCTGACTCCTGTTAAGAACACCTGCTTCTTTCACTGTGCATAGTGTACATGGTCCTCACTAAGAGATTACAGTTTGTAAGCATTTTACTTGCTAAAAACCACTACAACAACAAAGTACTGTGGTAGCAATGCAATACCTGGAAAGAAAATGATCCCTAATTTAAACCTAGTGAAGTCTTGAGAAATTCTTAAAAATAATTGTTGATCTGAGGTAATTTGTTTTACAGGAGTAGACTTGCAACATAAAGCACATTATTTCTGCATCTGTTACAGACATCATATTTGTTTAAAAGCATTTAGGCAGTAACAGTTTTGCTAAATAAGGCAAGTACCTAAGAAGCGAAGCTTCAGAGACGGTAATGACAATGATTTTGTTTTAAAAGCTGTCTCAGAGAGGGAGTCATATCTCCAGTCTGCTTTCCTGTGAGGTTTAAAGGAAAGAGCATGGGCTTAGATGTTAGTGGCAAAACTGGAACAGGCACCCAGGGAAATAACTGAGGTTGTTTCAGTTTACTCATCTGCAGAATGAAGATCTACTATCATCATTCACTGAATGGTCAACAACATGTTTGAACACCCAGTAATAACAGATAGCATGTACTGGACACTTACTGTCTGTCAGGTTCTGTACTAAGTCATGAATCTCATTTGATTCTTCCAATTATTAGAATCCCCATTTTAAATAGGAGGACATTGAGCATTGAGGGTCACAGAGGTCCTAGTTCATATTAAGGCTAAGTAGTGGAAAAGAGATTGAAACATATGTATTTTCAATTCCAAAGCTCTTATGCTTAAAACGCTACCCAAGGTGGCCACTTTATGTGAACTTAAAGGTTCCCACAGGCCAGAAGTGGTGACTCATGACTGTAATCCCAGCACTTTGGGAGGCCGAGGCAGGAGGATCGCTTGGGCCCAGGAGTTTAAGACCAGCCTGGGCAACATAGGGAGACCTTGTCTCTACAAAAAAAAAAAAAAAAGAAAAAATTTTAAAAGAAATTAGCTGGGCATGTGGTGCACACCTGTAGGTCCAGCTACTTAGGAGGCTGAGGTGGGAGGATTGTTTGAGCCTGGGAGGTCAAGGCTGCAGTGAGCTGTGATCATACCACCTCATTCTAGCACTCCAGCCTGGGTGATAAAGACCCTCGTTCCCACAGCTCAAATATTCTGATAGTAGCTTTCAATCCCTGTTCCCTGAACCTTGGGGGTGGGGGCTCACAGCTACTATAAGACATGCCAGTCCACATATGTACAAGGTGCAATTTGTATACTGGGTAACATTATACACAATGCAGAGCCAATCAAGGAAATCATAAAATCATAAAAGAGATTGTGAACATGGTAAAAATGTAGAGGGCGGAGGTTAGGGTTTTAAGACATGAATCTTGGAAAAATTTAAGAAATAATAGACACTGCACCACAGGAATTAATAGAAGACAACTTGATGGAGGCGAGTGCTTCTGATTCAGTGCTGCACGATGAGGAAGATGTAAAAGTGCCAGAAAACAAATTGACATTAAACAATCTGGCAGAAGGATTCCGATTATTTAAGACTGTTTTTGATGTCTTTTATGACATGGTCTCGTCTATATTAAAGGCACTGAAATTAAACAAACAGTGAAAGAAGGATTGGTACTGTACGGAGACATTTTTAGATAAATGAAAAAGCAAAAGAGCCAGATAAAAATTATATCATAGTTCAGTAAAGTCATGCCACGTGTGCCTGCCTCTCCTGCCTCCCCTTTCACCTCCTCTACCTCTTCCATTTCTGCCACCCTGAGACAGTAAGAACAATCCCTCGTCTTTTCCCTCTTGCTCAGCCTACTGAACATGAAGATGATGAGGATGAACACCTTTATGATCATCCACTTCCACTTAATGAATAGTAAACATACTTTATCTTCCTTATGATTTTCTTAATAACATTTTCTTTTTTCTAGCTTACTTTATTGTAAAAATATAGTAGATAATACATATATGAAATATGTGCTAATGGACCGTTTATGTTATTGGTGAGACTTCCAGTCAACAGTAGCCTATTTATTAGCAGGTAGGTTTTGGGGGAGTCAAAAGTTATATACAAATTTTTGACTGCACAAGGTTTAGCAGTCAAACCTCACATTGTTTAAGGGTCAACTGTATGTAGATGTCATGTTTTCTTTATTTATTCATCCATTGATAGACATTTAGCCTGTTCCACATCTTGGCTATTGTGAATAATGCTGCAGTGAACATGGAAGTGCAAATATCTTGTCAAGAATCACATTTCATTTTCTTTGGATGTATATTCAGAAGTGAGATTACTGGATCATATGATAATTTGATCATATAGTTTATTAGTTTAAAAATAGTTTTAATTTTTTGAGAAATCTCCATATTGTTTTCCATAATGGCTGCACCAATTTACATTTCCACCAACAGTGTACAAGAGTTTTCTTTTCTCCACATCCTCATCAGCACTTTACATCTTTTGACTTTTTGATAATAGCTATTATAAGGTGTGGCTGTGTATCACTTCAGGTGTGAAGTGATATCTCACTGTGACTTTGATTTATATTTCCCTGATGATTAACAATGTGGAGAACCTTTTCATATACCTTCTGGCTATTTTCATGTCCTCTTTGGAGAAATGTCCATTCACCTGCTCTGCTCATTCTTTAAATCAGGTTTTTTTTGTGTGTTATGAGATTGTACAAGTTCCTTATATATTTTGGATATTATCCCCTTATTAGATGTATAGTTTGCAAACATTTTGTCCCATTCCATAGATTGTGCAATCTATGGAATATTTCCCTTGCTGTGCAGAAACATTTAAATTTGATGAAATACACTTGTCTGTTTTTTGCATTTGTTGCCTATGCTTTTGGTGTTATATCCAAAATATTATTTCAAGACCAATGTTGAGAAACTCTTTTCCTGTTTTCTGGTAGGATTTTAAAGTTTCATTTACTATGCTGAAGGCTTTAATCCATCTTAAGTTGATATTTGTATATGATGTGAGATAAGAATACAATTTCACTCTTCTGCATGTGGATATCCAGTTTTTTGAACATTTGTTATTAAACAAACTATCTTTTTCCCTTTGTGTGTTCTTGGCATCTGTGTCAAAGATCAGATGTCTGGAAATGTGTAGATTTATTTCTGGGCTCTCTATTCTATTTCATTGGTCTATATGTCTGTTGGTGTTTTTGTTTTGTTTTGTTTTGTTTTTGTATCACCTGAAGCTTTTATTGTCTTACCACAATTATGGGTTTGACAAACAAAACATTGGTTATAAACTATTTTAGAAATTTTATAACAGTCATGCCACCAATCTTTTTTCATAAGTTGAAGCGTTTTATCTCCTCCATAATGAATCATGGGGTGCAGAGCTTTTAATGTTGGAAGATTTAAGACTCTGGAAGAACGAGGCAGCCATCCAGGTTCTTCCTGTGTCCAGGCTTAACACTGGATTTACTTTCTCTTAAATACCAACTTTGTTTCTCCAATTCAGGTGCTTGTAGCACTGTTTATTGAATAGGTTTTATCAAATGTAATTTGACTTGGATCGATATTATAGAGTTCATTCAAATTATACATCTTAATAATTTCATTACTGGCTTAATTAGCAAGAAATCCTGCCCAGGTCATTTTCTTGGTATTATTTCTTATTCTGTGTGACATTAGGTTAGCAGTTTTATGAATCAGTCAATTTCTTCATTAGAGTCCTGGAATTTTTTACCCAATCCAATTGTATGATTTTAAAGTTATCAGAAAACTGTACCTCTCAGAGTTCTTTCCATGAATCTCCTTGAAGAGGAACACTTTAGGCTTATAGTTGCTCAGGAAATACCAGAGTAAGCAATTGACTATCTGTGAATGAAAAGACTTAAAATGGCAACGACTTTAAAGATCTGGTAAGGGTTCATTACAATAATGACACAATTGGCAAGGAAACTCAGTTAATTCTGTTGTATTCAACATTTTAAGACAATAACTAGAATTATGACTGATAGCTTTATAGCAGGACTATTAGACTTCTATGAATTTTACACAATTTCTGAAATACATATTAATAACACATTCATACAAATATAATTCAAAAAATTTAGTGTTATTTATTATTTGATAATGCTTTCTATATAATTTAATATATCAGATCAGCCCAATTAGTTTAATATGTCTCTTTCTATAAGGAGAGATGTCCTTTTGAGATATTCTGAAGGCCCATATGGAAAACCTCAAAGTTAATTCATGTCAAGAAAAGACTTAATTTAGAATTTTATTTTGGAAAGTTTATCAAAAATATATGTATTGGTTTTTATGACAGTATCATACTGTTTTTGTAACTGTAGTTTTGTAATATATTTTGAAATCAAGAAATGTGATGCTTCCAGCTTTGCTATTCTTGCTTAAGATTGCTTTGGCCATTTGGGGTCTTTGTGGTTCCACATGAATTTTAGGATTATGTTTTCTATTTCTGTAGAGAATGACATTGAGATTTTGATAGAGATTGCATCAAATCTGTAGATCAATTTGGGTAGTATAAACATTTTAACAATATTCTTTCAATCCATGAGCACAGAATGTCTCTTCATTTATCCATCTTCTTTAATTTCCTTCATTAATGTTTTATGATTTTTAGTGTATAAAACTTCCACTTCTTTGGTTCAATTATTCATAAGTATTTTATTCTTTTGTTACTATCGTAAATGGTATTGCTTTCTTAATTTCCTTTATTGGATAGTTTAGTGTTAATGTATCATGAAATGTTTCCATAGATTGATGTATTCTACAATACCACTGAATTAATTTGTTAGTTTTAATAATTTCTGTTGTTTCTTTTAAGCTTTTAAAGATTTCTACAAATATGATTACATCATGTGCAGGCAGAGACAATTTTACTTCTTTCTTTCCAATTTGAATGACATTTATTTCTTTTTCTTGATTCATTGTTCTACCTAGAACTTCCAATGCTATGTTGAATAGAAACGGTGAGAGTGGGCAACATCATCTTGTACTAGATCTCAGAGGAAAAACGTTTACCTCACTGATTATGATGTTAGCTGTGGGCTTTTCATAAGTGGTCTTTATTGTGTTGCAGTAAGTTTGTTCTTTATCTATTTTGTTGAAGGATTTTTTTTAAACCATGAGCCTATGTGGAATTTTGTCAAATACTTTTTCTGAATATATTGGGATTATCATGTTGTCTGTTAATGTAGTGAGTCACATTGATTGATTATGTTGAAATATCTATGCATCCTAGAGATAAATTCTACTTGATCATGGTGTATAATCCTTTCATGTGCTGCTGAATTTTGTTTGCTAGTATATTATGATGGATTTTGGCATCTATCTTCATTAGGAATATTGGTCTGTAGTTTCCTTGTGGTGACATGTTTTAGCTTTGGTATCAGGGTGTTGCTGGCCTCATAAAATGAGTTTGGAAGCATTTCCCCCTCTTTTTTTGAAGTATTCAAGAAGCATTAGTATTCTCTGAATGTTTGGTAGAATTCACCTATGAAACCATTTGGTCCTGGACTTCTCTGCATTAGTAGGTTTTTGATTACTGATTCAATCTTTTTATTTGTTACTGGTTTGTTCAGATTTTCTATTTCTTTTAGATTCAGTCTCAGTAGGTTGTACATTTGTAGGAATGTATGCCTTTCTTCTAAGTTATCCAATTTCTTGGCAATAATTTTTTAAATAATCCCTTGTGATCATTTTTATTTCTGTGGCATCCATTGTAATGTCTTTTCTTTTATTCTTATTTTATTTATTTGAGATTCCTCTTTTCTTTCTTATTCTAGCTAAGCATTTGTTCACTCTGTTTACTTTTCTAAACACCAACTTGTAGTATTGTGATTTTTCCCATTATTTTTCTATTCTCTCTTTGATTTATTTCTGCTTTATTCTTTATTATTTCTTTCCTTCCACTAACTTTGGGCTTACTTTGTTCTTTTTGTAGTTCCTTGAGATGTAAAGTTAGGTTGTTTATTTGAGAACTGTCTTTCTTAATGTAAGCATTTATCATAATAAACTATCCTGTGAGTACAGCTTTTGCTGCATCCCATAAGTTTTGGTGTGTTGTGTTTTTATTTTTGTTTGTCTTCAGATATATTTAAAATTCGATTTTGATTTTCTATTTGACCCAACGATTACTCGAGAGTATATTGTTTAGTTTCCATGTTTTTGTAAGTGTTCTTATTCTCTCATTGTTAATGATTTCTAGTTTCATTCCACTGTGATCAGAAAAGATACTCAATATTCTTTCAATATTAAATTTGTTAAGACTTGTTTTGTAATCTAATGTGACCTAGCTTAGAGAATATTTCACGTGCACCTAAGAAGAATGTATATTTTTCTGCTGCTGGGTTGAAAGTTTGGTGTATGTCTGTTGGGTCCGTTTGGCCTATAGTGTTGTTCAAGTCTTCCTTTTCCTTATCAATTTTCTGTGTAGGTATTTTCTTGAAAGTGGATACTGAAGTATCCTACTCACACTATGCTGGTTAATTTCTTCCTACTGATCTGTCAATACTTTCTTTATATGTTTAGGTGTTCTGATGTTGGGTACATATATATTTATGCTTGTTATATCTTTCTATTGAATTCACACTTTTATCATTATATAATGACTTTCTTTGACTCTAAGAGGCAATTTTTGACTTATATAATCTATTTCATCTTATATATATATATAACATGCAAATGGTAACCAGAAAAAAGCAGGTGTGTGTGTGTGTGTGTGTGTGTATATATGTGATAATTTGCATGAATTATCTTTCCATCCCTTCACTTTTAGACTTTGTATAGCTTTTTAAGTCTAAAGCAAATTTCTCATAGACAGCATATAGTTCGATCTTATTTTTTAAAAATCTAAACAGCCACTCTATGTCTCCTCATTGGAGAATTTAATCTATTTACATTTAAAGTTATTATTAATAGGGAAGGATTTACTGTTGTAATTTTGTTAACTTTTTTGTGTCTGTCATGTAGTTCTTTATTTTTTTCTTTCTTGTTGTCTTCCTTTGTAGTTTTGTGTGTGTTTATGTGTGTGTGTATGTGTGCTGATATTCTTGGATTCATTTCTCTTTTTCTTTTGTGTAACTTCTATATATATATTTTGTTAATGGTTTCTATGGGGCTTATATAAAATATCTTATTGCTATAAATTTATTTTAAGCTGCTAACACTTTCACTTTCATAAAAAGCTCTACATTGTTACCTCTTGTTTCTTCAACATTCTATGTTATTGATGTCACAATTTATATCTATTTGTATTGCATGCCTATTAACATAATTTTAGTTACAGTTTTGCTAATACTCCTGCTACCATTACAGTAACCCAGTATTCTATATTTTTATATATATTTACTTTTAGAAATGGCTTTTATATATTTTTATGCTATCTTATTGCTGTTTGGTGTCCTGTTGTTTCAACTTGAAGAACTCTCTTTAGCATTTCTTGAAAGGCAAATAGAGTAGTGATTAACTCTCTCAGACTTTGTTTATCTAAGAAAGTCTTTCTTTCCTTCATTTTAGAAAGAATCTTGCCTGGTATAGTATTCTTGATGGGCTGGTTTAAAATTATATTTTTATGTTCATCACTTTGAATATATCATCCCACCCTCTAGCCTGAAAAATTTCAGCTGAAAAATCTGCTAATAGTATTATGAAGGTTCGCTTATATGTGGTAAGTTGCTTTTCTCTTGCTGCTCAAAATTCTCTCTTTAACTTTTGTCAGTTTAATTATAATGTGTCTTGCTATGGATCTCTTATCTTATTTCATGCCCTTTTGGCTTCCTGGATCTGGATGGCTATTTACTTCTAAAGATTTGGAGAATTTTCCACCATTATTCACTTGAATAAGCTTTCTGCCATTTTTTTCTCTCTTTTCTCCTTTTAGAACTTGCATAATGTGTTTATTTGCTTGATTGTGTCCCATAAGTCTCTTAAGCTATATTCACTGTTTTTCATTTCTTTTCTTGTTTTCTTTTTACTTCTCCAGATGATTTCCAATGAGCTGTATTCAAGTGATTTCTTCTCAAATGACTTACCTGGCTGATCTACCTGTTGTTGAACCCCTCTATTGAATTTTTCATTTCAATTATTATATTCTTCATCTCTATTATTTCTTTTTAATCCTTTAAACTATTTTCTGTCTGTTTGTTGAAATTCTAACTTTTCTCATATATTACTGTCCTGAACTTGGAAGTATTTTATGGCTTTTATTTTGAATTCTCTGTGAATTCTAAGCCACGTATCTTCATTTTCATCAGAGTAGCTTTTTGATTTATCATGTTCTTTTGTTTGAAATATATTTCCCTTTTCAGTTTTTTTAATTCTCTGTGTTGATGTGTGTACATAAGAAGAAACAGCTATCTTTTCAAGTCTTCACAGACTAGTCTCATATGAAATAAGACACTAACCAATCAGCATAGCCAGAGATTTTCAATGCCTCTGAAATGTCCATGCTCATTCAAACCTCTATCTCAAACCCAGGAGCCTGGAATGTGCCAAATCCCACCAGTGTCCCAAGACAGGAAGTCAGAAGCCAGTCCATCTAGTAGCAATTAAAAAAATTGGGGCATTAGATGGCTGGTCCAATCCCTTCTCTCCTCAGAGAGAAGCTGAAAGCTGGAGTTTATCACCCACTTGCTCCCCTTTGAGCTGCGGAGAAGAGCTATAGCAATGCCTGTACTCTCGTTCATTCTGCACACTCTTTCAAACTGTGTTTTTGCTCTCTGCAGCTCCCAGGGGCCTAGCAGATGCCAGATCCCAGTGGCTCTCAGGGATAGTCAAGTTAGAAGCCAGTCCCTTGGGTAGCAGGCAGAAAAGTTGGGCAGCTGGATATGTTGTGCAACTCCCAGGGAGAAGCTGAAAGAAGCCAGATAATTGGGGCACTAGATGTGCAGTCCAACTCCTTCCAGAACTAATTTCCTCTTCTTATAAAGATGCCAGTGATATTGAATTAGAGCCCTCTCTAACAATCTTATTTTAACTCAGTTACCTCTTTAAACACCGTATCTCCAAATACAATCACATCGTGAGATACTAGGGGTTAGGATTTCAACACATAAATTTGGCAGTGGGAGGGAGGGAGTCCAGCCCATATTACTGCTCCCTTCTCTCGTAGAAAATTGCATGTGCATATGTGGGGTTTCTCAAAACCTTCAAGTCTCTGATTTTCCCTGCTACTTCCTGGCTTTTCTTCTGTAGGCTTTTGTTGGCTCTACTTCCTCTTCTTGTCCTCTGCTTTTCTCTATCTACTCATACTTTTTATAGACAGTTTCATCCAATCTCCCCTCAGGGATTCTAATGGCCATCTCAAATTCAACATGGCCAAAACAGAAATTTTGATAACTTTCACCCTCAAATCAATACCTCCTGTCTCTTCTAATTACTACCATTGCTAAGAATCAAAACTTTGGAGTCATTTAAACTTTTTGTATCCTCACACCATGCATTGAATGCAGAAAAAAATCCCATTGGCTCCATCATGAAATATAAATTCTAATTTCCAAATTACATTCTCACCACTTCAACGGCTATACCATCCTAGTTCAAGCCTACATTATCTCAAATTATAGCCATTTCTTCCTAAGTAGTTTCCATGCTTTTAAAAAATTCTTTAATTCTCTACATTTCCCTAGATTGATCTTTTAAAATTATAATCCTGAATTGTGGCTATGTGATGTATACATGTGTAAAACATGTGGTCTGTACATTTGAGATTCTCTTGGTTTGCTTTATGTACATTTTTAATTCAATTCCAGTGGATGCAGAGAAAACAAACATGGTTCAGTTAATTTCTTATCTCTTCTCAAATATCTTCAGTGGCTAAACAGTATGTTCTTAGTTCTCTGCAAGTTCCATATTCTGGATACCCTGGAGCCCCTCACTTCACTTGTCACTGTCAGTCACTTATTCCACACTTTACACTATTTGCACTGCTCTTCTTACTATTTGTTTTGTGTGCACCAAGTTATTGTTTATCTTAGGGTTTTATACCTGTGCCTCAAACACCTTTTTTAAAAAAAATCCCTTCTGTCCTTTTCAAATATCACTCCATTAGAGAAGACCCTACCTGATTGCTCTATAGCAAATAACATAGCTCCTCTTTCATTATTCTTTATCTTCTCTCACTGCATTTTTTTCCTGCACAGAAATGATATTTTCAGGATATTATATATTTATGTATTATTTTGATTTTTGTCTGTTTTCTCCATTAGTGTATTCCCAAACCTACAAGAATGCTTAGTACATTGCTAGTACTCAGTAAGTATTCTGAATGACATAACAAAATATGCCTATAAAATCAAAACAACTTAAAACATCATTTTGAAACCTGGGACCCTGGTGGTGTAGGCACCCAAAGGAATCTCCTGGCCATTGGAACAGAACAGAGGCCTCAGAAATAACACCACACACCTACAAACATCTGATCTTTGACAAACCTGACAAAAACAGGAAATGGGGAAAGGATTCCCTATTTAACAAATGGTGTTGGGAAAACTGGCTAGCCATAGGCAGAAAACTGAAACTGGACCCCTCCCTTACACCTTATACAAAAATTAACTCAAGATGGATTACAGACTTAAATGTTAGACCTAAAACCATAAAAACTCTAGAAGAAAACTTAGAAATACCATTCAGGACATAGGCATGGACAAAGTCTTCATGACTAAAACACCAAAAGCAATGGCAACAAAAGCCAAAATAGACAAATGGGATCTAATTAAACTAAAGAGCTTCTGTGCAGCAAAAGAAACTACCATCAGAGTGAACAAGCAACCTACAGGATGGGATAAAATTTTTGCAATCTACTCATCTGACAAAGGGCTAATATCCAGAGTCTACAAGGAACTTAAACAAATTTCCTAAAAAAAACAAACAACCCCATCAAAAAGCGGGTGAAGGATATGAACAGACACTTCTCAAAAGAAGACATTTAAGTGGCCAACAAACATATGTAAAAAAGCTCATCATCACTGGTCATGACAGAAATGCAAATCAAAACCACAATGAGATACCATCTGAAGCCAGTTAAAATGGCGATCATTAAAAAGTCAGGAAACAACAGATGCTGGAAAGGATGTGGAGAAATAGGAATATTTTACACTACTGGTGGGAGTGTAAATTAGTTCAACCATTGTGGAAGACAGTGTGGCAATTCCTCAAGGATCTAGAACTACAAATACCATTTGATCCAGCAATCCCATTACTGGGTGTATACCTAAAAGATTATAAACCGTTCTACTATAAAGACACATGTACACGTATGTTTATTGCGGCACTATTCACAATAGCAAGGACCTGGAACCAACCCAAATGCCCATCAATGATAGCCTGGATAGAGAAAATGTGGCACATATACACCATGGAATACTATGAAGTCATAAAAAAGAATTAATCCGTGTCCTTTGCAGGGACATGGATCAAGCTGGAAACCATCATTCTCAGCAAACTAACACAGGAACCGAAAAACAAACACCATGTTATCACTCATAAGTGAGAGTTGACATGAGAACACAGGGACATAGGGAGGGGAACATCATGCACCAGGGCGTGTTGCAGGGTGGAAGACAAGGGGATGGATAGCATTAGGAGAAATACCTAATGTAGATGATGCATTGATGGGTTGATGGGTGCAGCAAACCACCATGGCACATGTATACCTACGTAACAAACCTGCACGTTCTGCATATGTATCCCAGAACTTGAAGTACAATAATAAAAAAAAAACATTTTGACCACAATTTTGAGACTATTTTGAAGAAAACTTAGTTTAAAGTACTCTCTTCTGCTCCAATTCTCCATTTTGCTTTGTATGCAGAGCTTCAGCTTAAATGGAATCTGTTGGAGGTAATTCCATGAAGAAAAAAAAAGAAGAAAAGAAAGAAAAAAATTCATTTTTAATTCTACATAATTTTGACAGTTAAACTTTACTAAAATTTGATCAAAAATTACTTTTGCTGTCATACACAATCAGAGAGACAAACTTATCTGTTTGTGTATGGCACATGTATGCTTTTCCTCTAAATATTTGCAGTTAAATAGAGTCCTGCCATTTAAAAGATATTTTCAAATGGAAAGAATTATGCAAGTACAACTATCCCCACACTATGTAAACAAGATGTACCCCAAAACATATAATGAGTTTTGGCCATTTTAATCTGCTTTTAGTATATTAGGGGAAGGCTATTTCTAAAAAGTAACACTCTGAAATATTTTGCAAAACAAAGCAACGATTTATAATACTTATATTCTGCCTCTAAGTTTCAGTAATTTAAAAATCTTGGAGAAATCTTAATTTATTAGACTCTTTTTTATATGTAAAAAAATAATTATTCTAAGAATAATTATAATAATGAAATGATCACAGGGTAATTATAAAATGAAATAAAATAATTATGAGCAAACATAAAGTACAATAGTTTTTAAATACTAGAAATTATTCTTCAAGCAAAAACAAGAAATATTTGAGGGCTCGTGGTTTGACGCACAGTGACAGAACAATGGAAAAGTGTATTTCATCTCTAAAATAAGAAAACCATGTTTGAAATAAAAGATACAGAAATTTTTTCAATTAATCAGTGCCTGATAAATATAACTGGTTAATCTTGACAATAAAAGTCAAGCTTATCATCACTTTTATTTTTTTCTAAGTTTTAATTTTGGTTCAATTGATTGTCCATAAACTTAGCATCATTTTCTCAAGTTTTCCTTCTAAAATTGAGTATAAATTTACTCTTAAAAATGAATTGCTTACCTTTCCAAGTTTTAAGAAATATCCTTCAAAGTGTTAATTAGGACTTGTAGACACACTAGACAACAAGATCACAAGTAGAAATACCTTATTTTTCTATGTATCCCACCTTTCCTTGTCCTCACCAACCTATGACTACAAATAACGTTATACTTCTTTATTCAGTCAAATAATAATGGCGTAAGACCCAGGCCATGTACTTCCTTTCTAGAAATTACTCCTGCATAAAAGGTTTTCCACATGTTTCTGAGAGTTTTCTTCCAGACAGTTCTGCACCACATGACTCCAAAGCAAGAGCCTCAAATTTTTTTACTTGGGCAGTTTTCTTACCACTAGTCAGCCACCCCTGTTGCCGAAGATACTTGTGAAGCAGGAGCTTTGCTGGGCAAAGCTGTTTGTGCTAATGCTTCTACTACTTCCACCATACCTATCTCAGGTGTGGTTGCGCTCATGAACCTGTTCCAAGGTCAGTTTGTCTACTCTTAACTGCTGCACAGATGTTGGCTGCTTCTGGAAGCCAGGCCCTGCACTGCTCTTCCATGACTGCTAATGGCAACCTCACTCTATCCTGCTATTGGCAAACAGCAGAAACTCACTGCCCCTACTCACTTCCATACTGGCCCTACATGACTGGAGAATGCCATTCCACTCCAGGAATCACTGTAGGCCTTTCCAGACTTGAAGTTTATTCTCCTCTAGCTCCAGGCCCTGGGAGAAAGACCGTCCTCCATCTCAGTTCAGGTTTGTGGCTGACAATCTACCCCAGGATTAACCACTACTTGGGATGATTGACAGTGGGAATACCCTTTCACTTCAGGGAATAATTCTGTCTTAACTCTCCAAGTTATAGACTTGAACTATGCCTCTGATAAGGCCATTAAAAATTAACCCAAGATGGGCAAATTTCCTGAAATCCAACTATTCAGTCTTTCTTATGATTACTTTGTTACTTATATTAAAACCAGACTGCTACTTGATACCTTGAAAGCTTTTAAAGTTTGAACTGAATGACCATCCAGGCTGAATACAGTTAATAAATCTTAACAATGAAGCTCATTTTGTTAAAGGCTACCAGTAACTACCTAAGTAACACTTTATAGTGTACTTAACATTCTTTGTAATTTAACTACAGGCAATAACTCACATATCTGCTAATTTCTAGCTTTTTACTGATCTTCAGAACATACTGGTTATAATTTGATGACCATATCAGACATGCCTTCAGTGCAAATTATAATTTGATTTCTCTAAATAAAATATACATTATAATTATAAAATATATATTGGAACTACATGTTTAGAAATACTGAGTCTTGCTTGATACAAGGGCATGTACCTAATGTATACCCATTGTCTTATGGGGGATGGTGCTCTCTCCTGCAAGCAAATCTGTATCCAAGTGCTCTTTGTTCTTATCACTCCACTATTAAGTAATTGCCTAAGACTTGAGAAGTATCTAAATAAGAACATTACATAATAGATCTACTGGACTTAACTCCGTTCCCAGATGTTCAAACTCATATTGACTTTTACTTTCTTACTCAGAACATCTATTATATGTGACCATTCATGTACAAATAAGGCTAAGTAATTATGCAGGGTATTAGCATATTGGTGCACAGTGATGTGAAGTGAATTCCAGATAAGCCTCTGAGCTTTTATATGAAAATGGGAAGAAACTGATATCCATTTAAATACCACAAGAGATGTTCTTTTATTCTACTGAGAGGCATTTCTTCGAGTGAACTTTAGGATCATCATGTTCAGGCACAAATACAATGAAAGTTGCAAATCTCCATACTTTACAATGTCGTTTTGTATCTAACAGTCTGTCTAGTTCATAGTAAAAACAGAATTAAAATTTATATTTGGACTTAGGCAAAATGTCCTGGTATATAGTTCCAGCTCTATGCATTTATTTGCAAAAGACTTTGAGTCTTTTCATAAATAACTTGTACACACTTCGGGATCAGAGTACATGTAAATATCTGCTGACCTTTGGAGAGGGCCCAAATAAATCTAAACTACAGAGAGTGCTGTGAGATCTTTGAGAGAATGTGAAGGGATAAATAGTCTCATCAGTCCAACTGGATTTGGTAACATAGCCTGATTTGTAGGGGTCAGTGACTCCGAGGACAGTGACAGGCTGCATTTGAACTCACTTTTCCCAAGGCCTCTATGCAGTTCTTGTGTGTCCTGTAGAAGAGTGCTGAATATGAAAAACCAGGATTTCCAGTGTGGCAAAATTAGGATTTATTGCCCAAAATAGGACATTTTTGAGAGGCAGTGGGGATTCCACAAAAAGCACCAAAGATTTACAGGTGGACTTTGATGGTAAAGAGTTCTGGGAGCCATAGGCAAGAGTTGACTCAGAGGCAGAGACCCAAAGGCAAGTCATGAAGGCAAAGATTTCTGAGTTGCATTCCACCATCTGCTGTGTAGCAGAAGCAGCTTGCAGCTCATGAAGTAGTCTGTGCAGAGAGTGGTGGTCAGTGACAGAGGCATGGAGCAACAGCCTGAGGGAGTCCATGTAGTGATCCTCGGTGGGTGTGGCCATGATCCCCAATGACCATAGGAACCATCGAAGACTTAAAGCAGAGGAGAGCCACAGCATGGGTGGTGATGTGAGTAAAAGGGATAAAAGACTGACCAAATGTCCTGGTTTGCATGAGATGGTCCTGGCATAATTATCAATGGTACTTCTGTACTTCTGTACATTAGGTGCTATTAGTGACTCACTCAGATTATTTTATAGCCTGGTGTACCCATATCTCAATTGGTGTGTAGACTGCTGATGACTTACAGCTGACATCACATCAGCCCCTTTCTGTACAACACACACATACATGTAAGCGGAATTATCTCAGCTTTCAGAAAGAGGCCCTTCAGGAGTGAGTCACAGTCAATGGTACAGTTTTACCTGAAGAACACTCCCTTGATGAATTATGTCCACATGAATCCTTACTTTAGGTGGGCTCCACTTCCTGGGAAGTTGCTCTAAGGCAGCCTTTTTCACTCTCAATAGTGTCCTGATTTGGATAATAAATTTGCCCTAAGTGTCAAAGTCTAGCACAGGCAACATCAGCAGAGGCAAGCAGAGTGAAGGTGAGTCCTGGTTGAGAGAATCAGTGAGATTGCAAGACAGCAGCAGGCAGGTGGAAAGAAATGAAAAGAGATTGTGGGCAGACCATATATGACAGCCCCACGCTAGAGATTTCACAGCTATACTATACAGAAGAGAGATGAGGTGCTGTGCTAGTGTGAGAACTGTTGATCCAACAGGCTTTGGTTCTAACTGTTAAAGTGAACTTGATTTGTGTGATCCTAGAAAATATTCTGTTTGTACTGCTATTAATGTAACCTAGATGTTGGCTGAAATTACTCTATCCTTGTTAGTAAGAAAATAATAGCACAGTTTTACTGACTCCCTTTGGCAATATGAAGGCCACTGGTGAGATTACCTGAGAGCTGATGCAGTGGAGTCTTGTGGGGGAGTCATACTTGATTGGAAGACCAAGAGGGGAGGGAGGGAGCGGTGATATAAGAGACTACATTGAAGAGTTTGTTACAAAGATAATCAGTAAACAGAGCTGTAGACAGAAGGTGGCCAATGTCTAAAGATGAATTTTTTAAAATATGGAAAATACTGGGGTATATTTCTATGCCAATAATAAAATTAGCTAATGCTTATATAGCTTAGCACATACCAGAATGTGTTCTAAGTGTTTTACAAGTACCAATTTATTTAATTCATAATATTCATAAGAACCTCTTATTTTACATATAAAATTGACTCACAAAAAGGGTTAGTAATGGACTCAATGGAGCTACTAAAGGGCGAAGCCAGGATTTCAAACCCAGTTATTTCCCATGCTCTTTAGAATACAGGACACTGGCTCACATAAACAAAGAAATGGTCCTCTCCGGAGAGAGAAGTTGATTGAGACAAAAAGGAGAATACTGCAGGAGCCAAAGTACTACAGGTGTGAAAGAGGAGTGGGATTAGTATGCAAGTGAAGAGATTCAAAATTTAGAAACCAGGACAATTCATTTGCTGGACTATAGATGAAGGGAGGTTGTTAGGCCTCTGTGGTGACTATACTCTGATTTTGTTTTTATTTCCTCAACGTAATAAGAGGTAGGAGTGAAGTGAAGAAGGGCAGTATTGAACATTTAAGAAGAGAGAAGAGGTGTGAAATATATGCAAAATAATTACCTCTGTGCTTCCATTTGCAAACACAGACTTTGAAGAAGATATCAACCAAACTTAGTCCATCCTAAATTTAAGAACTTGGCTCCTGATTATCATAGATCTTGGGAGACTTCATCCACCTGTGCTACAAGTACTTTCTTAGTGATCCAGGAATTATCTTCTTCATGAGGCTTGAACTCCTTTACGTGGCTGACTTTCATGAAAATGGAGGATCTCTGTTTTCTAAGAACCCTATTAAGGACAGATGGGAATTAAAACAAGGTTTTAAAGTGGCCAAGGGGTAAATCGAAGTGTTTCAAGTGCCTCGTTAAAACCAAATACCACAATTGAAAAAGAATGAACCTTTAAAACCAATTGTCTGAGGCCTCACCCCAGGAAGTTTTATTTCCCTACAGATTAAGTATGTCTTTTCATTTCCTTGGAAAGAGATCTGCTTGTAAAAGTGTTTTATATACAGTTTAAGTGCCATGCTTGTGCTGTCCCAGGAAAATGTGCATTGTCATGCAAGTGTACCCTGTATCTTCCCTTCTTGCTCCCTGTCAAGGCATGTCTCTATTACCTTGTTCATTTGTGCCTGACACATTCAAATATGAATTTGAAATAAGTTATAAATTTGCTTACATTTGGCAAATAATGCAATCATTCCTTCTTCTTCTCATATTTTCAGTTGTAGCTAACCATCCTTGATCCAGGCTCTTCTATGCATTAGTCTGAATGCCAGGACATTCTTGATGCAATTTCTAAACTAGAAAAACACAACCATTTTGAGAAGAAAACAAAAGGTGCCAAAGGTTTTACCTTACAGGTTTAAATGACCAACTGTATTTAACCAGTGTCAAGTTTTCTCAAAGGTATCCTAATATCCATTTGGCTCTTTCGCATCTACTGGGAATATTCAGTGAAACTAATTAATCAATGCATGCTTGTGAACCTGGTCATAAAAATAATATATCTGCACTCTCCTAACCTCTTTCTTTGTATCTACTACCAGAGTTACACCTCTTCTATGGTTGTCAGTGGCCATTAAAACCTTAACTTCTTTGTGTCTTGTCTCTTGTTTACATCCTGTCAGTAGCATTCCCCTATCTCGTATTTCGATCTTTCACCTAGCACCTGTACTTTTCAGATCAGCTTTAAGTTTTTATATCTTTATGCTGACTTACTGGAACACATAGATGATACTGGAACAATGCATTTAAAGAAAATTTTATCGTCCAACTATTAAAAATGATGATGAAGCTTTTTATCTCTTGTGGAAAAATGCTTACAATATAATGTTAAATGACAAAAACGGATTATTAAAGAGTACATAGAAATGTAATCTCATGCCTGAAATCCCAGCATTTTGGGAGGCCGAGGTGGGTAGATCACTTGAGCCCAGGAGTTCAAGACCAGCATGGGTAACATGACAAAACCCCGTCTCTACAAAACATACCAAAAAAAAAAAAAAAAGAAAAATAGCGGGGCGTGTTGGCATGCACCTGTAGTCCCAACTACTCAGGAAGCTGAGGCGGGAGGATTGCTTGAGCCTGGGATATTGAGGCTGCAGTGAGCTGTGATTGCATCACTGCAGTCCAGCCTGGGAGGCAGAGTGAGACCCTGTTTCAAAACAAAAAAGAAAAGAAAAGAAAGAAAAGAAGTATGATCCCCTTTTTTGTATCATTTTTTTTTTTTGTATAGAAAGTAGTTTGGCATCACATGTTATCACTCATAAGTGGGAGTTGAACAATGAGAACACATGGACACAGGGAGGGGAACATCACACAACAGGGTCTGTCGGGGGGTAGAGGGGCAGGGGGAGGGAGAGCATTAGGACAAATATCTAATGCATGCTGGGCTTAAAAGCTAGATGATAGGTGCAGGAAACCACCATGGCACATGTATACATATGTAACAAACCTGCACATTCTGCACAGGTATCCCAGAACTTAAAGTAAAATAATTTTAAAAAGAAAAAAAAAGAAGTTTTGAAGAATTGGTACCCAAATGTGAACTGGTTATCTTTGGTTGCATGGTGATAATACAAATCTCTTAATTTTATTCATCAACAAAGGTATTTTGCTAGTTTAATATAAAGCATGGGCTAGGCGCAGTGAGCTCACGCCTGTAATCCCAACACTTTGGGAGGCCGAGGTGGTCAGATTACTTGAGGTCAAGAGTTTGAGACCAGCCTGGCCAACATGGCGAAACCCCATGGCTAC
The DNA here is from genome assembly GCF_028858775.2 of Pan troglodytes. NCBI lineage: Eukaryota > Metazoa > Chordata > Mammalia > Primates > Hominidae > Pan > Pan troglodytes. Next base: position 105,893,510 of record NC_086015.1, read on the forward strand.
AAGAAATATAAAAATTAGCCAGGCGTGGTGGTGCACACCTGTAATCCCAGCTACCCAAGAGGCTGAGGCAGAAGAATCATTTGAACCTGGGAGGCAAAGGCTGTAGTGAGCCAACATCATGCCACTGCACTCCAGCCTGAGTGACAGAGTAAGACCTCATCTCAAAAAAAAAAAAAAAAAAAAAAAAAAAAAAAAAAAAAAAATTGGGGGAAAGCAAAGAATAGTTTTTCTTTCCATATGGCCTTTCATGTCTTAGAATTTTAAGTCCCCCAGAAATTGGTGTGTGGGGTATTTTTCAGCTCTAATTATTCTATTTATTTGGTTTAGCATGATTTTATGCATAGTCACCAGAGCTACTTACTATCTTTGTAAACTTGTGCAGCTTACCCAACTTGTTTGTGCTTCAGTTTCTTTACCTATAAAATTGGATAACAATAGTACTTAGGTCATAGGGTTGATTTGAGAATTTAACAAATGTAAAAGGCTTAGAATAATGACCTAAACACAGTAATTATTTTCTTTTCATAATGTATTTAATCCTAATAACATGCTAGCCAATATGGTAGGACCTGAAACTAAAACCAAGAAGAGTGTAGAATCAATACCTTTTCAGAGTTTTGAGAAAAAAGACAGATAATTAAATATATGATTATAATGAATATGCTAATTGCCATAGTTAGGATATATAGGAGGTTATTGGAATGTTTAAGAGGGGCATGTAATCCAGCATAAAGACACCAAGGAAGGTTCCCTCAATGAAGTGATGTCATGATAAAGGGAGAATAATTCTGGGGGAGGAGAGGTTCTAATTACATGGGCCAGAACATCAAACTAGAAGGTAGCAATATGATTTTTTTTATCTGCAATATAACATGCTGTGAACATCTAATTCTTCTTTAAACATCCTAATTCTTTCATTGACTTCTGGTATTCTATGTGATGGAGACATTAATTGCTTCCTGTCTTCTAGCAGCTATGAAGAAATTATAATAATTTTTGATAAAGAACACTGAAAACTCATTTATGAAATCTCCTTTGGGAATGGAATGATTAATCCTTAAATAAATAACTTTATAAGGCAGAAGGAAAAAGGCAAATCTTATGAAAGAAGTTAATCTGTAAATCTTAGACTCTGGCTTTTATTGGCTACTTATTAGATTTTTATAGAAAAGGAGAATATTTATAATTTCAGATTAAAACTTTTAAATGAAGAGGTGATAGAGAAGGCACAGCTAATTTCTGTATGTACTGAGATAGCATTTAATGGTTTAATTAAGATATAGATTAAGTGATAGATATGAAACCTTACTATTCTAGGGTCTGACCAGGAATTTAAGAAGATTGTGTTTGTTTTGATTTTGAGCCGAAGACACAAACAAAGGAAACCCTAGCTGATAAAGTGTAGTGTTGCCAGATTGGTAAATTGCATGCAATATGTATGATGATCCTTTTTGTAACATCAGATTTTTTTGTGGTTCATATATACTTTTTGTGTCTTTTTTTAGTTTCAGATATAGTAAAATAAAGCACACTTTAGGGACTTTCCTTTGACTGGGAATTAAGTACAGATGATTTTAGTCATAAGGATATGCTAAATTAGGTAGACTCAGACCTTCATTTTATCAATTTGTTTTTAATATGGTAAAATATACATAACATTAAATTTACCATCTTAACCATTTTGAATATACAATTCAGTGACATTAAGTATATTCCTAATGTTGTACAGCCATCATTGCCATTTATCTCCAGAACTCTTTTTCATGTTGCAAAACTGAAACTCTATATCCATTACACAATAACTGTCCATTTCCTCTCCCCACCAGCCTCTTGACTTTTAAATAGAGTGTGTTCTAAATGTTTTTTTTTTAATCTGAACTGTAATTTGTTTATAGGAGCAACACAGTCAGTGATGGTTGAATTTCCAAACTGCTCCACAAAATCCTATTTATAAACTAGCTAATAAAACTTATTAAATTGACAAAAACACACAAATTAATGGACAAGATTAGAAGCCATAATAGGTAGTAGGTTGAAACCTGGTATAAATGAAAGATATCTGTTTTAAAAAACCCACTTTATTGGGTACAAGATGATCCTTAATAAATATGGAGATGGACAGTTTCTGCTTGGCATCCACCATACCTTTTGTTGGTTTATCTCTTACATCATGGTGCTTTTCTTTCCAACTTCTAAACACTTACTTCCCTCATACTATCCTAAGCCTACATGCCATGCCCCACACAGGCCTGTATCATTCCTTGAAAGTCCCATACTTTAAAACCACTTCCTTCTCTTTGCACATTTTGATTGGAGAGCTTCAAACATGAAGGTGAGATATTTTATATTAACATAGACTAGAAAGATACCTGAAAACATCATTTTGCAAGTTATTTTTCATATTCTTAGAACCCATGAGAATTCACAGATAGTATTACATTGCCAGGTAAAAGAAAAAGAAACGATTCCATCACACCATGCAAAATACCAAATAAAGAGCATTAAGAAGTACTAGAGATGACATTCCATATAGCTTGAACTGTTTATCAGAACTTTTTCAGATGCCAACTTTGTGGCTTACAGAGAAGCTGCTCTGTTATTAAACTTAAAAAAAAAGTTAAATTACATTTGCTACAGTTGAATCATAGATACTGAATTTTATAAATTCCCTCTAGTAAGAATCTCAATTTACTTTCTTTCTCCATCTATTACTGTTTCCATGTTTTATACTTCTTGAGGAACTTAGACCTGAGGTTGGAGACGGTGAAAATTTAAACTGCAAATTTTGGAGGAGTGAGAGTGGCTGCAAACTACTAAGCCAGAAGTCATTTCTCTGGGCTTCCATAGGTAGTTTGTATGTAGAAAATCAAATGGTTCTCATTTTTCTGGTTTCCTTTAGCTTCTCATGTATACTGTCAGGAAAAAAAGACAAATTGTTTTGTAGGCCAATAGTTCCCCAAATGAAGCTTTATTTTCTATCTTTTGTGATACCCTATTTATCACTATTTCGTGCAAGAGGGTTTCAAGCTGCCTAGTATGTGACCTTATGTAACTGTGCTTAGACAGTGTCTAACCCATGAAGTTTGGTGTGCTAGAAAACTGACAACTATTTACTTTTGTGATGTGAACTCTTGCTTTTCAGTAAAGTTTGAATCATGATAGTTTGCCCTGTGATCTCTGAGAGCACATACACTTCCTCGGAAAATGCAAGATACAGAAGGATTCCCCTTAATATTTACGATTGATTATTGTATAATTCCCTTGGTGTTTTCTCACAGTATACTTGGTGATATTGATTGGGATAAACTCATAAGAAAAGAAAATATTTTCTCATTCAATTATTCTATTCCATCCCATTCAATGTAGTTTAATTCAATTTGCCTGTGTTGAGTTCTTCTGTAGCAGGAGAACCATTGCTTACCTCTAACCAGTACTTGCTTGAAGGTCATCTCTCATCTGAATGTTACCATTTCTTGCTGGCTAGGGCATTTCAGCAAAGGTCTTTGTTCTAGAAAGAAAAATCATGGAAGTGTTTTTATAGCATACTTTGTCTGGTAATTAAAATAACCAAAAGTGTTCTGGTCACAAAGCTGTTTCATTTATTAGAGTATACTATTTTAATAATATTTCAATTCTCAAAGTTTGTTCGTACACCGACTACTGTGCTACAGTACACAATTTATTCTAGTACTTGAGCATAGTATCCATTAAGAGTTAGATGTTTGAAAGGCATATTTTTCAGTAACACTAACCCTTTTCTTCTTATTCTTCTATTTTAATCATTGCTGCACTTGGTTTATAACTGTGACATCTTCACATCAGTAATTCTTACAGGTATAATGCCAAGTAAAGTTACCCTTTTCAGCTGAAAACATTGCCATAGGGTAAAACTAAATTGGGGTTAAAAAAACAACATAAAAGTAAATCATAACAGACATTTATAGGAAGGAAATAATATTTTTATTGAATGGCCTAAAGCAGCAGTAATGTTCAGATATGGGAAAATGCTATCCTAAGGAAAATAGACAAATAATGGAAGACTCAGTTTGAAGGACCAAATACTTGTTAATTCATAAATTTTCTCAACATCATGAAAACAGTTTTCCATTTATTTTTAGATGATACATAATAATTTTGCATATCTATGGGATACAGAGTGATATTTCAATATATGTATACAATGTGGAATGATCAAATCAGTGTAATTAGCATATCCATCACCTGGAACATTTATCATTTCTTTGTGAACATTCAAAATCCTCTTTTAGCATTTTGAATATATACACTAAATTATTGTTAACCATATTTACCCTACAGTGCTAAGAACACTAAAACTTATTCTTCCCTTTTTTATCTATAAAATGATCTGTAACTTTGTATGTGATAACCAACCGCTCCCTATCTTTCCCTTCCCTCTACCCTTCCTAGCCACCTTCTAATAACCACAGTTCTATTCTACTTCTATAAGCTCAGTTTATAAAGAGATTTTTATTAAGATAGGCGATAGGCTATTATTTCTTTTTCTTTCTTTCTTTTTTTTTTTTTTTTGAGTGGGAGTCTCACTCTGTCGCCCAGGCTGGAGTGCAGTGGGGTGAACTTGGCTCACTGCAGCCTCTGCCTCCGGGGTTCAAGCAATTCTCCTGCCTCAGCCTCCCAAGTAGCTGGGACCACAGGCACCCATCACCACGCCTGGCTAATTTTTGTAATTTTAGTAGGGATAGCGTTTCACCATGTTGACCAGGCTGGTATTGAACTCCTGACCTCAGGTGATCTAACCACCTCAGCCTCCCAAAGGGCTGAGATTACAGGTATAAGCCACTGTGTCCAGCTGATAGGCTATGATTTCTTTATAAACTAAGCCTGATCTATGCAAACAAAAGAAAATAGAGAACTCAGTAATTATGTAATGAAACTGATCAACATAAGCAATTGCTCTAGATTAGATTAGGCTTTATTATTTTTACTCTCCATCTTTTAAAATTAGAATTATCTGTCATTTACTTCAATTAATGATCAGTGTAGATGAAGTTTTTCATCTTAGCCTATGACTATTTCTACCAAGGCCTATTAATAGAAGCTGATCTTTTCTGACCATTCAATTATGCTATCATAATAACAGCACCCTTAATAGTTTTCTCTAGGGAAGATGGGTTTACTTGAGGACCAGAAACTATTAAATAAAATATTCTGTTGCTACTATGCCCTATTTCAGTTATTAGAACTATTAATTTCAGAGTTATGTGACACAGTTAAAATGAACCATTTTGTGAATGGTCTAAAATATTTGGACACAGCCTACAAAATTCTTGGCCAAAAGTGTTTTACATTTAAGCCTGAGTTTGTCTCTACATATTGATTAAAGTTACCTGAAAATTCACCAGTTATTAACTTTATAAGCTTTGGTTCATGAGCTGCAATGATTGGGAGGGTTTGTGAGCTCAGCTTATCAGCAGAAATAACTCAATAACTAGTCACAGGCAATCATGGACACATTCAGTCAGTCTCCAGAGGTCAGCTCACAGGGCCAACTATGTATTTGCCAAAGGGTACCTAAAAGTTTCTTCCCTTTTTTTCTACTCCCTCTTCTCTCTTTAGGGTATTATCTCTGTTTAGCCTTAGCCATTGTTCCCTAGGCCAAGTTCCATTTATTCTTTGATACCAAGCTTCTAAAACCCTGTTTGGTTCAAAATTTCTAAATTGTAGTTGTCTACAAGACAAATAAACCCCTCTCTTTCAATAACAGTTTTTTGTCTTTTAAAGTACAGCTTTATGCATTATTATGCCAATATATCCATTCCTCACTAGGGATAGAAATGGGCAGGGTGAAGTAAGTGAAGAGGCCACAGATTTTTTCACTTCCACGTGCAGACAAAAAAATCAGCACACCTCCCATGGCTGGTGTAGAGATGACCTAAGAAAGCAACTTGCCATTTTTATGCTCTCCTACTAAGTAATCAATTCAGAAAAGAGAGAGCACTGTGCAATATTCTAAACAATAATATAAATTGAATTATAGTTTTCCTAAGTTACTCTTTACCTATAAGATATATTTTTAAAGATTGTACTATTAATAGACAACATTTCCCTGTAATTTGGATGTGTACTCATTTTATCACATCAAAACTGAATTTTTAGTTGTTCATGGTGGCTCACACCTATACTCCTAGTTCTTTGGTAGGCTAAAGTGGGATGATCACGTGAGGCCAAGAGTTTGAGATCAGCCTGGGCAACATACCAGGACCCTGTCTTTACAAAAAAACAAAACAAACAAACAAACAAAAACACACAGTGGTCCATGCCTGTAGTCCTAGCTACTTGGGAAGCTGATGTGGGAGAATCCCTTGAGCCCAGGACTTGTAAGGTGCAGTGAGCTATGATTGTGCTATTGCACTCCAGCCTGGGATACAGAGTTTGGTCCCACCTCTAATATATGTGTGTGTGTGTGTGTATATATATATATATTTATATACACATATCATGTATATATTATACCCTGAATATTCTATATCCAACAATAACTTTTTATTGTTAGTAGTGCCCTACTCTTCTATACTTTAGATATGAAAGAAATACTCTTTTCACTTCTGCTTTTTCAATTTAAATGTGTATAGGAAAGAATATCCTCTTATAAATGCCTCTCCAACAGAATTTTCTACTTGCAAATGGAATTTTTAAAATTTGCTAATGTGATATATGGATAGAGCACTAGGTCTTGACAAATATGGCTCCTTTCCTACTGTTTTGAGACTACTTCAGTAAACTTTGCTGATGGAGGTCGAAAAGTAGTACCGAGAGAAATCATTTTAAAACATTCAGAAGAATACTGAAAGGTTTGACGTTGAGTTTGGGAGGACAGATAATTAGTTGGACTGTAGGTTTCAGTCACTCTTGAAATAATGGTGAAAGATCGCATTATCTTCAAAAGCATTTCACTGACTTTCAAAGTGAAAAATGCCTAAGACAGGAGAAATAAACTATATGCATTGCAACTTTATCCAGTGGAAAAATTTGAGGTATGCTGCAACAAGGCAACTCAGTTCTGATGTGGCAGTTCTAAGATCTTGGTTATTAGCAAATTGTTTATTGATTGAAAATCTGTATTTATCATTAGAGAATCACTGGCTTTTGGAAAATATCCTTGAGGCATTTCATAAAGTGCAGAGAAACAATCCCTAATACCACATGGGAGGCATCAGGGGTTAGAAAGGGCCAAGGCATTAAAATGTTTAATATGCATTCCGAAAACTGGGAATAAGATATCTTGCAATTCATCGAAATTTCTTTGAAAATATTGTGTCTCTTGCTATATTCAGCATTTAAAAATTGTTTAAATATGGTATGGAGAAAGAAAAGCATATGAATGTATAGCTTCCAGATTCCTTGTGACTACACAGCTATTGTCAGTTAAAATAATCAGGAAAACAGTTACTTTACCATTTTTTGTGTTTTTATAAAACTCACCATACTACGGATTTTATGTCTCCTCATTTTATCCTGGAAATAACACTTTTATTCTGAAAGGTACTATTATTATGTCTCTATAACTGACTACAAAACTCAAGTAATTAACTTAAGTAAATTAAGTTACTTAAATAATTAGAATAAGATCACACAGCCAAGAAAGGATAGCCTGGTCCTTTTTAATCCTTAATGTCACCCATGAATTACAACTCTCTATGGTGGTGAACTACAAGATAAACTGAAAAAAAAAATGCACTATTTCTTCTAGAAATATTCTAGATAAAATTGCAAAACTCATAGAGTTGTCTGTGCAGAAGAAAAAAAAAATAAAAGCAGGCTTCAGACATATACTAGGCCAACAGGAGTGCAGATCAAACATGTAGGATTTTTATTTTTGTGCATTTATATTTCTGGACTAGAACATTCATTTGATCTGTATCTATTGAACATCTATTATATGCCAGATATTCTGCTAAATCCTGGCAATATAAAGATTCCTAACCTCAACGAATTTACTTTGTGAAAAAGGAAATAGAAATAAATATACAAAAAAATATATAAATTGAGATAAGGACTGTGAAGAAAACAAATGTGTTTTTGATAGAGAATAACACGTAGGAAGAACTAATTTAGATAGTATGACTAATGAAATCCTCTTGTAAGAACTTATTTAGGTGGCCCTAAACAAGAAGAAGAAACCATTCTCATGAAGAAAGCAGTCTAAAGAACTCTTGCAGTAGGGTGCTTGAGGTACTGGAAGAATCTAAAGACCACTGGGGCTGGAATGTGGTGAACAGACAAACTGACTTTAATGATGGTGAGTTGAGGATGTAATTAAGCTTTTCTACTTATACTAGAAGATGTTAAGAGATAAGGCTTAATGCATTGTTAAAGAAGGTGTAATTTCAAAGCCCACATTTCTATGTGGATGAAGATGATCTCTTCAGGCCAGGAATCAGAGCTTAGAAAGGAAGAAAATTATAGCTCCTTTCTCTCTACTCTTGAAAAGTGAAGCTTATTTATCTTTATTAGAGGTAATTGCTTATCGATTGGTAGGTTCCTGCTATGGCTCCATCCAGGTCACAGCTTAGAGACCTGTCTAAGATACATGAATAGATAATTTGTACTTGGAAAAAGGAGTTCCATTGGCCAGGAGATACATTAATTCTAGAATTTCTGAGAACTTGGAATTCTTTCATTTTCTTCCCCAACCCCAGAATTTAGCTTTAAATTAGCTCTCTTATTCTGTCTCCAATATACACACTTAGAACATTTGTTTCTGGCTTCAAATATATGTATTCAACTAAATGTAAGCTCTAGTACAAATATTTAATTAACCACTGAACCTTAAAATTTAAAAAAAAAACTCGCACCAAAAATTAACTTTCTTAGTTAACACTTCTAAAAATTGTCCCTGACTTGGGATTTTAAAATCCTAAGAGGTATTTGTATCATCCTTTCTTAGTGCCACTGACCAGAGAACATTCACAACTCTTAGAGCCTTCCCAGGTTCTTTGGGGGAAGTTATACGTGTTCTGTAAAAGCTCTGTACACCATAGGAGAGTTTAAGTAATATTTCTAAACTCAAATAAATATCGTACTATCTGGATGGGTTAGGAGAAAGCTTTTATGTTTGTTTATTTGTTGTTTTTCTTCAAAAGAAGACTAACATTATCAATGCTGTGCTTTTTGGCAGACTGCATTGGTTCTAGGTAGAGGTGGTTTGTGGGGATAAGGAGGAATTAGTTACTAATTTTCTTCCATTCTTTAACAGAACACAAGTATGATATGTGGTTAGTTGGTACAAAAACTGAGGGTGCAAAGGGCCTGGGAAGTCATGGCCATTGGAAACAGAAATATCAAGTGTATGATATCCTGGAGTAGTAGTCAAGAGAACTAGTTTCTGGTCCTGACTGTGCCATTAACTTGCTCTGCTATATGGAACAAATCACTTAACCTTAACTTTAACCTTAGCATTGGCCTCAGGTTCCTCAACAGATTCTCTTTAGAGCAGCTGCATTACTTCATTCAATAAAGATGGACGGAGTGCCTACAATGTGTTCAGTACTCTGATAAGTTCTAGACAGCCAACACAAAACTAAAAGTGCTTTGGGCAATTACCTCTCAAAGATCCAGTTTTTACATATGGAAAACAAGTTGTTAAAAATAACTCCCATTTTACAGGATTTTGAGAGTAACCTATATGCCTGAGATAATCTGTAAACAGTGCATGACATGTAGAATGTGCTTAAGATAGGGTAGTTATTATTATTACTGTTATTAGTGGAGATTGTAGTCTGCGAACTCACAGAGCCTCTGAGGGGACAATTGAAATATTATGATAAGGGCCGTGGGAGGGCAAAAGGGCTTTGGATCTGAAGGCAGCTCATATAATTCCCAGTCTGGCAGTTGCCTGGAAGCAACCTGTGACTTTTAACTCTGAACTTCATGGTCTCACTTTTTTCTTTCTCTTAGGAGTCATGCATAGGGCCGATTCAACAACTCTAAAGAGTTGGTGAAATTTAATCTCCAAACTCATTGTCCATCTTATACTTTCTAAATTTTCCCATTATAATAACCATTGATTGATGTCAAAAAAATTTGCAGACTTCTCTTGGTATTAGTTTTACTTTAGTATTTATTAATTGACTGTGAAAATACATAATGACAGACATTACTACATAGGCATATATTTGCAATCAATTAATGTATTTAAACCCAAGTTTTATCTACATACTTTGAAAAATAGTGTTGTATCAGTTGAGTTTCTTAGAGAAAATGAACCAGTATTTATACCATGTACGGCTTACAGGATTGTGGGGGCTGGAAAGTACAAAATTTGTAGAGTGGGTTGGCAGACTGAAAACTCTTGAGCAGGAGTTGATGTCACAGTTCTGAGACAGAATTTTTTCTTCCTCAGTTAACTGCAATTTTAATCTTAGGGCTTTTCATCTGATTTTATGAAGGCCCACCCACACTATGGAAGATTATCTGCTTTAGTTAGCTAAAGTCAACTGATTGGAGATGTTAACCATATCTACAAAATACCTTCATAACAACACCTAGATTTCTGTTTGATTAAATTAGGGTGTACTATAGCCTAGCTAAGTCAACACACAAAAGTAACCATCAAAAGTACAAATTTCTAAAAAATATCTTATCTTATTCATTCTACAAAGATCATTTGTCATACACACAAACTGAAAGAACTCTCTGCTCTTCCAAAAGGTATGGAGTATAGTTTTAGATTCCATAGACTTAGATCAAAATGATGATATGTGGTTAGGAAATATTATTAAATCAATGATTCTTTAGGACTTACAACTCTTCTATAATAGGGACACAAGAATATTAGTCAAACAGCAAAACATGCTGTCCTTGCCCTAAATATCATATAGGCTATTAGAGACATCTGCTATATAAACACACGAGCATAGCATTTGATGAGTACTGTAATAGAGGATAATAGAGTTATGGAATAATTAATTTTGTTTATGCCTGGGGTCTTGGAAAGTGCAGAAAAGGAGGTGTTTAAATACAGTCATTCAAGATGAGTAGGAGGAAGGTATTCCAAACTGGGAACAACATGCACAAAAGCATGGGGAAATGTAATGCATGAAACAGCATATAAAACAACCAGGGGGCATTATTATAGTACTAAATTTATGATAATAACTATAGTTTGGAGAAGGTATATGTGATGCCTGGTGAAATTGAAAATATATAAAGAGATAGATGTATACATTGAATTTGTTGCCAAAAGATAGCTGAGTAGAAATCAGTAAAGGTGAATAGAGATCTACGTGTAGACAGCTGTATAGCTGAAGTTATAAAAGCGGTATATGTCCTATTACATTTGTGTAGTAGTCTGAGTAGAGGAGAGTTTCTATAATAAAAAGTATAGGTAATAATTTGGGATGAAAGGAATGAGTCTACATTATGAAAATCATAATAGTTAAGAATAGGAATTTATGTAAAACATAACACTTGGGGAGATCCTGAATTTTCTAAGTATAGGATGACATAATTACAAGCTGTTTGAATGTTTATCATAAATATCACTACATCAAAGGACAAGAGTTTCTCTCCCTCTTTCTTTTCCATTGGCCACTGCCAACCCTGTCACTACAACAGTTATACCTTAAAGATATTCTTTGGAGAAGTTAAGGTTAATTTGAGGATATGGGGGAGATCAGGAAGTGATGAGAGGAGTCATCTAAGGTGTGAGGTGAAGTTGAGGTGGAGAGGAAGAACAATAGAGAACTTTGATGGGTGTCTTGCTTACATAGGCCATCTCATTTAATCCTCCAAAGAAGCCTGAAAGGAAGGCTGTTCTATTGTGTTGCCATGAAGTTGGTGAGAAATTTAGTCCTAGGTGGTTTAGTAAGTAGAACTGAAAATCAAATTTAGGGTCTGTCTGCCTCCCAAGGAATGTAAAATCTCAAGGAATATAAAAAAAGAGATGTGCCTTCAACAGTCTTGTCTTTCAATGATAAGGGATTTTAGTGAATCAGATACAAATTGAGGAAAGAATTGTCTTTAATTTGAAATTCCAGAGTATTTGGAAACATTTATCACTTATAGGGCAATATGCAATGATTTTTGGTGTTCTTGTCTTTCTGTGTTGTTTCTTCTTATCCTACAAGTTTCATTTTTTGAGAAGATTTTCAATGTTACCAGCTAAGTTGGAAGGCTTTGTAACTGTTACTATCTTTCTCATTACATTTATAAGACTGTGTCATAATTGTTCTTGCCTTTTTCTGTCAGTGTCTTTAGAATAAAGAATGTCTTTTTAATTTCTGCCTCCCTGCTGCCTGATTTTACTGTCTGTACATAGTAGGTAATCAATATTTGTTCAACAATTCAATGGATGATAAAAAACTAAATGCATCAATAAAAAGTATAAATGACTTTGTGATGTGGTTTGGATTTGTGTCCACACCCAAATCTCATGTTGAATTGTAATCCCCAATGTGGAGGAGGGGCCTGGTAGGAGGTTATTGGATCATGGGGGTAGATTTCCCCTTTGCTGTTCTTGTGATAGTGAGTTCTCACAAGATCTGGTTGTTTGAATGTGTGTAGCACCTCCCCCTTTTCCTTCTTCCTCCTGCTTTAGCCATGAAAGACATGCCTGCATCCCCTTCACCTTTCACCATGATTGTGTGAGGCCTTCCCAGCCATGCCTGCTGTATAGCCAGTAGAATCATGAGCCAATTAAACCTCTTTTCTTTATATATTACCTAGTCTCAGGTAGTTCTTTATAGCAATGCAAGAATGGACTAATACAGAAAGTTGGTACCAGGATTGGGGTATTGTTATAAAGATACCTGAAAATGTGGAACCAACTTTGGAACTGGGTAATGGGCAGAGGTTGGAAGAGTGTGATGGAATCAGAAGAAGACAGAAAGATGAAGGAAAGTTTGAAACTTCCTAGAGAATTGTTGAATTGTTGTGACCAAAATGCTGATAGTAATATGGACAATGAAGTGCAGACTGAGGATATCTCAGATGGAGATGAGGAACTTATTGGGAACTGGAGCAGAGGTCACTTTCGTTATGTGTTAACAAAGAAGTTGGAGGCATTATGCCATTGCCCTAGAGATCTTTGGAACTCTGAACTTGAGAGAGATGATTTAAAGTATCTGGTAGAAGAAATTTCTAAGCAGTAAAGTGTTCAAGATATGGCCTGGTTGCTTCTAACAGCATATTCCTTTGAGTGAGCAAAGAAATAATCTGCAACTGGAACTTATATTTAAAAGGGAAGCTGAGCATAAAGGTTTGGAAAATTTGTAGCCTGGCCATGTGGTAGAAAAGAAAAACCCATTTTCAGGGAGGAATTCTAGGCCACTGCAGAAATGTGCAAAAGTAAAGAGGAGCCAAGTGCTAATAGCCAAGACAATGGGGAAAATACCTCAAAGACATTTCAGAGACTTTTGTGGCAGCCTCTCCCATTGCAGGCCTGGAGATCTAGGAGGGAATAATGGTTTTCTGGGCCATACCCAGGACTTTGCTGCCTTGCACAAAGGTGGAACACTGCTCCCAGCATCCCAGCCACTCCAGCTCCAGCCATGGCTAAAAAAGCCCCAGATACATCTCAGCTTATAGCTTCTCTAGAGAATGCAAGCTATAAGCCTTGCTGGCTTCCACATGGTGTTAAGCCTGTGGTGTACAGAGGGCAAGAGTTGAGGCTTGGGAGCCTTCACCTAGATTTCAGAGGATGTATGGAAACACTTGGATGTCCAGGCAGAAGTCTGTTGCAAGGGCAGAAACCTTATGAAAAACCTCTACTAGGGCAGTGTGAGAAGAAATGTGGGATTAGATCTCCCACAAAGAGTCCCCACTGGGGCACTGCCAAGTGGATCTGTGAGAAGAGGCCACTGTCCTCCAGATCCCAGAATAGTAGATCCACTGACAGCTTGCATCATGCACCTGGAAAAGCTTCAGGCACTGAATGCCAGCCAGTGAAAGCAGCTGAGGGGATTGTACCTGGCAGAGTCACAGCGGCAGAGCTGCCCAAGGCCTTAGGAGCCCACCCCTTGCATCAGTGTGGCCTAGACATGAGTCATGGAGTCAAAGGAGATTATTTTAAGCTTTAAGACGTAATGACTGCCTTGAAGGGTTTCAGACTTGCATAGGGCCTATACTCCCTTTTTTGGCTGATTTCTCCCTTTCAGGATGAGTTTATTTACCCACTGCCTGTACCCCCATTGTATCTTGGAAGTAACTAACTTGTTTTTGATTTTACAGACTTATAGACAGAAGGGAATTGCCTTGTTTTATACATGACTTTGGACTGTGGACTTTTGAGTTAATGCTGAAATGAGTTAAGACTTGGGGGACTGTTGAAAAGGGACGACTGTATTTTGCAATGTGAGAAGGAAGTGAGATTTGGGAGGGACCAGGGGCAGAATGATATGGTTTGGATTTGTGTTTCTGCCCAAATCTCATGTCCACTTGTAATCCCCAATGTTGGAGGAGGGGTGTGATGGGAGGAGATTGGATCATGGGGGTGGATTTCCTTCTTACTGTTCTCATGATAGTGAGTCCTCATGAGATCTGGTTGTTTAAAATTGTGTAGCACCTCCTCTTTGCCTCTGCCTCCTGCTTCAGCCGTGTAGACATGCCTGCTTCCCTTCGCCTTCTGCCATGAATGTAAGTTTCCTGAGGCCACCCTAACTATGCTTCCTGTGCAGCCTGTGGAACCGTGAGCCAATTAAACCTCTTTCCTTATAAATTATTCAGCTTCAGATTGGTTTTTATGGCAATGTGAGAGCAGACTAATACATTTTGGGTTTAATTTAATGATGATTTATCAACTACTAATTATTTTCTGGATGATGACCTCCATAGTGTTTTCTGTCCTCTAGGAGCTGATAATCTAATGATCCACAGATACAGATAAATCTAAATGAAAGACAAGCTGTGACAAATCTCTTAAGTTTTTAAACAAAGGACTATGGGGGTGAAAATGGGGAGGTGATAGTATCGACAGAGATTCAATACCTATAAGGTTGACTGGTTGTCCAGAACTGATCATTTAAGAGAGGCATCTGCTACAAATATTTCTTCAAAAGTTTATAAAATATCTTAAGGTCAATATTTTAATAATCCTAAAATAGTGGCCCCTATACATTACATATATTACAACATGACTATGTACCCCATAAATATGTACAATTATGTGTCAATTTTAAACATTTTTTAAATGAAAAATAACTAAATAAATTTTTGAAAAGAGAAAAATAGTCAATATTTTGTCAATAGTCAAATGAAATATTGATAACCTCCAACATAATAAAAAGCAATCACCTCCACTCCATCACCTAATTGTCTTCTTCCCTACTGCAGCTGTTTTGCTTTCAACTAGTTCTTCACACTTATGCAGTACTGATTTTCTGAAAGCAAATCTCTTACTATTATCCTTCTCAAACCCTACAGACCAAGCCTAGATGTTGTAGCCTGCCATTGAGGCCACCATGATGTGACCTACCTTTTGAGTTTTGTTTCCTTTCTGCTCCCCACTTACCTAGGCGGGGCACCTCTGTTCTCTGTGTAGTGCCTCCTTTATTGCCTGTGTTTCTTTGCTCATGTTGTTCTCTCTGCCTGGAATGTGGTTTCCCATTTTCTCTTGTCCAAATTCGACCATCCTCAGGCCCCAACTGGAAGGAATATCTGTCCCTTTCACTTATTTTACTTTTTTTTTTTTGAGACGGAGTCTCGCTCTGTCACCCAGGCCGGAGTGCAGTGGCGTGATCTCAGCTCACTGCAAGCTCCACCTCCTGGGTTCACGCCATTCTCCTGCCTCAGCCTCCCAAGTAGCTGGGACTACAGGCACCTGCCACCACTCCCGGCTAATTTTTTGTATTTTCAGTGGAGATGGGGTTTCACCATGTTAGCCAGGATGGTCTTGATGTCCTGACCTTGTGATCCGCCCACCTCGGCCTCCCAAAGAGCTGGGATTACAGGTGTGAGCCACTGCGCCCGGCCCACTTATTTTACTTTCTATTCATTTACCTCCATGCTTCATCTTCCTTACTACATTGAAAATCCTTGAAGGCAATAATATACATCTGATTTATTTTTGGGCATTCATTCAGTGCTCAAAAAAGCATCTTTTAAGTAGAAATGTTAGATAGATATTTATTTGATAAATAATTTTGAATATATAATGAATGAATGTAATCTCTTTCACCTAATCAGTTTTCAAATATTTCAATAATAATAATGTAAGTGAATAAAACACTGTACACTTATAAATCAAATGCTCATTTGTGGCATGTAGTTAACCTAGACTTGCATTCCTTCCAAGACAAATGCTATTATAATGTTAGCTTTGGATGAAAATCAAGGTTCAAACTGAAAAAGGCACTATGCTAAATACTGAAGATGGGTTTGTAGATATAGCTTATGTAAATAAGACATGCGCATGAAAAATTACCTAATAATAAGGAGAACATATGCTAAGCCATACTGACCCAGTATACTCAATGACTATTTCTGGAAGTGAGTGTTCGGGGTATTACCATGAAGTGGTTACAGCTTACAGACACAGACTTTTGCTTGAGACAAACCTGGTTTGAACACTGACTCTGTGTAGCCATGTGAACTTGGACAAACTTGTTGATTTCTCTGTGACTTAATTTCCTGATCTGGGAATTAAAATAGTACTTCATGGAGTGATTGTGATTAAATAAAATTTTATATATTTATATATAAAATAAAAAGCATATAAAATCTTATTTAATCTTATTTAAGTTAATATATAATATATAATTTTTATATGTTATGTACTATATATTTTATATATACTGTAATATATTACATATTAAATTAATATATATTAAATAAGATTTTATATATTTATTATACACATATTTTAATATTTTAAAATATTTATATATTATGTTAAATATTAATAGCACTATTTTATATCTATTATATATAACGTATATATTTTATACATATTAAAATATATATTTATACACATACATGCATACACACACACACACACACACATTTATAATCCATTTGTCGATCAATCATCTCTCCACTCACCTACTTATCTATAAAGCACAGTGTTTGGCACATAATAAAGTGCTATAATATAAAAATTTTACCACTGCTTCTTTGTATGAAGTTTAGGGTAGGCTTCCTGGAAAATACGTGACTTAGGTTGAACTATGAAGGATAAGGGATGGGCAATGCATGGAAAAGGGTCTTAGAAAGAATGAATTTAAAAAGTAAAAATTCAGCAAGTAACTGTCTTCTTTTTTTCTGATACATCTCCAAAAAGTAAAGTGCTTTTAGTTCAGGAAGGTTAAGAAAATGTAAGAGAATGCCTGAAATTATTCTTCTAATATGACTGGTAATGTAAATGTGGCTTTAGCTGCTGCACACAACTTTTAACAAGAGCAATAGCCATCAGAAAATGGATATCAATAGAATGAGTATATCTTGTTTTAGAAAAAATCCATAATGTATAAAGAGCACTCAGATCTTGTAGATTGACCTGATCTGAAATAAAGTACCGAGGTTGAGTCACAGTGTCACAGGCCAGGTGACTTAGCTAACCCATTACTTCTGTCTCTTCACTCAAGACTTCAGTGAGTCCTAAGTCTCATTTCAGGACAGGAGCCCGTGGGGGTACAAGAACTTTGCCCTTGTACCCTTGAACTCTCTGGGCAAATGAATACTCCCATGTATTAGTCCATTTTCATGCTGCTGATAAAGACACACCAGAGACTGGGCAATTTACAAAAGAAAGAAGTTTGATGGACTCACAGTTCCACGTGGCTGGGGAGGCCTCACAATCATGGTGAAAGGTGAAAGGCACGTCTCACATGGCAGCAGAATTGAGAAGAGAACTTGTGTAGGGAAACTCCCCTTTATAAAACCATCAGATCTCATGAGACTTAATCAGTATCACAAGAATAGCATGGGAAAGAGCCACCCCTATGATTCAATTATCTCCCACTGGGTCCCTCCCACAACGCATGGGAATTGTGGGAGTTAAGATTCAAGATGAGATTTGGGTGGGGTCACAGCCAAACCATAACATCCCTTTTGCTTTGAGAGGTGGTTCTGACAATGGAGGAGTATCCTGCTACCATATTTTTTAGGAGGCAAATGCAAATGGTAGCATTCCATTCTTTGAATGCAAAGTGAGTCTTCTACAGCCTAGAGCTATGGAGTTTGAGATGTAGTTAGCTATAAGATAACAAACATAGACTCTGGACCAATCATAGGTGACTCAAATGCCTCATTACCCAAATGTCAGTAATTGAGGCAGAGAGTATGGGCTGGAGTTCTTTAAGGGCACCGTCTCCGCATCAGACTGGCTGGATTTACGTTTCTATATAGCATGACCAATCATTCAGATTTGTTCATGATGGAGAGATTTTCTGAAACACAGACCTTCAAAGATAAAATTGGGACAGTAGTAGGCAAACTGGTATATTTGATAACCCTAACCCACTAGTTGTGTGACCTTGGGCAAGTTACCCAATTTTTTATGCCTTAGTTTCCCCTTTTATAAAATGGGAATAATAATATTACCCACTTCTTATCTTTGTTGCATAATGTTTTTAACAGAGCCCATTATACAGTAAAGCGCTAGTAGTTACCTTCGAGGTGTATGTATTAGTTTCCTATGACTGCTATAAAAGACTACTACAAACGTGGCGGCTTAAAACAATAGAAATGTGTTTTCTCAAAGCTCTGGAGGCCAAAAGTCCTAAATCAGTTTCACTGGGCCAAAAATCAGGGTGTTGCCAAGGGTGCACTCCTTTGAGAGCTGTAAGGGAGAATATGTTCCTTGCCTCTTCCAGCTTCTGGTGGCTGATGACTTTCCTTGGCTTGTGCCACATCACTTCTATGTCTGCCTCTACTTCACATCTCCTTCTCTTTTTCTGTATATGGGGTAATCTCCCTCTACCTCTTTTTTATAAGGACACTTGTGATTGCTTTTAGGACACAGCTGTATAATTCAAGATAGTCTCCCCATCTCGGGATTCTTAGCTTAATTACATTTGCAAAAAGCCTTTCCCTGATAAGATAAAATTTACAGTCTCCTTGGATTAGAACTTGACAGATTTGTGAGTCGTTATGCAGCCTACAATGGTATATTACTACCCTTCCTTAACTTTCTGATCTTTATCTTTTTTATTTATAAAATAGGCACAAATATGTGCCTAGTGGTATTGTTGTGATAGTCAAATGAAATAAGAGCTAGTAGTAGGAGCACATAGTAGATTGAGCTTTCTTATTGCTTTCTCTTTCTCTAATACAGCAATATAGATGCTTACATACCCTGTGCTGAGGAGTGAAACTGGGAAGCTATGCATTAGTAACTTCAAGTTAAGATTTCTCTATGATAGTGTTTGTTTATACTATTTGCTGAGACCATGATGATATTGGCAATGGTTTCCAAAACAATTTTTTTTAATAACCTTTGGTCACTTCACCCAATGCTAAAGAATTATTCATCACTCCACTCCATATATCTACATATTTCTTCCTTTTGAATTTCTTTCATTTTCTTAAAAGTCTATTTAGAGAAGGTGGAAAACCAAATTATTTGCTTCCCATTGAGTACTCAGTGACCTTGATCCCAAGAAGTGTCACAAAGGAGTGATGAGTAGAGTAGAGTAGCTGTGAAACCAGACAAAGTACACAGTGTCTACTGGGTGATTTAATTTTTTAATTACTGTTTTTTTTTGTGGGGGGGACAGAGTATTGCTCTGTTGCCCAGGCTGGAGTGCAGTGGCATGACCTGGGCTCACTGCAGCCTCCACCTCCCAAGTTCAAGCTATTTTCATGCCTCAGCCTCCCGAGTAGCTGGGATTACGAGCATGTACCACCACACCTGGCTAATTTTTTGTATTTTTAGTAGAGACCTGGTTTGACCATGTTTGCCAGGCTGGTCTCGAACTCCTGATCCACCTGCCTTGGCCTCCCAAAGTCCTGGGATTACAGGTGTGAGCCACTGTGCCTGGCCTGGGTGATTTAATTTTCTAAGAGCCCTACTTTGCTGCTTTGGGAAACTATAAGGGATAATTTTTTGTTGTCTCCCTAGCATCATGTTTCTCTCTATCCTCACTAGTGGTAGCATATTGGTTTCCTAGAGCTGTCATAAAAAAGCACCATGAACTGAATGGCTTAAAACAATAGGAATTTATTTCTCACATTTATGGAGACTAGACATCTGTAAATAAGGTGTCAGCAGGGCCATGCTTCCCCTGCAACCTGTAGGAGAGAATCCTTGCTTGCCTCTTCCTAGCTTCTGGTATTTGCCCACAATCCTTGGCATTTGCTAGATCCTTGTAGATTCTTCAGTTCATATTTCTGCTTCTATCCTCACATGACCATCTTCCCTATGTGTCTGTGTTTATGTCCAAATTACCCTGTACTTATCAGGACAGAAGTCCCATAGGTCCACCCTAATGACCTTATCTAGTTTGATGACATATTCAAAGAACCTATTTCCAAATAAGGTCACATTCACAGGTTTTGGGGCTTAGAGCATCAACATGTCTTTTTTGGGAGACACAATTCAACCCGTAACAAGTGGCTTGATTTTCTTCTGAGAAACCATCATACTTCCAGTCTCAGGTGTGAGTTTTGAATAGGATTGAGTTGACCCCATTCTCAATTCCAAGGAAGGACTATGACTTATTTAAGCAGAGAATTCTGTCCTTATTTGCATATATTTCAGTCAAAACATTAAGACACTAGGAGAAATTTATAAGTGTTCTTGGGGGAAAAGATTCTTTTCTTTTTTTCTTTCTTTCTTTCTCTCTTTCTTTCCTTCCTTCCTTCTTTCTTTCTTTCTTTCTTTTTCTCTCTCTCTTTCTTTCTTCCTTCCTTCCTTCCTTCCTTCCCTCCTTCCCTCCTTCCTTCCTTCACTCTTTCTCTCTTCCTCTCTTCCTCTCTTTCTTCCTTTATTTGTTTGGAGACCAACTATGGTAGAAGATTTTAAAATTGGGGTTGCTAAAGCCATCTGACTACCATTACAGGCAGTAGAATATGAATAAAGTCAACATACAGAAGAAAGAATACCACAATATACAGAAAACCACACCCTGATGACATTGTGCCCTGTTAGCACCTGAAACCATCTCAATTACTAGACTTTTTTATTACCTGAAAATAAAAGAAAAAAAGACTTTTTTTCATTTAAGCCAGAATTTCTGTTTCTCCAACAGAACTATCCTAACTTTATTATGATGGAGTTGCAGAGATGGTCTTCACAATAATATACCTAAGGAACTATTATTATCTCTATTTTATAAATGAGGAAGCTGAGGCACAAAAAAGTTAATAAGTAGCAGAATGAGTATTCAGACTCCACAGCTTGACTCAAGGGCCCATTCTTTTACCTACTATGCAATACTACCTTCTTCTTTGCCATCAGGGCTTGTGCAGAAGCAGCTTTGAGAAAGTTGTGTTAGTCCATTCTCATACTGTTATGAAGAACTACCTGAGACTGGGCAATTTATAAAGAAAAGAGGTTTAATTGATTCACCATTCCACAGGCTATACAGGAAGCATGGCTGAGAGACCTCAGGAAACTTACAATCATGACAGAAGGCAAAGTGGAAGCAAGCATGTCTTATCATGGTGGAGCAAAAGAGGGAGAAATAGTGAAGGGGGAAGTGCCACACATTTTTATACAACCAGATCTCGTGAGAACTCACTCACTATTATGAGAACAGCAAGGGGGAAATCCACCCCCATGATCTAATCACCTCCCACCAGGCCTCTCCCCTGCCGTGTGGGGATTACAATTCGACATGAGATTTGGGTGGGGACATAGAGCCAAACCATACCAAAGTCTGGATATTTTATATGCATACCACAGGAGAGTCAATAACACTACTCAGGATCCCAACCACTCCTACCCCTCTTCCCTCACCCTTATTCATTTTCTGTTGCTGTTGTTGACCTAGAGAAAAAAAAACTGAGGTAAACTTAATAAAAATAGAGAGTTTATTTGGGCCAAGTTTGAGAACTGCAACCTGGGGGCATAGAGCATATATGCATATATTCAAGTTGTCCTTACTGGAGGTTTTTTTTTTTTTTTTTTTTTTTTGACAGAGTCTCACTCTGTCACCCAGGCTGGAGTGCAGTGGTCTGAACTCGGCTCACTGCAAGCTCTGTCTCCCGGGTTCATGCCATTTTCCTGGCTCAGCCTCCTGAGTAGCTGGGACTACAGGTGCCCACCACCACGCCCGGCTAATTTTTTGTATTTTTTAGTAGAGATGGGGTTTCACTGTGTTAGCCAGGATGGTCTCGATTTCCTGACCTCGTGATCTGCCCACATCAGCCTCCCAAAGTATTGGGATTACAGGCGTGAGCCACCGCACTTGGCAGTTACTGGTAGGTTTTTAAAGGAAAAGAAGAGGCAGTTTCTAAGTTGTTTACCAAGGATTTATATTAAAATAATGTAAGCTATTAAATGGCTATATATTGTTATTTGCACTACAAATTCCAGGACTATGAAAATAATGGGTGAGGCAGCTAGTAAGGAACAAAATGACTTTTTAAAAATTGTCCCTGGGGATGGGTGGGGGTATCAGCTAGACTCCAGGGTAAGATTGTCTTCCCTCTCTGTCCGCTTCTCATCTCCCTTTCCTGCTGAGAGCTACTTTCATCAGCAATAAAATCCCCTGCATTTACCATCTCCAATTTGTTTATGTGATCTCATTCCTCCTGAATGCCAGACAAGAACTCAGGAGTGGGTGCAAAAAGCTGTTGC
Organism: Pan troglodytes; assembly: GCF_028858775.2. NCBI lineage: Eukaryota > Metazoa > Chordata > Mammalia > Primates > Hominidae > Pan > Pan troglodytes. Next base: position 105,916,227 of record NC_086015.1, read on the forward strand.
ACTGATCCTCCACTGAGCTGTTAACACTTAAGTCATCCATAGATGGCAAAGCTAAAACAGCGCTGCCTGTAACACTCCTTCTGGGGCTTCAGGGATCAAGGGCACCTCCCTAGATGCTGCTGTGGTGGTGCAGGGAGTTTTGCTCTTGTTGGCACCCAAAACCAGCAGCCCTGGCTCTTGCACCTGCTCATCTGTGCTCCTCCTCCTGCAAAGGGTAGAATATAGTGGGACCGAGCAAGTGGTATCCATCTCTGCTGCAGTGAAGCAGCTGGCTAGTTCTAGCACCCATGCATTCCAGTTCCTACCCACGAAGAGGTCAGTGAAAATTTCCTGCTTCAATCTTTGCCATATAATAAAACTAATCAAAGAAGAGACTACCTCATCATGTTTACAGGTCTTGCTCACACTCAAGGGAAAAGAATTACACATGGTGTGTATACAATTGGTGGGATTTGGGGAACCACCTTAAAATTCAGGCCTCCAATCTCTCACTTCCACCCATAGTGGAAGTGGGCTTACATGGGGGAAGTAAACCATGGGAAGCACTGTGTGTGCTTTTTCCCACCTTATACTTGACAATAGCTTCCCAGAAATAACAGAATGCAAATCTGCCATTCTGCATTGACATGTGGGGGAAAAAAACCCATGGAAACCCACATAGAGCATTATGAGATTAATTCATAATGGGAGATTATTCAGTATTTCTAAATTGAAAGAGACTGGAAGATCACTCCTGCCTAAAAGCATCACCTCCAAGGATGTGGTTAAATTGGGCAGAAGCTACCTTGAATAATGGCTATTAAAGTTAGTTCCAGTTCATTAGGACCATTTTTTGAGTAACTCTATTAATGTTTTGCATGTCCCTTGCTCACGGGTTAGTCCCACTAAATCCAGTCTGCTGTGGTAGCAAATCTTTTGGTAAAAACCTGTTTGGACTATGAGTACTTAGACTCACCCTAAGTTTATTAGCCTGAATTTAAAGAGGATTCTTAATTCTAAATCTGTTTAAAATGGGTGTTAGTTGGAAAAGGTTTGTTTTTCATTAAAAGAGCATTTTCATGAAAGACTAACCTTAAATTACCTTTTTTATTTAGCTAGAGTTGGCCTAGAAAAATAGGAGGCAAATAAGCACATTGTGTTATTAAGCAATTTTTATCTTTCGTTTATACTAAGCAGGCACAGCAAGGCTATCATTATTGCAAAGAAAATCACATTTTTTCTCTTGCTAACTTTCAAGCATTGAAAGAGAAACTAATGTAAGCTTTTTAACTATGATATTTAAATGTGTATTTCTGAAGAAAATTGATTGGTCATTTAAGGCTTTTTTTTTCCATTTTTAACTATGGTCATATTTTTTCTTTGTTTTGATTTTATTTCTACTATTCTATGTGGGAAGAAACCACTAATAGTTGGAGAGGTTTGATCTTACAAAGAAACTATAAAATTAGTATTGATTATTTTTAGTGGACTTAATCCATTTAAATGTAATTTTAGATACCCAGTTATCTTATATGCATATTATGCTGACATTATTTCTTGATGCTGTCATTGCCATAGATTTAAAGGCTCTCTGCCTACTTCCCTCATTCTGCCTTCTTCATCTCCTGTTCTACCCCTACCAAGGCTCTGGTTCACTCACCAATTCCAGTGGAGTGCAGTAGTTTGTGTTGATGATCCAGTTGTTTCTAGCTTCTCTGAGCCTCCCTGGCTTTTATCAGCATGCAAGTGATTCTTGCCCTAGGAATCACTGAGAGAAGAGAGAGTGTGATGATGGAAATAGTATTTTGATTTTTTGCCCTATCCACCTTTTCAGCACACTTGTAGATGAGTCTCTAAAACCCAAGCCTTTCTGTAGCAGATGCCCAGAATTCTGTTCACTTCTTGTGAACCAATTTTTACTCCACTCATCCCTATCAATATCACTCCTTCTGAATTTCAAAGTTTAAACTTGTTTCTAACCATTTTTGACTCGGTGATTGCTTTTGATTAGCTCTCTTTAAAGAGTGACTTGTTTCACTCAGGCCCATATCAAGCTGGCTGCCTCAGTAGAAACGCATATTCTAATTTGCTTTTATGGAACCAACTCCCTGCAACAGGCAAGGTCAGTCCTAATCTCTGAAAGAAGGAATAACAGAGACTGGAAAACAGGAGAGGTGGTTTGGGGGAATACCACTTCCAAATTAGTTGACGCAACTCAAATGCTAACCTGTCAAGGCCCTGCTGGAACACAACATGGTGTGTTAGAAGCTAAAGTCATTCTTTGGGCATGCCTAAAAAAAGAGCTATAACACCCTAAGGGAGAAAGTATCTTTTCTCTTCTCAGTGAGAACTGCACTGGTGCTTGCAGAATTTTTATGATGAGAGACTGTAGGAAAATTTGATTCTAATAGTCATGGTGTGTTTGCTGAGTTTTGAGCTTTAGCTATATTCCTCTACTAGCTTAGGTCTAGGCTGACCCCAGTCACTGTATGACTTAGGTTAGTTTCCCTGGAAACAGTTTCAGAGACTGGGACTTGCAATCAGGAGATTTACTGAGGGCTTTTCTTAGGCGATACATTTGCAAGATTGGGCAGAGGGAGAAGCTGACCCATAGTGAAGAAACTAATGATGCATCAGCTAATCTTACGGTGAGCTCTGGAGTTGATGTGGCCCTTCAGAGTTGTGCCAAATTGAGGCAAGGGGCAAGGACCTTGTACCTCCAATTAATCCAGTAATTTACTTATTTGGGTAGGAGTATCCATTACAGTACTTTGTCACATAACGAAACAGTGCACAGATAACTGGAATAGCAATAGTTGACTTATAATCAAGCAACAACTCGACATGTAAAAAGTATGTATCATTAACTATCATTAAGTGCATATGCCATTAAGATTTATTGCCAGTGTATTAGAAGAAGACTGAATTCAGTCCTAATGGTTTCAATAAAAAGATTTCTATTAAAGTTCCATTTCAAAGGTATGGACAAGTCAGAGGAATAAATAGGGATGATGAGGACCCAGAAACTCACAAAAGTAAGATTCAGTTAACTTCTCTGAGTTAGAAAGAATAAGGAATGTAAAGACAATTGTTGAAGCCCAATGAGAGCTGGTCTACCATCAGCAGGAGCAGCAGTCCTGGAGATGTACAGCTACTAACAGAGAGGTGATGCCTAGGCCCTTGATCACTTGCTGGTCCCTTCTCACAGGCCTACTTAACTGGAAGCCGACTAACAAATAAGTCTGAGAGATGCAATGCATAGGGTCAGTCTCTTGGGGCAAAGAGTAGGAAAAGAATAGAAAACAATGGATAAGAACTGGCAAATGGAGAATAATCAGCATAGTTCCCAAACAAAACATAGGTTTCTCTTTTATCCATAAAAAGCAAGCCATTTCCTATAACATATTTTGACAAATAATCCTGAAGTGAAATGCTTAATAAAGAGATTCCACCAGCTGAGATTCCTAGGTCTCAAGAGAGAAAAACACCATCTACTCATTTTATTTTTGTTCCTTTTCTTGAATAAGCCCTTGGTAATTAAATGTGGAAAGAAAAAAATATTTCTAATTGCTAATCATATGTTGTAAGCACCAGTTCATTTTACTTGTTGGGCAGTCGCCATATAAAGAATGCTGTGTTTGAGAACACGGCAGTTAGAGATACTAGAGGAGCCACCAGGAGAATAACTAGAAAATAAAAACTATTACTGAATGTTCAATGTGGTGTGTGTGGCTTTTGCAGTACAACACCCATTAAATGATAGTCATGTGGTTAAACCTTATACATATTTTTTCTAAATTTACCCCCTAAGGGGCAAATTACCAGCACAGTTCTGAATAACATTATTGTGGCTATTAGTCTTTGTGTGCATAATTCCCCATCCACGATGTTTACAATTTTCTCCTTAGTGTTTCTTTGAAAAGTGGCACAATTACAATATTTTCATTATGCTATGGCTTACATAGATAATTAAACAAATAAATATGATCTTACACAATTTATTTTAAATGTTCCTAATCTTTACAAAACTCCCTCATCCTTGGAAGAATGAAGCCATCCAGGATAATTGCAATTTTTACTTTCTGTAAAAAAGGCATCACCTAGAAGATTAACAGAGCTCATCAACTTAAGACATAGCTGCTTATTCTCTTCCAGGGGCATTATCAGAAATTAAACTATTGCAAAGTAATAATAACCTCACAGCTTTGTCATAGGAGTGGTAAGAACAATATATTTTCACATTGGAGAAATTAAAAATGTATTTCTCACAACTTAGTGACTTTATCATTGAGGTAATAATTCAGTTAATTTTAAGTGTTTAGTACATTACTAGGATGAGCTAAAATCTCAACACTTCAGGTGTTTTAACATACACTATTTTTTGAGGTGCTAAATCTAGTAAAAGCTGGAACTTAGCTAATATAAGCAAACTTCCAAAAACATCTTGATTTTATTTTCACAGTAATAGAATTTTAGAGCAATCTTGAAGAATATCTTTATTTTACCAATAAAGAAATTGAATCTCAGAAATATTAAAGGGCTTTCCAAGGTCTCACAGCTGGTTTATAGGCAGAGGCAGAATTATAACAGGCAGTCTTCTAACTACCACCACTGTATCATTTCTGATATTCAGCTTGCTTCTTCCAAAGGTCTTTATACTTTCTCTTTCATTGAGGTGTTGGGGACAGACAGGTGAGTAAGACGTGGTCCCAACCCATACAGAAGCTCACAATTTAGTGAGGGAGTTACGTAGATGGATGCTTGCTGTTTATTAATCATTGTAATTCATGTTTTGAGAACACAGAGGAGGGAATGTTTAGCTCTTTCTCTACCTTTGGATTGATTTCTTGTCCTCAACAAATACAGTCACTGGGACTTCAAATACCAACTCCCTGACCTTAGCAGGTGTGGTTACTGGTTTCTTACACACCATTTCTGCTGGCCTTCTGTGTTTGCCTGCCATCTCACCCATCCTGTTTTCCACCCTACTGACTCATGCAGCAGTTGCTGCTTAAGTGCTGCTCTGCTTGATTTGAAAGTTCTAAATCTTCTGCATCTCCAGAAGTGGAAGCTGCTCTCCTGAAGAAGTGAGAATACTCTACTCACAGAAGTTACTGCTTCTTCATTATGCTTCCTAAAGGATTGCTTTGTTCTTTATGTTTCCCTCTTTCCCCTAACCTCTAGCCCTACCCAACTCCAACCTGCAGAATGGACTTTCAACAATACCACCTGAGTGTTACACCTTACTGACTCAATGTGCATGACCAATGACATGCATAAGCGTGGTATAGTCTCATGAGTGTACCAAAGATTATGTACCCCAAACACACAAGATATAACTTTTCTTTACATTTTCATATGAAAACCCATCAGAGGAAAAGAGAATGAAAGTGTTATAAAAGAAATAAATACCTCATGCCTATTTGAATAAGGTTATGTTATGCAGTCAATGATGAACAAAACCACTGTGCTGAAGTCCGCTTTCTCAATAATAATATCTGGGATCCAGGATCAAGGTCAAGGCACCTGAATGCTCTCCTCCCCAGTAAGATTTTCTTCCTCTCAGGGATATCCCACCTGCCTCCCATCCAATAGTAGCTTCCAGAGTAACTTCATTTCTTTCTGTCCTTCATACACTCGTTGTCCTAGAGCTGATATTTGGAGGCTGAATCATCTTCCCCACTTCTCCAGGAAACCCCTCATACCCCTATCCACTAGGGATCACAAGGTGGGGACATAGAGTAAACTAGTCACAGCATGTTGGCCACAAAAAAATAACTTTTTTCTGCAGCATATGGCTAGAGCATTAGAGTAGATCCTACCTTTTCTTCTACCACAACAGGCAGCTTTTGTCTTTGAACAAGTATCCTTTTAACTGTCTTCCCCTCAAGGTGGGTATGTAGTCCAAATAAAACTTGAATTGCCTACTGTTAACCAGCTGGGTACTTGCTGATTAACTTCAAATGTGATTGGCATTTGTCCTAGAAATTAGTACTGATGCCTCTGGAAAACTTTAAATTTGACTTCTTTCATTTAACCATGGTTATGTTTGCCTTTCTGTAGTGATATCTACTGATGGCCATTGAAAAAGCTATCATGTGAATTTCTGTCTTATTCATTAGATGTATATGAAAAAGATGTATGCATTTTTGGCACAAAGGTAGAATTTTTAAATTTAAGCATCGTATATAATTATAAAATGTTGTGAAAGATACATTTTAGAAAACATTATAAAGAATGTTAATACTAATACTAATTTTGAGCCTAAGGGAGATGTTATGCATTTGAAATGGCAGGCATTGGGGCTTACCTGAGGAAGTTCCTGTCTCTTACTACTTAGCTATGTGTGTTAGAAACTCCAAGAGCTGGCATGCCAGTTCAGCGATGGGCAGGCTAGTTTTCTTCTCACTGAGGACTGGAAGTAAATAGATGATCCATGGCTTCTCATATCACAAAGCCCTTTTCCAAAGAGGATGAGTGGTTTAGAAGACTCATCTGTGCCCTGATTTCATTAATGCCACCTATAACCTCCACAAGCATGCTGCTATTTAAACAGGACTATTTGCTTAACCTCTGCTAAGGGAGAAAGCAGAGGTTTTTCTGGACATGGGTAAATTTTCTATGAAGATAATATGATTTACATGTGGATACAAATGGATAAAACAGCCTGTTATTTAACCATACTTCAACTGTTTTCTCATTTTCCCTTAAATAACATTCTGTAATCATTTTTCTTCACTTCTGTGGCCTGGCACCTTTGGTTTACTTTAACTATCTCTACTTTTTGACCGAAGTCCCCTTTGATGGTTAAATGCAAAATCAATGTTTGATGATAGATACTTTGTGTTCATTTAATATGTGAATTATATTCCTCTTTGCCTTTTTAATAGATGAGCTATTTGCCATCCGGAGCTTCTTCATTTCCTGTTTCATCCACCAATATTCTCATGTTTTTCTTTATTGGTTTCTTACCTTCCTGACAGTAGAAAAATTTTGTGAAGTTGCATTTAGCATTGCTTTGTATTTTTAATGTCTCTCTCAGCCATTAGCTTGCATTTTGGTTGTTTTTCTAAAATATATATCTTTATTTAAAAGTTTTGTAAAATTTAAGAGAGTTTCAAACTCATTCCCTTTTTGATTTCATGGTTCCCCTTTATTTTCCTTCCATAAGCAGTTTTACTATATAGATTAGAAATTTCAAATGCATCGCAATTACATAATTACTTCTTTTGGAATCTGAATTTTCTCCATTTTAAATTTTTGTCTGAAGGCAGGGTAGGAAAAGATATATGCTTGACTTTCAAAAATAGCGAATTCACAAGTTACATTTAAGCAGCATTATGCAGAGGCGAGAAGACTGGATGTCCAGAGACCTGGTCTCAAGTCATGGTTTTGCTGCTATGAAATGTTGTGTCTTTGGGAAAATTATTTACACTGTTTGAGTCTGTCTCTTTTTCTTAGTGAATGAGATTTGGTTCTTTTCAGCTTTATGATTCTAAATGGAAAAAGCCTTTTGATTTTGCTATATTCTATTAATTGAGAACAAGACAGATGAGAGAGTAAAGGAAGAATTTTGTTGGATACAAATTAAATTGCATCATTTAAATGCTTTGAATGAGATGCCGTGTCACTGAGGGCTGTATTTGGAATGAAGAGATACAATAAGCTTCCGTGAGTTCTAGTTCTTTTCTCTTTTGCTTTATTCTCTACATTTCAAATGTGAATGAAAATCCATATCATTAGAAAAGATCAGTAAAAAAAATTAGCACAAACCATTTGCTGTGTATTGGGAATCAGGAGTAACTAAATAATGGTGTATTTCTCCCATTAAAATTGTCTCCATAACCTTTGCCAGAAATAGCATTTGAGACTAGAAGAGAATTAATGTTCAGTAATTGTTGAATCCTTATTTAAATGTGACTTTCAAATATCTTTCCCAAGAGGAGCACTTAAAAAGATCCATCAAAGCAATAGTGCTAATAATCTGCCATGGGACCTGGGCAGCAGGTTAAGAGACTCACCTCCTATTAATTAGGTGAAGGATTCACAAAATGTGAGGAGTGTACCTGAGCCCAGTATTCATATTCAGAAGAGTGATCTATCCACAAGTGAAATGATATTGGAATTATCAAACATTTAGCCAAATGGAGGAGAAAAAAAATTACTGTGGCCATAGATTTGAAGTTAATGTAATTGTTTTCTCTTTAATTTGTTAAAAAAAAGTTATATACAACAAAATCATTTGGTCATTCACTAAAAAGCAGAGTGTCTCTGTGTGTGTATGAGTATGTGTATGTCTTTGAAAAGGTAATCCAGGTGTGTTAGGGAACAGTTTCTGGGAGAATACTCAGTCTTAGCAGCAGTTCCTTTTCTAGCTTCGTGCCACCACTTCACTTTTGTCTACAGCACCCATGAGTCATCAATCAAATCTTCCATCAGTACCTTGTCTGAGTAGTCCTCCAAGCACTTCAGGGAGTTGCTTAGGGGTATTTAAGACTATAGCGTTGATGTTGTTTGATTCAGTCACTTGGGACATGAGTTTGAAGGAACAGAATGAGAGGTTTAGCCAGGAAAACAGTGGAAAATAGCCGGACTTTTTTTCTCTGGCACTAAGGAAGTCAGGCCATATCTTTTCAGAATCAAAATATTTCCAGGGGCATGATAATCTTTAGCAGTGAGGTGGAACAGCATGATGTAATCACTATACACGCACACGTAGAATCCCTTTGTTTTGACTAATCCATTATTGACAGAGGCATAAAAGAATAAATTCTGACTTTGCAGAAACTTTTATTTATCAGCTCTGGAAAATACATACGATAGAGTCAAAGGCTAAGTTTAACAACATTATTTTGAAAATTATTTATAAATATGTCATCTAAAAACTTTTGTCATTAAAGAGAAAATGTGCAGCAAAGTCTGAATGAATAAAATAACCTCAATTGCATCTCTTCTCCACCCTAGGAATTGTGTTCCTTTGCGGGGAGCCTCCACTCTCCTTCTCTAAATTCTCCAGGTACTGTGTCGTCTCCAGTTCCCTTAGACTTTTGAAGAACACAAAAGGCCTTTATTTTAGCAGGAAGGAGTGAAGAAGTCTGTTAAGGTGAATCAGTTCTTTTTGTTTTGTTTTGTTTTGTTTGAGACTGAGTCTCACTCTGTCACCAGCCTGGAGTGCAATGGCATGATCTCGGCTCACCACAACCTCAGCCTCCCGGGTTCAAGCGATTCTCCTGCCTCAGCCTCCCAAGTTGCTGGAATTAGAGGCATGCACCACCATGCCCGGCTGATTTTGTATTTTTAGTAGAGATGGGGTTTCAGGTCTTTTTAATGTTGTGAAGAGATCAGATCAGTGTGAAACTAGAAGATAAGAATAATGCAAGTGACACCTGCAACCACAACAAATGACCTCAATTGTCTAACAAGGCAGTGTGGCCATGATGATGGAGGTGCTTCTGATTAAGAAGTCAGTGGGTCTGCAGAAGTGGTTTCCTATGTCAATTTAAACTAACTCTTGTTCATGAAAAATCAATTCACACTTCTCCTGAAGAACCAGCTTTTGTGGTAGGCTGTGATCTTAATTAGGAATCACAAAGCCCCTTCTGTTCTTTGTCAAATATACTTAAAATAGGATTGCCTGAGCTTTAGGGATTTTAGAGTTATTACGATGGCTGGGGTCCACCTTATTTCTTTTATTTTCCTACAATCAGATTTTTGCCTGCTAATAGTTTTAGACTGACAAAGAATCCTTGACTAAACTGGAGTCAGTCTTCTCCAAGTTCTCTTTCTGATTAGGCTCTGTACTTGGTCTTTGTCTTTGGTGTGTTTAGTCCAGTTTCTGCATGAATCCTGCTGAATCAATTCAATGAAAAATCTCCCAGCCTCAATATCTGATCAAATTTCTTAACCCTCACTCTCAATATCACCCTGGCCTACCTTGAGCTGGAATCTCCCTAGCCTTACATTACCTCCTACTAATTTTTCACCAATTGATCCCCACCTGTCCTTGTTGTATTTAAAGTTGAGCTTGATCTCTCTCCTATTAACAAAGGCGCCACTGCAGTCGTCCTCTTCTTGGATAAAGTTTTCTTTACCATCTTTAACAAGTGTCTGAAGGATTTTTCTTTAATGAAACCAAGGCAGAAATAAAGTTGAGTATGTACAAGAGGTTCATACCCTTGCCTTTACAAGATAAGGAGTCTTACCCTTGACCTCATGAAACACTGAAATTCTTTTATGTGTCAGGCCAACACTAGAGACTAGGAATCTAAGATGAGCAGTTCTTATATCCATAAAATATGCCTATACATAAAAGATGACAGTGTTGAATTTTACCTGAGCCATGTACTTCTGGAAAAGAGTGAAGGTTAAAGAAATCAGAAATCCCCTGCAGAGGGGAAAGGTTTTCTTTCTCCACCTATCACAAGGTTCACGGCTGAAATCTCTATTAACTAAAGACAGATTAACAAGAGAAACACATACACATTTATTTAATATAAGTTTTACATGACACAAGAGCCTTCAGAAATGAAGACTCCATGAAACGGGAATCTGTGTATTTTTGTGCTAAGTTTGATAATGGGTGGTCAGTCATGCAGAACTGTAATTGAACAGAGAGGGTATGATCTAATGGTAATAAACTGGGGGGTATCTTAGTCAATTTTCTGCTGCTAAAGCAGAATACCACAGACTAATTTATTTAAAAAAAATAAGTTTTATTTGGCTTATAGTTTCAGAGGCTGGGAAGTCAAAGAGCATGCTACCAACATATGGTGAGGGCTTTTGTGCTGCATTATATCATGGTAGAAGGGCAAATGAGCATGTGAGACAAAGAAAAGAAATATAAACAAATTCATCCTTTTTATTAGGCATTAACTCAAATGATAACTAATTTACTCCTGAGATAACAGCATTAATCTCTTCATAGGGGCAGATCCCTCATGACCTAATCAACTTAAAAATCTCATTCCCAGTACTGTTACAGTGGAAATTAACTTTCAACTTGAGTTTTGGAGAGGACATTCAAACCGCAGCATTCTGTGCCTCGTTCTTCAAAATGTTCTTCTCACATACAAAATAAATTAATTCCATGCCAATAATCCCAAAAGTGTTAAGTCATTGTAACATCAGCTCAAAAGTACAAAGTCCAGAGTCTCATTTAAAATAGATATGGGTGAGACTCAAGGCAGAATTTATCCCAAAGCAAATTCCCTTCAGCTATGAGCTTGTGATGTCAAAACAAGTTATATACTTCCAAAATACAATGATGAGACAGGCATAGGGTAGACATCCCCATTCGGGTATTTGATATAGCAACAATCCCACTCTAAGTACCAATGTGATGTCTTACTCCATTTTCTGCTGGTATAACACAATATCACAGATTGGATAACTTATATAGAAAAGAAGCTTATTTGGCTCATGTTTCTGGAGGCTGGAAAGTACAAGAACATTGTGCCAGCATTTGGCAAGGGCAAAGTGCTGTGTCATAACATGGTGGAAGGGCAAGTGAGCATGTGAGATAGAAGGAATTGAGCTAGACTCATTCTTTTATCAGGAGCCTACTCATGTAATAGCTAACCCCCTCAAGCGATAACTAACCCGCTCCCCTGATAATGACACTAATCCAATCATGAGGGTGACCTCATCACCCCTTAAAGGCCCCACCTTCCAAAGCCATTACATTGGCAACTAAATTTCAACATGAGTTTTGGAGGAGACATTCAAATTGTATTGGGGGATACTTAGCAAGGCCTATTTGTTCAATTTCTTCTTGGCATCTCTGTGTCTTATGAGATAAGAATGTTCCTGTTCTCAAGGAATAGGGAGGGTACCTCTGGAATGAAGGCTTTATGGCTTGATTTAGAGGAAAACTGGAGAATTCTTTTATAGCCTGAATCAAAGGAGAAGGGCAGAAGAAGGTCAGGGGGACCTTCTTGATTCTGCTGTTTTCTGAAATGCCAAGGAGTCGTGTTTTATGGTAGTGTGTCCTTAACCCCATCAACCTCCACCTTTTTGTGCTCCAGAGAATAGTTTACTGGAAATAACTACCCTTCCCATAAGACTTAGATAAGGCTCACTGATGGCTTATTTGCCTATCACAAGGCCAGACATAGGCCCTCCAAATTTTCATTTTTTTCTCTGTAATGATTAGCTGAATTTGTTGTCCCCACTGATTACTGGAAACAAAGTTCTTATTAAACAAATTTTGGTTAAGATTCTCTCCTTCCACCAGACTCCTAAACTTGGCCCACCCTTAGCCTGAACCAGCATACAGCTGCTTATGAAAAATAGGAAAATTGGCTGGCCTCAGAGTAAAATATGTCTTGATCTACTATCAAATCCCACCATCCTTTCATCCTACTTCTGTAACACCTGTTTCTATCCACGTTTGTCAACTCTTCTCTGTAGAAGAAAATCCCTTTTTGCCTAACCCTTTGGAGCAACCAGATCTATGTCAAGGTATTCTTACCATTGCAATAGTTCTCTTTTCTTCTATTCCATTAGCCTCTTCCCTGCTTGGAGTAATCCTTTTGATAAAGTCTTCCTTTTTAAGTCTGGATTTGTTTTATTTGACAAAGGCTGACAAGTTTTACCCCCAAATAATTGTATTTATTTTTATTTGTGGATTGTTAGGGGAACTAGTTTCCTCTATGCTCCCCATGCAATTCAAATATCTATTTTTAGGCCAGGCATGGTGGCTCACACATGTTATCTCAGCACTTTGGGAGGCTGAGGTGGGAGGATTGCTTGAGCCCAGGAGTTCAAGACCAGCCTAGGTAACATAGCTAGGTAACATATACCCCATCTCTACAAATTTTTTATTTAAAAAGTTAACCAGTTGTGGTGGTGCATGCCTGTAGTCCCTGCTACTCGGGCTGCTGAGGCAGGAGGATCATTTAAGCCCAGGACGTTGAGGCTGCAGTGGGCCATGATCATGCCACTGCACGCCAGTCTGGGTGACAGAGTGAGACTCTGTCCCTAAATAAATAAATAAATACCTATTGTGTATATCAACTAACTCTATGTTGATGCTGGGAGAAGAGCCTACTGTGTAATTCTCTCAGGGGTTATCTGTTTTCTGTAATAGGAACTACCTCTGAAGTAACTGGACAGAAGAGACTCTTCTTTTTTTTTGAAAGCTTTGTGCTGTTTATTTGGCTATGGTAGATTTAAGTAAAGAACTTTGCTAGCCGTCATCAGCCTTAGGTGATCTTGGTACAGCTGTCATTCTTTTTTTTTTATTATTATTATACTTTACGTTCTAGGGTACATGTGCACAACCTGCAGGTTTGTTACATATGTATACATGTGCCCCAACAGAAGAGACTCTTCTAAAAGACTCTTCAAAGCTTTGTAAAATCAGAGAAAAATGGATAGACTGCTTGAAAAATTCCTAAATCTTTTAAACATTTAGAATTTACCAAGAATTGTGAGAGAATTTCATGATGACATTGCTGGATATTGGATACCATCTACTTCAAAAGGAAGAAGAAAACAGCATTACTTATTCAGGTCGTTCAGAACGAGGGATTCTTATAAGACAAACTGACACAAAAGTGCTTCCTGAGACAGATGCCAACTTCTGGTAAGTTTTACAGTAGTAAGGTTTCATTTGCAACTGTTTTCATTAAACAGCAAGAGCCTTTGAGTCATTGCTTGGGGTAATTCTAAGATAAAAGACTTAAGAGAACATGATATGTAAATGTAAAGTGGGTTGGCTCATTGATTCCATCAGTATGTAAACCAAGTACCCTTTATGTTGTTTAGTATAATTACTGCCTAGAAAAACCAGAACTCCCACCAAGCTGCAGTCCTTGAGTTTTTAGTCAACATGTTAAATTCTAGCACTTGCCTGTTTTTGCTATTGGCTTCCCTACTGAGTGCACGGAGAAACATAGGTTGAATACCAGCTATGCCTGGGGTAAGATGTTGATTACCTCACAGTCAGAAGCAAAATAAACTATCTGCAGATATATCAGAGAACAAAAAGATTGACTTTGAAACAATGAGGAAAATTGCAATTAGGCAATTTCTATCTCCCTTTTCAAAGACAGACTTTGCCCTGCATTATTCATTTTGTATCTTTGTCTATTGACTTTAGCTTATTATAATGCTTTCTATATTTTGATACTATGGTTATATAAGGGTGAGCTTATTATTACTTTTGTCTCTTAATTGAATGTCAATCATTTTCCATTAAAAAAATGGCATACTTTGTGACTTCACTGATCTTTTCCTCTTCCGCTCTAATATTTTAGTACATACATTTCCTTTTATTTTACTATTTATAAAGTCATTATAAATCAAAGCAATTGCAGCAAAACAGGAAATGGTTGACATTTTCTATCCCAAAGACTCATTCATAATTTCTCAATTACATGCAGTTTAAATACATAGCATCCAATCTGCAGTCTTTGAAATGGTGCCAGATTCCATCTGCTTTCCTGCATATTGCTATAGTTATTTCTGAGCTAGACTGAGAGAGGAATACAGAGAAAGCTAACTTGAACACAAACCTCTCTCAACAGAACCTTACTGTTAGTCTTGCAATTTTCTGTTCAATAACCTTCTCTTACATAAATGCACAGTTCTATTGATTTCTATATCCGGCTGCTTAATAACCTCCACTAGAAACCTATTAGCATTTTTTTTTCATTCATGCCAGGGGGATCTGATACCTCTTCCTACATCATCTCAAATTCATAAAACGTCAATTCTGACAGATTGCGAACAAAATTGCCATATGTAAATGTGGACATAAATCTTGATCCTTCTGATGTAATTTTTAGGTAACAACTCAAAATTCTACCCAAAAGTTTAAATAATTTATGCTACTCTTTGAGAGAGTAAATCTAAAATTTTTCAAAACATAGTGTCATTGGTAAAACATTTCTATTTTATTATTTCAGCTTTTCTTTAAGATTCCCTGTTTTCTTTCCTGCTGATATCATTGATTTTCCAGGATACTTATGGTGTAATACATAATGTATATCTGAAATTTTAAAAATAAGTATGACTTTAGGCATAGTAGCACATGCCTGTAATATGAGCTACTTGGGAGATTGAGGTAAAAAGATCACTTGACCCCAGGGGTCCAAGAACAGCCTGGCCACTATAGCGAAATCCCATCTAAAATATATATAGCCACATTGATCAGACTTGGAGTTGACAGAATTTAACATTCCTTCAGAAAATTATATGTATCCTAATGCTAAAGTCTGCCATCCTACAGACATTTCAGACAAATGAAACAAATGGAAAAATGTCTTATTCTTTATGTATTCAGGCTAAAGTCATGATAAAGTTATTGTATAAACATAATCTCCAACACATTCTCTGTTGGACTCCGTTTTAGTCTGCTTAGACAACCATGACAAAATATCTTAGATTGGGTAATCTATAAACAACAGGTATTTATTGTTCACAGTTTTGGAGGCTGGGAAGTGCAAGATCAAGACGTCAGCATATTCAGTGTCTGATGTCTGATAAGGTCCTGCTCTCTTACATGACAGAAGAGGAGAATGCTGTGTTCTCAAATGGTGGAAAGGGCAAGGCAGCTCCCTTCAACATCTTTTATAAAGGCACTAATCCCACTTACTCATTTCCTAGAGGCCTAACTGTTAGGGACAAACTGCCCTAAAAAGCTTCTTGGTACTGCCAACACTCCACCCAAACCTCTCCGTGCTGCCCACCTTTCTCTTAAACCTTTTTACTTTTCTAAGCCCTTATCTAGGTGCCCCGGTGAAGCCAGCAGACTTTACCTGTCAGGACTTGGTGCTATAAAGCAAACTCCAATTACAAACTATGCAGACCACACAGGGGTAGGTCGTGGGAAGCATTAACAAACTTTACCTACACCCTCCGGCACCATAAACGTCACAAGGTGATATGTGGCAGAATTAACCAACAAATGAGCCCAGGGTCTCTCTCCCCCATATAAACCTCTCATTTTGTAAGCTCAGGGCTGCTTCCTCTGTCTGTAATGGAGCAGCCGGCAGGTTAAATAGAGGCTTGCCTGAACTTCGGTCTCTCTCTCATTTTTTCTCTCAGCTAACCTTACACTAACATCTTAATACTATTGCATTGATGGGTTAGTCGGGGGAGTTAGGTTTCAAAACAAATTTTGGGAGGTTACTAACATTCGGACCATAGCAGACTCACAACAAAGCTCTGCTATTCCTTAAAAAAGACATGTCGTTGCTGGCAAAAGTATCTGGATATTTTCTCCTTAGTTTTAAAACTTTTGTTTATTTTGTATCTGTTTTATTAAGATGTTAAAAGAAATATTAAATATTGGCGGCACATATTCCTTGTATGATTACTTCCACTTTTTAGGTGACTCTAAACTCTCAGCCCCTTAAATTGGATTTCTGCTATCATTCTCCTTATGTAAATATTTTTAGGTCTTCCACAAGTCTTTTGGACTTGCCAAAACATTTTATGTCTCTTGTTTCTCTAGAAGTATCAGTCTCCCCCTGGAGGTCCCTCTAACTGCAATGCTTTCTGTGGCAGCACAGAAACTCTGTTCATTCTTGCTAGCAACAATTTTTAAGTATGGCATGAAATCTTTTGGAATATTCTATACTGGTTTTACCAGTATAGAAGTTGCAGTCATAATTTTCTATTCCTGAGCTAGTTCAGCATAGGTTTCAACCCAGTATAGACCTCAGGCCAGAAACTTAGGTTTGCAAGAAATATTGCATTCTTTCATTTCTTTATGACTACGCATGACTTTGATTCTAAGCCCTTATGCTGTAGGCTGGTAAGATATTCAAACTTTGTTATGCTTTGGGCTTCCCTCCATCCCCAGAGCTGACAGGGTTTTATTTAGTGCCACTGATTCTTAATGGGGAAGGAGTAGGTATCCTCTGGTAATGGTCACAGGAATGAACACCAATACATCCCTTTTCTTCATCTCCATAGCTCACTTAGAGCCAGCTCCTCTTAGGACACAAAGATATTTCATGAAGCTGGGTTCTCCAATGTCCATGTTCTCTCTTTTTAAAACTGTCACACAGATTTTTATCTTGCTACCTTTCTGGAGTGCTGCCAGGCAGCCGGGCCAGCTCCCTACTGATCTAGGATCCACAATCTTATCCCTTGCTACCCTGGAACCCTAGTCTCCACATTGCATATAAAATTTTTGGAAGTCTTAAGTGCGAAATTTCTGTTGGCTACTTCTGCTTTCTACACTGCCAGAACCTCCCTTGCTGGCACAGAGATAAAATAGAGAGGGGAAAAAATCTGTAACTCAAAATGCATCCAAACTCACATAAAATAATATCTTTTGGTTATCTTTCTATAGCGAAAACTGTGCTCATAACTGAGATCTTCCTACAGCACTGAAATTCTTATTCCAGCTACTGGGAGTACAAATAGTTCTCAGCTGTCTAATATTTCTAGGAATTTGTCTTAGATTGTAATCACCCGAAAGTTTCTTCTTTCCCTCTGCACAGACAAAAACAATCCACTGAGACCACAGCATTGCAGTAGAGAAAGAGTTTAATTAATGTGAGGTCAGTCCACATGGGAGAAGACTTCCTCAAGACAAATCAGTTTTCCCAAAGGCTCAGAGGCTAGGTTTTATATGGACAATTTGGTGGGCAGGGGGCTAGGAAATGGGTGCTGCTGATTTGGTTGAGGATGAAATCATAGGGGTGTAGAAAACTGTCCTGTTGCACTGCGTTCACCTATGTGTGGGGCCACAGGACGAGTTGAGTCATGAGTCACGAGTCTAGCTGGGGTCAGTCTGAAAAATCTCTTAAAAAAACCAATCGCAGGTTCTACAATAGTGATGTTATCTATAGGAGCAATTGAGGTCACAAATCTTGTAACCTCTGGCCACATGACTCCTGAGCAGTAAGGCATTATAGAACCCGCACCTACATTTTAGCAGACTTCAGGCCCCTGTCATAGTTCTATTCTTGTGGCTTTTCATTAATCTTACAAAGACAGTTTTCAGTCCCTGAGCGCGGAGGGAGATTAGTTTTAGGGAGAAACTACTATCATCTCTGCTTTCAAGTTAAACTATAAACTAAATTCCTTCCAGAGTTAGCTTGACCTATGCCCAGGAATGACCATGGACAGCCTGAAGGTCAGATGCAAGATGGAGTCAACTGTGCCAGATTTCTCTTATGGTCATAATGTTGCAAAAGTGGTTTCAAGCTGAATAGGCCCAGCTTGCTGGAGGTCATACTCCTTCTCAGGGGCAATCTGAAGCTAGTCAGGGATCAAACCCAGCCCCTTTCCTTCAACTCAGGACATATTTCAAGGGCTTTAGAAGCTTTAGAGCTCTTATGGGGTTAGCTGATCTCTTTCTGTGATTGAATAAGGGCCCAACATCTCCCTCTGCCAAGTCCGGCTTTCTTATGTTTCACGTAGATATTGACCTTGAAGACATTCCTCATTAAACATCCTGCAGGCTAATCTCCTCTTAGTCTTCTTTAGGGAAACTGACCTGCATCAAGTTGGTTCCTTGTTGAGCTGGTCTTTCTATTCCTTTCATTTAAAGGTGTAGGATATAAAAACATACCATACCTAATATAACAATCTCAGATAATTCAAAGACTTATTACTCACTTGGCCATTTGTGTTGGGGAACAGAAAGTGATACTACTAAATATGATGCTTTGGCATGCCGGTTGCTTTAAATTAAAGAAAACTGAAAGCCCTCAGAAATAAGCCTCAGAAGCAAGGTCTCTCTCTGATCTTTCTTCTGTCTCTCTGATTCTCTTTCTTTCTGAAGCATAAGAAGGGAGACAGTCTCTCTGGGATTTCCTTATCTGACTAAGAAAGCTTCTTTCCAAAAGAAATGCAATTGTTTTAGTATCCTCTTCCCTGGGAATCTCATTCAATAACCAGGAAATATTAACTACCAGAGTAGAGAAGAGACTGAGAGTCTTCCCCATATCCAGGCAGACTTTTTATCTATTTTTCTGTGTCAGCTCAAAGAGAATACCTGGAAAGCTTTATCTGCATAATAAGACCATCTTTGCTCACCATGAAGTCCCACCAACTCTCCCAGAACTCAGAGGAAGTTTGTTGCAGGCCATTGGTTTCTGGGCTCATTTATTTCCCTTGAAAATCATGTACTCCTATACTTCCCATCTCAGCTTCCTCTATGAAAAAAATATATAAGCATCTAGACCTCACTGGGTTATTGGGTAATCATTCTGCTGTGACTTCCCCATGTTTATGCATGTTAAGTAATTTTTTAACATTTTATTTATGTTTTTTGAGACAGAGTCCCACTCTGTTTCCCAGGCTGAAGTGCAGTGGCATGATCATGGCTCACTGCAGCCTTCATGCCTGGGTTCAAGCAATCCTCCTGTCCTTGGCCTCCCAAAGTGCTGGGATTACAGCATGAACCACAATGCCCGGCATTTAAAAATTTTTACATGTGTTTTCCTCCTATTAATCTGCATTTTGTCAGTTCATTTTCAGTGAACCTTCAGAAGGCAAAGGGGAAGTTTCCTTCCTCGAGCCTATATAGGCAAAACAAAATACAATGCTGCTTAATGGTTTAGCCAAATGTCATTTTGCAGAAGCGACTTATTGTGCCCAACTTTAATTCTCTGCACAACTTTTCATTCTCTTTCCCATTCCACACTTCTCATAATCTTGACATTTGGGCCCTTTGGCATCTATGTCTGATACCTTTAATCCTGAATCCATTTAGAATTCTTTCTAATTATTTCTAAAACCAGAATAAAACCAGAACTTATTTATTTATTTATTTTTTGCCTCTACTCCATGTATTTTGACTTATTCTCGAGTCATCACCCCTTATATGCCTATTCAACTGATGTCTTTTGGGTTCTCCTCATGGAAACTCCCTGTCCCTGAGTGGTCTTTTCCTGATTCTGGGTTCATCTATGTAACACGTTACCAGGAATCTATGTGTCTGTATCGCAACATGGAGCAGATGGAGAGAAGGAACTCGGCTTTGTGGGAGTGGGCATGGCTTTTGAAACTTGTGATAGAAGTACACACAGGAAGGCAATGTGCATCAACAGGATGCTGGTCTCCTGGGAAAGGGTTTGCCCAGACAAAACATGGAACAAAACAGAAACCAGGTCAGAAAATTTAGATGGAAAAAAAAAATGGGACAAAGTGCTACAGATTCTCAAAGCCTGTGGTCATTGCTGAAACACCACAATACTATATCTGGTGGCCAGGCACGGTGGCTCACGCCTGTAATCCCAGCACTTTGGGAAGCCAAGACAGGTGGATCACTTGAGCTCAGGAGTTTGAGACCATCCTGGCCAACATGGTGAAATCCTGTCTCTAACAAAAATACAAAAATTAGCCAGACATGATGGTGTGCACCTATGGTCCCAGCCACTTGGGAGGCTGAGGTGGGAAGATCACTGGAGCCTGGGAAGTCAAGGCTGCAGTAAGTTGTGATTGAGCCACTGCACTCCAGCTTGGGTGACAGAGACCCAGTCTCAAAAAACAAACAAACAAACAAAACAAAACAAAAAACAGGAAAATAAAACTATACCTGTTATCTAATTAGAAGCCTCAGAGTCAACCTCAAAGTCCTCTTGAGAGTAGTGAAGTCCTGGCGTAGAAGCATTATTCTTATTTAAAGCCTTGCTGATTGGGTGGTGTATTAGTTCATTCTTAAACTGCTATAAAGAAATACCCGAAACAGTAATTTATAAAGAAAAGAGGTTTAATTGGCTCATGGTTATGCAGGCTGTACAGGAAGAATGGCTGGGGAGGTCTCAGGAAACTTACAATCATGGCGAAAGGCAAAGCAGGCACATCTTACATAAGTAGAGCAGGAGAAAGAGATAGAAGTGGGAGGTGCTACACGCTTTTAAGCAACAAGATTTCATGAGAACTCACTCATCACTATCATGAGATTAGCAAGGGGGAAATCCGCCCCCATGATATAATCACCTCCCACCAGGTCCCTCCTCCAACACTGGGGATTACAATTTGACTTAAGAGGTCAGGGACACAAATCCAAACCATATCACGTGGTTTGAGAGGTGTCGATCAATTTGACCTGGGAATTAGGACATAACCAATTTTCAGGAGGAAGATTATAGATCACACTCACATAATTACCTAGTGGTAGAAAAAGGACTCCAAACTGTTTTGTTAATTAAAAAAAGGGGGGTTTATATAAAGTGTGCTACCAAACTCTTTGAAGCAATCCTTTCTTCTAATTCCCTTCTCATGTCAAAGAATGTGTTGCAGTTGATTACTTTATGGTGATTTCCATATTGGTAAGCAATTTGTCTAGAACAAAGCATAAGAATACAAAATCAGAGACTTACTACAAATTCTTCTAAAATTCAAATTCTTCAGCTCAACTTACTTCTCCTCCTCCCCTTCAGGCACAGAACTGTTCTACTAGCACATTTAAATTTCTCTTTTCTTTTAGATCTGTGTGCCAATTTCTTAAACAGATATTGTAATGCCTTCTTCCAACTAATTCATGGAGCTATACTTCCAATCAATTTTATCCATTTAAAACAGTTAGCAATTGTGTGCAAAAGGTGAAATTTCTCCTTCTAGATCTGAGTTTTTCCATTCTAGGAAAAGTATTTGAATGTGGCACAGTAGGCTGCGATATGTTTTAATCCAGGGATCACAACATTCTTTGCTGATTATTAACTTATAATAGACAAAAAAAAAAGTAGAAAGAGAATCAGGAGAGAGAAAAGTAGGGGGAATTGGCAAAGACAAAGAGATTGACAGTACCTGAGGGAAATAAAATTTAGGAGAGTTGTTCTGCTTAAAATATTTCTAAGAAATAATAACACATCAAAAACTTATCCACCATGATCAAGTGGGCTTCATCCCTGGGATGCAAGGCTGGTTCAATATATGCAAATCAATAAATGTAATCCAGCATATAAACAGAACCAAAGACAAAAACCACGTGATTATCACAATAGATGCAGAAAAGGCCTTTGACAAAATTCAACAACGCTTCATGCTAAAAACTCTCAATAAATTAGGTATTGATGGGATGTATCTCAAAATAATAAGAGCTATCTATGACAAACCCACAGCCAATATCATATTGAATGGGCAAAAACTGGAAGCATTCCCTTTGAAAACTGGCACAAGACAGGATGCCCTCTCTCACCACTCCTATTCAACATAGTGTTGGAAGTTCTGGCCAGGGCAATTAGGCAGGAGAAAGAAATAAAAGGCATTCAATTAGGAAAAGAGGAAGTCAAATTGTCCCTGTTTGCAGATGACATGATTGTATATCTAGAAAGCCCCATTGTCTCAGCCCAAAATCTCCTTAAGCTGATAAGCAACTTCAGCAAAGTCTCAGGATACAATATCAATGTACAAAAATCACAAGCATTCTTATACACCAATAACAGACAAACAGAGAGCCAAATCATGAGTGAACTCCCATTCACAATTACTTCAAAGAGAATAAAATACCTAGGAATCCAACTTACAAGGGACATGAAGGACCTCTTCAAGGAGAACTACAAACCACTGCTCAATGAAATAAAAGAGGATACAAACAAATGGAAGAACATTCCATGCTCATGGGTAGGAAGAATCAATATCGTGAAAATGGCCATACTGCCCAAGGTAATTTATAGATTAAATGCCATCCCCATCAAGCTGCCAATGACTTTCTTCACAGAATTGGAAAAAACTACTTTAAAGTTCGTATGGAACCAAAAAAGAGCCCGCATCGCCAAGTCAATCCTAAGCCAAAAGAACAAAGCTGGAGGCATCACGCTACCTGACTTCAAACTATACTACAAGACTACAGTAACCAAAACAGCATGGTACTGGTACCAAAACAGAGATATAGATCAATGGAACAGAATAGAGCCCTCAGAAATAACACCGCATATCTACAACTATCTGATCTTTGACAAACCTGAGAAAAACAAGAAATGGGGAAAGGATTCCCTATTTAACAAATGGTGCTGGGAAAACTGGCTAGCCATATGCAGAAAGCTGAAATTGGATCCCTTTCTTACACCTTATACAAAAAGTAATTCAAGATGGATTAAAGACTTAAACGTTAGACCTAAAACCATAAAAAACCCTAGAAGAAAACCTAGGCTTTACCATTCAGGACATAGGCATGGGCAAGGACTTCATGTCTAAAACACCAAAAGCAATGGCAACAAAAGCCATAATTGACAAATGGGATCTAATTAAACTAAAGAGCTTCTGCACAGCAAAAGAAACTACCATCAGAGTGAACAGGCAACCTACAAAATGGGAGAAAATTTTCGCCACTTACTCATCTGACAAAGGGCTAATATCCAGAATCTACAATGAACTCAAACAAATTTACAAGAAAAAACAAACAGCCCCATCAAAAAGTGGGCAAAGGACATGAACAGACACTTCTCAAAAGAAGACATTTATGCAGCCAAAAAACACATGAAAAAATGCTCACCATCACTGGCCATCAGAGAAATGTAAATCAAAACCACAATGAGATACCATCTCACACCAGTTAGAATGGCAATCATTAAAAAGTCAGGAAATAACAGGTGCTGGAGAGGATGTGGAGAAATAGGAACATTTTTACACTGTTGGTGGGACTGTAAACTCGTTCAACCATTGTGGAAGTCAGTGTGGTGATTCCTCAGGGATCTAGAACTAAAAATACCATTTGACCCAGCCATCCCATTACTGGGTATATACCCAAAGGACTATAAATTATGCTGCTATAAAGACACACGCACACGTTATGTTTATTGCGGCACTATTCACAATAGCAAAGACTTGGAACCAACCGAAATGTCCAACAATGATAGACTGGATTAAGAAAATGTGGCACGTATACACCATGGAATACTATGCAGCCATAAAAAATGATGAGTTCATGTCCTTTGTAGGGACATGGATGAAATTGGAAATCATCATTCTCAGTAAACTATCGCAAGAACAAAAAACCAAACACCGCATATTCTCACTCATAGGTGGGAACTGAACAGTGAGAACACATGGACACAGGAAGGGGAACATCACACTCTGGGGACTGTTGTGGGGTGGGGGGAGGGGGGAGGGATAGCTTTAGGAGATATACCTAATGCTAAATGACAAGTTAATGGGTGCAGCACACCAGCATGGCACATGTATACATATGTAACTAACCTGCACATTGTGCACATGTACCCTAAAACTTAAAGTATAATAATAATAAAATAAAAAAAAGAAAATAAATAAATAAATAAATAAAAGAAAAAAAAACAAATTCCAAAGAGTGGATCTTGGTTAGTTAAATTTCAATGTCTTTTGGGAGGAGAAACATATAGGCATTGGGGCTTCATCACGTCACCTAAATCAAAATCAAATTTGTATGTATATGTGACTGACTCTGACAGGCCGTTAGAACTATTGTAGCTTTAAAATTTGTCTTAATGTCTGATTCAATGCCTATTATTCTTTAATATTTGTAAGGTGCTTAATTCGAGACTTAACATGGCACACAGTGTGAACACAATAAATTATAGCTATTATTTTTTTCTGGGCTTACTTTATAGCTTCATCTTTCTATTTTCTTATATGAATTGTCAAATAATTTGATCAGATTTTTAAAAGTATTGTTAATTACTGCAAGCAATTAACTTGAATTGATGTCTTCCAATCAACGTGGTAAAGAAGAGAAAGGAGAGGAAAAACTATGAAAGAACTGGATTGGAAACGAGCAATGTAGAAAATAAAAACAAATCATTTACTACACTTAGAAAACATTGTTTTTGAGGAAATTAATAGTATAAAACTTGCCCATACCAGAAAGTCTCAAGAAGGAACATAAAGATTCTGCATGACAAGTTTTGGAGTACTATCTATTTTATTTGTTCCTTAAACCCTTTAGTTCCATTCATAAGGTGCTTATGGCTGCGTGTGTGGCAGGCATGTGGGGTGCTGTAGAGATACAGGGGGAAGAGTTTGAGTAGTGCAATATACTGTTCATTTTTCTTTTCAGAATGCCCTTGACAAATTAACATTCTTGGATCAGTTGACTTGTTTGAATGCACCACATTGGCATTCTAATTCAAATGGGAGAGAGGTGATTGACTGAATAACTCAAGATTGAAGGAGGCATTGGAGAAACCTTTTACTGTTGACCATGCATACTAGGTCCCCTTGCTTTTTTTTTTTTCTTTTAGTTTTGATCCAGCACAATCCATTAGACTGCCACAATTCACACCTGCTTGTTATTTATTTAGTGAGCTCTATTGACTCCTTGGACTTGTAGGCAACTCATCTTGACTTGAGAGGCTGCCTTGCTAAGGGCAGAAATGTTAATATAGATTTTGGCCCCTCAAGCAAGAAAGCACTTAAAAATGTCGCAGCCACTAAATGATTCAATTAGTCTAACCTTCCCACCTGCCCTTTAAAAAAAAAAAAAAAAAAAAAGACTCCTTTGCCACAGCGATAGTCCAAGACCAGCCCCTTTGTCCACACTCTGCATGAAGTGGAGTTTTTCCAAGTTGAAAGTATTTGTACGTCAGATCTGTGGGTACGAAAATGAAGAAAAGAATTACTGATGATCTGAGGCCAATGCTTCATGAAATGATTTGAACTGTTGTGCCATCTGACCCTGCACTACTAGATTATAAAATGTTCACAAAAAAAGGAAAAAAAAAATCTAGTATCTTGTGTCAGTGCTTTGACAGCTTTTATGATAAGAATTGGGTTTACTAACAAATTGTGGATTCCCAGCCCTTTTCACTGCACGGTAATTTCCAGGCAGTTTAAAACCACTTCTGGCCTGCCCTCTCTACTTGAATCTACTGCTGAGTCTAAAAGCCTGTCTTGATTCCCCTGTGTTTATTACAGATTCTTTTCCATTTGAAGAATCAATACTAAATGCAGACACAGACAGACGGCATTTTACACTTGGTATTTGGAACAATGGGAGGGCGTCATTTATCAGTACTTTTTCAGGCACCAGAAAATTATAAGGCAAAATAAATTTGTAGGTTAAACAACTTTTCAGTTACAAGAGATTATGGCACATCAGTTTCTAACTAGAGATATATAGGTAGACACAGAAAACCTTGATAAAAATGTAAAAACTCTTTGAAATGAACTAGCATTGTTAGTATTATAAAACTGAGGAAAATACTTTCTCTGCTTGCTTCAGTACCTTTCAAGAAGCATAGAAGCAAGAGATGCTCAAAAATTAACATTGTGGGATGACATTTCCAAAATTTTTTATTGAAAAAAATAATGGGTGTTGTGACTTAGCTTCTTTTAAAGTTTTACATTTGGTGCACATTTGAAAAATTTACTAGTTTATAGTCAATGTGAGACACTGGTAAGCTTATAAAATGTTTCCACTTTTATACCCTCAATTCTAACAATATTTATCTATGCTTTCCATAATCTGTCACTCTGCAAGGCACTGGGAACACAAATGGTCTCATTAAAATACTCCTTTCAAAATGTTGTTTACTCTGAACAGACATTGGAAGAGGTTTCCAGTTAAACAGTTTGACTGAATAAAGAATAAAGGGAAAGAGTAACAAAACACTGAACTTGGAAATGCAATATTGTATTTTTAATTTGGTATTTAATGTATCTATCAGATGCCAATGAAGTCTGCTTTCCATATGTCTAAATCATGTCGACACACCAAGTATAACCTAATTCATGTAATTTTAGACATATAATTTTAAAAGTATAATTGAGAATTTAAACTAAAAAAAAAATCATTTAGTTCTTACTCTTTTACGCATTAGGAATAAAATTTAAGACCAAAAAGAATCTGAAATTGTATGTTTTATATCACTGCA
The DNA here is from genome assembly GCF_028858775.2 of Pan troglodytes. Taxonomy (NCBI): domain Eukaryota; kingdom Metazoa; phylum Chordata; class Mammalia; order Primates; family Hominidae; genus Pan; species Pan troglodytes. The sequence continues at coordinate 105,942,965 of NC_086015.1, forward strand.
CACCTGAGTATTATTTCAGATTCCTCAGCCAAAATGTTCCCCAAATAGTCACAGATCATATTTATGAAAAGAGAAAGGAAAACTAGCATTTTGCAATCTCATACTATAGACTAGGCCATATGCTAAGAGATTTTAATGTTATATTATTTAAATCTTACAACCATGACATGCATAAGGTGTTTCACTCCTCATTTCTCAACATGAGGATACTAAAGGTCAGATTAATTAAGTAGTCTGCTTCTGCACCTACACTTAGTAGGAGATGGAGCTGAAAAACAAACGTAGAACTCTGATACTAATTACAGTCATTCAGAGCTTAATGATGGGGATACCTTCTGAGAAATGTGGTGTTAGGCAATTTTGTCATGCAAACATCAGAGGATGTACTTACACAAACCTGAATGGTATAGCCTGCTGCACATCTAGGCTGTATGGCATAGCCTATTGCTCCTGGGCTACAAACCTATAGAGCATGTTATTGTACTGAATATTGCAGGCAATTGTAACATGATTGTAAATATTTGTGCATTTAAACATATTTAAGTATGGAAAAGGTAAAGTAAAAAAAAATCATGTTATAATTTTATGGGACCACCATTGTATACGCAGTCCATCGATGACTAAAACACCATGATATGGTGCGTGAATGTACTAACAGTGGGCTCTCTGTATCAGTGGGTTCCAGATTTGTGAATTCAACAACCATGGATTTAAAAAAAAAAATTAAAAAGGACAGTTGCGTCTGTACCAAACAGATTTTTTTCTTCACAGACTTCTTGACATTATTCTCCAAACAATATAGCATAACAACTATTTACATAGCGTTTACAATGTACAGTTGACCGTTGAACAATATGGGTTTGAACTGTGGTTTCACCTGTATGAAGCTTTTCTTCTGCTTCTGCCACCCCTGAGAGAGCAAGACCAACTTCTCCTTTTCCTCTTCCTGCTCAGCATACTCAACGTAAAGATGATAAAGACCTTTATGGTGAGCCACTTCCACTTAATGCATCATAAATATATTTTATCTTTCTTAATGATTTTCTTAATAACATTTTCTTTCTCTAGGTTATTTTATTATGAGAATACAGCATATAATACATATAATATACCAAATATGTGTTAAGTGACTATGTTATTGGTAAGGCTTCTGGTCGACAGTAGGCTATTACATAGTTAAGTTTTGGGGGAGTCAAAAGTTACACATGAATATTTGACTGTGTGGGGGTCTGTGACCCAATACCTACATTGTTCAAGGGTCAACTGCACTAAGTATTATAATTAATCAAGAGATGATTTCAAGTATATAGCAAGATGTGTGTAGGTTGTAGACAAATACTATGCCATTTTATACCAGGGACTTGAGCATCCTTGGGCTTTGTTATCTGTAGGGGATCCTGGAACCAATACCCTAGGTACCAAGAAACAACTGTACTTGGGTCCAAAAATACACTTTTGAGAAAAAACTTGTAATATGTCCATTTTGGGATGGCCAACCAGGAGGTGAAGGCATCATTGGTTCAAAAAGTGCACTTTTAGGCCGGGCACGGTGGGTTATGCCTGAAATCCCAGCATTTTGGGAGGCCCAGGTGGGCGGACAACTTACGGTCAGGAGTTTGAGACCAGCCTAGCCAACATGGTGAAACCTCGTCTCTACTAAAAATACAAAAATTGTGGGGCATGGTGGCGTGTTCCTGTAATCCCAGGTACTTGGGAGGCTGAGGCAGGAGAATCACTTGAATCCAGGAGGTGGAGGTTGCAGTAAGCCAAGATTGTACCACTGCATTCTAGCCTAGGCAACAGAATGAGACTCCATCTCAAAAAAAAAAAAGTACATCTTTAATTATATTACAAGTATATCACGAATACAACTTAAAATAGGACTCATCTAAAAATAAAACTACATTTGCGAAGATTATGAAAACAAGACAATTCTAACATGGCTGACTCCATTTTGCTTCTAGCCTCACAGGCTGGCTGTCCTCACTCATTCCTGGGCATAGGCCAAGCTAACAATGGGAGGAATTTAGTTTATGGTTTAACTTTGAAGCAAGGATGATAATAATCTCTCCCTAAAACTGATCCCCTCCTTGCTTGGGGTCTGAAATCACCTTTGTAAAACTAATGAAAGGCCACAGGGTTAGGATTACGTGAAGGGCCTGAATTCTGTTGATATTCAGCCATTGTTCCCTAGCTTGTTTTCCTAAAATTTCTTATTGCTCAGGAGTCATGAAGCTAGAGGTCACAAGATTTGGGACTTCTCTGATTACTCCTATAGATAACGTCACTATTATAGAACCTAAGATTGGTCTTTGAGATGTTTTTAAGACTTTAACATTCTGGCAACCAATTGACTCCACCCAGACCAGTGATTCATGACTCAAGGGGGCTCCTGATCTACACCCAGAGACTGACTCAGTGCAGGAGGACGATTTTCTACACCCTTATGATTTCATCCTCAACTGATCAGCAGCACTTCTTTCCTAGCCCCCTGCTCACCAAACTATTCTTGAAAAACCCTAACCTCTGAACCTTCAGAGAGACTGATTTGAGTAATAAATTCTGCTTTCACTTGGCTAGCCCTGTGTTAAACTCTTTCTTTTCTGCAAAAACAAAAACAAAAAACCTTGCTGTTCTTAGTGCATTGGCTTTTTCTGGGCAGTGGGCAAGATGAACCCAGCAGGTGATTACAATAGATGCCTTAATATTGCTTGTGGATCACATTGATCAATCAATTCTGTCAATTCAGTCATTCCATCTGTCTCTTTTACTTTTGACATTTCAGGGCTTTTTAGGTAACTTTGACAAAACTTCACAAAGATCTAACTTTTAAAATTTATGTGTTTCTCAAATTTCCCTTATAGGTGAAAAAAAAATCTCATTCAAGAAAAATCAGATAAAATTATAGCAGAAGATTCTACTTTGTACTAAGTGCTTCTCATTTTGCTTAGACAATCAGTTCTTGCTGGCTTACACTAAATTGCTGACTTATACTAAACTATATAAGTTTACACTAAGTTATTCAAATGTCTACAAAACTCAGGGACACATTTTACTTATGTTTACTGGTTTACTATAAAGGCTGTTATAAAGGATACAGATGAACAGCCAGATGAAGAGCTACATAGGGCAGGACCTGAAAGAGTTCTGAGTGCAGGAGCTCCTGTCCTTGTGATGTTGGAGTGCACCACCCTCCCAGCCTGTGGAAGACAAACCCGGAAGCTCATCAAAACTCATTGTTCAAGAATTTTTTTGTGTAGCTTTAATCTCCGGCCCTAGCCCCGCCACCCCTTCTTGGAGGTGCCTGGATGGAGCTAAAACTTTCAACCACTTAATTATTTGGTCTTTCTGGTGACCAACCCAATCCTGAGACTATCTAGGGGCCCAGTCCAAGTCACCTCATTAGCATAAAGGTAGGTGTGATAAAATGGATGTATACAGGATGAAATATATTTTTATTACTTAGGAAATTCCAGTGGTTTTAGGAGCTCTGTTCAAAACCTAAGTAATGTAACAAAACATACTCCTTTCACCCTTATCACTCAGGAAATTCCAAAGTTTTTAGGAACTCTGTACCAGGAACGTGGGATGACGGCCAAGTATATATTTCTTAATATATACCCAGTAAACTGATTACTCTCTCACAAAACAGGAATAATCTTTCTCAACTTATAATAGACAAAATAAGGTGGAAACAATTTCATTTTAACCATATACCAGACATTAAACATTTTAAATGTTGGTAGAAGTAATAATAAAAAAAATAATAATAATAATTACAACTAACCCAACCACCACCTCTACTACTACCTGTCTGAACACTTAGCATACCAGACCTGTCCAAAATACTCTACCTGCTTTATCTCATTTTGTCCTTATAGTATTTTTAAATAGAAAGTACTGTTAGGAACCTTGTTTTATAGGGGATGAATGAATTCAAGCCTCACGGGGTTTAAAAAGCTTGTCTTAAGTAAAAGAGGAAGGAATTTCCTATCTGTATATAAAAGAACCTTCCTCAAGAAAATTAACTGCAGAAGTCTTGCTAACAATAATTTCAGGTTCTATGTGGATCTTTTTGTGCTGGAGTACCCCTTTTACTATAGACTCTCTGTGGCATATTTAAATGTCAGAGATAATTTCTACTGCCAGGCCTCTCTTGATCGTATTAGTTTCACACAAAATTTTATCAAAACATATACACATTTCATGTATCCTTGAGGAAGGACCCTAACCCTGTAATTTTGTGGCAGTTAAACTAAAATATTATTTTTATTTAAAAAGAAGCAGCATAATATAGCCACATTATCATCTTGGAAAGTTAAGAAAATGAGATTGTTATCTATAATTTATATATTTCTACCCTGTGTTTCTTTCAGGTTTGGTTTATCATTATAAATCCACAATTTTGCATTTGTCTCTTACACTTAATATTTTATACAAAAATTCATTACTGAGTCTTCTGTGATTTACCTCCTAAATATCTTCTGCATCTGAACATTTTTCTCTGTCTCTTCTACTACCATCCTAATACAAGCTACTATTTGCTCTTTCCTGGACTTCTGACACTATCTTTCTTCCTAACAGTTCTACCTTTCAGTTCATCTTCTTTCTACAGTTAGAATGTGCTTTTTAAAAATATAAATCTAATATCATAATTCTTAAAATCTTCCAGAAGTTTTCTATTGACTTAGAGATAAAGGCAAATCTTTTACAGAGCTTTACTTTGGATTTCAGTTCTGGAGGCCAGAAGTCCAAAATCACAGTGTCCGCAGGGCTATCCTCCCTCTGCAGGCTGAGGGAGAATTCTTCCTTGACTCTTCCAGCTCCTGGTGGCTCTTGACACTCTTTGGCTTATGGCAGCATAACTCCAATTTCTGCCTCTATTTCACATGGCCTTCTTTGTGTCCTTTCCTTTTTATTTCCCCCAGAGACAAGGTCTCACTTTGTTGCCAAGGCTGGAATACAGTGGTGCAATCATAGCTGACTGCAACCTTGAGCTCCTGGGCTCAAGCAATCCTTCTCCTTCAGCCTCCCAAGTAGCTAGGACTACAGGCATGAGCAAACACTCTCAGATAATTTTTAAAGTTTTTTTTTGTAGGTATAGGGTCTCGGTATGTTGGCAAGACTGGTCTCGAGATCCTGGTCTGAAGCTATCCTCTCACCTCGGCTGCTCAAAGTCCTGGGATTACAGGCATGAACCATGGTGCCCTTTTCCTCCTCTTATAAGGACCATCTGAATCCAGGATGACTAATTTCAACTAAGGATTTTTATCTAATTACATCTGCAAAAATCCTATTTCCAAGTGTTATCCTATCCTGAGGTTGCAGGCGAACATAAATTTTTGGGAGACATTCTTCAACTCACTTTGAATATATCACCACCTTATCATATATCAAATTTGAAATGTATTTGTGTTTAATTATAAACTTTCTATATACTTTTCACTAGTCAGCCTGTTTTAATTTAAAAAGCTTTATATTACAATAATGCGTAAGGCTTACCTGAAAAATATTTGAATATTCAATAGGACTATCCTCCATACATTACTCTTTTTTTTCTGGGGCTTTTGTATTAGTCAGCGTTCTTTAGAAGGATGGAACTAATTAACTCTTTTTTTAAATTTTATTATTATCATACTTTAAGTTTTAGGGTACATGTGCACAACGTGCAGGTTTGTTACATATATATACAAGTGCCATGTTGGTGTGCCGCACCCATTAACTAACTCTTTAACTCACATGATCACAAGGTCCCACAATAGGACGTCTGCAAGCTGAGGAGCAAGGAGAGCCAGTCTGAGTCCCCAGACTGAAGAACGAGGAGTCCGATGTTCAAGGGAGAAAGCATCCAGCACGAGAGAAAGATGTAGGTTGGGGGGCTAGGCCAGTCTCATCTTTTCACATTTTTCTGTCTGCTTTATATTCTAGCTGTGCTGGCACCTGATTAGATGGTGCCCACCCAGATTAAGGGTAGGTCTGCCATTTCCAGCCCGCTGACTCAAATGTTAATCTCCTCTGGCATCACCCTCAGAGATACACCCAGGATCAATACTTTGCATCCTTCAATCCAATCAAGTTGACATTCACTATTAACCTTCGCAGCTTTCTTGCTATCTTTACTTTTTTTTTTTCAAATTAACTTCATAATCAACTATCTTCAGAAAAGAATTCTGTTGATATTTTTGTGAAAATAATTTTAAAGACAATCAGACATCCTTATGCTCTTGCTATAAATTTATCCGTTTATCAGTGTTTCCAATGTATTAACATATTTTATGCAAGACAGTCCTTTGCTTATAAATTTTTCTGTTTCAATTGCTGTTTCGTCCTTGCAATTTTGTTTTTTGTATATTTGTACTTTCTTCCCAATGTACTCCAATCTTTATTTTTATTATATTGGCTATTTGGTTTGTCTTTTTCAAAAAAATCAGCTTTTTATTTATTTATTTTTTAACTTATTATTTTATAATTATTAATTATTTTGTCCTTTTATGAACTTCATATCTAAATTTTGAAATTCAATGTTTAATTTTGTTATTGTATTGATATTATTTGATCATTTTATTGACAGTACATAATTTTACTATAAGTGGCAAAAGATAATTTGAAGAAAAAGGTAAAGTCGTAACTCTTATAGAGATAAAATAATACACATGTGTAAAATATTTTACTTTATTAATCAATGAGGGGACCACAGCTGTTATAAATGGTTAAATGGAAAAATCAAAATTTCAGTAATTTGTATGGAGTAAAGGAATATTGAGATAAATTACAAACGAGGAGACAATTTTTCTTCACAGCGTGGAGAAATATCAATCAAAATTTTAACTTGCAAGATAGAGTTTGTATACCTATCAATTACCTGCAATTTTTTTTAATTCAAATTTTATTTTAGATACAGGGGGTGCATGTGCAGGTATGTCATATGGGCATATTGCACTGAGGTAGTGAGCATAGTTCCCAATAGGTAGTTTACCAATCCATGTCGCCCTCCTTCCTTAAGCCCTCTAGCAGCCCATAGTGTCCGTTGTTCCCATGTTTATGTCCATGTGTGCTCAATCTTTACTTCCCACGTATAAGTGAGAACATGCAGTATTTGATTTTCTTTTCGCTTGGTAATCTGCTTGGTGTTATGGCCCCCAGCTCCATTCATGTTACTGCAAAGGACATTATTTCATTCCTTTTTATGGCAGCATAGTATTCTATGGTGTATATAGATCACATTTTCTTTATCCAGTTCACTATTGATGGGTACCTAAGTTGATTCCATGACTTTGCTATCGTGAAGAGCATGGCAGTGACATACTAGTACATGTATATTTTTGGTATAATGATCTGTTTTCCTTCAAATTACCTACAGTTTAGAAAAAGGTGAAAAATACCTCAAAAACAATTAACAGCACTAGAATCAGACAGACCCAGTTGGTATACTATGAGAAATGCTTAGATTTTCATTGAAGTACAAAATTTGTTTCTACATCAGGATATTAGTACATTTTACACTTGTATGTTTGACTTTCTTCATTTTTACTGATGTGATTATTAATACGTAATTCTACTGACATAAGCAAATCAATAGCTTTAGAAATTATATATGATTAACTTATTTTTATTGTACTTTATTGATATAAATGTATCAAGGTATAAATTTTCCTCTGAGTACTGCTTTATCTGTATTCCACAGATTCTAATATGTCATGTTTTTATTATTATGATTTTGTAGAAATTTGGCAATTTTGTATTGTGCTTAATAGAGTATTTAAAAATATATATAGGTAGAAGTCTTTTGTTTGATTTATTTATAATTTCCAATTTTATTGCATTGTGGTCAGATAATCCTATTTGCATGGATTCTATTTTCTTGAAAAAGTTACTGTCTCCTTTTAAGCTAATACTGGGTATTTTTACATAATAATTACATGTTCTTTGGGGAAAAAGTGATTTTTTTAATAATCAAGAATCACAGTTAAATGTATTTATGCAGCTTACTATTATGTATACTTCTTAGGTTTTCTGTATCATTTATGATATCCCAGTATTATTTTTTCTGTAATATTAGTGACATTAAATGTACCTAAACATATTGTACTTGTTTGTTAGCTTTAAGTAATCAACTTTCACTCTCCAATAATACCTATAAATCAATCTGCAAGGTTTATCTACTGCAAACTTTTTTCTCTCTTCTCCTCCCATTTTTATTACTTATATTTTTCTGCGTTGTGAGAGCATTTATTTCCTAATATTATTTTTTCATACTTATACACAACTTCTAATACTTGTGTCAGAGTTAAAAACATTTAATGCTCAAACACAAATCTTCAGTTGATTTTCTGAAATTATTCTGGGGTTGCCTGCAGCCTATTTTCTATTAAATTTCTCTGGTAAGATTCCTGGAATCAACAGTCTTGAGATATTGCTTGCAAGTTAATAAATATCTATGGTCTTTATACCTGAAGGACAGGTTGACTGGATATAAAATATTTGACTTACATTTACTTCAGTAAAAATATTTTTGTTGAAAACTCTAATACAAATCCAACATTTTTCCTTATAAGTAACTTAATTTTTTTTCCTGTGTGTTTAAAGAATGTCTTCCTTTATTTTAAAGACTAACAATTTTACTTATTTTGGTCTCAGAGTTGCTCATTTGGGCTCTATTTTTGCAGGCATATGTATGCCCTTTCTGTATGTAGTCTTCTCTTATTTCAGAAATTATTGCTCTGGCAACTCTTCAAATACGAACACACACTTGCATTACTATCTGACAACATAAAATATGTAGAAAAACCACAAATGGCATACCATTAAAAATCAGCTTATTTCATATACCTTTCACAAAACTAGTTAAATCAGTGTTAAGATGAGGCTGGGAATCATATCATGTATCAAAGTGAACAGATACTGGAGTTAAACTGACTGCATTTAAATACTAACCCTGCTGATTTATTAGCTGTGCAGTCTTTGGCAAGTGTCTTAACCTCTCTCTGCGTCAATTGTATCATCTATAGAATGACCATAATAATGTATATCCCTTAATTTTTTTGTGAAATTAAATGAGACAATTCACATACAGTGCTTAAAAACTGATAAGCATGATATCAAAATACAATAAGGGCCACAGATATTTATTTCCAGTCCGATTTTAATGAACTCTGTAGTTTATAGTCATCATATAATTTCAATCTTCCATTCTTTTTTAATCACAAAATCTTTTTGTATAAGAGGTATAGTGTAAGATACATGAAAGCACATAGGTCAAATAGAGGAAATTTTATCTTATCCTTGATTAACTGGGCTTAAATTCGTCTATTGATAACTTGTAAGATAGGCACCATATTTACATGGAGCTTTCTAATGCCCCATCTTTCCCAAGAGCCTCCCTTATTCTCTTGACCCGGGTATCTTGATTTTAACATTAAGAAACCAGGTTGAGCATTATCTTCTCCAGTGGGCAATAACCTCTAAGTGTGTATTAGGAGCTCCCAGAATACCCTTTACTAACTTTAATTCTCATTGTATTCTATGATGACTTCGTGATAACATGGCTGTTTCTCCCAGAAATGAGTTAGGGGCAAAGAATGTGTTTTTAAACTTGTTTCCATAATACCTGTTTTGTGATTGAACAATATATTTTTGTCTGACTTACATTTTATGAAGAATGATTGTAAGGGTAAAATGGAAAAATATCAGTAAAGTTTTACTGAAAATGCATTAAGTGTAAAACATTTAACTATTATAAATAATGGAACTCAACTTGAGAGATTTGAATGGAAGGAATTGTGCCATTCACAATCTAAACAGATTCACCACCGAAAGTAGAGAAATCAAGGACATCCATTTCATTTTAATACTCCTTTTCAAATCAAACAAAATTGCTAGTACACCAAATAGTTTTAAAAGATCTGAGTTACATTTTTAAGAGGCAAGCACATCTCTAAGTGTTGGTTTATCATGGTTTCATTTGCTTGAGAAGCAAACAATTGGCTGTTCATTTTACCTTCCTCTGTGATATGTATAAATATCCCAGAAAGCCCACAGCTTATCTTTGAGCTCTCTCAGTGTCATCCAATTATAAATGCAATTGTAAATATCTCTGCTCTGTTAACAAAAATGCAGCATTACTTCTCCTATTAATGTAGAGTATAAACTTTCTATTAGTAATTTATGCTTAAGATAAAAAGGAAACTATATGAAAGCATTGTGGATAAAGTTGAAAAGCTGTACAGATGGAAGGTATTAATGCCAAAATTGTGAAACTTATCCCTAGCATCTTCCACATTCCATTAGGATATTTTGCCCATCTCGAACACATCTATTATCATTGTTATAGTGATATTCTCTTAGACTGGAGAGATGAGTGTGGTATCTTAGAGAACAATTGGAAGATTGTAATAGTAGCAATTGCATTAGCTCCCACAATGGCTTTCTATTCCTTAATTAATAAAGTCAAGACTGCCTGTTTAAGAATTCAAGGATTATTTACACACTTTGAATATACATCTTATTTCTCTAATATAATATCTCTGCAAGATTCTGCTCTCAAATCTCAATCTCTAGTAAATGTTTATCCTTTCTTTAATACACAGCTCCATGATTCTTCTTCTCTTCTGGATTATAATTTTTCTATTTAAAAATTATTTCTATATTATTTCTTGTGTGAAAATTGCTTTTCACCATTTATTTATTAAACCTACATTTATGTAGGTTCCTGTATGTAATGCACAGTATTTAGTGCTGGGGATTCAATGGGCAAATATAAATAATACATAGTCCCTGATTATCAAAGTGTTCTAGGGAAGCAATGAGCAGTCAATGGAAGCTAGGTTTTCTTCCATTTTTGGTATTGTACCAGATGTGCAAAGAATTTTACTCTTCACCATCTCCCTGCCTCCATGATACCTTCTTAAAAAACCTACATTTGCCCTCTTCTCAGAAAGCCTATACTCAGAGCAACAGCTATATAGTCAGTGGACCAGGTGACCCCAAAATGTAACCATTGGACCACAGGTATTCTCATGAGCCAAGCTAAGGCAATACACTTCCCTTACCAGGACTTTTAAATTTGAACTTATAATTGATTGAGTTTTTGTTAGGACTTCAATTACCAGATGATAAAAAGCAGGAAACAGGAAACTTATATAGTCAGTCTCTGCTGTGTTAATGAAGAATCAGAGAAATAGCCACTATTGAAAGAGAGAGAAGGATAACTAGATTTACAGAGAGAAACAGGTGAAGAAACGAATCTGGTTCTCAACTGATTCTACTCTTTGAGAGGTTTGGCTATGTCTCTGGTATTCTTCTGATGCATTTCACAGTTTGTTTAAGTTAAATGAGTTTGTGTGCCTTACTATCAAATGGTAACTTGACAGACATTTATCAGTCAGTGGGAAGTAATAGACCCCTGGGAAAAATTGTAGAATATTAAGGATAGTGAAAATGTCATCATTTGAAGCAGAGGGATAGTCTTACTTATCGATGATGAAACAATAAACTGGCCCTTGTATTTTCTTGGCACACACTAACACTGATTCTTTAAGAAAAGAGTCTTAAAGGAAAGATTTGTGAACCCAAAGAAGAATATAACATTTCAAATATGAAAATGTCCTGTGGAAATCCCTATCTGTGTCTGAGATGTCTTAAATTCTGAAATTGCTGAAATTCAGATTAAGAAATTAGGTAAACGTTGTGTTTAATTGCAGCTGCTGAATTCTCTGACCCTTTGCACATCTGTGGCCAAGCTACATAGGTTAGCAAAGAGTAGGATTCTGACTTTTGGAATGGTATGAGGGAGAAGCTGGATGTGATGGAGGACCCCAATTTTACCAGGTTATTACATTCTATGTTCTTCTTGTGTATATTTCATGCTCAACAGAGTTGATAACATTTCCCAATGTAAATCACCTTCAGTGATTAGAATTCAGTATGAACCTTGAGGGTCTGGCATTCCCTGCATATCATGAGAACAAATTCTAGAGCAGTTCATTGTTTTTTGGCCTCTGTTCATTGTATCATTCATTCATTTATTAATTAATATCTTCATTGATCTGTCTTCTTTTGAGAATTTAATGGGTTCTTAGCATTCTTTTGGGCATAGAGGATATAATAGTGAACAAAACAAGTTTCTCTTCACAGAGATTTTATTCTAACAGAATATTTCAGAAACATATATTCTTTGAAGGAAATAAAGTAATAGAAAGAAGTGATTCTGAAGGTGGAAGAGATAGTACGAGTTATCTATAATGGTCAAGGAGGCTCTCCCTTGTAATGGGATAACTGAGCTGAGGCCCAAACAATAAGAAAGGACCAACTGTGCACAAATTTGGGAAAAGGAGAAGAAACAGCAAATGTGAAGACCCTGAGACAGGAAATGTTTGGTGTGTTCAAGGGGCAGGAAAAAAATCCAGAAAGCTAGAGTCCAGCAAAAGATGATGAGCATTGTGAATAATGAGCTCAGGGACATTACAAAATTCAGATCATATACAGCCTTATAAACCGTATTAAGGCATTTGGATTTTATGTCAGTTGTGATTGCAAATTGTAAACAGAGGAGTAATCTGAACTCATTTGAGCTTAATATTAAAAAGACACTTTATATGCCTTGAGGAAGAATAAATGAAGTGGGCCAAGGAAGGAACTAGGTTTTATGATGTTCTAGGACACATGAGAGTGGCTTGGGCTACAATGTGAATGCTGAAAAGTGGCCAGGAGAACAGACTGGAGGTGCAGGGGAAGGACAGGGAAGTGACTGATGGCATTTAGGTTTGTGGCCTGAGCATCTGTGTAGACAATGGTGTCATAGATTGAGATTAGAAATTACAGGTTGAGTATCCCTTATCTGAAATACTTGGGACCAGAAGTGGTTTGGATTTTGAATTTATTTGGATTTTGGAACATTTACATTATACTTACAGTTATGCATTTCTAATTTTAAAATCCAAAATCCAAAATGAGCATTTATTTTCTTTGAGCATTATATCCACACTGACAAAGTTTGGGCTTTGGAATGTTTTGGATTTAAGATTTTCAGATTAGGATTGGGAGCACTCAACCTGCATGAAGGAAAGGCAGATCTGAAGGATGGGTATAGTTGTTCAGGACTTGGAATGCCTATTGGCAAGAGTAAATGTGGAAGAGGCAACTGGATTTATGGGTTTGGGGCTCATGGATGGACACATTTTGGGTACAGAAATAGATTTGGAGTCATCAGCAAATAGATAATATTAAAAGCCAAAGGAAGAACTGGATGAAAACATTTAGGTGAGTGAAAATAAATGAGGGTGTCTAGGATTGTGCTTTCAGTAACTGAAGTGTTTATAGTCAGGAACAAAGGGAGAAGTCAGAAAAAGACACTGTACAGTCAGAGAAGACCAGGAAAAAATTTATTTCAAGGAGTGAGTGGTCAATCTTGTCAAGTATTGCCAAGAGGCTGAGTAAGAAGAGAAGATAAAACTGATGATGTAACTAGACAATATCGATGCCATAGTGACCTGAATAAAGAAATTGAAGCCCAACTTGAGGGATCTTTAGGAGAGAAATATAGGTAGTAATTACAGACAAATAAATATTTTGAAGAATTTTTTTTACTGAAGAGTTGAAGAGAAATGCAGAGAAAAATCCAAGAAAGTTCTTATTTTAAAGGTACAATAAAGAAAAGTAAATTTGCATTCTGATGGGAATGATTCTTTTGACTATTGTAGAAATATATTCCTGTAAATATATTCCCATTATCATGGGAATGATTCAGGAGTGAGACAGAAACTGATGTTGCTGGAAGCGGGTAAATAATGGCAGAACAGAAGACCCTGAGTAGGAAAGAAAGGATAGGATCTGGAGCAGCACTGTTAAAAAAAAAAGTATAATGTGAGCCACATAAGTAATTTAAAATTTTCTAGTAGCCACATTAAAAGCATAAAAAGAAACAGGTAAAATTAATTTTAAAAATTTAAATTTAACCTTAGATATCCAAAATATTCTCATTTCAACATGTATTATTATAAAATTATTGAGTTTTTTTACTGTTTGTATATTAAGTATTTGAAATTTGGCATAAATTTTATGCTTACAGCACATATCAATTTGGATTAGTCATGTATAAAGTGCTCAACAGAGTGTAAATGGAGGGTTTGGCATGAGATAAAACATACAGAAATTTCGTTCATTGTAACATGAGGTAAGACAGAAATATATGTAAATGAACAGTGCTGTTTGGTGGTGGGAATAAGAGATGGCTGTCATCTGACTTTATGTTTTTAAGTGATGTCTGAAGAAGTGTTAGGCATTTTAATAGAAGACAAGAAATAGGTGTTGCAAAAATGGCCATTTTGTTTTCATTTTTTAATTTTTTAAAAATATTTTGTCAAGGACCCAATATGGAAAGAGGTAAAATGGCCATTTTGGAGAGTGGAAGGATGAATCTATAGGGTTCATTACCTTCGAACATTGAAAATGGGTGTCCTAGTTCAAGTTTTTTCTCAGCCAAAGAACCCTGGAAGGAATGAACAAATTTGACTACTTTATGGTGGTAACGTATCACAGAGCAGTAGAACCTATAAGATTTCTACCTGGAGACATCAGAAGAGAATTTACTGTCACAGAAAGAAATAAAAATCCAGGTACAGTTGACCCTTGAGTAACATGTGTGGATCCACTTATACACGGAATTTTTTCTACAAAACTTGGATGGAAACTGTGACATTCACTGGATGCAAAACCCATGTATACAGAGGGCCAACTTTTTATATACAGAGGGTCTGCAGGGACAACTGTAGGACTTGTGTATTCCTAGGTTTTGGTATACTGAGCTGGTCCTGGAACCAACCCCCTTGTACGCTGATGGACGACTGCCTAATGAACAGGGGCCAGTGCTTGAAATTGCCATCATACCCTCTCTATTTATCCCATATGTCCACTATGAGGCATAATAGAACCAGTTGGAAGAGTCTGCCAACCTTCCACTCTGTGAACAGAGAAGTAGACGACACTTTAGAAAGAGTGAATGAAGCATACATAGAAAGAAGCAGAGATGAGAGACCAACAAACCTAGACAGGTTGAGAGTGTAACTTTGGTTCCAGTTATTGGTTCTAATCCCTTTTCAGGTCTATTGCTTTTCTTGGTTTTGTGTTCTAAGACATAGCCCTTATCCTGCTACTATATAAATTACTCCCCTTTTTATTATACTTGTTTAGTGTTTTCTGTGACTTGCAGCTCTGCCTCCTTCATTGGTAGAGATAATAAGGTCCTGAATTTAATGTGGAGTTAGTGGGCTAGGTGTAAAGAATTGCATCACAAGGGGCTGACTGAGGAGAAAGACCTGACAGTGGTCATGGAACAAAACGCATTCATCATGACTATCTTTTTGTCTTATTTTAAAACCTACATACTTATTTACCCAACTTAGACATAATACTATTTTAGTACAAAGAGAATGTATCAAAGGCAAAATAAGAAAATAAAAATCACCAAAACTCCAATAAACAGTATTGACTACTCTTTTCTCTTTGGTGTATCATTTACTGAATTGGATACAAATATATCTTCTGTCCATAAATAGCTTCTTTGTCCAAAAAATCAAAGAAGAGACTCTTTTGATTATTCTAGAAATATATTCTTGTAAAGAAATTTCCTCATTCTCCTTGCCTCCTTTACTCCATTCTACTTCTTTCTTTATTTCATCTCCCAAGGAAAGAGTTATTCAGCCTTTGTTCCCTGAACTTTCTTCATTTTATTTTTTCAAAATACCATAGAGATGCTGACATGCTCTTGAAATATCAGTAAGAAATTCCATTTGGGCTCTTGCAATTGCTGGCCTGTATGGAGATAGGGCTGCTGCTGTCCGAGAGATTTCTAAACTAATCATACTTTTAATTTCTTCAAAATTGAGCAATGGTTTCTTGGGAACTCCTCTAATGCCTCAGCTTAGAGATGGCCTCTGGAACTTGAGGCCAGCTCAACAAAGCTGTCACTGTAATAACAACATCCTAAACAGAATCTTGGAAATGAAGGAAGCAAGCTTTGCAGCATTTACTTAGAGTTTCTGCAAAGGCTCTTCTTCTGGGTGAAATAATTACTCTGAGGCATTACCTACTAGCAAAACAGCATCCCAAGAAGCTGGAGTTAAATGCCAGAGACTTCTGAAAACAAAAGGAAGACAAGCCTCAATTTCAAAGTTCTTATTTTTGGCAGCTTCTGTAGTTACCTGATGGGAGAAGAAATTTTCCCCAGACTTAGCACTGTGATGAGCATGGACTGTGAGATCAAGTCAATTTTCTGGTGCTACAGTGGGCTAAAATAATGCTACCTATTCACCAGCCTAGAGAGAAATTCGATTTTGTTTTTATTAAGCTGAAACTTCTCTTGATACTCACAGTGAGTCCATAGGGGAGCAGAAACACAACCTGTACCTGCTTCTTCAATTTAGGAAATCTTGCTGAATATGTAACAGGGCAATCGCAATGGGTTTTTACAGAAGCCACATACATACATATAAAGTCAGACATATTTTTCTCATATACCTCTTTCATCAGCCAGTTTTCTTACTCTCAATCTTGTCTGTACATCTGTCAAAACAGCACAATTTACACCAAATCATCTACATTTGTTTTCCATTTAGTAAAAATCCATCTACCTGCAGATGGTAGTTTATGGTGTGTATGTGGGATTCCTCTTACTCTGAGTGCATGTCTTACGTCTTCAAAAGATAATATATTAGCTGGAATTTATTGGGCATCTATGTATTTATTATATTGTCATAGAATGTTTCATGAGGTTAGGGACCATTTCTGCTTGCTCAACCCTGAACCATCAATACATGTTTTCACAAGTATTGACAGTTTGCCCATAGAAGGTGCTCCAAAAGTATGCATTAAATCAACAAACTACATGCACTCATGTGTTAAAACGCTCTTGCTAAATAGGTATTATTGTCTTAATTTTGTAAGAGGGGAAAACAAGTCTCAGAAAAGTTAAGGAATCACTCAAAAGTCATACAATGAATAAGAAAAGAACTGGACTTCAAATTTAGTTTTATTCACCTCCTCCTTCCATCCCATCCTACCATGCTTCTTCAAATACAGCTTTGATGTGGAAGACACCTATTTTTCT
The DNA here is from genome assembly GCF_028858775.2 of Pan troglodytes. Classification (NCBI taxonomy): domain Eukaryota; kingdom Metazoa; phylum Chordata; class Mammalia; order Primates; family Hominidae; genus Pan; species Pan troglodytes. The sequence continues at coordinate 105,960,066 of NC_086015.1, forward strand.
GACAGATTTCCATTGTTAATTGCATGTTTTATAGTTTTAAAGGGAGCCGAACACAAGCTATCTTTGCCATGCAAAAATCAGAGAGAATGAGATACTTGCTGATTTTTCTGACTTTATAGACAGACATGCACAGGCAGTTTTATGTTAATGTGTTAACTCAGTTGTTTTGGTTCAAGTTTGCTTTGGAAACTGAGTCAACTACTCCCTTTTACCCATGCTTCTCCAATAAGCCTCTCTCATTGCTTTACCCACCACATCTTACTATAAAGACCCACGAGATGGCTATAAGAGTGGGAGATCTCAGTAAGTTTCCATAATTGTAACAGGGTTTGGCTTGCAGTGTCTTATGGAAGATAAGCTGAAAAACTCTTACCTTTTAATTAGCAAAAGCTAGTCTGATTATGGTTCCTTGTTCATTTTAAATTGATAAAAACTTTGCTATAAAAAAGTAGCAATAAAATACATGAAGACATCTAGCTATCAAAGACCACACCTCCATATAGTTATTATATCCCATATTTCTCTCTTGAATTCCTACATTCTTACATTTTAAATTCTGTTTCCCTTCAGGACATTTGGATCTCCCAGTATCACTTAAGTGTATCCTTCCTTTTTCTATTCCATCTCATTTCTGTGTTAGTTTTTGATTTGTTTATTTTTGCTAACCTATCTCCCTTCCCCTTTCTGGAATTCTTGTTTAAAAGGCACATTTAGTTCTCATTTCTTCTATATATATTTAATTTGCTGCTTGGAGAATATCTTTGGCAGGAAGAAACAGTTGTTGGCCATTTCTCCATTAACACTAAAAAATAACACCAATCTTGCCAGCAAAACACACACATGCACACACACACACACACACACACATACGCACAAACACACAGAGGTTTCATATGTAAAAGAGATATGCAGATATGTAGTATGGCTTATTTCTTAGGTATCTTGCTTTTTTTCTTTTTACATTTCCATTTTTGGCTGCTATCAGCAAAATGATTTTAAAAAATCATTATGTCATTTCTTTGCCTCCTGCTCTTCCTTTTTCTCTCAATTTTTTCATCTCTCTCGTTTTTCCTTATTTCTTCTCCCATTACACCTTAGACTGTCCAAAGTGGATAAATCATGTTAAAAGCATTAGGATTCTATTGCATTCTATTTTTCCAGGAGCTAAGAAGAGAACTGCTTGCTGTTTGGGTATTTTCATTAAGGTGAACATGTCAAACTGAGAGAGAAATATTAATGGCAATAATCTAATTTCTGTATGCCTGATGACATGTTCTGATTTTATCCCATGTCTCCAGATAGCACCTTTTTTTTTTTTTTTTGGCAAAGAGGATATGAGAGTGCTGAGATTATAAGGGCTAGAAAAATTAAATAACTTATTTGCTCATTTTATGAGTAGCATGAATATCAGTGCTTCTCACATTTGGCACCGTGAATATTTTTGAATACCAATCCAAATACATTCAGCTGTTGGGTATTAGCTATGCCTGCTCAGGAATATTGCCAGCTGCAGGTTGGAGCAAAAACACTGAACTTGGAGTGCATCATATTATCCTGATGGAAAATCCACTCAACAGCAATTGACATAGTTGTTAGCAGAGATCCAAAGCCCTATTGAGAAGAGATTTAGGACATCTGGGGCTTCCTAGGTCTTTTCTTCAACTTGCCCTGTGTTTCAGTACACAAGAGTGTTTACATCGTGACTTCATATAAACCTTTCTCTCTGTACGTCTCATTTGGCACTTATTATATATTGCTTTATATTCTTTATACACCTATGCATTATGGGACATAAGTGCCCTATCTTTGAAATAACATAATGCAATTATTAAATTATCTCTATCTAGTGTCTTATACATCATATATTCTCAATGATAATGTTTAACGGTGAAGGCCATTCAATTTTGTCTCATTTTTCATTTGAGCTTCAGCTGTGTTTTCCCTTCTTACCCTTGCTTACAAATCTTTCTCTAATTTTGTCATAACTTTTTTCTTTGTTTAAATTTTTGGAAAATGTGAGTTTTAAGTCTGATTTTAAGGAGCTCAAGGGAAACTGATTACAATCTGGTGGCAACTGCTAATTGTGATTTGCAATGCAGTTTCGGAAATGATTTGGGTGGAAATGATGAAGAGCATGAAGCTGCGGGTCGAAGCAGTATGAGAAATAAAGTTAGATGGCTAAGGAGAGACAATTGACAATGGTATTGTTATCATCCTAATTTTATGAGGCAGGAAGCTAGAAACTATTCTTGCCTTTTCATAAATTTATTCCCATCTCTTTCAATGACCTGTCAATTTTACTTCTAAATATCTCTTGAATGTGTTCAGTTATCTTTATTTCTGCTACGCCTACTCCTGTCAAGAAATCCACATTATCTTTGTGGTCTCCTATAATGCCATACTAATTGCACCTCATTCATTTATTCTTTTAAATTTATTGTTCTTATTAAATTTATTTTTAAATTTATTACTCTTATTAAATTTATTTTTAAATTTATTATTAAATTTATTATTCTTTTAAATTTCATTTAATTTCATTTAATAATTATTAAGCATCTGCCTAGGAATACAATAATAAACAATAAAGACATTTTTCTGCCTTAACGAAGTATCTAGTATAGTTGGAGGAACAGTTTTTGATACAACTGAGCAAAATGTGATGAGTACCATGACATAGTAAACACTAGAGCTGGCCCCTTCCTGCAATGAGTTCTCACATCAAGGATGATTTCCTAAAAATACCAATATACATACCATTCCTGTGCTTACAAATGTTTCAGTGGCTCAGCATTGCCCTTCAGATGAATGCAGAACTTCTTAACATTGCCTTGAGACCCTCCATGTTCTGGCCTCTACTGACCTCTCTCTCTCTCTCTCTCGGAGAGATGATGCAATTCATTTTTAATTTTTTTATTAATGTATATTTATTACATATTATAAAATTAATGTAATATATTAAATACATTAATTTATGTTAGATATATATTTTATTTTATTATTATTATACTTTAAGTTTTAGGGTACATGTGCACAATGTGCAGATTTTTTACATATGTATACATGTGCCATGTTGGTGTGCTGCACCCATTAACTTGTCATTTAGCATTAGGTATATCTCCTAATGCTATCCCTCCCCCCTCCCCCCACCCCACAACAGTCCCCAGAGTGTGATGTTCCCCTTCCTGTGTCCATGTGTTCTCACTGTTCAATTCCCAACTATGAGTGAGAACATGCGGTGTTTGGTTTTTTGTCCTTGTGATAGTTTGCTGAGAATGATGGTTTCCAGTTTCATCCATGTCCCTACAAAGGACACGAACTGTTCATTTTTTATGGCTGCATAGTATTCCATGGTGTATATGTGTCACATTTTCTTAATCCAGTCTATCATTATTGGACATTTGGGTTGGTTCCAAGTCTTTGCTATTGTGAATAGTGCCGCAATAAACATACGTGTGCATGTGTCTTTATAGCAGCATGATTTATAGTCCTTTGGGTATATACCCAGTAATGGGATGGCTGGGTCAAATGGTATTTCTAGTTCTAGATCCCTGAAGAATCGCCACACTGACTTCCACAATGGCTGAACTAGTTTACAGTCCCACCAACAGCGTAAAAGTGTTCCTATTTCTCCACATCCTCTCCAGCACCTGTTGTTTCCTGACTTTTTAATGAATTTTTTATTGTTTTTTAAATTGATGCATATGCTTACCTCTCTTGCCTGTCCTTATCTCTGCACACTTTTCTTTTAGGTTCTCTCTCTTATTGAGCAATTTCTCACATCAAGGTCTTTTCAAGTGCTCTCCTCTCTTTCTGCAAGTCTCCCCTATACCCCTCTTCACTGCAGCCTTTCTTAAGTCTCAGTTTAGATTTTCTTTTCCCTGGAAAATATTCCCTGAACTCCCTTCTAGGATTGGAGACTCTGTAGTCTGCTGCAGTAGCAACCCATATTACCCTATAATAGTACTTGCATTTCATAGTAAAAGCTTGTTTAATGTTTAGTCTATCCTGCTAGACCCTAAGTTCCGTGTCTGTTCAATTTAGTTGTATCCTGACAAGGATTCTTTGCTTGGTCAAACTTTAGTCAGGCACCTGAATCTTCTCCTAAGCCCACCTGTGCATTTCCTTAAAAAATCTAGTTTTAGCAAATAACTTTGGTTAGTTTAGTTAGAATCCTTTATCCCCGATTATCTGATCACACTCGATGTCTAATCAAATTCTTTATCCTCCCCCATCACCCAATGGATCATCCTGGTCTGTCTTCATCAAGAATCCTGTTAGGTTGGTTTAGCCAGAATCTCCCTTGCCTCTGATGTTTCCTCTTAGTAATTTCACATCCACTAACCCCCACCCTGCTACTTGGCTACAAATTCCAACTTGACTGTGCTGTATTTGAAGTTGAGTCTGGTCTCTCTCTCTCTCAGTGCAAAATTCCATTGCTGTGGTTCCTATACCTATTGTGAGGTTCCTGTATAAAGTCTGCCTTAACAATCCTGAGGGACTTGGAAAGTGCCCAGGCCAAGTGCAAAACAAATAAATAAATCCATCTGATTTAGCCTCATTGTTATTTGTCCATTTTTCCTCCTACAGGTCTCTCAAATTAGTCCCTTCCTTTCATCCTTTTCTCCCTCTTTGGATCAGGCTTCAATTATTACAAGTCTCCAAGCCACTCATTTTATCTTTAATATGGTTTCACTTAACCATTGTACATGTTTTGGCCAGAGTAATCTCACCAAGAGGCAAATATGATCATACTGTTCCATTGCTTTAAGGAAGCATTTGAGTCTTCCTATTGCCAAGAGCATAAATCACCAAATTACTGAATACCATTATTGGCCCTCTATTTTTTCCCCTGTAGTTCTCTGATCTTGACCTTTTATGCTATTTCATGCCTCTTTGCTTTTGGGCATTCTGTTCCCTCTAACTAGAATGCTTTTTTTTTTAATCAATCTTTACTCAAATGTCTGGTTGGGAATTTTCTATTCATCTCAAAGAACTTTCCCAACTATATCCTCTTCTCCTGAGAAGTTCCTTCCGTGCTAAGGAAAGTTGGTTGTTCCTTCCTTTGTGCTACTAGTGTACATTGCACATATCTCTATTAAGATAATTTCTGGCTGTCATTTGAAACATTCATATAGCTTTTTGATTCTTCTACTGGGCTACCATTTTATTCTTGGCACCTAGTATTTCTACTAAATGAAAAAAAAAATTGGAATACAAAGCAAATTGCTGTAACTGCTATCATACAGTTAGAGATAAAGTATATTATATATGCATTATCTACCACACTGTATTAGGGTTGTCTAGAGGGACAGATCTAATAGGGTAGATGCATATATAAAGGGGAGTTTGTTAAGGAGTATTGACTCACGCAATCACAAGGTGAGGTCTCACAATAGGCCGTCTGCAAGCTGAGGAGCAAGGAATCCAGTCCAAGTCCCAGTGCTGAAGAATGGAGACCAATGTTCGAGGGCAGGAAGCATCCAGCACAGGAGAAAGATGTAGGCCAGAAGACTAAACCAGTCTAATCTTTCTACTTTCTTCTGCCTGCTTTTGTTCTGGCCATGCTGGCAGCTGATTAGATGGTACCCACCCAGATTGAGGGTGGGTCCGCCTTTCCCAGTCCGCTGAGTCAAATGTTAATCTCCTTTGGCAACACCCTCACAGACACACCCAGGAACAATACTTTGCATCTTTCAATCCAATCAAGTTGACACTCAGTATTAACCATCACACACACCTTTGGCAAAAGACAATTTTTGCAGTTAAAGTTACTAGAACAGAAGGGTCCCAGAGGCTCAGATGTTGTCAGTCTGTTACCTATGACTAAATAATGTTGTTCATGCAATTTTCCCACCTCCCACCTTTGTGATAGAGATTTGTTGGTAAGCTCACAGCTCTGGTAAAGCTTTCCTTGCCCACCTTTACAAATATACTTCTGGCAGTTCAGTGGGCCTGGGAACACCTTCTATAGCTTCTCCTTCTCTAGAAGTTGTAATAATAACCGTTGTTATTATAGGAGCTCACCTAGATACTCATGGTAACTCTATGTAATTCCTGATATTAAGATCAAGCAAAATAAGCAAACAGGAAAGTGTGCTAACAGCATGTACCTCCTCTGAAATCAGTGTCAGGATGGGCATAGGTTTTAATTTCCTTAATCGTATGATGAATATACCATCTGCTGATACTCATTCACATCCCTGCCATGAGGAAGGCCCAAACAAAAGATGGTTTGTCACCGTTATCCTTAGCAATATTTACACAGGATTAATCACATTTGAATGGGAATCTTATTATTTGATTTCTAATTTACATGGACTTTATAATTCTGAAGGACTAGAGGAATATTCATAGTAAATGAGGCATTAAAATACCTACAAAGAGGCAGGAAATACACAGACCAAGGTGGATTGCTAGTGTAGTCTCTGAGAAACTTTAATGGATGTAACTTTCTTTTCATTCCTAGAAAAGGGGCAGTCTAAGTAATTTATGAAGCAATAGCCAGAAATTAACTATGCAAAAGCTTCTACTATCATAGGCTCTACTGCAAGCAAATGGACCACAGCATGAAATATGTTTCTCAAATTGAAGTCAAGGTCAAAATATATTTTTGAGATACATACGGCTTACAAAGAGCTTATAGAGGAAGATTCAATTGCAAAGAAATACACTTTGTAGAAAAGAGCATTCTGATAGGGTTAGAGTTAGAATAATTCTGCCAAACATGGCAGTAGCCAAGCAGATTTTGTAATGGTTAGCTTGAGTCTTTACCTTCCTATCACCTTTAAAAGTTTAAAAGATGTGATTTAGTCCAAAAACTATTGGGGTAATGTCAAATTGTTCATTGTTGTAGATCAGCAATCACTGATGCTTCTCGTCTTAGGAAAATATTTTCATTTGAAAAACACTTTTTTAAGATTTCTAATGAAAAGAAACATATATATCATGTATTTTTATATATAGCATGTATTTTTAAATCTCATTTTTAGTTTTTAGATAAGCATATAGTTTTTAGATAAGCATATAGATATGCAGAGAATATTTATTTATTATTTTATTTATTTATTTATTTTATTATACTTTAAGTTCTAGGGTACATGTGCACAACGTGCAGGTTTGTTACATAGGTATACATGTGCCATGTTGGTGTGCTGCACCCATCAACTCGTCATTTGCATTAAGTATTTCTCCTAATGCTCCCCCTGACCCCCCATGACAGGCCTCGGTGTGTGATGTTCCCCACCCTGTGTCTGAGTGTTCTCATTGTTCAGTTCCCACCTATGAGTGAGAACATGTGGTGTTTAGTTTTCTGTCCTTGCGATAGTTTGCTCAGAATGTCTGACAAAGGGCTAATATCCAGAATCTACAAAGAACTTAAACAAATTTATGAGAATTTTAAAGTTGGTTAGTTATAGGGCCACAACTCAAAACATATATATGTATGTGTGTATATATATATGTATGTGTGTACATATATATATATACATACACACTTTTTTTTATCATATTCTCTGAATGGAGCTATTTTTTTCTATTCCTTAGATGTTTTCACATTAAAAAGACAAATCATTAATTAAGATTAAAATATTTTAAATAATTTGGATAGATACTGAAGTATCCTTCATGTTGTCTGGCAAATTATTTATTTATAAATAGAGAAATCTGAAGTTTTTATCCACTAATTTTGGATGAAGAAAATTGAAATATGTAAAAATTCTTGATGTGAAGTCTGGAACTCGATCATTTTATTATATTCCCTAACACAAATTGTAGTTTTAAGATTTTTGGTTATTATTATACTTTAAAAATAAAAAATGTAATTTTTTAATTGTAGAATTTAGAATATCAATAAATTCTTACCTCATGATTCCTCTTTTTTTCCTAATTGGAACTTTTTCACTGTATTCTACTTTTCATAAAATGTCTTTCATCCAAGGATTTCTGAATGCTTTATAAGCATTGGTCTTAATATAGTTTGGTTACAAAAATCTGGAAAGTATGCTGAAATTTAGGGGTTTATTATGCTTCCTTCTCCCAGTGCCTTCCTCAATGAATATGGGCATCTCTGTGTACTCTATGTTCTTGTAATATTGCATTTAGAGAACACCGTTATGGGGAACCTTACATGCAGTTTCTTAGGAGGACACAAAGTTTCATTAGAGACCTTGCCCCAAGGAGCTAACAACCTTTAAAGAAGATAAGCCATAAATTAAAAAACAAACAAAACAGTATCATAACAACAAACCTATGGTATCAGACAGTATGTGTCAAGTATATGGGTATAAATATACGTGCTATTATTGGGGTTCAGAGAGGACTTCATGAAATAGATGGCTTTTGTTTTGGGCTTAGAAGGATAACTATGTGGGGAACACAGGGCAGCATTATAGGACAAAGTATCCTATGTCAAAAGTATAAAGATTAGAAAGTGTATGAAATGGGTAGTAGTTCCTGTTCGGGAAAAGGAAAGTGAGGTGAAGCACTTTTTTAACCCCAGACATAAAATATACTAATAGTTGTTTGTGTGCTTTCCTTTCTGAAACGGAAGCCCACAAATTACATGTTTTCTAAGGTAGTCCAAGCTTTTCTTCTCTCTGTGTAGTTTGAAAACCCTATAATTAAAGGGGATTCACAGTCATATCAGGAAAGACTAAAGCCTCCCGCGAAATTGGAATTTTCTTTTCTCTTTTTGTTTTTGGAGATGGGGTCTTGCTCTGTCTACTCAGCTGGAGTGCAGTGGTATAATCGTAGCTCACTGCAGCCTCAAACTCCTTGGCTCGAGCAATCCTTCTGTCTCAGCCTCTTGAGTAGCTGGGACTACAGGAGCATGCCACCATGGCTGGCTAAATTTTTTTTTATTTGGAATTCTCTTCTGGGGGAATTTGCTAATAAAAGGAATAGACAGCTACAAATTACTACAAAGCAGTGTGGCTAAAAGTGCATTCTGGGCCACTTCAAACTGTTGGGAACCGGTCCACAGAAGATAGGCATAGAATATGAGAGTAAGAATTTAAAAACTTTTATGGCAATATAAAATTGCCACACCTCTGCTATGATTTGAATGATGATGTTCCCTCCAAAATTCATTTTGAAACTTAATTCCCAATGCAACAGTATTAAGAGGTATGGTCTTTGGGAAGTGATTAAGTCACAAGGGCAGAGCCCTCATTAATGGGATTAGCACATTTATAAGCAGGCTTGAGGTTGAAGGGGGGCACTCTCTTGCCCTTCTGTTCTTTCTTCCATGTGTGAACACAGTGTTTGTCCCCTCCAGAGGATGCAACAACAAGGCACCATTTTGGAAGTGAAGACCTGGCTTTTACCAGATACCAATCCTACTAGTGCCTTGGTCTTGAACTTCCCAGGCTCCAGAACCATGAGGAATACGTGTCCCTTGATTATAAATTACCTAGTCTTAGATATTTTGTTGTAGTAGCACAAATAAATCAAGACAACAAAAGAAGTCCATGATTGGTGGACTTGTTTTGTTGAACAGGGCATACAATAGTTTAATGTGTTGACCTCTTGTGCTGTGTCATGGATAACACAAGCTGTATTTTGATCATGCTCAGGGAACTATACACCAGTCTGTGATGGGTTAGAAATGTTAAAAAAAAAAAAAAAGGTTTGTCCTCACAGAGAGCTAGAGAAGCCACAATTTATTTTCTTTAGCAAATGTAACTGCATGCTATTTTCTGGTTATAAAGTTGTGTGTTTCATTCACATTGATTACTGAGATAATAACTTTCAGCTTTTCTCCTAAATTCAGCTACTGTTCTCCCAACTGCAGAAACTAAGAATGAGGTGCTGTTGTCCTGATAAATAAGTCAGCAATACACTGATAACAATGCTATAAGAAGCACTTACTATGTGCCAGGCACTGTTCAAAGAATTTTACAGATATCTACTTATTGCATGTCAGGGTCCAGTCAGGAGAATAGTAATCACATTCTGCATTTGAGTAGGGTCTATTTTATATAGAAAATCCATTACACAGTAGAGATAATAACTACAAAAAGCAGCTAGAGGAATCCCTCCCCTCACATTCAGGAGAACAATGGACATTGGGGTTACTAGAATCTGGTAGATCACAGGAGGGTGCTCAGCCTTTTGATGAGAGGAATCTCTTGGCTGCAACCACATCTTATGAATTTCAGAAACAGCTCCATAGAGATCATTCTCTGAGTTAATGGCATGGACAGGTTATTGCTTTTATCTCTAAGGGGGCAAGTGTGTTGAAATAAGCTAGAAGCTTGAAGAAATGGCAATGAAGAATGCTGACAAACTAGCCAAAATCAAAAAGAAGTATTTTCTCTCTCCCTCTATCTTCTAACATCCCTCTTGTGTCTCTTATTGGTAGGGCCTAATAAGATGACCACTGACAGAGGAGGATGAGAAGTGTCATTTGTAGCACTCTTCCCCAGAGTACTATAGAGCAGAGGATAGAAGAGAGTATTGGGGCTGAGACACAATAAACAAATAACAAGCACAGTCACATAATCCTATGAGGTGAATTCTATGATTATTTTATGTTCAAATGAATAAACCAAGGGCCAGACATTTTAGGTGAGCTGTCTAAGGCCAACAGATATTAGTGGAGATGAGCAACAGACATCTGACTCCAGAGTCCATACCACTGCCCTCTATGCTCTACCGCCTCTTGGTAAAACTGGGTAGTAGGATTATTAAAGAGATTAGAAAACCAGGTTTTTATATAGAATTATCACTGGCTCTTTGTTTTTATGATTCCTGTTGAAGTATTTTTTTTAATTTTCAAGTTAATATAATTTTAACAATTATTCTAGAGCATTTAGAGGATTTTGCCATTGTTCTATCTATAAAGAGGAGAAGAAAATAGGAAGAAAGCTTTATATTTCTGGTGTCATACGTATTTACTAGATCTTAATATATTTAACCATCATATATGTATGGTGCTGGAGTGGCATTGTGTGATGGGGTATGGTGTTAACAAGGTTTAGTCTTTCATTTACTTTATTGATCTATTCATTAATTCCACGTTGTAAAGGGTGTTAAAATCACAATGAACAAGAAAGACGTAGTCTCAGCTTTCACAGAACTCACATTTTATTTGCTCAATAAAGTAGACTGGTGAATTAGTAAAAGCCAATATGGTGACTTCCCATGTATTAGTGATCTTATTATTATATTTCTAAATGAGTAATTGAACCAAACACAAAGGTTGTTTGAAGTTGTAGTGTTCGTTTTTTTCTGGCTTTGCAACCCAATCAAGAGCAGAAAAGTGTGGTAATAAACTGGAAATGACCATTTCTTCAGGACTTTAGAAGGTTAAGAACACAGAGGTAGAGAAGGGGCTACAGATGGTCTCACGGAAAAGGGCTCTAAAAGTAGTTAGAAAAAATTAACTAGAAATACATTGGAAATAAAGTTAAAGGTTGTTGAGTAATTGTTTTCTTTACCAATTACATTTTTAGCAATGTAAGTTCAAGACAAGAATAAATAGTTGGGGAGTCTATAGTTGAGCCATCATTACCTTTTAACTGGAGTATAGAAACATTGGGGTGTGGCTTTAATTTATGGCAATCAAACATATTTAATCACCAAGGCAGAAAATCAATTAGGCTAGATTAGGCTTGGTTCTTACCCACAGTGCACTTTTTACATATTTGAGATATTGGTATTTCTGAGATAATGTTTTTATGGAGACATGAGAGAATTTTTGACCTGAGAAATATATTGCAAAGTCTAATATAATATCTGTATCTTTTTTTATAATTCTTATAATGTCACAATTTAACTTTAAACATTTGTGTAGAATAGTGAGGCAGAAGCTTGGATTAGAGACAAAGTCATATTAGAATACACATTATCAAAAGATAAACTGTATAGTCTGAGCCAAATTGTTTGGGGCCATCTTGTCCAGCACCCCCACACAAAATAAGAAAGTAAAAGGAAAGAGTTAAACCCAGGAGTCTGAAAAACAAAGGCACTGGAGTAGATTGGAGATGCTTCCAGAGTTGCTCATTATATATGGGGTTTGAGCAGACATGAAGACCAGTGGAGTCTACTACTAGGGAAAAGCACCATTCTGGCTTTCATATAACAGTGAAACACTCTAATGTGCAAAATTCTCTTTTTAATATCCTTTTGTATCTTTGGGACTTATCTTGATTTTTCCCATTGTCTAGTTCACATTTCTCCTGCCTCAACTTCTCAACTTTAAGCAATGATTGCTGACTTTGTACTCTGTTTCCTGGCTTCCGATTTCACATTTTTCTTTTGTTATAGTGTCTCCAAGCATTAATCCTTTGGTAAGGAGTTTTTGGCTCAGTTCTAGGGCTTTCCATGCATATACAGTGCCCTTATAGGCAGCCTTATAGTTACTTTGAGCACTTATTGAGATAGTTACCAAGGTCACCTGGCCTGAACTCACCCATATGAAAAAGTGCCTGGTGTTGCTAGGTGGTAGAATAAGACTTACCCATAATTGACATATATCATTTTTAAGATTGCAAACTTTCTTTAACATTTTAAACTAGTTTTGATTTAAAAAATTCAAAAGCGTTTCACAAACTTTCTTGCTTTTAAAAAGCAGAGTATGATAAGCAACACTTAAGCATTTCTTGATGACTCATTTTAATTTTCAAAATTAACTACTATACCACAATATAAAACAGAGTATAGTCACTGCACTAAATGGTCCCAGACAGCTATATAGTTTGCATCCTTATGTCATAATTATTTTCTGCTTCCTTTCCAGTTGTTAAGCTATCAAATCAGCTATTCTCCAGGATCTCCCTGACTTCTTTTATAATATGTTGCTTGGAATTAGAAAACCAGATAGCCAAATTGATTAAAATGATGTCTAATCAAAGTGGGGGGCACCTCTGCTTCATGACTGGTGAAATTTTCCATTAGGAAAGTGCAAGGTACTGAATTCCTTGACATTTGCATTTATTCATTTATTGGAACTATTTGGAGGTTTTTTGAAATTTACTTTGGTTCTCAGTTGGATCCTGGAAACTTTATGTCCTCATACTCTCAGAGAGTGGTGTAACTTACTAATGTCTTTGGGTTATAAGTCAGCAAGGAGTCAGCATAATGTAAGGTGGCCAGGTAGACAGGGTTTGACTCTTGCTTTTGTCACTTGCTAGCTTGAACAAGTCACACAGCACGTTTGAGCCTCATTTTAGTCATCTATAAACCAGTCATAAATGTTGGTCAGTATTAAAGGTCTTGTGTGGTATAAATCTAATACTCTATGTGGAATTCTTGGTGCATAATAGGGGCTTAAAACTTGTTAGTTACTTGAGTCACTATAGAAAGACTGTTTGCTCTTATATGAGGCCACAACCCAAGTCCATCACATCTCTTGAAGAAAAAGACTTCATATAACACAATGGGTAAAATAGATTGGTTTACAGAGTTTATCTTTGCAAAACAAAACCATATTGTTTACCATATGCAAAAGTCACTTTTTTCAGCTTTGCCTGTCTTTATTGCTAGAATTCTTGTAATAAAAATCTCTGCCTACTCCTTAGATTATTATTCTAGGGATGATCTGATGACCAGGGGTCCAGACACCATGCTCCAACTTCTACAGTCTCCTCCCCCTGCCCTTTATCCAAAATTATTGCCCTTTTCAGAAGAAAGTTTTACAGTGACTGAGTCTGTCAAGGGCCAATGAGAATAATTTAACTAAATTATGAATTTATAGGCCAGAATTAAGAATGTAAGCCTGAGGGGTACTGGTTTAAAAGGCAGCATTAGCTTTCCAGTTTTTGATGGAACGATAATTTTGGTACTATTTTGGGACTTTTCTGGCTACTAAAATAGCCAAAGCCTGTGACTCCAGTCCCTAGAGATTGTGCCTGTATTAGACCATTTTTACACTGTATTAGACCATTTTCACACTCTATTAGACCATTTTCACACTGCTATAAAGATACTACCCAAGACTGGGTAATTTATAAACAGAGGAGGTTTAATTAACTCACAGTTCGGCATGGCTGGGGAGGCCTCATGAAACTTACAATCATGGCAGAAGGGGAAGCAGGCACCTCTCACAAGGTGGCAGGAGAGAGAAAAGAAAAGAGTGAAGTGGGAAGAGCTCCTCAAGAAACCAACAGATCTCATGAGAACTCATTCACTATCATGAGAATAGCATAGAGGAAACTGCTCCCATGATCCAATCACCTCCCTTCTGGTTCCTCCCTGGACTCATGGGGATTATGGGAATTAACAGTTCAAGATGAGATTTGAGTGGGGACACAGAGCCAAACCATATCAGTGCCTTTTGGGGAATTCTTTTGGAAATTGGGGAGCATGAAAACCAATGTATAACTGTTGTCTAAAATCAAGGAGAGTGGAAAGCTGTGTGAATGACACACATTTCCAGAGTTTGGTAGGACAAAAACACATGAGCTTCCCTGTAAAAATAATAGAGACTGCAGAAGAGAATTAGATTCTATATAAAAAGATCCTGCCTTCAAAGGCTTCTTCCTAGGATGTGAGGACCCCAGAGTAAATCTCTGGGCAGAAGTTGAGGGAGAACTCTAATTTCTGGGATAGAGGTGTTCAGCCATGGATGCAAGAGACTAAAGGGGGAAATTGACATGGTTTAACTCTGTGTCTCCACCCGTATCTCATCTGGTAGCTCCAATAATTCCCATGTGTTGTGGAAGGGACCCAGTGAGGGATAGTTGAATCATGGAGGTGGGTCTTTCTCATGCTGTACTTGTGATAGGGAATGGGTCTCACGAGATCTGATGGTTTTAAAAACGGGGTTTCTCTGCACAGGTTTTCTCTTTGCCTGCTGCCATCCACGTAAGATGTGACTTGCTCCTCCTTGCCTTCTGCCATGATTGTGAGGCCTCCCCAGCCATGTGGAACCATAAGTCCAATAAACCTCTTTCTTTTGTAAATTGCCCAGTCTTGGATATGTCTTTATCAGCAACATGAAAATGGACTAGTACAGAAGTATTTCTTGAGAATACACAGAAGCCTTTCCTGAGAGAGCACTGCGTAACAGAGACCATTAAACAAGCAATGAAGAATAATAAATAGCTAGGCAAGTAATGTTTTGCCTTTTCCTCTAGTTTTACTTCTCCTTGTACCCAGAAGAGCCTGAAGCAAAAGAGCCAGTGGATAAGGAATTGAAGTAAGGAATACTGAAAGAACTGAGGCTATCCCCCTTTCCTTTCCTTTTTTTTCTTTTCTTTCTTTTTTTTTTTTTTTTTGAGACAGAGATTGCTCTGTCACCAAGGCTGGAGTGCAGTGGCACCAGAGCTGGAGTGCAGCGGCATGATCACGTCTCACTGCAGCCTCAACCTCCCAGACTGAAGCAATCCTCTCACTTCAGCCTCTCCAGTAGATGGGACTACAGGTGTATGCCACCATGCTTGTCTAATGTTTTAAATATTTTATATAGACAGAGTCCCATTATGTTGCCCAGGCTCATCGTGGACTCCTGGGCTCAAGTGATCTTCCTGCTTTGGCCTTCCAAACTGCTGGAATTACAGGCAAGAACAACCACTGCAGGCCCATCCCCTTTTCCCATTACTTGTCTGAGATGTCTTGGTCCAGGCTCAATATGAGAGAGGCAGAACTTTAAACTGTATAGAGGACAGAATTTCATTTTATTTATATTTTAGATTGAACTGGACTACTTAAATCTGATACAGATAGTATCCTAATACCAGGAAACTTATGTCATCTGCTCAAGATAGCCTCAACAGATGGAAAAGGAAGACTCAACATAATTTGTTAAAGGCAACAGTGGATAAAAGAAAAACTTCTTCCCGAACAGTCTTTAAATTCAATTCATTTAAAGGACTGTCAAAATAAACATATCTCATAAAAATCTGATCTACATATTTATTTAAAGGCATCCTTCACTCATTTATTCATTTATTCAGAGTATCACTATATCTTCTGGCATTGTCCAACAGATTTTCTAACAATTTTAAGTAAATTCTAAATTAGATGTTATAATATAATAAAAGAAATGCATCAATGTTTGCATTTTGAGCTTCCTTATAAATGGAGATACCACACAGCAATGATAGGAACCAGGTTTAGGGGAGAGAAATGAGAGAGGACAAATAGGGCATAGTAATTACAGTGATCTAACTTCACTATTCTTTGCAATGAAAAGCAGCAGGATGAACTTTCATTCTTGAAAACGTTGACTGGTGGTACAGGTTATTGCGAGCACATTCCCTGTATACACTGTGAAGACTGCCTAACCACAGTAGGAGCCAATACATGTTTATGCCACTATCTTGTATTACATGTGATGTCTTGGTAATATACAACCCATTCAGGACTCTTTCCTAGAAGCTTTTTATTGAGTATCACAAAATCCACACTGTGTATACAATTTAGAGTCTATCAAAGCAGATGAGAACATATTATGCTTACTGTCTTGGGGAACAATTTCAATCAGCCTCCCCACTCCAATCCCTTATTAGTGGCTGCCTATAGCATTGTGCTGAGGCTGATTCCATAATCACATCAGAGTGTGGCAGGAACACCATAGCAATTAGCAACATGTTCCAGGAACAAGGAGAAGAGAGAGGTGGCAAGTTGGCCATATATTTGACAGCGTCTAAATTGAAGCTTACTTTTTTCCCCTGCAGCAACTGATCATTGAGGTAAAAGCAGGCTATTGATTTATGTTGAAGTGGAGAGAAAACTATGGTTTGATGACAGGTAGCGTCCAGTCATTTTGCAACACCCAAGGAGCATGTTACTTCTGATCTTCTTAGTTGTTTGTCTAACTATTAATCCAACATCAGCAGCATGTTTTCAGAGATGGACAGGACTCCTAGAATGGGGGAATGAGCAACTGAAGACTTACTCGTTGTAAGTACATGAGTCCATAAGGTGTACAGACAAATGCCCAAGAAGCCACCACCAGCTCCACTTTTCTTGAAGTGGAGGGTGGGAATGTATATATTGTTGATTCTCATTATTCACAGCAGCTATATTCTATAATATCACTGCAAACACTGAATTGGTGAATACTGAACACTTGCTCCTAGGGCAAATACAGGGTTAGGTTCCTGTGAGCCTCTAGTCACACATTTTTCTTGACCAATCAATAACATTGATTTAGGTTGATTTATGTTTAAAAATTTCTTACTTAATATACACTGTTGATTCATTAACATTGAACTCACAACCAACAGCCACTAATTTATGCCAGAACAAACTTATCTAACACATATTTTCTGCATAAGTCACATCACAGTCTTCTTGTATTTAGGAATGCTACACAGCTCTTCAGCCTGATTCTTAGCGGCATTTTAAACAGTGAAATCATTAACAAAAGGCACTAAAAAGCCAAAACCATGCCATTGAATAGACCACAAAAAATACAGTTGTTTACAGTATGAAACAAGAACTTGTTTACAGAGCTGAAACAAGAAAACAGAGAATGTGTGTATCGGGTGACTCAAATTTTTCACTATTTCGAGCATGATCACGAATGACAGTGAAGGTATCATGAGTATTGTTTTGGGGGTTACAAATAAATTTTAGTAAACAGGCAAATTCACAAATATGAAATCTGTGAATAATGAAAATTAACTATGTGTTTGTGTGTGTATGACTTTTTAACTAGAAATAAAGATGCAGCCTTTAACATGAAGAGCTCCCATTTAATTGAAAATTTATGACTAGTACAAATAAAATATTCAAGGAAAATGCAAACTTGATATACAAGAAGACTAAACTCAACGGTTGAAATGCTAATATGAAATTCAAGGAGGAGTCTACGGAATACTCCAAGCAGAGATATTTTTAAAGAAGTAGGAATTGTTCTGAGCATTTGAGTGTGGGATAAAATTTGTTTAAGAGGAATGTAGCAGATAATGGACCTCAGGTGATGGTTCAGAGCGAACAAAGGTTTGGAGGCAAGAATGATGCTCTGAGGGCCCCCATAGCACTCCAGAACCAGTAGCACATGGAAGCAAAGATGGACTAGAGAGAAAGACTGAGCCCAGTGGGACACACAGAGCAGCTGGTCTGAGGATTTCATTCTGTAATCAGAAATACACCCCAGTTTGACCTTCATATTCTGATTTCAGGCTCAGGCTCCGATGGAATAATGGCTGTGCCTTTTATGTATGTGTATATTTAACTAAATTAAGCATGCAGCACTCTGCACAGATGGGCACTTGATAAATTTGTTTATTGGTTATTCTTTCACTCCTGCCTTGCCCAAGAGAAGTGAATGATTATAGTTTTTTCACCCTTTCTCAGAAACCTCACAGTGTGGGAGCAAAGTATTCCTTTCCCCAGGATAAAAGAGAGAAAGTAAATTGAGCCATAACAAATATTAGCCCACGTATGCTACTAAGTGTTCCCAAAAATTGGAGGTTAAATAAATCCACCATGTGGCTTTCAGAGTTGTGGTATAGTTAGGGGCAACACCCATAAGGACTTTATTTCTGAATGCTTTTTGAGAATATGCCCATGATTAAACTCTGTGCTGTCATTTAAAATGAGGGAATTAAACAACCAGCAATTAATATCACACTGGAGTATTACAGT
The DNA here is from genome assembly GCF_028858775.2 of Pan troglodytes. NCBI lineage: Eukaryota > Metazoa > Chordata > Mammalia > Primates > Hominidae > Pan > Pan troglodytes. The sequence goes on from NC_086015.1 coordinate 105,978,603, forward strand.
CATATATGCAAGGATTTAGATACCTTTTATTAAATGTATTATTTTAAAGCATATAAATATTTTTAATTGTTTCCATTTCTACCAAAAGTCTTATTTACAAAGGGATGGATGCTGCTGGGGTAAGATGACAGACTCAGGCAATCTTCCTGGGCAGGGATTGAGAACATTTTTTGTAAAAGTTCAGATAACAAGTATTGCAGGCTTTGCCTAAGAATAGGCTCTTTCACAGCTGCTCAACTCTGCCATGTGAAACCAGTCATAGATAATACATAAGTGAATGAGCATAGCTATGTCCCAATAAAATTTTATTCATCGGCATTTATATTTGAATTTTAAATATCTTTCTCATCTTATAAAATAGTGTTGTTCTTTTGATTGATTTTTTTAACCAATTAAAAATATAACTGCGACTGTTACCTTGTGGGACACAACAGAAGAGATTTGGCCCATAGGCTGTAGTTTTCAGATGCCTGCTCTTAGGTAAAAGAGAGTCAATACTTCTCAGAGACTGAGAAAAAGGCGTTGGGCAGGCTAGGGGTATAATTGTGAATTGTGAATCCAGATTAAGAGGACAAGGTTCTTTGTCCCTGAAAAGCTTACGTATTGCTCCTGATGGTACTTTCTCAGGGACTGGAGTCACAGGCCTTGGCTACTGCAGAGTCTGGAAAGATGCTTCAAAGCAGTACCAAAGCACCCACTTGCAGTATTGCTTCAGGCTCTTCTGGCTAAGAAGAATAGGGAAATCAGGGGAAAGGCAAAATATTAGTTTCTTGGCTGTTTATTATTCTTCAGTGCTCTTTTAGTGGTCTCTGCTATACAGTGCTCTCTCATGGAAAACTTGTGTGTCTTTAAGAAACACTCCCTACTCTCAGTCTCTTGCACCTATGTTGAAGACCTCTATCCCGGAACTCAGAGTTCTTCCCCAACTCCTGCTCAGAGTCTTATTCTGGGGTCTTCTCATGCCAGGAAGAAGCCCTTAAAGGCAAAACATTTTTGCTATGGAGAGGAGGCAGGGAAATACTAGGTAGAAAAGGGCAGGGTCTCTGGCAAGGGTTCTACCCTAGAGCCTGGACCCATGGCCCTAAATGAGAATTTCACATCCCCATTTTCCCACCTGAATGTTACCTTTTGGCCCATGACACCCCCTGTCCTGTGTCCATAAAAACCCCAAACTCCACTGGCAGAGGAACAGAGTGGCTTGGCAGAGAAAGAGAGAAGTGTCTGAATGTCGAGAGAAGAAGAGGCAGCTGGACATCAGAGACTATGGAGAGGAGTTTGGCTGGGGATGGCCAAACTCCAGGGGAAGATTATCTTTCCATTCTATCCCCTTTCCAGCTCCCCATCCTGCTGAGAGCTACTTCCACTGCTCAATAAAATCTCCAAATTTACCATCCTTCAAGTCCATGTGACCTGATTCTTCCTGGATGCCAGACAAGAACCCAGGTACCAATAGGGCAGGGTGTAAAAGGCTGTTATCGTGACCCTCCACTGAGCTGGTTTAACACTTAGCCATCTGCAGACGGCAAATGCTAGAAGAGCATTGTTTGTAACACATGCCCTGTGGGGCTCCAGAGGTCACGGGCAACCCCTAGATGCTGCCACGGGTTGGTACAGGGTTTGTTCCTGTCAGTTCCCAAAGGCATTCACCTCGGCTCCTCCACTTGCTCACTGGCATGCTCCCTCTTCTGCAAGGGGTTTGAGTGGGTGGTCAAGCAAATGAGCCACCCCTGCTGCAGGTCCCACAAGGGGGTCAAGGGAACTCTCCTATCTCATTTGCATAATGGCTGTAGCCCATTTCCCTTCTATAGTTTCTATTTGGCTTACAGAAAAACTCACATGTCCTTGTCATACCAAACTTTGAAAATTTGTGCCATTGACAGGGTTTTCCTTTCTCCTTGATTTCAGGCAAGAGTCATACACTGATCTTCATGCTCCTCAGATTCCAAGAGGTATACATCAAATTTCCAAACAATTATCTCACTGCATAAAACATTTGTCCTATAATGGCATCTAATGCATCATCCTCTAATCAAGTTCAAAAATATTAAGTAAGGAGGTCGATATCTCTTCCCTGTGACGGATCATCAGTTTCTTTCTCAGAAGGTGGTTTTCTGCCCTCTCTCACTTAGCTTGGAATTTGGGAGAAGATACATTCTCCTCTCTTTCATTATACAAAGGGAAGAGAAATGCCACAGTACTCCTTATTTCTACTAATTTCCTTCCCTCTCTGATTAATCTCTCTTGAATTTCTTACCTTTCCTTACATAGGGCAGTGGTGGACCATAGGCTAAAGGTTGCAGAGCCAATTTTGTCTACCTCTTAGAAAATTCTGTGGGGATGCTGTGTTTGTTGTATTATTCATTGCTCTCAGCTTTGGGGCCTCATCAGGAAAGCAGAAATCTTACATAACATACCCAGTGCACTTGTAAACCACTATTTGGGCTGGTTTTACACTACCTTTTATGGACTCTCAGGAGAAATAAAGATCATAGATATCAGTTAATTCACCCATATGATGGTCAAATTTCCTCTGCAACATCCCTGTGGATAACTTATACATCCTCAAGTCCTCCAATCATGGAAACAACTCATTGTATTTGGGAATAGCATTAGTGAGAAGTCCTTCCACGTGTCAAGTCAAAGTCTGCTTTTCTGTAATTTTCCCTCAACCTTCCTCCTCATTCTCTTCTTTGAAGCTAAACAGGACAAGCTGTTCTCTTCAGAGAAGCTTTTATATGAGAATCTTTAAATATGTGAGGATAACAGAGATTTTTTTTTTCTTTTTTCTTCCTTGAAGACTCAGGATTCCCATTGACTGCAATTGTTTCATAATGAGATTGTTTCAAATCCTGTCATTAAAGGGGTCTCATTTGGACACAATTCATTTTCCAGGTGGGGTTTGACCTACACCAAATTGAACAGAAGAATCATCATCCTTCTTTTGGGAAACCGTGCTTCTAAAATCCACTCCTCCCACCTCTGAGCCTCTTTTTCCTGAAGGAATCCTATTCACTCTTTAGAATTTAGGCCATCTTTTTCAATACCTCTCCTCTTTCCCTTCCTCTTTTCTGAAATGTCACTGTATATATGCATCTTTATTTTGGTATGTGTCCTATTGAATGGTAAATTAATTACTTAATTTTATATCTGTTTTTCCCAGAAAATGCTAAGCTCTTGAAACAAGGACAATGTGTTATGCATCACTAGATTCCCCTTATGTCTTTATGCCTGGCACAAGCTGGAGACTTCATGAATGATGTTGAATAAACAAATAAGTGAATGCAGCCTAAGACTCCCTTCAGCCTTCCTAGTAGTGGTATCATATAGTTGCACCATGTTGAACACTTTGCCAATTTACATTTCTGAGAGCTTTTCACTTTTGCTCAGCTCACCTGGGTTTTCTCCATTATACTTATACCTATTATATGTATTTTAACTACACATATGTGTTGAAAAGTTAACATCTGAAAAGTGTATCTTAATGAAAAGTAATTCCAAATTATTTTAATCTATTTACAAATTCAGAGTAGACCTTATATTAACTCACAGTATAAGTATTTGAAAACAATTAACATTTCATTTATTTTAGCCAGTCTTTTTACCCCTTCAAATTACCCTCCTCTAGGGAGATTTTATCAGCTGTAAGATGGATCAGGGACCCTTCTTAGGGGCCTGCTAGGTCCCCACAAGCATGGAAATAAAGAAAAAAATCTTGAGTCCCTTCAAGGTAAATTCTAGGCACCTAGCTAGCCTTGAAAAGTAAGTGAGCAAACACATAAGCAAGAGGATATTAACAATAGTCTCCTAAGCAAGCCAACGTCAAAAGCTGTTTTGGTTCCTCTGGAAACAAAAAGTTAAAATCTTAACATATGTTCTTGGGTTGTTTTTCAGAAATCCCCACCAAATGGAAAATGCCAACTGCTATCACATAGACCTCGGAGAAGGAAGACCTGGGGACTGAACTCTGGTCTCTGTTCTTCATTCTGCATTTCTTCCTGAGGGGCCTGGAGAGAATCACACCCTTGGGCCAAACCAATGTCTAACCTCCATGTATTGATTTATGATTTTTCCTACAACTTCTGCTCTCCTGGAATGTATCCTTACCTTGAAAAACCCTTGCTTATAAGCCATCTGGGAGTTTGGGTCTTAAGCATTAGCTGCCCGTCCTCCTTGGTTGGTTGGCACCATGCAATAAATGTCGTTTTCTTTAACTGCAAATCTTGATGTCAGTGTCTGGCTTTCCTGCACTGGGTAAGAAGACCCCAGTTTGGTTTGGTGGCAGCTGTTTATATAAAACTTCCTGAAATCCCCCCATTGTGAACCTGGGAGTCAACAAAAACAACAAAGTGAAGCAGGGTTTGTTTGTTTGTTTGTTCGTTGCTTTTGTTTTAGTTTGAGAATAGAGAGGACTGTGGGGGAAGAAAGATATACTTGTTCCTATTCCCACACCATGCATTTTGGATGATGTGATACCTTTGTTGGTTCATGTCTGCAGCTCCTCAGATAGGTTCCTTTACTGTGTTCCTGTGCCTCCTCCTCCCTCGAGACCAGATCAACTTGTTCATTTCTGAAAGCAATCATTTGGTACAAAGTGTTACAAAACGATGTATGAGCAACTCAAGTATTTCTCAGCCATAGAATACTGGACAGATACAGTGGAAACTCAGTTCCCCATCTGTGATTTTCTATTCCTTTCAAATGTCCTTTATTTCCCTTTGACTTTTCATTTGGTGTGTAAAACAGGCAAATGAAAGTAATCCTGATTAATGTCATTCATAATTTCTATTGCGCATCTACTAGGTGCATGGAATTTATTAAGGCAGGTCATATTTTAAAGGGTATAGTGTGGGAACTGTTGTCAAAGTATAACATATAAATCGATTTTGACCATTTACCATAAAATTATTATCTTTACACTAACCATATCATTATTTATTGTATGCTCAAATGTGCTTTGTTTCTCTTCTGGTTCCATTTTTTTTCCGCTTATGGAGAAATGCTTCCAGTTATACAATGGAGTTCCATGGAAAAGTCAGGTAAGGTTACACATAAACTTATTGGACGTGGCTATTTACAATTTGTCATTGTAGGTGCCTGAACACACAAGGAAGGAGAAATGAAAATAAGGAATCAGGAAAGATTAGTGACATGCCTTGGAATGAATCTGGAACAGCTTTGCCTGTGGTCTGAACTATATGTTTCACATTTTTAAAGCATTTATCTAAGGGTCCTTGCTATAACCAAAGGCAATTTTTCAGACCCCATGATTATATTCACTAGCAACAGAAGTGTGTTTTAGTAATAGTCGGATGTCTATTTATACATCATCAACATTTTAGGTAGTTTTCCTGTATTTCTTAGTCCCCCAAAACTCCTGAAATTCAAATTCTGCCTCCTCTCTAACATTTAGCACATTGTTGGTGCTCAATAAATGTTTAACAGTTGGGATACTTATGTTTAACAGCTGCAACATTGACTCCAAGGACAGCTGCATTTTAATGGTGTGTGAAGTGATTTATATGTAAGCTTCTAAAACTCATAACTAAAGCACTTAGCACTTTAGGCTCCTCTGGGACAAAAGGTGATAGATTAAGGTAAAATGGTATTATTATTTAATTCCGAAAGAGGTAAATTACACTGGCAAAATGCTATTTGATGTTACTGGCAAACCGCTGTGGTCTGAAGCTTTGTTGCCATCAGGAAACGTGGTCCAGTGGTGGTAGCTGTGGTGAAGGAGGCAGGAGTCCCGGGTGCTATTTCTGGTTAATTCACTGACTTCCTGGGTGACCTTGGGCAACTCACTTAACCTCCCCATGCCTCAGTCTCCCTCCCTAGGAGTAGAACTGAGCAGTCCTTTCTAAGATTCTGCTTTAAAAGGACATTTTAAGAGTAAAACCTTGAAATGCTTCATTTGGCAATAACATTTTTTGCAGTAATGAGTGATTTGTTTTTCTCCCAGCTGCATTGTTGGCTGCTAGAAAAGCAGTGTATATTAATATGTCCTTAGCCTGAACACACAACGTGAGTTCCCAGAGTGGCCATGGGCACAGGAGTCTGTATTTCAGAACAGACCTATATCACTGCCAAAGGTACTTTGATTCTATACCATGCACACTTCTTATGACTTTGTCCTTACCATGTTTAAAGAGATTCTGAGACAAAGAAATAAACACTTCCCTGAATCCTTGGGTGGTGAAAGCTGTCTGGATTTTGAATTGACTCTTGCAGTTTGAGAAGAACCTGTTCATGCGTTTGGGAAAAATAGTGAAAAAATCCCAAACTTAAAGCTTCTGCTCATTGCTCAGTTGAAGAAGAGAGTAGAGGAAAACAGAGGGGTCCCTCTTCCTGTCTATGCCAGCCTTGTGAGCCTGCTGAATGGGGATGTCATGCGGTTGGAACAGATGGCATTTCAGATCCTGTAGTGGCTATATCTTGAATTCTGACCACGGTACTTTACTCTAAATTCCTTGAATGGCTACTTAGGCTGCTGTATTTCTGACAATGCGTAGGCAGATACATAACGATTTATCCACACCACTGGGTACATACAGGTTCTTCAGAAAATTGATAGGCATGAGGCGTGAGGGGTAAAGAGGAAAAAAAGAGCATAAGGGAAGATCATTATATAAAACAGATTATATTTTGTTTCCTTGATTAATAGACTAAATGTTCCAATGAATTTTTTTCCTGAAGAGTTCTTATCACTTATCAGACTGGATTGGGCTTTTTGGTGGATATGGAGAGTGTCACTGACTTATCCTCATTTTAATCATTTTTAAAAAGACAATAATTAGCACATCATTGTATAGTTCAATGGCTCTTGTACAGGGAAATTGGAGTGACCTTGAAAGGAAAAAAAGATTATATAGACAGCATAAATTCACTCAGCTACTTTTTTGAGTTTATAGCTACTGGATTGCCATCATATTTTTTTCTTTACTGATGGTGGTTATAAACTGTACTATGATTTATTGTTATTTTGTAATTTTTTTTTAAAAAAACCTCACTTCAATTTTGTGCTTTGCATATTTTTACAATGGGTGCTAACATTTGTAAGATTCTCACATATGTGGATTGAAAGGCAATCAGATAATTGGTTAGTCATTTATTTTCAGCTTTAATCAAGAAATTAATGATTCTTAGTTTGCAATAAAGGAGAAACATTAACCATAAAAACTAATTTTAGTATTAAAATTCCTTCAGAATAAATGTTTGATATTGTGAGTCTAAAACTCTGATTACAGCACGAAAGTGTATAAAACTCTATTTACCACCATTATAATCATTGTTTTCATAAAGGGCTTTTTGTTAATTTGAGGTTTCTTAGGAATGTAGCTCACAGATTTTTGCAGAAGAGGCAATATACACTAAATACCAACATATCCCCATGTGAAAAAACGTGTCCTTAGTATAGAGAGTAAAACACTTAAAGATTTTATGACAAGTTAAATAAAAAGTTGGATAAAGAGAGAGTTGTCAATGATTGTTAAGAAATTTCTTTGTTGATTTGACTATGTTGATTATGTAGATATTTTGAGGAAGACGTTAATAATCAGTTAATGGTGGTGAAGATCAGTGTTAACCTAAGAAAGCAGTATTGAAGAGAAAAAAACCCCACAAAAACCCGCAAAAAACCCCAACAATAAAACAACACACACACATAAACATATATTGAATTTTGTAAAATTAAGGTATTAAGCCAGATTTATCAAATACAGTCCATGTCAAATCTCTGTGAATCATCAAAATCAGACAAGCTGAATTACCTGATTTACTTGATTTCTCAGAGTGAAAACAATAACAATTACTGACTGCTTGGTATAAACAACAACCCTATGGAGTATATTTTATTAACTCCCCAAAAGTTTAAGTAATGCGTTCAAGATCGCATAGCTAGTAAGTGGTAGAACTGGGAATACAGCACAACCTGACTCTTCAGTCCACATTTTGAACCGCCATATTGTACTCTCTCTCCAACAGTTTTATGAATGCTAAAGAAATCGTAGCACTGGGGAAGCAAGGTACTAGCTCAACTTAAAGATGCTACAATATTGTCTGTATTAGGAAAATTATCTTCAGGAGATGTTGACTCACCTATCTTCCCTTACCCATGATCTACACAGATTAAAATGCACCCACAGTCATATACGTTATCAACATGTAAGGTAGTTTTACAGTGTAATAGTACTATCTCAGAATTGCAAGGACCACAAATAATTTTTAAAAGTTCATGTCAGGAACTCTGAGAGTTTGAGATCTTACCCTGCTTATAAGCTGAAGAGTGAGCTTGCTTTAGATTCATGAATACCATAAGAAGAAATGAGACTCCTGAGTCAGAGACTTGGTTATTTATGGCACAACAGGCAGCATAAGATTTATGTTTGCATTGGTTCCCCTCTCCCCATAGATCTCATGGGGAATCACCAGGAGACAGTCCCAGGTGGATGCTGTGTCTGCAATGTGTTTGTGTCACAGCTGAGAAATCCTAATCTGTAAAAGGGTTACAAGCAAACCTGGCCAACCTTTGCCCAGAGGGAGCTCTCACTGTGTTTTCTTATTTGTATTATGTTGGTCGGCAAACAAATCTGCCCTTTGCCCAGGAGGGTGACACTCTTTCTATCATTTATTGAAAAAATGTCTTGAAAATACATTTTTTGAAAAGACAGTCTGGAATAAGAGCTGTCATCAACTCTGCTCACAAAACATGAATACACACATAAGAGAGACATAAAAAGCTGTTTCCCAACAACGTATTATTTCCTATAATCCATGCTCTCTCATTTGACCCTTATACAAATTCTGTGAGATTAATAGGGTAGGTCTTATAGATTTTCCATTTTGCAGATTTCGCTACCTATAAAATGGTTCTGTTGGCTAAATAAGACTAACATAGCTTCCATAGCCTGAAAATAGTTTAGCTGATGAAATATATAGGTATATAAGAAAAATCCCAAATATACAAATTGAGGTTTAAAGGGATTTAATTCTTATAGCATAAAGGATTAATACAAAAAGAATTTTTCTCCAGTAGTATTTTATATTCTCTATTTTTAGTAGCGACTTGATCAGCAATAAAGAAGTTAAGTATAAGCATATGTACTAGCAATCACTAGCAATTGATGGAGGAATAGAAATAAGAACAATACACCTCCTAAATTATATTATAATTCAATAGAAAAAGATGATCTGAATTGATGCACTATTTAGGAATATACCTATTATGTTAAGTAGTGTATATCTGTATCAGAATACCATTAAGTGCATAATGTATTATATTCTCAGTTTCTAAGGTGCGTAACATCTAGGTGTGCTGTGTTTGGGGCCGAGGCATCCTTTAATAATTGGCAGAAGTTACATCCCAATGAGGATGATTTACTCCAGGAATTTCAAAGCAATTTGCTTACTATCAGTCAGCTCTTTTATTTTGACAAGGCAGGTTAGATTTTAGCTTACTTTGAAAAATACAATTAAGTCACAGAAAGTTGGTTGTCTAGTGTTAACAAGCAAAGAAGGGGTATTACTATTGTGTGGTTATGTGGAATTGTGAGGATTGAGGGAAGGATGGCTCACGTTTCTATTGCAGGTCTTACATGATCATTTACTTAGAAGTACTCTTTGGGTTTATGGCTATTTCAACACCAAATGAGATTATCATTTTCCCTTTTAGGGAGCTCTTCCATTATAATTAATGACTCACACAAGTCATGAAAAATGGCCATGATTGTACCACATCTAAGACATGTTTGCAGTAAATTCTGGAAGATTTAGCCTCACCCATCAATTGAATAGGTTGTCCTAAATACACATGATCATTCAAGCCACAGCACCTTTGTGGCAGTTGATAAGCTATCCTTGTTCAGTGGGTGTTTAAATCTTGTCCTTCAGCCAAGTGAAATAAAAGGAATGTTCTCATTAAAAGTCAAAATCTAAAAAGCAAAATTCAATCTGTCAAATTGTCAAGTGTATTAAAGGTGAAAAATAAAGCTGCTAAGACGCTTGGGTCTTTTTTTAGACTCTTGTTTCCCTGGCGAGAAGAGAGAGTTTTTCTGAGACAGGAGTCCTTTTTATACACATTTCATAATAGTTTGTGCCCCTAAACGTAAGCTCTGAGCCAATAACATTCAGGTCCTGTTAACACATTTATACAGGTTTCTAATCAATAAGTGGTTATTAATTTGAAGTAGATTTTAGTGACTAGATCTTCAAACCTATCTGCCTCCCACAAGCTTCCAACTCGGATATATATGTCATAGAACAAACGGGAATTCAGTATGAAAGATTAAAATGAACTTAATTCAATGTCTAAGATATTACCTTTATTATGAATTATCCCTTTCAAGATGTTTATTCATACCAACATCTGTAATAATAGTCGTGAGCAGAAATGATGCAAGCAATATATTTTTCTCATGGACAGCCATATTTCAGGTCAGTCCTAAAATAAACTTACTATCAAAATTTTTAGCTAAATATTATCTTTACTGGGGGATGAGGTAGGGTTATCATATAAAATACAAATGGCCACAAATTTGAATTTCAGATACATAATAAATGTTTTTTAGTGTAGATATGCTCTAAATATGGCATGGGACATACTTATACTAAAATATCTATTAGTTGTTTATCTGAAATTCAAATTTAACTGGAGGAATACTTATTTTATCATGATTATTTCTGTCCTAATCGGCAACCTAGGCGTGAGAGGAAACCGTCGTTTGAAGAAGGTGTCTGCTGAAGTCTCAAATAGAAAAGCAGAGGGACACACTTGTTAAGGCAGCTCTGGTAAGGTTTCCTCTATCTTTCCCCAGTTTACCAAACGAAGTGGAAGTCATTGACTAGGGCCAAAAAAAAAAAAAAAAAAAAAAAAATCTCCTCACCACTGTCCCAGCTCATTTATGAAGACATTTTCTTTTCGCCTGGAACTGAAAAAATAAATCAAAGCCGCTTGGAGCCTGATTTATTAGTTTTCACCGAGTGTCATGCAGCCACTAGATGGCAGTAGCAGCCCATCATACCCCGCCCCCTCCCTGGCGTCCTGGAGCCAATTTTCTGTACCTTGTCCTCTTTCTCTTCGCAGGTTTCAGCTTGTCACTTTTCTTCTCCCTCTTTGTTTTCTATTTTTACTTTTATTCAAATGCCAGAAAAACCAGCTGGTTGAAGAAGTCATGCGGTGCTCCACACGTTTGTCACAGGGGGTGCTGTGACTGAAAAGCCTAACTGATTTTCTAGGCCGCCGGAGCTGGATATCAGGCACCAGGGCACAAGGACACTTGCACTGGAAGCTGTGGCTGGGTAGATAAGGACAAAGAGTGTGATCATGCTTTGCTAAGTCCAGGACACAAGTCTGATTCTCCTGCATGTGAGAATCTCTCTCAGCTGCAGCTAGGTGCTAATCCGTGAACAAGCAGCTCATGGGGGACTTCCCAAAGGTTGTGGAGTTGGAATTTTGGTGTTCCTTTTCAAGACATGAATTTTGTTTTCAGGAAAAAAAAAAAAAAAAAAAAAACAAGAAAACGAAAAACCACATTGAGTTACAAAGCTATTCACATGGAGGTATCAGGAATTGATCTTCAGTTTCTAAAGTCCTCCTTAGAGATTTTTAAAGTTGGTAAGTGAGAGAAGAACTTTACATTTTGTTAAAATCTATTTTATTAAAAAGAGGATCTCTTAAATTCTTACTCCGAAAAAGTAGAGGAATGGAGAATACTGTGAAGTAAACGGGTTAAATGAATTCAAATCTTGCTCTCACCAAGGGCATGGCATCCATACGGCGAAGGCAGTCCCACCCTTCCCTCGCTGTTCCCTTTCCCTTCTGCCCGCCCCAGCCACTGCAGTTGTGCAGAAGACCTTGCTATCGATATTGACTGGTACCCTTGTTCCAGAATTCACACTTTAGCTTTTTTTCCAGGAATATAACCTCTCGTATTTAAACATTTCAAAGCAGATTATAAGCTAGGTTTGGATTCTGTTTGCACCTCTTCATTGTTCTTCATTGTCAACCTAAAACTGCATTATTATATATTTTTTAGTTGGGTATTTCCCTCGTCTTTCTTCTCTCATTTAGCAGAAAAAAATCAAGTTTAATACTTCTCTAATATGTTAGATATAGATTTCCTGATTTATTTTTTGAGCTTGGGAACAGTAACTTCTGCCAAGGGATTCTTCTCGAAGCAGAATGGGCTTTTTATCTCTGCCACCACTGACAACCAGTTAGTTGCTTAGCAATGATTGGGATTGAATAAGAGGGGGCACTGTGGTGCATACTCTTGGAACTCACTGTGGTGGCCTCAGCCTCCTATTCACTGTAGATTTGTCTTCAACTCTTTCTGGAAAAGGGTTGGGTGCGGGATGGTTCAAGGAAGTCTTATTATGATAAGAATCGTCAATCCACTGGGTGGCTCCTGGATCTAGGAACATGTCAGCTCCCTGGTTCTTCTTGCCTTGGAACATTTTTAAAAAGGAATTTCATATGTTAAATTCTACTTTGTAATTTTCTGTAAATTATTTACTTTATCCTGCACTGGTAATTCATAAGCAAATAGTTTTCCTTGAAGGAGACAAATAAACACAAATTACATTTCAATAATATTTTCCATTGATTAATGTATAATTTGGAATGATCATTCATTCATGCATTTGTAATTCATTTGTTCATTCATTTATACATATTTTATTTATTTATTTCACAAATATTTGTCTTCTATATTCTAGGCACTATGCTAAAGGCTGGGGAAACAAAACAAAAGCAAAACAGAAAAATGGATATTGCCCCAAGCTTCATATGATTTATAGTACATTTGATGATTTGTCTTAATGAAAGCTATATATGAACTTAGGGATTTTAAAATTAGGGGCAGTGTAATGTTGTTTTCCTGTCCCTCTGGAATGGGGAAACTAACATTTAATGAAGGTCTCCTATTAATTCATACACGATCTCATTTCTCACTTTTCACTCACGTATGTCATGAATGCGTAGATAGACACATGTTTACCACTTGCAAACAACTATTTATAAACTTTACTTGGTAGAAGAAAATGTCAACCTATCTCCTAATCATACACTTTCTCCATACACTTATTCAACATCAGTTACTGGAAGATTATTCAGTGCCAGATGTGTTGTAGATATGGTGGGCAGAATGGCAGATGGACAATGTCCCCGCTCTCGTGGAGATTATATTTGTGAGTTTATAACAATTACAGATTAGAACTATGGATTTTACTACTTTAGCATTAATCGCTAGGGAAAAAGACATATCCTTTCTTCTGTGAACAAAGAATTCTTATATCTATATTCTATAAGTTATTGAGAGCTACTCCACAGAGCCAAGAGAATCAGTGTGGAGAGTAATTGGAGACAGCAAGCTCTGCCTACATACAAGTTTCCAAGGGAAGTACAGACTCAGGGTCTTACATCCAAGACAAAATCTTCCCCACTCCTCTACCTCATTTTATACTAAGCATAATATCAAAACAGAAAACAGAATTTACATAAATAAATAGATATTTGTCTACTCCCTTCTCCAAGTGTTGAAAAATATTTGGTATAATGTTTTGAGTGAAGAATAATAATCATTTTGACATTCTATGTATTTAGTGGACTATCAGATAATCTATATTCTCATTTGCTTCTATTGAGACTCTTATTTATCTATTATCAATCTGTCTATGTGTCTGTTATCTCTCTGTCTATCTATCTATCTATCTATCTATCTATCTAATCTATCTATCTATGTATCTATCTATCATCTATCTATCTAAATTTGGAAGGTGATTACCTAAGACTATTAAAAATCTTCTGGGATCCAGAGACACAATCAAGCATCAAATACTGTACATTGCTTAGCTACACAGGGTGACAAGAAGTTCCCACAAGGAGGCTGGCATAAGCCTTCCTTTCAAAATTCAACTAAAATGCTGATGGGCAATTTTCTTTATAGGCAAAGCATGATGGGGCTGCAGTTTTTATGCACTTCTGAAACCACAGGGGTTTCAATTGTCTCTCAGGCCAATTCTTCAGAAAACTTTGCTCCTATTTCATCCCCAGACTTGAGTTTGCCAACTCAATACAGCTAAATATAAATGTAAATGTAGATGGAACTTTTACTTCTTAACATAAAATGCTTTTTATTTGATTTTCTCTTGATTGCTGCCAACATGAGTTGATAGATACATTGCATTTTTGGTTTCTGGAATTTGTTGCAAATGTTGGAGCAAGGGGTTGATTGATTGGAATAAACATGTAGCAATGGCAACAGCTGTTGAAAAAATAGCTGAACAGGGAATGAAATAATTTAAAATAAACAGTAGTTACATTTATGACATATATACTGCCTGGATATTTTTAATTTTCCTTGCCCTCACTGAAAATGAAACACTTGTGCAGATAGCAGGAAAATAACTACATTTCAAATTCAAATAGTCATCCCTCAGAAATATGAACCTTCTCTTAGGCCTTTTTCAAAAGTTTATTTCAGTGTCTTTCTTTTTTTTCATTAGGCTTAATTTTCTAATAATTGTTTCTCTATTTATTTGGTTTTTTAAAATACAGCTAGTCTTTTGCAAATTTTTTTATTTATTTTCTGTGTGCCTCTCCTTAATATTAACTTTTAAAAAGTAGATAATATCAACAAAAAGTTACTTTGTTATTAATATCTACCCCTTTTTTCATCATATAATCATGTAATGGTGGATATCTGAAATGGCATTTTGGTTTTTCAAAAATTCTGAAACTTTTAAAGGTGGATTTTTTAGTGATCTCCCTATAATATGGAAATACTTTTCCCAAGGACAATTGGGTTTAAACAGTCTAATATGTCACAGAAATTTGCTTTTTGAGGTTGGCAAAAGAAGAATTTTCTTTAATATCTTTTTTTTGTTTTGTTTTTTAATGAGTGTTTTCTGGTCACGAAAGAAGAGATTGTAAGAACCAAGGTGGATTTTGGAGACCGCATTGTCCAAACTTCCATTATTTTGATCCTGGTCTTGTGGACTGGAGAGGTTGAGGGACTTTCTCCACCTCTCAGAACTCGTGAGGAAAAAAGCCAGGTCTAAAATTCAAAGTCTAAGCTTCAGTGACCAATGACTTTTTAATATTTTTTTAAAGTGGCTTCTCACTGTATGATAGCAACCCAAAAGATATGATTTCTGCTCCCTAAGATTTTACTCACACATTCATGGCCTTGAGCACTCAGAAAAAAATAAGAGCAGGTTTTAGAGTTTTAGATCTTAATTATCCCATTCATTTCTCCTCTTCCCAGGAGACAAGTTGGATTGTCATTTCTCTATTACTGACAAGGAAAGTGAGTTACAAACAAAAGAGTTAAGAAGTACAATACAACACTTAACTTCTGATTAAGGAAAAGCTTTGTCTGAAAAGTCCTTTGTAAATCTGTTGTTTGCATCTCAGAATT
The DNA here is from genome assembly GCF_028858775.2 of Pan troglodytes. Classification (NCBI taxonomy): domain Eukaryota; kingdom Metazoa; phylum Chordata; class Mammalia; order Primates; family Hominidae; genus Pan; species Pan troglodytes. The sequence goes on from NC_086015.1 coordinate 105,994,016, forward strand.
TATTTCTCCATAGAAAAGTGAAGTTATACATAACTGTTGAGTTCCTAGGGAAAAGCATTCAAAAATTTTTATTTTATATAGCTTATATCAGAATGTAGCTCTTAATGAAGACCAATGTGGAATACATACACGTCATCTTTTTTTTTTTTTTTTTTTTTGAGACAGAGTCTCACTCTGTCGCCCAGGCTGGAGTGCAGTGGCGCCAACACTCCTAAGGGACACTGGGTTCTGAGTTCCATCATGAGGTGAAACTGGGTGCACAGAATATTGTTTATAGGTCTGTAGGGGAGGAAAACAGTTTTTTCCTTAATGACCATGAGCTCTTAGGTGTAACAGACCCCTGTAGCAAAAGACAGATTAATAAAAAAAAATACAAAATAGTTTATTAATGTGGGCAGCACGTGTGACACAGAAGAAGCTTTGATGAAAAGTAACTCAAAATGGTGGCTTAGAACTCCACATATGTAGCTTCTTAAATAGACAGCAATAGATTTGAAAAGAAATGACAGGACAAAAGAAAACAGTTTTGAGCTTCCAAGGGTACAAAATGGTTAAACAGCAAATATAGTGGAAGAAACCAGTGGAGTAAGATTTGTTTGCAGATTCCTCTGGTACTGTCTCTGGGATAATAAGAGACAGTATTGTCTCTGGCAAAAAAGAATTTCTATCTGGTCTTTAGGCAGAAAGTGAGGAGAATGGGAGGTTAGGGGGAGATTTTCCTTTGCCATTTCCTAACTGCCTTCAGTTCAAAAATAATTTTTATGTCCAAGAGGCATATTTTGGGGTTGTTGGAGCTCAGAACCTTATACCCTAAATGTGGAACTTTGACATACGAAACTGAGAAACCTTTCAATTCTCTCCGACATTCTCCCGCTTCCTGTCTCTTGGTCCTCTCTTTTCCAAAGCACAGGATGAAGTTGTTCGGTGAAATTCCCTTATCGGCGGGAAGTCTGGACTCATCAAAAAATGAAACCATTACCTCTGGTCCCTTCCCTGAGTTTTCATAAACTGAACTCATATCGCAGGAAGAAGAAAGACTGAAGTTTGCCAACACACCTGGACAGACTTTTGTCATAATTCATTGCCTGCCCTGCAGGCCCAACAGGGTTTGTCCCAGGCCATCGTATGTTCTTCAAGCCCACTGAATTCCCCTAAAAATTATTTACCATCCCCCTAAGATGACCCACATTTTTCCATCTCCCTTTCCTCTAAGACTTAGGGCATATGTTATATAGACACTGGAATATAAGTCAATCACTTTGGGATTCTCCCCTGTGCATGTTGATAAATTCGTTTGCCATTTTTACTATGAATCTGCCTTTTGTCTGTTTATTTTTTTTTAGCAAACCTTCTGAGAGCAAAGGGGAAGTTTTCTCTTGGCCCCTACGGGGGTGACATACTCTGGTTTCCTTCAGGGATAAAATGCTATACAATGTAGTCTCTAATATATTCTTTGGGACATAATTGTGCATATTTATTCTTTACTCCCATCCTATTCCTTATTACATTTTTTTCCCCTAAGATTTTTCATGCACTGAGGCTTCGTCCTGCCTCCAACAGAGAGTCAAAGAGGGTGAGGTGAAGGGAAAGCATGGGATTTTAGATTGGGATCAGTGGAAAGAGGGATTATGTCACGTATATTTTAGAGGCTCAGGAAGGGATTTGCCTAAATTTGGAAAGGCTTGAAGCTTATACATTTTGGAGGGTTCTCTTTTTAAAAGAAATGTAAACAATTTTTTTAAACTTTTTAAAATAAATACAAAAAAGTTTGTATGCATAAAAAAGTAGATTAAAAAGTATATATTTATTTAAAATGAGAAAAAACAAATTATAGATTTTTAGAAGCTGTGAAATACCACAAACATCACAAATCCTGCCCCCCTAAAAAAGAACCCTCAAAAATCGAATTTTTATAAATGAGTATATTGGCATAACTCTAGACTGGTACTTCAATGTGCTGAGAAGTCTTATAAGCTGCCTCAGAATCAAGGTTCCTTCAATCTTTTTATCCACCCTCCACATTTCCCCTTGCCAAATGTGGGGGGGAGCTCTCTTTGGAATTTCCTTATCTGACTAAGAAAACTTCTTTCCAACAGAAATGCAATTGTCTTGAAGGTCCTCTCTAGCGATCTCACTGAATAACTAGGAAAAAAAGTCAACCACTGGAGAAAAGAAGAGCCTGGGAGTCATCAGTACACCCAGACAAACTTTTTCTCTATTCTCCTTCTGCAGCTCCAAGAGACTACCTGGGGCACTTTATCTGCATAAGACAACCTTTGCTCCTGTGCAGTTCTGTTCCTCACCTTTCCATAATGTCTGCTTTTGCCTTTGTGCATCTATCCCCTATGAAGAGACTACTTAACCATCAACCATCCGGCTCCTCTTTGAGTTCATTTTTGTGTGCCTCATGTGCACACATGCATATTAATACATTTTGTATACTTTCTCTCCTATTAATCTGCCTTTTGTCAGTTGATTTTCAGCTAATGTTTAAAAGACAAAGGGGAGGTTTTTCCCTTGGACCCTACAGCATTTTATATGACAATGGTTTTACAATATTGCTTTTAAAAAAATCAAGACTAAAAAGAAAATTTAATATTTCCTCTATCATTATTGATAAAAACTTGTTAAATTAATATTTGGGGCACACTAACATGCAATTTCACATACAGATGTGCTGTAGTTTATAATGCTGTTATGGGTTTGTGACTTCAAACACAAGGATTCTATACAATTCATTTTATGTGGCTCCCATTAAAATGTTTTGCCCATTTGTACTTGTATATAATGCATTATTAAATATATTCATAACATAATAGAACTTTCATTTTGACTAGAGGTTAATGAGAACTGAGTTTTTTGCTTATAATTTGACATTTCTGATGATTGAAAAAATTTTCCATGCACTAGCTGCTGACACAGTACCTTTCAAATACTTTTTCTCTCATACTCATCATTTATTTTTGGTACATAGCACAGGGGAAAACATTCATGTAGCAGTATGTGCTAGGGAATCAATACAAGAGGTAATAAGAGTGTTCCTGGAAGCCATTCCCACACTGGGGTAGCTAGCAACAACTTATCATGAAGGGAAATGACTATGAAACCACATAAATAAATTCCTCTGAATTTACACTAAATATAAACTCAACCAGATTTCTCTTTTGCTGGATCCCCAAATGGGTGTAGCTGCTGCAAACCATTTCAATGGGATATATGATAGGGGCAATTCAGAGTGGAAAGAATAAATGCTTTAACAGACTATGGTTTAAATACCTTAGTTTTGCAAAGTTTACAACAACATCTGATCATGTGATCACATTGTTGGCAGCCTGTGCAAGTGATAAATCTTGAGATTGAAGTTTTAGTAGCTTTATGGTAAATCTGCCTAAAAATGGCAAATTGACATTTTTAATGAATGAAATTTATATGTAGTTTATTGTAGATTTAACATAGACTAGATTTAAGGTAAGCTGATAAAATACATTGAGTGAAGTGTTAATATAAATTTCCAACTTTTGTCTAGAAATTAAGATACTCTTAACACAAGATGTTTATGAAAATTCAGGAAAAACTACATTTTTATTTTGACACTTTATGTATTTTTCTCCTTTCTCTCTCCATTTTTCTAAAATAAACCCTAAAAATATTTTACCCCAAAATATACTTCTTTGTCCTATGTTGATATGGCTAATCAGAGGGTCTGGAGACAGAAATAACCCTGAAAATTGCCTTTTGTGGAGTAGACTTGCATTTTTAGAAAAAAATATGCATCAATAAAATAAACAGCCTGGCTTTCTCAGAAGCTACCCTCCCTATCCTGATGTAAGAAAGATTAACTGAGAATCTGACACCTTTGCAAAATCTGGTGGAGAAACATTTACCATAGGCTACCAGCTATTCCTTTTGGGGGGTGATACCTGTGAGGTTTCATCTGCGTCACAAGACCACATTTGCCCCATGCTTTTCCTCTTCTCTCCCTTTTATATCCTGTCTTAGCACTGTAACCTGTCATGCCATGCTCCAAACCCCTATTCCTTCTATTCCCTCAAGATGGTATAAAAGCGTCAACTATCTGGCCATTTCTTTGAGTTTTTAATATTTACATGACTCCTGTGCCTGAATGCACATTAATAAAATTAGCGTAATTTTTTTTTGTCCTGCTAGTATCAGTTTTTTTTTTTGCCCTATCTAGTATCAGTTTATTTTATAGACTCAAATTACTAAATCTTAAGGGGAAGAATTTAAACTTCTCTACCCTTCCTTCTTTCCTTTGAAACCACCCTTGCAAAATTATAACGGAGAAAATTGTTACAGTGAAGGAGATCTGAACTAAGCAACTCCATTTTGCTTATAACCTCCTACCTGTCCTTGTCGATTCTTGGACATAGGCCAAACTGACTTTGGGAGGAACTTAGTTTATGATTTATATTTGAAACAAAGACAGTAACAGCCTTTTCCAAAAACAAAGACCCCTCCTTGCCTGGGGACTAGACTGCCTTTGTAGGACTAACAAATTAGCCACAAAGTTAGAAATTATGGTTTGGGAGTCAAGTGGGTGGAGGCTACAAGATTCTGACCCTCCCCAAATTGTTGCTGGGGATAACATCACCATTGTAAAACCTAAGATTAGTACTTGAGATATTTTGCAGACCTTGCATTTGATGGATCAATAGGCACCACCCAAATGGATAAACTGTCTCATCTGATCTTGTGGCCCCACCTAGGAACTAACTCAGTGCAAGAGAACAGCTTCAACTCTCTGATCTCCAACCCAACCAAGAAGCACTCCCAACTTACTGACCCCTACCCACTAAATTGTCCTGAAAAACTCAGATCCCTGAATTCTCAGGAAGATGGATTTGAGGAATAATAAAACTCTGGCCTCCTGCATACCTGGCTCTGCATGAATAACCCTTTCTTTATTGCAATTCCCCTGTCTTGATAAATCAGCTCTGTCTAGGCAGTGGGAAAGGTGAAACTGTTGGGCAGTTACACTTTCCTTTCTCTCTTTTTTTTTTCTTTTCTTCTTCTTCTTCTTTTATTTTTTTTTAATTTAAGGACTACAGAAATTTAGAATTAATCATGATCTTTAGTTTATTCTGCAACCTTATCTTTCTTATATGCATTCTCTTATTTTAATATTGTTATTTTATTGATTTTTAAATAATATACTAATATCATGAATGTTCAACTATCTAAAACAAAACCAATAACTCATATAAAACCTGTCCTCATCCACGATCCCAACCCCCAACTTCCTCACATAGATCACCACTACCCTAAATCCCTACATTTAATGTTCATCATCCACTTGAACATGTTTGTATTCATAAAGGATATACTGTTAGTTTTACTCATTGTTGAACTTCATAAGAAATGTCTCACTCTATTGTAGTTTTTTGGAACTTTATTCAACTTTTTACTAAAATTTTTCCGTATTATCCCATGTTACAGCATTTAATTTTGTTAAATTGCTGCAATATAATTATTAATCTTCCTGTTGATGGGAGTTTGTATTGTTTCCAGTTTTTAGTAATTATAATCAGTAATACAGTGAATATTTTTGTCATTATCTCATGATACTCATATGTAAGAATTATTCTTGGGTATTTTCTCAGAAGTGACATTATGGAGCCATGGTTTGTCACTATTTAACTTGTAAAGATAATCTCAACTTATTTTCCAAAGAACTATCACATATCAGCATTGTATAAAAAGATTATCTTAGTCTCTTTCTCCTTTAACACAAAATATTGTCAAACTTCTTAACTTTAGCCAATTGAACAGGGTTAAAATGGTATCTCATTGAAGTCTTAATGTACACTTTCTTAATTTCAAATGAGATTATTTCCTCATATATTTATTGGCCAAAAGGGTTTCATCTGTTTTGCCCAATGTTTTTATTGAGTTGTGTTCTTCTTATTTAAAGGGATTTGTAGTTCTTTTTATGTTCTTGAAGTTAATCCTTTGTCAATTGTATGTGTTATAAACATCTTTAAGTGTGTCTTGTTTTTTTTTTTCTTTTAAATTATGTCTTTTAGTTAAGAGAATTTATTTAAAACACATAAAATTTTCAACTTTTTTTTCTGGCTAGTAACTTTTGTTCCTTGTAAAGTTTTCTTATCATGGAAGGAAACAAATATGCCACCCCATCATGCTACTTTGATATATTGACTATTTTGAGCTGAAGGCATTTGGAAAACAGCAAATGCAGGGAGAGGATTTCTCTGAACTCCCCTTATCTACCCAAAGATTGGTCATTCCAAATGAACTTAATTGTCATAAATCCCCTCCGCAGGAGTTTCATCAACCAGGGAAGACTGACTGTTATCACAGGAGAAGAGACTCCAAGTTGACACAACACCCAGACAAACTATCTTCTCTCCCATCTATTCTTCTGTGAGCCCATCCATCTTCCCTGAAAATCACATACCCTCTCCAAAGCGGCCTATATCCCTGTTTCCTTCCCCTATTAAGATAATGATGGGGCTGAGGATAAACTGCCCCAAAATATGCCCACTTGGTATGTGAGAAAGCAGCAGAAGCAGAAAGGCCATTCTCACTTTCCCCTTGCCCTTCTCCCCTGAAGCAGGTCATACATAGATGCTCATTAGAGGAGTACCCTCCCTACATCCACAGAGAAGGAGCTGAAGACACAGACATCAAGAAGAAGCTAAACAAGTAGGCCTTACTCAGTTTTCCCTGGTTGATTGCCATTAGATCATACTCTTGTTCTCCAATCATATATCTCAACAACTGTCCATCTTCATCAAATCTAAGCCTAAAAGCATACGGGTTTACCTGTTTCTTCGGATCTTCATTTCAAAGGCTCCCAGGACACTTAAAAGTTATAATAAATTTGTATGCTTTTCCCTTGTTACTATGTCATTTGTTACAGGGGCCTCAGCTGTGAACCTAAGATGGAAAGAATAGACATTTCTTTCCCCTCAATGGCACTTAAGCCTGAATTCTAAGCCACCTCTTGCAGAGTTAATCTTTCCCTGAGTTTTCTCCCATGTATATATGATATATACATGTTAATAAACATTTGTTTGTTTTTCTCCTGTTAATCTGTCTCTTCTTATAGGGGGCCCCAGCTGAGCACTTAGAAGTGTTAAGAAAAACTTATTTTTCCCCTTATACCCTGAAGTAAAAAAAAAAATTATTTAAGCTCTTTTTGAAGTTTTGCTTTTTACATTTTAAAGCCTCAACATACCTGGTATTATTATTATTATTATTATGTTTTTGAGGCAGGATCTCACTCTGTCACCGAGGCTTGAGTGCAGTGGCATGATCATTGCTCACTGCATCCTCAACCTTCTAGCTCAAATGGTCCTCCCACCTCAGCCTCCTGAGTTACTGGGACTACAGGCATGAACCACCATGCCTGGCTAAGTTTTTTACTTTTTGTAGAGATAATGTCTCACTATGTTGCCCAGGCTAGTCTTGAACTCCTGGGCTCAAGAAATCCTCCAACCACTGCCTCCCAAAGTGCTGGGATTATAGGCTTCAACTATTGTGTCTGGTCCCGGGCATTAATTTTTATTACTGATGTGACACAGATTTTTATTTCACCATTATGAAATATAATGTATTTCAAAGTTCTACTTATCAAATTATTTCCTCCTTCTGCCTTTTGAGAAATAAAGTAAAATCCTAAGTACCCCCATGGACTAAATGAACCCCCTCTTGGCCACGGGGACCCCAGAGAAGTCTTAAAAACTGAGGTCCTCATCATGATGGAATGGGAGGTCAGTCATGCCATGTTATATACACCATTTCTTGTTAGCTGCCAGTCAATTTTCTTTCCTAAGGGTTGAACAGAAACCAGCCCTTTGGAGAGACTTGTTCCACCACTGAGTTCAATGGACCACCTGACACTGCCGGACTCCCCTCCTTTTTGCATTTCCAAGGTAACTGACCAGCATTCCTTTCCGATAAGAGACCACAGACCAGCAACTGGTTCTGGCTGGTTTATAGAGGCTGTGCACAGGATGCCTCTGTGTCCTCTGTTTCACCTTTTGACATATAGAGCCTAATTTTAATACATTTAAGTCTTAACTCTCCATTCCAAAGTAAACATAGGATGTATGCAACATGAATGTCTACTTACTGTGCATGCAGACATCCCCGTCATAGATATTTATAGCTCCTCCTATAATCTGTGAAATATATATATATATATATATATACTTAGCCAATCTATTTGCCATAAGTTTCTGTCTCATCCTTCCCTCCCTCAAAGTACCTGCTTCCAGTATCTGCTGGAGGCTACAGTTCCCAGGCCGTGGAATGGTCAGTCTGCAGGCTGCAATTGTTTATGAAAAGTAAAGCTGTCCTTTTCAAATTTATAAACACTGTAATTGTTTAGTTAATACCTTTCTAGTGACTTTTATGACTTCATATATGAAACTTCCATAAATGTGGGATTGGTTGTGTTTTGTTCAACTAAAGATTGATGGACTCCACCCCCAGAATTTCTGATTCAGTAGACTTGGAGTCAGTCTCAAGGATTTGCACTTCTTTCAAGTTCCGCGGTGAGGTTGACAGTGCTGTTCTGGATAGCCTACATTGAGAACAACTATCTTATGCTAACTGTGCTTGTATAGCTCTTTCCTTGACTTTGTCTTTATTCCTTTTCTTTCTGACCATTGCTTCAGTGTCTTTGTTTTTCACAATGCATTGGCAACGAGATGTGTTAAATTCTGCTCTTCTTTAAGAAGATGGAGAGGCAGCTGAAAATTATCTTCCCTAGGGAGATAATTTAAATAACACTTAAAATAACAAGCAATCTATTGGCCTTGCTGTGTAATAGGCGGAGTACTCCTTTCTGGCTGCAACAGATTGGGTTTTTACTCTTTAACCATTTCACAGACACTGTTGTATAAGGTGTAGTGCAGACATGAGTCCTATAGAGGAGGATAAAGAAAGGCAAGAAACAAATCACAGCTTGTATTCACGGAGGGGAAAATAAATACTTATTCTGAAATAACTATTCATAGGTTGCTATTCTTTTTTAAAGGAGTTACTTAATCTGTTTAAGAGTAATTTGAAGACTGAAGGTATATTCCCAGGATTTTGGTACTAGCAGCTTCCTGACCTTATTAGCTATGCCTATAATTTATTCACCTTGGTTTCAGCAGATGCTTGCTCTAACTGAACATGATGACTAACAAAATCTTCTTCAAACTCTGTCTGTTAGCTTTTCAATCATATTTACCATAGAATAAAGGAGAAAGAATTTTAATTCCACAGGTAAAATTTCAGATTCATGGGTACTAAGTTAGATCTACGCCTTGAACCTTTGTTTTGTTATGCATTGTAGACAACTTATTTTTCTTGTTATCGTTCTATTTCAATGGTATATACCAAAGACAATCATGTCAACAAAAACAGGTCCATTATTCATTTGTACAGCAAAAATGAATTTATTGTCACCTGTACCAGGTCCTCTGTTAGGCAACGGCAAGAAAATAATCAGCAAGATTGATATATTCTCCCCCAATCTCATAGTTTTGCAGAAAAGATAGATAAGTAAATGAGCACTACCAATTGAACATGGTCTGATAAGTAACATGATAAGCATGCTCTGGCTGGGGTTGATGGGTCATATGGGGTCTGGCAGTGAAAGGATCCCACAATGCTTTGGCATAATGAGGAATGGGCACTACACACAAATCAAGGGAACGAGAACCATCTCTACTCACCTCAGGTTTAAGAGTTGGTACTCCTCATGCTACCCTTCTTCTGCTCTAATCTGCCAAACTTTTATGATCAATAAATATTCATGAGTATGCATTTTGTTTGGAAACCAGTTTCAAAAGGGCAAGCCATAGAGACTCACTTCTCCCAGGAATGCTAACTAGCATTCCCTAAAGAAAGAAAGGGAAACAGGTTCTCAGTTTAGATACCAGGAACCACTAATGATTCCTGGTAATCACCAGTAAACAATAATAGAAATGGAAATTCGGAAAGACTTAATGACCTTCTAAAGTGGAGCATTTGACAAAGCTTGTCCGAGAGCAAGTACGTGTGAGGGCTGCTGGGCTCCCTTATCCTTTTCTTTTCTTTTTTCTTTCTTTTATTTTCTTTTTCTTCTTTTTTCTTTTTTTTCAATAATCCATTTTGTCTACAGCCTGAAATTCACAGCAGTGATCAACTGTTGTAAACCAGAATAATAGCATCTTTGGCAGTAAGACTTGCAAAAATAATAGGGGGAATAGCAGGAGGCCTGCGAGAGCACCCTAGGGGGCCGAAATGCAAAGCTTTCTGCAGTTGTAAGGTAATGGGATGAAATTCCTCTTGGCCACCTGTGGTGCAAAATGAAGCCCCCTAAGGGATAAAATCCCACAACAACCTGGCCTGCCTTTACCAGCCTTTACATTCTTCCTCCCCACTTGGCTTTTAGGCTTTATTTATCATTTTTCCCCTAATAAAATTCAAGTAACTTAAACAGCCCTCCAATAATTATTGCGCTTCTATTTTTAAATGAACATCTGCAATCACAGGAAGTATTCATAAAACATCAGTCTTTTTTTGATGTAACATCTTCTACTCTGGTACTGTCACCTTCCTTCAAGTCCCTTGCCAAAGGGGTGCCTGAATGACTGACACTGATAAAGCGAAAGAATGTTTTAAAAAGGGAGGAAAGAAGAAGATATGTAAATCTCTCCTCTAACATCACTACACTGTACTATGCTTGCAGACTTCAAAAATCAGAGGGTTGAAGGTACATGCTATGTGAGAAGAAAGAAAGGTGAATTACCTTGTCTGAGAATTGAAGGGATCTGATCATGAACTGAAATTTTCTGAGTTAATCAGAAGCCAATTTTAATTCAAGGTAGGGATGATGGTGAGGGAGTGGTTAGAGCTATATTTTTGTATTTGTATATTTTCAGTGCTCTAAAAATGTTTAATGTTGCTATTTATAAATTATTCTGAATTAGAATAGAATTTCAGAGATAAATACGAACTATTGTATGGTCCTCAAGGTATCATTTTTAACAAATCACTAGAAAGTTCTAGAAATACCTCTCATATGTGCACACATCTTTTACTTATTGACATTATGATTATTTTTTGAGATGGAGTCTTGCTTTGTTGCCAGGCTGGAGTGCAATGATGCAATCTCGGCTCACTGCAACCTCCGCCTCCTGGGTTCACACCATTCTCCTGCCTCAGCCTCCCGAGTAGCTGGAACTACAGGCATGCACCACCATGCCCAGCCAATTTTTTTGTATTTTTAGTGGAGATGTGGTTTCACTGTGTTAACCAGGATGGTCTCGATCTCCTGACCTCATGATCCACCCACCTCGGCCTCCCAAAGTGCTGGGATTACAGGCGTGAGCCTGCATCTTTAGATATTAAAAGTTGAATATGCCTTTACATTTGTGCCTGATCTTCGCACAATGTGAACTTGTGGAAAAAATCCAAGAAAAGATAATTCTTTAGTTTCCCAAAGGTTATTTCATTTTATATTATGTAACTACCCCCACTTATCTGTCTTTATACCATCTAAAAATCAAATATATAAATGTATTTCATAAATGTTCTGGGCTAGGTTTAGTTGCACATACATTTATAAATTTATACTGGAGGAGTTCCTTTGTACTGAAGCTGAAGAAATTGAACAAGGGAATTGATATGAACTTTCAAGAGTAGAGTAAATTAATGCTTTGGTTCTCTGACCCTAAGGAGCTACATTTGAAATTGGCTAGTGGTCAGAAGTGCAGGAACTTTTACCAGGGTTAGTTTGGGATATACTAGTTGGTTTAAGCACTAGGCAATTAACATGCTTTTCTCAACAGAGTTCCAGAATATCAATGGAAAAGCAAAGGTGTATAGGGTGAAGGGAAAACTTTTCCTTTGCACTCTGATGGTTATTTGTGGAAATCATTTTCTGAACCCCAATAGGTGCTAAAGTAGGTCCTGGTGAACAAGCTCTATCAGTAAAGAGAGAGAAACACATAGGGTGGATTTTTATACTATGCATGTATTTTGTATTTATAGAACATTTTTCCTTTCAACATCTCAAAATAATTCCAAGCATAGTAATCAGTTGGAAGGAGGCTACTGCTGTGCTAAAGACATTAGGATACTAACTCACTAGATTTATTACTAACTCAAGGTCACTCACTGTATTGATGTGAAGGTCCAGGGCGTGGAAGTCTCTCTCCGTATATGTACAATTAGCTATCTCTCTCTCTCTCTCTATATCTATACAGACCTATAGGTAGACAGCTATCTAACTAGCTAGATGATAGAGAATATATATATATATATATATACAGACTCTACAGACCAAATTGACTAAAATACTGCCATTCCATTCTCCCTGCACCCAGAACCTAGAATTTTCTCAATGAGAGAACCAAGAAGACACTGGAGTAAGAACTCAGAATCTCTTCTGGATATGCAAAGAGATGCTGAGAGCTATAGGTGAAAGGCAATGTCTGGGGTTCTTTTTTTTTTTTTTAATCATTTTTAAACCATGTAATCTATCCATGTATTCTGTTGGGATCAAAGTATTTAATATGGAGAACACAATGTTCTCTGATGATACTCTTTGATTTTAACTTGATTATCAAAAGTCTTGGAGCTGGAGGACTCTTTCTACCTATCTAGGTCTGCTAAAGAGGTTAGCTCAATATTTAGTTTATAAAGATTGAAGTTTTATTCCTGTGCACAGTGCTAAGCACATAATAGTGATGCAATGTAAATTTGACAAAATTAAATAAATTATTTATGCAAATGTATCTTTATAGTATCTCATATCTACCAACCTCCACTATGTAACAATGCTTTATAACACATAAATATAAGGCAACAACAACAATAACCTACCAAACACCTTTGATTCTATTTTATTGCTTCTTCCTTGGTTCTTGAACTTATGGAATAATTCTGAGCTGCATCAGTCTAAGTGTTCTTCTTCTGATGAATGTATGCTTTTGAAGGGGTGTTGATCTACTAAGACAAGAAAGCTGGAAGCAATATGTCTTGCTTTCATGATGTCTAGAATAACTTGCAAATCATAATGACGTAGGCTGTCTTCTTATTTTTTTAGCTCTGAAACTTGCAAAGGTGCCCAGAGGCTAATAAATGATGGGCAAATCTCATAAATATAATAAATACATAATAACTAACTAAATAAATAATAGATATATAGCTTTACTATTGACTTTCATGAGAGATGTGTGTATAGGAAGTAGAGATACAGGTTGACAGTTTTTAAAGTGCTTTATAAAAGGGTCTATTTAAATATAATATATTGCTATTATTCTAAAGGCAAATACATCCCTATAAGTAAAGGGCCTGTCAGCATTTCTATTGGAAGTTTACATTCTAAGAGTGTGTAACTCATTCCTAAATTGTGCTGTCAGCTGAAATATGCCATATAAACTTCCAGTGTCATTGCCATTTTTTTAAACATTTGGAATCGCAAAACCCCACATTTTTTTCACATGTGGACATTAATCTAAAGTAGAAGTCAGTAATTGCCGATGCTATCAAATTTTATTCCATCTCAATAAGACAATCTTTTTTAAGAAACCAAGGCTGCCAACACTAAGGAGCATACATAATTAGATTTTTGTGATTCTGCTTTATATCAGTGTTTTGGTGAAATACAATGTGTAGGTGGATGCTGTAATACTGGCTTCCAAGTCATTTGGAGGAAAATAATTATGCCTGGGGCACTGGAAAAATTTCAATTTTGAACTAGATATGTGAAAGTATTAACAATCACGCCTACTGAGATGAACTGTCTACCGGTGACATTTAAAACTAGCCTATTCATTTCTATTCTTTATGGGCTAGATGTCTATTTCAGGAATTTATGGCAAACATCTGATCCAAAAGTAGTTATGTTCTTGACAACAAAAAGTGATAAAGAAGCTGTAGAGAGCAATGAAAATTGATGGGGATAGACAGTGATAAACAGCAAAAGAGACCCATTAAAGGCCAAACGACTGGTGAAGCTGAAGAGAAGGGTCTGAGAGCTAAATTGGAGGGCAGGTTGGTCATTTCACAGGTGCAATCAGCCAGCTCTTACCATTTCTGGTTTGTTTTGGATCGAAATCTAAAGGTAACGTATTAGAGTTTGGGTCTGATGTGATTCTGTGGTTCTGAGAGGAAAAGAAAGATCATGACCTGTGTTTTCAGGGAACTTAATATAATAAAATCAGCAACTTTCAAGTTAAGGTCACAGAGCATTTCTTACCAGGATTGAGCAAAATGAAACTGAATGAGAGTGTCACAGGTAAGCTTCCTAGTGGAGTATGGGATTTTTAATGACTTCTGACTTTTAAAAGAATTTTGTAATTTTCTATTCAGATATTAGGGTCTCATATTTAGTCAGCGTTTTTTTTTTAAGACTGAAAATACAACACGTTGGTGTTTTAGAAGTGAATTTAAGAATGTGTTTCCCTTTCAGCAAACAAAAATATGACATAATCATATTGGTTTGCTAGTCTTGAGTTCAGCTAAATCTGAGTTCTTGTCCCATGACCAGGAAAATTTAGGCACATAGTCACATTGAAGGGTGAGGAGGACAGAATTTATTAGACGAAAGGAAAGCTCTCAGCAAAGAGAGGGATTCTCCAAGCAGGCTTCCCCATCACAGATAAATACTAGGCCACGACACATGAGCTAAAGATGCCAGGCTCCTCCCCTGCAAAAGGCATGAATTCCTGGTGGCTTCACACCATTTCGCCAGTGGATGTGGGCCTCCAGTTCATTGAGGGCATGTCCAGGCAAGACCCTGTGCAGGCTCCCAAATCTGCACAAAAATATCTGGTGTAAACACTTGTTGGGGGGGCTGGAGATTCTCCAGGAACCCTTCCTTATCTTCCTAGGCATTTGTTTGCCTCCTGCCTCTATCAGTCTCATCACCAAAATGCAAATAAAAACTGAGTGGAGAAACTTTTTGTTCTCTTCTCAAAAGTAGGTAGAGGGAGTGCCTACTATCATACTGGGCATTTTGTGTATTAGTTCACTTAATTATTCATATAGCATCTATCTGAAGAAGGAGTTATTTCCCCTTTTTTATAGATTAGAAAGGTTAAAGGCAAAAAGGTCAAAATTGCCTGCCAGGTTCACATGAGTAGTAAATTATCAGAAGTGGGCGTCAAGAGGAAAATTCCATCTTTGCCCTCTGAAGATTTGCTAAAGAATCAAATCACAAAAGGCAAATTCATTAAAAAAATTCATACATGTTTATTAATGTGTACATAGAAAGAATCATAGAGTGATTTCCTATCCCCTCAGTGGAGTTCAGAACCTTATGTACAATTTTAAGTTTACAGAAAGAATAAAGGCTTGGATCCTGGCAAAACAGGTTATGGTGACAGAATGGGCTACTGGAGGGAGGAGAAGAAGAATTCTGTTGAGAATTCTGTTAAATGATTTCTAGGGAGAATAAATGGAACTGGGAACAGAGATTAACTTGTAAATAGTTCCCTTTGGAATTTGAATGACCCTGAAAGACAGACATTATTTTATAAAAGGGTCTGTTCAGATTACATTTTTGTCTTTGGTGGGTCCAGACTTTAGGCAGATAAAGGGCTTAAGAGAATGACTTTATCCTTTAGTTTAGGGAAGACAGAGGATTGAGTGATGGTGGGAGAGAGGGAGGTTAGTGAGACCTTAGAGGCTTCTTCAGTTCTGCATGTCAAAGTTTCACATTTTGGGTTACCCATTTGTGATCCCTAACATTCCTCTGTCTGAACTTTTCTAGAAGTTTCACACACTAAAAGCTGAGTTGGTAGCTGTGAAAAGAAAAGTTGAGTTAACAGTTGAGTGCAATGTATCCCCTTAAAGCATCTTTCATTTCTAGGAATAGGCCGGTCCCATTAAAGAGACATGTTTCATTTCAGGAGATGTTGTGGTATTCTGAATCTTATGAAGTGGGAGAGTACTTTTGGTTAAAAAAATCAAAAGTTGGAAATATTGTGACAAATTAGTCACAATATTAGAAATTATAGTTTAGGAGTCATGCAGCTGGAGGCTACAAGATTCTGATTCTCCCCAAATTGTTCCTGGGGATAACATCATTATTGTAAAACCTAAGATCAGTGCTTGAGATATTTTGCAGATCCTACACTTGATGGATCAACTGGCACCATTCAGATGCATAAACTGGTTCATCTGATCTTGTGGGCCCCACCTAGGAACTAACAGCACAAGAGAACAGCTTCAACTCTCTGATCTCCAACCTAACCAAGCAGCACTCCCAACTTACTGGTCCCTACTTACCAAAATATCCTTAAAAACTCAGATCCCTGAATTCTCGGGGATATTGATTTGAGTAATAATAAAGCTCTGGTCTCCTGCACACCTGGCTCTGTGTGAATAACTCTTTCTCTATTGCAACTCCCTTATCTTGATAAATCGGCTCTGTCTAGGCTGTGGGCAAGGTGACCCTGTTGGGCAGTTACAATTTCCTGGCTGGGAGTCAAACCCTGGCTGCAACAGTGAAAGCACAGTTTTAACTATCAGACTATAAGTTGCAGAACTGTAGTCCTCAGACTACAGCCTTTATTGTTAATCCTGCAGAGAATCTAAAGAAAGGCAGTCTGAGTATAGAAAAGATTTTAAATTTGTTTTAGGTTAAATTTTTGCCTTTTAATTTAGTCAAGAGAACTTTAAAGGCTAGTCATGACACTATTATGTGTCTTTGTTTTTAAATTTTGATTTTTTCCATAAATTCAAATAAGGCAATTGTTTAGAATAAGGTACTCTAAAATTACAATTAAAAAAATTTAGAGGTCTTTTTAATTTAAAGGATCTATCTTCGCCCGTTGATTAGAATTTTCCATTACAATATTGTAATTTTCAATTATGATAGTGACTCAATCCAATAGCCTCTTCATACAAAGCCCAGGTACTCACACAAAATTCACCTCCAGGAATAAGCTAAGATAGCAAAAGAATCTTGTTGTTACAGATGGTTAAAGGTGGTGTTTGCCTTTGGTTACTCATGAATTTGTAGGGACCCTCAGACCCATTAATTTGTGACACTTATTAATTAATAGGCCCTTCTGGGATGGGACTTTCCCAGCACCAACCAAGCAACAGGGGTTGAAATGACAGAAGCCCCTTATGGATGGGACTTATTAAGAGAAACTTTCCTGAGAGCTTGACACAATCACAACAAAAATTATTGGGTTACCAGCCATTTTCAAACTGGCCACCTGAATGACCCCAAAATCACTCCCTTTGGATTGAGGAGTCTCAAGAGTGAATGCTCTCACTTGGTGACAATTCTCAAAGACATAAAACAAGATGAGAGAGAACTTTATCTGGTACCCTTCTTCATGATAGAACCACAAAGAAAGACAATGATGAAGGAAAAGACCATTTATAGGAGTAAAGGGATCAACAATATGAATATGCATACCAAATAGTACTAAAAAGTGCACCAGAGTTGCTACCCCCAAGACTAGTAACACAAATTCTTTTCTCTCATTAATCAAAATTTTGGAGGGGAAAAAGAAGTCAACAGTGATTTTTGCCATCTGCTTGACTGGATTCCATCTAGAAAGAGAGGCTAGGAACCTGTCTGATAAGAGTTTCTTAACCTTCTGCCAGCTTGTCAGGTCCTGGGTTCCCTTAACTTTGGCTTCCAAAAGAGTAGAGCCTTGGTATTCCGCTCTTAGGGTCAAAACTGTAGGGGCCAAGGGAAAAACTTCCCCTCCTCTCTCTGAAGGTTCACTGAAAAATCGACTCACAAAAGGCAGATTAATTGAAGAAAAAGCAAACAAATGTATTAACATAAGTGCATGAGGACAACCACAGAGCAATTACCCACCACTTCCAGTGGAGCTCAGAACCTTATATAACCTCATGAGCTTACAGGAAGAATAGGGGCTTGGATCCTGGCAAACAAGTTATGGTGGCAGAACAGGCTATGGTAAGAAGAGAAGAGGAATCTTGTTGAGGGGCAATAAATAATGGCTAAGGAGAACGAATGGAACTGGGAACAAAGATTAACTTATAAACAGTTATCTTTGGAATTTGAATGAGCCTGAGAGACAGGCATTATGTTATAAGAGTCTTTTCAGGTGTGGTTACATTCTTCTCTTTGGGGGGTCCATACTTTAGGCAGATAAAGGAACTTCAGAGAACAACTTCATCCTGTGGTTTGGGGGAGACAGACAATTAAGAGATGGTGGGAGATGGGGTGGGTGGTCAGATAGACTTTGAAGCTTCTTCAGTTCAGCGTGTCAAAGTACCATCACTTGGGGTATCAGTTTCTAAGCCCCACCACAGAGATAAGTCTTTCTGGCATCAAGTCCATTCTCTTTCTGTGAAAACATATCATCTTCCATAGAAAGTGTCAATCTGATATGTTATTTTTGGGATTAGTAATTTTCTCAAAAAATTAAAATACTCTGATGATTCATATTTCAGCTGTTATCCATTAGTGTATACTAATCAATGCATAACACTTAAGGTTTTACAAAGTGGCTTTGTAAATTCCAAAGTTGAGACTCATGACACTCTTGTTGATTGACAAATAAGATTGTTAAATGCATCAGGGCAAAAACGTTGTCTTCTACTTTTTTCTAGTAACACTTCTATCCTCAACTCTCAGCACACTGCTGGGCTTGAAGTAGGTTCTCAAAGAAAGTTTCTGATATATCTAAATGTCATCTAATAGCATTTGAACATCCATAAAGATAAGGACGTTTATGTAGCTTCTTTTATATCTACAATGAAATATGAGCTCTCTTTATTTTATTTTACTGTAGGATGCTGGGGATGCCTGTGTTTTTCTTTGGGACTGTAATCACCCAATGGGTTCGTCCTGCTTGCTGCACAGACAAAACCAATTCACTGAGACCTTGGTATTGCAGTATAGAAAGAGTTAACTAATGTGAGGTCGTCCATGTGGGAGAAAAGAGTTATCACTCAAATCAATCTCTGCAAAGGCTTAGAGTTTAGGGCTTTTCAAGGATAATTTGGTGGTGAGGGGACTAGGGAATGGGTGCTATTGATTGTTTGGGGATGCAATCATAAGGGTGTGTAAAATGGTCCTTGTGGGCAAGGCATGGTGGCTTATGCTTGTAATCCTAGCACTTTGGGAGGCCGAGGTGGGTGGACTACCTGAGGTTAAGAGTTTGAGACCAGCCTGGCCAATATGGCAAAACCCTGTCTCTACAAAAAATCCAAAAATTAGCCGGGCATGGTGGCATGTGCCTGTAGTCCCAGCTACTACTCAGGAGGCTGAGGCAGGAAAATCACTTGAACCTGGGAGGCCCAGGTTGCAGCGAGCTGAGATCATGCCACTGCATCCCAGCTTGGGCAACAAAGCAAGACTCCATCTCAAAAAAAAAAAAAAAAAAAAAAGGCACAGTGGCTCACACCTGTAATCTCAGCACTTTGGGAGGCCAAGGCAGGTGGATCACGAGGTCAGGAGTTCCAGACCAGCCTGGCCAATAGGATGAAACCCCATCTCTCCTAAAAACACAAAAATTAGCCAGACCTGGTAGTGCATGCCTGTAGTCCCAGCTACTTGGGAGGCTGAGGCAGGAGAATCGCTTGAACCTGGAAAGCAGAGGTTACAGTGTGCCGAGATTGTGCTACTGCACTCCAGCCTGGGCAACAGAGTGAGACTCCTTCTAAAAAAACAATAAATAAATTAAAAAATACAAGGTCTTTATTCACCGCTAGGCTGGGAGCCAGAGAATGGTTAAGTCATGAATCACAAGTCTGGATGGGGTCAGTCGGAAAAACATTTTAAAAGACTAATCCCAGGTTCTACAATAGTGATGGTATCTATAGAAACAACTACAGAAGTCCTCAGCCACATGACTCCTAAGCAATAAGAATTTATAAAAACTACACCTACATTTCAGTAGATTTCAGGCCCCTTCTATAATCCTACTCTTGCAGCCTTTCATTAATTTTACAAAGGCAGTTTTTGGTCCCTGAGTAAGCAGGGGGTTAATTTTAGTGGGGGACTATTATCATCCTTGCTTTCAAGTTAAACTATAATCTAAATTCCTCCCGTGGTTAACCTGGCCTATGCCCAGGAATGAGTGAGGACAGTCAGCCTGTGAGGCTAGAAGCAAGATGAGTCAGCCATGTTAAATTTCTCTCATTGTCATGATCTTTACAAAGGCGGTTTCAGGACTTGTGTTTGAGTTAACTTGCCTCTCCCAGGAAAATGCTTGGATTATCTGTTGGCTTCTCTTACACACAAACTTCTGGATGAGCTCAAAGGAGGAGCTACAGGTAGAAAACTCCTTCGCCCAGCCAAAGGGTTAAGAGCAGAGAAGAGAATATCAACAGAAAGAGCACCTTTTGCCTCAGGATCAAAGTGGCTTTATGGCAGAGGCAGAGCGACAGGCAGTTCTAGGATATGAAGCACCTGCATGGACCCTCTACAGACCCTCTGTTCAGTGAGGAGTCATAGAAATAGGAATGGACCTCAGGATTGTACGAGAAGAAGACGGGAGCCAAACATAGCAATTTAGGTATGGAATCAGGGATCAAATGGTTTATAGTTTTTCCAACTAGTCCCTGACTCCCCACTAACCGCTTTTCTGAACAAGCCTTCCCTGGCATTTCACCTCTTAAAGGTATCTACAGAAGTCACTTATTTCCTTTTCAGACCCAGTCAGAGGAGTTGGGAATTTGTCGTTGATTCCATTGCTCTGTGTTAATTATGAAGACGTACTAGAGATACAAATGTTTACCCAACCAATGGAAAAATATCTCTCAGATTCAATGTGTGCTAAAAAAAAAAAAATAGTTTTCCTAACTACTAATTTTATATTACTAAAGAAAGATAATTATATCAATATTCAGTAGTTAAAGTCTCATTTTACAGACTTGTGTCAGCTTTTCTTTTCCTCTAACATCAAGTGGTACAACAATTTGAAGAAATATTCCGTACAATTTAAAAATTCAATCCAAAAATGGGATAGCTTGAATTGGCACAATATCTCTTTTAGCCATCTATTCTAAAGTCATTTTTAGAAAGTTCTCAGTGTTTTCCATTTTATGTATTTTCATTCGTGATTGCTCTTGAGTATGGAAAAATAAAATCCCTCCTGTGTGGAAGCCTGATTGCCCATATGTGACTGTCTAAGAGTCAGTCTTAGACATGACTAAATGTGACTATCTAAGAGTGACCAGAACTAGTTTTGGTAAAAGGGACACTCACATCATTGTGGTTCAGACCTGAGACTTTGACTCCAGGCTGGAAATGTAAATGGAACAGTGTCTTGGAGAAAAATGGGCAAAATGTGGAATGAGTGGTTCTTTGCTTCCCTATTTTATTTTTTCGTGTCATCACACTGACAGAAGCAACTAAGGAAAGTAAAAGCAATGGTATGAAGTTTTATTTTATAATATGTTAAAGAAGATGAGTGCCTTTGGACTGAAAATGAATATAATATATACAAAGTTTGCCTGGAAGCAATTTTTTTTCCGCATAGACAGTTATAATAAGTTTGTTCTGGAGGCTTATGGGTTTTATAATGGAAATGCTGAACCAAACTTAACAGAGGCATCATGTGAGAGCGTGGATATAATAACAGCTCTGAAACCTCCAGAACAAGAGGACGATGAGATCCTCTGTGAGTAGGAGGAAAAGACTGAGATGTACATAAAAAACGCATGCCAAAAAAAGAACAAATATGTGTTTTCAGTATTGCAGCCCAACATTTTGAATTATTTGGGGAATGATTTGGGTGGCTGTCTTCACAATGGAGTTAATTGGTTTCTTATTTTAGCCACTGCATTGGTTCAACTTCACCCTGTTCCATTCTAAAAATGCATCAGCATATCAGTCAGCTGCAGGGCACTTGACTCAGTGTGCGTGCCTGCTATGAGATTAGGGTAAGTGTATTGGAACTTTAGAACTCAGATTTTGAAAGTTCATGATGATAGGTGATCTCAACAAGCAAAGCAAACCAGAGCAAGTTCCAATGGGGGTGAATCTCTACCACCCCTCACAACATTATTTGTATTTTAAATCAATCTATTTGGCCTTGGGTCTCTTTGAGTATGTTACACTTTGAGTGTTTATCCACAACTATCTTATAAAGTTTTATTGTTGAAATTCCTATGTATTAGACCATCAAATAAAATGGTGATACTTTAGTTGTGAAGACAATTAAAAACAGAATATAATAAAACCAAAGAGTATCAGAACCATCTTTCTTCCTATTAACTTGCACAACTGCACGTGTGTCAGCAATCACAGATTAAGGAAGCAATTAGTCTGAACAGGAAAAACGTGAAGCTGATACTTAATATACTAACAGACTGTGAGCTTGAGAGCCTCTATTTTTGGTATGGTTGCAAGCAGCATTGCAAAGATCAGTTCTATCATATCTCATCATGCTAATTGAATTTAAAAAGCCAATACTGGTAAATTGCACCCCTATGTCACAAATTTGCATTCTAGAGATTTATGGACCCTAGAGTTAACTGACATAATGATTTATATCACCCGTGATTAAAAATTGAATGGCTTTGTCTTGATGTTGTTTCCAAGGAATTAGACTCCTAAAACAAGAAATTGTCAAGGAGTAGCATTTAGTGCTTTTCTTCACAGACCACTTCTATAGTGCTTAGGGACATGTTTATGAACAAGCGATGGCAAGGGGAAAGGTAAAAGTGGAATGTCAATTGTATGTACTGAAATAAAGTTCATAGAGCTGTTGAATGTAAGCAAATAGAGGAGGAAAATTAAGGCAATTTTCTTTCCAAGAGCAACTGTTTTTTCCTCTGCTTCAATCTTCCATTCTCTTTTGGTCCACTGACTCCTCACTTCCCACCCCCATCACACACATGTGCACACACATATAGACCCACACACACATATACACTTGTATTTAATGAAAATCTTTAGAAGTGGATAGAAATTATGTTCTTCAGATACTTTCTCAGTTCCCATGCTCAGTAGCAATCAGTGCTTCCAAAATAACTTAAATTTCTAAAGTAGACTCTGAGCAGATAAAAAAACATCAGAATAAACAGGTATTTGTGAAATTACTGATAAAATGCAAGGATTTAAATCTTCTTTATAAGTTATAATAAACAAATGCAATAGTACTTCTAAAAAATTCTGTTTACTTACTGGTCATTTCACCCAAGGTAGGAACCATTGACTTACTTTTATAAAATAATCACTTTTTCATTCACCTGGAGTGGTAAAAAATGGTTTTTAATTAATCAGCACAATTGTCAATCTTTCAGAAAGAAAATAAACCTGGATTTTATTTCACATTAAAAACTAAACTATAGGCCGGGCACAGTGGCTCACGCCTGTAATCCCAGCACTTTGGGAGGCCGAGGCCGGCGGATCACCTGAGGTTAGGAGTTCAAGACCAGCCTGACCAACATGGAGAAACCCTGTCTCTACTAAAAAAAAAAAAAAAAAAATTAGCCAGGTGTGGTGGCACATGCCTGTAATCCCAGCTACTCGGGAGGCTGAGGCAGGATAATTGCTTAAACCTGGGAGGCGGAGGTTGCAGTGAGCCGAGATCGTGCCATTGCACTCTAGCCTGGGTAACAAGAGTGAAACTCTGTCCCAAAGAAAAAAAAAAAAATCAACCCCCCCACCAACAAAAAAACTAAACTATAGATGCACTAAATATTTGAATTTAAAAAACTATATAAATTATACATACTACAAATACACATGTATAAAAATCTATGTATAATCCAGCAGTTTGGATGGATTGTGTAATAAAGACAAAATTCCCTGCTATAAAAACAAAAATCCCAACTAAAACAAATAAAAAAACTACATTTGACTATATAAATGTTTACAAAAAATATTTCTATGGTAAAATATAATACACACAAAGTTGATAGCAAATGATTGAGAGAAATATTCACAATGCTTATGAGAGATCAACAATTATAGAATAAAATGAGCTACTAGTTATGAATTGATATGAAAATGACAAAAAGAAACAATAGAAAAATGAACAAAGTGCATGAATAGGTAGTTCACAAAAGAATAAATTCAGCGAGCCAATAAGCATACTGACAGCAGCTCAGTCTCACTGGTAATCGGGAAATGCTTGCTTTAAAAAATGACACACACCTTACACTTAGAAATAAAAATTATAAGAAGGAATAACACTTCTTGTAGGGGTCATAGAATAAAAGATAGGCTCACATTTTGTTCATAGAAATGATATTTTTTAAAGCTTTCTTAGAAAGAAATCTGGCAACAGCTATTAAAATTTAAAATATACACACTCTTCAACTCAGCATAGCCTCAGCTGGGAATCTATTCTATGGAAAAAGAAAACACTAGCTCATATGAAAACTGAAAACAAAGTGGATGTCCAGCAAAAGGAGAATGTTTGAATAAATTAGTGTTAATCCATAACATGCAATAATTTAGCTAGGGAAAATGTAAAATTTTCTCTGGGGCAGTTGACTTAGGAGACATTTTCAAGATGTAGTATTAAATGATATAAACAGAAGACTGATAAGCACATAGACCCCAATCATTGTTAGTAAAACAAACAATAACAACCTCTTCTGCATGATTTGAGAATAAAAAGGAAGAAAAAAATAGAAAAAAGGGAAAATTTAAAAAATAAAAATAAGAAACTTTTTATTGTTATGTATTCATAATTATAAGTTATGAAAGGACACCCACCAGATTGTCAATACTGGTTGTACAGGTAAAGGGAGAAGAGAAGACAAGCAAAAGTGTACAAGAAAATGGAAAGAAGTCAATAATAAAAACAGTGTTTGCTATCATCTCGATTATGCAAATATTTACCAACATTTTGCTTGTGGAAATTTCAAAGCGGTGACATTTCAGGGGATTTATTTTTAGTTTTATTTTTTGAGACAGAGTCTCCCTCTGTCACCCAGGCTGGAGCAGTGGCATGATCTCGGCTCACGGCAAGCTCTGCCACTTGGGCTCAAGAGATTCTCATGCCTCAGCCTCCCAAATAGCTGGAATTACAGGTGCCTGTCAAACACCCAGCTAATTCTTGTATTTTTAGTAGAGAAGAGGTTTCACCATTTTGCCCAGCTGGCCTCAAACTCCTGGCCTCCAGTGATTTGCCTGCCTCAGCCTCCCAAAGTGCTGGTATTGCTGGCATGAGACACCATGCCTGGCCAATTTTCAGGAGATTTATATCCTATAGCTATAGCTGAGAACCTAACTTTGGGAATAAGATGGGTCAAGTAACTATAAATAGTTCCGAGCTACCTGAAAGAAGATTTGAATACTGTGGGAATTTTGTTTTTCCCTACAAATAAGATTACTGAGGCATTCCTTCTCTTTCCCATTTAGAGAACAGGTTTTCCCCAACTCTTCAATTAAGTGTCTATGCTTCAGTCCTCCACAGTATAAGGGAATTGGGAACTCATAAAAAATCTTAAATGAGAATCCTGCTAGGGCAGTCTCTGCAGGAAAGGCTGTGCTGCGTTGGAAACAGCTCCTGGAGTTTGGTGGAGAAAGGATGCCTGCATGTTTCTGGTGGGTAAGACGTAGATTCCACTTGAGGGATCCAGACTGGGGTCATCTGGAAGAGTGCTTTGTGCAAGAGTTCCACCCAGATGATCAACTGAGCCCAAAGGAGGGTGCTGCAGATGATAATTGCATTCCCCTAAAATTCATACATTGAAATCCTAACCTCTAGTGTGATGATATTAGGAAGTGAGGCTTTGTGAGGTGATTAGGTCATGAAGGTGGAGCCCTCATGAATGTAATTAGTATCCTTATAAAAGAGACCTGAGAGAGCTCCCTCATTCTTTGTATTATGTGAGGATACCAGGAGAGAGCACCATCTATGAATTAATGATCCAGCCCTCACGAGACACTGAATCTTCTGGCACCTTGATTTTGCACTTCCCAGCCTAGAGAACTGTTGAAAAATATATGTTTGTTGTGAAAGTCACCCAGTCTATAGTATGTTTGTTATAGAAGCCTCAATGGACTAAGACAGAGGGTGTCTGAATGGCACATGCTAGTGAAGGCTAGTCTCAAGGGTCATATTTCTAATTGATGACCAGAGGAGGCATTGCCCACATCATGAAGGAGTTTCAGCATCAAGTGTCTTTCTACAACCATCAAAAGTGTTGCTTGAGAGAAAGAAGTCAGATTGAACATCTGTCACAGCAAGAGAGTAATCATGTCAAATTGCAACTATGCTAGTCATGTGAGACTTTTTTCTCTTACCTTCCTCTCTTCCCAACAACTCCTCCTCACTACTGTTCCACCACACTCACCTGCAACTCTGTACAGAAACAATGTAAGAAAAATGGACAAAACCCACTCCCTCTCCCACAGCAGACTTCCAAGCCTGAGCCTGGAAGAGAGAAGCCTTAAATTGAATGAGATGCTGAAATGCTGTTAGTAGACTGCACTACAAAGTTCTTCTCTGAATATGGAAATCATTTATTAATTCATGCAAATGTCCAAGAAAATTATAGGCCCCACTTGAAATCTCATTCAGAGATAGGGGAAAACAAGACAAACAGGGATATTTAAAGAAGTGCTAACAGGCCGATGTGGTGGCTCACATCTGTAATCCCAGCACTTTGGGAGGCCAAGGTGGGTGGATAACTTGATGTCAGGAGTTAGAGACCAGCCTGGCCAACATGGTGAAACCTTGTCTGTACTAAAAATACAAAAAATAGCCAGGCGTATGGTGAGTTCCTGTAAGCCCAGCTACTTAGGAGGCTGAAGCAGGAGAATTGCTTGAACCCAGGGGGCTGAGGTTGCAGTGAGCCGAGATCATGCCACTGCACTCCAGCCTGGATGACAGAGCAAGACTCTGTCTCAAAAAAAAAAAAAAAAAAAAAAAAAAAAAAAAAAAAAAAAAAAAAATTGCTAACAATGCTGTTTGTACTTCACTGAGTCTGGCTCTTTGAATGAATTAACTGAGTTCATTCAATGAGTTAAGTACAGGTCTGCTTTTATGGGTGGTTAAAGAGTATTTAAATGATTATGCATTTTTTATAATCAGATAAAGAAATCTAAACTGTTTCCTTTGTGAAAAGAGAATTACATTCAGCACTTCAAAATAAAAAATAAAAAAAAAAAAACAAATTGTAACATTGGAGTAGCTCTGACTGAGGGCCCCATCCACAGGGCCTCTTCCTCAGCACTGATCCTCACTCCATTCCCACTTAGTATCGTCTTCACCCCCTCTCCCCATCTTTAAACAGTTAGGCTCCTTCACAGAACCTGAGGGATTTGTGGTGCACAGTGTGAGCATCACTGATTTAGAGCATGCATAGCAGGTGGTTTCTAAGAGATAATAATAATAATAATAAAAAGGTTTTTAGAGTACCTACCATGTGTCTGTCACTTCACATGTTATCTCTTTAATCTTCATAATAACCCTTTGATAAATTCCAATACTACTCTTAGAAGCTGAAACTTATAGTAATTAACTCAAGGTTACCTGGTAAAAGAATTGAGGAGTGAGTCCAGGTTTGTCTGATTTTTGATGCTTCTGATTTTTACATGATGATACTATACCACACAGTGTGGATAGGTAAAATTGAGTTACTGAAGTCTACTGAAAATAGATTTCCAGAAATCCACTGCCCTTTGTCAATGAGGGAGAACATGAAGAGTCCTGAAAGAAGACAGAGTCACATAAGCATCTTCCTCTGCACTATTAAATAGCTCTCTTTCATCTAAGAGCTCACCCAATACGAAGACTCACCTTTTTTTCTTTTTTTTGGGGGGGTGGACAGAGTCTCGCTCTGTCATCTAGGCTGGAGTACAGTGGCCTGATATCAGCTCACTGCAACCTCTGCCTCCCGGGTTCAAGTTATTCTCCTGCCTCAGCCTCCCAACTAGCTGGGATTACAAGGGTACACCACCACGCCAGGCTAATTTTTTGTATTTTTAGTAGAGATAGAGTTTCACCCTGTTAGCCAGGATGGTCTTAATCTCCTGACCTTGTGATCCACCTGCCTCGGCCTCCCAAAGTGCTGGTATTACAGGCGTGAGCCACCGCACCCGGCCTAAGACTCACCTTTTTAGTAATCTAAGAGGAACTGAATGATCTGATGAGGTCTGGGAGATATAAAGAATTTGGTCCATTGTCTTGTTATATGTCTGGGAATTATTCCTTATATAAGGATAAAATTGGTATTCTTTTACCCAATGCTGTTAAGATAATGAATAAGGCCGGGCGCAGTGGCTCACACCTGTAATCCCAGCACTTTGGGAGGCCGAGGCAGGCGGATCACGAGGGCAGGAGATCGAGACCATCCTGTCTAATGCGGTGAAACCCCGTCTCTGCTAAAAATACAAAAAAATTAGGCTGGCCTCGTGGCGGGTGCCTGTAGTCCCAGCTACTCAGGAGGTTGAGGCAGGAGAATGTCCTGAACCCGAGAGGCAGAGCTTGCAGTGAGCCGAGATTGCACCACTGCACTCCAGCCTGGGGACACAGAACTCTCAAAATGGAAGGTAGTTATGAATCATTCCTTCACTAAGTCAGTCATCAAATATTTGCTGAGTCCCCACTATGTTCCAGGTACTAGTGCAGAAGAGACAATATAATGAAAAGCAAAATCAACAAAAGTTATGACCTCCCAGATCTTACAATGTACAGGTAGAATATCCCTTATCCAAAATGCTTTGGACCGGGTGTGTTTCACATTTCTGATTTTTTCTGATTTTGGAATATTTGCATTCACATAAGGAGATATCTTGGGGATGGGACCCAAGTCTAAACACAACACTCATTTATGCTTCATATATTCCTTTTACACATAGACTGAAGGTAATTTTATACAATTTAAGAAATAATTTGTGTAAAATACAAAGTTTGCATAGATTGAACCATCAGAAAGCAAGAGAATGGCTATCTCAAGCACCATGTAAATACTTCCTACTTCTTTTTTTTTTTTTTTTTCTTGAGACTGAGTCTCCAACTCAGCCTCTTGAGTACTACAGGTGCCCATAACCATGCCCAGTTTACCATCCTCTTTCTTTCCACTGCTAGCCATGGGAATATTTACAGGAAATTTTTTGGTGACATTTTCCAGCAATATCTTTATACCATAGAACAGAGAATGAGAGAAAAAAAAAAAAGCATACGGAGTAATGCATGTAGGCCTTGGCCCCATGTAGAGCAACATGTAGAGCAACCTGCTGTTGGTGCATCTGGCCTGCACACATGCCATTTTATTACCCTTTGTGGGCATGCTTGTGTGGGGAAATATGGGCTTGTGTGGAAAAGATATATCACAGATGAAGAGGGCTGGGAGGGTTTTTTTTCCCTTGGATATGTTAAATAAACTGTGTGTATTGCATCCATGTTTTGACTGCCACCTCTCACATGAGGTCAGGTGTGGAATTTTCCACTTGTGACGTCAGGTCAGCACTCAAACAGTTTTGGATTTTGGAGCATTTTGGATTTGAAGATTTTTGAAATTAGGAATGCCCAAGCTTTGAGCAGGTATTGTAGAAATGACATTAATAAACAAATAAGAATATATTTATAATATCATGTCAGATAATACATATTTTGAAGAAATATAAAGTAGGCTGTGTGTACAGCACAATGGGAGCTGTTACTTTAAAAACTTCTAAGATGACATTCAAAACCTGAATAAATCTTGTAGCTCTATGTGGAAAAGTGTGTTTCAAGCAGAAGGATGAGCAGGTACAAAAACCTTGGGAGGAGATATGCTTGTTATTCTACAGGAGAAACAAGGAGGCCAGAGATGAACTACTTTAAGGGTGTCAGAATAAAGTTAAAGATGCAGACTGGATAGATTTTGTATTATTATGTGACAATATTTTGTTTCATCTTAACACTCTCTCATATATCATTTAAACACACTGAGGATAGGAGAATAACTTCTCATGGTAACCCTAAACAAGATGGAAGAAAACTAAGAAGGTATGGGCTGAACCCCATTATCACCACTCGGTCTGAAGGGCCAGGGCAATGAGTACCTTACTGGAACCCCAAAAAGAGCTGGAGCTGGAGCTATAGCTATGGGGACCAGTCAGAAGCTGCAGCTTGTCATTGGGCATCGGAGACACTGCCAACCCTCAACCCCAGTGATGGAGCTGGGAAAATAACCCAGATCTCTCTCTTCACTCTCCCTTCAGTCTCCTGTTCTCTTCATTGGCCAAACCCAATTAGGGGTCAGAGTGGCCCAAGGGACCCGGATGAAACAATATATAGGGATCCACTTCCTGGTGCCCAAAGCAGGGCGGAAAATGATAGAAAGAAAATCTGGTAGGTCAAAGAATATCTGGGTCAGAGAGAATACCTAGTACATTTACATTTTACAAATGAATTTATTAACTAGTATTTTTGTATGCCTACCTAACCCCGTGTTAAGTGCAATGGGGTATTTAAAATGTAAAAAGCAATATTGGTCCTCAATGAACTTAGTTTTTGGAAAGAGTTAGATATGATACCAATGTAGAGTTAAAAAGTTAAAGTTCAAACCTTGGAGTTATGGTGTAAATTTGGGTAACTAAATTAAAACATTTCGGAATTGACTTTCTCATCTATGAAAGAACAGAAATGGTACTTTCCTCATTGGACTATGTTGAAGATTAAATGAGTGGATTCACGTAAACCATTTAGGACAGCTCTTGGCACACTCTAAGCACTTAATAAGTTGGCTATTAGAATTATTGGCCAAGCCTGAAAGAAAAGCCAAAGCCCTACAACTGTTCCCTCCCTAGTGGAGGGAGGATAACTCTGGAGGGGACTAAATTAGACATTTCTAAGGTCTATACTAGGTATTAGGATTTCATGACAGTTCCTCAAGGTCACAGTACAGGTATAGGCACTGTCAGAAACGCTGCCTATTTCCTACATGAATTTAACCAACCAAGCAGACTTCCTCCCTCCTTCGAGTCTATAAACTCTATAAAGCAACCCTACTCAGGATGGACATAAATGAAATATTGCATCAACTATTTAAATGTTCTAAAAAGCATATATTAAGGAAGATGGTATTGATGATCTAAAATACTTACTGGCACTTGAACCCAATGTAGTAAAGGCATTTTATAAATCAGCCGACAGCCCTTGGGTACTGAATCTAAATTTTGAGTTTGTGAGCCATATATCACAGATGTCTTTTTGCAGGCTATGCTTTCCCCCTTGGAAAGCAATTTATTATTTTTATCAATATTAATGTAATTGCCATTATTTTTTTTAGATGAAGTTTGTGCGTCTATCCGTATCTGACTTGGACAAGTTTTTCTCAGATCAATGAGAAGCATACTGCTGGCTTTTCCTTTCTCTGTAAAATGTTGGAATGTTTATCACTAAGATTTTTTTTTTTTAAACCAAGTGTCACTAAGTAGTTCTAATTTTAATTTATTTTATACTTTGGCTAATGGACATACCTAATCAATAAAATACTAGGAATTTTCCCTTTGCAAGACAGAAATCAGCTATTAACTAAAATGGCAAAGTAAATTACCCCCTATCCCCTTACAGCACCTGAGACTTTTGGAGAACTTAGTTTTCTCCTGTGGTTGTGCCATGCACAGGTGCGGTAAGAAAGAACAGGTAGCACCTCTTTCTCATGTCGTCATTTCTTTATTAAGTAACAGTGATATTTTATTAAAATATTAAGGGTTGAAAGGAAGCTCAGAAAATGCTGAGAGAAAATCTTGCCTTTTGTAAATAAGAATATGTGGAAATTCAACTTGGTAACCTTAGTTTGACTAGCTTTTAAAATTTTCTCTGTTGCTAAGGGAACTTAATGATAGATATAAAAATGTCCTTAAAGCAAGTTCTTAGAAAAAGCTTTTGCACAACCGTCATCACAGCATTTATAAGCGGCAATCCCATCAATATGGAAGAGAGAAAAGCGAGAAGTGAAAATTGCATCATCCCTCCTATATCAGACAAGTTAATTAGTTGGTCCATAATCACAGACTCTGCTCCAAATGAAAAGCACAGCTTTGTTCCTTTTGAACAGAAAGGCACAGAAGGTACAATACCCACATAATTCATTAACAGTAATACTGTTTTGAAGGAAGAACTGCTGAATTTAGATTATTCTGAACTCCAACTCGTAATAGCCAAAGTTGTGATAAGAATTTTGCAGTTTCCCAAAACAAATTTAAAATGTGAGAAATTCCTTTTGTGCCTATCAGAAGCAACCTTAAGAGTCTGGCAGATTGTATAAGGTGCTTTTTATTTTATTTATTTATGTTTTATTTTAAAGATATTAGGACACTATTTGGGGTACTGTATAAGCTATGGAGCCTTGTTATTGAAGAACCAGTTAAGCATGTCAGATCCAAAGTAGCTCCTAAAACAACTTGAAAAATGGGAAATTTGGGATCTAAGTTCCGGATTGTAATGTTTTAACCATCTATTTAGAATAATTTAAAGAATGTATCTGTATATTAGTGTCTACGGTTCTAGAAGTTTCAATGATTAGAGAAAAAGGGCTTGAAGGTCATGAAGCCTGTTACAGGTGGAAAGGTAATGCTGACTGATTAGGGAGTCAGGAAGCTGGAAGGCTAAAACAAGAGAGTGAACTAGAATAGGCTGCTAGTTCACCGCTAACTCTCTGCCCCCTCAAATCTACCTGGAGAAACTGCAGAAGCAGAGAGAAGCCTGGGTCTGGAAGAGGCATAGGGGGCTGCCTGGTCAAACCACAGCTCTCAGAAGACAGTGGGGACAGAGGCTTTCAGTTATCTTGCCTCTTACTCGTTGGTCCATCACTTCGGGACTGTTCTTACCTCACAATTGTCACAGAATTCTGTAGCAATAGCCTGGACCTCGAAATGCCAGAAGGTAATATTTGGGTCTGCAAAGTCTCTGCTAGTGTGGGACACTAATAAAACAGATGCCAGCTATCAGGGAGCTTATAAATTCTCTTCAAATGCTAGAGCTAATAGATTTTGTTTTAAAAAGACTGCACCATCTTGAAAAATATGATTCAGGAGATTTGTTGGTGGAGTGGCACAGACGTAATGGGGACAGGTTTTGGTACTTCAAGGCTCCGCATTTAGTCTCATCCTCTTTGTGATTAAACTCAAAAGCAGAAATACAATGTAGGCTCTTCCCTAATTTATATTATCAGGTAGTGTCATGAGCTCATGGGGGATAAAACTTCTAGATACTAGGGACAATAATCTTTAAAAGGAAGGTGGCAAGCTAAAAATAATATCTTATGAAAGAGAATTATTGGAAAAGATGGACTAAGAATTTAAAATAAGTTTAACCGAAATACTCTAAGGAAAAAGAAAGTTGGTAATGGCTGAGTGCAGTGGCTCACACCTGTAATCCCAGCACTTTCGGAGGCCAAGGTGGATGGATCACCTGAGGTCTGGAGTTTGAGACCAGCCTGGCCAACATGGTAGAACCCTGTCTCAACTAAAAATACAAAAATTAGCCGGGCATAGTCGTGTGCGCCTGTAATCCCAGCTACTTGGGAGGCTGAGGCAGTAGAATCACTTGAACCCAGGAGGCTGAGGTTGCAGTGAGCTGAGATCACACCACTGTACTCCAGCCTGGGCAGCACAGTGAGACTCCATCTCAAAAAAAAAGAAAAGTTAAAATGTGGAAGAAGTCATAAGAATGAATCAAGTGGAGATAGTAAGTATGAGAACTATAATAGTTAAAAAAAAAAAAAAGATCTGAAGACCCAAAAGATTCAGCTGAAGAAAGAATTAGTTTGTCAGAAGATTATATTGAACACTTTCAGAAGATAACAGAAAAACATAAAATTAGAGAAAACATTACAATAAACTGAAAGACTTGGAAAATAGAAATAAAAAATGCCAACATCCAGTTACTTGGATTCTCAGAAAAAAGATTGTGGTGGTGGTGGTGGGCAGAAGGGGCAAAGAAAAGACATATTAAAAAAATAAAGATTATTAATATCCCAGAAATAAAGAAAAATACCAGATCTCTTATTTGAAATGACACATAAGATAAACTTTTGGGACTAAAGTTTACTCATCACTAAAATTGGGATAATAAAATGTCTATCTTAAAATATTATTGAGAGGATAAAATAAGTTAATATATGTAAAACCCCTAGAATAGTGCCTTGCACATAATCACTTGTTAATTATTAGCTATTATTATTACTTACACATATTACAATTAAATTCTAGAACAATGAAGAGAAATGGAAATGCTTCCAGAGAATGAGCATACCTACCAAGGAAAAATATTTAGATTGATCCCAGGCTTCTTAACATTGTAATTACATTTGAAAACTAAGGACGTCAGATTCAATCAACCTTCAGAATATTGACCATATAAAGAATCACTTTGAGAAACTCTTGAAGAATGTACTGAAATAAGAAGATGCATAAATATATAAGGAATATATGATGTTGGGCCCCACATTTTGAGGATATTATAATAATTTTTCAAAGCATGGATGAAGCAAAATATGTAAATTCTAAATAGCATCAACACTGTTTTGAAGCTGGGAGACAACAAAAGATGAAAATAGTGTGAACTTCAATAGCAAAGACTTGGAACCAACCGAAATGTCCAACAATGATAGACTGGATTAAGAAAATGTGGCACATATACACCATGGAATACTATGCAGCCATAAAAAATGATGAGTTCATGTCCTTTGTAGGGACATGGATGAAATTGGAAACCATCATTCTCAGTAAACTATCGCAAGAACAAAAAACCAAACACCGCATATTCTCACTCATAGGTGGGAATTGAACAATGGGATCACATGGACACAGGAAGGGGAATATCATACTCTGGGGACTGTGGTGGGGAGGGGGGAGGGGGGAGGGATAGCATTGGGAGATATACCTAATGCTAGATGACGAGTTAGTGGGTGCAGCGCACCAGCATGGCACATGTATACATATGTAACTAACCTGCACAATGTGCACATGTACCCTAAAACTTAAAGTATAATTAAAAAAAAAAAAGAAAAAAAGAAAATAGTGTGAACTTGCAAAGTACAAATATTGCTATATTTAAGAAACCAATGAAAAATACGGGGAAACCAGTAAGTATAGATATTAAGTTAGAAGCAAGAATAAAAATAGACAGTGAGAATTTTCATGTACTTCTTGTATTCTAGTGCTTCATTAGTCAAATTATATAGGCACATATACTGTGGGATGCATTCTAGTGCTTAATTAGTCAAATTATATAGGCACATATAGT
Source organism: Pan troglodytes (assembly GCF_028858775.2). Classification (NCBI taxonomy): domain Eukaryota; kingdom Metazoa; phylum Chordata; class Mammalia; order Primates; family Hominidae; genus Pan; species Pan troglodytes. Next base: position 106,029,130 of record NC_086015.1, read on the forward strand.
ATGGCCCTGCAACTTCATTCCTGGGTCTGCATCTCAAAGAAATTACTACAAAGGTTGATAGAGGAGTAAGTATAAGAGTGTTTGTTGAAACAGTAGTTGGGGTGTACTGGAGGTGTAAAACACTGGGTGAATGGATGAGTTAAGTTAGCAAAGTGGCAGCAAAATTACTCCAGCAGCAGCCCACAAACTGCATGTGACAGGGACAGTGATATCACTGAACAGTCATTGCGACTCATGTAATATGGGGAAGGGGCTCATTGCAGGTGTTGATGAAAGTTGAACCTCTAGAAGTACTGGTGGAGATGGAGAGAGGAAGTCATTACGGGCCATGAATGGGACATTGACAAGGCTGGGAGGAGCCCTGTGGTTGGAGTGGGGTAATGCTTTTTTGTGGACTCTGAATATCACATCGTTCTCAGTCTTGCATTGGCAATTGTGGATCTATAAAAGTACAAAGAAGGGAAAGTGAGAAAGAAAATCTGGTTTTATCACTACATGAATTAAGGCAATAGGTTTAATGTAAACTATTGGAAAGGCTCTTAAATATGAAGCAATGTTGAAATTCAAAGGGATCCAGGGTGAATCATTAGCTCTGGTTCAAAATCCTCCATCACTTTTTGTACATTTTCAAACTATGTTACATATATTAAAATAAGAATTGCAAAATCTTGCAAATTGTAGAATCAATCATTTTTTAAATTCATGTAAAGGCTTAGCTATCATAGACCCATAGGATGGTAGTTAAGTGCTTAGCTCTAGGACAGACTATGTATGTTTAAAGCCCAGCTTTATCATGCATAAGTTTAATGAAATAATATATGCAAAATATCTGTACACAGTAACTGTTAAATGTTTTCCTTATTCTACTTAATTAATCTGGTTGAAGAAGTAAATCTTCATTAATGTGATTTATAAATCACATTTATGGACTGGATACGAATTGGGCAAAGCTGAAGTGTTGAATTCATCTGATCCTCATTGCTCAGCTGGGCTCAATTTAAGACCCAGATGCATTAGCCTCTTGAGGAGAGTTAGGTTGGCTAAACAGAATTTTGGATTCCGTGTTTAATCAATTTACATAGAACAGAGTTGATCTAGTATTCCATAGCAGGCTCTGAGGTTCTTGATTAATAAAAAGTGATGCAAGTTACAAAGTTATTTTTGATGTGACATAAATTTGCACCATTATTCTTATGTATTAACTTATAATGTTGTAGTATATAATTATAAAAATGATTATTGTCATTTGTATCATTAAATATGTATTTTTAGGCAAAATAAAATGCTTGTTTTACTGTATAATTTTTAATCATTTCAAGTTTCATGCTTAACTATATGCTTTTTGACATTTGGACTCTGAATATCATAGTTTATGATATATGTAGTGAGGTTTATTAGATATTTACTTTTTTCTCTAGCTTGTGAGAATATAATTAATATAGGCAATTTAGCATGTTAAACAGCTTACAGATTTAGAATGAAGAAAATGCTAGAAATAACAAATATATTTGTCAAAACATATGTAAACATGAATTAAGAAAATTTATAATGATTTAGGTACTCATGCTCATTTTTAGATAAGTTCAATAGTAAATGAGAGATCAAACTGCTTTAAGAATGGATGTGTCTTCTATACAAACATATAGAGGGTAGGGAGTCTACTTACTTCTTTTTTCACTTACATTTTTTTTTTTTCTGTGTGTGAAAGATAAATTTAGGAAGAGAAAGACAAAGAAGACTTGAGTTACTTTTGATTTAGTTGAACACTTATCAATTATTTAAATATTTAAAAAAATGTAAATATGACTCATTTCTCAAAGATAGGAAAGAAGACTAGGAACACCAACCAGAGCTTAAGCTCTGTCATAATTATGAGATTAAATTAAAATTCAATTTCCTCTGGGAAGTTTTCCCTGATCCTCAGCTGGAAGTAATTTCTTCCTCCTCTGACTTTCCAGAGCCTCTCCTAAAGCACTTAAGGCCTTGTATTGTAGTGATTTACGAATGCTCTCCAGGGTCTTATGATATTGCAAAATTATAAAGTAATTGAATAGAGGATTTATATCTGATCCCGCTTCAGTCTGGAAGCAGTGGTTTAAAATAGAAGAGTATGGAGTTTAGAATCAGTGAGAACCCGGTTTCAAGCCAAGCTCTGCCACTTCCTAACCATTTGAACTGCAGCAAGTCATTAATTTTCTTTGCGCTTTGACTTCCTTATATATAAAAGAATGATAATCATACTTAGTTCATAGCATCTGGGAAAGATTTTATGAAATAATTCATTAACTGCTCCCATCCCCTCACATATATTCATTAAACCTCAGCTCTTTTCTTTCATATTGCTGATAAACATTCCTTTCCACCATGTAAAAGGTGTTCCTATGAACACACAATGAGTCACTCATTTTGCAACTGCAACTATCACTTTTGAAAAGGCAGTATCACTATGATGTTTGGTATGGCTTGTGGGCTGCACTTTATTCCCATCCCCCACTGCTGTTTTTTTAATTTATTCGATGGGACCAGTATTTCCCTTTCTCCTAGATGAAATTTAAGGAAAACTCCGTGTTTCTTGTCATTTTAACACAATGGTTTAACACAACTTTGGTCAGCAGTTCATAGGTCTCATTTCATGTAAGAATTAAAAGTTCAAAGATTATTTAAGTTGCAGCTACTTCCCTTTTCTCAGCTCAGTATTGTTGCAGTTTTGTCATTGCCTAATGGGTTGATGGAGAAGCAGATTGGCCTCTTCTGTCTTCCACTGACTTATGCTTCTAACCCTAGAGACAGAAAAATGAAGAGGTGACTAATACTATCATGAATTGGTGCCTGACTCACAGACTATTGTTGTTTTGTTTTACTTATTTTAGGATGCAATTTTATCTCTTAGAATAGTTTTAATTGATTCTTCAGGAACCATTCCCACCCAGGCCCATTGTTGGGAATTTTATATCTGCAGTCTCTTTGATGTGAATGAAGTACTTTCTCTGGCTGAATATGAGGTTCTCATTGGCTTCAAATTGTTGATGAATATTTCATTTATATTTTTAAATAATATTTATTGAGCACCCATTATGTGTCAGAAACTCTTCTAAGTGGATTAGCGAAAAAAGATTTCCAATTTGGAAATATATATTTTAAAGGAGGAGACAAAACAATAAACAATAGACATAATTAATAAGTAGCTAACATAATATGTTAGAAAGTGACATATACTCTGGGAATAAGAATTAATAAAGCAGATTAAAGAGGATTGGGAATGCTTTTGTGGGACTAAGTCAAAATTTTAAGTGGGGTGATCACTGTAGTTCTTATTGAGAAGGTAGGTTGCAGCTTCTCCCATTCCTACATGCTCACCCTTTGCAATGTGGGTTTGCTGCTCAAAGGGTGGAAACTCACTTTCCTTCCCTTGAATATGGGCTTGGACATGTGATCGCTTAGGGTAATATACATTAAAAATTAAAACAACCATCCTGGCTAACATGGTGAAACCCTGTATCTACTAAAAATACAAAAACTTAGCCGGGCGTGGTGGCAGGCGCCTGTAGTCCCAGTTACTCGGGAGGCTGAGGCAGGAGAATTATGTTAACCCGGGAGGTGGAGCTTGCAGTGAGCCGAGATTGCGCCACTGCACTCCAGCCTGGGCAACAGAGTGAGACTCCGTCTCAAAAAACAAACAAACACAAGAAATATTAAAACAAAGCAAAGGCATAAAAATTGCTTGTGTATTGGGGTTTCATCCTCTCTTGCTGCTAGGGAATTCTCTGCCACCAAGTAAAGAAATCTCATTTTGCATTCTGGAAGATGACAGCCCAGCTGGAGGTAAAACTTTCAGCTTTCCAAACCCTTTCAGCTCAGGTTCTAGCTGAGGCTAAAGACTTCCAACCAAGAGTAATTGTTGACCACCGAGCTTCAGTTGAGCAGGCATGGACAAGAAGACAAGTAGCCAACCCACATAATCATGATGAAAAACAAACTGTCAGTGCTTTAAACCACCAAAATTTGTGGTTATCCATAGCTAACTGATACACTGACATTTTTTAAAGGCTTGGAGGAAGTCACAGTGTGTGCCCTGTGGATGGCTGAAATAGTAAATATCCTGTGAAAATCCCCTAAAGCACAAGGGAGACTATAGGGTTGAGGAAGGGAGAGGGGTAGGATGACAAGGAGAAAAGGGACGGATGTGGAAGGGAAAATCCAGATTATGTATACTATTGTAAATACTTTGGCTTTTACTTTGGGTGAAATGGGAATTTCACCCTTGAATTCCAGTTACTTCTCCAGGCAGACCCATGTAAATTTCCTTCTCTGGTGTGGCTCATTCTTTGCCTGGATAAACCCTGAAAGCGCAGACTAATTTCAGTTGCAGCAGCTAGCTCTTCTTTGCTCCTTACTCAGCTAGTTAGCTAGCCAAGTGCATCTCACTCCTCAGATCTGGAAAGTATGAGCTCGTCACCGGTCTTCAATGTCTTCCAAAGTGCAGGCAGAGTATAATAAGCTTGACTGTCCATACCCCTGAAAGCTCTCTCTAGAATGTAGGTAAAGGGATGAAATGCACTCTATCATCTTTACCCTTAGAAGAGAATGAGATTCATAATACCCCAACAACTCTTTTGAAAAGTTCTCCTGAAATTTCTAGTTAGTTTCCTTTTCTCTCCAATCTCCATTTAGGCTAAGGCAATGGTCATCTAAGATCACAAAACTGTTTCCACAATTTGCTTTTGTAAGTTGTAAATGTTTGTATTGCACCTTAGTTTATTGTGGGACATCTGTTATTTTATCAGTTGTCTTATCAGTTGCACCTGCAATTACAGCTAACTTATGTGCCTTTCAACATACTGCTAGAACAGCGGTCTGAGATAGAGGTAGAATTTTCCATGACTAAAGTAGAAGAGGGCCTATTTTTAAAACTCTGTCTTCAAAATTATTTAATTAACATACTATTTCTTACAATTTGGCTCTGTTTTTCTTACAGAATACATTATAATCATTCTTTTTTATTGATACATCGTATTTTATACATTGATAGGGTACATGTGAGTGTTACATGCAGAATGTGTAATGATTAAGTCAGGGCATTTAGTATATCCATCACCTCCAGCATTTATCATTTTTATGTGTTGAGAACATTTTTGAGTCCTCTTTTCTAGCTACTTTGTAATATACAACACATTGTTCCTAACTATACTCACTGTACTCTGCTATTGTACATTAGAATTTATAGCCTATCAAACTGTATGTTTGTACCCATTAACCAACTTCATTTCATTCATTACTACCACCCACACACACTTCTAGGCCTCTGTATCCATCATTCCACTATTTACCTCCATAAGATCAAATTTTTAAGCTCCTATATATAGATGAGAACATACAATATTTATCTTTTTATTCTTGGTTTATTTCATTTAACATAATGACCTCCAGTTCCATCTATGCTGCTGCAAATGACAAGGTTTCATTCTTTTCTTTGGCTGAATAGTATTACATTGTGTATATATACCACATTTTAAAAAATGTACATTCATCCTTTTGTGGACACTTAGATTGATTTTACATCTTTGTCATTGTGAACAGTGCTGCAATAAATATGCAAGTGCAAGTGTTCCTCTGATACACAAACTTCTTTTCCTTTGGATAAATAGTAGTGAAATTGACGGATTATGTGACAGTTACATTTTTAGTTTTTTGAGAAATCTTCATAATGTTTTTTATAGTAGCTGTACCAGTTTACATTCCCAATAGCGTTTGAATTCCCTTTTCTTTCATCCTCACCGACATCTGTTATATTTTGTATTTTTAATAATAACTATTTTAATTGGGGTAAACTAATATCTCATCATGGTTTTGATTTGCATTTCCCTGATGATTAGTAATGTTGAGCATCTATATATTTTTTGGCCATTCGTATGTCTTCTTTTGAGAAATGTCTATTCATGTCTTTTGACCCTTTTTAATTGGATTATGTGTTTCTTTCTTTGGTTTTTAACTGTTGAGTTGTTTAAGTTCCTTGCATATTCTTGATATTAGTCGCTTGTCAGATTAATCATTTGTGAATATTTTCTCCCATTTAAGAGGTTGTATCTTCACTCATTTGTTTCCTTTGCTGTGTAGAAGCATTTTAGTTTAATATAGTCTCATTGGTCTATTTTTGGTTTTGCTATCTATGCTTTTGAGGTTAATTCTTATGTATTGAATAGTTAGTGGTAATTTCACTTAGCCATTCATTTATTAAATTTTTACTAAATTCTTACCATGTACCAAACCTGAATTAAGTACTGGGGATACAGAAAGAACAAAAACATAATTCCTAATCTCAAGGAGCTCATGATTGATTGCTCAACAATTTAAAAAGTAATTTTAAAGAGGTATGCAAAAAATGGTTGGTAAATGTACTCCTTCAAGTGCTTTCAGATGGAAATAAAAGAAAAACACATTTAAAACTGGAGTAAGCAATAAAAAATATATATTGCCATTTATAGTAGGAGGTTCAGAAATTGAGCAGCTTCAGGGTTGACTTAATCAATGGCCTTAGCTCTATTTCTACAGTCTCTTTTCTCCTCTGTGATTTAGCTCTATCTTTAAATTGGTAACGAAATGGTTACATTAGCTCTAGAATTTACTTTTATGCCTAACAATGTCCAGAGGAAGAAAAGATATGTTGGTTCCAGAAGCACTCATAGGAGAAACCCCAGAAAATTTATTCTAACATCTGGTTGGCTTTAATTGAGTCACAAGACTTTGCAGAACTGCGATTGACTCTAGAAAAATCAAGTACATCTCTTGAGCTGGAGGTGGGTTAGTTTTCCCTGTGTATCTAGATTTTTGGACAGAGTTGGTTACTTTAATAATTTCCAGATTCTGTTAGAAAGAATTAATGTTTGGCTGGTAAGAATGCCCGCTGCTGTAGGTCCAAACAGAGTCACAGGAGAGAAGAATTATACTGAACCTGAGTCTTGTGAAAGGGGTCAGGAAATGAATTTATATGGAAGTAATACTTTAGATGTAGCTTGGAATTCTGAGTAAGAGTTAGCTAAGAAGGCTTAGTAGAAAAGGGTGATGAACCTTATAAGGGAAGAGGACAGCTTGGACAAAGAACAGTAGTCTGTGGATCTTGGGGCTTTGTGGGAAATGCAAGTAAGTAAGATTGTCTGGAGCAGAACTGTGCCCAGATATTTACAACATGACATGAAGGAGCTTATTGGCTGGGTCACTCATGTAAAGAGGTTGAGAAATATCCAGAAACAGGAATACTGAATTTCAGCTACCATAGCATCTTCTATGAGATCTCCTGAGGAAATAAACACCCAGGAAAGATCCAGGCAGAGGCAGTTATGTTTATTAGTTTATTAATGATAGCTGATATTGTATTGCCATGCAGAATTTGAAGAATTTCCTCTGAACTATTTCTTTAATACAAAATAAAATTCAGAAGAACTTAAGAATTCTGAAGCCAGAGAAAAAGAACTGGAATCCCAATCCTGACACTTGTTAGTTGCTTGACTTTGATCAGCACATGTAACCTCTGTGCTCCTCAGTTTCTTTTTCTGTGAAATGGGCATAATAGAGCATCCACCTCAAAGATTTTAGCAGACTAAGTGAGTTACCACATATTAAAACACTCAGAAGAGTACCTGGTAAAGTTTGCAAGCATCATATGAGCATTATGTAAATATTGGCAAGTGGTGTTATTGCTTCTTCAGCTTTTGGTGGAGCCAAACCTTAGGACACTAGAGTTAGGCAAAGCAGCTTTCCAGTGTCTTTTTCTTTTGATCTACAATTTTGAATGCAAGAAAAAACAGAATGAAAAAAGAAAATAATAATTTTTTATAAGACTTAGAGCAGACAGCCAGATACTCTGTTATTTCAAACTAGCAGTAGTTTAATTTTGTAAGGTACAGATTTGTGGGTATGCATAGATGTGGGTCTGGTTGGGTAGAAGTGAGTAGCAAGTTGCCTCCTCTGACAGAAGGAAAGACTAGGGGCTTTCTCACTGCACCAGCTGTGAATGTGGGTACGATTCTATAAAAGAACACATTGAAGAGTGACAGAGGGAGAATAGGCTTCCAAAGACAGGAAGACAATTTAATGTTATATCCTCTTTGATGATGTTACTAAGAAAGATGGAGGTGAAGAGAAGCTTCCAGTCTCCTTCCTATTCCCCACTGCCATACCCCACATTTATTTCCATAGTCTAAGTATACTATTTCAGACCTGCTAGGACCTTGCTGCTTGACCTGCATGTACATACTTCTATTCACCTTTATTATAGGTAGGATGCAAGGATTCATGGGATTGTATGTCTGTTCTTGTTTTGTGTAACCATATGGAAAGATTTTCTTCCTTGTAACCCTATTATTATTATATTTTTTAAGTTGAATAGGTAACTATTGTTCTGACAGCTAATTTCCCATCTGTTTCTGCCTCTTAGATTCAGAGAATCAGATGTGCACTTAATTTACTATAATGGGTTGAGTTGCGTCCCCTAAAAAGATACATTCAAGTCATAACTCCTGGTAGTTGCGGATGTGCCTTTATTTGGAAATGGGTTATTTACAGATGTAATCAAATTAAAATGAGGTTATAATGGATTAGGGTGGGCTCTCAATCCAATGATTAGTGTCCTTCTGAGGATAGGGAGACTTGGAAATACACAGAGGTAGAAATGCCATGCCAGGTTGGAGGCAGAGCCTGGGGTGATATAACAGTAAGCCAAGGGATGCTGAAGATTACTGGCAGCTACCAGGTGCTGGGGAAAGGCATTGGAGGGGTCTATCCTAAAGACTCCAGAGGAAGTAAGGCCTTACTGACATCTCGATTTCAGACATCTAGCCCCAGAATTGTGACAGAATACATTTCTGTTGTTTTAAGCCACCCATTTTGTGACTGTTGGCTATGGCAGCTCTAGAAAATTAATACATCTACATTGAAACATGAAGAATCTAGAATGTAGGCTAAAGCACATATTGAAACCTTTGAGTATAAAAGCCAGATTTTTATATCATTCTTCTATGGCTGTTATAAAAGCTGATATCAATATTCTCATCAGGAATAAAAAAATAGATCCAAGCAAGAAATTCGGAATTTCAAATAAAGAAATGAAGCATTTTGGTGATGGAGAAGAGTTTTCCTGTTAGATCTTACAGCTAAAATATATCTTGCCTTCTGCCAATATAGATATTATCATCTCATCATTTTAAATTTCTTAAATTTAAAAACACTTCTATTAATGCTCCTTTTACTATGTCAGATTTGTTTTGTTGGATGAAAATCATAATGATAGCCAGATCTTCTTAGGATGCCTTTATCAACTTTGGTTTTGTTTTGTTTTGAGCAGACTTAATGAGGCAAATAAAGATTTATCAATTCCCCAGACACTTTTTTACTCTTTAGCATGGAATTTGAGTGTAACGGTTGCTGATGAAGAATGACAGAGCATTTTGGTTAGTGCACATAAAACTGTTGTTTGTACAGATTATAACAAATATATTTTAAACTTAATTTCAAGTTTCCTTTTTCCGCTCCCTATGAACCTTTTATTTCAGAATGCTTCTCACAGCCAAAATGCTTTACCAAATGGAATGGACACACCATTGCTTCTGAGACGAAATTAGCCTCCAAGATGGGCTGCCTGGTGCTCACACTGTCAGCACCACCATGGTCTGCAGGCCAGTTGCCAGTTTTTAACAGTGTCCAGGGAGATATCAGCTTCCTAACTGATTTCCTCCCTCTTCCCAACCTAATTATTCGGAGACCTTCAAGCTTTCCAGAAATATCTGCAATTAGTCAGATGGCATCTAGGGCTTTGTTTAAAATTACAATAGAAAATTTATCAAGACCATTTGGTTTAATCTCCCTCATCATCTTCCCAGTGGATTTTTTTTCCCTTCTCTCTGGAGAGTTAGAAATGAGGCATCACAATTATTACATAATTACAGACAGTAATAGCAATAATAATGCTTGAAATTATTATTACACTATTAAAAGGAATGATATGTGTAAAGATAATTTCTTGTCAGATTTATAAAACTTTTCTTCCAGAAGCTCAAACAATGAACAATTTGTTAGCTTTAAAAGCTCCCTTTGCTGATGGTGGTTAGAGCCCTGGTTTTGTAAACCAGGAGTCATGAACTCAGACTTCACTAGAGTCTCAACCTACTTCTAGCATTTAAACATAATAGCTGGTATGAAATCATTGTTCTATATATATTGTTGCATGACATAATAGATAAATTGATAGGGAAAGTTTTTGAGGTAAATGGAGATTATATTTTCATATTATTAATCTTCTTTTCTAACTACTTTTACATAGCTTATATCTATATAGCAAACTCTTGGTTGGCCGAAGTTAAATAAAACACTTTAGAATATGAGTTTGATTTCTAGTTCTACTGTTTTGTAACTCCATGTATTTGAGCAAGTCACAAGTTCTGAGTCTCATATTCATCAATAAATTGGAGTATACAAGAACATACATATCATTAAACATTTTCTTTAGTGCAACATTAAATATAAACTTGAAAGCTTCTTAGTCTTCTAACCCCAATCTTATTTCCATTCCCACCTCTTCAGAATCAGCCATTTAATGAATTTAATATGAATTCTTGCAGTTATATCTATGAATGTACATGTCAACAAAATATTTTATGCACCTAAAATTTTTTAAAACTTACACAGTTGTTACACAGATGTTATCAAAGTGCATATGTTATACTGAAACTTGCTGATATGATTTGGTTATGTCCCCTCAAATCTCAACTTGAATTGCATCTCCCAGAATTCCCACATGTTGTGGGAAGGACCCAGTGAGAAGTAATTGAATTATGGGGGCTGGTCTTTCCTGTGCTTTTCTCATGATAGTGAATAAGTCTCATGAGATCTGATGGGCTTATCTGGGGCTTCTGCTTTTGATTCTTCCTCATTTTTCTCTTGCTGCTGCCATGTAAAAAGTGCCTTTTGCCTCGGGCCACGATTCTGAAGCCTCCCCAGATGTGTGGAACTATAAGTCCAATTAAACCTTTTTCTTCCCAGTCTCGGATATGTCTTTATCAGCAGCATGAAAATGGACTACAGTAAATTGGTACCAGTAGAGTGGGGCACTGGTGAAAAGATACCAGAAAATGTAGAAGTGACTCAGAGGTTGGAACAGTTTGGAGGGCTCAGAATAAGACAGGAAAATGTGGGAAAGTTTGGAACTTCCCAGAAACTTGTTGAATGGCTTTGCCCAAAATGCTTATAGCGATATGGACAATAAAGACAAGGCTGAGGTGGTCTCAGATGGAGATGAGGAACTTGTTGGGAAGTGCAGCAAAAGTGACTCTTATTAGGTGTTAGCAAAGAGACTGGTGGCATTTTGCCTGCACGCTAGAGATTTGTGGAACTTTGAACCTGAGAGAGATGATTTAGGGTATCTGGTGGAAGAAATTTCTAAGCAGCAAAGCATTCAAGAGGTAACTTGGGTACTGTTAAAGACATTCAGTTTTATAAGGGAAGCAGAGAATAAAAGTTTGGAAAATTTGCAGCCTGACAATGTGATAGAAAAGAAAAACCCATTTTCTGAGGAGAAATTAAAGCTGGCTGCGGAAATTTGCATAAGTATCAAGGAGCCCAATGTTAACCGCCAAGACCACGGGGAAAATGTCTCCAGGTCATGTCAGAGATCTTCATGGCAGCTCCTCCCTCACAGGCCCAGAGTCCCAAGAGGGAAAAGTGATTTCGTGGGCTGGGCCCAGCATCCCTGTGCTGTGTGCAGCCTAGGGACTTAGTGCCCTGTGTCCCAGCCCCTCTAGCTGTGGCTGAAATGAGCCAATGTACAGCTCGGGCTGTGGCTTCAGAGGGTGGGAGCCCCAAGCCTTGGCAGCTTTCACGTGCTGTTGAGACTTCGGGTGCACAGAAGTCAAGAATTGAGGTTTGCGAACCTCCACCTAGATTTCAGAAGATGTACAGAAACACCTGGATGCCCAGGCAAAGGTTTGCTGGAAGGGCGGGGCCGTCATGGAAAACCTCTACTAGGGCAGTGCAGAAGTGAAATGTGGAGTCAGAGCTCTCACACAGAGTCCTCACTGGGACACTACCTAGTGGAGCTGTGAAAAGAGGGCTATCATCCTCCAGATCCCAGAACGGTAGATCCACCTACAGTTTGTTCCAATGCACTAGGAAAAGCCGCAGACACTCAATGCCAGCCTATGAAAGCAGCCAGGAGGGGGGCTATACCCTGTAAAGTCACAGGGGTGGAGCTGCCCATGGGAACCCACCTCTTGTATCAGCGTAACCTGGATGTGAGACCTGGAGTCAAAAGAGATCATTCTGGAGCTTTAAAATTTGACTGCCTTGCTGGGTTTTGGACTTACATGGACTCTGTAACCCTTTTGTTTTGGCCAATTTCTCCCATTTGGAATGGCTGTATTTACCCAATATCTATACGCTCATTGTAGCTAGGAAGTTACTAGCTTGCTTTTGATTTTACAGGCTTATAGGCAGAAGGGACTTGCCTTATCTCAGATGAGACTATGGACTGTAGACTTTGGGTTAATACTGAAATGAGTTAAGATTTGGGGAGACTGTTGGGAAGGCATGATTGGTTTTGAAATGTGAAAACGAGATTTGGGAGGGACCAGGGACGGAATGATATGGTTTGGCTGTGTTCGCACCCAAATCTCAACTTGAATTGTAACTCTCAGAATTCCCACATGTTGTGGGAGGGACCCAGTGGGAGGTAATTGAATTATGGGGGTCAGTCTTTCCCATCCTAGTCTCATGATAGTGCATAAGTCTCATGAGATCTGATGGGTTTATCAGGGGTTTCCACTTTTGCTTCTTCCTTATTTTTCTCTTGCTGCCACCATGTAAGAAGTGCCTTGTGCCTCCTGCCATGATTCTGAGGCCTCCTCAGCCATGTGGTACTGTAAGTCCAATTAAACTTCTTTTCCTTCCCAGTCTTGGATACGTCTTTATCAGCAGCATGAAAATGGACTAATACACTTGCCTTTTCTCTCTTCAGTGTTTTCAAGATCTATTGTTGATAATATATAATATCTTACAAGTTATTTAATTCTCTAATGTATGGGAAGCAGCGTAGCATCGTCCTTGCTGTTGCTATGGCATTTATTGCTGTTGGACCTTCAGGAAACCTCTCTGCATCTCGGTTTCCTCATCTATAAAATGGAGATGACAACTGTACTTACATCATGGAGCTGCTATGAGGATCAAAGAAGTTATCAACACTTCAGAATACGGCCAGCACATAGGAACAATATATCTATTTGCTAAATCGAAGGTAACAACTGTTGACTATTTTGTTTTTAATTTTTTACTATTACTAACAATTTTTTCAAAAATGTTTCATACACATAGCTTTGTTCCTTTGTGGGAGTGTTGCTCAATAGTATATTATACATGGAAATGTTGGCTCATAGGGTTTATGCCTTTTCAATTTTAGATAATCATAAATTGTTCTCCATAATAAGTGTGTTAATTTATGTTCCTACCAATGTTTAAGAATTTCTGTTTTCTCCACACCCTTGCCTTATTAAATATTTATCAATTTTTTGGCCAATCTGATTCATATAAAATGGATCTCATGTGTTATTTTGTTCCCTTGATTACAAGTGAGAAAAACATTTTTTTTTCCAAATATCCTTTGGACATTATTATTTCTTCTTTTGAAAATTGTAAGCACTGATTTGCTTGACTGGGACTAAATTATAAAGGTCTGGAGGGGCATGGTCTAAGGAAAATAGTTGAACAAATGATAACTATGCTTATGTTTACTGTTATTTCTTTCTCCTGACTCCACTATTGTCTTCATCTCTCCACTCGTCTTCATCCATCCTTTTCCTTCTCTGATAGTTACACATTTTTTCATTTGTGAAGAATTATGTCAGAAATTGAAAGACAGAAGACAATTTAAAAGCATGTCCTTGTCTTAATTGCAAGATGTCACATATTAGTTAAATGGCATAAGGAAGTGAAAAAAAAAACTATCTTTTAATGACAAATATTGTAGATAACATGAATTGTCGTGTTTTCTTTTTTCGTACTTATCTAACCCGACTGCTTATCTAGTTCAACAACTTTTCTGTACAAGGGTGCAGAGAACTTATGTAGAAGTGCTAGATATTAAACATTTACTTTGTTAATCCATGTAAATTTGTGCTACTATCACCTACTAAATTAGAAGACAGCTGAGGGTTCAGTTACTGGCTGAGTAAAGTAATTAATTGTGCTTTGGAACTGGAGCCTCTGGTAAAATTTCATCTTCACCACCTTCTTATGTAACTCATAAGATTATTTTTAGGACTAAATGGCATTATATATATATATATATACAAAGCTATTAATATTATACCTGGCCCATAATAAATATTCATTAACTATTAGCTATTATTATTTCTTTCCTTTAATACTATTAGAGCTATAGGGTTATATAGTTCTATATATTTCAAGAGTTTAATTAAATTAGGCTTCATCATATAATGATATAGGAAGAAGTTATTATCCTAACAGATAATATTTGGGAAGATATTTAATAAGCTTTCTCTGTGGTATAAATAAGTATTCTATTTTCTGGCCTTCTACATTTCAGGATAAAAAGAAACCTACTTTGTATGGAAAAGGAGAAAGAAAAGAGTAAGATTGAACTATGCTTTGCTGCATGGTGGGTTTGATGAAAGTGGAGTCATGCTGATTGGTGCTCAAGATAAATGTCTTAGGGGAAGACTCATACCCAGTGGAATTTTTTTTAGTGAAATATCGTGGCTCATGGATTGTGGGATTTGTCATTTGTTTTCAATAAAATGATAAAAATCATAATTTATTTTGTGAAAAAGAATTTCTAATGGAAGCAGGGAAAAGCATAAAGCAAAACATATGCTGTTTGGATTATATATACATTTTTTGGAAACCTGTGAGTTAGTAAAAGAGTTTTACAATTCCAGTTTGAATAGAATTGGTGGGAACAGCTAGAGTTAGTGACGTTTTCAGTGGAACACTATGTTCTTTAGTGAGTACTGAAATGTGTTAAAAAGGTTAATTCTATTTTTTGAACTGGGAACAATTTCCTGCAAAAATACGAATACACAATAAATATGTTACATAAAACCATGATTGTCAGGAGTAATATTTTAAAAATATGGTCAACTCATATTATTTTTAATTTCCTCATTAGATTTTTACTCTTACTTTACATATTCCTTTACCTGACAAGCTCACTTGTATACCTGGTTGTAGAAACACAGAGTGCTAATTTCTACCACAGAACTTCTTATACTATTCCATAACTGTCTACTTATTCTGTTTCTCAATTAAGACTGACTTCTTGGAGAAATCTGTTGTTGGAGGATGTATTTTATTATTTTGTATTATCAATGCAGTAAAGTATCTTTAACAAAGTAAATGTTTTTTAAATGTTAGTAAAATGACTTTTTAGAGTTGAAATCTTGATTCTGCTTGTGGAATATCAGTGTTCCAGAACAAAGACAACTGAAGCTGTGAAACCTTTAATCAAGAGACTCAGGGAGGCCATTCCTATGATTACAGTGGCATATTGATTTATTCATTGATAGGCTCTTTCAGCAGGAACTCCCTGGAAGATCTGTCAGGCTGAAATACATTGGCTTGATTTACAATGCTTGTTTTGGTTCTAGAACCATGCAAACTACAAAGCAAACAGCTCTAGAGAAAACCTTAGAATTCACAAGGTATACGGAAGGAGTCCTATAAATTTAACAAAAGATACTCAATAAACACTATCCAAAATATCCATTCACCTAAACTCTAAAACTTGCATTTTTTATTATCTTTCTTTATTTGATGTTAATGAAAGAAAAATAAACACCTGAAAAGGTTTCACCCTGACACAGGGACTGGAGTCTATGTCTATAAGAACACGCAGTGAATTTCTTTTATTTGGTTCCAGCGTGAAGACTTGCATTTTACATTTTATATAAGTAATTATTAAATTATATTTTAAGTTTTAATATATTTTGGACGATCACAACTTCTTTTCTTCATAGAATGCCAAGATATGAGCTTGTAGATGTGGGTTACATTATACTGGGTGGAAAGCGTTGTTATATGAAACCACTCAGACATGAAAACAGACTGCCTTCTATCAATAACAGATGCTCAAACATTTGATTCACCTTTCACTTCCATATAGTTGCACCTTCTATTTTCCCCTTCAGGATTGGACCTCACTATTATGAACTAAATGTTTGTTTTTCCCCTAAAATTCACATGTTGAGACTATAACCCCCAATGTGATGGTATTAAGAGATGGGGTATATGGGAGGTAATTAGCTTTACAGGAGGCCACAAAAGTACCATCCTCATGATGGGATTTGTGCCCTAGAAAAAGAAACCAGATAATTTGCTCCTTACCCTAGTCAAGTGAGGATACAGCCAGAAGGCAGCCCTCTGCAAACCAGGTGAAGAGCTCTCACCACAAACCCACCAGGCTGGCACCCTGATCTTGCACTTCCCAGTTTTCAGAATTGTGGAAAACAAATGTCTGATTTTAAATCACCCATTCTATGGTATTTTGTTACGGCATCTCAGACTGACTAAAAAACTTTCCCATCTTTTACTATCAAGCCAGTCTTGAATGTTTAGTTCAAACATCACCACTCCCCACCCCTGCATTGTGTGTATGAGGTTGTATTAAAAAAATAGGCAGACTATTTTTAAACACAAGTTATGCAACATGTTTTCACTATAAAAGTTGTGAGAAATATGAAAGTAAAATATGAAAACAACTTCCTTGCCCTAACAAATTTCTCATGTCAAGAGTAAGCACTGGTCACCAGTAATCCTGGCACTTTGGGATGCCAAGGTAGGAGGATCACTTGAGCCCTGGAGTCTGAAACCAGCCTGGGCAACATAGTGAGACTCTGTTTCTACAAAAATTTTTCTTAAAAAATTAGCTGGACACAGTGACACACAGCTGTAATCTTAGCTACTTAGGAGGCTGAGGTGGGGGGATCACTTGAGCCTGGGAGGCTGAGGTTACTGTAAGTTGAGATCAGACCACTGCACTCCAGCCTGGGCAACAGAACAAGATTCTGTCTCAGAAAAAAAAAAAAAAAAGAGAATAAAAGTAAAAGAAAGAAAAAGAAAAAAGAAAGAAAAGCAAACAAACAAACAAAGAGTAAACATTGGCCAGGTGTGGTGGTTCACACCAGTAATCCCAGCATTTTGGGAGACCAAAGTAGGAGGATTGCTTGAGTCCAGGGGTTTGAGAACAGCCTGGTAACACAGAGAGACCCTGTCTCTACCAAAAACTAAAAAAAAAAAAAAAAGAAAAAAAAAGAAAAAATTAGCCAGGCATGGTAGCTTACCACTGGGCTCCCAGCTACTCAGGAGGCTGAGGTGGGAGGATCACTTGAGCCCAGGAGTTCAAGCCTGCAGTGAGCTTTGATCATGCCATGCACTGTAGCCTAGGTGATAGAACAAGACTTTGTCTCAAAAAACAACAAAAAAGGAGTAAGTGCTACTATTTTAACATTATAAAGTATTTCTTTCTAGTCCTTTTTCTATGAAAATGCCATTTCCAGTCCTTCCACTAATTGTTATTTCCTCCTGCTGTATCAACATAGCACTTTGTTACATTCTGTCTCGTATTCATATATGGCTTTACAGTAAACTAGTAAAGCTTAAACTTCAGGGCTTTTCAGGATGAACCATCAGAAAAAAAAACATAAAAATCAAATAAGACAAAACTTCACGGCTCCTTGCTTGCACAGGCTCCTCCCAAAATTCTGCAAGATGTCTTGCCAAAGTATTCATATAATCGTTGTTTTATATACTTGCAATTTGGGTTTTCTTTTTTTAAGCGCTTTGCAAATTGCCTAAGTTTCAAGACCTCACAAAACCTGAAAATACCCCTCCTGCAACCAAATGTATAAATCATCAACTTGCACATAGTGGGTGTGTGTCTGTTTTGCTTTGCTATAAAGGAGTCCCTGAGACTGGGTAATTTATAAAGAAAAGAGGATTATTTAGTTCATGGTGCTTCAGGCTGTACAGAAAGCATGGCACTGGCATCTGCTTGGCTTCTGGATAAGGCTTTTGTGCTGTGTCCAAATATGGCAGAGAAGATTAAGGGAAAAACATGTGTGAGGAGAGAGCAAATCTGAAGGGCATCCTGGCTTTATAACAACCCACTCACTCAGTAACTAATTTATTGCCAGGGGAACTAATCCAGTGTCAAGACAGTGAGAGCTCACTACCTCAAGAAAGGCACCAAGCCATTCATGAGGGCTCTGCCCCTAAGACCCAAACACCTCCCACTAGGCCCCACCTCCAACACCACATTGGGGATCAAATTTTAACACAAGATTTGATGGGGACAACCAAATCATATCAAAACCATCACAGTGTGTGACAAATTTAGGACTAAGTGAGCTTCAGTAGTGCCCAGGATTGTTTACAAGAAACAAGCAGAGTTTTAATCACAGGCAGGAAATGTAAGTATATCACATAAATGTTTTATTTTCCCTTTTGTGTAATGTGGTCTTATTGATGCATAATCTTAATATGTTATTCTAGTTTTCACCTGCACATTAATCAACACATTCTACCTAATATATTTTACATTTGCTACATTGATTAAGGAACAAAGAATTTCTGACCTGTAGTACAGTTGGCCTTCAGTATCCATAGGCTCCCCGTCTTTGGATTTGACCAACTGAAGATCAAAAGTATTTTTTAAAAACCCAATAAAAAATAATACAAATAATACAAATAAAAAATTTGTATACAGTATAAATTTGTACACTGTATAACATTATACCAACTATTTACATAGCATTTATATTATATATTTAAGGTACACTACAAGATGTACGTAGGTTGTATGCAAATATTACACTATTTTATATAGGGGACTTAAATTTTGGCATTCACAAATTTGGGTATCTATGGGGGTCCTGAAACCAATCCCTCGCTGACAGTGAGGGAGAACTGTATTACCTTCTACATGTTACATTTAAAGAAGGCAGATTAGATTTCCAGCTCCTCAGACTATGTGACTTCATCTAAATAAGTGCCATTCAATAGACCTTTATGCAATGATGGGAATTTCCTAGATAGTCTATGCTGCCTCAGATCATAGCCACTAGCCACATATAGTGACTGAGCTCTTCAAATGTAGCTAGTGTGGCTGTGAAACTAAATTTTAAATTCTATTTAAATGTAATTGTCAGAGGCGTTTGAACAAGAGTGCCTCCATCTTGAATAGGGGCTGGGTAAAATAAGGCTGAGACCGGCTGGGCTGCAAGCCCATTAAGTTAGGCATTCTTAGTCACAGGATGAGATAGGAGATAGACACGAGAATAACGTCATAAAGACCTTGTTGATAAAACAGTATGCAGTAAAGAAGCTGGCTAAATCCCACCAAAACCAAGATGGCGAGGAGAGTGAACTCTGGTCTTCCTCACAGCTCCTTATATGCTAATTACGAGGTATTAGCATACTAAGAGACACACGCATGAGCACCGTGACAGTTTACAAATGCCATGGCAATGTCTGGTAGTTACCCTATATGGTCTAAAAAGGGGAAGAACCCTCAGCCCCTGGAATTGCCCACCCCTCTACCAGAAAACCCATGAATAATCTACCCCTTTGTTACCAGGGGGTCCTTGCTTCCAGAGCTCCTAAGATGGTGATGGGCGCTTCCAAAATGGCAGCGGGCCACTTCAAAGATGGTGGCAAGCCTCGTGTTCTCTGACCTGAGGTTCTTGGCTTCACGGATTCCAAGGAATGGAATCTTGGGCCATGTGGTGAGTGTTATAGCTCTATTAGAAGCCGTGGGTCACAGAAGAGAACTGTGGAACCCAGTGACTAGTGTTCGGCTTGATTAGGATGAACCCAGGCACTTAGCCATGCAGGAACAATGGCAAGCCTTTAGCCCCATCGGGAGTGGCAATGGGCGCCTCGCTGGATCAGGAGCACAGCGGACACCCTGCTGGATCCGGAGGGATGGAAGTCAGCGGCGGGTCTGTGACAGCAGTAAACAACAGTGGTGGACGGCGAGCGAAAGCTCAGCTCCAGCCATAACAAACACAGACCAGAAGAGTGCAGTTGCAAGATTTAATAGAATTAAGTAGAGTGAAAACAGAGCTCCCATACAAAGGGAGGGGACCCAAAGGGGCTGCTGTTGCTGGCTCAAATGCCTGGGTTTATATCCCCATCCTTGCCCCTCCCGCTGTGCTCTCAGGCAATAGATGATTGGCTATTTCTTTACCTCCTGTTTTTGCCTAATTAGCATTTTAGTGAGCTCTCTGATTGGTCAGGTGTGAGCTAAGTTGCAAGCCCCGTGTTTAAAGGTGGATGTGGTCACCTTCCCAGCTAGGGAAGGTGATTCTTAGTCGGCCCAGGAAATCCAGCTAGTCCTGTCTCTCACCTTGTTTAGCATATGCTCAAGAAATAACCATAAAAGTGGGCAACCAGCAGCCCTCAGGGCTGCTCTGCCTATGTAGTGGCTATTCTTTATCTCTTTACTTTCTTAACGAACTTGCTTTCACTTTACTCTATGGACTCACTCAGAATTCTTTCTTGCATGAGATCTAAGAACTGCCTTCCTTGGGGTCTGGATTGGAACCGCCTTTCTGGTAACGTAATTACTTTAAATTTAAATTATCTAGATACAAGCCACACGGGGCTAGTGGCTACCATATTGAACAGTACAGCTCTAGAAGACTGTGAACAAGGTGATCCACTGGGGAGGGCTTAATTAAAGAAATCAGTACATTAGTGATAATAAATGATGAAGGATAAAGTTTGAATAATATTGTACCCCACTCTTCTAGCAAAACATTGTGTACCATGTTTAGTCTGCAAACAGACTTGAGAATGGAAATCAACATACAGCAATGTAATGAATTGAAAAGGCAATTTCAAAGAAAAGATAAATGTTTAGCTTTAAAAACATCTATGTTAAAATGAAGAAAGAAGAAAAAAATTATTTAAAAGGTAGGGAAGCCAAGAATCCACAGTAAAACATCCCTTTTTGGTCATTTAGCTGGAAAGCAGAAACAGAACAAAAAAAGCAGAATTAAGAAAGCCTATGGGTATGCCAGGAGTCTCATTGTTTCACTGTGTGCAAGTATTTATGTGGGAAGGAATAGTGACTACAAAAACACTAACTTGAAAAGGTATGAGCCAGCAGGGACCCTGGGCCAAAACATTAGTACGACTGTAATCCCAGAAATCTCTGGAATTTGCAAATTCACTATTTACTTTGCTAACATAACAAGAGAGGCATTCCAAATGATTTGCTTACTGTGGTCAGCATTCTGAAGCTATTGTTCTATGTTTTGTGTTTTTTTTTTAAAGAAATACTAACAAAAACATCCAAGACCTCTCTATATTGTAATTGTGCATGGCAAGTTATGAAAGTAAATTCCTTGACAGGAAGATAACAATATACCCCCTAAGATGCAAATTAAATTATACATTCCTGAAATCCTTGTTTTGCTTTATTTTAGAAAGTGTCTGCATCTGTCATTGCTATTTAGCACATATTTAATCATGATATTTCAGTGGTGATTGTGAAATCACCATTGCAAAATTATAACTGAGACGGTGAGAGAGATCTGACCTAACCAACTCCCTCTTGCTTCTGACCTCCAAGCTGTTCTTGTTTATTCCTGGGTGTAGGTGAAACTAATTTTGGGAGAAACTTACTTTATAGTTTGAAACAAAGAGATAACAACCCTTTCCCAAAACGAACCCCTTCTTGCCTGGGGATTAGACTGCCTTTGTAGGACTAACAGATTAGCCACCAGATGAGAAATTATGGTTTAAGAGTCATGCAGCTGAAGGCTGCAAGATTCTAAATGTCCCAAATTGCTCCCAGGGATAACATCACTATTGTAAAACCTAATATCAGTGCTAGAGATATTTTGCAGACCCTGCACCTGATGGATCAGCTGGCACCACCCAGACTGATAAACTGATTCATCTGGTCTTGTGGCCCCACCTAGGAACTGACTTAGCGCTAGAGGACACTTTCAACTACCTATAAGTTCATCTTCAACCTTACCAATTAAACTCCCACATCACTGGTGCCCTAACTACCAAATTATCCTTAAAAACTCTGATCCCTGAGTTCTTAGAGATCGATTTGAGTAATAATAATACTCTGGTCTCCCACACAGACAGCTCTGCATAAATAACTCTTTGCCTATTGGAATTCCCATCTTGATAAATCTGGCTCTGTCTAGGCATTAAGCAAGGTGAAGCTGTTGGGCAGTTACAGTGGTGGGCTTTTTGTTTAGAAGTTGACTTTCTTTCACATGCAATTCTTACAACTTATTTTTTATTGTGTAGAGATTATTTGGTGACTTTAGATATTTAAATGCTGGTCTTTTTAAAAAAGATGAACCTGTCAATATGCATTTCTGTCTCCAAAGGAGAAAAATGTAGCTAGTGCCAAGTCATACTTTATTACATATTGGTGATGTCTTATTGTTGTTTGAATCATTAATTATAAGAAATTCTCATTTATAAAGGTGTGCTTGGCATATCCTAAAAACACATAAAATTGGTCTGCATTAGTTTGAAAATAATTCCACATGTACCTTGCTTCCTAAAGTATAAATAACATGGGGATAGCCATGATGTAGGATCAGAATTCCTCTTAACTTAGCTTATGGAATAAAATAAGTGACACGTGATCAATATTAGGTGCCATGGAGAAGGAACACCAGGGTTTTCCAAGCTGAGAGCAAGTTATCTGATGGTAGATTCCATTTAAACTTTACTTGTGTTCTAAAACCAATCTTTCCTTTTAAAATTTTTTAAACCAAAGTAACACATAAATATTAAAGAAAACTATCATACTGTATTAGAATATAAATTGCTAATATTTTGGTAAATTTATGTAAGGAACATGGCTGTGCTACAGCCAAGCAGGCATTGGGCAGCAGGCATAGGCCAGGGTAAACAGCCTTGTTGATTCAGTGGGATTGGGGCACAGCTGCACAGTCCCATGTCTTATATAATCATAGCCGTGTAGACACAACATAGAGAAGCTCCCCACCCAGCTCCCAGCCACTATTGTTTGTGTAGTGTATTAAAGTAACACTGACCCTGTGAGGGGTTGCTAAATAAAGCCATGTCTCATTTACCTACTGTCTCTTGAGTGTTCTTCCAGCTCCCTGCCTCATGTCTCATGTCCACCCACTCCCCTCAGCCCTCAACTTGGGCTGGAACCTAACCCTGAACCTGACAGTTGGCGTAGTCGGCATGATGAGGTGAGTGGGTTGTCAGCCCTTGGGGTTCTCAGGTTGGCTATGTGGCCGCAGATGGGCTGTGGTACCTAGTGTCAGAGGTGCTGCTTGAATGGGCCCCAGTGGAAATGTGGGAGGCAGTGGATGGGTCTCCTGTGAGTGTGAGAAGGCACTGAAGCAGCTGGAAGCTCACAGCACCAAGAAAGACCTCACCTTCGCCGGCAGAATCGGATGGGCGTTTCTGACTGTGCTACGTGAAGTACATGCTCAGTCCCTGCTGGACGCAGTGCAGGTATGGGAGCTTCAGGTGCAAGTTGGGTGCCTGGGGGCCCAAATGCACAGCTTGGAGCAAAACCTGGGGGTGAAGGACCTCCAGTCACAAGCAGGGCACTTACAGGCTCAGATAAACATCCTGGAGCAGGAGTTGGCAACAGCTGTTGGTGCAACCCTGAGCCTGTCCTCCAGGCCGGACACTCCTGCGTGGCCTGATCCTGAGGAGGAGGAGGCTCTTTTGCTATGGGCTCGTCCTGTGATCCATCGGAAGATAGAACATGAGCAGCCGATGGGACCCCATGGGAGAGCCCAGGGACCACCCACAGTGGTGGACCACACCTCTTATTGTGCTTATACCCTCACTGAGTTGCAGGAGTTGAGTAAACAGTGTTGGCAGCACCCATGGGAGGCCCTCCCAGCCTAGATACTCCATCTTTGGGATGAGGGGACTGACAGCATTTCTTACTCTGCCTCCGTGATGGAGAAGCTGGCTTCTATCACATCTCACCCCTCCCTTCATCAGCAGCTGCAGCTGTGCCAATGGTTGGCACAAGGGCAAGGTGATCACATGTTAACCAAGTGGCTGATGACAGCCATATTAACTGTTTGGAATGATGTTGGAGAGATACCAGAAATTGTGAGTAAATGGCAATCATATACTGATTTGGTGCAGGTACTCTGGGAGATGGGTATGCAGCAGGCTATGTTTAATCTGAATACTCAGGGGCCAGATAATGAATGTTTTACCTCTCACATGAGGGATCTTGCACTGGGCCCAGTGCCCCCAATTGCTTTTGGCTCTCTGGCTGTTGTTCTCACCCCATATGTGGGGTGCCATATATATGAAGTGACTACTGCTATGGCAGCCCTCGAGGAGACAGAAGGCCATCAGCAGGACTGGAGAATCCGTGCCATAAAGAAAAGAAGGTGCCCCTTCTGCTGGTAACCACCCCACGAGATAAAAAGGAGCCCCAGTGGGTGACCTGCATGCAGATGTGGATTGATTTAATTGCAGCTGGGATTGCTCAGGAGAAAACTGACAGGCAACCCAGTGGAATGCTGCTGGCTCTGTGGAGGCAACTGTCCCTGGAGCAGCAATTCCAGAGAATGTCCAAGAGGGGGCAAAATACTGCTGCTCAACCCAGCCCTGCCCAGATGTTGCAGCTCAAGGACTATTTGCAAATGGGCAAAGAGATCTTCCTGTTTGATCAGGGAACTGGCCGAGGTGCCTGGCTCAGGTTGGGGGCTGGGGGGTGGATGACTGGAGGCCTTATGTGGAACTGGCAACTGGTCTCCCACCAATGTACAGCAGGTCCTAGCACTGGTAGATACTGGTTGGCTCTGCAGAGGCAATTGTCCCTGGAGCAGCAGTTCCAGAGAACGCAGCAATTCCAATTGTCCTTGGAACAGAAGTTCCAAGATGGGGCAAAATAGCAGTTTTGCTTATAGCAACATGGAAAAATTTCTGGGCAAAGCTGCATTCATTGATGGTTATGGGGGCCAGTTGGTGAAAGTGAAACCTGTGTCTCTGCATCTTGGTATTGGCCGCTTGGCTCCCCACCTGTATACAGTGTATCTTTCTCCTGTATCTGAATATATTCTGGGGGTGGACATTTTGTATGGTCTGGACTTGCACACCATGGCTGGAGAATTCAGACTCTGGGTTCATGTAGTAAAGCTGGTACTGCGTGGACATACACATCACTAGCCCCAAGTTCTGTCACAACCCTGACCGGTTACTTCCAGTCATCAATACCATTTGCCAGTGGGGCATACAGAGATAACTGAGACTATTAAGAAGTGAGAAGAGGTGCAAATAGTGCATGGCACCCATAGCCCCTCCAATTCCCCCATAGGGCCAGTCAGAAAGCCTGACGGAACTTGGCGAATGACAGTGGATTATTGGGAACTGAATAAAGTGACACCCTTCTGCATGTGGCTGTACCCTCCATCACGGATTTATGGACTGTTTGACAGTGGAATTGGGACAGTACCACTTTGTAGTGGACTTAGCTAATGCATTTTTCTCCATAAACATTGCTCCAGAGAGCGATGAACAGTTCGCCTTCACATGGGAAGGACGACAGTGGACTTTCACAGTGTTGCTGCAGGGCTATATGCATAGCCCCACCATTTGTCATGGTCTTGATGCCATGGAATTAGGTGCCTGGGAATGTCCAAAAGGGGTCCACCTGTTTTATTACGTTGATGATTTTATGTTAACCTCTGATTCTCTTACAGGTTTAGAAGTGGCAATGCCCCTCTTGCCTGGGATTGGGATAAGGAGGCTGAAAGAGCTTTTCTGGTAGCCAAGCAGGCTATGCCATGGGCACAAGCCCTATGGATAGTTGACCAGGGGTGCTCACTTAAACTGGACGTGCATGTGACCACACATAGTTTTAGTTAGGGCCTATAGCATTGCACAGAACACTTGAGTATGCCAGCAGGCTTTTGGTCCTACTGGGAGCTGAGCTCCAGTATTCACTGATAGGGAGGCAATTAGCTGCTGTATTTGCTGCTCTTCAGGCCTGTGAGAGTATGACAGGACAGGCTACAGTCATAGTGTGGACAACTTACCCAATAGCAGGATGGGTGCATTCATGGGTAACAACCCCCCTGACTGGGACAGCACAGACATCCACATTAGTGAAGTGGGGTGCCTACTTAGAACAATGGAGTATGCGGAGTACAAGCCCCTTAGCAGCAGAATTACAAGAAGTTTTAGGGCCTGTAGTTATAATGCAAGATAAGGCCATGGGGCCTGAAGCCATCACCATTTAAAGAAGGGCACCTTCCAATTCCTGATAGGGCATGGTATACAGATGGGTCCAACCAGGGTGCTACTGTTGCCTGGACTGTTGTAGCAGTCCAGCCTAGCACTTACTGGGTGCAGACAAAGCAGCCAATGGGCTAAACTTAGAGCGGTGTGGATGGTGATTACTAAGGAGGACTCACCTATGGTAATTTACACCTATAGCTGGGCAGCCTATCGAGGTTTAACTTTGTGGCTGACTACTTGGAAATTACAGGAGTGGCATGTAGGCCAAACCATGTGGCACGACCTCTGGGAAATAGTTCACCAGAAAGATGTAACAGTCTATCATGTGTCAGGTCATGTGCCTTTGGCCACCCCCGGTAATGATGAGGCAGATACCTTAGCCAAGTTCCGATGGTTAGAGTCGGCACCTATAAAAGATGTAGCTTTGTGGCTACACAGGAAACTGAGACATGCAGGGAGTAAGCTGATGCAACAGGCAGGTCAATAGGCCCTGGGGTCTGTCTTTGCCTTCACAGGACATTTTGGAGGCCTGCCGGAAGTGCCCACCATGTGCTCAGGCATACCCCAGACGGAGACAACTGCCCAGTGTAACACAGCAAATGATGGTTACCATTTGCTGTGTTACCAGATGGCAAATAGATTACATTGAACCACTGCCAAAATCGCAGGGCTACACATATGCACTGACGGCTGTAGACACAGCCACTGGCTTGTTGTTCACCTACCCTTGCAGGGTGGTCAACCAGCAACACAGCATTCGAGCCCTACAACACTTACGTGCCTTATGTGGCCATCCCCTGGCTGTTGAAAGTGATGGGGGAACACATTTCACTGGATAGCAGGTACAACAGTGGGCACAGCAGATGGACATATGATGGGGATTTCATGTTCTTTATAACCCACAAGCCGCTGGCATGATCGAGCGATATAACGGATTCTTGAAGAATGGGTCACAGTTGCTTGTTACTCCCCCATCTTGGCAGGGATGGAGTTCTGGGTTGGACCTGGTGCTTCAAATTTTGAATGAGTAGCCATGGAAAGGTGGCCCAGCCCTGGTGGAGGCTTTGTTACACTAGGCCTCCACCCTCATCCAGCTGCAGATACACACCAAGGATGAGCTCCTCCAATCACGTATGGGGACAAACAGTAATCTATTGTTGCCTGCCCCAAAGCCTCTGAAGGCACGGGAACAGAAAACCTGGTGTTGGCCATAGACCCTCCAAACCCCTCATTGCCAATGGTTGGCTATTTTAGCCTCCTGAGGGGAGGGCCTGCTGTATGACTTACATGTTACTCCTTGGGTATTTAATGCGTGGCCTCCATGATTGACCGTTCATAGAGGAATGGCCAGGGAAGGAACCCTCCTCTGGGGGACATATGTTCTGTCTGTGTGGCCTATTATTACAAGCTCTCCCGTGACTTTGTAATGGGTACAAGACCCAAAAGAACCATAGGGAGCTGAGAATGTGTGGTATCATCACCCAGGGAAAAAGCTGTTGGCAGCTGCATTGTTATCCAGGGATGAAAAGTTAGCCTGTATTTTGCCTGAGGGATGTGATTCGCCCTTGTTAGTACCTGTGCCTGCTTTGTCATTCCAGCTGTAGGTTGGCATGCTCCAACAGCATCATGGATGGGGCCTACACCTACGCCGAGGTGACCAATGTCTCCAACTGTTGGATCTGCACAACTCTTCCAGCAGCAGCTGGGGACAGCTTGTTCTGGCACGTGCATCCAGCTTCTGTGCAGAAGTGGACATGGCTAGAGACGGGGTCCTGCAGACAATAGGTAGGATGCAATACGGTGAGCTTTGAACAGGGGTTGTCGCAGAACCCATGGCAAGCCTGCCCCCTGGCTGACTTGTAGTGTCCATGATGGATGAGCTTGGCTAATGGGAGAACATGTAGTGCCCCCATTGCAGATACCATAATGTATAGAGCAGCACTGTGGTAAAGTCACTGTAAGATGGTTGCCTGCTGAGGTTTGTGCAAACAAAACACATGTCACCACAACAAGGGTGTGGTGGAACAAGCAGACTTGCCAAGGCTGGGGCCCCATGGATTTTGTGCCCCTTGGGAGTTTATGGGTCTGTGGAGACACAGAATGGCCATCTCTGCCAGCCAATTGGACTGGACGTTGTACCTGGAGGTGGCCCTATGTGGCTGCCACTGTGCTTCCCACATTTCCTGGCCACCTGCATAATTGGGGGGCACTGCGTTCCTGGTTTTTGCGAGTGCAGCTTGCCCCCTGGTGGTTTTATCCCTTAGCTATAACTATCCCTGGAGCAGGTGTCATTACTGTGTAAAAGCAGGTTGTAGCCTTTGCAGAGCACGCAGCTTGGGCCCTGAATTACACTCGAGTTGCTCTCCTTTTGTTCACTGATGAAGTTGACCAGATCAGGAAGGTGGCGCTGCAAAACTGGATGGCCTTAGACAGTCATAGCTGCCCAAGGTGGTAACTGTGCCCTTGAAGGGACAGTGTTGTACGTTTACCCCTGACAACCACGGGAATATAATGACAGCTTTACAAGGGGGTGTCACAGGAGATTAAGGTGATTGAACACCTTACTGATGACCCCCCCGCAGAGATGGTGGGCATCTCTGGGCTCTGGCCTATGTTGGGCTCTTATAATCTTAGGTAGCATAGCAGGGGTATTAGTGGTGGGTTGTTGTTCTCTGCATTGTTGCTATGGCTTATGGGTCCAGGGTGCTGCTGTATGTGCATGGGTCCCCACCAAGAGGATCCGCTCGGCCTGGGGGCAGGGTGTAAGGAACATGGCTGTGCTGAAGCCAAGTAGGCGCTGGGCAGCAGGCATGGGCCAGGGTAAACAGCCTTGATGATTCAGCGGGATTGGGGTGCAAGGCGCACGGTCCCGTGTCTTATGTAATCATAGCCATGTAGACACAACATAGAGAAGCTCCCCACCTGGCTCTCAGTCACTATTTTTTGTGTAGGTTATAAATGTAACACTGATCCTGTGAGGGGCTGCTGACTAAAGCCATGTCTCATTTACCTGCTGTCTCTCAAGTGTTCTTCCAGCTCCCTGCCCCACATCCACCCATTCCCCTCAGCCCTCAGCTTGGCCTGGAACCTAACCCTGAACCTGACAATTTATTTTAAGAACTTTTTGTAACTTTAGGCTTATTTAAATCGCAATCATACAGTTTCAATATTGTTGTTTCACTTGGCATTAGGGCATTAGCATGCTTCCAATTGCTTTATAATCTTTAGAAACATTGTTTTTGTTGACTATATGCTTATCAACAAAATCCAGTAAGACTATTTGATTAATGCAAAGATTCAAGGAGTTGTTATCTAGTTTGTGGATTATTCAGAACTCTTAACATTTGAAATTTGCCTGCTTTTTACAACCTTCAGTAGTATAGTTAAGACAAAGATTAATTTAAATCAGTAAGAGTTCCTTCTTATATATAATGTAGCTGATTCAGCTATTTTACTTTATTTATTTATTTATTTACAGACATACAGAGTCTCACTCTGTCACCCAGGATGGAGTGCAGTGGTGTGATCTTGGCTCTTCTGCCTCCTGGGTTCAAGCAATTCTCCTGCCTCGGCCTCCCGAGTAGCTGACATTACAGGTGCACACCACCACACCTGCTAATTTTTGTATTTTTAGTAGAGATGGGGTTTTTCCATATTGGCTGGGCTGGTCTCCAACACCTGACCTCAGGTAATCTGCCGGCCTCAGCCTCCCAAAGTGCTCCCAAAGGATTACAGGCGTGAGCCACCATGCCCGGCCGGCTTGCTTGCTTGCTTGCTTCCTTTCTTCCTGCCTGCCTGCCTGCCTGCCTGCCTTCCTGCCTTCCTTCCTTCCTTTCTCTCTCTCTCCTTCCTTCCTACCTTCCTTCCTACCTTCCTTCCTTCCTTTCTTCCTTCTCTCTCTCTTTTTTTTTTTTTTTAGAAAAGCACAACTAACTTAGGAAACCATGCTTAAATTCTCAGACTCTTGCTCATTGTAGAGTCTTCCCAGTTTACAGCTATAGCCAGAAGTCTTGAAGTAAATGGGAACCACCTGAGAAAATCAGCTGCCAGCAAGCCAAAGGTATTAAGCCATGGAGACAGAGGATGGAGAGCATATCTCACCCTCCTGAAGAGTGAAACAGTTCTTGGAAAGAAAAACAGGCTGGGCGTGGTGGCTCATGCCTGTAATCCCAGCACTTTGGGAGGCCGAGGTGGGCAGATCACGAGGTCAGGAGATCGAGACCATCCTGGCTAACACAGTGAAACCCCGTCTCTACTAAAACTACAAAAAATTAGCCAGGCGTGGTGGCGGACGTCTGTAATCCCAGCTACTCGGGAGGCTGAGGCGGGAGAATGGCGTGAACCCGGGAGGCAGAGGTTGCAGTGAGCCGAGATCGCGCCATTGCACTCCAGCCTGGGTGACAGAGCGAGTCTCCATCTCAAATAAATAAATAAATAAATAAAAATAATAATAAATAATAATAATAATAAGAAAAACAAGAAGCTGCTAGTCTCGACGTTTCTCAGAGTATGTTGGCTTTTGTTGAGGCAACAGCCAAAGGTGGCCACACGTGTCCTGAGTAATCTAAATGGGGTGAGCCTCAGTAGGCAAGGGAAAAATGAGGAACCTATGAAAGATCAGAGAAACCAAGGATGGAAGTAATTTCTACACAGAAGGGGAAGTCAACAGAATAAAATATTCTGAAGATGTCAAAGGAATAAAGAGAGAGAAGCTTCCATCAGATTGGTAAGAAAACTGTCCTTAAAGGCTTATAAGAGAACGATTTTTATTGAGTGTGAAAATAAAAAGTTCACATTAAGAAGGGAGAAAATAAATGAAAAATTAATAGAAGTAGTAGATATAGCTTACAAATTTGATACTCTGAAATACAAAATGAATTAGAGAAATAAAATAGTAGCCTTAAAATAATAAAATAGTAATCTCAGATAAAGACTGTATGTTTTCTATTGCTGCCATAACAAATTACCATGAACTTGGTGACTTAAAATAGGTCTGTAGGTCAGAAGTCTAACACGGATTCCAGTGGGCTAAAATTAAAGTGTAGGCAAGGCTGTATTCCTTTCTATAGGCTCTGGGAAGGATCAATTTCCTTGCCTTTTCCAGTTCTAGAGGCCATTGGCATTTCCTCACTTGTGGCCCCCTTCCTTTATCTGCAGAGCTAGCAAAGGCAAGTCAAGTCTCTTTAACGTGGTATTGCTCTGACCTTGCTTGTGTTGTCACATCTTTTTCTCTGGGCCTCCTCTACCATCTCCTTCTGTCACTTTTAAGGACCCCTGTGATTATGTTGGGCACACCTGGACTGCCTGTTTGATCCAGGATAAATTTCTCATCTCAAGGTTCTTAATTTAATCCCATCTATAAAGTCCCTTCTGCTGTGCAAGGTAACACTAACAGGTTGTGGGATTAAGATGTGGACATCTTACAGAAGCCATTATTCTGTCTGCAACAAAACCTACAGCAGTGTCTAAACTGAGGCAGAAGAATTTGGCAAAGACAAACAGACTGAATTGCTGAAAAGGGGAAATTTAAGTATAGTAACAAGTTGCTTCAGCAGTCAAGAAGGATAAATTAACTTGAATCAGAAGCAGTAGGTCATCTTTTCTGTCAATGGAAAGAAGGAAGGCAGAACATAGACACTGAATTATTAAAATGGAAAGTAAAGGTACAAGTTGAAGCTCAGAATGTCCCATCACTGAAGGAGCCAGTGTAGGGTGAAGAGGTGTGGGGTGGGAGGCTCCAGGTGGCAGGTAGTCTTCAACAGCATTTGGGGGCTTGGAGAATTTTAAAAAGGATGCATAAGGGGATGACTAATAACACTCAGAATCCTGATAATAATAGCATAAATGTGTAGTGGGTCAAATCTTCATGGTTCAAAATACTCCTTCAACAATGCTCAGCTCAAGGAGAAAATAGGAAAAGAGCACTCAGGAGAGATGGAGGGATGATAACCGATTTGAAGTGCTTTGATGAATGGCCTAAGTACCTTATAATATGCTGATAATCAGAGTACTGAAGTTTTACATACTGTTCTTTGTCAGGTCCTCACACATTAGGAATTAAGAAAATTTAGCAGTTCAATTAGAGGATTGCAGCTCTATTTTATAATTATAGTTTGTATATACAGATCTATTAGCTCCAGAGTTTTACAAATATATATCTGAATTTCTGAAAGGGCTCAATAATTTGAGAATATAAGAGTATTGACTCTGAATTCTCTCTTTGAATGAAGACATTCCTGTATTGGAATTCTGGCTATCACTAATTAGCTAGTCATGTAACTTAAAAAAAATTGCAGCCTTAGTTTCCTTATGCGTAAAAGAGAGTTTATGATTAACTTACTGGGTATTTAGAATTAAAAGGCATATAATATTACTGCTAGTATTTGCCATATAGGAGATATTTAATCAGTTATTTTATATTATTTTTATAGCAATATAAATGGGAAAAGTCTCAAAGTCTTTAATATATTTTAGATAAATCTACTTGACCAAAATGTTGTTAACAAGTTCCAAGAACTGCTTTTTATTTTCATTTTTACATTTAACAAATGATACATTTGAGATATTTCCTTTGGGTTTCACAGTAAATTGGCAAAGTAATGATTTTACATTTGGTTCTTTTCTTAATGTCTAATGGTGGTAAAATAACTTCTAGATTATTTCAAATGCACTGAAAACATAAATAGCAATAGTTTGCCAGCTGCAAAATTGATGCTGAAGGTACTTAAATGGCACATAAAATGTTGAATGTCCATAATCACAAGCAGATTCAGTGCTGCCACTTGGCTGAAAACATGAGTTAATGTTTCAAAGTAAGTAGAACTGGAGTAGCATTTCTACTTTCAAGTAGTTTGTTGGATTGCAGTGTGGGAGCATTGAATAAGCATATATGTCATATGACTTAAATCAGGTGGAGGCCCTTCTTACATCTTCCCTATAACTCCAAACTACAAGAATTTTAAGGATCATAGACCTATAAGGTGCTCCACCAGCCTCTAGATGGCACTTTTACATTCTTGATCATGATATTAATGGCTTGTTTTTTCCATGAATATACTTGTGGGTGACACAAAAACATGTATACCATTTTCTCAAGTGTATCGACAATTGATAGGCGAAATACACGTATCTCAAATATATGCCAGATCCTGGAATTTCATTTAAAGTGAGATTTTTCTCCCAAGGACAAAAATTTAGAATGAGAAAATTATTAAGTGTTAACGCTTGCCATTCCACTTTCCATGTAAAGTTTCGATTCTCAGTCAATGAGAAACAAATGAAACAACAGACAAAAAATGATTCTATTTTCTTTGGTTAGAAATACTTCTATCAATCAGCATCTGCCTGTTTATACATCCTCAGTGGCACAGCAGAGTGCCACACTTGTCACCAAGCCTGCTGCATCAGGACTTGCAGCTTTCCTTTCATTTAGTTAATTAAATATTTGGAGTACACATGAGATATTCCTATCAATTTTATTATTGGTATCCATACTGTGAACTTCATCTCTGCCTTTTCTCTGTTTCAGCTTTCAAATGCAACCAAGAATTAGGATCATAATAGCATCTCATAATCCTAAAAGGCTGCTGTTCAGTGAAAAATAATGGGTAGAAATCCTTTATACAGACCAACTGGTCATTAGCTTTTGGTCCCTTCCACCATTCCCTTTTATTTTTCTCCCTCAAGTACAGGTATGACAAAGTGGAGGAAATTGGTTAGTATTGAAGCTGTATAGAAGGTGTTTGGGTCTGGGTGTGGTGGCTCATGCCTGTGGGGAGGCTGAGGCAGAAGGCTCCCATGAGCCCAAACATCCAAGACCAGCCTGGCAAACATAGTGAGACCCTGTTTCTACAAAAAGTTTAAAAATTTAGTTGGGTGCTGTGATGTATGCCTATGGTCCCTACTACTTGGGAAGCTGGGGTAGGAGCATTGCTTGAGCTGAAGTGGGCGAGGCTGCAGTGAGCCATGATTGCACTATTGTACTCCAGCCTGAGAGGTAGAGTGAGATCCTGTCTCAGAAAAAAAGAAAGAGCGAGAGAGAGGAAGAAAGAAAGAAGGAAAGAAAGAAAGAAGGAAGGAAGGAAGGAAAGAAACAAAAAAGAAAGGAAGGAAGGAAGGAAGGAAGGAAGGAAGGAAAGAAAAGAAGGAGGTGTCTGGGCCACTTTGCTTGCCTAAGAAACTGCCTTCTCTTATGAAAACCTCTTTACTTGCTCTCCCATGTTTTCTCTGGGTCCTATCATATCTCACTGCCCCTGGGACAGGGCAAGACATTCAGTCTTTTTTCTCTATCATCTTTAGCTTCTGTTCTTGTATTAGCTGTTGGTCTATAACTTTCTCCAATCTTTTCTTATCCTAAACAACAACAAAAACAAGCTCTTCCTAAACCCCATCTTTTTTTTCATAATGTTTTTTATTCTCCTTTCTAACAAAACCATTGTTCTTGAAAAATAAAATACCCTTGCTGTCTCAAATCTTTCACTTTCCATTAATTTTCAGCTTGTGAGGAGGATAGGTATTAGAAAAACAAAAACCTTATTTCAAAGTACACACTTCTTTTACCATAATCTACTTTGACATTTCCTTTGGGAAAGAGGTACTTTAATTTTGAAAAATACCTCTGACCTGATTATCATATGAGAATCACTATCTTTGTCAGTGCCTCCTAGCTAACATAATTCTCTGAGTTCTTTCACTAAACGGCTTCCAATTGGCAAATTCTAATGCTACTTTTCAGGCTTATCTTAGCGGAGTTCCCTGAAGCCTTTGAATTTGTTGACCATGTTTTCTCTCTCTCTGTCTTTTTTTTTTTTTTTTTTTTTTGACAGAGTCTCACTCTGTCCCCCAGGCTGGAGTGCAGTGGCAGGATCTTGGCTCACTGCAACTTCCGCCTCCCAGGTTCAACCGATTCTCCTGCCTCAGCTTCCGAAGTAGCTGGGACTACAGGTGCGTGCCACTACACCCGGCTGATTTTTGTATTTTTAGTGGAGACGGGGTTTCACCATGTTGGCCAGTCTGGGATCATGATTTCTTTGCAATATTTTTTCTCTATTCCTTTTACTGCTGTTCTTCCAGCCACTCTTTGTCTTCGTGCTGTTTTTGAAAGGTCTTGTGTAGACCTAAATTTTCAGTGCATTTATGTACTGATGAGTCTCAAATACATCTCTCCAGGCCACATCTATTTCCTGGGTCTTTGACAACTATCTGTTTCTATTTTCTGAAATTTGTGACTTGGAAATGCATCCAAGTCCTGCTCAAATTTTAAATTCTTTGGCTTAAATATTTAAATTATTTACTTGCCTGTCCTTTCTACTGACCTATTAACTCTATTGAAGCAGAAACTAGGTTATATTTTTTTCTAATTTGTCTAGTACCTTACACTGTGCTGAGTGAAGGATCAGATATTAGAAACTAATATATTTCATAGTCCTTTTGTCTGCGAATCCCTTTGTCAGTTTATGTAAGCTTTTTATGGAATGGTCAAGTTAACACAAAAGTTTTTAATAGAATTCTTAATTAACAGGGAAGTAACATAAGAATGTTTTATGTGGTAAATGAGGAAGGAACAGTTCATTCTCTGGACATATTCATGAGTTAAAACTGTTAAAAATATTTTCCTGCTCTCCCAAAATATGAGAAATTACTTACTCTAGGATAACAAGAAATAGTATTAGCTTCTCCAGTTAAGTATCTATAAGCTTCTTAAGGAGGAAGGCAAGCTGAATAGAAACAATCATGTTCTGACGCAGGGGTCAACAAGCTTCAGCTGTACTGGCAAGACAAATGTGGCCTGAGTCTTGTTTTCATATGGCTAGCAAGCTAAGTGTGGATTTTACATTTTTAAAGAGTTGTTGAGAAAAGAAAGAGGAGGAGGAAAAGAAGGAAGATGAAGAAGATGAGCAGCATCACTGATAGAATCTACAGGTGTTCTATACAGTTAAATGTGTGCTCTCTGGTTCTTTACTGGAAAAGTTTGTCAACCTTGGGTATAAAAATTTTTTTTCCTTAACAATCAGATGCTAAGGGAAAGAACAGATTCTTTGGGTTGGCTAAGATTAGCCATTCAAATTAGAGTTGCAATAAATTTATTTCATTTGTAGCCCAAACCAAAATGATGAACTGAAGATGAATACATATCTGTACATTAGTTCCATAAAGTAATTAAATTTGTAACCTTTCCTATTAGATATCTAGTATAACCAAGATACCTTCGTCTTTCTTATACCAAACAAAAGTCACATAGGCATTATTTAATAGATATTGGGTATTGGGGAAATATTCAAGGCTCTCTGTTTTTTAATAGTGTCTGCAGGTATGCAATTTGTTTGATTAATTGAAAACATCAGGTAGTACCTGGTCAAGCAAATAGAAAATTTACTATAAAATCTATTTCAAATTTTTACCAGCCAGTCAGTGATTCAATTTATTATTTTGACATTCACAGAATATGTTTGCTATAAATAAAAAGATTAATTATTTTAACAAACTAGAGATTAGGATTGAGTCAAGATTCTTCTGATGTCCTAAGGAATGTAGAAGCACACATAATGCACCTGATACTATGTTGTAGCACTAAGTGCAGACTTCATCCACAGCTAGAGGACCTGGGAGAGGATGTGGGGCAGAGTTACTTTTAACAGCCTCCTCTGTTGCCTAAAGTCATTTGACACTCAGGGAATTACTCAGTTATCCCCATGACTGCATTTTTTTTGCTATGCCCAGATTTATATTTTCCCTCTGTGTACTTAGGCTAATTGATGAAATACCAGTTGAAGTCCATGGCAGGAGAGGAAGCCAAGGAGGCATGTTATAACAGACTCAGTATCTTTGGCTTCTCCCCTTCCTTTTCTAGGCTTCTCCAATCCAATTTGTCCCTATCATTATCAGGGCTATATGGTCTCAGGAGTAACATTCTAGACTGAAGAGTTGCATTTGATGACAATGTACAGGGTTTTCAGAAAGAGGTGAAAGATACACCATTCTTTATTTTCCCCTTCTGCTTGGGGACCATTCTATAGCTGACATCCAGGCTTTGTGATTTGCTTGGGTTCAAATTTACACATGAAAATATACAATGACTGACAAATTGCATGAACCTAAATGTAAACAAGGCACCAAAAACTAGCATTCACTTTTAGAATTACGACAAGGACACCAAAAATTGAAGTTTAAAAATGAATTAAAGATAGATGTAGAATTCAGGCTGGGAATAGTCAGTGCAGGTGTGTTAAATCCACATAAGTGTAAATGCAGCTCACTGGATTTAAATAATGATGAATTGAACCTGTTTGCTGAAAACTTGTTAAATAGGAAGTACACAGAAAGATTCATTGTGGATTATGAAAAAGAAACTGAGAAATATCATTTGAGGGCATGATTATTTTATCGAGTGAGAGAAGAAAGTAGATTTTGAGTTTAAATATGATGTGTCAGCTTTATCAAATTTTAGAAGAAAAGGAAATATCACCAACTTCTAGATTACAGCAGAAATTTGTGGAATAGATTTATTTACCTAGATCAGAAATAAGCACTTAATCATGTTAAAGGATTATAAAGGATATTTAAAATAATACAACATCCCATTACAAACTGCATTGCAACTGGCTACCTGAGAACTCTTTGGAAAAGATAATTTACACTTAGTCAATCATATACAAAATAAAAGTTAAAATTTCTTTTCTTGTTGAAATCAAATGTAGTCTGAGTGACTATAGGTTTGATCTTTCTGCCTGGTAAAAATCTTTAGCAATCTGAGTGTGAAATAAAGTTATATATAAAGCTTTAGCAAACAAGATTTCTTTCCAAGGTTTATGAGAAGGTTACACAAACCCTAAAAGGGCTTTGAAAATCACTGACTCAAATAGAAAATTCATGAAAGCTGAGACCAGACCAAATTAAATAGGCCCAACTCAACTCAGCATTACAAAAGATTTTCCAAAATACTCCTCAAGTGAAATACACAGGCAGCAACTTTGTTTGTATACAAAATCACTCGGGTGCGTTTGGAAATCGGTTGCTGTGAAGTGCAAAGCAAAATCTCCCAATTCATACATATATTATTTAAAAAATATGGATAGGATGGCCAAGCGGTGCAAAGAGTAATAAAAAAAAAACTACAGTTACAAAAAAATGAATGAGGCTCCTCAATTATTTTAATCATTGGAGATTATTAATTTATATGTCTCTAAATATTGATAGTCATAGAAAATCTTATTAATTTCCCTTATTGAAAATATGTATACCTTATATAATACATTCCCTATCAGAATAATTGAAATTTGTCATCTTTTCTACACTGGAGCTGTTTTTGGAAAAAAAAAATCTGAGACTTGGCAGAGGTGGGGAATAATGGTGGTGATGGGTGAAAATATAGGAAGGTCACTAAAGGAAATATTTATGATGAGGATCTCATTACATAATCACCAAATCAGAGAAAATCAGTGCTGAAAATGTTCCAAGAAATGTTAGCTAGCCTAGATTCTCTGTCTTTCAACAAACTTAGTTGAGAAAACCACCCTGTATTTCTTTTAAAGGCTAGCAGATAAAAAGATTTTCCAAGTTTACAATTCAGGGCTTAACAGACTCCTTTGTCAGCAGCTCCTTCCAGGTATCTAACTTAAATCCCATAAGCTTTAATGTAAGCCCATTTGTTCCAGTTTGAACATAGAGAAAATAACTTTTTATAATGACTTTTAATAAAAAAAAGTAGTACAATTTCGAGGAAGAACAAATGACAAGTAATATTCACAAACTGGAACTATCCCTCTCTTATCTTAATCTATAGAAGTTTTTCGCTGTTCAATCTTTAACTCTTTTTGTAAAAGTACCACTAAATTATGGACCTCCACCATATTTTTTAAAAGGACAGAATTTTAAAGGCTGCAGTAAAGATTTTTGAGGGTGGTAGCATCATGGAAAATAGAACAAATATACATGTTTCAGCATAGTATGGCTATCAAGATGATCTTCTTAAATGAATTATAAATGAGACCATTTGAGAGTCACTGTGCTGGACTGTTAGCTATTACCATCTTCCTTCCTTTCTTCCTTTCTCCATCTTTTTCCTGCTGAGACACTATCATTTGTTTCAGTTCCCAACTGTTTTCTGAACTAAGTCTTTAAGAAAGAGAGAGAGAGAGAGAGAAAAAAAAGGAATACAGTAGCATATTTATCATGCTATTTATGATTGCATGCATGGGAGATATAATTTTAATTCTGCTTGCATTACTTGAATTTTATGAGATGAGAACTTAGATTCAACCCTAAAGGCTGCAGTACTTTGCAGAAATTTAGCATTTATTGTTTATTCTATTTATTTAGTTAGTTATTTGTGTGAAGTTTCAAACAGCTTAATTTTATCTTTTGCATTTGAAAACTCAAGGTCATTAAAATATGAGGGATGGA
This sequence comes from Pan troglodytes, assembly GCF_028858775.2. Lineage (NCBI taxonomy): Eukaryota > Metazoa > Chordata > Mammalia > Primates > Hominidae > Pan > Pan troglodytes. Next base: position 106,068,814 of record NC_086015.1, read on the forward strand.
ATTTTAAACAGGAACTAAGAGATTTACAAATCTTCTTATCTTCTGAGACTGATTAGGTTGATTTCTTGTGATGTAAACAGCTATGCTACAACTTTCTTGTAGTAGGTTAGAATTTGAGCTATTTTCTCATGAAATTATATTTTAGAGAAGGTTGGACATAAAATTCCCCTAAGAGGATTATAATATTTATCTACTCATTTGATTATTTTAATTCTTTTAGGATTCTTATATTGGCTTTTAAAAGAAAAAACAGTAATGTGAACTTCAGAGCAGTTTGAGAAAATAAGTCTTCTACTGTGTTTTAAGTTTAACATGGTTTTCACACTTAGAAAAATAATATTCTATTTTATTTTCAGAATTACATTAGTTTTCAATTTTGAAAAGAACTATAAATAAATTAAAAATAAAGATAACTTGGTGTCTATTTTGAAGGAACATGAGCTGAAGGGGATTTTAACATGTTTTCTTGTATTTGAGAGCATGCTAGATCAGTACTGATAAGCTGCTGATATTGAATTCTTGATAAGGAAGGGCAAATACTTATTGACTGCTCTGAAGTTATAGAAGGCAGTATCTTTAAAGACTTCTTGATATAAGGATGGGAAACACGGATATTTGTCTCCACAGAAATTTATGCTACTAGGAAACTTAAAGAAAACCTTTTTTATTATAGAAGAAAATCATGTTCATTATTGGATAACCATAAACTATTTGTGGAGCCATCACTTGCCCCCAGTCCTTAGGCCTGACTGCTGAGATTTACTCAAACATGCCATGTGCTTTATACCCCTTTCATTGTCCCTCACCACAAGTTGAGTCCTTCCCAACCTACACAATTTAAGTCTTTTTAAGTCCACTGAGTTTGTATACAATTGTGGACATAGTTTGAATATTTTCGCAAAGAGGCTACTCCACTTTCTTATAAATCAAGGGTGTAGCTAAGTACTTTTACGGGGAGGAGGTGGATTTATCTAATTCCACTGTCTCAAAGTCCTATCTAGTCGTTGCATCAAACTGTGCACCAATATCCAGTTCTGTTCTACTTCACACATGTGGGAAGATGATAATCACAGGTGACTTGACGTGGGTAATAAAATATAAATGGAAAATGTGATGTATCACTTCTAGGGTGGAAACATTTTAGAAGTGGCAAGTAGAAGTCCAAGCTTCTTCCCTCCTGGATTGACCTAGCTGTGGAACGAGATGGTTTTAAGACAACCAAGAAACATTAATAGGAGGATGTACAGATATTCTGTGGCTAAATGCCTGGCACCATTTTTATTCTAGTCTTCATCCAACCTGCTAATTACCAGGATTGTTCAATTTTTTTCCTAGTAGGGTAAGAGCATCCATTTGAGGTTTGGACTTATAAATACTGATTTTAGAATTTTTACTTTTCCCCATTTGTGGTTTTAGCTTCTTACCTCTGTATTATCCTTAACATTAAGTATTTTCAGCAGGTGAATTCACCATAAGCCTTAGGGGGACTGCTTTGAGCTCTTTGGCTTACACGGCAGGAAATATTTAATTCAGTTTCCTGACAAACTGGATGAGATTTCTCATATAATGAGCATTCACACTGCCAATGAACATGCCATATGTTTAGACACATAGTTTTACTTTTATGATCTTTAAAACTTAATTTATTTTATGTAGCCCATGGCTGAGATAATCATTTATAGGTTTCTAAGTACCAGGATTGGTGTCAGGTTTGAAAGTGCTCTGATTTGGGCAGTAATGGAAGTATTGCTTCACTGTAAAGCATACATTCAGAGAAGCATATATATTATTATCAATAGGAAACTTCTCAGCAAGTTTTTTTTTTATTGGTACTGGCAGTGGTATAAAATACTCTATAGGATAGATGTAAGGGAAATGTTACCCACGTATTGATTTAGAAAGGCAGCCTTATAGATTATATTATAGACAGCCATCCTGTGCATTATTACTCCATGCCACTTTTAAAAGGCATATTGTATTGAGTTTTAAAAAGATTATTTTACTCTTATTTTAAGCTTTCTCATTTCTATATCAGAGTACCACCAGGACAAATAAATAAATGATAGAAGCTAGGAAAAATAATGATTAAAGTAATGATTAGAATTAGAAGTAGTATTCACCTCTATTGGTGACTCCTGTTTTTTTTTTATTTTGAGACAGGGTCTTCCCCTGTTGCCCAGACTGCAGTGCAGTGGCATGATCTTGGCTCACTTCAACCTTCACCTCCTGGCCTCAAGCAATGCTCCCACCTCAGCCTCCTGAGTAGCTGGGACTAGAGGTATGTGCCACCACACCCAGCTAATTTTTGTATTTTGTAGAGATGGGGTGTCACCATGTTGCCCAGGCTGGACTATTTTTTTAAACAAAGAAGTAAAACATTAACTTTTCATGTTTATAATGTTTTAAATTATAACATATTAAATATATATTAGTTTTACTAATTTTTTATTTAATATACATTTATAATCAACAGTAAGATAATTTTTAATACTGTGACAAAAAATTTTAAAGGTCATGGAATTGTCATAATTTTTCCAATTATCATTTTTCTTTTTACATTTTTTTAAATAAGAAATTTTTATATGTAATGCTTTGTGAATTTGCCTGTCATCCTTGCACAGGGACCATGCTAATCTTCTCAGTATCCTTCCAATTTCAGTATATCTGCTGCCAAATGAAGCAAGCAGTGTTTTCTTTTTTTGGAAAACAGCTTTACTGAGGTATCATTCTAAGTACCAGGATTGGTGTCAGGTTTGAAAGTGCTCCGCTTTGGGCAGGAATGGAAGTATTGCTTCACTGTAAGGTATACATTCAGAGAAGCATATATATTTATTATCGATAGGAAATTTCTCGGCAAGTTCATTTTTTATTGATACTGGCAGTGGTATAAAATATTCTATAGGATAGATATAAGGGAAATGATTGATATACAACGGACTGCACATGTCTAACATGTACAATTCTGAGTTTCAGCATAGGCAAGCACCTGTGATACCATCATTCCAATCAAGGTAATAGGCATATTCAACATCTCCCAAAGTTTCTCTAAGACCCTTTGTTTGTATGTTTGGCTTTTCTTTGATAAGAACACTTAACTTGAGATCTACTGTCTTGACAAAATTTGTGGTGCAAAATTCTGTATTGTTAACTATAGACATTATGTTGTATAGCAGATCTTTAGAAGATATTTATCTAGCACAAGTGAAACTTTATACCCATCAAACAACTTCCCATTTCCTTTGCGTCTCAGGCCCTGGAAACCACTATTATGCTCTATGCTGTATTGACTATTATAGATTCTTTATGGAAGTGGAATAATGTAGTGTCTGTCCTTTGGTGACTGGCTTATTTCACTTGGTATAATGTCCTGCAGGTTTCTGACTGCTTTGTTGGTTTGAGGATCATGGAAAACTCTATTTGGGTGACATGACAATGAAGTTTCTTTTCTTCGAATGTCATATGCACTGAAACAATTCTTAATTCCAAAAGTTCAGGACAAGCATAAATCCCATTATCGTAGTTTTTGGTCCTAAAGGATAGATACATAGAGACTCTACTATTGTTAGCCAATGTGTTGGAGATGAAACACTGAACAATACATAGGCTTTCCTTCAAGACTTTAATGGATATTTAATTTGACAAGGACCACCAGATGGCCAAAATATTTTAGTGAGGTTAGCAAAGCATCATGCAAAAAATAAAATTAAAACGTAGCCTTATAACATTTAATACTTATTGCATGTATCAGAGTGCTTCAAAAATTTAGCTAGAACAAATTATTTTTGGATAATATGATTGGAGATTTTAAACATGGCATTAAAACTAGAAGTTGAGAGTATGGAATTTTACATTTCTAATTATACCATGAAGACTTTTTATAGTTTTACAAAATAAGATAAAGGGGTATACATTTTCATAAATTCAATAGAAATTTCCAGTGGATCCCATTAACGTCCTCGTTCTGATCTTAAAATATTTGGCTGGCTAAAGCATCCAAGCAAAACTCATTCTATCCCTACATGACTGAAAAATAATTTTGCAGGTCATTATTAATTGTTTTATATTTATTAACTCAACAGGAATAATCTGATTGACCATTCAAGAGTACAGTTATTTCAAAAAGTCTGTCCTTCAAAGGGCAGCCTTCTGCTCCAAATGAAGTACACAGCAATTGATCGGATATCCCCAACAGATGATTCTGCTTGTTTAATACTAGTCTAATCTTAAATATTCACGTTAATATTTATCCAAGGAGTAGGCAGGCTTTAGTGACAACTTTTACTCTCATTGCATTTCTTATCACCTCATGGGAACATCTGCCAGAAAATGAAATCTTTTTTTGTTTGTTTTAAACCTTTACCTCTGCAGCCAACACTTAGTTGTAGGTTGGCTGCGGTTATACTTGCGGACTTAATTGCTTCTTATGGTAAGTTGTACTTTAGGGGTGATGCAATAGTTACAGATCATAGGAACCAGTCCTCTGATATCCTATAAAATAGTTAAGTTTTCAAAGGGGTAAAAAATATGTTCTGTTCTCCCTTCTTAAAATTGTGTTTCTTTGTACACCACTTTTTGATTAGTAGACACATAAATGTCTATTATAACTTTATCAGATTGAATTTTATTTGTTCAGAAATAATCTACCCTGCTTCTTTTTTTTTTTTTCAGGAAAAACACACAAATGATTTTAAAACAGAGCCAATTACCTTTGATAGACTTTCCCCTGCTTTTAACAGGTTTGTAAAAGACAAAGCTGTAAAATAAATTGCCTCATTTGGTTACTTTGGTTTTCTCTCATAAGCAGTTTATCTAAAGTGATTTTGCTCAAAAGCAGGCATTCTATGGATATACTACTGAGAGTTTACTTTGCCTGAGGCAGTTCTCTGTTTATAATTACCTCATTTTTTTAAGAAAGCTTACTTTATGTTTATGGAGTAGAATCTTGGACACTTGACCTCCAATTTGCCTATGAATTGGGCTGTATTTAATTTACATTTCTGTAGGGGACCCTTGTCATTATTACAACAGAATAAGGATGGGATGGCCTTATATTTACGTAGCTATCTCTATTAGACAACCTAGTTTCTACCAAATAATTTTACTTCACAGTTTTGTTTGGTTAAAAAAAATTATGCTCATATGGCCATACAGAATACTTCCCCACTAGGTTTCTTTGCCAAGAGTAAAATGGAATTCTGACACTCATTTTTCAAAATATAATTTGAAGGAAGGAATATTCAAGGAGGATTGCTTAAGGTCAAGCACTCCCTCTCCTTTTTACAGAAAATATAAATTATGTTCCTAGAAGAAGCCAGAGCAGCAGAAATCAGGTCATCTAGATCATTAGCACCCTTTGCAAAATTGCTTCTTCTGAATTGCTTCTCTGAATTGGGTTCTGGTATGATGCCATCATCCTATACTGAGAATTGAAGCTGTCATTGTATTTATTTGGCTATTATGGAGAATACTGCTTATTTCATCATACAATGGTCATACAATATCAGGAGACTTAAAAGAAATTGTCATCTGATCTGACCACCAAGATCAATTGTTCATATTCTGAGCAATTGCTTTATTATAGCTATTTAAAATTGTGAATTGTGTAACTGATAGTTATATCACCTGAGAAAGGATTGATTGATTTTTTTTCCCCAAATATTTGTAACGTACTATGAGCAAAGTTCAATCAGGAGCTCTGGGTTTTTTCAGTGGGAATAACCTTGTTAATAGTAGCTACTTCTTATTAATTCCTTCCTATGTGGCAGCAATGTTCTAAGCAAGTGCTATGGTCTGAAAGTCTCCCCAAATTCATGTGTTGAAACTTAATCACCAATGAGATTATCCCCCTCACTGGACGTGACAGGGGTGTGGCTCATCTGTTCAGTTGCTGCTGCTGCTCAAACCCCTTATGGGAGGGGTAACACGCAGATGAACAGGTGCAGGAGCTGGGGCGAGCACCCCTGGGCTCCATCCCCACAGCAACATCCAGTGGTAGGAGTCTGAGACTCCCAGATCCCAAGTAGGCATGTGTTACAGTGTGCTCTTTTAGCCTTGATGTGCATGGATGGCTTAAGTCTTAACCACCTCAGTGGACCCTCTGCCTTTCTGCAAGGGCAGGGGGCCAATGTGACAGCTGTCTGTATCCCGAGCTCTTGTCCAGCATCCTGGAAAAATCAGGTCACACACGAACTTGAAGGATGGTGAATGCAGGGGTTTTATTGGGTGGTGAGTTAGCTCTCAGTGAGATGGATGGGGAGCTGGAAAGGGGATGGAGTGGTAAGATGATCTTCCCCTGGAGTTTGGCCATCCAGCGGCCGATTTGCCAATGGTCCCCAGCAGAACTGCTCCTGAGATTTCTACTTTTCTCTCCTTTTCTGCCACTCTTATGCTCTTCTATTCACCTGGAGCTGGGGATTTGGGGTTTATATGGGTACAGGATAGGTGGGCGTGGTGGGCCAAAAAGCAACTTTCTGGGTGTGAAAACAGGAATGCCTGTTCCCATTTAGGGCTGTGGGTATCCATGCTTGAGGGTGGGGCCTTTGCCGTGGAACTGCTCTCTTCTACCCAGTATTTACCTGTCTCCTGTCCATATCAATAGTACTAAGAAGTGGGGTCTTTAGGATGTGATTAAGTCATGAGAAAGGAGCCCTTCTGAATAGGATTAGTGACCTTATAAAAGACTTTGAAGGGGATGAGTTCACCCCTTTCTTCCCTTCTCCCATGTGAGGGCATATTATTGGTTCTCTCTGGAGGATGCAGCAGCAATGCACCTTCTTGGAAGGGCCACCTTGAGCTTCCACTCCCTGCATCTCTCTGCAGTGCTCCTTGGTCACCTCAGCTGTGGCTCAGCTGGGCTCAGATATGGCTCAGGCCTCCACTCCAGAGAGGATTCCGGAAAACCTGGGTATGTCCTGCTAACTCTGCAGGGATACAGAGTGTACAAGCTGTGGAAGCATGGCTATATCCACCCAGATTCCAAATGATGTCCTGGATAGCCTCCAGGTCCAGGCATAGAGCTGCCATAGGACAGGCCACCTCAGAGAGCCCCTACTAGGACAGTACTTAGTGAAGCCATGGGGAGAGGGCAACTTCCAAGACCCTAGACCTGTAGAGCCACCAGTGTGTAGTGTAACACCAGCCCAGGACAGCCACAGGCACTCAACTGCAACTCCTGAAGAGTGGCTGTGTGAGCTGTACCCACAGTAAAGCTGTGAAAGTGGGGCCCCCCAAAGCGATGGGGGCCCAACCCTCAACCCAGTGTGTATGAAAAGCCAGATATGGAAGATTATTCTCATACTTAAAGATTTGATGTTGTTTGACCTGTGTTTTGGACTTACTTGGGACCTGTTACCTCTTTTCTCTTGTCTATTTCTCCCTTCCTGTAATGAGAAGTCTATCCTATGCCTATACCACAATTGTATTTTCAAATTACATAACTTGTTTGATTACATAAGCTCACAGCAGGAGAACTCATCTCAGGATGAAGTATACCTTGACTCTCACCCGTATTTGATTTAGATAAGACTCAGAACTGTAGATTTTGAGTTGACGCTGGAACAAGTTAAGACTTGGGGGGCTGTTGGGATGGCTTGAATGTATTTTGAATGTGAGAAGAACATGCATTTTGAAGTCCAGGGATGAAATGCTTTTGTTTGACTGTCTTCCAAAATTCATGGCTTGAAACTTAATTGCCAATGTGATAGTATTAAGAGGTGGGGCCTTTAGGAGTTGATGAGGTCATGAGGGCTGTACCCTCATGGATGGGATTAGTCACTTGTAAAAGGTCTGGAGAGAATGAGATAGGTCCCTTTTTGCCCTGTTGTCCTTTCTGCTATGTGAAGACATAGCTTACTCTCCTCTGGAGTATACAGCTACAATATGCCACCTTGGAAGTACAGAACAGCCCTTACCAGGCATTGAACATGCCATACCTTGACCTTGGACTTCCCAGTCTCCAGAACTATGAGAACAAATTTATATTGTTGATAAATTACTAAATATGTAGTATTTTCTTATAAAAGCCTAAACTGAATAAATCAGCTGGTTAATGTATTAACTCTTTACTGTTATTAGCTCCATTTTACAGATGAGAAAGCTGAGACACTGGGACACTCTAAGAAATTTAAAAAACTTGTTCAAAGACAGACAGTAAGTCTAAGAGTTATTCAAGCTCACACAATCTAGTTTGATCAGAACATAATATTGCTCCCCAATTAAAAGAAGTTTATTTCATCTCCTCATTTCATCTTATCTCATCTCACCTATAAAATTTGGAACTATGCACAGAGGCTTTATAAATCAGTTATTAAATGCTATTTTCCAGTTTGGATCACATAGTAGGTAATCAGTAAATATCAATGTACTTACCTAGAGACCATTAAGGCTCAGTGGAGAAGGTATATATATGGATCCTACATCTAAGAGCGTGGTGGCTCATGCCTGTAATCCCTGCACTTTGGGAGGCCGAGGTGGGCAGATCACTTGAGGTCAGGAGTTTGAGACCAGCCTGGCCAACATGGTGAAACCCTGTCTCTACTAAAAATACAAAAATTAGCTTGGCGTGGTGGCAGGCATCTGTAATTCTAGCTACTTGGGAGGCTGAGGCAGGAGAATCGTTTGAACCCAGGAAGCGGAGGTTGTAGTGAGCCGAGATTGCGCTATTGCGCTCCAGCCTGGGCGACAGAGGAGACTCCCTCTCAAAAATAAAAAAAAAGAGTGTATTAAGTCATAATTATGTTATTATAAACAAATGGACATCAAAAACCAAGTATAATATAATCATAGGTTAAATAGAGGCAGAGGATAGGTTGGATTCTATTGACTGATTTAGGAAAAAGAAAATAAATAGAAAACAACAGCTATGACAACCAATTCTTCAAAGGGGTGTCCCTTGATTGACATGTTATTTGTGAAAGGATTTCTTCTATATTTGAGAAAGAGAAAATGAATAGTACTTTACTCATAATAAGTGCTTGAAGTGTTTTAGTTAACTAAAGAAAAGAGGACAAGAAGTACAGAAATTGATTTTTCTTGTAAAAGATATATCCTTGCTACAGTAAAGTTTATTTTGACCTTTCAGATAGTTTAGTCTTGAACATGTTCATTATATTTCTCAGAAAATTTTACCATGTATACCATAGGACTTTGGTTGTTTGGCAGTTCTACACATTGTACAGCTCTCTCACCCATCATAAATATTGTGATGATTTTAAATTTTCAGGAACAAATGCAAAATTATAGTTTCATTTTCCCCACTCTCAGAGTTTAAATATATTGAGTTTGAGGTTAAGATAATGGCAGAAATTTGATATATGAACGTCTACAAATTTTAAGCTTGTATTCCTATGAAAAACGAAGGATCACTAGCAGCAAAAGTCTAGCAGCTGATAGTGCTCAACCAAAATGTATCAGAAGTTGAGTACTCCCACGTAAGGGCTTTTTAGAGGAAGCGTTTGACTAATTTAAATGTGTTCAAAGCTGAGAGATGGCTGAGCTCTTATGCAATTCAGATTTTTATTCAGTGTGTTTCTGTGAGAAGTCTTTCCCAGACAATATGGAACAATCAGAGTGGGAAGGAGTTTTGCTCCCTAGAATCATTTCCAAAAGGTAATTTCAGAAGGACATATGAAACCATTATTCTCCCACAGAGTTCAAACTTATGAATCTCAGAACTTAGAAAATCAATGATAGGCTTTCTTTTATTTCTATGCACTTATTAAGTAAAAAAATTATTTCTGATAATATATTAATATATCATCAATTTTATTAATAAGTATTTTCTAAATACTGTATCTGTGCCAGGTACTGTTCCAGGATCTTGAGATACATTAGTGAGCAGAAGAGATAAAGATCCTGCCCTCTTGATGCTTATGTACCACATAAACTAAGTTAATTAACAACTTGTGGTAATGTGACTATGAACTAGACTCAAGAGTATCATGAGAAATGTGTTGTTTATGCAAAATAATTACATAAAGAAAATTCACAGAATGATTTCTATTTTTGTAATAATAAAATATTGTGAGCTGATATTTATGTTTTCATTTGCTATTAATAGTGGTGTATAATAATTTAATTTCTAAATGTAGCTCTTGAATTTTGTTTCTACACTTAAACTTCAAGCTTATGGAACTATTAGCACTTCTTTTTATGTCATGTTCTCTCTGAGTCTTTCCTTTTGTCCTTTTCCTGATACTCAATTATTATACACATCTCTCTCACTTCTAATCTTGCCTCTTATTTACTTGGTTGTTATCATTTTTCAATACTCATCTCAGTCACTATTTCCTCCAGAAAACCTTCCCAGTCCTCAATATACTTCATCACATGATAGCTACTTGTAATTCTACTAATAGTGTGAGAAACCATATTTAGCTTTGTATTATCAGTGTTAAACACAACACCTGGCACATGGTTATACTCAGTAGATATGTGTTGAAGACTGACTTTGATTGACTAATAGAATGATTGACATCTGGTATTCTGCTCCCAGCACAATTTGAATTGTGCTCATCTTTTTAGCCTTATTTCTTCAGTATGTCCATATATAACAAATTGATCCATTCCAACCAAACTCATGTGCTTACAATTCATTGAACTTGGCTTTTGTATCTTTGTCCATGCCATTTCTAAAGTATATCCAACAGGATTCTACCCACGTGGCAAATGTCAAATTTAACATTCCCCTTATTCCATGAAATCATCTGATTCTGTGAATTTATGCAATACTTAGTATACATGGTATTACATGTAGACAATTAAAACAAATGCCAAATAAAATAAAAATAAAATTTCTTGGCCATTTATGTAGATCCTTATGGGAAGGCCATTAAGGCTGTCAAAAAAAAGCCTTTATTTGCAAACATTTTGGTAGTTAGTATTGTTTATCTAAAATTATAAACACTAACAAAATATCTTGAAAAGACTTTGCTAGTTGTGGGGGCTTTAAGCAATAGTTATTACAGAAACTAGCAAAGAAAAATGCAAGATAATGCTCTTTTTTTTTTTATCTCACTCATAGTTTACTGTGAAAGGCTTAAATTATGCCTAAGATATAATTGGTGAAATACTATGTTTTAGAGTAAGTTAGCTATGGATTCATTTGTATAAAATTAGTAAGACTGCCTCATAATATAAATTAACCATATAGAAACCCTCGTTATACAACAGTTTTAGGAATGAGTCAGAGTTGACAATGGATTTTTAATCCCTAGTTGAGGCATGATATATATAAGTTTAATAATTTTTCAGTATGGCTTTAATTATTTAAATATTGTTTTATGACTAACACCAATGATTTGAATTGGACTAATTTTGGTACTTGAAAGCAAACAGTACCTGGTATTAGCCCTATTTGAATATTGGGAATGATCAATTTGTCTCCAAACTGAATATTGTATACCATCACTGCTGTAGTAATACAGGTGACCATTCCATATATTTTTAAGGTAGGCAAGTGCCATAATGTATCTAAGGACCTCAGGGACAATAGTCAGTATCTCCTCTATCTCTTTTCTCTTTCTTTCCTTAGTGGCTTCAACACCTCTTGACACTAAGCTACAGAAAACAGAAGTGTGTCAGCTGGCGGTTCCTGAGCTCAAATCTCATGGCTTTATGATTAAGTGACCTTCCCAAAGATTTTTTTCGAAAACACAAAACTCACACAAACAAAACAAGCGCAACAAATATTGAAACAAAATAAACCTTGGAAAATGGCTCTGATTGGATCAGTTTAAGGAAGTGTTCACCTATTTGACTAATGCTGTAGGCTTGGGGATAGTGTAATTATGATTAGGTCAGCATGGGATATGTAGGAACATCATGGCTGCATCATAGAAAAACATAATAATTGGAAGCCACCACTGGAACCACATAATTGTATTAGAACAGAAAAAGCCATTTATCAGAGGGAAGTGTTTATTTCCTCCAAAAACGAGTGGAATACTGGGAAGGACAAATAATTTATGTGCTATTTTAAGTGAAGCCGCTCTGGCCCTTTAATTCTGCATGACGAGTTTCCATAAGGCAGTGTTTGATTAAGGGGAGGAAAGTAGTGGATAGATCACCTAGGAGGAGGAGTTGGCAAGAGCTAGAGGTCAGGTACCAGCAAAATGGATCAGAATCAGTTCTGTATCAGCAGCAGGTTTGGAAAATTGAGTTGGAAATCTAGTTATATGTACTGATAAGTTAAGGGTATTCATATTGATCTTGTAGGTTACAAATTGTTGCTAGTGGAGTGTAGCTCAGGATCTCCCAGTTTTATCCCTGACATGTCTGATATCTGGAAGACTGACATCTGGACCCCACCAACTCGTGGGTAGATGATGATAAACATTTTTCCTGATTTGGATCAGCTTTGGTGAATTCCCTCAGTAATTCTATTTATGGGAGGCTGAGTAATGTATACATTCTTAACTTTCTGAGGTTTAAGTTAGCCACCTGAATTTAAGAGAGATCAGATTAAACAATGAAGAAATCAGTGGCTATTAAAATAACAGTTATCCTTTGCTGCTTGCATGTGGCAAAGATTTGGGAGACAGACTTGCCTTTAACATGAAGAAGGGAAAGAAAATGTCAATGGCTAGAGGAAGGATAAGGAATAAAGACTACAAGATAATAGTCATTCATATAAAGCATATTTTAAGGAAAAAACTTTTTTGTGATCAGAAGAGTGGAAATATCAGAAGAAAAGCATTACAATGATATTTAAAATTATTTGGCTAAGTGCGGTGGCTTATGCCTTTAATCCTAGCACTTTGGGAGGCCGAGGTGGGTGGATTGCTTGAGCTCAGGAGTTTGAGATTAGCCTGGGCAACATGGCAAAACCCTGCCTCTACAAAAAGTATGAAAATTAGCCAGTCGTGGTAGCACATGCCTATGGTCCCAGCTCCTCAGGAGGCTGAAGTGGGAGAATTGCTTGAGCCCATGTTGTTGAGGCTACAGTACGCAGAGATTATGCCTTTGCACTCCAGCCTGGGCAACAGAATGAGACCCTGTCTCAAAAATAATAATAGTTATTATTATTATTCACTTTGTTTCCCTATCTTGACCCTGAGTTTGATATTCATGGTTTCCAGATTACTGGGGAGGTGTCTCAGTGAAAAGTAGGAAAACTAGTAAGGTAACTTTGGGACCATGTGTTTGTAGAGTTGATTCAAAATTATTTTTAGTATTTTCTAACAAGCCAATGAAGAAGGATTCTCAAAATTGAAAAATATTAGCTGTTTTCCAGCTTTCACCTAAGGCTGATATATTCCTCCTGTATATGCTTATAGAGTTAATGAAATACATATTTGCAAGACACCACATTAATAAGAAAGAGTGATTGGGAAAAGTGTCACCTGTATTTTGTTAATTTGCTGCAGGCTCACTCTCCCTATGGCTGGCACATATTTCTAATCTTTGTATTTGGCAGGATAGAAGTATTTGTGATGGGGAAACCAGCAGCAGTTCTTTCTCTTCATAAAGGAAGGGATGTTGAAAATCTGAGTAATTACAGCCCTATTTCAATTTTACTCACAGAAGTTAAGTTATTTAAATGTCTCTTCTGCAGTCAAAATGAATGTTTTTTAGTTTACAGATATTTTGTTACTATTAGAGCAATTTTCTTTCCATTATCTTAGCTTCGCAATTCTGTGTTATTGAAAATGAGAAATAACTCGCACAAACTGAGTCTAAATTAGGGTGCCGGGGTGAAATTATATTTGTTGATTTCCCCAGTTTCTTTGAGTAGGGAGACTATATTATATTTACATAGCTAATTTACATTCTCTTATACAGGTATACCTCAGAGATATTGTGGGGTTGGTACCAGACCAACACAGTAAAGTGAGTCACATAAATTTTTTTTGTTTCCTGGTGCATGTAAAAGTTGTGTTTACACTATACTGTAGTCTAGTAAGTGGGCAATAGCATTATGTCTAAAAATACCAATATACCATCCTTAATTTAAAATATTGCTAAAAAATGCTAACTATCATCTTAACTTTCAGCGAGTCATAATATTTTAGCTGGTAGAGGGTCTTGCCTCAATGTCTGTGGCTGCTGACTGATTGGCGTGGTGGTTGCTGATGGTTAGAATGGAGGTGGCAATTTCTTAAAATAAGACGACATTGAAGTTTGTGTTATCAACTGACTCCTCCTTTCATGAAAGAATTATCTGTAGCATGTGATGCTATTTGATAGCATGTTACCCACAGTAGAACTTCTTTCAAAATTGGAGTCAGTCATCTGTAACCCTGCTGCTGCTTTATCAACTAAGTTTATGCAATATTCTAAATCTTTTCTTGTCATCTTATGAACGTTTATAGCATCTTCACCAGAAGTAAGATTCTATCTCCAGAAACCACCATCTTTGCTCATTAAGAAGCTACTCCTTATCCATTGAAGTTTTGCCATGAGAATGCAGCAATTCAGTCACATTTTGAGGCCCCACTTCTAATTCCATTTTCTTATAATCTCTACCACATCTACAGTTACTTTCTCCGCTGAAGTTTCAGACCCCTCAAAATCACTCAGGAGGGTTGGAATCAATTTCTTCCAAACTCCTGTTAATGTGGATATTTTGACTTCCTCCCCTGAATCACACATGTTCTTAATGGCATCTAGAGTGGTGAATTCTTTCTAGAAGGTTTTCAATGGACTTTGCCCACATCTATTAGAGGAATCACCATCTATGACAGGTATACCCTTATAAAATGTATTTCTTAAATAATAAAACTTGAAAGTCAAAATTACTTCTTGACCCGTGGGCTGCAGAATGGATGCTGTGTTAGTAGGCATAAAAGAACGTTAATTTCCTAGCACATCTTCATCAGAGCTCTTGTGTAACCAAATGCGTTGTCATGAGCAGTAATATTTTGAAAGGAATCTTTTTTGCTGAGCACCAGGTCTCAAGAGTGGGGTTAAAATATTCAGTAAAGCATGTGTAAACAGATGTGTTGTCATCCAGGCTTTGTTGCTTTATTTCTAGAGCAAAGGAAGAGTAGATTTCTTATAATTCTTGAGGACTCTTAAGATTTTTCGAATGGCAAATGTGCATTGACTTGAACCTAAAATCACCAGGTGTCACTCCCCAACAAGAAAGCCAGGCTGTCCTTTGAAGCTTTTAAGCCAGGCGTTGACTTCTTTACCCCAGCTCTGAAAGTCCTAAATGGCATCTTCTTTCAATAGAACGTTGTTTTGTTTTGCTTACATTGAAAATCTGCTGTGTAGTAGCCAATTTCAGCATTTAATCTTAGGTTTTCTGGGAAACTCGCTTCAACTTCTACATCGGCACTTGCGCTTAATCTTGTATTTTTAGATTATAGAGATGGTTTCTTTCCTTAAGCCTCATGAACCAATCCCTGCCAATTTCCAACTTCAAATTTTTGTTCTGTAGCTTATTATTATTATTGTTGTTGTTATTTACCTCTCCTAGCCTTCATAGAATTGAAGGGATTTAGGATCTTGCTCTGGATTAGGCTTTGGCTTAAGGGAATGTTGTGGCTGCTTTGATCTGCTATCCAGATACTAAAACTTTATTTACATCAGTATTAAGGCTATTTTGCTTTCTTATTTGTCTGTTTACTGGAGTAGCACTTTTAATTTCCTTTAAGAACTTTTTCTTTGCTTTCACAACTTGGCTATTTGGTGCAAGAGGCATAGCTTTTGGTCTCTCTTGACTTTTGGCATGCCTTCCTTACTAAGCCTGATCATTTCTAGCTTTTGATTTAAAGTGAGACACTTGTGACTCTTCCTTTCACTTGAACCCTTAGATGCCATTGTAGTGCTATTAAATAATGGCCTACTTTCTCTTTTTTGTTTTTTGGTTTTAAATAATAATTCTTTTTCATCTCATCTTCTTACATAAAATTAGAATGCATTTAGAAATAACTTAAAACAAAATAATTATATACCCTTAAGGCTCTGTAATGTTTAATACATTGTAAACCTGCATTCCTATGAGAATCTTCTCCTTCCTTGAATTCTTTATATTATTTATTCTTTCTCAGTCTTTTACTTTCCATCATTTTTATTTTAAATTCTGGGGTACGTGTGCAGGATATGCAGGTTTGTTACATAGGTAAAAGTGTGCTATGTTGGTTTGCTGCAATAGATCAACCCATCACCTAGGTGTTAAGCCCAACATCCATTAACTATTCTTCCCGATGTTCTCCCTCACCCTCTCCCCTTGATAGGCCCCAGTGTGTAGTTTCCCATCATGTGTCCACATATTCTCATCATTCAGCTCCCACTTATAAGTGAGAATATGCAGTGTTTGGTGTTCTCTTCCTGCATTAGTTTGCTAAGGATAATGGCTTCCAGCTCCATCCTTGTCCCTGCAAAAGACGTTATTCCATTTATTTTTATGGCTGCATAGTATTCCATGGTGTATAGTGCCATATTTTCTTTATCCAGTCTATCATTGAGGGGCATTTGGTTTGATTCCATGTCTTTACTGTTGTGAATACTGCTGCAGTGAAATCCATGTGCATGTACCTTTATAATAGAATGATTTGTATTCCTTTGGGTATATACCCTGTAGTAGGGTGGCTGGGTCAGATGGTATTTCTGCTTCCAACTCTTTGAGGAATCACCACGCTGTCTTCCACAATGGTTAAACTAATTTACATTCCCACCAATACTGTAAAATCATTCCTTTTTTTCTGCAACTTTGCCAGCAACTGTTTTTTCTTGACTTTTTAGTAATTGCCATTCTGACTGGTGTGAGATGGTATCTCATTGTCACTTTGATTTGCATTTCTCTAATGATCAGTGATATTGAGCTTTTTTCATGTTTGTTGGCTGCATGAATGTCTTCTTTTGAGAAGTGTCTTTTCATACCCTTTGCCCACTTTTTAATGTTTTTTTTTCTTGTAAATTTGTTTAAGTTGCTTGTAGACTCTGGATATTAGACCTTTGTCAGATGGTTAGATTGCAAAAATTCTCTCCCATTCAGTAGGTTGTTTGTTCACTCTGATAGTTTCTTTTGCTGTGCAGGAGCTCTTTAGTTTGATTAGATATCATTGGTCAAGTTTGCTTTTGTTCCAATTGCTTCTGGCATTTTTGTCATGAAATCTTTGCCCATGCCTGTGTCCTAAATGGTATTGTAATGGTCTAACTTCAATATTGTTGTGTTTTAGGAAATATGGAGGCCCTAGAAGAAGAAAAGAAATAGGGAAAAGACCAGTCAGTGGATCAGTGAGAATGCACACAGCACTTATTAAGTTTGCTATCTTAGATGGGTGAGGTTTGTAGTGCCCCAAAACAATTACAATAGTATTAATAACATCAAAGGTCACTGATCATATATCACGATAACAGATCTAATAACAAAAACATTTGAAATATTGCAAGAATTACCAAAATGTGACACAGAAACATGAGTGAGCACATGCTGTTGAAAAATGACGTTAATAGGCTTGCTTGATGAAAAGTTGGTACAAACCTTCGAAACCTTTAATTTGTAAAAAAATAAAAATAAAAAAAATGCAGTACCTGGAAGTATGTAATAAAATGAAGCACAATACAATGAGGTACCTCTATATTCATTTTAACCTTAAGTAAGAAACGTTATATTTGAAGTCAAAAATAAAACCTGTTGAGCGCATTATAGCTTCTGTATCAAAAGATTTAATGCTACCTAGTTTTATGTTAGGATTTAGCATTTGACAATTTTACTGATTTTGTTATGAGCTTATTTTCCTGGGGCTGCTGATATTGGAAAGAAACAACGAAGAAATGTTCCCCGCAGTTTATCTATATAACACACCTGCACATGTACCCCTCAACCTAAAGTAAAAATTAAAAAAGATTAAAACTGTTCCAATTTTTAATCCCATTATATTTGGTGAACTCAATTATTAAATGATAATAATATTCAAATTTTTCAAATTGTTTATTAATATTTTGGAAAATGAGATTTTAATAACTTTAACTTATGTAGAAGATATTAGGATAAAATTTTTCTAGGCTGTGTTTAGGTCCACAGGTTTTCAGTTCTCATTCATTGGTCATAATAAGGTATCCCGTCTGTCTGTGTGATTCAGAGAAGGCAGCCATCTTACAACACTTACTATCTTTACAGTACATTAGAATAACATGACAAGGCAACCAGAAATTTTAGTTTATGTGCCCATTGTATAATTTAACTATTTTGTAAATTTAAGCTCAAAAAATAAGCTATACAAAGTGATTTTACATTTTTCACTACTTGGCATTTTATATTATTAATACTATTTGATAAGTTATTTACACATCTATATAGTGAATAACAAATTAATTACAGTATTATAATCATATAATATTATAATTATACAATTATCAACATTTTGTGCTATACTTTTCCAAGCTGAGTCTCAGGGAATTTAAATATTACATTCCTTAGTGATTAAAAAGTAAGTTGTCTCATTAGCTCTTTGAGATTAGGAATGCTTTTTTTCCCCTCCAACCTACTAAGGAAAAGCAGACAGGAAAATACCTATAATTGTCCATTTCAAAACAAGGTGTCAGGTGTGGCAAAGTAAGGATATCCAAAAATTCATGCCTCCATAAAAGCAATGAAGACACTAGCAAAATTGGTCAAAATTGATTTTTTGAAACTTTGGAAAATAACAATAGGTTTTACTGTATGTGAATTATATATCAATAAACATTGTAAAAAAGTGGCTATTTAATCCAGGTTCACCAAATAGCTTCGTTATTTCTGTCTCTGTGGATAGACAATGTCATTCTTTTCTATTTACAGATGCTATTGTGAGTGACATAAATTTTGAAGGAAAATGAAAAAAGCAGAAATAGTCTACAAAGCAGATAGCCAGATAGATAGTATGGAGCTGTGTTCATGGGCATGAGGTCTGCATTCACAGTGCTTGGAAAATTTTGGTATTTAAAAAGAATCAAAAGAGATCTTGTCAAGCCACACCATGAAAGCTCAGCCTCAGTCAAGGCCAGACCTTGTTGGAACACAGGCACTGGTTGTTTAAAAGTCTCGGAGTGAGGCAGCAGAGCTTTATGAAGGGAATCTGGACTCCAGAGATACTTGGGTCTGACTTCACCTCACATCTCAGTCACTTACAAGCTCTATGACTTAATTATCTACTCTAAGCCCCTCTCCTCATTTGTAAAGCTGAAACACCAGCAGACATCTCAAAGTTCCTCTGTGTATACCAAATGGGATAACTAAGAGTGAAATACATAATACAAGTCCAGAAACCTAATATTCATTTCCCACTCTCAAACAGTTAAGCTAAAAATAAAGAAAACTAGAGACACTCACCAAGTTTTTTATTCTCATTCTATGGAATTGCAATATTACCCAGAGTCCAATTTGGAGAATGGGACTGAATTGTAACTGTTCCACTCAGATGTGCAGGAAATTTAGACTTATTTGGTTTAAATTGATTCGATGCTGGATGCATCTTCCATCTCAGTTAATATTCGGGTCTCCTTTCTTTCTCAACTTTGGAATTGATTATGGAGAGCTCGTACGGTCTATATGATCTACTCTATGCACTGTAACATCAACTGCAGCTCAGTCCATGGTCACAGAGTCCCTTACAGTTCAACAGCTTTTGCTTTTCTGCTGTTCATATGCACAGAGCAGATAAATCAGACTTTTAGGCTCCAAACTCCCTTGCCCCACTATGGACTCAGTTCTCGCGGAGGTTTGCTCACGTTCTGAGGGAGTTGACATAGAGAGTTCTTCACTATGATGAGAATTTCCCTCCTTTATTTCCATTCTAGGAAGGCTTGTTTCCACATTGCTATCCTTAGAGACAATTTTCACTTTTTCCTCCCCTCCTCAAAACCCGGCATCCTGTTTTTAATGAGAATAGGCTTTAACTAAATACATAAATTAATTCTGCCATGAGACAGCCTCTGCTTTTTCAGTCCTTCAAAAACTTCCTGAAGCCAGGAAATATAATATATGACTACTTGTTGGAATTTGTGGGTGGGTGAAATGCAGTGGGAACACAGATATACATATACAATTACTATATTAATAAATCACTTTCTAAAATTTGCGATGAAATATGCTACCGTAGATAAATTCTTCTGACTGAGCATTTCATTGAAAATTCTGGAACAATACTCTGAGAAAGCTGAGCCAAGCAGACTCGCTTTCTGGTGGTAATCACTTCTGTATTCCCAATTTAGTTTCCCGTTTATCTGTAGAGACCTGACTGTTGGAATTTCATCAGAACTTCAAAATATTTTGGGGTGGCCATTAAATAGTTGATATAACCCAATGCTTTGTGCAAGGTAGATGCTGAATATATTAAATTGTTTTTGATTGATGATTAGAAGGTAAGATGGAAACTCAATTTCTTAAACCACTTATTTTTCGTATAGAGTACAGGGTAAAAAAGCAAGTCCACCTGACCAATGTATTAAAACTCAACTGATCAGTTGACATTCTGTATAATGTAGTCAAAAGGGATAACTAAACTAATAGTCAAGACCCTTGGTTCTAGTTATGCTTCTGTCACCAGATATATAAAATTGACAAAATTATTAGACTTTCATGTTTCCATTTTCTAGAAACTAAAGCAGTGATAATCCCATTTTTTTTCCTTGCTTACCTTATGTAATTGCTGTGAAAACCAAATGAGGCAATGTGAATATTCAGGCTTGAGTATGAAGTAAAATATGATGTAACATTTGTTACAGATATAACAAAAAAATTATAAACAATTTTTAACAGGAAGAATAAAGTTTTCTATAGACTAATTTAAAAAGTATCTGTTTCTAAGAATATTCTTTTTTCCAAGGTTCTATATTGATGAATTTTACTCATTTCTGGATTAAGGCACTAATGTCAGTCTGAAATCTGAACTGATGATAATGTGATAGAATGGTTGGATTGTATACTATGACATTGTCTGGACTGGGAAATCGTCCCAGATTACCACAAATGATGCCACGATGAAAAATTATAGATCATATCTGCAATTTTATCTTTATCATCTGAGATAACATTGAGATAAATCACATCTGAGATAGATACCATCTGTCATTAATATCTTAGTGTATGTATGATGGCTAATTTATGTGTTGACCTGTGTTTATGGATGAGATTAACATTTAAATTGGAGAATTTTGAGTATGCAGGTTATCCTCCAAAATATAAATGGGCCTCATTCAATGAATTGAAAGCCTGAATAGAATAAAAAGACTGTTTTTTCCAGGCAAGTGGTGACTATCCAGCAGACTGCCTTTGGACTTCATCTGCACCATTGGCTCTCCTGGGTCTCCAATCTGCTAGGCCACACTGTAGATTTGAATTAGCTAGCTTCCAGAATTGCGTGAGCCAATTCCTAATAATAAATCTCCTATATACATATACACACATCCTATTAGTTCTGTTTCTTTGGAGAAGCCTGATTAATACATCATATATCAGCTTTTGGAGGTGCAGTGAAGGAAGAAATACTGTTCATCAATATAATGAAAGTAAATATCCTACTTTACTCATTTTTTTTTTTCAGTTTAACTATTTTTTTTTCTTTCTTTCTTTCTTTTTTTTTTTTAATTATACTTTAAGTTTTAGGGTACATGTGCACATTGTGCAGGTTAGTTACATATGTATTTACTCATTTTTAATGTTGATGTTTCTTCGGCAGAGGACTTCAGAAGGATTTCAAGATGTACCAAACAGAAGTGAGAAAGACACGTATTATGTATAATATAGACACAAAAATACAACTTATATGGATTGAACAGACACAAGAAAATTCGAGCGGATATAAATGCAAAAGTGCATGACTTGGCTATTTTCTATTTACAATGTCAATATCGATATTACAAGGTGCCATCTGAATTAACTAGATATTTTAGTGTGAAAGAGTTTTAGGGATTATTGTGTCAAATTCTAAATAATTCACTAGCACACACAGAGATTTTAAACCACCCAGTTACAATTTGGATGTCCTTTGGAGAGCTGAAGGGATAAGGTAGCTTTTGTTTGTCCAGTATGGTATCATTATCATCCTACCAAAGCAGGAAAAGAGAACAGATGACCTCTAAAGCCTCTCACGTCAGGATACTTTTATTGCAATCAGGCAAGCTTTGCTCTTGGAGCCTACAAGATATTAAAATTTCGGATATTAAATAATAAGATCACATACAACAGCTTTTCAATGCCATTAGCTTCCAATAAATCAAATTTGCAGGAATTAAAGCATCAAGTTATTATGTTTCACTGAGAAGAAATATTAAAATTCATGAGTATGCTAAAGGACACCATAATGAAAGCAGAGCAGATTACAATTCTGCCAATAAAGGGCCGAAAACTTCCAATACGTCTCTACCATGAAATTATCAGAAATCAACAGGAGAATAAATATCTGCATTGACAAAAATGTAAAGATTAACTTGAATGATGATGACAGAAGATAGTAAAGCTACATAGGTAATTTAAAAATAGCTGATATCCTTTATAGCTGGTAGGAAAAAGAAAATGCCAGGAAAGAGGTTAAAGAGAATATGAAGGGCGTTTTAAAATAGTTTAAGAGGAACAAGATACGAGAAAGATGAAATGGATCTTTTTAGATGAAATTGGATATGGTAACCATAGAAATTGATAAAGAATAATTAGAAATGGAAGCAGTTGTAATTTATAGTAGAGAGAATATTGAACTTTTATAAACTATCATCAAGTCTTATGAATTATAAAACTGAGAAGTAATATAAATTCAGAAAAAGTAAATCTAAAGGAAAAAAGAACTTAAAAAGATGGTATAAAATATTATTTCAATGCTCCCTGCCTCAATAAAAGACCTCTTTGGAAATCACTTTCTTTTTTAAAGCTAACAACAGATTACCAAAGACATTTAAATAGAAATATTCATTATATTTAGGGCTACCTTAGAAATCTTTATATCACAAGCTTTTATTCACTATTACTATGATGGAAGTATAACAAACTGTATTGTGTCCAGAATACATTAGTCAACTGAGCTGCCAAAATAAATTTATTTCTGAAGTTTAGCTCTTGTACCCATACACCCTTCCCAGGAAGGGTTGCTCATGCTTGAATGTATAGTGAAATATGTTTAACTTAGGAGGTTCTTTTCCTTTATAATATAGAAATAGTAATATTGAACAACTACCTTTAACGTTTTCCTCTTAGAGTTCCATTGCCGAATCTTTTATTAAAATGGCTCATTTCTTCTTAATACTGTGCAGCTTGCTCTTCACCTATCCTTTGCTGTTACCCATTGGGGGAAAGGACCAGTAGGTAGAAGTTTAGAAGAACCAGGTTGGTGGCTGACTATCACACAGCAAGTGGCTGCAGTGCTAGGATGTACCATCAAGACGCCCAGTGACTTCTTTTTTTAATATATATGTATATATATATTTTTTATTATTCTTTGAGTTCTAGGTTATATGTGCACAACGTGCAGGTTTGTTACATATGTATACATGTGCCATATTGGTGTGCTGCACCCATTAACTTGTCATTTACATTAGGTATATCTCCTAATGCTATCCCTCCCCCTTACCCCACCCCACAATAGGCCCCGGTGTGTGATGTTCCCCTTCCTGTGTCCAAGTGTTCCCGTTGTTCAATTCCCACCTATGAGTGAGAACATGTGGTGTTTGTTTTTTTGTCCTTGTGATAGTTTGCTGAGAATGAGGGTTTCCAGCTTCATCCATGTCCCTACAGAGGAAATGAACTCATCAATTTTTATGGCTGCATAGTATTCCATGGTGTAGTTTATGATTGTTGGACATTTGGGTTGGTTCCAAGTCTTTGCTGTTGTGAGTAGTGCCACTATAAACATACGTGTACATGTGTCTTTAAAGCAGCATGATTTATAATCCTTTGGGTATATATACAGTAATGGGATGGCTGAGTCAAATGGTATTTCTAGTTCTAGATCCTTGAGGAATCGCCACACTGTCTTCCACAATGGTTGAACTAGTTTACAGTCCCACCAACAGTGTAAAAGTGTTCCTATTTCTCCACATCCTCTCCAGCACCTGTTGTTTCCTGACTTTTTAATGATTGCCATTCTAACTGGTGTGAGATGGTATCTCATTGTGGTTTTGATTTGCATTTCTCTGATGGCCAGTGATGATGAGTATTTTTTTCATATGTCTTTTGGCTGCATAAATGTCTTCTTTTGAGAAATGTCTGTTCATATCCTTCACCCACTTTTTGATGGGGTTGTTTTTTTTTCTTGTAAATTTGTTTGAGTTCATTGTAGATTCTGGATATTAGCCCTTTGTCAGATGAGTAGATTGCAGAAACTTTCTCCCATTCTGTAGGTTGCCTGTTCACTCTGATGGTAGTTTCTTTTGCTGTGCAGGAGCTCTTTAGTTTAATTAGATCCCCTTTGTCAATTTTGGCTTTTGTTGTCATTGCTTTTGGTGTTTTAGACATGAAGTCCTTGCCCATGCCTATGTCCTGAATGATATTGCCTAGGTTTTCTTCTAGGGTTTTTATGGTTTTAGGTCTAACATTTAAGTCTTTGATCCATCTTGAATTAATTTTTGTATAAGGTGTAAGGAAGGGTTCCAGTTTCAGCTTTCTACATATGGCTAGCCAGTTTTCCCAGCACCATTTATTAAATAGGGAATCCTTTCCCCATTTCTTGTTTTTGTCAGGTTTGTCAAAGATCAGATAGTTGTAGATGTGTGGTATTATTTCTGAGGGCTCCGTTCTGTTCCATTGGTCTATATCTCTGTTTTGGTACCAGTACCATGCTGTTTTGGTTACTGTAGCCTTGTAGTGTAGTTTGAAGTCAGGTAGCATGATGCCTCCAGCTTTGTTTTTTTGGCTTAGGATTGACTTGGCAATGCAGGCTCTTTTTTGTTTCCATATGAACTTTAAAGTAGTTTTTTCCAATTCTGTGAAGAAAGTAATTTGTAGCTTGATGGGGATGACATTGAATCTATAAATTACCTTGGGCAATATGGCTATTTGCATGATATTGATTGTTCCTACGCATGAGCATGGAATGTTCTTCCATTTGTTTGTGTCCTCTTACATGATTATCTCAATAGATGCAGAAAAGGCCTTCGACAAAATTCAGCAACACTTCAAGCTAAAAACTCTCAATAAATTAGGTATTGATGGGATGTATCTCAAAATAATAACAGCTATTTATGACAAACCCACAGCCAATATCATACTGAATGGACAAAAACTGGAAGCATTCCCTTTGAAAACTGGCACAAGACAGGGATGCCCTCTCTCACCACTCCTATTCAACATAGTGTTGGAAGTTCTGGTGAGGGCAATCAGGCAGGAGAAAGAAATAAAGGGTATTCAATTAGGAAAAGAGGAAGTCAAACTGTCCCTGTTTGCAGATGACATGATTGTGTATCTAGAAAATCCCATCGTCTCAGCCCAAAATCTCCTTAAGCTGATAAGCAACTTCAGCAAAGTCTCAGGATACAAAATCAATGTGCAAAAATCACAAGCATTCTTGTACACCAATAACAAACAGAGAGCCAAATCATGAGTGAACTCCCATTGCTTCAAAGAGAATAAAATACCTAGGAATCCAACTTACAAGGGATGTGAAGGACCTCTTCAAGGAGAACTACAAACCACTGCTCAAAGACACCCAATGACTTCTAAGTCCACCAATCAAGAGGGACATGAGAATTTGCTTTTGTTTTGTAGTGGATATTAGAGAAGAGTAATTCTTAAAAAGGAGGATCTGTTAATTTGTCTATTACACACATTTATAATAATTGTTTTACTTATTCATTTTCGGACATGTGAGTTGCTTTAATTTTCCTGTACTTCTAGAAAAAAGGAATAACATGGATTTGATCATTAGATTTTAGTTCAGTTACAAGCTCTGTACCTAACCTCTTTGAATTTCCTTATACCCTAAAAAGTAATTTCTATGTCAAATGGTTAATATAAATATTATATTCCATGTGGTAGTTTGTGCAAATATCTAGCTTAGTGCCTGATGCATAGAAGAAATAAACTTTAATTCTTTCCCCACCCTATCTCACCCTTATAAAATGACTTAGAGACTTGGGACTGAAGATACTTCAAGTAGGATCTACCTGTTGCAAAAGGCATTAGGGCTGTTAACTTTCTGTACTTGACACTGTCCTTAAATTAGTGTAGCCTAAGATTGAGTTACATTTTTTGTTTGGCTATCTCCTCATATTGTTCACCTTTATTGTTTTTGTCTCTAAAACATTTTTTTGGTCTAACTCTTAAATGACTCAAGTCAAATCTTGCCGATAAATTGCTCAATAAATTCCCTTTGACAGAAGGTTTCCTCCTACTTTTCTTACCAATAGTTTATTTGCACAATTCCTCTTGCTTCCTGCTCCCTTCCATGAGTTTATACACTTCTTGAGGCTCTCCTGGGATCCCATTCAGACTGCACAGAAGAGAAAATCTCTGATTATCTAATGGTGTTGAAAAGTCAACCAAGAAACAACATGGATTTAGTAAGAACAAATAAAGTCAAACAGTAAGGCATTGGTGTTTGTTGCTAACACTTTCTTAGAAGTGGCATTCTATAAAAGTATTTCTTGTTTACTAGATATCAGTAGATTTCTTTAAAAAATTCATTCTAAGACCAAATTGATTTAATGCTGTACCCTTTAAGTGATAGAACTTAACTAAATAATTGAGGTGAGGATTATTTATCACTGATCTAACAGAAAATAATACATTTAATTATGGTCAACATCCTTGGAAAAGTGGCTAAATGTATTTGAGCACAGAAAAAGAGACATAAGGATGATTTAACATTAAAAATCATAACTATAAAGATGAGGGAAATAAGCCAAGAGCATTTAGGCTAAAGAAAAGAGGATTAAAAACAAAACCAGTGCAAACAATATTCAGGAACAAATATCAGATTTTTTTTACTCCAAAATTAAATACAAACATATAAAGTAAAACTTTGCTTCAGAATATTTATGAAGTTAAGCATTAGAATTAATCTGAGAATTCAGTCAGGGATTCAATGAGATTTCTGTCAAAAGTTGTAGAAATACCCACTCTTCATGAGTGAAATCATCATTTAAAGAGACTGATTTATGGATGGCAGTGTGCTGATGGGCTTCCTGCCCTATTGCCTTTCTTTCTATCTGATCTCCTAAAGATAGAGTCACTGGAATTGATTTGTATGGAAAACTCCATATTCTAGTTATATCAGTGTATTTATTAATGAATTTATATTCATTATATTTGTTTAGTAATGAATTTATAATAAAAATGAGAATTATACAGATTTTTTTATTTGGAAAGCTCTGATATGGGTCTGTTATGATTTTGGTTTGGGTTCTTCTGTTTGGGCTGGGTCCCTACTGTTAGGGATATTATCTACATCCAAGGATCCCTGGAGTTTGAAGTAAAGGGAAGTCACTCTGGAAGAATACCCAGGAAGGAGTAGCATAATTGGAAAACCGAGAAAGCTAGAAGTAAACTCATGTCTTGAGTTCAAAGGGCCACTTGGGGATGGATGCCTGATCCAGGAGGATTCCCCATAGGGTAGGGAAGGGGGAGGTATGGAGAGTTGTCAGATAAGAGTAAAATGTGACCATTCGTTGTAGAAGTACTCAGTCCTGTTGTGGGAGCAATGTGTCAATTCAAAGCAAATGCACAAACAGGGATGGTTTGTGCTCACCTTTCCTTGTTTAACCATCTGCTTCTGTTTCACCAGCCTGGTATTATAAAATGAGATTATGTTTCTATTTTACACCAAATGGTTAGGGAATGATTCATCCTTGATCTCGTTCTGGGAAAGTAGCACCCTTTTAATGATATTGCTATTTTATTTCTAGAAGTTTCCTGGAGTAATGACCCTACTGTGCTCTGAAAAAGACCATCCATTTCCTCTGATCTGGTCTTATATCTTCTAATTGTGTCACTGACCAATGGCTTCAACTACTGCTGATTCTGTGAGTAAGCTTTTGTGTGAGCAAAGCTAAACCATTGGTAGTTATTCTGATATGCTGCCTTTGACAATACATGACCTACGATCTGCATTATCCTCACCTGTTCCACCCAATTTGATATATGAGATAGCCTTCTGGGTTATTCAACTCCTTCAATCCTGTCTCTTTACCTCAGACATTGCCTGATCTCAAGGAAGAGAATTTCATTCCCTTTCTTTTAAACTACAGCACAGATGTGACTAGGATAAGAATTTCAACAAGACTACTGAAGCTGCAGTACTGGACAATGCACAGAGTAACTTGAAATTTGTCCTAGACATAATTACTCATAATAACCCACCTGTTCAAATCTGTTGTCAGGATCTCTGCTCAGCTCTTACAATGTTTCCTTGTGCTTGTGGGAGCAAGCTCAACCCCCACAATGGGAATCTCCTGAGACTCACACATCTCAGTTCTTGTATATGCTTGTTTTCTGTGTTTCTGAGAAACACAGAAGTTCTTTCCTCCTCTAGTCTAAGTTCCATTTCCTCTCCGGTCACAGGAAACTGACATATTCTCTTGGAGAAATTTCCCCAATTTCTTCATGCCTCTTATTGCCTTTTAATACAAATATGTGGAGTGGGTTTTATTCATCAGATAAACTAAGCATCTTTTTCTATAGTATATTTAGCAAAATTGAGTTATAGAATCCTAAATTATGTTATTCATTGTGTCTTAGTCTAGTTTGGATCTGTGCCAAGCTCATGCCTATTCCTTCACACAACTTTTTCCATTACATGAGATGAAAGTATCATCACGATTATATCTTTGGACAAAACCTAATCTTGGGTGCTAATATGCATACATATTCTTCCTCCAAAAGACACAGATATGCCCCATGTAGAGATGCTTTACAGAATCCAGATTTATTTGAGAAGGAATCATAAAATAAATTAATAATTTAATAAAACTTGTCTATTTTGTTTTGCCTCAGGATTTTGCCCACTTTTTAATGGGATTGTTTTTTTGCTTTTTAAGTTCCTTATAGATTCTGGATATTAGACCTTTTTTAGATACATAGTTTGCAAATATTTTCTCCCATTCTGTAGGTTGTCTGTTTACTCTGATGATAGTTTATTTTCCTGTGTGGAAACTCTTTAGTTTAATTAGGTCCCATTTGTCAATTTTTGTTTTTGTTGCAATCACTTTTCAAAAGAAGACATACACATGGCCAACAAGTATATGAAAAAATGTTCAACACCACTAATCATTACAGAAATGCAAATCAAAACTGCAGTTAGATACCATCTCCTGACAGTCAGAATGGTTATTATTAAAAAGTCGAAAAACAATAGATGCTCACTAGGTTGTGGAAGAAGGAGAATGCTTATATACTGCTGGTGGGTGCGTAACTACTTCAGCCATTGTGGAAAGCAGTTTCATGATTTTTCATATTACTCAAAGCAGAATAATCATTAGACCTAGCAATCTCATTACAGGTTATATACCCAGAGGAATAGAAATCATTCTATTATAAAGATACATGCATGTGTATGTTCATTGCAGCACTATTCGCAATAGCAAAGACATGGACTCAACCTAAATGCACATCAGTGATAGACTGGATAAAGGAAATGTGATATATAGATCATGGAATACTATGTAGGCACAAAAGAGAATGAGATCATGTCCTTTGTAGCAACATGGATGGAGCTGGAGTCTATTATCCTAAGCAAAGTAACACAGGAACACAAAAGTAAATACTGCATGTTCTAACTTAAAAGTGGGAGCTAAACATTGAGTTTGGGGAACAACAGACACTGGGTCTACTTGAGGGTGGAGGAAGGAAGAAAGATGAGGATTCAAAAACTACCTATTGGGTACTATGCTTATTACCTGGGTGACAAAATAATCTGTACACCAAACCATCGTGACACACAATTTACATATATAACAAACCTGCACATATACCCCTGAACCTAAAATAAAAGTTAAAAAAAAAAACAACAACAAAAACATTTCTTGAAATATTTACAGGTAGTGTTCTGCTGAGGATATCTGCTTAAGTTAATAGACCAAGACCAAGTCCCTCTATTTCAATTTTTCTTTTCAAGAACAATGAAAGAAATTTGAAAGTGTTATTTCTTACCTATATGTATAAACTAAAGGGTTCAATTAAGTGACCCCCTAAGCAGATCAAAGGGAGATCTTTCCTAAGAACTAATACCATTTTTATTTGAGAATATGATGTAAGATTTGTAAATCTTAAAATATCAGCCTTCCAACCTTAAAATCAAAGGAGACATTCTCCATAAAATGTGTTCTTATAACACTGTTAAAGGACTGGATATTGAGTATTGATAAAACTGAGTGTCGCTCTTTTGTTTAAAAGGAAATACCAAATTAATAAGACCCTTTGTTGGGTTTAGTTCTTTTCCTGAACACAAAGATTGTATAGCTACTTTGCTTATTTATGATCCTCATATGGGCTGTAGTCTCAGTGGTAAAGTTTTAATTATTTCAGAAACATAGAACTCTTACATATTTATGATGTTTTCCTATTGGGATATGGAAAAAGACTTGGTTATGTAGAGAAACTTATAATTTTTCCTTCCAAAAGTAGCTATGCTATAAGTAACATTTACAAAATAGGACTATTATTTATTTTTATAGTTATATTTTTGGAGCCCATTAGGTCTACTTTGGGAAGTAGATAGATTTTCTTGGTCCAGACTACAATCATGACTTCATTAGAGATTACTCTCTCGTTTGAGATGCATATAAAATTGATTTGCATCTCCTATTTTATGTCCAATAAGAAATCCAATGCTTTCTCCAACATTTCTGTGAATTCCCCGGAGTGTTCCTTCTCACAGTCACTTCTAATTTCAATTTCTGGTTTACTTTGAATTTAACCTATCTGTATGTTACTTCTAGCTTCTTTCTCCATAATCTACTCAAATAAGGAACATTCCCCACGTGTTTAAGTTCTCTCATATACCACTCATGGAAAGCATTTGTAGACATAGTAGATTATACTGAAGATTTAAAGTGATAGGGATGGTAGAGGGTGCATTGCAGTAATATATAGCAATTCATTTTAAAAGTGAGTGGTAGATATGCCTATCTTTGAAGTTCTTTTCTTATCACTGCATTCTTTGCACCAACACCCAGAAATTTCCAATTGGCAACATTCCTTCATGGCTTCCTTTGGGCGTAGAATATTTTGACTTCAGTGTTTTTGAAAATCTTTTGAATAAAATTATTTTGTCAGAATTATTTTAATGCTAATTGATTTTTACTTAGTATTTTTCTGCAGTAAAATAGAGAAAATTAATTAATAAAATGTAATTGTAAATGATCTCTTTTCTATACAGCCTATTTTGATCATTTTTTTATTCAGCTCCTTGTTTTTCCTTTGTGGCTCTTTATGTTTAATAATAATTTCAATTTTCCCAAGCCAAATTTTCCAAATTTAAATTTGTTCAAAAATTGAGTTTTTCAACAGTTTTTAATGAATAACATGTTTTGATATATGCACTGTTGGTCATTGTCAAGCTTTTTATTGATTGTTTATGCAGAATATTTATTTTAATTTGAGTAAGGGCTTGCATTTAACATT
The DNA here is from genome assembly GCF_028858775.2 of Pan troglodytes. NCBI lineage: Eukaryota > Metazoa > Chordata > Mammalia > Primates > Hominidae > Pan > Pan troglodytes. Next base: position 106,100,285 of record NC_086015.1, read on the forward strand.
AAAATAGTTATCAATTTTAATAACTGACACCATTACTGTTTTACAAATGTAAATAATATAAGACTTTGGCTGGAATATTCCTACTGTTTATTGTGGTTTCAAATGAAAGAGAAGGCGCACACATGGATACAGAACCAGCAGCTGGGGAACAAAAAGGGAGGTACAGAAACAGGATCACTGAGGAATAAAGACTTGCTACTTCTCTGGCTAAATAGCTCTTATGAAACACACAGTAGTGTCAGAATTCCTCCAGGGCAAACCTGTTGGTGTCAAAATAATGAGATGAAGCGCTTTCATCGTCCTATTTTAGATCTTGCTTCCAAGTTCCTCATGATTCTGCAAGCCTCTGGGCCTCCTAACCCCTGAACTCCAGTCTCGACTAGACTTTCTCCACCCATAAATTCCTTATTGTTTTATTTTTTCTTATGGAAAGCAATTTAGAAAGTTTCACATCTCCAGCTGAAACCCTGTAATTTCTCATTTAAAGTAACCTGTTCTGCTGGATATAAGGTCATCCATCCTGGAGGAAATTAACCCTCTTCCTTAGTGGCAGAAGTAACTATAGATGGTTGTTGTGCTTCTTGAGTGAGTTAAATACTTGTGCTATCTTTCCCCTCTGAAATGTTCAGACCTCATCATTACAAGGGCACTTTTATTTTTATTCCCCTTCTCTAGCACCCTTTCCAAGTATTTCTCTTTTTCCTATTTCCATTAGACTTCGCTTTTTTTTTTTTTTTTTTTTTTTTGTAGAACACAGATTTCCTCTCAGGGGTCTCCTCACTCTACCACCACCAATCCCAAAGGTACTGATAGCTTGAAGGGATTTTCAGAGCTGGTACCAGCCAACAGAGGAGAATATTTAGTACAGGACCTCTTCAGGGAGTGCTGCTCATATTATGCCTCATATTTATGATATTTCACTCATGTTTAAGGCCTGCCTTAGAGATCCAAACACTTCTGAGAATAAGTAGAGTATACTATATTTAAAGTTTCTATTTAACATAAAGAATATATTAGAATGTGGTGTTTTCTCAAAGCTAAGCATTTAGAACAAAATCTCGGCCAGGCACAGTGGCTCATGTCTGTGATACTAGCACTTTGGGAGGCCGAGATGGGCGGATCATTTCAGGTCTGGAGTTCGAGACCAGCCTGACCAACATGGTGAAACCCAGTCTCTACTAAAAATACAAAAAAAATTAGCCGGGCATAGTGCTGGGTGCCTGTAATCCCAACTACTCTAGAGGCTGAGGCAGGAGACTCTCTTGAACCCAGGAGGCAGTGGTTGCAGTGAGCTGAGATCGCACCACTGCACTCCAGCCTGGGTGACAGAGAGAGACTCTGTCTTAGAAAAATAATAATAATAATAATAATAATAATAATAATAATAATAGTCTTGTTTCCTTGTTTCTTTAATAGCCTGATAGCCATTGCATTTTCTCAATATTCACACTAAATTGTACAGATGACAGAATTTTGCCTCATCTGAAGCATCCTGTTTAATTTATAGTTATATTAAATTTAAAATATCTGTTAAAATAAAAGCACAGGGACAGACACCACTGCATTGATTTATTTATTTATTTTAAAGTCATGATGCAAATCCATTCCATCCTTTTTTGCTTCAGGCTCTAGCCAACACACAATTTTTCATTAAAATGTTATTCGAACTGAGGACATCTGCAGCAGCTTGGAATGTATTATCTTCAGTACTTGATTTTAAGCTCTCTATACATCTTAGAATTCTCTCAAAAAAAAAAAAAATTCTACGACATGTTTGATTTTCACAGAAAACAATAGCTACGCCTATATCAAGAGAAGTGCCAGTCTAAGTAAAAACATACCAGTTTCATTAACAGCACTTTTAACAGATTTAATTAAGTTTCTTATTCTGTTAATAATACTGTTCTTTGAATAAAAATGTTTCTGTATACTTTACATCTTGTTTATTAAGAAGTGTTTTAAGCATAGAGAAAAGTATACTGAAAATAATAATGAATACCTACCACCACCCAACTTTGTCCAGTCATAATATTTTGTCATATATACTTGTGATATTTTAATTAAACAAAGATTCATTTAACTCCCTCTGCTCAATTATTACTTCTTCCAATTTCTTCTTCTTCTAAAAGTAACTGACATCTTTGTTATTTATCAAAATGATATTTATACTTTTATCACATATATGCATATTCTGAAATAATATTTTTTATGTTGTTAAAGCATATAAATACAATAACAATATATTTATTTCTTTGAAATAATTTTTTCACATTATTTTTTAAGGTTTTTTCTTATTAATACTTGTAGGTATAGTGCATTCATTTTCACTGTACACAGATTCCATTGCATGAACACAGCACAATTTATTTTTCTTTGTCCTGTTTTTCCTACTTGTTTATTTCTGTCCTAGCAGTTATACTGTTAAAGAGCAACAAAGACATATGTGTATTAATAAATACTCTTTTAAACCATTGAGATTTGCAGAGGTTTGTTATGTAGCAATAGTGCTTATTCCTGTAGTTGAAAATAACAGAATATCTCCTTTTTAATCCCTAAATCACTTTCTGTTTTCACTGGATCCATGTTTGTAAATTTATTGAGGGTCTCTATCTTGGTTGACCAGAAAAGTGTATGTTCTTTGAGAGATGGTCCTGGAGTACCCATTGTAAGTGTTTATTCTCCCACACTATTATTCTTGGTTTGGTGATTCTAACAGTTATTTAATTTCTAAAATAAATAAAACAAGTTTATGTTAAGATCAACTTTGTAATATCTTTCTTTTTTACAAATGCCTAAACTTCATTTTAAATAGAAACGAGTGCACCCAACATTTCCTTTGAGTTATTCTTAAGTAAGCATACAATCAGGAAATGTCTTACTCTAGGTTCTTCCATCTCCCTCTCCAGTGCTATTCTCCATTATTGTTCAGCTTGGTTCATAGAGAGCAAAAAAGCCTCCCTCTGTGATGATTAAAGTCCATCACATTGGTGTTACCACCAACCTGAACTGTTTTTCTGTTTCAGCTTAAGATCATCTCCTGAACTCTTGACTTCTGACTTTGGTTTGGTTTGGCCATACTTGCCCTCTGGTATTTGGGTTCACTTTATTTTTTACTTATTTCTTTTCTGTTCTTACTTATTTTATTCCTTGATATTTGGCAGTGCACAGACTCCAGAGGATCATTTGTTTTAGAACTACTACTTTACTGCTAATTTTTAACTTATCCTTAACAAACTTGCCTCCCCTTGACTTTCACTTACCCCTATGAGTGATCATCCAATTCTGTAATTTTTCTGGTAGATTTTTCCAAATGAAAAGGCCAATATTTATATTTTATAGGCATTGCTCCCTTTTATTTCTTTTTTTTGTACTAGAGCCTGCATCCTGATAATCAATTGCTCATGTTGAATGCCCAGTTATTAATTTTTATTGTTTTAATGATTGCTTTAATTTGATGATTAATATGACCTAAAATAATTCAACTGCAAATGACCTATTGCTTCACACTTGGACAATATGAGAGTAAAAAAATGTGACAACTGCACCATTGTAATTTTTGATTTGGCACACTTGTAGATATGGCCTATGTTAAAATGTTCCTGCTTCACTCTTCTTCAGAAGATATCTACAGTATTTCCTACTAATTGGCAATAGAATAGCTGCCTTATTATTTCTTTATTGTTGTAGGAATATTGCAGTCCTATTGCCTTTAATCATAAAGCATTCATGCCTTAGTTCAGGGTTTAAATTTTTATGTATTTACGTGGGTTCCATGATAACCTTACTTCTAGTACCTTCTTTCACAGTTTTCTAGATCTACTGAAGCTATGGCCCAGTTATCTTTTTTTTTTTCAACAGCAGATGGTTTATTAATGTCCATGTTACACTACTGTATGAATCATACATGCTAAGAGATCCCTTTTCTGGGGTTCATCTTCTTATCCTGAGTATGAGTGAAGATCAATAAGTATAGAACAATTGGAAAGAATGCATTCTGAAAAAGTTGCTTGTGCATTGATTAACCCTCTTCCCCAGAAAGTGCAAAACAATCTCTATGGCTCTCAGAATTATTTAGATTTCACCATGAATGGGCTCAGAACTGCAGATTATCAGGGCTGGGAAGGATAATAGAGTCTTTCTAATAAAATCTTAATTCATTAGTGCAGAAATGAATAAAATGACCAATATTTGATCAGTTTTGACTTTTAAAATGTAATGTTTATATGATTCAGCTAATACATGAAGAGGATCAAGCCCCGACACTTGCCCAGTGAGATGTCTCTAGGGCAGAGCCCCCTGCACTATGAAAATTCATCTCAATGATACCACTTGCTTTGTCTCTCACTTTGCTTACCTGTCATTAAATTTTTTAAAACAAACTTGGTACATATTTAGAACTAAAGGAGAAAGAAAGAAACTATGTCAAACTTTTCCTCAAAGGAAATTAGAACATTTCAAATGAAGAAGAATGATCGAGATATATTAGTATAACTCTTTGCCAGCAGGGAACCATCCTGAATCATTTCTTTTGTTCCAAGCCATTCGGTTATTATCTAAATAGACTCTTCTCAAGCGATGAGTGAGTACCATTCCAAAAATCATTTGTAAGTGAGTTGCTCTATATCTTGGAAGACATTTCCTATACAAATGGCATAAGGAATGATTATGATGTACCCTGACCAGTCTTGCAAGTAACTTTAACATGTAAGGTACCTAAATGTATTGGAATTATTTCAAAATACATCTAGCCACCAGCTGTGCCATTATTTATAAGAGATAATTGCTTTCTTAATTCTAAGCCTTTCTCTCTCAATAGTAGCAGCCATGCCCAGCATTGATGCAGAGCCGGGCTTCACTGTGGGTAGGTTCGTGGATGTACTCAGGAACTATCAAGGAACTTTTTTTTTGCTCAACCCAGTTCTGTATGTACATGATAGAAAGGGTGTCTCAGGACAACCACTCAGCAGTTGTTCAGAATCAAAAGATAAAAGAACTCTACCTATGAGGAGATGGGGCTATAGACTTATATGGAAGTGCTTTGTGACATAATTGTTTATATACTGAGAATTACCTAATTTACGTATTTTGGGCTTGTCTTTTTTTATTTTATTTTAGAAATTATACTATTTTGTGTCTTGCTTTATGGTAATTTGAGAGCTGCGTTTAATTAGAGCAGCAACTTTATACTGAACGACTTCAGTATTTCTTGAAGCTGAAATTTTCAAGTTCTTTTGTATTCAACCCAGTATTTTATTTTCATTCTACTTCATGATTTTTGGTAATGTGCACTGTGGCAGCAAAAACTTTTAAACTTAAAAATTAACTCTGACTTGGCGAAGAAGCTTTGTTTCTGAAAGTAATTATTTGCAGTAATTGCTGTGCTATTTTCTGGAGAGGTAAGATTCCTGGTGTCACAGGCCAACATCACACACACCGTCCCTGGGTCTCCTGCTGGCTCCTGTCAGATTAATGTGTGCAGCTCCCCTGCTGAAAAACCCACATGGGTTCTCTTCCTGGGCACCTGTGGAGGAGGAGAGGGTTTTGTATTTTTCCCTTACATTTCTAGTGCTTTATTTTCTTTCTGATTAGAATGAAGAGAATGAGGATAGCTAGAATGTGGATTGGAACACTAAGTATCACTTATTGTAATGCTGTTTTGGACAAAAGTTAATCTCAGGAACAAAAAAGTTGGATTTCTGACCTTACAACATTTTCGCAATTTTCTGTCAAATTTTTTTGTTAAAGAATTCAATGAGACTTTGCTATCTCTCTCTATTGGCCCTCTCCTTTCTGCTCAAATCTTATCATTTTCTACTTCCTTACTTTATACCAACTTTTCTTTAAAAATGAGTAAATATTGCAAGTATTGGCTGTTGGTAAAGGTTGGGAAGGTTCAAATGTGGACCTCTTATTATTTAACCACCCAGTGCCTGGGTTGGCAATATTTGTATTTTTTCCTCTTTTCCATCCCTTATTAGAACTAGCTTTTCTCAAAGCAGAGTCGTCATCAGTAAACTTCAGGTGCCATAAGCTCCTCTCCACTGTTTTCCTTTATTTTAGGAGAGGAGAAACTTGTAAGTGGGGATAGCTTCATTCTTATCAGGCAGTATCAGACTGTACTTTAATTTGAAGATCACAAGACCAATATCGATCTGAAATACCAAAAAATCCAAGTGCAAAGGGTGATAAGTCTTTCTGATTTGCTGTGCCAGATATTTAAAATCAATTACAAACCCTGCTGGAATGTCTTTTAATTTTTAAAAGTTTAAACGTGCAGTCCTAGAATATTTATTTGTTTCTTTATTCTCTTTTTTAGTAGACTCTCTTCTGCAGTTAAGTGAATGGTGTAAATGTCTATGGTTGAGTTTCAATGTGTAAACAGCTTTATAATTCATTCCTTATGCTCTGAAAAATAAGGTCCTTTATCTCAATGAAACATTTTCCAAACAACATTTCTCCCTTTCTTGGTGTAATAGTTATTTTTTTAATATTTGCTAACTGAAAAAATGTACAATGACATTTGCTAATAGAGATTTTAAATGTGTTTTATTAATCACCAAGTCATATATATATTATATATATATAATATGTATATATATAAAACAGTATGTACAATGTAAGGCATATTTTATTCAGTCTATTCAGTCAATAGACAATGCTTAGAGTGCAAATAGATACAAGAATCTCTGATCACATCTTCCTGTTGTGCCTCTAGGGCCCCCAGAAGTCCTCTCTTATTTATTAAAACCCACAAACTGCTGTAGGATAATCTGATTGTGTGATTTTTATTAGGGTATGTAATATATTTATGCTAATCATACACATGAGGTTAATGAGGGATCATCAGCTATGATCTATATGAAATGCACTTCTTAACATTATAGAAAACTAAATGATAAAGATGATTTGATGATCTCCTGGCTTATACTAAATCTGGTATTTGTTATAATGCATGAATCTTTACTTAAGCCCCATTCTTAAGGGATGAATTGCCTTGCATGTATGTGAACTGGTTTCTTCTTAGCATCACTTAGTCATCGGTTAGGAAGGCTTAGCTCTGTTGGTGGTTACACATAACATTTGGCAAGAAAATTACTTTTATTCTTCTAATTTATTTCTGCTGAATTGCTATTAACAGTCAATCTACCTTATTGGAAGTCTAAAAGAAATGTTCTACCATATTAATCTATGCTTGACTTTGCTGATTAAGTGCTGCTGGCAGGGAATGTGCAAGGCCTTTAGCTCAGCCTAGACAGTTGTAAATGTAGCTCATTATTCTCTAGATCCCTGCACATTTATGTCTCTTTCTTAAGTGTTCTTACTCCAAAAGTTTTTGTGTTGTTATTATTTTTTAAATACAATTTGGAAATGATTCCTTTCATTAATACTTGGCTATGACTTAAACCATAACTTCTTCTAGAGAGAGTTGCTATTAAGGGCCTTGGGAAAGCCAGGAATCTGGGGTAGGGAGTGTGCAGGTTTTGCCCATCATAGTATTCTAAGTGTCTAAAAAGAGAACTTCAGCTAGTAGATCTCAACCAGTGTTATATGAATGAATGAACAAATGTCCACATGACTCTTAACTAGGAGAAACTCAATCACTGTTGTACAGATGACTCCCCACTTATGGTGGCTTGACTTATAATTTTTGACTTAACAATGCAGTGACACCACCATCATAAATCAAGGGGTGTACTGAACTTATGATGGATTTATCTGAATATAACCCCATGGTAAGTAGAGGGATATCTCTATTTATTTCTGAGCCCTCATATCATACCACTTAGTAGTTTCCCATTCCCCTTATCTATAAGTGGAGCTATGCAATTATGAGGTCTAGGTATGGGAACAGTTTTGTCGCTTTTCAGAATTTAGATCAACATCTCACATGATGAATACTCTCTTTATTCAAATGCAGTCACGTGATTTTGTCACGTGTTTTCATAATTGGCTTGGCTTATATGGCTTATATGGATCTTAGGTCTTTTCACATTTGACTCTTTCCGTAGGACTGCATTCATTGGTATGGACTAAGGAGTAAGTTACATCGAAATTTAGAATATGAATTCTATTTCACTGGTGAGCAGCTAACAATAGATTGCTTACTTAATGGCATAATTTGTGATGATATCTGCTGAGATCAGCAACATAGGCCTAGTTAGTACATGACAGTACCACATTATCAAGTGATAATATAGCCATTAACACACTGATGCTCTTGTAAATGTTTCCCTCGTTAAGAAATAATATAATCCTGGACATATCTGAAAATAAATCACTGGAGTCACAATATAAACAATATCTTTGGTTCTGTCTTAATCTCTGCCTCTGTCTTTCAGCTGATAGAGAAAGAGAATTCCTACAGCAAAAAAGGACTTTTCTGTAGCACTATCACAGTGGCATAACCTCCTCAAATTGTTACCGGATGTATTGCCAAACCACCACTGTGCCTGTTCTTTTGCTCAGCTCCTAATAGGTCTTGGCAGTTACCCATATCGAGCAACCCTGAGGCTCTGAGGGAGAGGTCTGAGTCTTTACGGCCTCTCAGAGACCTTGCTGTGACTTGGAATTAAGTAGATCTCTTCAGCAGCCAAAAAGAAAAAGAAGGAGGAGTGAGGGGGAAAGAAGAAAAAGTTAATAAAAATCTGCATCTATTATTAAGAATTTGTCTTTGCTTTGAAACCTTGCTTGTAAGAACTTGGAAAATTTAAAGAAAAACAAATTTCCAATCTGCTATGAGATTGTATATATGAGGCTTGTCTTTAAGGACATGATATTCTAAAAAGTCCCTTGAACTGACACATTAAGCCTAAAATGTGAGATTTTATTTATGCCTCTTTCAGAATAAGTAATTGATGACTTTCAACTGTCCCTTGAATAAACCTGGGTTGCACTTTAACATGAGAGAAGAAATTAAGGCCTTATTCTTGAAGGTTGCCTGTCAATCTTAATTATTGAGCAAAGTTGTCATGACTATCGCATATATGAGTATACAATATTTGCTAGCGATATCAATATTTCAAGGAGCTATTGTAATTATTGAGGTCTGCCATTTAAATCTTTGGAATTAAAAGGAAAGCAACTCAATAGTATCCTTTAATATACTGAGTTCTTTAGAGGAAGGTGCAAGTTAAAACTAGATTATTTTTAATCCATTTATTTAGCACCGTGGTCATAATCAGAAAAGAGCATTTTATGTTCACATAATATTTATTTAGCAGAGTGGCCATAATGAGAAAAGAGCATTTTTTTTTTTTTTTGTTCACAGGCTTCACAGTGAACAATGCTGCTTTGCATAAGAAGAGTTGGCATTATTTAGGTTCTTCTTGGCTGTATTTAACACCAACGATTCACAAGAATTCTCATTTATTGGGTAGTATACACTGTCAAGAGATTTTAATTTTTTTTATTTTTATTTTATTTTATTCATTTATTTTTTTGAGACAGAATCTTGCTCTGTCACCCAGGCTGGAGTGCAGTGGTGCAATCTCGGCTCACTGCAACCTCCGCCTCCTGGGTTCAAGCGATTCTCCTGTCTCAATCTCCGGAGTAGCTGGGATTACAGGTGTGCACCACCATGCCCAGCTAATTTTTTGTATTTTTAGTAGAGATGAGGTTTCACCAAGTTGGCCAGGCGAGTCTCGAACTCCTGACCTCAGGTGATCAGCCTGCCTCCACCTCCCCAAAGTGCTGGGATTACAGGTGTGAGCCACGGTGCCTGGCCGGATTTAAATTTTTAAATTTCAGTACTGCTATCTCCCAGTTGTGAGACCTTGGGCAAATTATTTAAACTGGCAGGCAGATCATGCTCCCCTAGTTTTCCCATATTCTAATCCCCAGAACCTGTAAATATCTTACCTTACATGGCAAAGGGACTTTGCTGATGTGAGATGTGATTGAGTTAAGGACATTGAGATGGGGAGATATCCTGAATTATCTGAGTGACTACAGTCTAATCACAAGTGTTAGAGTCAGTAAAAGGATGTGACAATAGAAGTATAGGGGGAGAGAGAGAGGGGAGGGGAGGGGAGGGGAGAGGGGAGAGGGGAGGACAGGCGAGTAGAGGAGAGGAGAGGAGAGGGGAGGCTGCTGATCTTGAAAATGGAGAAAGGGACCAGGACCTCAAAAATGTAATTGGCCTCTAGAAGCTAGAAAAGGCAGGGAAACAAATTCTTCCCTAAAACCCCCAGAACACTGAACTTCAGACATTTTTATTTTGTGCTAGTGAAACTAGTTTGTATTTCTAATTTTCAGAAGTGTAAGTACTAAGTTTATGTTGTTCTATGCCACTATATTTGTGATAATACATCAGAGCAGCAATAGGAAGTTTATGCAGACTCTCTAGATCTCAATTTTTTTTTTAAATGAGAATAATTGTGATTTTTATTTCTTAGGATTTTTGAGCAGATCAAATGAGATATAACATGTAAAACATATGAATATATATTAAATATATGCTGCTGATGAAGATGATGGTGATGACGATTATCACAATAACACTACTTTACTTCTAGTTGGGAAGAATCTTAACCACTGCTAAAAATGAGGATTATTTATAACTTATTTGATTTTAGATTGTCTTCATCATTTTCTACTTTCATGTCCCCCAGATAATAAACCTTCTCCCTTCTGTGTTTCCAGGAAAGCTAGTCATATTCTTGTTCCCATATTAAATCAGTCAATCAAATTCACAAGCACTTTTTGACCATCTACCAACTACCCACTAATACATTTGCCAGGAATCATTTGGCTCAATCGTGTTTCCCTTGAATTTTTATAATTTATAGTTTTAAGGTTGGATGAGGTGATTTTTCCCTCCAACAAAAAGCTGCTTTTAAAAGTCTAAGGGTCCCCTGACTGTCTACTGTTTCCCTTTCCAGCACCTATCATGTCTTCAAATGATGCACATGATTAAAAAAAGAAATGTTTTGCTTTTAGAGAAGGTGATGATTTATTGTAACAAGTGTAACATGGTATGATGACAATTAAATGGAGTACAATTAAAGAGTGGTAAGAGTTTATAGAAGAAATAACGGTATGTTGATACGTTTGAAAAAAGAGTTTGGGTTGGGCAGTAAGTCTTGAGCTAGAATTTGAAGGATTGGCAGAATTTAAATGTGCAAAGGGAATGAGGCAAGGTACTGTAAATTAGAGGGGCATCAAATAAATTCATTGAGTTCTCTCAGAGACAGAGATGAACAGGGCTTGCATGGTACAATATCGGCTTATATTGGAGTGCAGTTAAGGTTGAATCAGAATGTGGTCAGGCTTTACAGGTATTGCAAATCCTACTATTTTCATTTTTATTTCAGAACCTCTTTAGCAACCCATACCCATGCATCTGTAAGTTGAAAATAAAGTCATCTTTTTCTATTTCATTTGTAGAAATCATATGGAATAGTCTAAGCTCATCCATTCAACCTGAATCTCAGCTCGGGATGTCAGGGTTAATGACAGCCACTCTCTCTCCTGCCAAATAGCTTGGACCCTCTGATATTAAATGTCATTAACAGCAGTGAAGTTCCAACTGTAGACATTATTAAGAGGAAAAAATATCTGATAGGCATATGGAGTAGAGGAGGACTATTTCAAGTATCAAGGGGACTGGTTTAGGGAAGGAACAAAGCAATCAGCAGTTTGTCTTTATTATTGCTCTGCCCAGTCACATTAATATAAAAGGGGCCAGCACATCAGTAAAGTAATAGTGCAGAATGCATTAGCACCACGATTCTTGCCAAAATTTTACCTGACTTTTGGGTAGAAGCAAAGAACAGGAAGCAAATGAGATGATTCAAGAAAATAGCAGAAATGGTAAATCAGAGCCTTACATGTAAGTAAGTAACTTAACATTCTTCAAAAGATGGTGACTCTTTCCTAAAAAACACTAATAAAATAAATAAAAGTGGGAGAAAATAGTCCATTTCATGACTCCAGAGTACATAAGAAAAGATACGGAGGTTTTAAGCAAGGTATGTTAAGATGTGTCAGAAGAGGTGCATTTCTGTCTGTAGAAGCGCCAGGGCTCTGGGCTTGCAACAGTCGTTGCATGGTGATTCTCATGCATGCTTCTTGATGCTTTCATGAGCCTCCAAGTATATGCATTAGAATAAAATGAAGGAGCACAATGCCCTGCAGGTTTTTATTGGCTTTGAAATTTTTTAAAATATGATATATAAAAGGGGAATAGAAAACTCTGTTAGTAAGTAATCACGAGGAAAATACACATAAAACTACTACCAAAGTCATAACATAGCGCATTGCCAGTACCACAGATGCTGCCACTCTACCCTTGACTTTGTTCATTCCATTATTATTGCCTTCTCTCTCCTTAAAGGTAACCACTATGCTGAGTTTTTGGTAATCACTTTATTGTTCTTTATTATACATTTGGCACCTATATACCCATTCCATGAACACCATAATATAGGTTTGCTTGTTTTCTTTGTGTTGTAGAAATGGAATTATATGATGAGTATTCTGTGTCTGTATTTTTTTAAATTAATGTTATGCTTATGAGATTCATCCACAGTGTTGTATTGCTAGTGGTTCTTGCAATTATTTTTGAAATCACTCTAATGGATATTACATTACACACATGCATCATAGAATAGATGTGTAAACAAGTGGATATATATTTTAGATAATATTTCTGAACAGAATCCCAGTTAAAATAAAAGCACATCAGTTCCTAAAGGAATTGTATTAATTTCTAGTGCTGCATAACAAATTACCACAAACTCAGCAGCCTAAAACAACATCTATTTCCTATCTCACAGTTCTGGAGGTCATGTAAGTAAGCCTGACTAGTTTCTCTGCTCCCAGTCTCCTGAGGCCAAAATCAAGGTGTTAGCCAGACTAGTCTCTAATCTGGAGTTCAGGGAAATAATTCACTTCCAAGCTAATTTAAGTTGTTGGCATAATTCAGTTTCTTGCAATTGTAGAACTGAAGTACGACCTTCTTGCTGATTGTTGGCAGAAGGCCAAACTCAGCTCCTAGAAGTTGCTCTCGGGTTCTTGCATGTGGCTCTGCCCATCCTCAAAGCCAGCCAGGACACATCGCATTTCAGGTTTTCAATTTCTCTGACATCCTCTTCTGCCACTAGCTGGAGAAAACTCTGCTTTCAGGTTATTAGATTCATGTGATTAGATTAAGCCTGACTGAAAAATCTCTTTTCTTTGGTCATATAATGTAACATAATCATAGGCATAATACATCATCATATTTATAGGCTCTGCTCACACTGAAAGGGAAAGAGGTTTTATAAGGGCATCTTAGAAAGAGGTTTTATTGGGGCATCTTAGAGTTCTGCTTGCTGCAGGAGTGAAGAAAAGAACAATTAGAATCCAGGGCCTCATTACATCCCTCTGGTGCTCTACTTAAAATGAGCTGGGGCACCCATACATCCTGAAAAATTGAAACCTACCTTTAGTAGAGAAGGCTGCTATTTGGCATGCTATTTTTCTCTATTCTTTAAGATACATTTATTGGGTATATGCTATAAATAAATCACTGTGGACGGATGCAAAGATTATGCGACAATTGCATAATAACCTACAGTGCGAGGTAAACTATAACAACATAGTCATTAGAACTCGATGTGAATTCAAGGGAGAGTAAAACTACATTCTGCTAAGAGTGTTGAAGAAGGCGTCAATGTTTGACTATTATAAATTTAACATACATCTTTGCCTCTGGTCTGTCCTCCTTATTTCCAGTCTCTTCGCAAACCTCTTTTATTAATTTAACAGACATTTACATAGCACTTACTATCAAGCACTCTTATAAACCCTTTACATATCTTAACTCATTTTACCTCACAACAACTCTCTGAACTAGCTATACTTTTAGGATCTCATTTCAAAGGCAGAGTGAGGTGGGTCACGCCTGTAATCCCAGTACTTTAGGAGGTGTAGGGGGGCGGACTGCTTGAGGCCAGGAGTTAGAGACCAGCCTGGCCAACATGGTGAAATCCTGTCTCTACTAAAAATGCAAAAATTAGCCAGGTATGGTGGCATGCGCCTGTGATCCCAGCTTCTTGGGAGGCTGAGCCATGTGAATTGCTTGAACTCAGGAGGCAGAGGTTGCCGTGAGCCAAGACTGTGCCACTGCACTCCAGCCTGGGCAACAGAGCAGACTGTCTCAAAAAAATAAAAAAAATAAAAATAAAATAAAAAAATCTCATTGTACAGGTGAAAATACCCAGGCACAAAAGTTAAATAGCTTTTACGAGTTTGCACAACTAGTAAGTGTCACATCTAGGGTTGAGCCCAGGGCACACTGGCTTGAGAGTTTTTGTTTTTAAACTATTATGTTACAGAGCTCTTCAATCTAGATAAAATGCAAATTTGGCCATGTTATTTCTAGTTCATATTTTATGGATTATCTAGGGTGGTGGTTCTCAACCAGAGTTAATTCCCCTTTCTTCCTGGTCCCCGAATGGAAATAGCGTCTAGAAATATTTGGAGACTTTTTTTGTTGTTTGTCATAACTTGAGAATGCTATTGGCCTCTAGTAAGTAGAAGTCATAGATGCTGCTAAACATTATAATTCTTTGACTCCCACATCAAAGAATTATGAAGCTCAAAATGTCAATAGTGTTGAGGTTGGGAAACCCTGGTGTAGGCCTGCCCCATTGTAACAGGATTAAGTCAGAGATTGCTCACATGACAAGCAAAGTGTTTGTCTACCCTGCTTTTTCCCATCATGCTTATCCATCCCTCCTAGTATTTAGGATCACAAGGTGCATTCACAGTGCTGTTTCTGAACACTGTGATTATTTATTCTCAACATCTATCCTTTCATCCACAACAATTCCTATTTACTCATTCTTTGAGTCTTAGCTTAGGCTACCATTATTCATGAAACTTGTCCTTAAACACCAATCTGGGTGACATGCCCTCTTACAATCATTTCAAATTACCCTCTGGACTTGTGAAGAGTCACACTTAAGATGCTAAACATTCATTAACTCTTTCTTTGCTCTTTTTTTCCCATGACTTTGGAAGGGGGCTGAGACTAGCAGACTCATGTTAAGTGGCATGAGCGCCTAGTAGGATGTGATTTCTGGCACAGATACATTCAGTAATCTTAGTTGAATGAATTAATAAATAAAAGTAGTAGTCTTCTCAGGCAGCCATGACAGAGTTCCACAGACTGGGTGGCTTAAACAAGAGAAATTTATTTCTCATAGTTCTGGACACTAAAAGTCCTAGATCAAGGTATTAATTAGGAGGCTTGGTTTTTGTATTACTCTGTTCTCACACTACTATTAAAAACTACCGGAGACTGGGTAATTTATGAAGAAAAGAGGTTTAATTGACTCATAGTTCTGCAGTCTACACAGGAAGCATGGCTGGGAGGCCTCAGGTAACTTACAATCATGGTGGAAGGCAAAGGGGAAGCAGTCACCTCTTACCGTGGAGGAGCAGGAGAGAAAGAGTGAAGGGGAAGTGCTACACACTTGTAAACAACCGGATCTCATGAAAATGCACTCACTAGCATGGGAACAGCAAGGGGGAAGTCTGCCCCCATGATCCCATCACCTCCCACCAGGTCCTTCCCCCAACATTGGGAATCACAATTCAATGTGAAATTTGGGTGCGGACACAGAGCTAAACCATATCAGTTCTCCTGTGGACTCTCTCCTTGGCTTGCAGGTGGCCTCCTTTTTGTTATGTCCCCGCATGGCCTTTCCACTGTGCACATGAGCTCCTGTGTCTCTCTCTCTCTTCTCATAAGGACATCAATCCTATTGGATTAGGGCCCCACTCTTATGATCTCGTTTAACCCTAATTACCTCCTTAAAGACCCTGTCGCCAAAATATTAGGGTTAGAACTTCAACATGTACATTTTAGGGGCACACCATTTAGTTTATTACAAATATGAAGTGTCAAAATAAAGGAAATATCAGTCAGAAGACTGCTTCCTAAATCTACTCATTTGATAGCAACTCTGTTATTGAAATCTTTAAAAATATTTTTGATTAAATCTGTTCAATTTTTTTCAAACAAATGTGTTTATAGCTATACATAAAAATAAATAAAAAGTGTGCATACAAACATATGGAATACAAACACAATAACATTATTAAATTGTAGCCAAAGTGTTGCCTATGGAAAAATGTGAGCTGGTGTTTGTGTCTCTTTATTGTTAAAAAATTAGCGAATATTAGAGAGAGATATATAAAATTCACTTGCACTATAGCAATCTAGTTAGAAAGAAGGAAAGCAAACTGAAAAGAAAGATGGAATTCTTATTATGAAAGTCAATACTATTTCTCATCTTCACCAAATTAGATGCATTCCAAACTTGGGCACCAGCTAGATTACAGTCTAGGTTGTGTTAGGAGGAGTCTAGTAGTAGGTTGAGCCTTCTGTGGCTGGATTAGGGTAGGAAACTGTGTGTGCTAGGGTTCCATTTGTTTGTTACTGTCTGCATAATTAGATATCATATAACTAAAAGTTACTCTTGGATTTCAAGTATCCTGAAAATTTTACCGTGAATAACCTTTTGAGTTCTATGAGCATTTGCGCACATGCCTTAAAACCCCTTTAAATCTTACAATGCTAATTTGATTCCCATATCCTAACCATGTTTTATTTTTGGTGCCTTCATACTCCAAGTTGTAATTTAGAGAGTGATTTTGTAGTACAGTCAGCCTTCTGAATCTGTGGATTCTGCATCTGTGGGTTCAACCAACCTCTGACAGAAAATTTTGGAAAGGAAAAGTATCTATGCTGAATTTATACAGACCCTTTTTCTTGTCATTATTATCTAACAATTGAGTATAACTACTATTTACATAGCATTTGCATTGTATTAGGTATTATCAGTAATCTAGAGATTATTTAAAGTATATTGGAGGATATGCGTAGGTTATATGCAAATACTTCACCATTTTATGTGAGGGACTTGAGCCCTGGTAGAGGTTGGTGTCCTCTGGAATTCCTGGGACCAATCCCTCAAGGATACATGGGACAGTGGTAATCTATGGCAAGGAATCTCACATTTGGCATGCATCAGAATTACCTGCAGGCTTCTTAAGACACAGATTGTTGGAGCCCCATTTCCAGAGTTTCTGATTTAGTAGACCTTAGGTGGAGCCAGATAACTTGCATTTCTAACAAGTTTCCAGATGATGCCAAGGTTGCATTTTTGGGGACCACACTTTGAGGAGTACTGCTCAATGGGAATCTGGTATTCATAAGAAGCACTGCCTTGCTCCCTTGGAGGATCTGTTTGAAAAACAACCACATATTGCTCTTCCAGACTCAGAGATTAAAGGCATATGTAGATGTAGTTTTCTTCCCAGAACAGCTTGGAAGCACTGTTGGTATTTTGAGTGCAGCTCCTATTTGACCTTTATTCAGTCATTGAAGACTGATTTGTTGGGAGTCTTCATTTGCCAGGTTCTGTGTTGGATGTTTGACATGCAACAGTGTGGACAGGTGAGGTTGCTGACTTTATACAGATTATGCTGTTTACAAGCAGTTTTGTGTCTATTTTAACAATGTATAAGCTCACAGACCTGGGAATCAGATTCAGCCTCAGTTTGCCAAAATTTAGGCTTGAGACCTTGAACAAATTATACAACTTTCCTGGGCCCCAGGTCCCTTTTTGCTAAACTGGAATTAGCATCACATTTAGTTACTCAAATATTTCTGGAAGGATATGGTATTAAAAGGAGAAAGGAAAAAAAACACTTATTTCTTTCTCTTACTATTCAGGTAACATAACGGAATAAACCCAAACAGCCACTGTAAAATACAAATTTGTATAAAATACAAATAAAGTACAAATTTGTGTGACATATTAGATTGGTGTTTAGAATCCTGTTTAATAGGAATTACCTCTTCTGCTCAGGACCTGATATAGCAGCAGCTATATAAAGTATGTGCCAAACATCACACAAATCAGGCAATCAGTTTGAAACCATCTGGATCATCCTGTAGCATGTCTACCAGGAAAACTTTTCTCCCTTTCATGAGGATTAACTCTACCTGTTGGCAGCTATGCTAGCTCTGATATCACATATGCTGAGATAAATCAGCACCCTACATCCAGACAAAGGTAGAACAGATTTTTAAGAGACATTTGACAATTAGAAAAAATTATCAGGTTCCTGGAGAAACCTAACAGACAATACAAGCCATCTCATTCACTTGCAATCATCGTATTTTTCTCCTAAGAAGTCTATAGAATATTGGCTCTGGAGCTATACAGTCCTGAATTTGAATCCTGACTAAGCTACATATGAGTTTGGTTATGTCAGTTAGGTTATTTCCACTCTCTGAATCACAGTTTTGTTGTCTATAAAATGAAACTAAGATATAACTTATAGGATATTATGACAACTGAATAATAATAACATATAAAATAGGTAGCAACATAGGTGACATATGGTAGGTGTTAAATTTTATTAAAAAACAGCTTATAACTGGAGTACTATCTCAACAAGATTATAAATAATCACTTGGAACCCAGAAATGATAGTACTATGCAGGCATAGATTGCTGTAACCTGCTTGTTTTCTGCTACTGCAGCCATGCATGGATAACCTGAGGCATAAGGCAGAAGAAAGGCTTGGGGAGATATTGTAGTTTCCTCTTGAAATCAGAGCTTGTAACAATGCCTTGGCTTCCTTAGGAAGCAGGAATTAGGGAGCAAGGAGAATAATACAGGGAAAACATTATACATGTGGGTTTTCAAGGTTGCCACTGTGAATACTGAGGGCCGAATCTCCAGGACCTCCTAAGAAGCATTGAGAACTAACTCAGCAAAAAAACAGGCTGAGAGAGGAACTGCCAGGATGAGGATTATCGTGGGGGCTTCACTCATACTTCTGGGCTACATTTACACATGGATTGAGGGAGTTCCATGATCTTGGATAAGATCCCTAAAAGAAAGTGAAAAGATCCTCCAAACATCCTTGACAGGTAGATCATTGCCAGCAGCAAGTTTCAGTTGAGTCTGAGCTGTGGCTGAGGCCAGAGCTTGGCTGTGGGACTCCAAAGTGTGAAAGCGGAGGAATCTGCTGCATGGAACTTGAGTGGTTTTGCTCAGAATTATATGAGGCCAGCACTTTTATAGCATGATATGGCTCAAATAGATCCACCTTCTTTTTTCAAAATTCCCTAAAATCATTAATCTTCATGTTCATCTCAGTGAGTATTGGCTTATTTTAAGCAAACTAAAAGTTTATACTTGACTTCAAACATTCTGAATTACAACATATGCCCCTAAAGATAATGACCAGGCCATGCTAATGGACATCTGCTAGACAAGTGTTTTGCATAATATGGTTCTTCCACTCCCTACAGGAGGATTGCCAGTAAGACCCACTACATTAGAATCTCTTAGAATACAATTTTTTTTTTCTCTAATAAACTCTGTACTGGAAGTCTGGGAATTATACTAGATCTTTTGTAGCTTTGGCTTCTATTTCTTGTATATTTACTGTTTTAAATTTTTCTTCAGCCCTTACATGGCAGTAGAATAAAATTTTAAGCTGGTATTTTTCTGTCTCTTGGTGAAGGCATGGGGAAATAATCACTGGGCCTACTTGTTTTGGTTATATTATGTGCAGTGTGTGCATGAGAGATTCCTTAACTGTCATTTCTATGTGATTGAACATAAACATGCTTAATGTAGCCCTGCATTCCTTAGAATCATCCTGTCTCCCAGGTGCAGGAAGAGTAAGGTTGGCCATATTATTACAGGAAATGGAGGCTCATAACACTTGAGTTTTTTTTTTCAGTCCAGATACCAAACGTAGCTTGAGCTGAGATTAGAGTCTTGGGCAATATTCTAATATTGTTGAGACAACAGATGTCTGGAAAACTGGCATTGTTAATGGCTCATAGGTTTGTTGTTTTGTCTTTAGAAGGAGATAACAACCATATCCGTTTTTCAGAACGCTCTTTTCTCAGAGAGACTATAGTTTTGCTTTCAGACATTTTATAAAAGTACTTAATCTTATTGAACATATGGACAGTGATATCTAGACACAACCAGCTGATTTAAGAATAAAGAGAGCACTTAAACTCAGATTTCCTTTCTTGTCCGCTGGTATCACTGGCTAGTTTTATGAAGGGCTTCTAAAAACCTTTTTGCTCTGTGACTAGAAATATGCCATTTAATACAGGATGAATAAATGTCCTCCGAGTGTCCTTTTATCACTTTAGGCTCTCAGGACTCAAACAAGTTTGCTAATAAGATTAGAGTGAAAACTTTATTAAACTCTGGTTCGTGGTAGATTTTATGGTTTTATTATACAGTTTGACTATATTAGCTTAAGGCTGTATAGCTCCCTAAATTCCATGCCTTTAATAAGTTCTCTCTCCAAAAGGGTCTCTCTATAATGACAATGTAATAGCAACAGGAGAACTTAATGATTTGAGAGCATTATATTTTATAACCATTATCCGTAATAGATCGGACAGTGAAAGTTTGTAATTTATTATGTCATAAATGGGTAATCATATTTGTGGGTGGTGGAACTGATTGGATAAGTGAAATGGAAGCTATTGGAGCTAAAATTCTTTGGGGCTGGCTAAGTGCAATCTCAGTAACATCATTTCTTAATTAGCCATGTTAACAACTCACTTATATGGGAGGCTCTCACCAAACTTTCACAATCGTTCAGAACCCAACCTAGACCCTAAAACTAAAACAAAAAAATTACACACACATGCATACACACATGCACACATACATAATACACATATGTGTGCATGTGTGAGGGTGTAAATGACAGCAGACCACTGCTTTATTTATATACCTTATAGCTATAGTTTTCTAACATCCCCCACACTGCCACTCCCCCCCACTGTTAGACCATGAGCAATTACTTCTTTCTGCCTCAGTTACATCATCTGTAAAACAAAGATAATAATACTAGTCACTTCCTAATGGGTTTGGGCATACATATACACACATACAGACATGTATATACATTCTGCCCAATATCACCCTGTTACAGAATGTGCACAAATGACTCACAGCTGATTTGGTTTCATCTTACATAGAATACTCACAATTAGAGGCACACCATAAAACACAATTACATTATTAATAATAAAATATAGCTTAGAGCTGGTTCATATATAGTGTTTAACATAGTGTTTAATATCAGCAGACCTGTCTGAACGCTTTATATACAAATTCAGTCTACCACTATAATCTTTGTTTTACAAATGAGGAAACTGAGGGAGAAAGGGGTGATTTTTCCCGGTCTGTCAGTGGGGATAGAGGCAGAAAAATTGTAACTATCCTGTGAATTAATTCAGAAAGCAGCAGTGTGCAATCATTTACTGTTGGCGAAGGCATCCTTCAGTGACCTCTTCAAATGACATCGTGTGCCAGCCAAATATAATACGTGGGGCTCATCCTAAAGCACACTAAACGAAAGGACTCACTTGGTGTGTGCTTTAAGACAAAGAAGTGTCTAATATATTTCGAAGCTCTTTTCTCCCAAAATAATTTTTTAACTTTTTAAATTAAAGATCCAAGTTCTTTTTTATTGGTCAGGACACTAAATGAAACATCTCCTTCATGATTATGTCTAGGTTGATATTCATCATAGTTTTCATAGGTAAAAACCAAAAGCAGCAACTACACAAAAAGAGATTTATTAAAATTTAAGGAAGTGATCTGGAACTTCCTGTTTCAAATACAGGAATTTTAAAGTCAAGTAAAATTTCTTCTTTGTTTGTTGTCCTGTGATAAGCCCTGTCACTCTGCATCAAACATGCTTATAGCCGTCCACTTCTTTTTCTGTTGATAATGTCATGAGACAATAATTTACTTACTTATTTAGATTGCTGTTCATTTTCCTTCAAGTTGATAAATAAGAATTACATATTTTGGTATTCATCTTCTTTAAAAATGTTGAACATGAAAGGAGATTCAAGGGTATGCATAAATGCTTTTTAAAGAAAAAACCATTTATGCTTCTGAAATCAGGCTTAGGACTTAACTCCTTTCATATTTCCTGACTGTAATATGACACCACTAAAAAATGGAAAGCTCTGATTGCTGTTTAATAAAGATTTCTGTTTAACAAAGACAACCTTAGAGAAGCTATAAAAGGGTAATACATAGAAAGAAGATATCTGTAATCTCTAAATAAGGTATGAGATATATAGATATCTATTATATATATATATATATTTGAGACGGAGTCTCATTCTGTCACCCAGGCTAGAGTGCAGTGGCGTGATCTCAGCTCACTGCAACCTCTTCCTCCTGGGTTCAAGCGATTCTCCTGCCTCAGCTTACCATGTAGCTGGGACTACAGGCGCCTGCCACCACGCCTGGCTAATTTTTTTGTATTTTTAGTAGAGATGGGGTTTCACCGTGTTAGCCAGGATGGTATCGATCTCCTGACCTCGTGATCTGTCTGCCTCGGACTTCCAAAGTGCTGGGATTACAGGCGTGAGCCACTGAGCCTGGCCAGATACTAGAATATTTAAGGAACTCTTTTAGCAATAAGTTATTTAAGAAAAGAAAAAAATTAGAAAACAACTAATAATTCAGAAGGATGGAAAACAGCAAGACCAGTAAGCATTTGAAGAGATATTTACTCTCACTATGCATCAAGGAAATACAAGTTAAAGTTAAATAACCCTTTGCATTTTTCAGAATGGCAAAATTTGGAAAGTCCTAGTGAGGATATGGCAAACTGGAAAACCCAAGGGTATTGTTGATGGGAGTATAAAATTTTCTGGGAAACAATTTTACTATCTGGTGAAAATAAGTTATATGCTATCTAGCATTCTCACTTCTGGGTGGAGTAAGTTGTGCATATTCAGGCTTGGGTGATAGCAAGGCTTAGAGGGCCTACAGTGACTATTACTACATATCAATAGAAAAATAGAATATTGAAAACACAAAACGATTTAAATGGATTAAACACCCACAAGAAACAATGCAATATCATTTTATGTATATAACTGTATCCAAACACTTAGAAGATAGTGGGAAATTCCTATATTACATATACTAAAGTTATGCTTTTGTGGGAGTGGGAGCTTGGAAGGAAATAAAAAAAGGAAGTATTATTTAATACAAGAAAAGTGGATGATCATTACCCAAGTCAAATATAGGATGAGAATGATTATCTCAATTCTGTATACTATATTTTCATTCCAAAAAAGGAAACAAACAAACAAAAATAACTATGCTACATGGTCCTCCCTCTTCATTTAATATATGTTGATAGACTAGGATGTTGGGAGGGGTGGGGAGAGGGCGCTGAAATTGGAGAGAGTTTTCGGAAATAAAAGGAAGAGTTTCTGTGATGTATAAAAGTCTTGTCTAAAAATATTTGGTGGCTCTCATGAGCTTCCCTGACTTTATAAAAATTAAAAAACTTCCAAAATATTAAGCTAAGATTGGTCTATTTAATTCCTGTATTACTTTGGTGATTTTAAGTACCATGTCTTCTGATGGGTTACCAACATAACATGCTATAATATAGAGCTTCTTTTGAATGTTATGCTTAACCTGAGGAAGAAAGTAGACAGTATTGGCCACTGAATGTATTGCAGGTTGAATTGTAGCCATCATATACCAGGTATACAATTAAAAACAGGTTTTGCTCGAGTGAAATATTACCATCTAGTTTATTTTTTACTGTATTTATACATGACCAATAGTATTTACTATTGGTCATGGCATTTGCAGTTCTAAATAGGAAATGGGTGAATTTAGCAAGTAATTTAATTTTAATAAGCGTATCTTATAAAGAGATCAAAGTATGTTTCTAAAGCATTTATGGGGTAATATAGATCATAATATTAGTATATTAAAATCTTGAAATCTTAAAGCTTAGGGTTGATTTTTAAAAATAAAAGTTTTCTCTAATTTCATGAAGCCAAATCTTATTTATTAGTGATTGCAAAACAATAGAAATACATACATGGAGTTGAAAACTTTATATCATTGGTGACATTGAAAAGACTCCATGCAGGGATGGTCTGCATAAAAAACCTTAAATACAGCTAGAAAAAAGCTAAGACTGAATATTTTAAAACAATTTATCAACTTTCAACAATACCTAAAACTAGTTGTCTAAGACTAGATGTGAGCTGATATATAGAAACTTCAATAAATGAAAAGTGGTTGAGCTTCACAGGGAATACAATTGAAAATGGGCTACATGAAACTATCTTTTTGGAAGAAGTGAATATTACCTATCAAAAAAGATGACATATTGGGTATACTCCAAGATAAAATAATTACTATATTTTTAGGACTAATATTAACCTAAATTCAAAGATGATCGATAATCTATAATAATTCTTATTGTGCAGCAGTGCAGTCATCTGATTCCTGGTTTGTTGGACAATGTTTTTTACTAGGATTTCAAGATTTCTTCAAAGTATATATTTTATTTTATTGAATAAAAGAATGAATATATGAATGAACAATAGGTGAAATTATGAAAACAGCAAAGTAAAAAATTAGAATTATCATAGGTAGGAGAAGGCTCATGCCTTCTAGACACATATATGTCTACTTATATAGACATATATATATATATATATAATAAAAGTGGAAGAATCTAGGCTGCATTGATACTAGGAAATAATACAGATTAAAATTTTAGCTGTCAACCCATATAAAGTTTAGAAACTTATTGAAAATCTGGAACTTTAGGATCAACGTATTTCCTAAAAGAGAAGTAATGGAATAAAGGAAAAAGACGATAAAAACTGAGAGCTTTGCAGTACTGTTCTTATAATTTGCAGTTACTGCCAGAAATAAGTTGCGTGAGGTGAGGGTAAGTGTCAGAAGAGGCTGTAGCTAATTTTTTGAAAATAGTGGTACTTGAAGCATTGATGACATCTATAAAGATGTTTTATTTTTGACCAGGTGGCTAAGATCAAGGTACAGGAAAAATTTGACTATGCTATACTGTTTTAGCCAAACATCAAATAGAAGACCTTGTTTCTTATCATTTATATAATGCAGTGAAGAATATCAATTTGGTTTAATTTGCTCCTTTAGATTAGATATTAAGAAAACATGCTGTTGATATAATGCATATGATCCTTAATTTGTATTTCAAATAATATGTAATAACAAACACTCTGTATTTGATCTTGCACTCCGGAATGTCCATATAAAAAGATATCCAGAGTAAAGATTTTTGTAAAGCATTTCTCTGTGATCTGAAACACAATAAATAATTATTAGACTTATTTATAGGTTTACATCCATTTTCTTATTTTCTTATTTCACCAAGTGTTTACAATTTCTTGCAAATTGTATGTAATAAAGAACAGAATAAAATTTTAGGTAAAAGCAAAATACAGATAAAAAGTAATAAAACCTGGTTAATGCAAACCATATTTTTATAATTGCTACAGAAGCAGCTCAAAATGACTCTGATTAATTGTTACAGTAAAAGGAAGTGTATCAGATTTTTGTTCACTGAATTAGAAAAACTTTTTAAATATATTTAATCTCTAATTACACAACTTTTCTTGATATTAAGACCTGATAGGGTCATAACCTCTATAAAAGGACAATATAGTCAATAATATCTCTAAACCGATTGTGTGTGTGTGTATATATATATATAGTTATATAAATACATATATATATGTAAAATTCTATAATGAAAGTTTTTTGGAGAAGTGTTGCAAAATAAATCAGTAAAATAGATACACTCATCTTTGATAACATGACTTAATCCAAGGAAATAATTTAGACTGTATTAACAGGGCTTCTTACTCCAAGGTACATATCACCATAGGGAGTGGCAGTGACGGATGCAGGGATTCCTGTGAACCACTAAAAATTATATGTAAAATATCACATGTACTTTTGTGCACTTACCCTACATACCGTTTTCAGAATGAATTGTAGTCCATAAAATTTAAAGAACCATTGTCTGTCATATGTACTTTGAGTTAATTATTTCAGTTCTCAATTAGCATTTATAGTTATATCATCTGATGATTTAATATTATTTGTTAGTATTTAAGAGATTTGCTATTTGTATCAACAATGTCAGAAATGAGGGCTCCTTTATTTTGTGGTATTCATGATATTTTACTTAAAATAACTATTTCATATAATTTATATGTTTTTCCCCTAGAATTTTGCCTTGTAATGTTTAGCATATGTCTGGAAAGTCTTAATTTTCAAAGAAATTGATGTATTGCAATAAAAGACATAAATGAGCTGTTTCTGAATGAATATTTGGAGAAAGGTTTTACTTTTTCTTATATTCGTACTGTTTTAATTAATGAAGCCAATCAAATTCATGTCTTCATATATACCCAGGTCTCTGTCTTTATAAGCCAGCAAAATTATATAATTCTTATGATACAAACTATTTTCTCCCAGCTCAAAGTTTACACCTGCTACCTTGAGGATGCTGGGATCCCAATCTGCTTACAAGCCTAGAGACAGTTTGGGATGACAAAGGTGGAGGATAAAGACAAATGCTCTTCACTTGCAAGGCAACTGCCCTAGATGAGGTAATTGCAGGTCTTTAGGCAAACCAGAGCTTCTGTACCAGAGAGGCGAGGAAGTACTTTTTCTGCTCTTAAAAAACGACTGTGATTTATGCATGTAAGTGCTCAGATTCATCATAATTCATCATCCTAATGCCCCATTGCACTTTTCAGGGTCCTAGTTAATCTCCTAATTTCTTTGAGATATGCCAAGTCTAATAAATCAGTTTATGTTTAAAAAGTCAGTTTATGTTATAATTTTGCAACCCTTAGAAGTTTCTGCTTCTGCTTTTCAGTTTCAGCAGCCCAACCCTGAATCTACAAGAGACATTAAGATATTTTTCAGGATAAACATCGCGGCTTTCTTGTTCTTTATTATTATTTATGCTAAAGATTTAAAGTTTGAGCTTTTTTTAAAAATTTATGTTAAAAAATCTCCAGTGACATCGGAATAGCCAGCTTACTCTATTGTTACTTGTGTTACTCAGTCTTATCATAAAAATTTGTCACAACAGTTGGCTTAAATGCCAAAGATTGCCTTAAATGAACATTTTATTCCAGGGAATTACAGAATGTTTATTTATTTATTTTGTTCTTTTTTAAGACAAGGCCTCACTCTGTCACCTTGGCTAGAATGCAGTGCCTCACTGCAGCCTTGATATCCCAGGCTCAAGCAATCCTCCTACCTCAGCCTATTGAGTAGCTAGGACCACAGGTCCCACAGGTGTGTGGCCCAATACCCACCTAATTTTTGAAAGTTTATTTTTACTTTTTTAAGAGATGAAGTCTCATTATGTTGCCCAGGTTAGTCTCAAACTTCTGGGCTCAAGCTATTTTCCTGCTTTGGCTTCCGAAAGTGCTGGGATTACAGGCTTAAACTACTGTGCCCTACAGGATAATAATTTATGTAATCATTTTGGCACACATCATTGGGCTAGTGGTAGCCCATTTTCCACTATTTCTGTTTTCCAACTTTCAAAGTCAACCAAGTCAGATAAACCAATTCCAGATTCTAATATGTGAGAGTCAGTTTTCTGAAACTTCTCTAATCACCAAATAGTCTCACAGGCAAATTAAAGTATTTTAAACATAGGGGTTTAATTCAAGAAATTAGGCAGTCAAATATCATTAAAAGTGCTTGAGTAAGAAAAGTTAAAAGGAAGAGTTAAAGACTAAATCATTTTAGATGCAATCCAGGAGTTAGAAAGCTGCTACTGCTATCCATGTTGCTTGCCTTCAAAATTACATTTTATTGATGATGCTGGTAACTAGATCACGGAAATAGGGAATGAAGGAATGAAGTCTATTCCCGGCAAACACTCATGTCTTTTAGAAATTGTTTACCAACCACCACAGCCATAGATAAATGATTCCTATTCTACATCTGCCTTATTCTTGCATGACTGCATGTCAGGGGTAGAAACTAAATTGCATCTAGTACCTTTGCCCTAAAGAGGTCTGAGAAAAGGCCTTTTAGCCTTTGCAATACAAAGTGAAACATGCATTGTTATACAATCTTTTCAGCATCACTTGACATAGTTTTTTTTCTTAAAGTCCTTTGCTCTTGCTATCTATTTAATGATATGTTTATGTTTTCTCTCCTCATACATTTGCTGCTATTTTTGAGAATCATTTTCTGGATGGCGTGATTAAGAAAAAATGGAGATAAAAGGATAGGGTTGGTCCATTATTTTTGATATAACAGCATGGGAGACTTCTCTTAATACAAGCCATTTAAATGGAGACTAGAAGTCTGTGTGTGGTTGTGTATGTGCATACAAGTGTAGGTTAGATTTTAGGAGCAACATCCATTTTTTTTTTCTTCTCTTCTCCCTACCTTCTTTTCTATGGCAACCGTGGAGACCAAATTCTATAGGTGACAGCATCACACAGGGAAGGCCTCCCTGTGTAACTTCTTGAAGGAAGGCCACGTAAGAGCACTATTCTATTAGAAAGAACAACAGTGACACTCACATGAAGAGTAAATAATTTTTACTTGGCTTTAAGGCATTTAAAATAAAAAAGAGCATTTAGCTTTTTGGATTCATGAAGGTTTGGGGTCTATAGGAAAAAAAAGCTTAAAGGAGATGAAGAAAATGTGGATGTAAGCAATAGATTATCATGATGAGCTATTAAATTTTGGCTGGGTAAGAACAGATGGAGTTGATAGAGAGTATTGTGGTCAACATCTTCATGCCATCAATAATTGAAAGACATTGATTATAAGGGTGAGCAAATGAGAAGATTACAACAGTATATAAGAAATGCTTTTTTAAAGTAGTTGTTGGTATTAAGGTTTGATGGGATGTTTATGTCCTTGTGATCTCAATATTCAGGCCGTAATCATAGGAGTGAATGATTGAAGAGAAATAAAGGAAAAATAAAATCACCAACTATGAGGAGATCAACAAACTGAGAGGCCAAGGGTTTATAGAAGACCATTTGCAAAACATTCAATTCATCCATTCCAATATCATAAATATTCTAGTTTTAGCAGATGAAGCCAGAATAGCAGAAAACTCATATTGGAACTCCCTTGACTTTTTCTCCTTACTTTGTATAGAATTCATTTTGATGAAGCCAAGATAATGTCACATATAAAAATATGGACTTTGGCAAAAGACTGCCCAACTTCTGATCTTAGTTCAGTCACTTACTAGTTAAGTGGCACTTGGCAATCTGCTTACTCTTGAAAGCTAAGATTTTTTTCTGATGTAAAGACAATTTTGAAAATTACGTAAAGACAAATAATTTAAATATCTTGCCAATTAAGTGATTGTTATTATTGTGTAATGTCATGGCTTCCACCTTTGTTTAATGACCTGGCATTAAAGTTCATCACTAAATTTACTATAGGGGCATAGGCAAGGACAATATTCACTATGCCATTCATTTTTTCTCACATAAACTCCTTATTTTATACACACAAAAAACAAAGCAAAAAGAGAAAGAACCTTCCAGAGTGAAATGCCAGAAGAAATTTTCTTCCACTGAGAAACCATTCATATTTTCTTCAAATTCTCAGCAAATCATGTTGATGGATGGTCAGCAACCCTTTTTTAGCTTTAGTAACTGGTAATTAGAGTCATACTTGTGGTTTAACTTTAGCATAGGAAAGGACTCTGTGAATACCGTAAACACATTCTCTTCTGTCCATAACCTTTTATTTTAATTTAGATTTAACATTTATTTATTTTTAACTGCATTCATTCTGTAAGTTGATTCAATTCCTTTACGCGTGCGCTTGTGCGTGTGTGTGTGTGTGTGTAAGAATAACACCAATATTCTGAATTCTAAAACTACAAAGTGTTGAAGAAGAATGGAGGTCCAAAAGAAGATTTCTACTGCTATAGATAGAATTTTTCTTTCTTTTTCTTTTCAAGAATTGTAGTGAAAGGCTTTTTCTTTGGGACAAGGATGATGCCATTTTCTTTCTGTGAGGTGCAACCTGAGTCAGTTTGATCCTGCTGGCAGCATCCTAATACATTTCCTCCTGCATGCCTCATTTTGATTTAAAAGGTTAGATGTGCATCATCTTATTTTTTAATTTTGTCCAATCTATGCTATAATTATTATAGCAATTCTTCTACATTGCTTTATTATTGCAATTCTTTACACTGAAATTCCTAGAGTCTAACAAGAATTCCAGAGTTCTTTTCCTAATTATATGTTAATGGGTATTTTAATGGAAAATGAGATTTAAAATGTATTATTTCTAGCTCTATTGTTTGAATCAAGCAGATACTTTTATAACATTCTATGTTCATCGCTGCAAGTTGAGATAGCTGCGCTTTGGCTAAAATACTATGTCAAGTAGGACAACTGTGAGCATCTTTGAGAAATTGCTCAGTGTTTAAATGTTTCTTACTTTTCATATCAGCAAATGATTTCATCTTTGCCCTATAATTTGACAGTCAAAGTATAGGATATTCTGCATATTTTACTATCAACTGTGGTTAAGTCAGTTGTATTTTATCCAGTCTCCTACTTATGTTGAAACTGAGAGACCTGAGACTATATCATTGATTTTAAAGCCTTCATAAGGAAGTTTCAACCCATGCAAATACACAAGAAGCAAATGAAGAAAGTGCTGTTGCTATCAGCCCTGGCAACAGCTCGCTGAAATCTGATAACTTAAATAGAGTACTCTCATTTTTTCTCTTCTAGATACATTTATATTTTATCTTAAGAGACATTTGTACACCTACTGTATGAACACTAAATTCTTGAAAGACAGAAGAAAAAGAACAAAGTAGTTCAGGCTTGAAGAAGCAACTCTTAATGTGCATAGCATTACCTAAGTCAATTGGAAAAATGTGTTTTTAATAGTTTGTGCTCTGATGAAGTAAACTTTTGCAAATTTCTAAAAGAAAACTACAAGCATATAACATTTGGCATTGAGATAACTTTTCAGAAGAGTTCAGAGCTCAGGAAGCCCATTTCAATTTCAGATTCCCACCTCCTGATTTTCAAGTTCTCTAAAATTTGTCTCTGCTTTATATTTTTCAATCTGATTTTCCACTACAATTATACACATTTTCTACTTCACTTAGGCTGATATCCTTTAATTCATTTAGTGAAATTGCATTGAAGGTCTCATGTGTAAGGTATTGCCCTAGGAACTGGGGATTCACAGGGCGCAAGTTACTAGTGCCTTAATCACTTTGCTCATGTTATTTTCTTCTCCCAGGAATAAACTCTCTCATATTCTCCCACTACTAAATTACATGATATCATCGAAGGTATGATAAAATCTATTTCCTCTTCCACTTACCAAGCTTTCTCCAATTTCTAAATATCACATTGCCTTTATTTATTGAATTTCTTTAGTGGTCTGCATCATGCAGTTTAATATTGGTATTTCAGTGTTCCTTTTTACAAGAAATAGCTTTTATTTCCTTACTATAATGTAAAATATTGAGTGAAGGAATCATATCTTATAATCAAGTCTTTCTACTGTATCATAAGACTTGTAGGGAAGCACCCATTTTTCTCGTTTCTTTAAACTCTCTAAATCCCACCCATTATTCTCAGAGTAGGGACTAAATTCCGTTATATTCCTAGAAGGACATTCATTGATATGACAATGAATTAGTTCTAAATTTAGCTTGCAATATTTCACATCTAGATTCATAAACAAGATTGTTCTGAAATTTGCCTTTCTTGTAATATCCTGGTAAGCTTTTAGTAGCAGCATTATACTTATCTTATAAAACAAATAGGACATAGTTATTTCTTCTTTCTAGTCGCTGGAAAATGTTGAGTAATATCTTGGTAAAGAGGCTTGAGGGAAAGCTTTTAATTATTTATTAAATTTCCTTAAAAGATAGAGCATTTTTGTTTCATTGTTATGATGATATCAATGTTGATGAGTTGTATTTCTCCAGAAATTGTCTAGTCCATCTAAATTTTTTAAATTTAGTCATCAAAGTTGTTTATAATATTCTTGTACTATCATTGCATTATCTGTTGGTTTATAGTACTGTCCTCTTTTTGCATTCTTTATATGGATGCTTTGTATTTTTGCTATTTTTAAAATGAGAATTGCCATAGGTTAAATCATTTTTTCAAGAACTAATTTTTGGCGTTGTTGATTTTCTCTATTATATGCTTGTTTTCTAATTTATTAATTTATTCCCATTTATTTACTGTTTCCTTCTTTGATTCTCTTTAGGTTTAATTTTCTATGGTTCTCAGATTTCCCATGTATCCCCTACCGCCACACATGAATAGCCTTTCCCTACCCCCCATCAACATTCCCCACCAGTGCACTACATTTGTTACAGTTGATGAACCTATATTGATACATCGTTATAACCCAAAGTCAAAAGTTTGCAGTAGGGTTCACTTCTAATGTCATATATTCCACAGGTTTTAACAAATGTATAACACGTATTCACCATTATAGTATTATACAGAATAACTGTCCTAAAAATCTTCTGTTCTTCACCTGTTTATCCTTCCTTCTCCCCTAAATCCTGGCCAACTACTGATCTTTTTACTATCTCCATGGTTTTGTATATTCCAGAATGTCATAGAGTGGAATTGTACAGTTTGTAGACTTTTCTAACTGGCTTATTTCACTTAGTAATATGAATTTAAGTTTCCTCCATTATCTTTTCTTGATTTGGTGGCTTATTTCTTTTTTAGCACTGAATAATACTCTATCGTCTAGATACACCACAGTTTATCCATTCACCTACTGTCAGTTATATTGGTTGCTTCCAAGTTTTGGTGACTATTAATAAAGCTGCTAAAACTATCTTTGTGCAGGCTTTTGTGTAGTCATAAGGTTTAAACTCATTTGACTAAATATCAAGAAGGCAATTGTTGTATCACATGGTAATTGTGTATTTAGTTTTCTAAAAAACTGCCAAAATGTCTTACAAAATGTAGCATTTTGCATTCTCACCAGCAATGAATAAGACTTCTTGTTGCTCCACCTTCTCACCAGTATTTAGTGGTATTAGTGTTCTGAATTTGGCTATTCTAATAAGTGTGTAGTGGTATCTCGTTGTTGTAATTTGCATTTTTCTCCTGACATATGACATTAAATATATTTTCATATGCTTATTTGCCATCTGTATATGTTCTTTGATGAGCTGTCTGTTCAGATATTTTGCTCATTTTTAATCAGGTTATTCTTTTTATTGTTGTGTTTTAGGATTTCTCTGTATATTTTGGATAACATTCCTTTATCAGAAATGTCTTTTGCAAAAATTTTCTCCCAGCGTGTAGCTTGTCTTCTCATGTTCTTGGCAGTGTATTTTGCTGAGCAGAAATGATAAATTTCAGTGACGTTCAACTTATCAACTCTTTCTTTCTTGGATTGTTCCTTTGGTGTTGTATTTAAAATGTCATTGCCATGGCCAAGGTCATTTAGATATTCCCCTCTGTTAACTTCTGAAAGTTTTCTAGTTCTTCAATTTACATTTAGGTATAACGCATTTTGTGTTAGTTTTTGTGAAGGGTGTAAGGTCTGTGTCTAGATCTTTTTTATCTTGTGGATGTCTAGCTATTCCAGAACCATTTGTTAAAAAGACTATGTATCCATTGTATTATCTTTATTTCTTTGCCAAAGATCACTTGATTATATTCATGTGGATCTTTTTCTGTGCTCTCTCTTCTCTTCCATTGCTCTACTTGTCTACTTTTTTAAACCAATACAGTTCTGCTTTGATTACTTTAGTTTTATAGTAAGTTTTGAAGTTGGGTCATGTCAGTCTTATAATTTTTGTTCTCCTTTAATATCATGTTGGCTATTCTGTCTTTTCTTTCTCCACATATTTGTTAATATCCACAAAATAAATTGCTAGGGTTTTTATTGGGCTTGCATCGAATCCATATATCAAGTTGGGAAGAACTGATATATTGACAATATCAAGTCTTCTTATCCATGGACATGGGATGTCTCCATTTATTTAGTTATTCTTTGATTTTTAATCAGAGTTTTGTGTATTTTATCCACACAGATCTTATACATTTTTTTAACCTTTATTTGTAGGTATGTCACTTTGGAGATGCAGATGTAAATGATATTTTTCTTTTAATTTCAGATTCTCCTTTTTTATTGCTTGTATACAGGAAAGCAATTGACTTTTGTAAATTAAGCTTATATCATGCAACCTTGCTATAATAGTTCATTAGTTCTAGTAGTAATTTCTTTTTTTGTCATTTTTCCCCAATTTTCAACATAGAAGATAATGCCATATGCAAGCAAAGACAATTTATTTCTTCCTTCCCAATATATATACTTTTTATTCCCATTTTTTATCTCATTGCATTAGCTATGGTGTTGAAAATGAGTAGGTAAAAGGGGACATTTTTGTTTTGTTCTCAGTCTTAGCGGGAAAGTTATTTCTTACCAGTATGTATAATGTTAGCTAAAGGCTTTTTATAGGTAATTTTCGTTAAGTTGAAGAATTTCCCTTCTATTCTTAGCTTGCTTTATCATGAATTGGTGTTGGATTTTGTCAAATGTTTTACTACATCTATTAATATGTTCATGTGATTTTTCTTCTTTAGTCTGTTGCTAATGATGTGATGCGTTAACTGAATTTTGAATACTGAACCAATCTTGCATATCTGGAATAAATTTCACTGTCTTAGTTTATAATTCTTTTTATGTATTGTTTAATTTTATTTGCCAATATTTTGTTGAGGACTTTTGCATCTATGTTTATAAGAGACATTGGTCTGTAGTTTTCTCTTCTTGTAATGTCTTTGTCTTGTTTCAATATTAGAGTAATGCTGGCTTCATAGAATGAATTACAAAGTATTCCCTCTGCCTCTAACTTTTGAAAGATATTGTAGAGAATTGTTATAATTTCTTCCTTAAATATTTAATAGAATTAACCAGTGAACCCATATAGGCTGGGAGCTTTCTATTTTGGAAGGCTATCAATTATTGATTTAATTTCTTTAAAAAATACAGGCTTTTGACATTCTTTTAAGAAATAACTTCTTTCTTGGACAACTGATTTCAGTCTTCCTTCTTTTTTCACATTAAATTTTCCTCTAAGACTGAGGAAACTTAGCTGCAGCCATAAATTTTGATATGCTCTATTTTCTTTACCATTCAGTTCAAATATTTTCTAATTTCCACTGCTTTTTGTCTCTTTCCTAACTCCCCCTGCCCTCCAGTCTTTTAAAAGTGTCTTGTTTAATTTAAAACACCTAGAGGTGTACTGGGTGTCTTTTGTTCTTGGTTTTTAGATTTCTGCCATAGCAGTAAAAGAAAATACTTTAATTTCAATTCTTAGGAATTGAGAATCATTTTATGACCTTGAATATAATCTATTTTGGTAAACATTTTATATGACTTGAAGAATGTTGTTGTTTTTGTTTTCTCTGCCATTTGTGGGCACCGTTCTATGTGTGTCGATTAATACAAGCTTGCTAGTAGTATTGTTAATGCTTACTCTTTTTTATTATTTGTTGAACAAATAGGTTAATTTTTTTTTGAGATGAGGTTCTTGATATGTTGCCTAGCTGGCCTCAAACTCCTGGTTCTCAGCTTCCTAAGCAACTGGAACTAAGCACATACCACCACACCCAGCTTAATTTTTAAATTATAATTATTTTCTCATAAACTGTAGTTTTGTATGTATTTTTTAAGCTTTATATTTTAGACTATGTTATTAATAGCATACAAATTTAGGATGGTTATATCTTACAGTGGAGTAACATTTTATCTCTTGATTTTCCTTGCTATAAAGTCATTTTATATAACATTACTATATTTGCTTTATTTTATCATGTTTAAACCCTTATATTCTTATAACCCTTGTCTCTCTACTGATTGATATTCTTATAAAAATAACTTCTGTTTTGTTATTTAAAATATTTTAAATGTAAAATCACTGTATTTTATTTGGAGCACTCACTGCACTTATGTTTAATGTAGTTATATTTTTATGTTTATATTATCTTTCTGCTTTTTGTTGCTCTTTCTCCCTTTATGCTTTATTTGGGATCAATCATGTAATTTTATTATTCTCTTTCCCATCTTCTAACTTTTATCTTAATTACCTTTTGTTATGCATTTTTTTACTTTACTTTTTGTGGTTACCCTAGTAATGACAACTTAGTTAATTAACTACTACCATAAAATAGCACTTTTAGGGCTTTCCAGACAATGTTAGGATTTTAGAATACTTTAGCTCCATTTATTCTTTTTATTATTATTGTCATGCATCTTGATTCTCCAATATCCTGCTAGCATAAATTATAATAATTGTTTTGTACAGTGAATATTCGTTTAGACTTCTCCCATTATCATTTATTGTTGTTTATTTAATTTTATACTTCCTTCTAGATTTCTAACTACAAGTTGAAATTAAATCATTTATCATTGAAGAGGATGTATTATTCACCCCAAAATGTTTACTTAAGATCTATACTTTTCTTCTTTTGTCTCTATTGTTATCACATTTGTCTAAGCCTCCATCAATTTCTGGCATAGAACACTACTGAAGTTTCTTGTACTTCGAATGCCTAACCTGAGTAGATTACAATTTTTTGGCAATTAAAAATATTGCTAAATTAAAGAGTTCACTAAAGATTATTCTGCTGATTTACATGGTATAATATCAGTAAAATAACACATAATGTACTTCATGGAAAGTATCTTTTGAGAGGATGAGAATACATGATCATACATAAGCAACAATTCTCCTTAAGTCTTTACTTTAACTAGTAGCTGACATAAATTAGTTCTATAATTCTGTGACATAAAACCCTGTAACTGCAAATATGTCAGAATTAATTGAGCATTTGCTATATACCAGGTACTTGAAAGGTAGTTTCTAATTGAAAATCTACAAAAAGTATTTTTGATTTAGTATTTTTTTCCATTTACAGGTAACCTGAGATTCACTCAGGTTTTGTATCAGATTTCTTTTGTTGAAAAACTTTCTTTAACATTTCTTGTGACGAAATCTGCTGTTATTGAATTGTCTCAGTTCTTTGTCAGCAAAAGTTGTTATTTCACTATCTTTTTTTAAAAAAATATTTTTGCTGAGTGTGGTGGCACATCTCTGTAGTCCCAAATACCTGGGATGCTGAGGCTGGAGGATCACTTGAGCCCAGAAGTTCAAGTTAGGCCTAGGCTACATAGTGAAACCCCATCTCTAAAACTAAAAAATAAAAAAAAAAATTCTCATTTGTTACGCATTTCATGGGTTGAAGTTTTTATTTCAGAGCTTTAACAATGTCATTCAATTGTCTTTTGGCTTGCATAAAAACTGGGCTTATTGTGGGCTTTGTTGTAGCTATAGTTATCCTTAGTGCCTTATCTGATTCAAGTTTCTTTTAAGTTATTTTGTGCATAATGTACAAGTTGGATTGTCAGAGGGATTTTTCTCAATGACTCTATGTGTACCAAAGGCATTTCCATTGTCCTATTTCACACTGAGTCTCAGGCTAGCTTTGCATTCCTGGATATTCAGGGATGTGTTTTTTTCTATGATTTTGCTCTTTTGCCAGACTAGTTTACCTCTAATGGTTGTGATCTAGAATGTCACTTACCATTCTCCCAATGATAGAAGTTTTTAATTTTTTTCCCTGATTCTTTTCCCTAGCCTCAACTATGTTTACTCCCTACACCCTCACAAAATCCCACTCATCATCCTGAGGTTCAAGATTTTTCTTTTTTTTTTTTCCTGTAGGGGACAAGGTTACAGGCGGAACTTTCCTGGAGTGGGTGCTGCTTTTTTTCTTCAGGCCTGCACCACAAAGAGGGACTTTTTTCTGTTTCTCACCCACCCAGGAATCTTTCTTGTGACTTCTTGGAGAAGTTCATGGAAAAACATCTGAGATTGAATGTAAAATCCATAGTGCTTGCGGCTGTTGGAAATTCCATGCTCTCAAGCTCATCCATGCTTGGGATTTAACAATTTGTTTAAAAATTTAGCTGCAATCTTCTTTCCAACTTACATGACAGTCCAGTTTTTCTATTATGTCCCGCCCAGGTCAGCCAGTAGTTGCATTCCTTAAAGGTACCTGTCTTTCCTCTGATTTTAGTCTACTTGTTTCCCTTGTTACCTCAGCTACCTCAAAACAAGTTATCATCTATTAGATTATTTGGCTTTTTCATGGTGTCCAAGTGACAACAATGCTCTATTTTTCTATATTCTGATTGGAACTCAAATTTTTCTGGAGAAGTTTTGCTCAGATAAAAATCATTAAAACTGATCGAGACCATCCTGGCTAACACAGTGAAACCCTGTCTCTACTAAAAAAATACAAAAAATTACCTGGGCGTGGTGGTGGGCGCCTGTAGTCCCAGCTACTCGGGAGGCTGCTGCAGGAGAATGGTGCGAACCCCGGAGGCGGAGCTTGAAGTGAGCCTAGATGGTGCCACTGCACTCCAGCCTGGGAGACAGAGTGAGACTCCATCTCAAAAAACAAAAAAAAAGAAAAAAGAAAAAAAGTCATTAAAACTGGTGCATGGTTTGTACAGTAAGAAAGTTACACACAATTAAAAGAACTAGAGAAGCAAGAGCAAACACATTCAAAAGCTAGCAGAAGGCAAGAAATAACTAAGATCAGAACAGAACTGAAGGAAATAGAGACACAAAAAACCCTTCAAAAAATCAATGAATCCAGGAGCTGGTTTTTTGAAAAGATCAACAAAATTGACAGACCGCTAGCAAGACTAATAAAGAAGAAAAGAGAGAAGAATCAAATAGACGTAATAAAAAATGATAAAGGGGATATCACCACTGATCCCACAGAAATACAAACTACCATCAGAGAATACTATAAAAACTTCTATGCAAATAAACTAGAAAATCTAGAAGAAATGGATAAATTCCTGGACACATACACCTTCCCAAGACTAAACCAGGAACAAGTTGAATCTCTGAATAGATCAATAACAGGCTCTGAAATTGAGGCAATAATTAATAGCTTACCAACCAAAAAAAGTCCAGGACCAGATGGATTCACAGCAAAATTCTACCAGAGGTACAAGGAAGAGCTGGTACCATTCCTTCTGAAACTATTCCAATCAATAGAAAAAGAGGGAATCCTCCCTAATTCATTTTATGAGGCCAGCATCATCCTGATACCAAAGCCTGGCAGAGGCACAACCAAAAAAGAGAATTTTAGACCAATATCCTTGATGAACATCGATGCAAAAATCCTCAATAAAATACTGGCAAACCGAATCCAGTAGCACATCAAAAAGCCTATCCACCATGATCAAGAGGGCTTCATCCCTGGGATGCAAGGCTGGTTCAACAGATACAAATCAATAAATGTAATCCAGCATATAAACAGAACCAGAGACAAAAACCACATGATTATCTCAATAGATGCAGCAAAGGCCTTTGACAAAATTCAACAACCTTCATGCTAAAAACTCTCAATAAATTAGGTATTGATGGGATGTATCTCAAAATAATAAGAGCTATCTATGACAAACCCACAGCCAATATCATACTGAATGGGCAAAAACTGGAAGCATTCCCTTTGAAAACTGGCACAAGACAGGGATGCCCTCTTTCACCACTCCAATTCAACATAGTGTTGAACTTTCTGGCCAGGGCAATTAGGCAGGAGAAGGAAATAAAGGGTATTCATTTAGGAAAAGAGGAAGTGAAATTGTCCCTGTTTGCAGATGACATGATTGTATATCTAGAAAACCCCATCATCTCAGCCCAAAATCTCCTTAAGCTAATAGGCACCTTCAGCAAAGTCTCAGGATACAAAATCAATGTGCAAAAATCACAAGCATTCTTATACACCAATAACAAACAAACAGAGAGCCAAATCATGAGTGAACTCCCATTCACAATTGCTTCAAAGAGAATAAAATAAACTTACAAGGGACGTGAAGGACCTCTTCAAGGAGAACTACAAACCACTGCTCAATGAAATAAAAGAGGATACAAACAAATGGAAGAACATTCCATGCTCATGGATAGAAAGAATCAATATCGTGAAAATGGCCATACTGCCCAAGGTAGTTTATAGATTCAATGCCATCCCCACCAAGCTACCAATGACTTTTTTCACGGAATTGGAAAAAACTACTTTAAAGTTCATATGGAACCAAAAAAGAGCCCACATTGCCAAGTCAATCCTAAGCCAAAACAACAAAGCTGGAGGCATCACGCTACCTGACTTTCAACTATACTACAAGGCTACAGTAACCAAAACAGCATGGTACTGGTACCAAAACAGAGATATAGGCCAATGGAACAGAACAGAGCCCTCAGAAATAATACCACATGTCTACAACCATTTCATCTTTGACAAACTTGACAAAAACGAGAAATGGGGAAGGGATTCCCTGTTTAACAAATGGTGTTGGGAAAACTGGCTAGCCATATGTAGAAAGCTGAAACTGGATCCCTTCCTTATACAAAAATTAATTCAAGATGGATTAAAGACTTACATTTTAGACCTAAAACCATAAAAACCCTAGAAGAAAACCTAGGCAATACCATTCAGGACATAGGCATGGGCAAGGACTTCATGTCTAAAACACCAAAAGCAATGGCAACAAAAGCCAAAATTGACAAATGGGATCTAATTAAACTAATGAGCTTCTGCACAGCAAAAGAAACTACCATCAGAGTGAACAGGCAACCGACAGAATGGGAGAAAATTTTTGCAATCTACCCATCTGACAAAGGGCTCATATCCAGAATCTACAAAGAACTCAAACAAGTTTACAAGAAAAAAACAAAAACCCCATCAAAAAGTGGACGAAGGATATGAACAGACACTTCTCAAAAGAAGACATTTATGCAGCCAAAAAACACATGAAAAAATGCTCATCATCACTGGCCATCAGAGAAATGCAAATCAAAACCACAATGAGATACCATCTCATACCAGTTAGAATGGCAATCATTAAAATGTCAGGAAACAACAGGTGCTGGAGAGGATGTGGAGAAATAGGAACACTTTTACGCTGTTGGTGGGACTGTAAACTAGTTCAACCATTGTGGAATACAGTGTGGTGATTCCTCAGGGATCTAGAACTAGAAATACCATTTGACCCAGCCATCCCATTACTGGGTATATACCCAAAGGATTATAAATCATGCTGCTATAAAGACACATGGACATGTATGTTTATTGTGGCACTATTTACAATAACAAAGACTTGGAACCAACCCAAATGTCCAACAATGATAGACTGGATTAAGAAAATGTGGCACATATACACCGTGGAATACTATGCAGCCATATAAAATGATGAGTTCATGTCCTTTGTTGGGACATGGATGAAGCTGGAAACCCTCATTCTCTGCAAACTATCACAAGGACAGAACACCAAACACTGCATGTTCTCACTCATAGGTGGGAATTAAACAATGAGAACACTTGGACACAGGAAGGTGAACATCACACACCAGGGCCTGTTGTGGGGTGGCGGGGGGCGGGGGATAGCATTAGGAGATATACCTAATGTAAATGATGAGTTAATGGGTGCAGCACACCAACATGGAACATGTCTACATATGTAGCAAACCTGCATGTTGTGCACATGTACCCTAAAGTATAATAATAAAAAAAGTTACACACATTTGTATTGGGCTATTAAGATTATTGCTTTTATTAGCAGTTCTGTTAACGTCACTTTGAAAATTTAGTTTTTCTTTAAAAGGGTAGAACATAATTTTTCTGTAATTAAAATTTGTATTTTAATGTCATATTGTAAGTGTGATACCTCTGTCATATCATTATTAAAGTGTATGTTTTGAGTTTTCTTTATTTAGTTATTTTTTACTAGTAGAGTTACAGATTAAATGGATGTTCTTATGTGTGCAGAGACATCAGAAATTATAACAATGGATATTTTAACATAATCTCACCACAGGAAAACTGATTTTACTACCTATTCATTTAAAATTTTGGAAATTTTATTTATCTTTGGAGCATTTCAAAATGTGAGTGTAGTGCTTCCTTAGATAATCAAACAATTAATTTCAGTACACCAGAGTCTTAATTCTAATGTGTCACATCATTTCCATTAAATTTCATTTGATCACTCTGGCCATTATCACATTTAACTTAATCAGTGTAAAAACTACTTCAAGTACAGTTTATATAAAAGAGACTAATGGACTCTCGACTTTCAATGAAAAAGTAATAGTCTAATGCACTCAGAAAAGCATTTCTTCAAAGCTGTTATGAATAAATAGACAGGAAGTGTTCTATA
This sequence comes from Pan troglodytes, assembly GCF_028858775.2. NCBI lineage: Eukaryota > Metazoa > Chordata > Mammalia > Primates > Hominidae > Pan > Pan troglodytes. The sequence continues at coordinate 106,142,434 of NC_086015.1, forward strand.
TTTACCCAGTTGGGTCAAAAAGTTAAAAGCAGAGTGACTGAAAAATATAAGTAACAGCTGTTTATCATGAATGTTTTACGTACGGCCCTACATTATCTTTTTATATTGTCATTGTTAAGAATTAGATGAAGAAGTAAAGCAGTTAAACCATGTGGCCTTTACTTTTTTGAGTTTGATGTTGTTCATTAATTTAACAAAAAATTATTGAGAGGCTATTTTATGGCAGGTGTTCAAGGAATTATGTATACTGTAGCGACAAAAAGAGACAACACTCCGTATATTGAGTTGAGCATGAATAATAAAATTAAGGAGAAAGAGAGAAAACAATCCCTGCTTTACACATAGCTCTCCATAAAATTAAAATCACTGATTGTACTTTTATTTTAACTTTCTTAAAATCTCATGTGGAATAGGGTAAGTTTGCATATCACTAAAAGGTGTTACCAGTTGACTGCAGATTCAACTGCTATATTATTTTTCTAGCATAAATTTTTTTAGAGAAAACTGGACAATTAATTAGAGTGGTGTATGTGTATTTTCTTCTCTGAGGTTGTCAATAAAATTGATGGAGAGCTACAGCAGCCCATGAAATATGTGTTTCAAATTTAAGCAAAGTCTTATGCAAATCATGTATTGATTTTTCCCTTTTGGGTATAAGATAATTGCATGGCCCTTCTTAGCTCTTTGTGTTCCTGAGACAGTACTAGGTTTTCAGCAGTCTGATTAAGGTTGCATTTACATAATGTTGGTTTTTGGTTTTCCTGTGTCATGCTGAAGCTAGATCTTATTGTCCTTGTGAAAGCCAATGATTATATCTTCAGGAAATTTGAGACCTGGTTGTTTAACCATTGGTGGCTTAAAATCTGACATAGTGGAGAATTTACACCAAAAAAAATTGGCAAATGCTACTAATTCATTCATACCCTCAAGAAAGCCCATAGCTAAACATTTATCAGCACATCAAGGGATTTTACCCTCAAGAGTGTCATTATGTAAAGCATCTGCCCATTTGGAGTCTTGACCCATGGAGAGACGTAATGGAAGGTTTCTTTTTCTCCCCTTCTCTCTATTCCTTAAATCTTTATTACAAGCCTGTGTCCTTTCTTGAGGTCCCGCATCCTCAAAAAAGTGCTGCTATTTTGTTTCTCCCTCCTATAAGGTAGTGATTTCTTTTTCCTTTCCTAGCTTCCATACAAAGGAAAAAAAAAAAAAAACTTTAGTGTCAGTGAGAGCCTAATCAAATATAATAAAAATTTTCCTCCTCTATATATTTTGGATCCTGATTTCAGTCCTATTTGCAGTCTCAACCTTGATTCAATTGCATTGATTCTTCTATTATGTAGTATATTTTTAGCCAGTATTCTGGGACTTGGCATGTTATTCTTGTGTTTTGCAGTCCTAGGACCATCTTCACGTTTAAATATTTCCTGGAAGGATTCATGCGACTTGGAATACAGTTAAGGATAAATAGTTGCATCATAATAGTTGCATCATAAGGGAAAAATACATAGGTAGTGTCTGGAGGAATTCATCTGCAGGCTTCCTTATGCATTCCCCCTCTCATGAGGGGTCATATAGAACATACTGTTTCCCAGCTATGAAAATGCAGCATGTGTGCAGTGTTTCTATTAAGGGAACTCACTAAAGACTCTATGCCTAGGATTTTACTGGGGGTTTGCAATGATCTGAATGTTTATGTCCTTCCCAAAATTCATTAAGTTGAAATCTTAATCTTATTGTAATGTGGAGACCCTCATTTTAAGGTAGAGTCTTTAGGAAGTAATTTTGTCATGAGGTGAAGCCCTTATGAATGGGATTAGTGCACTTAGACAAGGCCAGAGAACAAGCTCCCTTACTTTCTTCCATGTGAGGATACAAGGAGAAGTGGGAATAGTCTGCAACCTGGAAGAAGGCTCTCCCTAGAAGAACCTGACCATGCCAACACTCTGATTTTGGAGTTCCAGCCTCCAGAATGCTTAGAAATAAATTTATTTTGTTTATAAGTCACCCAGACTATGGTATTTGTTATAGGAGCCTGAATTAATAGAGACAGGCCTGGTCACAGAGGTACCCTCTGTCTAGCACATACCAAAATTCCCAGAAGACTCCCAGAAGAAAGGCAGGTGTAGCATAAACCACATTGTTTGCATAAACACTCTAGGCACAATACCCTTATCATTTAGAAAATGGTAAGAAAATTCCCAAAATGTAAGTCCCCAGACATCAGCCAAGGGTCATCCTTCAAAGCAGACTTTTCTAAAGATAGCAGTCCCAGGCCAGCTATGTTAACCAAAAATTAACTTTGTTTATAGTAATCTAATTCTAAAAACTTTGTATGCCAGTGGTAATAATCAAGGTTTTAAATGTCTTTGTACCTTAATTATAATAACCAGTTTAGAGTTATTAACCAGATCATATCAACCAAGTTATCTTACTTTTTACTACCTAGCCGAGTTCTAATAACTAGAACACTGTGCCTGCTTCTCTGTGCTTTTTTCTTTATTCATTTTATGCATTCACCCCTTCAATAAATATTCATGGCTTTACATACCACAAACAGCACAAAATATATAGTACTAAATAGTACAAATTTTTTCTTAAATAACTTGTGTGTGGTGAATACATGTGTATTGGAGTATACAGATTGTCAACTTGTGCTTATAATATATTATATATTATTATAATACATATAATATATTATATATTATATTATATATTATAATATATAATATATAATATTTATTATATTATTTTATTTATATATTATAAATTATATAATACATATAAATTATACATATTATTATAAATTATATATAATTATGAATTATATAATACATATAAATTATATATATTATTATAATATATAATATATATTTTATAATAATATATAATATATATTATACTAATATTATTTTATTTATATATTATTATAAATATAATATATAACTTATATACATTATATAATATATTATATATAATTTATATATATTATATAATTATATAATATATATAATTAATATATATTATATAATTATATAATATATATAAATTATATATAATATAATTATATAATGTATATTATAATAATATATATTATTATATATTATATATAAGATATATATAATATATATTTTATATATTATATATAAGATATATATAATATATATTTTATATATATATATATATAAAGAAAATAGTGACAAGGTAGGATCTGAGTTACCTTATATGTTGTTTTTAAGGAGCACCTCTATGGTTTGGGTACTTTTGTACAGAGAAGTGAAGATATGAAGAAGTAATTGTATATCTATCTGGGAACTTCTAAATAGAATTCCATCTCCTGGGTACAGGAGCTGATGAAAGAAGGGCAAGGAGGCCATTTTGGCTGATGTAGAGTAAAGAAGGAAGAGGGTTAGTAAGAAGATGAGATCAGAGAGGTAGGGGAATAGTTGAGGACATATATTTTAGGGACCTGTAGTTCATTTTAACAGCTTATATTTTCCTCTGAATGAAAAACAATTCCAGAGCATTTTTGAATAGAGGAGTGATATGATTTTATGTACATCTAAAAAGCCAGAGCAAATAATAGTTTCAAAGGGAAGAGGTGAAACAGAATGTTAGGATATTATTGCAATAATCTAGAAATTTTTTAAAAAGAAGATGATGAGAATCAGAGGAGTAGCAGTGAATGGAAGTGGTAAGAAAAGTTGGGCTGGATATACTTTGAAGGCAGAAACAATAGGAAAAGAGAAAATCTTTCTTAATGACATTTTCAAGGAACTTTAAGACTTCTGGCATAAGTAACTGGAAGAAAGATATTGATATTAATTGAAATGAGGAAAACAGAAAAAAGCTTGGTTGAGAAAAATAAGGACCTTGTATTAAGTATGTTTAATTTGGGATATATTTGATGGCTAAGTGTAGATGTTGCATAGGCAGTTAGATATACCAGTCTGTAGACTGGGGTGGTGGGTGAGGACTGGAGAACAAACTTGGGATTTACCAAATTAAAGATGATATCCAAATCTATGGATGGAACACATCACAAAATGTAGCTGGCAAAACACAGATTACAAGAACAAAGCCAAGGGACATTCTAATTGGTACAAGTGTAGAAAAAGTGTAGATACCTGCAGAGGAAGCTGAAAGAAGTTGTCAAAGAGGTAGGAGAACTAAGAAAATGTGGTGTCCAGAATAAATATGAAGAAAGCCTTTCAACAAGGAAGAAACTATCAACATTGTCAGATGTTGCTAATTGTTTGTATTAATTGAGGTTTGACAACTGACCACTACCTTTATTAAAGTGGACATTGCTGGTGACACTGGCAAAGCAGATCAATGGAGTGGTCTGATATAAGTTAGTGTGGGTTTGAGAGAGGGAAAGATGGCCACCTAGATGCAATCAGGTGGAACAACTGCCACCGAGGGACTGAGATGCTGGCAAATGCCTAACAGATCTTCAGAGGGAAGGCACTGAGACTGAACAGAGGGAAGACACAGAAGCTGAGCTGAAGTGGGAGGAAGCTGGGAATCCTACACAGGCTACAGCACACCTGGACTTGTTCCTGGCCCCCAACAGCTCTGGGGAAACAGGTAAGTTGAACTGGCAAGTAGCAGCCCACTCTTGCCAGGGGCCTCTGGAATCCTGGCAGGAGGAGACCCCTTGACCACCACAGACATTCAAATTGGCTGCTCAGGGAAGTGGTGGGGCAGCAAGCCAGTTGATATGGAGCCCAGAGGGATTGGTGTGGATGTGTCAGTAGTGGAGCATGGCCAGGGACAGCCATCCCATAGGCTCAACTTGCTCCCACAGGAGACTTTAGCCCTAAGGGAGATGTTGGACCTGAACTCTGCAAGGTTGTCTTGCCCATCAGACGGGCTGGTCTGAACTAAGCACCCCTTGGTCTGCTGGCCTCTCCTGGGGCCCCAGACTGATTGTGCCTGCATGCAGGGGAACCTCAGGTGCCCTGGGCACCTGCATCATAGCCTCTGCACTGGCAGACCATACCTGTGGAGAGCTCTAGTGAGGCAGCCCTAATGGCTATGCACCAGCCTGCCCACTCCCTCTCCATAGTGCAACTTCTCCTGGGCACCTGGCAACCCACCACATCACTTTGCTGACACGTGTGCACAACTCACATGTCTGCACGCACTGTACCCTGCCACTGCTGCTGGCAGGAGTGAAGTCTGCCCCTATACTCCTTGTGGCTCCTTGTAGGACCATCATTGCAGTCTGAGCTTTGGTGGGCACACAGCCATCCAGCCATGTCCCTACCAGTGCCCTACCCTTGTGCCAAAATTGCCACACTAGTGAAAATAGACACAGAGAACAGCAGACCATCCCCTGACCTGAGTGACCACCCCTGCCTGTGGCACACAGAAAGTGCACACAGACACGTGTCTGTCTGCACCCTGCCCCCATGCTAACACCATCACCTGAACAACCATGTGCACATTCGCCAGCAGGGTACCCTCCACTGCCACAAGCTGCTGCCTCCATCACTCTGGTGGAAGCCCACAGGAAGGCTGTCACCCTGGCACCCTCAGAACCTTCCCACAGCAAGAGTGTGCATCCCATCACACTACTGTTGCTTCTGGCATATGTAAACAAAGACAGATCCTGCAGCAACTGTACCATGAAATGCTTTGGCTGACACCAACCATTGGAGTGTTGTGACCAGGGTCTGTAGGCACATCGGCCCCCCAGTGCAGTGAATTTCTAACCTTAAGGAGCCAGAGAACAAAGTTAGGGCTCAATACAAGTCCCCCAGAGTTAGAGCACATGGTCCAGAAGCTGAAAACTGAGCACTGGCCCTCTAAAATATTCCAGAAATGAAGCCAGTCAGCTGAATTCACTTTATACCACAATAGTACCCTTAAGGTCATCAAATAGGATAATAGGAAAAAAAATCATCTAAAGGTCAGCAACTTCAAAGATTGAGTAAACATTGGCACACAAAGATGAGAAAGAACTTATGTGAAAATTCTGTCAACTCAAAAAGCCAGGATGCCTTCTTTACTCCAAACAGCAACACTATTTTTCTAGTAAGGGTTCTGAACCAAGATGAGACGGTTGAAATGACAGAAATAGAATTTAGGCTATGAATAAGAATATAGATCATTGAAATGCAGAAGTATGTTGAAACCCAATCCAAGGAGGCTAAGAGTCACAATAAAATGATAAAGGAGCTGACAGACCATAAAATAGCCACTGTAGAAAAGAATGTTACTGACCTAATAGAATTGAAAAACACACTACAATAATTTCATAATGCAATCAAAAGTATTAATAGCCAAATACGCCAAGTGGAGGAAAGATCCCAGAGCTTGAAGATTGGGTTTCTGATTTGACAGTCAGACAGAAATAGAGGAAAAAAGATGAAAAGAATGTACAAAACCTCTGAGAAATATGGGATTACATAAAGAGATAAAATCTATGACAAATTGGTGCCCCTGAAAGAGATGCGGAGAGTATAAACAGCTTGGAAAACATATTTCAGTATATCATCCAGGAGAACGTTCCCAATCTAGCTAAAGAGGCCAACATTCAAATTCAGGAAGTGCAGAAAACCCCAGTAAGATACTTCACAATGTCATTCCCAAGGCACATAATCATCAGATTCTCTAAGGTCAAAATTAAAGAAAAAATGATAAAGGCAGCTAGAAAGAAAGGTCAAGTCACATACAAAGGGAAGCCCATCAGGCTAACAGCAGACCTCTCAGAAGAAACCCTACAAGCCAGAAGAGTTTAGGGGCCAATATCCAACATTCTTATTAAAGAGAAATTCCAACCCACAATTTCTTATCTAGCCAAACTAAGCTTCATAAGTGAAGGAGAAATAAGATCCTTTTCAAACAAGCAAATGCTGAGGAAATTTGTTTTCACCAGACTTGCTTACAAGTACTCCTGAAGGAGATCTACAAAGAGACTTAGACTCCCACAAAATAATATTGGGAGACTTTGACACCCCTCTGACATTAGTAGATAGATTTTTGAGGCAGAAAACTAACAAACATATTCAGGACCTGAACTCAGCAGGGGGTCAAATGGACCTCATAGATATCTACAAAATTCTCCACACAAAACAACATAATATATATTCTTCCCATCTCCACATGGCACATACTCTGAAATCGACCATGTAATGGGACACAAAACACTCCTCAGTAAATTCAAAACAACTGAAATTATAACAATTACTCTCTGACCACAGCACAATCAAAAGTGAATTCAAGACTAAGAAGTTCACTCAAAACCATACAACCCAATTGAAGTTGAATAACCTATCCCTGAATGATTTTTGGATCTGTAATAAAATTAAGGCAGAAATCAAGAAGTTCCTGAAACTAACGAGAACAAAGATGTAACCTACCAGAATTTCTGGGACACATGTAAGGCAATGTTAGGAGGGCAATTTATAGCACTAAATGCCCATATCAAAATGTTAGAAAGTTCTCAATTTAGCAACCTAGCTAAAAGAAATAGAGAACCAAGAGCAAACCAACAACAAAGTTAGCAGAAGACAAGAAATGATCCAAATCAGAACTGAACTAAAGAAGATTGAGATATGTAAAACCATTTGAAAGATCAACAAACCTCAAAGTTGTTTTTTTGAAAAAAACTATAAAATCAACTGCTAGACAAATAAACAAGGAAAGGGAAATGATCCAAATAAACACAATTAGAAATGACACTGACCCCTCAGACATACAAATAACCATCAGAGCTTATTATGAACACCTCTATGCACACAAACTAGAAAATCTAGAAGAAATGGATAAAACATGGACACATACACCCTACCAAGACTGAAGCAGGCAGAAATTAAGTCCCTACATAGATCAGTAATGAAGTCTGAAATTGAATCAGTAATAAATAGCCTACCAACCAAGGAAATCCCTGAAACAGATGGATTCACAGTTGAATTCTACCAGATATAAAAAGAATAGCTGGTATTATTCCTACTCAAACTATTCCAAACAATTGTGGAGGACAGACTCCTCCCAAACTCATTCTCTGAGACCAGCATCATCCCGATATCAAAACATGGCGGAGGCACCACAACAAAAAAAGAAAACTTCAGGCCAATATCCTTGATGAACATTAACGCAAAAATCCTCAACAAAATACTGTTAAACCGAATCCAGCAGCACATCAAAAAGCTAATCCAACATGATCAAGTGGGCTTTATCCCTGGGATGAAAGGTTGGTGCAACATATGAAAATCAATAAATACGATTCATCATATAAACAGAATGAAGGGCAAAAACCACATTATCATCTCAATAGATGCAGAAAAGTATTTTGATAAAATTCAACATTGTTTCATGTTAAAAACTGTCAACAAACTAGGTATTGAAAGAGCATAACTTAAAATAATATAAGAGCCATCTATGACAAACTCACAGCCAAACCCACACCATAGTGAATGGGCAAAATATGGAAACATTCCTCTTGAAAACTGGCACAAGAGAAGAATGTCCTCTCTTACCATTCCCATTTGATATAGTATTGGAAGTTTTGGCCAGAGCAATCAAGCAAGAGAAAGAAACAGATAACATTGAAGCAGAAAGAAATGAAGTCAAACAATCCCTGTTTGCAGACAAAATGATCCTATATCTCAAAAACCCCATAGTCTCAGCTCCAAGGCTCTTAAGCTGATAAACAACTTCAACAAAGTCTCAGGATACAAAATCAATGTACAAAAATTACTAGGACTCTGGTACACCAACGACAGTCAAACCAAGAGCCAAATCAGGAATGCAATCCCATTCACAATTGCCACAAAGAGAATAAAATACCTAGGAACACAGCTAACCAAGGAGGTGAAAGACCTCTACAAGAAGAATTACAAATCACTGCTGAAAGAAATCAGAGATGACAGAAACAAATAGAAAAACATTCCATGCTTATGAATACAAAGAATCAATATCATTAAAATGGCCATACTGCCTAAAGCAATTTACACATTCAGTGCTATTCCTATGAAACTACCAATGACATTCTTCACAGAACTAGAAAAAACTATTTTAAAATTTATATGGAACCAAAAAGGCCCTGAATAGACAAAGCAATCACAGGCAAAAAGAACAAAGCAGGAGGCATCATGCTACCTAACTACATGGTGAAAGTAACCAGAATAGCACAGTACTACTACAAAATCAGATACACAGACCAGTGGAACAGAACACAGAGCCCCAAAGTAAGGCTGCATACCTACAACCATCTGATCTTCAAAGCTGACAAAAACAAGCAATGGGGAAAGGACTTCCTATTCAATAAATGGTGCTGGGATAATTGGCTAGCCATATGCAGAAGGTTGAAACTGTACCCCTTCCTTACACCATATAAATAAATTAACTCAAGATAGATTAAATATTTAAACATAAAACCCAAAACTGTAAAAACCCTGGAAGACAGCCTATAGAACCTCACTGATCATTAGAGAAATGCAAATCAAATTCACAATTAGATACCATCTGACACCAGTCCGTATGGCTATTATTAAAGAGTCAAGAAATAGCAGATGCTGGCAAGGTTGTAAAGAAAAGAGACCACTTTTACTCCCATTGTTGGTGGGAGTATAAATTAGTTCAACCATTGTGGAAAGCAGTGTGTTGATTCCTCAAGGAGATATTAAAAGTAATGGCAAAAACCACAATTACTTTTACACCAACCTAATAAAAACAGAACTACCATGTGACCCAGCCATTGCTTCACTAGGTATATACCCAAGGGAATATAAATCATTCTATCATAAAGACACATGAACCTATATGTTCATTGCAGCACTATTCACAAAAGTAAAGACATGGAATCAACATAAATGCCCATCAATGATAGACTGGATAAAGAAAATATGGTACAAATACACTGTGGAAATCTACATAGTCAAAAAAGAAAGCAAGATCATGGCCTTTCAGGAACATAGATGGAGCTAGAGCTCATTATCTTTAGCAGACTAACCCAGGAACAGAAAAGCAAACACCACATTATCTCACTTATTAGTGGGAGCTAAATGATGAGAAGACATGGGCACATAGAGGGGAACAATAAACACTGGGGCCTATCAGAGGTTAGAAGGTGGGAGGAGGGAGATGATGAGGAAAAGTAATGTGTACTAGGCTTAATACCTGGGTGATGAAATAATCTGTACAACAAAACCCTATGATACAGATTTACCTATATAACAAACCTGCATATATACCCGATTTAAAAGGAAAAAAAAATTAGTGTGGGTTCAAGAAATAATGTGAAAAATGGAAAGGTAGACCATGAGTACAGAGGGTAGCTGGAGAGATTTTTGGGGTCAAGAAGATTTTTAAATTGATGCTGATATAGCATATTTAATTATGAAGGAAATAATTCAAAGGTGGGAAAATCCTAATAGTGCACAAAGTAAAGAGGACAGGGCAACAGGAGAAGTGAAGACAGAACATATGAGAATAAAAGTAGGTGGGTTGGTGGATGTGGTATTGGATGCTTCTGAATGCTTCTATTTTTTTCAGTAAAATATTTACAAGGTGAACATCTGAATGTGAAGAGTAGGGGAGAAGTTCTGCTAATTTGAGAAGAGACAAAATGAATATACTGGGTTTTTAAAATATACTTTAAGTTCTAGGATACATGTGCACAACGTTCAGGTTTGTTACATAGGTATACATGTGCCATGTTGGTTTGCTGCACCCATCAGCTAGTCATTTACATTTGGTATTTCTCCTAACGCTATCCCTCCCCCAACCCCCCACCACGCAACAGGCCCTATTGTGTGAAATTCTCCTCCCTGTGTCAATGTGTTCTCAATGTTCAACTTCCACTTATGAGTGAGAGCATGTGGTATTTGGTTTTCTGTCCTTGTGATATTTTGCTGAGAATAATGGTTTCCAGCTTCATCCATGTCCCTGCAAAGGACATGAACTCATCCCTTTTTATGGCTGAATAGTATTCCATGGTGTATATGTGCCACATTTTCTTTATCCAGTCTATTATTGATGGACTTTTGCTAAGTCCATCCAAGTCTTTGCTATTGTGAATAGTGCCGCAATAAACATACGTGTGCATGTGTCTTTAGATTTGCATGATTTATAACCCTTTAGGCATATACCCAGTAATGAGATTGCTGGGTCAAATGGTATCTCTAGTTCTAGATCCTTTAGGAATCACCACACTGTCTTCCACAATGGTTGAACTAATTTACACTCCCACCAACAGGGTAAAAGTGTTCCTATGTCTCCACATGCTATCCAGCATCTGTTGTTTCCTGACTTTTTAATGATCACCATTCTAACTGGCGTGCGATGGTATCTCATTGTGATTTTGATTTGCATTTCTCTAATGACTAGTAATGATGAGAATTTTTTCATATGTTTGTTGGCTGCATAAATGTCTTCTTTTGAGAAGTGTCTGTTCATATACTTCACCCACTTGTTGATGGGGTTGTTTGTTTTTTTCTTGTAAATTTGAGTTCTTTGTAGATTCTGGATATGAGCCCTTTGTCGGATGAGTAGATTGCAAAAATTTTCTCCCATTCTGCAGGTTCCGTGTTCCCTCTGATGATAGTTTCTTTTGCTGTGCAGAAGCTCTTTAGCTTAGTATGTCCCATTTGTCTATTTTGGCTTTTGTTGTCATTGCTTTTGGTGTTTTAGTCATGAAGTCTTTGCCCATGCCTATGTCCTGAATGGTACTGCCTAGGTTTTCTTCTAGGGTTTTTATGGTTTTAGGTCTAAAATGTAAGTCTTTAATCCATCTTGAGTTAATTTTTGTGTAAAGTGTAAGGAAGAGATCCAGTTTCAGCTTTCTACATATGGCTAGCCATTTTTCCCAGCACCATTTATTAAATTGGGAATCCTTTCCCCATTGCTTGTTTTTGCCAGGTTTGTCAAAGATGAGATGGTTGTAGATGTGTGGTGTTATTTCTGAGGCCTCTGTTCTGTTCCATTGGTCTATATATCTGTTTTGGTAACAGTACCATGCTGTTTTGGTTACTGTAGCCTTGTAGTATTGTTTAAAGTCAGGTAGTGTGATGCCTCCAGCTTTGTTCTTTTTGCTTAGGATTGTCTTGGCTATGCAGGCTCTTTTTTGTTTCCATGTGAAATTTAAAGTAGTGTTTTCCAATTCCATGAAGAAAGTCAGTGGTAGCTTGATGAGGATAGCATTGAATCTATAAATTACTTTGGGTAGTATGGGCAATATGGCCATTTTCACGATATTGATTCTTTCTATCCATGAGCATGGTATGTTCTTCCATTTGTTTGTGTCGTCTTTTATTTCGTTGAGCAGTGGTTTGTAATTCTCCTTGAAGAGGTCCTTCACATCCCTTGTAATTTGGATTCCTAGGTATTTTATTCCCTTTGTAGTAATTGTGAATGGGAGTTCACTCATGATTTGGCTCTCTGTTTGTCTGTTCTTGGTGTATGGAATGCTTTTAATTTTTGCACATTGATTTTGTATCCTGAGACTTTGCTGAAGTTGCCTATCAGCTTAAGGAGATTTTGGGCTGAGATCATGGGGTTTTCCAAATATAAAATCATGTCATCTGAAAACAGAGACAATTTGACTTCCTCTTTTCCTAATTGAACACCCTTTATTTCTTTATATTGCCTGATTGCCCTTGCCAGAACTTGCAATACTATGTTGAATAGGACTGGTGAGAGTGGCATCCTTGCCTTGTGTTGATTTTCAAAGGGAATGCCTCCAGTTTTTGGCCATTCACTATGATATTGGCTGTGGGTTTGTGGTAAATAGCTCTTATTATTTTGACCTACATTCCATCAATACCTTGTTTATTGAGAGTTTTTAGCATCAAAGGCTGTTGAATTTTGTCGAAGGCCTTTTCTGCTTCTATTGAGCTAATCATGTGGTTTTTGTTCTTGGTTCTGTTTATGTGATGGATGAAGTTTATTGATTTGTGTATGTTGAACCAGGCTTACATCCCAGGGATGAAGCTGACTTGATCGTGGTGTATGAAGCTGACTTTATCATGGTGGAATCGTGGTGGATGTGCTGCTGATTTCGCTTTGCCAGTATTTTATTGAGGATTTTTGTATCAATGTTAATCAGGGATATTGGCCTAAAATTCTCTTTTTTTGTTGTGTTCCTGACAGGCTTTGGTATCAGGATGATCCTGGCCTCATAAAATGAGTTGGGGAGGATTTCCTCTTTTTGTATTGATTGGAGTAGTTTCAGAAGGAGTGGTACCAGCTCCTCTTTGTACCTCTGGTAGAATTCGGCTGTGAATCCATCTGGTCCTGGACTTTTTTTGGTTGGTAGGCTATTAATCATTGCCTCAATTTCAGAACCCGTTACTGGTCTATTCAGAGATTCAGCTTCTTCCTGGTTTAATCTTGGAAGAGTGTATCTGTCCAGGAATCTACCCGTTTCTTGTAGATTTTCTAGTTTATTTGTGTAGAGGTGTTTGTAGTATTCTCTGATGGTAGTTTGTATTTCTGTGGGATCAGTGGTGATATCTCCTTTATCACTTTTTATTGCATCTATTTGATTATACTCTTTTTTATTCTTTATTAGTCTTGCTAGTGGTCTATCTATTTTGTGGATCTTTTCAAAAAACCAGCTTCTTGATTCATTGATTTTTTGAAGTATTTTTTGTGTCTCTATCTCCTTTAGTTCTGCTCTGATCTTAGTTATTTATTGTCTTCTGCTAGCTTTTGAATTTGTTCACTCTTGCTTCTCTAGTTCTTTTAATTGTGATGTTAGGGTGTCAATTTTAGATCTTTCCTGCTTTCTCTTATGGGCATTTAGTGCTATAAATTTCCCTCTACACACTGCTTTACACGTATCCGAAACATTCTGGTACATTGTGTCTTTGTTCTCACTGGTTTCAAAGAACATCTTTATTTCTGCCTTCATTTCGTTATGTACCCAGTAGTCATTCAGGAGCAGGTTGTTCAGTTTCCATGCAGTTGTGTGGTTTTGAGTGAGTTTCTTAATACTGAGTCCTAATTTGATTGCACTGTTGTCTGAGAGACAGTTTGTTGTGATTTCTGTTCTTTTACATTAGCTGAGGAGTATTTTACTTCCAATTATATGGTCAATTTTAGAATAAGTGTGATGTGGTGCTGAGAAGAATGTATATTCTGTTGATTTGGGGTGGAGAGTTCTGTAGATGTGTTTTAGGTCCACTTGGTCCAGAGCTGAGTTCAAGTCCTGGATATCCTTGTTAATTTTCTGTCTTGTTGATCTGTCTGATATTGACATTGGAGTGTTAAATTCTCCCATTATTATTGTGTGGCAGTCTAAGTCTCTTTGTAGGTCTCTAAAAACTTGCTTTATGAATATGGGTGCTCCTGTAATGGGTGCCTATATATTTAGGTTAGCTCTTCTTGTTGAATTGATCCCTTTACCATTGTGTAATGGCCTTCTTTGTCTCTTCTGATATTTGTGGTTTTAAAGTGTGTTTTATCAGATTACAACCCCTGCTTTTTTTTGCTTTCCATTTGCTTGGTAGATCTTCTTCCATCCCTTTATTTTGAGCCTATGTATGCCTTTGCATGTGAGATGGGTCTCCTGAATACAGCACACTGATTGGTCTTGACTCTCTATCCAATTTGCCGGTCTGTGTCTTTTGATTGGGGCATTTAGCCCACTTACATTTAAGGTTAATATTGTCATGTGTGAATTTGATCCGTCATTATGATGCTAGCTGGTTATTTCGCCCATTAATTGATGAAGTTTCTTCATAGCATCAATGGTTTTTACAATTTGTCATGTTTTTGCAGTGGCTGGTATCAGTTGTTTTTTTCCATGTTTAGTGCATCCTGCAGGAGCTCTTGTAGGGCAGGCCTGGTGGTGACAAAATCTCTCAGCATTTGCTTGTCTATAAAGGATTTTATTTCTCCTTCACTTATGAAGCTTAGTTTGGCTGTATATCAAATTCTGGGTTGAAAATTCTTTTCTTTAAGAATGTTGAATATTGACCCCCACTCTCTTCTGGCTTGTAGGGTTTCTGCTGAGAGATCCACTCTTAGTCTGATAGGCTTCCCTTTGTGGGTAACCTGGCTTTTCTTTCTGGCTGCCCTTAACATTCTTTTCCTTCATTTCAACCTTGGTGAATCTAATAATGATGTGTCTTTGTGTTGCTCTTCTTGAGGAGTATCTTTGTGGTGTTTTCTGTTATTTCCTGAATGTGAATGTTGGCCTGCCTTGCTATGTTGGGTAAGTTCTCCTGGAGAATATCCTGAAGAGTGTTTTCTAAGTTGGTTCTATTCTCCCCGTCGCTTTCAGGTACACCAATCAAAAGTAGATTTGGTCTTTTCACATAGCCCCATATTTCTTGGAGGATTTGTTTGTTTCTTTTCACTCTTTTTTCTCTGATCTTGCCTTTCACTTTATTTCATTAATTTGATCTTCAATCACAGATATCCTTTCTTCTGCTTGATCACATTGGCTATTGAAGCTTGTGAATGCTTCATAAAGTTCTTGTACTGTGGTTTTCAGCTCCATCAGGTCATTTAAGGTCTTATCTACACTGGTTATTCTAGTTAGCCATTCATCTAACCTTTTTTCAAGGTTTTTAGCTTCCTTATGATGGGTTAGAACATGCTCCTTTAGCTCGGAGAAGTTTGTTATTACCGACCTTCTGAAGCCTACTTCTGTCAACTTGTGCAACTCATTCTCCATCCAGTTTTGTTCTCTTGCTGGTGAGGAGTTGTATTCCTTTGGAGGAGAAGAGGTGTTCTGGTTTTTGGAATTTTCAGCCTTTCTGCTCTGGTTTCTCCCCATCTTTGTGTTTTATCTACCTTTGGTCTTTGATGTTGGTGACTTACGGATGGGGTTTTGGTGTGGGTGTCCTTTTTGTTGATGTTGATGCTATTCCTTTCTGTTTGTTAGTTTTCCTTCTAACAGACAGACCCTTCTGTTGGAGTTTGCTCAAGGTCCACTCTAGACCCTGTTTTCCTGGGTATCACCAGTGGAGGCTGCAGAACAGCAAATATTGCTGCCTGATCCTTCCTTTGGAAGCTTCATCTCAGAGGGGCTCCCGCTTGTATGAGGTGTCTTTCTGCCCCTACTGGGAGGTGTCTTCCAGTCAGGCTACACAGGGGTCAGGGTCCCACTTGAGTAGTCAGTCTGTCCATTATTGAAACTCAAACGCCTTTCTGGGAGAATCACTGCCCTTTTCAGAGATGTTAGGCAGGAACATTTAAGTCTGGAGAAGCTGTCTGCTGCCTTTTGTTCAGATATCTGAACAAAGTGGTGGAATCTAGAGAGGCAGTAGGCCTTGCTGAGCTGAGGTGGGCTCCACCCAGTTCGAGCTTCCCTGCTGCTTTGTTTACACTGTGAGTATAGAACTGCCTAATCAAGCCTCAGCAATGGCTGACGCCCCTCCCCTCACCAAGCTCCAGTGTCCCAGGTAGATCTCAGACTGCTGTGCTAGCAGCAAGCAAGGCTCCGTGGGCATGGGACTGGCCCAGCCAGGCACGGGAGGGAATCTCCTGGTCTGCTGGTTGTGAAGACCATGGGAAAAGTGCAGCATTTGGGCAGGAGCATACCATTCCTCCAGGTACAGTCACTCACAGCTTCCCTTGGCTAAGAAAGGAAAATCCCCTGACCCCTTGCGCTTCCTGGGTGAGGCGATGCCCATGCCCCACCCTACTTTGGCTCACCCTCCATGGGCTGCACCCACTGTCCAACAAGTCCCAATGAGATGAACCAGGTACCTCAGTTGGAAATGCAGAAATCACCCATCTTCTGTGTCAATCTTGCTGGGAGCTGTAGACCAGAGCTGTTCCTATTTGGCCATCCTGGAAGAGACCAAAATATACTGTTGATCTAGGATGATGGGTAGCTAAACTGACAAAGGAAAGACAATAGGATCCAAATGAAAGCACATATTCAGCCTGAGATATGTAGTGAAGAATTTAGAGTTAGTAAGTGATTAATTCAGGGCCTTCAAGACCCAGATGCCATGGTGGAATTAGAAGTGTAAGTAATTTATTGGGAGAAATGATGGTGAAGGATAAAGGGGAGAGTTGGGCACAGATGAGAAGAGTCTTCAGACTGTGATGCAGGTCTGACACCTGTGAAAAGAGAGAAAAGGCAGGAAATGTGGGTAGGAGAGCGTCAGTCTGCAGTGTATCTGAGAATATCTTGGCCAGGCCCATGTGGAGTCCCTCACAAGGTTGACTGTTGGAAGAACTGGATTGTTAGAGCATGAGGCTGAAATAGCTCATCCCTAATATCCTTGTCATGCCCAATTATTGGCCCAAGCAGCCTAACCAACTAGGGCTTTGGCCTGAGTGTGGCAGAGAATGTTTAGGTGCTGCAGGTGGGGGCTTTAAGTCAACTGTGCTCACTGCAGCAGGTTATCTTGAAGGGAGATCTGAAGTGCACACATTCATGACCAGCATGGTCATCTTGGTTATGTGTTTTACTCTATCCACGCTTATTGCTCTGATGTTTGTAAGGAGGAAGTGATATGTTACATCTAGCTTTGACAACTTCTAGGGTAGAAATATGAAGGGAAAGAGGTATAAACAAATGGAAGCATACACAAAGCAATTATAATGAGGAAACACTGAATGTAAGCTGGCTATGGAAATGAGTACCAGAGGGGACTGAAGTTCAGTTATTAATTCCTTAATTTTCTTTACAAGTTTATTTTCTGAGTATAAAAGGGCTTTATCATGTCATACACACACACACACACACACACACACACACACACACACATACATACATACAGAGAGAGAGGGAGAAATAAACAATTTCAAAAATTTTCTATGTAAGTATTTACATATGACTTAGGTATGAGAGGAGAGATATAAATGTGCTATTCTCTGGTTAAGTTCCAATTCGCATATGTTTCTTAAACTTTTAAACACACTGAGTTTGATTGCAGCATTGATCCCAAATTCCACGGAAGTACTTCATTAGATGCTCAAATGGAGAGGACATGTCCAATGTAATGATCTTGTTATAATGGGAGATAATATGCCATTCTGCAAAGTAATGTCTTACTGGGAGAATTTGAAGGGTACTTTGAACTCTAGGGATTTATGCTTCATTCACTGACTTTGGGATTAAATCCCAGTGTAAGATCCTTGACTTTGGAATTGAATCTCTAGTGCAGTCTCCGCACTAGGGACTACTCCTCGGTTGCCTCTTAGTTTGCCTCCAGTTGCATATTTAGATACCCCATTCCCTGAGTGAATATTCTGGAACTAGCAAATTCACATATATCTGTGGCTTTTCCCACCACATACCAAGTTCTAACCCCTGAATTTGTCTGCAGTTTTTTCCTCTTTGTGCTGGGTATATCCCCTCAGTTCTTTTCCCACTTCAATGGATAGGTTTAGTTTCAAACATGGTCCTTCTTCAGTATAGCTTGTCCTGCTCCAATTAACAAAGCCATGCTTGGCTATGTCAGCAGTATAAACAAGTAAATAATAATTATGATCACTACTATTATCACTAGTAAGTGAGAGCAGCTATGCTCTGCTCTGAGAGCTTTAAGCAATAGTCACATTCAATTCTTATAACCATACTATAGTATTTTAATACTATTATTATCTCTATTTTATTGATGAAAAAAATGAAGCCCAGATTATATGATGTACCTAAATTTATACAGTAAATGGTAGCCACGGAGAAACCAGGTAGACTTCAAATTCTCTGTTTTAATTAGTCTCTTAACACTCTTAATGCTGGACACTGAATATCTGAATTTATAAATGCCTGATACCCATATTTTCAGTATACTCACAGATTTATCTCCTCTTAAATTTCTCCATATTAGTAGAGAAATTGCACTGTCTACTTATAGAAAAAATAATATTCCTATGTCTATACAAGCCCATCATTAGGTAGTTGTTGATTTCTTTCAGGTGCTGAATACATGTCTTAGTGCTTACATTTATTGATGCCTCAGGGTAACTCTTCTGGTTATAGCTACAATCATAACCATCAAACAGAGGTGTATGTAATTTTTTTCCTTATGGTTTTAAGTCCTAAGTTCATTACAATTGTTTCTATAGGCTTAAGCCTTTTCACATCATAAAGCTAGTCTCTTCAATCAGGAACAGAAAGAACTCTTCTGCAGTACGATATATGCCTTCAGATGTGGATGCTGAAATAAGCAATATACTTGTTAAAAGATTTTTACCTTTTTATCTGATTCTTGGTCACTCCAACAGTTATGCTTTCCAAAACTCTATTGAAAAATTAGTTACTTAAAAGTACATTGGTTGAAAAGCAGATGAAAACTTTAGTAATGTCAGTGATAGTTTTTCACTGCAGAAGTAAAGCAATTACCTGTCTGAGACACTGCCTGTTTCTTTAACACATTTCTATCCATAGGTTGTAGCATTTATTTCTGAATGTCATAAGGAAATAGGTCACAGCATTTATGTCAAGAATTTCATTTTAAGTAAATTATTTTAATTGATAAAATTAGACACAGCATTTTTCTTGCTTTGCCTCATAGTCTGTGGAGCAACTGAGAGTATTCATTTTACTGTAAACAGAAGACATTTCTACCACTTAATTAACTATAATATGTTGTATAAGAGTATTAATTTCACTGATAAGTTTTTGCAAAATTCAAGGTGTCACATTAACTTTTCACAGGAATTCAAATTAACAAAACAATATGAGAAAATAATATTGGAAGAGTATAGGAATTTATTTTGCAGGAAAGGTATAATGGAAAATTATTTTTAAACTTGGAAAATATTTCTCCTGTCAACATATATTTACCATTTTAAAAACTTTTTCAAATTTGCCATGAATAAGCAGAGTATGAAAAAAAGTTGAAAGAAAGAAGTACTTTTATTACTGTACTTTATGTCCCTTACTTACTATGCAACTAATATTGAATTAGCAAATCAATAAAAAGGAAGAAAAATAATTATACAGCTAATACAGAAGTGCTCAAAATTAACTATACTCTTGGGAAGATAATTTTACTTCCTATATGCAATAAATTATCTAACAGGTTCTCCATTTAAAGTCTTTCATATCTGTTTCTTCCTTTGCATTGTTAATATCTTATTCAGATTTTGATAACTTCACATTTAGATAACTTCAATCGGCTTAAATTTATATTTATGGCCACCAAATTCTTGCTATTTTTAAACTGCTTCTCAGTGCATATTTTAAAAATATCACTTTTATTTGGTTGTCCCTGTTTAAAACTCCTTATCCCTCAGTTCCAATGCAGTCCCATTTGATTGACCTGCTATGCAAGCACTCTAGCAAAGCCAACTTCTCTCTGGATAACCACAGATATTATGATCAGTGCTGTTGCTATTGCTTATGTTGTTCCTCAGAAAAGCCAAGTGCTTCCTTTCCTTTTTGCCCAACACCCTACTCATTTTCTCCACAAAATCTCACTCATTTGACTTATCTCTGTTAAGATATCCTCTTACCTGAATTCCTAAACCCATCTATATTGTATAATTTCAAACTGAACTCTTGTTGCTTCATGTACCATATTATTTCTCTATAATTATAAATACTCCGGTAATACATATATAACAAAGTAATAATCTTTTTGTTAAAATATACTAGCATGCAGTTTAAGATGTGAAAGGAAAATAAATCTTGGGGCCCCAAAATCACTAAGCTAAAGATAACAGTCAAGCTAGGAATTGCTTGGGGCAAACCGGCTTTCCATGCTATTCAAAGGCATCCCTCTGCTCACTGAGATAAATGCATATCTGATTGATTGCCTCCTTTGGAAAGGTTAATTAGAAATTCAAAAAAATGCAACCATTTGTTGTTGCAACCTATAACCTGGAAGCCCTCTCTCCACTTCAAGTTGTCCTGCCTTTGCTTCGAGTTGTCCTTCCTTTCTGGCTCAAAACAATGTTCATCTTACATATATTGATTGATGTCTCCTGTTTCCCTAATATGTATAAAACCAAGCTGTGCTTGGACCACCTTGGGCACATGTCATCAGGACAGGCACTCATCCTTAACTTCGGCCAAAAAAAAAGCCACTTTCTAAATTGACTAAGGCCTGTCTCAGACATTTGGACTTCACAAAGATGAGTGGTTAAAATGCTCATAAAGGTGTTCACAATTTTTATAGATTTTTATAGATTAATACACATGGAATTAGCAACATCTTATTTATTCAATTCTTCCAAGTAAAATCTAGCAAGATAGCATTCTATTTTAAAATTCAAAAATTGATAACTAAGTTTACATATCACACATCCAAAATTTCATAAGCTGAGTAAAATTTTTAGCAAAGCTTTAATTGATTCTCTTAATTTAATATCAAATTATAACACTCGTGTTGGTCCGTTTTCACAGTACTATAAAGAACTACCTGAGATTTGGTAATTTATGGAGAAAACAGGTTTAATTGACTCATAATTCTGCATGCTGTACAGGAGGCATGGCTTGGGAGGCCTCAGGAGACTTACAATCATTGCACAAGTCAACAAAGAAGCAAGTATGTCTTCACATGGCTAGCAGGACAGAGAGGGAGAGAGCGAGTGAGGTGCTACACACTTTCAAACAACAAGATCACATGAGAACTCTATCATGAGACAGCACTAGAGGGATGGTGTTAAACCATTAGAAGCCACCCCCATTATTCAATCACTTCCCACCAGGCCCCACCTTCAACACTGGGAACTGCAATTCAACATGAGATTTGGGTTGGGACACAGAGCCAAATCATATTATTCCACCCCTGGCCCCTCTCAAATCTCATGTTCTTCTCACATTTCAAAACACAATCATGCCTTCCCAACAGTCCCCCAAAGTCTTAATTTGTTCCAGCATCACTTCAAAAGTTCCAGTCTGAAGTCTCATCTGAGAGAAGACAAGTTCCTTTCACCTATGAGCCTGTAAAATTAGAAACAAGTTAGTTACTTCCAATATACAATGGTGGCACAGGCATTGTGTAAATGTTACCATTCCAAAAGTGAGAAATTGGCCAAATCCAAGGGGCTACGGGCCCCACACAAGTCCAAAATCAAGCAGGGCGTTCATTAAACTTTAAAGCTCTAAAATAATCTCCATTGACTCCATGTCTCACATCCAGGCAACACTGATGCAAGGGGTGGACTCCTAATGCCTTGGGCAGCTCTTCCTTGGTGGCTTTGCAGGGTACAGCCCCTGCAGCTGCTTTCACTGGCTGGCATTGAGTACCTGTGGCTTTTCTAGGCTCTAGAGGCAAGCTATTGGTGGATCTACCATTCTGGGGTCTTGAAGACAGTGGAGGACAGTGGCCCTCTTCTCAGAGATCCACTAGGCAGTGCTTCAGTGGGGATTTGGTGTGGAGGCTCTCCAACACCACATTTCCCCTTTGCACTGCCCTAGTAGAGGTTCTCCATGAGGGCTCCACCTCTGCAGCAGATTTCTGCCTGGACATCCAGGCATTTCCATACATCCTCTGAAATCTAGATAGAGGCTCCCAAACTTCAATTCTTGCCCTCTGCACACCCTCAGGCTTAACACCCTGTGGAAGCTTCTAAAGATTGGGTGTTATACCCTCTGAAACAGTGGCCCGAGTTGTACCTTGGCCCCTTTTAGTCATGGCTTGAGCTGGAGAAGCTGGGATGCAGGGTGTCATGTCTTGAGGCTGCATAGAGCAGCATGTCCTTGGTTTTGGCCCATTAAACCATTCTTCCCCTGAGGCCTCCAGTCCAGTGATGGGAGGGGCTTCCGTGAAGGCCTCTGAAATGCCTTGGAGGCATTTTCCCCATTGTCTTGGATTTTAACATTTAGCTCCCCTTTACTTATGCAAATTCCTGCAGTTGATTTGAATTCCTCCCCATATAATGTTTTTTTATTTGTTTTTGTTTTTGTTTTCCTACCATGTGGTCAGGCTGCAAATTTTCCAAACATTTACACTCTGCTTCCCTCTTAAATATAAATTCAAATTTCAGACCATCTCTTTGCAAATGCATATTAGTGTAGCTGTTAGAAGCAGCCAGGTTACTTCTTGAACATTTTGGTGCTTAGATATTTTTTCTACCAGTTACCCTAAATCAATCTAGTCCAACCTATGGCATGTAGGCTGCATGTAGCCCCAGATGACTTTGAATGTCGCCCAACACAAATTCATAAACTTTCTTAAAATATTATGAGTTTTTTGTGATTTTTTTTTTTAGTTCACCAGCTATTGTTAGTGTTAGTGTATTTTATGTGTGCCCTAAGACAATTCTTCTTCTTCCAGTGTGGCCCAGGGAAGACAAAAGATTGGATACCCCTGCCCTAAATAATCTCTCTCAAATTCAAAGTTCAACAGATCTCTAGAGCGGGGGCACAATGCCACCAGGCTCTTTGCTAAAGCATAGAAAGAGTGACCTTTGCTCCAGTTCCTGATAAGTACCTCATCTTCATTTGAGATCACCTCATTCTGGATTTCATCATCCATATCACTATCAGAATTTTGGTCACAACAGTTTAACAAGTCTCTCGGAAGTTCCAAACTTTCCCTCAGCTTCTCTTCTTCTGAGTCCTCCAAACTGTTCCAACCTCTGCCCATTACCCAGTTACAAAGCTGCTTCCACATTTTTAGTTATCTTTATAGCAATTCCCCACTTCTCTGGTACCAATTTTTTGTATTAGTCTCACACTGCTATAAAGAACTACCTGAGGCTGAGTAATTTATGAGAAAATAGGTTTAGTTGACTCACAGTTCCACAGGCTCTACAAAAGTCATGGCTATAGAACAGGAAACTTACAATCATAGTAGATGGTGAAGGGGAAGAAAGCATGTCTCCACATGGCTGGCAGGAGAGAGAGAGAGAGTGAGTGAAGAAGGAGGTGCTACACACTTTCCCACAACCAGATATCTTGAGAAATCTATCATGAGACAGCACTAGGGGGATAATGCTAAACCATTAGAAACCACCTCCCTGATCAAAACACCTTCCATCCAGCCCCAACTCCAACACTGGGAATTACAATTCAACATGAGATTTGGGTGGGGACACAGAGCCAAATCATATTAATGCTCAACTTTTCCTTTCTTTTCTTTCTTTTTCTTTTTTTTTTAGATAGGTTCTCACTCTGGTACTCAGCAAGCTGGAGTGTAGTGGTGTGATCTTGGCTCAGTGCAGCCTCTACCTCCTTGGCTCAAGGCAGCCTTTCACTTCAGCTTCCAGAGTAGCGGGCACATGGCACCATGTCTGGCTAAATGTTTGCATTTTGTGTAGAGACAAGGTCTCACTATGTTGCCCAGGCTAGTCTTGAACACCTGGGCTCAAGTGCTCCTCCTGCCTCAGCCTCCCAAAGTGCTGGGATTACAGGCATGAGCCACAATGCCTGGCACAGATTTTGCTTCATAATTTTTTTTGTTTTATGTACAATTTTGTGAAACTGATAGTGAGTTGCATACCTGCCCACTACTTCACCTTTCTCCGAATAAAATGTACATAAGTACACAACATATTTTTATGCCATTTGTTCTGGCTTGTATTAGAAATAGATTTCCTTTTTATGAAATATAAAGTGAATTAAAAATCTATTGTCATAGTCTGAGGAGTTTGAATTGAAATTAGTTGCTTTCTTTAGAAAAAACAAAAAAACAAAACTTAAAGGCAAATTGGGCAGGTATATCCCAAA
Organism: Pan troglodytes; assembly: GCF_028858775.2. NCBI lineage: Eukaryota > Metazoa > Chordata > Mammalia > Primates > Hominidae > Pan > Pan troglodytes. Next base: position 106,166,975 of record NC_086015.1, read on the forward strand.
AAGTAAAGTTGATTCTGTTTAAAAGCATATTTAAATGAATAAGTTGCTGGTATTTTACTTGAATAAGAAGTTAGTATTTTGGATTTGATTTTGACATGGCAAAGCTCATGTGATCTTTAATATCCAATTTAGCTTAACTTTTTTATATGTAAATAAACTTTGGTAACTTTATTCACAGGTTCATAGAAGCACACCAAATCAGAGTTCTGATAGCTTATGTTGCCAACCAAGTGTTGGATTATGCCAAGGAATTCCTGATTTTTCCAAGGCTCTTTGAGTCAGATTTATGTTCAATTATTTCCTATTTTTTTCCCAAATGAATGAGGTTAGTTTTGTAATGTGGCATTAGTCATGCTCACTATTTCAGCAACATAATATTTAAATCTGTATTTTAATTTTAAAATGTTATGGTAATTTAATTTTCAGGGTCCTCTAATGTTTTCTGGTATTTGCAGATTTCTGCTCATTGAGGCAAAGTTTGGTGATTTATGATTTCAGAGAAGAGGAACTCTTCTTCCAGTTTTAGAAAGTCCAGATAATTATTTGCAATCCATATATATATATATATCTTTATAATCTTATTTTTTCTCTGCTTATAAAAGAGCATAGTGAGACTTATGAAAGTAGTATTGTGTAGCTCAATCCCAGTGGAGCCCTTTGCTCAGTTTTGTTTAACTCTAATATTTTGTTGCTGTTGTTTCTTTTGACTTCTCCCATCCTTGTGATCACACAAGTCATAAATTTCATACAAACTCCTTCTTTTTTATCTCATTTCTCAAGAATTGATTACTGATCAAACATGCCCTAATTCACCAATTTTGTGGACTTCCTCTCTGAAAGTATATGTTTGAGTGTGTGCATGGTATAACCTAGAAAATATTTAATAAAATACAATTTCTTATCGTCACTCTATTCCCCTTACTTGTTATGTGGATTTACTTTAATTTCCATTATTCCTGTTGAAAATGCTCACCATAGTTTCTCAAAATCTTCTCTTCTAAGTATTTTCCATCAGTGTCCCTACAAATCCTCTTCTGGTTTAGCCAAGGATTTTCTGAAGCATCAATAAAGATGACAATTAAAACTTGTTTTGAATAATTCAGCTCATTTCTATGGCAAATTTATCTGTCACTTATATCCAAGCTATGAATATATTTTTCCTCATATATTACCCTGAGAGTGGACTTATATAGTCTTCCAAAAATATGAGGCTTCACATGCTGTGATAGTTGAATATAGGTTAAGACAACTTGCTTCTATAGGATTAGTCACATTCTGAGTTCTGAGATAAAACTGGCATTTAATGAAATAGTGATGCTTAAAACATTTTCTAGGGACTCTTGGGGGTTCTCAGAGGCCCTTTCAGGGGTTCTGCAACATAAAAATAATTTTCATAATAATACTAAGGTATTCTTTACCTTTTTAAACTCTCATTTTCTCATGAGTATAGAGTAAAGTTTTTCAGAGGCTACATGATTGGATATTGCAACACAACATAGCAACAAAGAAGCAGGTACGAAAATTTAGCTGTTTCTAATAAGAGAGATATTAAAGAGAACTGTAAAATGTAAAAAATGCCACTCAATTTTAACTCTTTTATTGTTGTTTCAGAAAGTATAGCTTTTAAAGATAAAATGTATTAAGATTCAGTTGTTTTTAATGTTGATTTTAAATAAAATAATAAATATTTTTACTTTCTGTTTTGATTTCTAATACAGTAATTGTAGACAGTGATATAGTTTGGATCTGTGTCCTCACTCAAATCTTATGTTGAACTGTAATCCTCAATGTTGGAGGGGGATCTGGTTGGAGGTGATGGGATCATAGGGGTGAGTACTTCATGAATTGTTTGGCACCTTCCTTTGGTGTTGTTCTTGTGATAGAGTTCTAATGATATCTTGTTGTTTAAAGGTGTGTGGTACCTTCCCCCCATTCTCTTTCTCCTGCTCCAGTGAACATGAAGTGATGGCCCCCCTTGCCTTCTGCCATGATTGTAAATTTCCTGAAATTTCTGCAGAGGCTGAGCAAAAGTCACTATGCTTCTTGTATAGCCTACAGAACAGTGAGTCAATTAAAACTCTTTTCTTTATAAATAACCCAGTCTTAGGTATTTATAGCAGTGCAAGGCTGGACTAATACAGATAGATTGCTTACATAAATCAAAGCTCTTGAGATCCTCAATACCTTTTAATAAAAAGGTTCTGATGCCAAAAGTTTGAGAACTACTCTTGTAGAGGTTGCCACCAGCTTTTTGAATCTTGAAGTATAGCCAGTCTTCTACATACAAATAAAGAACAACTTGTAAAACTAGCTCTAGTTAGTACCAAATCTAAGTATTCAGGTCCTATGCCCTGCTAAATTTCTTGTTCATCTTGATGGAGAAAAAGTGAGATCCAAAACTGGAGTTTGGCCTGCAAGAGTTATTGGCTTCACCCAGAAGAGGATTCAATGGTGAGCTGATGTTGTTAAATGGCAATATTTTATTGAATGGTACTGCTCCTTATGGAGCAGGGCTAACTCACAGGTAGTGTGCCCAGAGTCGATAACATATGAGTTGTTGGCAATTGTATTTATACCCTCTTATACCCACTTTTAATTAAGGTACAGCTTGATGCAAATTAAGGGGTGGGTTATTTAGAACCTTCTAGGAAAGGGCTGATAACTTCTTTGTTATTGCCCTGGCTCTTGTAAACTGTCATGGTGCTGGTAGAAGTGTCTTACACTAATGAACAATGAGGGCAGCTAGGGATTGCTTTTGTTGTCATCTGTTGGTTTCTACTGTTTTCTTTACTTCATTCCATTGTGACCAAGAGATAAGTCTTCTAGTCTCCTACCTCAATCTGATCTACATTCTTGTCTTCCTGGATGATGGACTCTGATTCCACTTCCCTGTGGTTTGAAAACTTTTTTTATGCACTTCTTTGGCTTATTGATCTTTGCTTGACTATAGTGTTACTAAGATTTCAGGAGGGACATACTCCTTGTACGATTGAAGCCTGAGGAACTCTTAACCTTGATTCAGCCAAAAAGATTATAAACTTCTATGCTTATATTTGTACATTATGAGTTTGGCATAATGTACATTACCATTAATTATGTATCTGATATTTTATCTTGGATCTAATAGAGTTTATAATTCCCTTCCCCTCCAACAGTATCCCTGATATGTTTATTGACTATCACTATCTTCCTCTATGTCCAAGTTCTAAATTTACCTTACGAATGAGATTCTTCCCTGCCTTCTTCCATAAATTCATTCTATTCTAGCCCTAATCCTCCAGTAATTCTCCTGATTTAGGTTAAGTTTTTCAGAAGCTACATTTGCAATGACATGGATGGAACTGGAGAACATTATGTCAAGTAAAATAATATAGACACAGAAAGAAAAGTTTCACATGTTCTCACTCATTTCTGGCAGTGAAAAATTAGAACAATTATTTTCATATGTTTAGTGAGTAGAATAATTGTTAACAAAGGTTAGGAAGAATGTAAGGGTGGTGTCTAGTCCTTGCAAACCAGACTTACCACCTGCAATTAGAAATTCCAGATGTTTCCTAGTTTAGGCCTCTCTTAGTTCAGCCTACTACTAAGACACCTAAGCAACTTACCTGGATTTTCTTGGTTGCAATAAAAAAAAATTTCAAGCATAAAATATGTTATTTATATGTACAAATTGTAATCATTCAGGATGATGAATTTTCACAAATTGAACATAATCATAAAACTAAAATCCAGATTAAGAAACAGAATACTGCCAGCATTTCAGAATCCAACTTTATCCACTTTTGGTCACTTGCAAAAATAAAACAATGCTTCTGTCTTCTAACAACATAGAGGAATATACTTGTATTGGAAGTTTATATGTATGGGATTGTATTAGTCCATTTTCATGCTGCTGATTAAGACATAGCTGAGACTGGGAAGAAAAAGAGGTTTAATTGGACTTACAGTTCCACATGGCTCGGGCGGGGGGGCGGCTCAGAATCATGGCAGGAGGCAAAAGGCACTTCTTACATGGTGGCAGCAAGAGAAAATAAGGAAGAAGCAAAAGCGGATATCCCTGATAAACCTGTCAGATCTCGTGAGACTTATTCACTATCATGAGAATAGCGTGGAAAAGACCAGCCTCTATGATTCAATTACCTCTACCAACATATGTGAATTCTAGGAGGTACAATTCAAGTTGAGATTTGGGTGGGGACACAGCCAAACCATATCATTCTGCCCCCTGGCCCCTCCAAAATCTCATATTTTCACATTTCAAAACCAATCATGCCTTCCCAACAGTCCCCCAAAGTTTTAACTCATTTCAGCATTAACTCAAAAGTCCACAGTCCAAAGTCTCATCTGAGATAAGGCAAGTCCCTTCTGCCTATGAGCCTGTAAAATCAAAAATAAGCTAGTTACTTCCTAGATACAATGGGGGTACAGGTATTGGGTAAATACAGCCATTCCAAATGGGAGAAATTGGCCAAAACAAAGAGGTTGCAGGGCGCATGCAAGTCTGAAATCCAGTGAGGCAGTCAAATTTTAAAGCTCCAAAATGATCTCTTTTGACTCCAGGTCTTACATCCAGGTCACACTGATGCAAGAGGTGGGTCGCCATGGTCTTGGGCAGCTCCATCCCTGTGGCTTTGCCAGGTATAGCCCCTGCTCCTGGCTGCTTTCACAGGCTGGCATTGAGTGTCTGTGGCTTTTCCAGGTGCAAGGTGCAAGCTGTCAGTGGATCCACCATTCGGGGATATGGAGGAAGGTGGCTCTCTTCTCACAGCTCCACTAAGAAGTGCCCCAGTGGGGAGTCTGTGTGGGGGCTCAGACCCCACATTTCCCTTTTGCACTGCCCTAGCAGAGGTTCTCCATGAGGGCCCTGCTCTTGCAGCATTTTCCTGGGCATTGAGGTGTTTCCATAAATCTTCTGAAATCTAGGCAGAGGTTCCCAAACCTCAATTCTTGACTTCTGTTCACTGGCAGCCTCAACACCACGTGCAAGCTATCAAGGCTTGGGGCTTCCACCCTCTGAAGCCACAGCCCGAGCTGCACATTGACCCCTTTCAGCCTTAGGTAAAGCGACTGGGACACAGGGCGCCAAGTCCCTAGGCTTCACAGAGCATGGGGACCCTGGGCCCAGTACAGGAAACTACTTTTTCTTCCTGGGCCTCTGGGTCTGTGATAGGAGGGGCTGCCGTGAAGGTCTTTGACATGGCCTGGAAACATTTTCCCCATGGTCTTGGAGATTAATGTTAGGGTCCTTGCTACTTATGCTAATTTCTGCATCCGGCTCGAATTTCTCTCCAGAAAATGGGTTTTTCTTTTCTATCTCATTGTCATGCTGCAAATTTTTCAAACTTTTATGCTTCCCTTATAAAACTGAATGCCTTTAACAGTACCCAAGTTACCTCTTGAATGCTTTGCTGCTTAGAAATTTCTTTTGCCAGATACCCTAAATCATCTTTCTCAAGTTCAAAGTTCCACAAATCTCTAGGGCAGGGGCAAAATGCCGCCAGTCTCTTTGCTAAAACATACCAAGAGTCACCTTTGCTCCAGTTCTGAACAAATTCCTCATCTCCATCTGAGGCCACGTCAGCCTGGACCTTATTGTCCATTTCGCTATCAGCATTTTGGGCAAACCCATTCAACAAGGCTCTAGGAAGTTCCAAACTTTCCCACATTTTCCTGCCTTTTTTTTTTTTTTTTCTGAGCCCTCCAAACTGTTCCAATGTCTGCCTGTTACCTAGTTCCAGAGTCGCTTCCACATTTTTGGGTGTCTTTTCATCAACACCCCACTCTATTATTCTGTTTTCACACTGCTGATAAAGACATACCTAAGACAGGGAAGAAAAAGTTTAATTGGACTTATAGTTTCACATGGCTGGGGAGGCCTCAGAATCATGGTGGAAGGCAAAAGGCACTTTTTACATGGCAGCCACAAGAGAAAATGAGGAAGAAGCAAAAGCAGAAACCCTTGATAAACCCATCAGATCTCGTGAGACTTATTCACTATCACGAGAATAGCACAGGGAAGAGCAGCCCTTATAATTCAATTACCTCCCCCTGGGTCCCTCCCACAACATGTGGAAATTCTGGGAGATACAATTCAAGTAGAGATTTGGTTGGGGACACAGCCATACCATTTAAGGGATCAAATAATGTGAACTATTTTCTGTATAGCTTGTTTCATTCAATATTTATCATTTGTGATTTTTACATGTTATTGCATTATTCATTCCCATTGTCACACAGTATTCCATTGTGATAAAATATTTCACATTATTTACCATCTTACTATTGTTCTTGCTTATGAATAGTATTGCTATTAACATTTTAGTGTTTTTTTATGTATCTATGTATACATTCTTATTGGTTATATGCTTAGGAGTAGAATTGCTAGATTCTAGGATATGTTTATGTTCAGCTACAGTAGATAGCATTAACAACATTTTAAAGTGATTGCACAGAGTTGTACTCTGATAACTACTATAAGAGAATTCTGGCTATGCCATGTCCCTTGCTATTTTTTGTCTTTTGTGTTTAATGCAGTAGTAATAATACATCGTGGTTTAATTTGCATCTCCCTGATGACCAATGATGCTGAGCATATTTTCAGATGTTTGTTAGACACTTGAATACTCTTTTTTTCCTTGACCAAGTTTTTGGTCCATTTATTGCTTGATCATCATTTAGCTATTAATTTATAGTGCTTTACATATTCTGGTCATAAGCCCGTTTTCAGATATCTGTCTTGCAAATATCTTGTCGCACTCTGTTGATTATCTATTCAGTCTCTTCAGTTGTTTTTTGGTGAATAAAAATCTCTTAGTTTTCATATTTTCTAAGGTGTTACTGTTTTTCTTTACAATTAGCTCCCTGTAGTGTTAGGAATCTTTAGAAATCTTTGCATACTCAAAGGTCAGCAAAATAATTTTCTGTGTTTTCTTTTTAAAATTTTATTATTTAACTTCTTATGTCACTGTTTTAAATAAATGTTAAGATTTTTTTTAAAAATTGTATTGTTTTGGTATTTTACTTTAAACTGTTATTGTTTAGGTTGCAATCCATGTGGAATTGATTTTTGTATATGGCATGAGGTAAAGGTCAAGATAATTTTTTTCATATAGAAATCTAATCTAGCATTATTTATTTAAAGACCATTGATTCTCACTGCCGTATAGTATCTCCTTTGTCATAAATTAGTTCATTCTAATTCCAAACTCTTTTTTATTCCATTGCTTTAGTTATCTATTCTTGTGTCATTACCATACTGCATTATTATTATTATCATCACTTTGTAACAGGTTTTAATAACTGATATAAGTCTTTCAGGCTTATTCTTCTTCAAAGTTTCATGTATTCTTGACCCATCACTTTTCCATATAGATTTAAAACTAGCTTTACAATTTTAATGAAAACAAACATAATGTTTCAAAAATTTTTTTGCATTATTATAGATTAATTTGAGGACATTTGGCATATTTTAAACATTTGAAGCCATGTGTCATGTTATAATTAGGAAGTTATTTTTTACTCCTCATTTGCTAAGAGGTCTTCTCATAAATGATCAACTTTTAGTTCTATATATATTTAGAATCCTATAATATATGACATTATTTTCTATATTTGACATGAATGCATATTTGCATACATATTTTGCCCACTTTTTGGGGCTCCTCCTCCTCTTCTTCTTCCTTCTCCTCCTCTGCCACCATCTATTCCTCCTCCTCTTCCTCCTCCTCCTTCTTCTCCTCCACCCCTTCTTCTTCTTCTCCTCCTCCCTCCCTCCCTCTCTTTCTTTCTTTTCTTTCTTTTTTTATTTTCTTTCTTCTTTCTCTTTCTTTCTTTCTTTCTTTCTTTCTTTCTTTCTTTCTTTCTTTCTTTCTTTCTTCTTTCTTTCTTTCTTTCTCTCTCTCTCTCTCTCTTTCTTTCATTCTTTCTTTCTTCTTCTCCTCCTCCTCCTTTCCCTTCTCCTCCTTCTTTCTTCTTCTGACATGGCTCTCAATATGTTCCCCAGGTTTTTCTCAAACTCCTGGGCTCATAGGGTCCTCCTCCCTCAGCCTCCTGAGTGGTTGAGATCCACAGGAATGACCGCTGTGGCCAGTTCTCTCTCTTTTTTTTTTTTTCCATCTGAGAAAATTTTCTTTTGGCCTAAAGAACTCATGTTTAGTGTATCTTTGTAGTTCAGACTGGCCTCCAACTGATTCTCTCAGATTTTGTCTAAATATGTCTTTATTCAACCCTTATTTTTGAATGACATCTTTTCTGTGTATAGAAATATAGGCTCAGTTATTTCATTTTTCTTTACTCAAAGATTTATTCTATTGCCATTTTCCCCCTAGAATTCAGCAAATTTAATGTTTCTCTTTTTAAGTCCATGATCATCATTATAGTTCTAGCCTATTAACACACTGGATTACAGAAAGTTGGTTGGTATTAATATTCCTGCTTCCTTCATTTATTTGACAAGTTTAATTTTCTAGTGCCTTCTGTGAATTCCATATTTTTAAAATAGATTTACCATAAAGAGTGGCTAAGAAAATTCTAACATTTCTCATTTTATATTTTTAGTTAATGATAAACTTAGGTAGACTTTTTGTATTTTGCCCCAAGCTGATTATTGACATATATATTTCACACATCCAATTATATATTTAGATAAGGATGATACTATTCCAGGATATATTTATCTTCTTGTTTTCCTATTTATCATTTTATCATTAGTCAGCTGTCTTTATTTCTATGTCTCCAAAACAATTTGATTTCACCTGAGTCTCTAGTGTATCTAGTGTATTCCTTTTCTTATTGTTGAGTTTTAGTATATTCTGGATAACCTTTTTTTTTTTTTATATCAGATATGCCTTGTGTTAGTCCATTTTCATGCTGCTGATAAAGACATACCTGAGACTGGGAAGAAAAAGAAGTTTAATGGACTTACAGTTCTACATGGCTGGGGAGGCCTCACAATCATGGCAGAAGACAAGGAGAAGCAAGTCACATCTTACATGGATGGTGGCAGGCAAAGAGAGAGAGCTTGTGTGGGGAAACTCCCTTTTTAAAAACCACCTGATCTCGTGAGACTTATTCACTATCATGAGAACAGCATGGGAAAGACCGGAACTCTTGATTCAATTACCTCCCACCAGGTTCTTCCCATGAAATGTGGGAATTGTGAGAGTTACAATTTAAGATGAGATTTGTGTGTGGACACAACCAAACCATATCATTCTGCCCCTGGCCCCTCTTAAATCTCATGTCCTCACATTTCAAAACCAATCATGACTTACCAACAGTCCCCCAAGGTCTCAACTCATTTCAGCATTACCTCAAAAGTCCACAGGCCAAAGCCTCATCCAAGAAAAGTCAAGTCCCTTACACCTATGTGCATGTAAAATAAAAAACAAGGTAGTTTTTTCCTAGATACAATGGGGGTACAGACATTTGGTAAACACAACCATTCCAAATGGGAGCAACTGGCTAAAACAAAGGGGCTACAGGCCCCATGGAAGTCCAAAATCCCATGGGGCAGTCAAATCTTAAAGTTCTAAAATCATCTTTTTTGACTCCATGTCTCACATACAGGTCACACTGATGCAAGAGGTGTGCTCCCATGGTCTTGGGCAGCTCTGCCCATGTGGCTTTGCAGAGTATAGCCCCCCTCCTGGCTGCTTTCATGGGCTGGTGTGGCGTGTCTGTGGCTTTTCCAGGTACATGGTGCAAGATGCTGGTGGATCTACCATTCTGGGGTCTGCAGGACGGTGGTCCTCCTCTCACAGCTCCACTAGGTGGTGCCCCAGTAGAGACTCTGTGTGGGGGCTCCTGCCCTACATTTCCCTTCCGCACTTCCCTAGCAGAGATTCTTCATGAAAACCTCCACCGCTGCAGCAAACTTCTGCCTGGGCATCCAGGCATTTCCATATATCCTCTGAAATCTAGGCAGAGGTCCCCAAACCTCAATTCTTGACTTCCATGCACCCACAGGCTCAGCACCATGTGGAAGCTGCCAAGGGTTGGGGTTTCCACCCTCTGAAGCAACAGCCCGAGCCACACCTTGGCCCCTTTTAGCCATGGCTGGAGTGACTAGAAAGCAGAGTACCAAGTCCCTAGGCTGCACAGAACAGAGGAGCCCTGGGCCCAGCCCATGAAACCATCTTTTCCTCCTAGGCCTGTGATGGAAGGGGCTGCAATGAAGACCTCTGACATGCCCTGGAGACATTTTCCCCATTGTCTTGGAGATTAACATTCGAGTCCTCATTACTGATGCAAATTTATGCAGCAGGCTTGAATTTCCCCTCAGAAAATGAGATTTTCTTTTCTATTGCATTGTTAGGCTGCAAATTTTCAGAACTTTCATGCTCTGTTTCCCTTTAAAAACTGAATGCTTTTAACAGGATCCAAGTGACCTCTTGAATGCTTTGCTGCTTAGAAATTTCTTCCACCAGATATCCTAAATCATCTCTCTCAAGTTCAAAGTTCCACAAATCTTTAGGGGAGGGGCAAAATACCACCAGTCTCTTTGCTAAAACCTAACAAGAGTCACCTTTGCTCCAATTCCCAAGAAGTTCCTTATCTCCATCTGAGACTACCTCAGCCTGTATTTCATTGTCCATATCATTATCAGCATTTTGATCAAAACCATTCAACAAGACTCTAGGGAGTTGTAAACTGTCCCACATTTTCCTGTCTTCTGAGCCCTCCAAACTGTTCCAACCTCTGCCTGTTACCCAGTTCCAAATTTGCTTCCACATTTTCAAGTAACTTTTCAGTAGTGCCGCACTCTAATGGTACCAATACCTGTATTAATCAGGGTTCTCTGTAGGGATAGAATTAATAGGATAGATGTATATATAAAGGGGAGTTTATTAAGTAGAATTTTTTTTTTTGGGGATGGGGTCTGACTGTGTCACCCAGGCTGGAGTGCAGTGGTGCAGTCTCGGCTCACTGCAACCTCTGTCTCCTGGGTTCAAGCGATTCTCCTGCCTCAGCCTCTTGAGTAGCTGGGACTACAGACATGCGCCATCATGCCTGGCTAATTTTTGTATTTTTAGTAGAGACAGGGTTTCACTATGTTGGCAAGGCTGGTCTCAAACTCCTGACCTGGTGATCTGCCTGCCGCAGCCTCCCAAAGTGCTGGGATTACAGGTGTGAGCCACCATGCCTGGCCTATTAAGTAGTATTAACTCACATGATCACAAGGTCCCACAATAGACCATCTGCAGGCTGAGGATCGGGGAAGCCAGTCTGAGTCCCAAAGCTGAAGAATTTGGAGTTTGATGTTTGAGGGCAGGAAGCATCCAACATGGGAGAAAGATGTAGGCTGGGAGGCTAAGCCAGTCTAGCCTTTACCTGTTTTTCTGTCTGCTTTTTATCTGGCCATGCTGGCAGTTGATTAGATTGTGCCCACCCATATTAAGGTTGGGTCTGCCTTTCCCAGCCCACTGATTAAAATGTTAATCTCCTTTGGCAACACCTTCACAGACACACCCAGGATTAGTACTTTGCATCCTTCAATCCAATCAAGTTGACACTCAGTATTAACCATCACATGCCTCTTTCAAGTATTTTCTTTCAGTCTGTGACTTGTCTTCTCATTCTTTTTTCAGCTTTAATACGGTTTAATTGATAAATAAAATTTGTCTATTTATGGTAAACAATGTGGTATTTTAATATCTGTATAGACTGTCAAATGATTAAATCAAACTAGCATACTTATCTCCTCAGATACTTATTTTTTTTTGATGAGTACATTTAAGATCTACTATCCCAGCAATTTTTAAGTATACAGTACATTATTATTAACTATAGTTACTTTGCTGTAGGACTGGTTGTGGAAATGTAAATTAGTATAGCCATTATGGAAAACAGTAGAGAGGTTTCTCAAAAATTAAAAAATATAACTAATGTGTGATCCAGCAATTTTACTTCTGGGTATATATCTTAAGCAAATGAAATCAGTATCTCAAAGATATATCTGCATTCTCATGATTATTGCAACATTATTCATAATAGTCAAGCTGTGGAATCACATTGTGTCCATCAATGGATAAATGGATTAACAAATATGATATATACACACCTACAAACACACGCACACACGACAGAATGTTATTCAGCCTTAAAAATAAAAGATATTCTGTCACTTGCAACAACATAAATGAAACTAGAGGATACTATGCTGGCTAAAATAAGCCAGGCACAAAAAGAGAAATATCACATGATGTCACTGATGTGTGTAATCTAAAAAAGGTTGAACTCATTGAAGCAGGGAGTAGGATAGTGATTTTCAGGGGCTACTTGGGTGGGAGGGTACAATGTTTTTGCATTCTATTGACAGTGTCTTTCACAGAGCAGACATTATAAATTGTACTGGAGGCTATCTTATCAATTCTTTCTTTCTTTCATAAATCATACCTTTAGTGTTGTATCTAAAAAGTTATCACCATGCCCAAGGTCATTAGATTTTCTTCTGTGTTTTCTTCTAGGAGTTTTGTAGTTTTGCATTTTACATTTAGGTCTGTAATCCATTTTAAGTTAATTTTTATTTCATTTGATTTTTTTTTTGCATTTAATTTTCTAGGTTCTAAGATACGAGATTTAAGCAGGTGGGTACCATATCAAACCAAGAAAGCTACTGCCTCCATTCCTTAATTATTTTAAACCTCGCCCCATGTAGCCAAATCTTCTCCCAGCCACTGAATTTGTAACTCATACATTAGGGACTCCACAATAAACAGTTAGGATAATTAGTATAACATGAAATAAAGATAACATTCCATATTTACCTTAAATAAATAAACTAACCACAATACAGAGTTGTAAGAAAGTAAATTCATGGTCATATTCCCACACATCTGGAGTGGTACAAGTTCAGACCCTGTTTTGACCCACTCTCTGAGTAACTCATGGAATATTTTATTCCTTGAATCTTGAAACAAGAGTAATGCTAATATTACTTGTGCTTGATTCAAGAGATTTAAAGTTTTGCAAATGTCTTATCTCAACTACATATTTTTAATAAATATTAAAATAGACATTTTCTTCACCTTCTAGATTAATATTCTATAAAGTAACTTCTCTAGGATCTTCAAGACGGAATGAAGCTACTCATAAAATTTCAAACCGAAACTTTGTACAACATAACAAGTACATAAGCTAGTAAATATTTATTTTGAAAAATACCACTTTCAAATATTCAGGTTAATGGGTTAAAACAAGTGTTTTTGCCTCCATCACAAACCAATGTGCATGTGAATAAATAATGTGCTAGTGGAGATGCAAGTTGTTATCAATGTTTTACTTGTTCACTAGTCATTCACTCACTTGTTAATAGTTATTGATTCACCCAGTAGATACTGTCCTAAGCTCCATCATTGTGAGTGAGAGAGGAATATGGAAATATAGAGTAAGAATGAACATATATATATATTCTTTATAAGTATATCAAAACACTTATATATATCAAAACACATCTGCCCTATAGACAGTTTTAGTTCATTAAAATTCCAATATTTTTCTTGGTAAAGGAGGATGTGGAAAAAAATCATATATTTTATACCTTCACCTGTTTAGACATCATGTCAAAATTTTAGACAGAGTTTAATATTTATGTCTTATAATAATCTTTATAGGTCTAATGTTATAGATTAATCAAAATATAATTTAAGAACTTAAAGTGACAGGGCCAGAAAGGGTGTCATTTGATCTTAGAGCTAATTCATCTCAAAACTTGTGTTTTTTACTGTCTCTAAGACCTAACTTTCTCAAAGCATATGCTATTTTTATTATTTCCTCTAATACAAGAAAATGCCAAAAGTTATTCTGAAGTTTTGCAATCACACTGTAGAAAACAAAAGTCTTATTTTATCTATATTTATTCTAAAACAAAAATATACCATTCAGTTATTTACTGACAGCAATATGAGCTGGGGAGATTTATTGCAAATTAAAATGTCTGCTCAGTGTACATATAATGATATTATTTCAAATCATGGCCAAATCACCAAGGTTACATTCAAACAAGTACAATAGACTTAGACACAAATTCTTATTTTTCAAATACTAAAGCCAAAAATATGCCACGTCATTTAAAAAAAATCACATTTTAACAACTTACAAGGTTACTCAATTAACATCAGTTACAGATAATATTAATATAACAGTGTCTTATTACTAAACAATTAGTTTATCACACAAATTAGGAAGAACCAAGTACATACTCATTAAAAATAATCTGCAATAACTTTGAGACATATATTTGGTAGAATATAATAATTAAATGGTCAGGTCAGGATTTACTACCCTTCTGAGTCAAATTGCAAGAATTGCAAAAATATAATATTTTTTCAATTCAAAAATATATCAAAGACTTTAACTAAATAAAACTATCTTACTATAATGTAAAATCCATGACAAGAAGAATTAAACTATGTAAATTTTCTTTTCTTTTCAATAGCATAGTTCATATTCTTTGTTTTTTTTTCTCTTAATGAAGGACTGACTTTGTAATTTAACTTGATTTATGTAATTATGAGCCTTTTATTACATAGGCACCTGGTTGACTACTTTGATGGGTCTACATTTTCTAAAGTCAATTTTAATGGTTCTTATGGAGATTGAAATCTTTATATAATAGCCTTTGAGATAATTCACTTCAAAAATCCTGCCCAAGCAGGTACTGTCTGCAATGAAAGGAGCATTGAAATCTTCTTGTTTTTATACAATACAGATTATTTTTTATTCTTTAGCAAAAATTTCAAGGTAACTTGGAAAACATCCTCCTGAAGACAAAAATATAAGCAAGTTAAGCCAATGCAAAATCCAAATGGCTAACCTGTACACAAATATGATTTTGAGATGAGATTAATATTGAAAAGTATGTTTAGTTTATTTATTCCTGCTAGGTGCCCTAAAAAAATTAGAAAAGAAAATCTAAAGGTAACAATAATGGGCCTTGCAATTTTAGGTGGACAAACATTTATTGGAATCTGCAAGGATTTTAGATTGAAGTTTGTTGCTTTTGAGTAGAGAAAAAAATTAAGAAGTAAATAAATAATACAAAGCATCACAGAGAAAAATCACCTTTGATTTGGTTTATCTACATAAGCTACTGACCTTTATTTTAAAGCAGAAACAGAAGTCATGAGCAAAGCTGATTCCAAGTAGTAAAAAACCCGGAAAAGTAACTTTTTTATGTATTTAACCTTCTGAATTCTTGATTTGCAAATTTGCTTTCTGTCTTTGGTTTCTTTTGTTTGCTTGTTTTAAAGTTGTAGGCCAGGCACGGTGGCTCACGCCTGTAATCCCAGCACTTTGGGAGGCCAAGGTGGGCGGATCATGAGGTCAAGAGATCGAGACCACCCTGGCCAACATGGTGAAACCCCATCTCTACTAAAAATAGAAAAATTAGCAGGGCGTGGTGGTGCCTGCCTGTAATCCCAGCTACTCAGGAGGCTAAGGCAGGAGAATCGCTTGAACCCAGGAGGTGGAGGTTGCAGTGAGCAGAGATTGCGCCATTGCACTCCAGCCTGGGCAACAGGGCAAGATTCTGTCTCCAGAAAAAAAGGAAAAAAAAAGTTGTAAAAGGCTAACAACAAAAATAAACCAGATGATTAAAATATATGATGATTTCAAATGAACTGAGATAATATAAAATATACTTACATTTACTCTAAAGTTTAAGCTATATTTGTGTCTGTGCAGGCTAGATGAATACTTGAGTAATTGGATAGAGTATAATTTCTGTTTTAATAAATATAATTTAAATGGAATCTCAGCATTAAAATTCCTTTCGAAAGAATAACAAAAAAGAGAAAAAAAATGTTCCAGTAAATGGCATTCTATCATTGGTAACATGCGTCAGATCCCATAGGCTTTTGGAAATTTATTGCATTTACTTGATTATTACACGAGCATGTTAAAGCCAATTGAAAGAAAACAAAATAAAAAAATTTATACTTCACTGGCCTAACTTAAACTGTGCTAGAAATTTGCAGTGGCATCGGCTGCTACAGAAATGGGGCAATACAGGAATAGTTAACTATGTAAAAATGCAATACTTACTACTACATTTGTGAAAATAGCATATAACTTCCCATTACTAAAACAGAAGTTATATAAATTTTTTCCTTTTACGTTCCTTATGAATGGATTTAGGTTTTGGATTACCTATATAAACTATCTCAAATCTATTGCTTTACTTAACTCACTGGTAGAGACTTATAAACATATTATTACAGAAGAAACATAGAAGCCAATAAGAACCGAAACACTATTGAGTATAAATATCAAATTATTAGTAAGAATACTTCCAAATGCATTCCACTATGGAATTCAAGCTGTCTTTGGTTTTCAGATTATTCTCCTTCATTATATTATTGGTTTCATGTTATTATTACTCATTTCACCATATTAGATTTTATATTATTTAAAGTGAAATGTGTATCATGTTCATCTTTATATTTTGTTTTTATACATCAGTAAGAACATACCTAGAAAAATGCCTTATATAGCTTAAGTGTCTAATCAGTGTATATTATATAAAGGTGAATTTCAATATGAATAAACCCATCAACTATTTTATTTTAGTCTCTAAATTGAAAAAGCTGTTCTTTGTAACATGGACCAGTGAAAATGAAGTTACATAAAATATGTGATGATAATAATACAACATTTAATATTATATATAAAACAATATCAACACAATTTAATGTCAGATCAAAACAGCAACAGAAATTTATTAGAGTAAGAAGAGAAATTGAGAAGGGTGAAGTTTCTCGAATACAGAAAAATTGTGTATACATCCTCCTAGATTTAGCGAGGCATCCCTATTCTGTGATTCACCATTGATGAATGATTAATTAAGAGTTGATACTTACAGAGAGTAACTTGCCTATTTTGGTCTCAGTAGTCATATGGTCCTTCCTTTTACTTTGTGTATGAAACATTCAATGTATCCAGAGTAAAGACAATCAATTTAATAATTTGTCTTGTGGAGCCAAACAGAGGTTGTTTAGCTATCTATCTTAGTATCATTTTCCATTTTAACGACAAGATTTATAATTCAGACATGCTGGGTAAACCTATAACATGTGGCTATCTTGTACTTTCTATCCCCAAATAATAGCAATAATATTTGTACATTTTCTTTTGGATCTTTCATATTGCCTCAGTTAAAAAACAAACAAA
The DNA here is from genome assembly GCF_028858775.2 of Pan troglodytes. Taxonomy (NCBI): domain Eukaryota; kingdom Metazoa; phylum Chordata; class Mammalia; order Primates; family Hominidae; genus Pan; species Pan troglodytes. The sequence continues at coordinate 106,184,147 of NC_086015.1, forward strand.
AAAGGCATTATCAGCAGGAACAATATGGGTGCATTAGGCAATGCTGAAATGGAAACTTGCTGAAGGATAGCTTATATGAGCATAGCTTGCAGAATAGTTCCCAAGAGTAGTATCATAGAAGATAGAAACTCAGGTAAATTCTTCTATAAATATTTTAATACTAATGAAAAAAATCTTGAAATTTGTCCCATATTTCTCAGGCAGTAGCCGTAAGTACAGAGAGCATAAGGGAACATAATTCAAGAAACTGTGAATACAAATTTTGTTATTCTAACTCTAAACTCATGATTTGGCAGTAATCTAGTCTTAAATTTCAAAGAAAATAGCTATGATTTTCTATAATTTAACCCTCCCTTGAAAGGTAAATTCAAGTTAATACTATGAATCAGTAGATTACAATTTCACAAATGAATAACAGTTTTGTAAACTGCAAAACACAATAAAATCAGAGATTTACTGCTTTCAAAGTCTTTACAAATTATTATTAATTATTTTATTTTAACCTACTACTACTCAGCTTTATTCTCTGAATGATGGGGTATTTTCTACACCTACTTATTTTGGTATATTCATTATCTATCTTTTCACCCAAGCTATTAACCTGGTCAACAAGACGACTCCTCCTCCCTTAATCTCCAAGTTTAACCTGATACCTATACATCTAATTTTACCTTTAAGTTATTCTTTTGTTTTCAATTTTCTTCTCCTCTTTATTTTCCGTGACTTATTAAATTCCCTTCAACTTGTATCTAGCATACTTTGATTTCCTTTCTGATGGGTCTCCTCACTTGAATATTGCCTTCACCAAGGAAGAAAATATGCCCTTTTTAATGGTCTGATTCAGCATTTCTCAAAACGATATTTACATAGAAATCACCCGGGAGCTTTGTGAAATGACAGATTGAGTAGATCTGGAATAGAGTCTGAGTTCATTTACAGGCTCACACATGATGTTAATGATGTTGTTCTGCAGATCACACTCTGAGAAGCAAGACTGTTAGCAAAACCTTAAATGTTCATGTTACTCTCTTTCATGAAATTTATCACAGCAGCCCATTGCTGTTGAAATATAGTCAACATACCTTAGAGTGGAATATGAAGTGGAGCACTTCTTTAAGCGCTCCTCTTTCTCAGTGGCAGGCCTTGGTGTGTAATCTACCAATACCAAACTTGGGAGTATTTCTCCCCAAAATGTTGTGTCATGCCTACATGCATGTTTATTCGTGAGAGTAAGAGGGACAGACCCAATAGGAGAGAGAGAGAAAGAAAGAGAGGACTTATTAGGAAGAGAGAGACAAAATTACTTTTTCTTTGCCTTTTTTTTCTATCCAGCCCCCAATCAATTTGATGGTGCCTGCCATATTGAGTACGGATCTTTCCCACTCAGTCTACCAATTCACATGCCAATTTCCTCTGGGAATACCCTCACACAAACACCCAGAACTGATGCTTTACCAATTCTCTAGATAATCCTTAATCCAGTCAAGTTGATACCTAAATACTCCATCACACCTCTTGACACACTCTTGGCCCTGTCTAGGACATTTTCATTGCCGTTTTGCTGTTTTCAAGACTCGCTTTATTTTTACTTCTTGAAGGAAATGTTCACTGGCAGCTTCAGGCTTGGGTTTACTACTTTTATACATGCTCCCTTATCACTCTGGGTTTGATGTTATGACGCCACTTATAACTGTTCTGAAACTATTCAGAGGTATTTCCCTCACTGGTTTGTAAGTTCAAGGCATTGATATTTTCACCTTTGTATCCCATAGGCCTAGCCACGGTACTGATATATAATAAAAGATAATAAATATTTGCCTAACTCAATTGATGATATGTGAGTTCACTTCTCGAATTTGTCCAAATTATATATGTTGCTGAAGTATTGCTGGAACAAGTGAGATATTAAATATAAAGTTTTTCACAATATTTACTGATTTCCATATTCTGTTTTTATGGTATTTAGTGATGTCCCTTTACTGATTCCTGGTGCTGTCTACTTGTGACTGCTCTCTTTTGTTCTCTGATCTTTTTTTGCCAGAAGTATCAATTTTATTAGTTTATCTTCTGGCTGTGTAGATCACGTTTGTTGTTTGTTTTCTATATCCTTCATTTCTTCTCTTATCTTTATTATTTATTTTCCTCTTCAGTTTTGGTTTTCTTTATTTTTTTATTAATATTTTTCTGTTTTCTTAAGAATTATGCTTAAGATCATTAATTTTCAGCTTTATTATTTTTTAATATATGTGTTTAAGTCTACAAATTTTCCTCAAAGCAATAGCTAGATCTTGTAAAGTATGATTTGTATTATTTTATTAATATTAAGTTCAAAATATTTTGTAACTTCCATTGTGACTTCTTGATTTTGAGTTATTTAGAATTGTATTGCTTTTTTCAAAGTATGAGATTATTTTCTCATTAACATGAACAAAGAGCATACTTTGTATAATTTTATTTTTTTATTATTAATTAATTAATTTATTTATTTATTTTTGAGATGGAGTCTCGCTCTTTCGCCCAGGCTGGAGTGCAGTGGTGCGATCTCGGCTCACTGCAAGCTCTGCCTCCCAGGTTCACGCCATTCTCCTGCCTCAGCCTCCTGAGTAGCTGGGACTACAGGTGCCCGCCACCACACCCAGCTAATTTTTTGTATTTTTAGTAGAGACGGGGTTTCACCGTGTTAGCCAGGATGGTCTCGATCTCCTGACCTTGTCATCCACCTGCCTTGGCCTCCCAAAGTGCTGGGATTACAGGCATGAGCCACCGTGCCCGGCCCATACTTTGTATAATTTTAATCCTTTTGAATTGAAATTTATGTTATGGCACAACAAAAGACCAGCTTTGATAAATGTTTAATGTGAGTTTGAAAATAATGTGTATTGTGCCATTGCTCTGTGCATGTTTTCTTTTGTGTCCTATCAATGAAAAAAAATTGTTAAAATGTCCTACTACATTGAGCTGTGTCTATTTATTATCAAGGGAACATTGGCTCCAAATGTCCAGCTTACTTCTCTTTTTTTCTCTTCTTCTGAATGTTTAACCCACAAATTCCTTGCACTGGTAGATCTCCAATGAAATCTTTTTAACAAAGTAAACATTTTCTGCATTTTAAAATTTATCATGTCTAGAAATTTGTATCAACAATCTACTCAGCCATTGTTAAAGTCCCTGGATAGCTCTTTAAAGGTATATCATGTATAAGTTATTTCTAAAATGGCAAAGGGTCAATTTACATTTATTCTTTATCTTGACTCAAATTTGGTATTTCATATTCTGGATGAAAACCTATTTTCTACATTTTCATATTTTTCCCTTAAAGTTGTTCTCTTATATATTTTTTCATATATGAAGATTGCTTATAAAGTGTCTGCTACTTATGAACTAAAACATACCCTCTCGAAAATGAAATAAAATAAAATAAAAATAAATAAAGTAAGATTAAAAAATATCAAATACAAACTTAGAGTGTATCCCAATGAGTTGGAAACTGAATGCAAATTAAAGGACCTTAAGATATTTTGAGTGTACTCTAGTGAAAAACTATAGAATAAATACAAACCGTGTAATACATTATTTTTCTCTCTGTACACTTTGAGAAGATTTGAATCATATGAGTGAGTTTTCTCATTCTGGACTACTTACACATTTTTAAGATTTCTTTTGCATATCTCAGAATAGATTTTTCTGGGATTTCTTGTAGGTTTTTAAAATGCAAATTCTGTAAATTTCTTGGTAAGTTTTTCTTCAAATTTAATATATATTGCTAATATTATTTTCCCCCATTATTATTCTCCCATACGTTATTATATGTTCCAAAGGTTTAAGTATATATATATATAAATATATAGAGAGAGATTTATGTATAATAAATCTTATATATAAATTGTTTTAGATATTTATATATAATAAATCTTATATATATACACATATATAAATTATTTTTAGGTATTCTGTTGCATCAGGGTTTTTGTACAAGAATTTTTTTTCCTTTTTCTTGCATAAAACAAACTTCTCATATCTACTTATTTGTCTGACAGATTATGACCATTAAGTTTTTGGCTTACTAAACCTTTTCACCAATAATTCTTTCTTGACTCGTAAAGTTTGGGCAAGGCCTATCTCTTCTACTTTATTTCATTTCTCATAATATACAACTCACTTAATTGTAATTCTCTGTATTCCTCAGGAGCAGTGATTAATGATTGATTAGTTATACGTAAAGTAATTATTTGTAAAGGTTTTATTTGCTTCCAAGATAAAGGGGCCTAAAGCAAAGGAAAAAAAAGGCAAATACTGCACGATCTCACTTATATGTGGAATCTAGAAAAAGGTAAGCTCATAGAAACAGAATAAAATGGTGTGGAGGGACTGGGGAGGCTGTGGTCAAAGAACACAACATTAGAGGCTGTGGGGTGGAGGGATTGGGGAGATGTTGGTCAAAGAACATAACATTTCAGTTAGATAGGAGGAATTATTTTAAAAGATTTATTTATAACATGGTAAGTATAGTAAATAATAGTGTACTATATACTTAAAATTTGCTAAGAGAGATTTTAAGTGTTTTCACCATAAAAATTACAATTATGTAAGGTTATACATATATTAATTAGCTGTGCTTAGCCATTCAACAATGTATACCTATATCAAACCAACAATGTAGGGCCAGGTGTGGTGGTTCATGCCTGTAATTCCAGTACTTTGGGATACCTAGATGGGAGGATCACTTGTGCTCAGGAATTGGAGAATAGCCTTGGCAATATAGTGAGACCTCATCTGAGACCTCATCTCTACTAAAATCCAGAAAAATTAGCCAGACATGGTGGCCCACACCTGTAGTCCCAGCTACTTGAGTGGCTGAGGTGGGAGAATTGCTTGGGCCCAGGAAGTAGAGGATGCAGTGAGCCATGGTCCTACCACTGCACTCTAGCCTGGGTGACAGAGCAAGACCCTGTCTCAAAATAACAACAACAAAACATGCTGTACACCATAAATATCTATGAGTTTTATATATCAATTAAAAAATAATAAAGGGGTCTGTGCCGTACCCTTGGCGATTAGGACTCAATAAGTCTGGAATGTGGCTCAAGCATGCACATTTAGCAAAATGCTCCTCAGTTTAATTCGAATGCACAGCTGGGGCCAAGGAACACTGCTGTAGGCTAAGCTGTGTGAACAAACGGACTCTGATAATTTCACTGTTTCATTCTTTAAGCAGCAAAATATTTGGCACAAAAGCACGTGATAATTATTTAATTAAAGAAGATTAAGCTAAGTATTGATTTCTTACATATATTTTGTAATCGGCCACCTTAGTGTTCCTTTCAGAGGCAGGCATGGTGTAAGTTTTAATTATTTTTCCTTGTTTTAAATTATTTTGCCTAATCCGTTTTATCATACAATTATATTTACTAAGAATTCCAGAACAAATTTAAATTGTGTCAATATAAAGATACATTTTTCTGTCCTGTTTCTTACTTTATTTGGAATGCATTTAGTGTTTTACCATTAAGTATTATATCATATTGACAATTATTTGGAGATTTATATTTAGCTATTTAGTTATGAAACTTCCCATCTTATTTCACTAAAGATATTTTTTTTAAATCAAGACTGGATGTTGCATTTTACCAAGTGCCTCTTGTAAATTTTCATAGATGTAAATGTATGTACATGGATAAATTCTTTTGCAGTTTCACCTATTTTCAGGGTAATCCTTATAGAAAGAAAAAAATCCCATGCTTACTGTAAGAAAGGGGTTAACAATGAGTTCTTTGTCCTATCCTGTTTCTCACACATGCCTAATGCTTCAGCTGGAGTTCAAATTATTTTTGCAATGTTAACTGAAGAAATTTATAACAGAGACTAGATCCAATATAGATGAGAATCTGATCAAGAACTATATGCCAGACTAAGAACTGTACTTCATCACCAATAATGTTTATTGAATAACTAGTTGCCAGTATTGACGAGATGTGAGCTAGTCATTGCTTTTGAGGGGCTATGTTACTAGCAATGTGAAATGTGACCATAGTAGTTATAGATTCTCTAGACTTAGGCAAATATGTGTGTCTCAGGTGTGAAATGATTTTAGGACATAGGAAGGTGCACTAGAGATTCATAGGACCTCCACTTTGCTGTTGCTGCACATGCTACATTAGCAACCTGTCTTGCATTCTTTCTTAAAATTAAATAAATTTAATGTTATGTGAAGTGTGCTGTGTCTTATGAGTTTGCCTGTTAATTCAAAACTAAAATTGCCACTGCTGTTTCAACAGAGAGCTAACATGAAAAGATTTTCATATTCTGCAGTGAACTCTATTTAGACATGGCATATTATTCTCATAGTAAACTGCCAACTCTACCCATATTTAATTTAGAAATTTTATAAGTATAGTTCCAAACTTATATTGATCTATATTTCTCCCTTTCTATCACATTCCAGTTCAAGCATTATACAAGCTTTAAAAAATCATATTTTCCAATCTCAGATTCATTCATCGTGTTTCATTTTTATTTATTTGTATTTTTTCTCCTTATATCCACATTAATTTCTCATATTGTAATTTAGATTATGCTTTTTTCCTAAAGTATCTGTAATGAAATGCTGAGCCATTTCTTCTATTCAGATATGACTACCAAATTAATTATATAGATAGCCACACATATATACACATACACAAGAACATACATGATGCTAAAATACAGTTTGAAATCACGTATTTGCACAATTGCAGGCTATGATGAAGTTAGACTCATCTCATATTAAGATAACTAAATACAGATGTCATTTGTTGTGTTGCTGTGCCTTCATGTTTTGAACTAATAACTAGTAATGTCTGCCCAGGTCATATGAACACAAGTACAAAATAAAATCTCAAGACTGTGCTTCCAGCCTTGATGGAGTACTGGACTTCCCTTGGAGTGGAAAACTATTAGAATATATAAAGCAGCTCTCTTCATATATTGGATAATAAGCAGAACAGGACTATGGTCTGTCAAAAAAGGGGTAATCAAATGAAGTGCATGCAATAACAGCTCCTGCTTTCTGCTAGGGAGAAATGGAAAATAAAAGAATCACAAAGGAATTACTAGAGATGAGAAATACAGTAACTGAAAAAAAAATTTACTAGATGAGATAGATATGAGATTAGACCCTTAGGAAAAAAAGATCAATGAACCTGAAGATAGAGCAATAGAAACTATTCACCAACAACAGGGAGTATAAAAGACTGGAAAAATAAAATAAATAGAAATTCAGTGACCTGTGTGAGAACATCAAGCAATCTAGGTTTTGTGCAATAGAAGACTTCTTATATAGAAATGAGTTGAATAAGAAGACTATGGAATGACATAGAAAAGACAAGTTGCATACAGATATGCTATAAACACTTTTTTATTGGAAAAAAATCAAGTTGCTTAATTTTGATGATGTGATAGGAATGTGAGAAACACTAAATGAAAAATATATATTCTGCAAATTAGAGGAGTAGGAATTGAATAATATTCAGTATATATTACAACAAGAAATGGGCAAAGAAACCATTAAAATATAGAAAATTAATTCATTCCACTTACTGAATTGTCTCAAAGTTTCTGGAGAAAACAGCAGTTTTAAAATATGGAGTTATGAGCTCAATAATCATGTATCATATAAAATTTGTCAATTTTTAATAGCCCAAATTAATATTTAGCGAAAACACAAAAACTCCAATTTAAGATTTTTTAATTAAAGTTTTTATCTTCCCACATTTCTCGTATTTCTTGGATCTGACCTAAATGTTGAACTTTTATTAAGTTCAAAGGAATTTCTGTTTTTATGTAACCTAAAAGAAGGCATAATATTTATGTGTAACATGTCTAGAATCACACCTTTTTAATACTTGCCCTAGTTTGCTTTATTCTTTGGAATATATACAGTCCAGAAAGTGTCTCCATCATGATAGTTTTTCACTGGTTCCATTTTGAAATTTGATAACCAAAGAAAGACACAATGAGAACACTTGGACCCAGGGTGGGGAACATCACACACTGGGGCCTGTCATGGGGTTGGGGGCTGGGGGAGGGATAGCATTAGGAGAAATACCTAATGTAAACGACGAGTTAATGGATGCAGTACACCAACATGGCACATGTATACATATGTAACAAACCTACATGTTGTGCACATATACCCTAGAACTTAAAGTATAATAATAATAAAAAAATTGATATACCTTTTAATAAAGTATAAATAGCAAAAAATTTCTTTTCCTCCCATTCTGTAGGTTGCCTGTTCATTCTGATGATAGTTTCTTTTGCTGTGCAGAAGCCCTTTAGTTTAATTAGATCCCATTTGTCTATTTTGGCTTTTGTTGCCATTGCTTTTGGTGTTTTAGTCATGAAGTCCTTGCCCATGCCTGTGTCCTGAATGGTATTGCCTAGGTTTTCTTCTAGGGTTTTTATGGTTTTAGGTCTTACATTTAAGTCTTTAATCCATCTTGAGTTAATTTTTGTACAAGGTGTAAGGAAGGGATTCAGTTTTAGCTTTCTACATATGGCTGGCCAGTTTTCCCAGCACCATTTATTAAATTGGGAATTCCTTCCCTATTTCTTGTTTTTGTCAGGTTGGTCAAAGATCATGTGGTTGTAGATGTGTGGTATTATTTCTGAGGGCTCTGTTCTGTTCCATTGGTCTATATCTCTGTTTTGGTACCAGTACCATGCTGTTTTAGTTACTGTAGCCTTGTAGTATAGTTTGAAGTCAGGTAGCATGATGCTTCTAGCTTTGTTCTTTTGGCTTAGGATTGTCTTGGCAATGTGGGCTCTTTTTTGGTTCCATATGAACTTTAAAGTAGTTTTTTCCAATTCTGTGAAGAAAGTCATTGGTAGCTTGATGGGGATGACATTGAATCTATAAATTACCTTGGGCAGTATGGCCGTTTTCACGATATTGATTCTTCCTATCCATGAGCATGGTATGTTCTTCCATTTGTTTGTGTCCTCTTTTATTTAGTTGAGCAGTGGTTTGTAGTTCTCCTTGAAGAGGTCCTTCATATCCCTTATAAGTTGGATTCCTAGGTATTTTATTTTCTTTGAAGCAATTGTGAATGGGAGTTCACTCATGATTTGCCTCTCTATTTGTCTTTTATTTGTGTATAGGAATGTTTGTGATTTTTGCACATTGATTTTGTATCCTGAGACTTTGCTGAAGTTGCTTATCAGCTTAAGGAGATTTTGGGCTGAGACAATGGGGTTTGCTAAATATTCAATCATGTCATCTGCAAAGAGGGGCAATTTGACTTCCTCTTTTCCTAATTGAATACTATTTATTTCTTTCTCCTGCCTGATTGCCCTGGCCAGAACTTCCAACACTATGTTGAATAGGAGTGGTGAGAGAGGGCATCCCTGTCTTGTGCCAGTTTTCAAAGGGAATGCCTCCAGTTTTTGACCATTCAGTATGATATTGGCTGTGGGTTTGTCATAAATAGCTCTTACTATTTTGAGATACATCCCATCAATACTTAGTTTACTGAGAATTTTTAGCATGAAGGGCTGTTGAATTTTGTCAAAGGTACTATTTCCAAGTTTCATGCATTGTCAGTTTTTTCTTCTTTAGATCATCCTCACAATCACTCAATACCCACCAACAAGGAAAGTGTGATGGTGAGGAAGTCAGAATGAAAAAGACAGTGATTTCAACTGATTATAGTTAAAATGTCTTACTTTTCACATTTTACACAGACATGTGACCCTGGAAACCCAATGTTAGCACCCATCCTAAGGCTGTGAAGGTGGTGGGGGATACTGAAGCTTATTTAGTTTCATTATCTTTCTGGAGCATCTCTCTTCTCTAATAGCCATTCTTAAAAACATGCAAATAACAAACATCTTAATAATGTAAGAATTTTGAAAATTGAGTGAGGAAAGAATTCAAATTGTATTAATGCTCCTACAGTATTTTTGGGGTACACAAATGGGACAAAGTAAACTCCATCCTTCTAGAATCTACAATTTCCCACAGAATGATTCATGTTTCTTTTTTTTTTAAAGCTTCTCTAACGAAACAATTTATTCTAAATGCAAAGATCTCCTTACTTCAAATATTAAATTTCCTCTCTCTTTTTCCTAAAAGGGTTGTCTAGTACTATCTAAACTATTTATATAGTTGTAATAGATGTTAATATTTGCTCTGTAAAAATATTTCATTTTCTTTTATAGAGATCAGATATCTCTTTGTTGCCCAGCCTGGAGTGCAGTGGGACAATCATAGCTCACTGTTGCCTTTAACTCCTGGGCTCAAATGATCCTTCCTCATCAGCTTCCCAAGTAGCTGGGGCCACAGGTGTGTGCTACCATACCTAGATGAAAATACTTTATTCTTAAAATACCAAATTTTATATCATAAAGCATTCTCTGGCTTTATCAGTAATGTTATTTTGAGATTTTAGAGTTCATATTTTCTAAATGAACATTGTGGGATATTGTTATCACCTGCTGTATTCAATTTTTATTTCTAATTTTTCTCAATTAATGTTTAAATGTATATTACTTTTTATTGGTTTTGAACCAAGAACTCCTGGTTTACTGTATTCTCAAGCAAGATTTGAGTTAATTATGGTTTCCAATGGAACTCAACCTCTGTGGAATAGGTCTTAAGATGGTTCAGGATTTTAACCTTCAAAAAAATTTGGTATTCAGTGATTGATAATAGCGCCAGTTTTCTGGAAGCACATTTTGCTTGCCGAGGATGAGTTTTTTAGAAAGCATTAGGTTTCATCAACTAGACAACACCATTTGGAAGGAATGCTCTTTTATTCGTTGACTGTTAGATTGTGATAAGCCATTTTGCTTTTGGAAGTGATCTCGTTAGTGTAGTTCCCTATCAATTAAGGTAGAAGCCAGGTGTCTCATGCCGTGGTTCTGCTTTGATAACCACATAAGAGCAATTCTGGCTGGCTTATGAGGCCAAATAGCAAGGAAGAGCCACTTACAAGACAGATGCTTATACTTTATTATAACAAAATGTCCTAAAAGAAAATGTTGGCTATACTAATTGAAGTAAATGGGTTGGATATTTATTCTATGGATAATGGATACCTCAAAAAAGAAATTATAGACAGTAATTAAACCTATGTCTAGAAATATGTTGCTGGTTCTTCTAGAAAGGCAGAATGAAATTTTCAAATCTCAACTGCAAACTTAAGTGGTTATTTTAGCTACCTGTTCTATGAAAAGGAGAAATATGTCATTTCTCCAGAAAAGGCCCATTGGATATCAAAATTCTGCTACTCACCTGGGTTCTCAACTAAGCTTTGACAGTATTAATTGCTTTAGGAAAATTGCATAACCTCCCTCTTGGTTTCTCTGTTCTCTAACTGTTCTCTAGACTCAGCAGTGATGTTATGCATATATCATATACATATGTCAGCAGTAGAAGACTTTAAAAAAATAAAACCTCTTAAGAAATTTTTGATATGTTAAACAGATACCAATGACTTTTTATTAGTAAACATTTCTATTTTAATGTAGATTTCATTACTACAAAATCAATCAAGTAGAACATTGGAAAGGATCTAATGTAAACAAAAATTTGAAATTAGAAGCTATAGATGACAATAAGGCTTATGGCATATTTTGCAGTCAGATAATTTCTGTTTTATTCCCTTTCAAGTTATCAACATGATCTTCATTCATATAGATAATTCCTTATAGCTTACAAAAAATTTTCACTTTTGTCATGTTTTATTTTGCATCTTGGCTTGCAATATGCAAGCTGCATGAGAACAGATATCTTCTCTGTTGCATTAATTACATATCTTGGCACTTTACTATAGAGGCTGGGAATACAAATATTTGATGCATTAGCTTGTTGAATATATTTCAATGTCAAAACAAAATGCTAATAATAATGGTATTAATAATCACTGCTATTTTTTAGCATCTCTTTGCTATGTAAAATTGTATTTGCTTTACAGATATTCTCTAACTTAGTACTTATAATAACTTAAGGTATTACTATTAAGCAAGAGATTAGGTAAATTCCAAGATTTCAGAATTAGTTTTTACCAGAGCTGAAATTAAAATCCATGCAGGCTGACTTATGAGAAAATACTCTCAACTAGTAATACAGAGTAAGTTTCTCAAAATAAACTAAACCTGCAATAATTAAAGGTAAGTTGTATTTTGAAATAATAAGTTAAATCTAAATTAATTAAAATTAAATGCAGAAAATCAGTTTACCTGTCCTATTAGTTATATTTCAAGCTCTTAATGGCCACATGTAGCTAGTGGGTATTGTATTTCATAGTGCAGATATGGAACATTTCTGTCATCACAGAAAGTTCTATTTAACAGTGTTAATCTAGAGCAGACATCGGCAACCTTTTTCTGTAAAAGGCAAGAGAATCTTTAGTCTTTGGAGGCCACACTGGTTTCTTGCAACTACTCAACATTGCCATTGCAACACGAAAGCAGCAATAGACAATACATTTAAAAAAACGAGCATGACTGTGTTCTAATGACATTTTATAGACAACGAAATTTGAATTTTATATAATTTTTATATGTTATGAGATGTTACCTTTTCCTCAACCATTAGAAGTATAAAAACCATTCTTAACTCTGAGATCAGAAAATAACAGGCAGTGGGCTGAAGTTTTCTGATTCCTGGTCCAGAAATTCCCTAACATCTTAATTCCAAAATGCTATAATCATACGTTATCCTCAAATTTCAACAAAATTATTATCTGTCTGATTATGAAACATTAATAAGAATTACCTCTAAGACTCACTTTCCCATACTTTTATATTCTTTGAATATTTCAGTTTTATGTTAATTATTAAAAGGAAGCAAATTGTCTGAAGATCTCTTTTGCCAATTAGTGTTCCTTTAGATTAAAAACCATGTCTAATGTTCGCTGTAGCAGTCTCAGAAGTTTGCAAATTCGTGACCATTAGTAGAACTTTGGCTCCTGCTTCTTGAATTAGTGTATTTATAAACCTAAAAATTTGGAAATGCAAGAAGTTGTTTGTTGTACAGATAATGTTTCACAGCTCATGACGCATAGCAAGGGTTGTATAACATAAAAGATTATTATAATTACTTTTTCAAAATTGTATAATAGTGAAGTGTAGAAAAGAAAAGAGGTTTAAAAGGATCAACTTTGTGGGGATTATGCCCTCTCTGACAGTTAACAATATGTAAGGTTTTCCCACTGTTTCCATTTCTAGTAATAAATCAAAGAGTGGTTTACCGTGGTCAGTTAAATAGAAGTATTTTCAGGTCATTTAATTAACAAACCTAATGAGTATTTATGAGGTATTTATGAGGTTTAGTATATCCTTATTTTTTTTTTCCACATAGTTATCTCAGAGAGTGAATGGTAAGCCTACTTGTTTCTCATCATTTTCTGAAAATTCAGAATGCAGTGAAGATTTTCTTAGTCATCTAACAGAAAAAATATTATCCATGTATTTAGACCAGTGTTTTTCAGTGTGGTGCCCAGGACCAACCCCAGACCATGAAGTAGTGCTGGGATGAGTTGGTAACTGGACATCAGAAATTACTTGTAATTTACCAGGAAATTTTAATGTGCAGCAAGGATTGCAAACCAATGATTTAATAAAACATATAATTAAGAGCTTTTCTTTCAATTCTTCCATGATATTAAAATAGGAGCCTGAGCTATCAACCAAACTACCTCAACACCCAATACACTGCATAGGACAGCAGTGGAAAGAGAATAGCTGACCGAAGTACCTTGCTGGTGTAGCGATCATAAGGAGATCATCCACAAACGTTAATAACATGGTGAAGTGCAGTAGTGATTAATTAGAAGGTGCTGCAGCCTGGTTGTGGGTGTCACAGAAGCATGAACATAGTTATAGCCTAGTTTTGGACAGAGATGCACACGTATATAACAATACAAATCTAGATTTTAGGTCATGGCACTGGGACTCTTAAGAGCTGATTTAAATTAGTGGCCATTCAAATATTAAACAGATTATTGACTAGTTTGTTCAATATTCAAAAATAATTTATAAAATGTACCAAACAGCAGATAATATAAAAACCAGAGGATATAGATCAAATAAAAATGTAGTAATATAAGAAATCATAAAGTAAAGAATGTTGGATTATATTAAGAACTAAAGGATGAAAGATATTCAGGATTCGAAAGTGATAAGATTAATGTGATATTTAAATATAATTAAACTAAATGATATATATTAAATGATATAAACAGTATTATGAATCCTTCTGAGAAGGCATTCTAGATTATTTATAGTTCTATTGGAAATTGAACTTAATATTCCAGGAAATAAAAAGAAAAAAACACCAAGGAACTTATTCAGATCAATTATTGTAAAGTGATATAAAATCCTTGGCAAAAAAAAATTGTCAATAAGAAGATGAAATATTCCCACCTATGAGTGAGAATATGCGGTATTTGGTTTTTTGTTCTTGCGATAGTTTACTGAGAATGATGGTTTCCAATTTCATCCATGTCCCTACAAAGGATATGAACTCATCATTTTTTATGGCTGCATAGTATTCCATGGTGTATATGTGCCACATTTTCTTAATCCAGTCTATCATTGTTGGACTCTGGGGACTGTGGTGGGGAGGGGGTAGGGGGGAGGGATAGCATTGGGAGATATACCTAATGCTAGATGACGAGTTAGTGGGTGCAGCGCACCAGCATGGCACATGTATACATATGTAACTAACCTGCACAATGTGCACATGTACCCTAAAACTTAAAGTATAATTAAAAAAAAAAAAAAGAAGAAGATGAAATATTAACCAAGCTTTTATTTTAAAGTATGTGGAAATGTCTAATTTGTCTATTATTAGGAACATTTAACAACTTTTTTTTTCCAGCCAACCTCTGCAGATTATTTTAATCTATTTTTTCTCTTTGAAGGCAAATAATGAATTTTGAATTTTATATTAGGATTTTTTTTCATGGTCATATAAGTAGAATTTTACTAAGTTACTCATAGTAAAAATAGTTATGTGATAACACTTACTCATAGTAAAAATAGTTGTTTGATGACACAAGTATATGAAATAATTTTGCATAATGTGGCAGATAATATGCATGTTAAGTCGACTGCACTTAGAAATTGATGTGAAAAAATTTGCAAGGAGACACAATTTGTATGTATCTTTCCTTCTTTAAACTTATTTTTGTGAGTACATTATATTACATCTCATATAGACACTCATTATAACTTTATCTGTGGCAAGATTTTGTGGAATGACAGGTAAGTGAGTTACGGAGCTGTATTAAGATCTCCAGTAACCGAAGTTTGGATTTCTTGGTCTGCTGAGTTTTAAGTTTGAAAGTTTTGCATGCATGACCTATTTTTATAGACTTGAAACCCTTAGAATGTTAAAACATGTGAGAGCTACATCTATATAAAACTAAAAATGTGACTAAAGTTATCAATACATCAATTTTGATGACGGTTTGAGTTTTTCCTTGATAATACTTTCTTATCCCAATGTTTGGAAATGTGTAATTCAAGGATCAATTGTTTCTAGACCTAAAGGTTTTCTGCAGTGCATAAATGTTCTGCTATCATGAATTTGATGTATGTAGACATAGTCCATGATATGCTTTGGCTCTGTGTCCCCACTCAAACCTCATCTTGTGGCTCCCACAATTCCCATGTGTTGTGGGAGGGACCCGGTAGGAGATGAGTGAATCATGGTGGAGGGTCTTTCCCACGCTGTTCTCATGATAGTGAATGGGTGTCACGAGATCTGATGGTTTTAAAAAATGGGAGTTTCTCTGCACAAGCCCTCTCTTTGCCTGCTGCAATCCACCTAAGATGTGACTTGCTCCTCCTTGCCTTCAGCCATGATTGTGAGGCTTCCCAGCCACATGGAACTATGAGTTCTCCATTAAACTTCTTTCTTTTGTAAATTGCCCAGTCTCAGATATATCTTTATCAGCGGCATTAAAACAGACTAATATAGTCCATTATTTGCTTTTAAATCTTACTATATGTCACTTATGTTTCGTTGCTATTAGAAATCATTGGGAAAATAATATGCAATTGTCAGAAAAGCACTAGTGATTGAGAATTTTGGAAACATAATATGATGCTCTGTCAGTATTTTTTTTTGTAACATAAATAACCGCAAAGCTTAACAGATATAAATGAACCTGCATTTCTGTTGTACAAGATGTGACTTTGTACTAATATAGTACAAAAGTTAATATAGTTCCAGGTTAATATGTGCAAAGTTAACCTGGAAAATAGAACCTATTGTGAAGTGAAATGAAGAAATGGTATTTATAAAATGCATAGCTGGCCATATAATAGTCCAACTTAAGGGATAACTTTCTTCACTTATGTTTAGAACTCATATAGTTGTAAGGTTCCAGAGATTTTGGTCAAGTTCTGGCACACAGAAACTTACATAAACATACTTAATAGTAAATTAAACCTGCAGTTGCAATAACTCTTTCTTGAGTGAAATGACTGCCTAATACTTTAAACATGTTTTTGATTATATAAGTCAGTGTAGGTCATGAATCATGTGGGTTTTGTCCACTATAAAGTTAATACCTTTTTAATGATGTACATTGAGGGTAATTTTATTCAAATTTAAAGACTAAGATGGAATTCTAGACACTTGGATATACTTCTCATTATTTTTCTAGTTGCTATTTCTCTAGATTTTAAAAGAATCAATTTTTCAGACTGGGTTTTTACAGTGCTTCCTTATTTATTTATTTATTTATTTATTTATTTATTTATTTTTGGCTTTCTTATATTTTAGATTGATGTGTTTCAGCCCAGAGAATTTTTCAGTAGGAATGGGAACCTGAGATTTTCACTGCAACTGCTATACAAATTTAATGATATGGTTTTATATAAAAGCGTACTGCAAACACCAAAAACCTATGATATTGATTACAATTTAGTTGGACTGTGCCTACAATTAGTGGATCATTTTCATGCTAAGAGATCTAGTGTCCCTGTGATTTACTGTCACTTAAAAAGTGCTCCTGAAGAGGTCCAGAATTTCTACAGAAGGCACATTTTAATGTTACCATTCAGTTTTATGACTAAGGTTTAAATGATCACTTGACCCTTACTTACCTTTCCAACCTAATTTAATGTTGTGCATTACCCTAAATCCTCCTTGCTGAACAAATTGTTCTCCTTGTTCTTACCTTTCATTCCATGAACCATTCTATCTTTGTGTTGTGGCTCATCCTGCGCTTTTTGATTGGAATACCTGCCTGCCCCCTCCTCCCTCCTACCCTTTCTTTCTTTCTGCCTTTCTTCTTTTCCTTTTTCCTTCTGTTTAAATGTTTCCTATACTATTTTCAGGACTCAGTTTTTGTTCCAGATTGCATGAAGTCTTTTATTACTATCTCACCTCTTAGTGACTTCTCCATCCTCTGAAATCCTCAAAATTTATTATTTTACCCATTCTCTGGAACTTGATTTAGAAATGGCATTATACAATCTTCAGAGAAACATAATTATTTAGGTAAAGTATATTGATATTTAGCATCCCCATTTTGGAGAGAATAAAACAAAAAGGAGAACCCATTTGTTACTATCACTCAGAAAACTTGTGACTGACAAAAGAGAGAATCAATATGGTTCATTCCTATACTGAGTCTTAGAGAACTCATTTCCAAAGTTCATCAGCAAAAAATGGTAAAATAAATACCTAAAGTTAAAATTACTTTGCAAGTCCACAGTCTTAAAAATCATTTTATGTCTTTGTCATAAAGTCATTATGATCCAATGGCCTTTGGGAGGAATCATACTTTGCTGTTAGAACACATCCAAGAATCCTTAATAACTTCTAAGATTTCCTCATCTTTATACCAAGTGTGGAGAAAATAACTGAAGAAGATGAAGGAGAGAAAGAAGGAGATGATGGTAATGAAGAAGAAATATTTTTTCCTGTGTCCAAAATAGAGTAATAATGGCATTAAATAAAAGACTGTGCAACTCATATAATTTTGAGGAATTCATGCGGATGACACAGAATGGACACATTTTTGGAAGCTGTGATTTGTTCTATAATTTTATTGGTCACCTACAACAGAAAAGTTAGATTTTATCATCCTCAAATACTTGTCATATTTATGTGGGGTAAAGATATTTTGTCATTGTAAAACTAAAGATGACAGAAATCTGTATTTTATTGGCTCAATAATAAGTGAATGTAGTTTAAAAAGAGGCCACAACAAAGATTTAACTCATTGCCTTATGACTGTTCCTGTAGATGTACCTCCTGTAATAAAATACATAACATATACATAACATATACAGAGTGTTCACTATGTGTCAACTACCATGTGAAACTGTTACATGCATGTCTTGTCAGAACAAATTTTGCTTTGTGGATGAGGAAACAGAAAGAGGGTCATAGCAAAGTGACTTGCTCAAATTCACGGAGTTGTCAGTTACTGGGAAAACTGGAATTTGAACCCAAACAATCTGATTCCAGAGCCCTCATTCTTTCTATAGTTGTAGGCAGCTAGGCAGGCTCAGAACTACCAATGTTTACCAGCTCTGTTACTTATCTTCTCTTTTACTGTACTTCTTTAGGACTGCTCTAAGTCAATAACATAGGTATTTTGCTATGCAAATATCTGATTAAATGAGGACAGGCACATGTTTCCTTTTTTAGGCTAATGTTAAGGGAAATAAAAACCCAATCATATTTTGGGATTCATATGATTGATAGGACCTTGGGAAAAGTAGTCAAACCAATACTGTCATATGTCCTTTTCTTCTTTAAATGTAAATTTGTCCCAACTGAAGTGAAACCCCCAATATACAACAATTATTGTTTCCCTTATTATATCAATCATACATTAAACATACACATACACACTTTTATTATTTTCAATTGACCAAAAATTTTAAGACTGGAAGTAACTGCTTTCAGTTTTATTTCAGAATAATGAAAGAAAAGTTGCAACATTCTATTTTGAGAAGGTAGATTTCAGTTGGATAAGTTTTCATGCAAAAATGTTAACCTTTTTGGATTTTGTTTACGCATTTTTTAAAAAGACCTGTAGAGATTAAACTCCTTAATGTTGGTGCACTGAGCCCTACCATTTATCTATGTTTGTAATTGACATAGCTGCTACTTGACATTTATGGCCAATAATATGATCAGCAGCTATCCTTCCTAACACACTAAACTAGAATGTCTGTGAGCAAAGGACTGTGCATCCCTGGTGCCTTGCATAGATTTTGTTATAGCCTAAGCTCTCAGTAAATGTATGTAAAATAAATTAATCAAATATACATTGTCAAATAATTATCTATTCTTTTTAGTTTGGCAATTGGGTCTTATGAAAAAACATTTAGTATTCTAGGAAAGCTATATAACAAGTATAATTATTTTGAATTTTTATTACAACTAATTGAAAATTATAATTTATTTAGTATATATGATTGCTGGACATTTTTTTTAATGACTTCACTTTAAAAGTGATGTACAGATTCAATGCAATCCCTGTCAAAATACCAAGGACATTCTTCACAGAAATAGAAAAAACAATCCTAAAATGTATGTGGAACCACAAAAGACACTGAACTGCCAAAGCAGTCTTGAGCAAAAAGAACAAAGCTAGAGTCATAACTCTACCCAATTTCAAAATATACTATATATGATGTTAGTCGTGAGCTTGTACAAAAATGCTATAAAGTGATAGTAACCAAAACAGCTACCAAGCTGCCCCACCACTTCTTTAAGCAGTCTTCCTTACCAACTCAAGTGTCCATCATGGTTGAGGTCTCCTCCTGCTGGGATTCCAGAGGCTTGTGGTGGAGTGGGTTCCTCTCTGTCTGTTCAACTCATTCTCTCCACAGGAGTTGTTGGGGGCCCGAAAGAAGTCCCACGGAGCAGTAGTCCCTTGCAGGATTACCGGGTTCCTCCCGCTTCAGGCCAGCTTCTGCGTCTTCCTTCGTCTGCTCTCAATTCCTTCCGTCTGAAGATCTGCTAGGAGTGCACCAGTTTTCCTAAAGTCCTGGTCCTTCAATGGGTGATGTTCCTCCTGGCTGCATCTAGTTGGCCATCTTGGAGCACGCACTTCTACTTTTCAGAGTTTTAAATAACAGTGTTAAAAGTTATGTTTACAGGAATAATTTTATTCCGATCACTGCCAAAAACATTGATTTTATTTCAGTAAAAATTATGATTCCAAAACCTGTTGAAAGCTAAAAGTAAATAATGCAAGTAAAGGAAATGTCCACCATGTAAATAGCTGTATAATTTGATAAAAAAGAAAAATTACAAAACAATGATAATAAGAAGGTGAAGTGAGAGGCAATGAAAGTTTAAATGTTTAATCATTTGTTTCTTCTCTAAAATGACTCTATTATGTATAATCTTCATGTTTAATAACAAAATGGTTTTCTGGAGTCCAAAGAGGCTATCCAAAGTGTGATTAGATCACAAAATTCTGCCTACGACTATGACAGTAAACATACCAGTGTCTTCTATTTATTTTCTTTTTGTTTTTCACAGGTGTTAAGTAGACAATTTGAGACACAGAATAACTTGAAAAATGGCATATTGTCTGTACACAGAGATGTACAAAACCCAGATTTCTGTCCAATATGATAATCTCATTCCTTGGCAATATTTAAATATGCACAACAGCTGCAACTATTCCCAGATCTGACTAACAATTTATCCACGGAGAGCAGCTTTCATCAGGAAGAAACACTGAGAAAATGATGGAGCAGCGTTTGGGCATTGAACCATGTCTTTAATCAAGCAACGGCAGCAGTAGACTCTTCCCAAGTCATGGCTAGTGTCCTTTTGATCATCATGCATGCATGATGTCCCAATCTCAAATGCCATGTGAAAATCTTATTTCCAAGCAGAACTATAGAAAAACCTTTTGCCCATTCCCAATATTTAGCTATTTTGTCTAAAAAGCATTAGCAATATATATTATCTCTGTAACCACTAATATTAATTCACCTTGTAAACTTATTTATCCTCAGTTTTTGCTCACAATAAACAAGTAAAATGTCCACCTACCATCAAGTTTAATATTTCCAAGCAGAACTATAGAAAAACCTTTTGCCCATTCCCAATATTTAGCTATTTTGTCTAAAAAACATTAGCAATACATATTATCTCTGTAACCATTAATATTAATTCACCTTGGAAAATTAATTATTTATTCGCAGTTTTTGCTCACAAAAAAACAAGTAAAATGTCCACATACCATCAAGTTTAACGTGGAATTAAACATGATTAAAGCCCAATCTTTCATGGTTGGTTGAAGGCTCAGATAAAAGTCAGTAAAATTGAGTTAATATCCTCATTATTAAATTAAACGTAAGAATTGAACAGATAGTTACCAGGGCCCGCTTGTGAATACAGTTCAATGGTCTTTAGTTTAGAACCTGATCAATGTATTTCTGTTCCATTTATAATATCCGAAGAAAATTAATGATTTGAGCACAGATTTGGCTTTCTAATTTTTTGTTTATAGTTTATATCTTATCCCTTATATTTGGCACCAGAACAAGGACGTTGAAGTGTTTTTTAAAACCAGAAATCTTCAAAAAGGCTCATAGTTTTACAATCACACTATGTATTGAATGAATACTAAAAACTCAAAAACAAAAACTTGCCATGCCTAATATGATTTGTAGGCAAGTTTTTTAACTTCATAAAACAGACTATTTCTATCTTATACCAAATATTTCAAACAGTAGAATAAAAGAAGGGAAACTACAGAACTTGTTTAATGAGACTGTTAGAATATTTCATCCAAATATGGTAAGGGCAATACAGGAAAAACAAAAACTACCAACCATTGTAACACATAAAGATAGAAATACCTTAAACTTATCACAAATTAAAATTGTAACAACAATAGAAGTACTATTGCATGATTAGCGGTCATCCTAAGCATTAAAAATCAACATAGAAAGTGTATCTGTATAAGTGAATATGTGAACGTATTAAAGGAAAAAGTCATATGCCTATCTCATTAGACACAGAAGTATATTTTTTCAAAGTTTAGCACATATCCGTGAAAAAAAAAAAATCCAGCAAGGCAAGATTAAAGGGAACATCCTCAGTCTGATAAAAATAACCAAATATGTACAAGAAAGCATCTGATATCATAAAAAAATATTGGAAACATTTTATTTAAAGTGAAGAGAAAGATCAAACTTAATGCTTACATTAGAAATTATAGCTTACATAGAGTTATAAGAATTAGAAAGTACATGAAACCTTTGATATTAACAGAAAATGATACTCTACAGAAAATGGAAAATAATTTACAAAAAAATTGTTACAATTCATCATATATTTGAACATTGTCACTATATAAAAGAGCACCTTTTAACTATCTTTCATTTCTGTATACCTTCAATATCAATTAAAATGTCTCCCAAAATTTATATATTGAAGTCTTAACCCTCTATGTATCCCAGAATGGGTACTCATTTAGAAATACAACCTTTAAAGAGGTAAGTAGGGCAAAATGAGATTATATGAGTGAGTCCTAATTCGATATGACTGCTATCCTTATTAGAAGAAGGAGAGATGCCAGGGACACCCATGCATAGAGCAAAGGCCACATGTGAGAACCCAGTGAGAAGGTGGCCTTCTGTTAGCCAAGGAGAAAGGCCTCCAGTGAAACAAAACTTGCAAATACCTTCATCTTGGATTTCCAGTTTCCAGGAATGTGAAAAAGTAGATTCTTGTTGTTTCATCCATCCAGTCTGTGGTATTCTGTTATGGCGGCATTGACAACTAATATAGTAAGTGTGGAAGAAGGGAAGCAACCGAATAACTTACAATTAAATTCTCATCTTTTAGTTCGTCTGTATCTACGGACTGTAATCTTCACAAATGCTTTTAGCTTTTTTTTTTTTTTAACTTTTTAGGTGAAAATGGAGGGTAAATTAAGATTGAGTGACTTAAAAGCATTTCTCCAAGTGAGATATGGCCCTGGTAAAGTGTTTTACCCTGAGGAGCAGGATTTGTTATCAAGAATGCTTTGGTCATACTTCACAATGGTTAATATTCTCCTTCCTCTATCAGAGGATCAAAGGGTCCATCTTAGTGTGAACTTGGTGGGATTCTTAGAGGTAAAACCCAGGAAAGTGCAGGGGCTTCCTTAATACTGCTGCTCCCAGGAGTTTCTCACTTTCTTGCTTTACATACTCAGCCTCCAGCCGTTTGTCAACATCACCAGGAAGTGTTCCTACTAGTTAGTGGCTCCCATGGGTTCTGTTCCAGACAGGCAGGACTTATTGTGATTCTCATGTCTCACCTGTCTCTTCAGTGTTCAGGGTGGTGGTTTTCCTCATCACTGATTTTTAGTCTATTCAGTGCTTTCATGTGAGGATGGTAGTGATGACTTCTAAGGTTGCTATATACCAAAGCTGAAACCAGAAATTCCCAGACATTTTTTAAATCTGGAAGTTGGTAATCTAAGCCCCGTGCTCCTAACAGCTTCACTATTTTGAGCCTAAATATGTTGATCCACTAAACTTTCCAAATCAAGTCTCTGCTTTTAAGAATTGGTGTGGTGATGAGTACTTGATTCAGTTTGTGAATATGAAAATACTTAATGCATATTTTAAATATGAAGAATACAAATAATAAGCTGTAAGTACCACTGCAACATGTAGGCAACTTGCTGAATGTAGCATACAAATTCCATGAGGACAAATACTTCCGTCTTTTTTATTTATCACTTTCCTTCCAGAGCATAGAACTATACTCTACAGGCATTCAGTTTTCAGTAAATATTTGTTGAATAAATAGTTATTCAAAGGAAATGCAGGATGGTGATTTGAGTATGGGTAAAAGAAAGTGATTTATTCCTAGAAATGGCAAGAGTGGGAAAATCTTACCTATTTTCAACTGTCAGGGCATAACACCCCCAAAGTTGATCCTTTTAATCCTCTTTTCTTTTTTACACTTCACTCTTATATAATTTTGCAAAAGTACTTATTACAAAAATGTTTTATACCATATGACCCTCGCTATGTGTCCTGAGCTGTGAAGCTTCATCTGTACCAAACACCACTACTTGTATTTCCAAATTTTTAACTTTATAAACTCACTAATTATTTCAGTTGCACAGCCTTTTATTTAACACCATTATTACTCCATTTTGGACACAGGAAAAAATATTTCTTCTTCATTACCATCATTGTCTTCTTTCCCTCCTTCATCTTCTTTATTTCAGTTATTTCCTCCATACCTGGTATTAAGATGAGGAAATCTTAGAAGTTATTAAGGATTCACGGGTTTGTTCTAACAGCAAAGTGTGATTCCTCCAAGGGTCGTTGGATCATAATGACTGAAGGGATGTAAAATAATTTTTAAGACTATGAACTTGCAAAGTAATTTTAATTTTAGGTAATTATTTATTTTACCATTTTTGCTGATGAATTTTGGAAATGAGTTTTCCGAGACTCAGTATAGGAATGAACCATATTGATTCTCTCGTCCGTCAGTCACAAGTTTTCTGAGTGATGGTAACAAATGAGTTCTCTTTTTTGTTTTATTCTCTCCAAAATGGGGATGCTAAATATCAATATACTTCACCTAAATAATTTTGCTTCTCTGAAGACTGTATAATGCCATTTCTAAAGAAATAAACACAAAAGTCAGTGCAAAACTGGTACACATTAAGTGTAACTAACTAATCCATTGTTGCAATGACAACCAAAAAACTTACTCTTCACAAATAAAAGACTGAAGGTGTGAAGGAAGCCATAAATTGTTGAGGGAAAATGAACAAATATGAAAAGAGCTTCACTGAATACTGAGTACCAATGTAATACTTATCTTGAAAAGCAAAATATGTAATCATTACTTTCACATTTTCCTATATAGGATATATATTATACAATTACATAAAAAACCAGTACATTTTATCACTGGGTTTTTTTTTTCAGTTCAGATTTTTAGTTCCTGCTATTGTTTCTTTTTGAAGCATGTTTTTATGATTGCAGAGTCTGTAAGAAGAGTACATGCAGAATCTACAAGAAGAGTACATTCTGAATTATTTAATTACTCAAATGATAAAATGGTAAAGTCTAATCTTTTGCTTTTAAAAATATTTGACATTTTAAAAAAAGTAAATAATATACCTTAAAATTTTTTTTTCTTTTTTTTAACTTTTATTCTAGGTTCAGAGGTTCATGTCCAGTCTTGTTATGTAGGTAAACTCATGTCATGGGAGTCTGATGTACAGATTATCACCTGATTATTAAGCCTATTACCCAACAGTTATTTTTTCTGCTCTTTTTCCTCCTCCCACCCTCCACCCTCTTGTAGGCCCCTGTTTCTCTTGTTACCCTCTTTGTGTCTGTGTGTTCTCATGACTTAGCTCTTTCTTATTTGTAAGAATATGTATTTGGTTTTCTGTTCCTGCATTAATTTGCTAAGGATAATGGTGTCTAGCTTCATTGACATTTTTGCTATAAACTTTATCTCATTCTTTTTTTACAGCTGCATATGTACTACATTTTCTTTATCCAGTCTTCCACTGATGGTCATTGAGGTTGATTCTATGTCTTTGCTATTGTCAGTAGTGCTGCAAGGAACCTATGTGTATATGTGTCTTTATGATAGAACAATTTATAATGCTTTGGATATATACCCAGTAATGCGATTGCTGGGTTGAATAGTTGTTCTGTTTTTCGCTCCTTGAGGAATCACCACACTGCTTTCCAAAATAGTTGAACTAATTTCTACTCCCATCTATAGTATATAAGCATTCTCTTATCTCCACAACCTCGTCATCATCTGTTATTTTTTGACTTTTTAATAGTAGCCATTATAACTGGTGTGAGATGATGTTCATTGTGGTTTTGATCTGCATTTGGGAAAAGGACAGTCTAGTCAAAAACTGGTGTGAGAAAAACTGAATATCCACATGCAAAAAAATGAAATTGGGCCTTTCTCTGTCACTATATACAAAAATCAACTCGAATGGATTGAGGACCCAAATATAAGATCTGAAACTATGAAACATAGAAGAATACATAGGAGAAAAGCTCCATGATGTTGGTTTGGGCAATAATTTTTGAATACGACCTCAGATGCATAGGTAACAAAAGCAAAAGATACACAAATGGAATTACATCAAACTAAAAAGATTCCTCACCGAGTGTAGAAACAACCTACAGAATGGGAGGAAATATTTGCAAAGTATACATCTGATGAGGGGTTGATATCCAAAAATATATAAAAACTCAAACAACTCAATAGCAAATAACCCAATTAAACAATGGGCAAAAGATCTGAATAGACATTTTTCAAAAGAAGATATACAAATAGGCCAAAGGTATGTGAAAATATGTTCAGCATCACTAATCATCAGGGCAATGCAAATCAAAACCACAATGAGATATCACCTCACTTCTGTTAGAATGACTATTACGAAAAGACAAAAGATAACAAGTACAGTGAGGATGTAGAATAAAGGGAGCCCTTGTACACTGTTAGGGGAAATATAAACTGGTATAGCCATTATGGAAAACACCATGCAAGTTTCTAAAAATATTAAAAATAGAACCATCATATTACCATATTATCCAGCAATCCTACTAATGGGTATTTATCCCAAGGAAATAAAATCAGCATGTTAAAAATATATTTGTACTTCCATGTTTATTGTAGCACTCTTCACAGTAGCCAAGATACAGAATCAATCTAAGTGTCTATCCATGGATGAAAAGATAAAGAAAATGTGGTATATATACACAATGGAATACTATTCAGCCATAAAAAGAATAAAATCTTGTCATTTGTGATAACATGGATGAACCTGGAGAAACTTATGTTAAGAGAAATAAGCCAGGCATAGAAAGACAAATACTGCAGGATATCTCTCATATGTAAAATCTAAAAAACAGTTGATCTCACAGAAGTAGAGAGTAGAATGGTAGTTACCAGAGGCTGAGGTGGTTAGGTGGGAGAGGAAAATGGGGAGATGTTGACTAAATGATGTGCATTTAGTTAGACAGGAGGAATACATTTAAGAGATTTATTGTATAGCATGGTGACTATAGCTAATGACAATATATTATATTCTTGAAAAAACAGTGAATATCAAGTGCCAAGATAGCGAATATTAAGTGTTCTCACCGCAAAAATAATGTGAGGTAATGCATTTGTTAATTAAACTATTCCACAATGTAGACATACTTTAAAACATCATGCTGCACATGGTCAATACATCATTTACTGAGGCTTTATCTTATTTACAACAAGCTTTACTAAAGGATCTCTATCTAGATGGAAATAGGATAAAGATAACTATATATTTTCAATATCTTAGACAGCAAAGGCAAAAATAATGATTCAGAATGCTGCCCAGGTTTCTTAAATAAGGTAATATACTAAAATCGTGGTTTTAAAAATAGCTCTGTTAAAATATTCAGGCAATTTATTGATTCCCCATGTAAAAGATAAATTTATCTTAATGGTCAGATAATTGCAGTCCTCTCTCAATTTGCATTGTCTAATTCACCTATTTTTTCATTCTGTGCTGCTACCTATCACAACATCATGTGTGAGAGGTAGAAAAAAATATTAGATAAGTGCTTAAATTCTGAAGAAACCATTTTCCCCTGTTTTGGGTTGTTACTATAAGTCACTTTAAAATATGGCCCAGTTGCTGCTTTAGATATATTCATAATAGTTACAAGTGGCAGTCTGTTCTATATTCACAACTCATGCTCTCTATTATACACTACAAGATGAGATATTATTTTAATACTTCTACAAAAACTTAAGAATGCATTCAGGCATGTTCAATCAATTAGAAATAAGTCCCCTAAGGGTAGCACAGAGGATTATTTTTTTCATTTCTAATATTCAAAACAACTTGTATTTGATTAAATGTTGCAGATCAACAAACAGCCTTAAAGATTGATGGCCTCTCAAATCCCTAAAACTGGCCAAGGAGTGTTATCACTCCATGAAATTCCAACTCTGTTTTGAAGAATGATTTCTTCAAAAGCATGGAAAAGAAAAAACAGTATTTTATTTTCTTTTAATACTTAGCACCCTTTGGGACTATAAGATCTCTGGAGAATACACTTTTCCCCCCTCTCTCCTTCCCTTCTTCTTTTTATTTTCTTTTTCAGCAAACATATTGGGCACTTATATTGGTCACATATTCCAGGTACCATGCTGCATTCTGAGAATACAAGCATGAATGAGACGTTGTTTCTTATCTGCCAGGGTCTCATAATCTATTAAGTGAAATGAACAACTAAGAAGAAAAGCACCAGAGAGTATCACATGCCCTATGACAGATCTTTACTTATTATTTAAAAAATTTAACAAAACACTTACTTGAAAGTTTTTACCACAAATGTACCATATATTCAATTTTGTAGAAGCTTCTACTAGATTAATGTACTGAAAAGAAAGTGTTCACTTTTACTATTTAATACAGAAACAAGCAAACTTCTAACTATAATTGAAAACTATATATTTTACTAATATATAATTAATGACATGTTCAGTGAAGAGACCTATAATTTAAAAAAAAATCCTCAACCTGAAGATCTGTATTCGCTGAATTAAAAGTTATAAGAATGAGACCATGTAGCAGAATATAAAAATAATTTAAATACAACAGCAGAATGCTGATTCTTAAGCAAATCAAATTTTCTCCACAGTATCCCTTCTATAGTTCCCCTTGTGGGGATTAAAGTGGTTCTTGGTTATATATTTAGTTCTACATCATATTTTTCTTGTCCTTGTTTGTGCATTATCAACTCTTACACTTCTTCCTCTTAAGTGAAAAAAAAGCATCAAGATGAATGTATCATTTTAAAATGCTAGATACCAGTTATTTTTCTTCTATGGGGTTTTTCTTTAGAAAACTTGGAAATAGAAGCAGTCTTTGATTATGCACAAATCATTTAATACTTGGCCTTCCATCTGAAATTTCTAAAAAGAGTATTAATTAGTGTTAAAATTAGTCTGCTAATGCAAGATTTGTGAAGTGGGATAGAAAACCCATTTTCATATTTTATTAATTGGTTATTGTGAAATATCTTTTAAAATTATTTCCCTGACTATGTAAACATATAAAGTATGAAATAATCCTTACTCATAATAATAAAACTCATATTTATATTTCATCATTAGTGATGAAATATAAAATTTTGGCATAGGTCTTTCTATTCTTATATATTTCTTACACACTTAATATCATACTATATATACATAGCTTTCATCTTCCTTTTTAATTACCTTAATAAACTTTTCTCTATCTCATGAAAATATTCAAATTTAACAGCTGCATTATATTATATGATATGAATTTATTTCTCAGTTCTTGGATTTTTAAAGTTGAATTCATATTTCAAAGTATTAAGTATTTCCTTTTGTGATTTCAAGCTTTCTATCTATTTCCTTCTTTGCTTACTTTTATCTCAACACTGCTACAATTAAGGAAGTGCCTACTACCCTTATGAAAGGCCAGTCTTCCACTTGTGCTCCAGATCCTGTTCTGTCTCATCTTTCAAGGTCATTGTTTCTGAAATTTCTCTGTCTTTGGCACCAACAATTTCTCCCTCTCTCTTGTATTATCTACATCAACATAAAACATTCTTTGGGTTCTTCCATCTATTAAAAAATCCTGCTTTAAAAAATATAGCCACATTTTCCTATTTGTTTTACAGCATAGTTTCTTATAAAAGCTGTCAGTAACTTCATATCCACTTCTCAACTTTCATTTGTCAAGTTCAGCCAGACTTCTGCTCCTGACCACTCCACTGAATCTGCTTTTGCCCAATCATCAATGAGCTTCATATTTTCAAATACAGTGAACCCTTCTCAACTCTCAAATGACCTCATCTCTAGGCCTATTCTATGCAGGTTGACAATTGCATTTTCTGAAAACTAATATTATTCTAAGCTTCTTGTATGTTGTACAGTATTGTATTTCCTTCTGACTCCGTAGCTGCTCCTCCTGAGTTTTCTTTGCTGAGCTGTTTCTCTAGATCTCTGGATATTTCAGGACTTAAATTAGTTTCCGTTTCTTTCAGGATTTATTCCCTTTTCTAGCAAATCTTATCCATTGCCATGGCTTTACATATCTAAATAATAATAATATCCCTAGTCCTGATCTTGTCCCTGAACTCCTGACTCACAACCAGCTGTTACTTTAAATCTCCACTTAAGTCTCTAATAAATATCTCAAAGCTAACTAAACTAAATAAACTCTTGGTCCACATACTCTTTTGATGATGCAACTGCAGTAATGTTACCACCATCTACCAGTTCCTTAAGCCAAAAACAAAGGAGGTGGCATTGATTCCTCTCTTATCTTAAGCTAGGCAGCCAATGTACCCCGAATCCTATCAGTTCAAACTCATCATGTTCCCAATCCCTGTAATCCTCTTCATCTCTCCTACTCTCACTCATTGCCTAGTTTGCATGCTTGACTGCTTACAAATCACTTGGTAGAACTATTTTTAAACAGAAATTATTATTTTTTCACTTGTTCATTTAACTAACCCACTTTGTTTGCTTCCTGTTGTTTTTACGACAAAATCTATATTCATTACCCTAGCCTTTGGATCCTGAATTAGACCCTGCATATCTCTGTGACTTCATCTCATACGACAATCGTTGCACTTGCTGACGCCAGTCTCACTGTCACTTTTCATTATCTTGCTGTTGCCCTAATATGCCAAGTTGCATAACCTCTATGTCTGTTTTTTTAAATTTGATATGTCTTTCCCTTTTCAGTGGCTGGCCACTATTTTTTTTTATTAATTTCTAAGATTAAATATCACTTTTCTAATAAAGCTTTCTCTTAGCCTCCAATAAAAAGTAGTTCCTCAGTCTCTTCATCACATTATCTGGTTTTATTTTCATCCTGGAACTGAAACTTTATTATTTATTCATTTATTTATTATGCTTTTAATTTTTTGTCTTCTCTTAAAATGTCAGCCCCATGAAGCAAATGCCTTACTGTATTCTTCTCTGATTTATCTCCAGTGCCTAGAAAATGTGTGAAATAGATATTCAGTGCATAAGTGCATTTTGTACACCTTTGCATGCATTTTTGGTATTTCTTAGATCTCTATAAATAAAATAATTGAGTCCTAAGCCATTTGTTTTCTAGAAAGCTTGTACCTATATTAGGGTGTCCAGATTTAACAAATAAGAAACATAAGACATTTTCTTTTCAAGAAATCTTTTCAAGATACTAATTTTGTTTCTTTTGGGTATACCCAGAAGTTGGATTGCTGGATCATGGTGGTTGTAATTCTCATTTTTGAAGAGCTTTCATGCAGTTTATCCTAATGGCTTTACCAATTTTCATTCCCACCAAGAGTGTACAAGTGTTCTCTTTTCTCCACATCCTTGCCAAAACTTCTCTCCGGCCTATTTGATAATAGAGATCCTAACAAATGCGGGGTGATATCTCATTGTAGTTTTGATTTGCGTTTCCCTGATGATTAAGTTATATTGAACATTTTTTCATATCCTAATTGACCATTTGTGTTTTCTTTTCAGAAGTGGCTTATGCAACTTTTATAAAGAAGGAAGTTTTATCATTTGCAACAACAGGATGCTGCTGCTGTACATTATGCTAAGTGAATAAGCCAGGCACAGAAAGACAAATGCTGCATGATATGCTTTGTCTCTGTGTCCCCACCCAAATCTCATCTCGAATTATAATCCCCATGTGTCCAGGGAGGGATGTGACGAGAGGCGATTGGATCATAGGGGTGGTTTCCCCCATGTTGTTCTCATGATAGTGAGGAAGTTCTCACAAGAACTGATGGTTTTAAAAGTGTTTGACAATTCCCTCTTCACTCCTTGTCTCTCCTGCTGCCTTGTGAAGACAATGCCTATCTTCCCTTCATCTTCTACCATGATTGTAATTTCCCTGAGGCCTCCCCAGCCATGTGGAACTCTGAGTCAAGTAAAGCTCTTTCCTTTATAAATTACCCAGTCTCAGGTAGTATCTTTATAGCAGTGTGAAAACAGACTAACACACTGCATCATCTCACTTATATGTGGAATCTAAAAAAGTAAAACTCATAGAAACAGAGAATAGAAGACTGGTTATCAGAGGTCAGAGACTGAGGAAAATAGGCAGATGTTGGTCAAAGGGTATGAACATTCAGATACAAGATGCATAAGTTTTGGAGACCTAATGTATAGCATTGTGACTATACTTAATAATAGTGTATACTTGAAATTTGTGAGGAGAGCAGATCTTAAGTATTCTCATCACAAAAAGAAAAAACGATAATGATATAAGGTGACAGGTATGCCAGTTATAATAGCTTGGGGCTGGCAATCATTTCACAATGTGTACATACATCGAAATGTCACATTGTACTCCTAAATACGGTCATGTGCCACATTAACACATTTTGGTTGACAGTGGACCACATATACAATAGTGGTCCCATAATATTAGCATACAGTATTTTTTACTATACCTTTTCTATGTTTACATATATTTAGATATACAAATACTTATCTTTGTGTTACAATGGCCTATAGTATTTAGTACAGTAATATGCTGTGCAGGTTTTAGCCTAGGAGCAATAGGCTATACCGTATAACTTAGGTGTGTAGTTGGCTATATTATCTAGGTTTATAATCTATAGTGTTCCCACAATGACATCACCTAATGATGTGTTTCTCAGAAGGCATCTCTTTTGTTAAAGAACACACGGCTGTATATATAATTTCTGACAATTATATCTCAATAAAGCTAGAAAAAGATAAAGGAAATATGACACTCAGTTAAATCAGATTTTTAGACAAATAATCACTATTTAGTATAAATATGCTCTATGCCATATTTGGCACACACTTGTGCTAAAAAATTTACTTATTTTTTATTGGAAATTCAAATTCAGCGGAGCATCTTGTATGTTACCTGGCAACGTTAACCGATATGTATTTTTAACCAAAAAGTTGATAAAAATAATGATGACTTGTTTCCCTTTTCATGATTTATAAATATGTATTAACTGAACACACACACAGATGCACAAAGGCCATTGAACATAAAAGAAAGATGAATATCTGTACCTAGATTACAATCTATTTCACAAGGTATAACTTTTATTTCATTGACATTGTGCTTGAAGCTGTAGTCATTTTATGCAATGCCACAGGTACTCAACAGAAGTGCTTTTGAATCCATGTGAGGCTTAATTCGATCATGAAGTTGCTTTGATCTGATTGGACTTTGTGAACTGTTATTCTCTCCAGATAAACAATAATGCAGAGGAAATCCATTTCTTGATAGGGTGATGTGACATGCGTGTTGAAGAATAAGCAGAGGCCTGGCTCATTTGTCTGTGGAATTAAGACAACATTATGAGAATCAAAATCTTGAATGTGTTAGGTTACTGAGGATCCTCAAAGAACATTAGGAGTATCTCTGGAAAAAGAGTTTCCTAATCTAAAACTTTCTAAATATTCACTTAAAACTTTGTGTCTTCTGTATCTTTCTCTATAAGGAAATGTAATGCTCTAAGTAGACATAAGATTAAGTTCTTAAAAAAACTACTAGCAAAGAAAGTTTAATGTGAAATTTAACCTTTGCTGTTGTGTTACTGTAAACTCATATAAAAAACATGCTGACTAGAAGTGTGAGAATGATATTTTTGTCATAAGATTCTCACATGTTAGGAACTCGAAAAGGAAATATAAAAACCCAGGAGTCGCATTAAATGATATAACATTGAACACTCTAAAGTAAAAATGATTCTTGTTAGTGGGTCTCTGCATTTTGAAAGCTTTAAAATTAAAGTGCTGTAAGTAATTTTTATAAATAGCTGAAATTTTTGTTTTTTACTAGATTAGAGACTACATTAGGTGGTGAGAGTATCCTTTCTATTGTACTCAATCATAAAGGTTTGACTGTTCAATTTAGAATTTTCATAAAATGTAATATTTTCAGAGTTCTTACTATTATTAATTGTCAGTGCCTTTTTTCATCTGTGACTTTAGTCAGCTGGGTTTGCCATTATCATGAGCAGCAGTGGAAGGGAAGGAAGGTACAAAGGCACTATAGTGAGACGACTGACCTCAACAGTCTGTAACCATTTCACTGTTGTATTCAGAATTATAAAATAAATAATTACATTTCAATCACATCATTATAAATAGTAGCAATAGTTAATGTGAAGTGCTTGCCACGGTGTGTATAAATAGATACTGTTTGATATTTAAGCCAGCATCTGAACTTGTAATGATTTTTCCCACCACCTACAAATGAAATTTGTCTAAAAATGAACATCCCAGACAATCCACCATGAATTTGAAAATAGAAGCTAGTGACTCATGCATCATCACCTCTTTCCCTTTTACTCTATGCCTTCATGCCCTCAAGTGTCAGCATTTAGGTTCAAGGTATCAAGGAAAGAGCAAGTTCCCTGGTCTCAGAGGATCTGGGTTTGAACTCTGTAGAGGAGGAAAGATTTCTTTCCCTACTCATTACTAGGTTCATAGCTAAGGCACCTATAACAAAAGACAGATTAACAAGCATAGACATTTATTTTATATAAGTTTTATGTAATTTGGGAGGCTTCAGAAATCAAGACCCAAATAAACAGGGAAACCTGTGTTTTTTTACATTTAGTTTGATGAAGAAATGGATAGTTGTAGAGAAGTGTGATTAGACAAAGGAGGTCTAATCAAATGGTAATAAACTGGAGGGAACATAGAAGGGCCTATTTGTTCAGATTCTTCTCTGTTATCTTCAGAGATTAGGATATTGTTTTTCCTTGGGTATGGAGTGGGCACCTCTGGAATGAAGATTTTTTAAACTGCTTCAGAAGAGAAGGACCAGAAAAAGATGAGAGTGGCTTTCCTGCTTTTGTTATTTTCTGAAATGCGAAAATACCATATTTTGGAGTAGCATGTCTGGAACCTCATCAACTTTATACTATTAACCACATCTCAGTAAGCAACAATAACTCTAATGAATTCTAATTTCTATTTATAATATGAATCCTTGATTATTTAATGAGGAAAAAATAAGTTACCTAAGAAAGCACTTATCATCATGCTTTACATTTATAATAGGGATTCAAAAAATATTATGTTACTCCTCTTCTCCCAAGTCCTAGAGTCATTATACTTTATTAATACCTTACTCTTACTGAGTGCATATTATATATCAGAAAATATTGAATGGCTTCATTTATGGTGTTGCTTTTAATCCTCACCATGCTTTTATGAAGTAGTTTCTATGATTTCTATTATTCCTGTTTATAGGGGAGAAAAATAAGGTATCAAAGCTCAAAGATGTTAGTTACCTGTGGGTGTTTCTTTGCTCCCTTAACCACATGACTGCTTACCATTTGGGAATATAAGGTTTTAGATACATATTACACTAAATAATACTCTATATTTTTCCATTAATTATGTTTCAATTCAAGTATTCAAAGTGTATTAGTTGTCTGAGTATAATGCACTATATAGGCACTATGGAAAAATACACATCTAACTAAGAGTCTCTTATCTCAAGAAACTCAAAATTGGAAGCAATCCTTATTAGTTCCAACCTCAAATCCATTGGTTGAACCATGAGTCTTATTTTATGATCACTTAGAACACAAAGAAGACAACAACCATATTGTATTCTCTTGGGCTATTAGAAATCAGAAATTACTAGTATAGATAAATTGCCAAGACACGCAGCTGAGAATTTATGCACATGCTAATGAAATCTGGTCATCAGGGCAATTTACTGAAGTTAAGGCAACTCAATTAGAAGAAAAAGAATAATGGATATGGAATTAACTTTAAGAAGTAATTTTAACAGTAGACACAAAGAGTTCAGCTTGCGTTCTATATTGCATGAGGAGATTATAAAATTCAGACATAAATTTATTGGTATTTAATCCCAATTATAATAAAAACTTGAAAAAAATAAGAGCATTTAATTCTGTTTCCCATAAGCATTGGGATTTTGAAATGAGAGTTTTATTTTTAAATGAAGATCAAATGTTCTTCTTTGGTTATAAAAGAAGCCCCAGAGTCATATTTTAATAAAATATAGTTAAAAACCGATAAACTAGTAAACTTCATGCAGCTTAAAATAAGCCTTCTCATACAGGACAATGAATGCTAGATTAATACAGTTGTTGCTATAATCTCTATGCTGTTCAGGGCCTGAATTCCAGCATTATTTTAAATTTTGAAATAATGGAGACATTAGACGGAGTGACTTCATAATATTGAGCAGTATACTTTTAGATTATAGAATGAAAAATTAATTCCATTTTTTCAGAGCTGTAATACGAACTAGATTGTTAAGGAGGCATTTAGATTATTCATTTATTTCAAAGAGCAAGATCACTGTATTAGATTGAATGTGAAACTATCTCACTCTTTGGTTGTCGATTGGCCAACATTATCTACTGAATTTTGTGTATTACAGACAGTGAGTTATCTACGTTTTTAACACAGAAACATTGGTTATAAATGAACAAAAATATATTGGATCTAAAAATTTCTATCTGTCAAAGGCATTTCTTTGACATATTCCATTCTACCTATCAAAATACTCAAATCCTCTATTAAATACTAAAAACAGTTTCTGGCTAAATACTAACATAATTGAATTTAAACTAAACATGTCTGAATATTATCTATCACATTAGCACTGTTTCACTCAGTTTTATTATCCAAGATGTTGTGCATTTATTTCCGTTTTTCTGCAATTGCCCAAAATATTTTGTGAACTAAATTTGGAAATTATTGATAGAATTAGAAGCATGTCTATTTGAATACTCAGAATTAAATAGAAAAAGGAAGTTTTGGAGCTCATCTTTTGGGAAAACAATTACATATGAATATATGTATTTCTGTGCTGTGTGAAAGACTGTGGATTAATAAATGTAGCATCATTAACTCTGGTTATTTCAGGAGAAGGGAGTTGAAAAATAGAAAACATATTTAAATTTTATTTAATATTTCTTGAAATTGTTTTCATTGGAATGATGTGCATCACATATAGAAGGAAAAAAAACCAACGAAGTTATATTTAAAGATGTGTAAAGACGAAAATTACAGAAAAAGAAAATGCCTTCCTCCTCATAGTGATAGGGCTCCGATGAGTGGAGAGACAACAGGGTTTTTCATCTCCAGTTGAATTAGAAGAAACGACATGGACACACGTGAAGCAGTTTTAAGGAGCAGGGAGTTTAATAGGCAAGAAAGAAGGGGGAAGAAAGAAAGAAGCTCCCCTGTACAGAGACAGAGGGAGGGTGGCTCCAAAGCCGAGAGGTGTTATATATAAAGTTTCGGTGCCGCAAAGGAAATAGCACTCTAATATAAAATTTTCTTTTTAATTCTCAGCAAGGCAAGTTACTTCTATAGAAGGGTGCACCCTTACAGATGGAGCAATGGTGAGCGCACACTTGGAGAACGGAGGGGAAGGGGTTCTTATCCCTTACGCACATGGCCCCTACTGCTGTGTGGTTCCCCTATTGGCTAGGGTTAGACCACATAGGCTAAACTAATTCCAGTTGGCTAATTTAAAGAGAATGATGGGGTGAGTGCTTTGGCGAGAGTCAGGGCAGAGCAGGTAGCAGGTAATTGGAATAAGTTAGGGTGGAGCAGGTGATTGCAATGTAGGGTGGAGCAGGTGATTGCAATGTAGGGTGGAGCAGGTGATCAGAATGAATCAGGGTGGAGTAGGTAATTGGGATGAGTCAGGGTGGAGTAGGTAACTGAAAACGGTTACTTTAGGAGGAAGTTTAAAAGTAGAAGGCAAAGAATTGAACATAATGACATTAATTCTTTGAAAAGAAATTTAGAACTCATATCTAACAGAGGGAGCCCCGCTTTCAGGTAATATTAACTACCTATATCTGATGGCTGGAGGAGATGTTGCCTGCTTTGCATAGGGCTCAGGGGTTTGGTTTGACCAGGCATGTCATTCACGTAGCCCGCGAAAAAGCTGGCCCTCCCACCCTGGCCTTTTAATATGCAAATGTAGAGCACTATGATGTTCCACACACGTGGGGATGTGTGGAGGCGGGCTTGTCGCCAGGCACATGTGGGAGCAAGGGCAAGAGGACAACGGTGGGAATCGCCATGTTGGGTGGACCCAGTTTCCAATGGCTGGTATTTGCTAATCAGAGGTTGCCTGCCGGGGTCTAAGACCCAAGGCTTTCATACTAGACAAGAGCTGCGAAAAATCTTCCAAGGACCCCTTTTTTCCTCTCTCTGCCTAAAATAATTTCTTAATAACTCCTACCTCAAGAGGGAATAAATATCTTGACTGTCATCACAACCCTATCCTGAGAAAATGAGATGTTTAGAGTTGTTACTTTCTAGATAACACACAGCTACTAAATGTTAGGTCAAACTTTTTGATCTATTTATGTCCAAGACCTATGTTTTTAGCCACTATATGATAATCCTATTATTTTTCAAAAAAACCTCATTGTATTTTTGTCTGAAGTTATATATTTTTATTTGTCCTAGAGAATAAAGTAAAAATAATTTTAAAGCCTTTCTTTAATTGAGATATCTTTCTTGCTATATTGAAGATATGTGACTGCTTCATTAAGAGGTTATATTTTGTACTTTTTGTGTCTGATTTATTTTTCTCAACAGAGTGTTTTAGAAATTCATTCATGTTGTTTTTTATAGCTGCAGTTCATACCTTTTTATTTCTGGGTAGTATCTATTGTATGAATATACCACAATTTGTTTATCTAATCTCCTTTTGTGGGCATTTGGGTTGTTTCCAGGTTTTGGCTATTATATGTAAGGCTGCTGTGATCATTCTTTCACAGGTTTTTTGAGGACACATTCTCCTCACTCCTACTTTTCTCAGGTAAATACCTAGGAATGGAATTGCCGGGAGATAAGGTAAGAAACTGCCAATGAGTTTTCCAGAGTTGTGCCACTCTACAGTCTCATCAGCAATGTGTAAGAGTTCCAACCTCTGTATGTCACTCATATTTTCCTCTTTCTCTCAGAAACTGTGCAGAGCTTTTTGAAGAATACCTAAGCAATAAGAACACAAATAGCACTTCACTCTGACTTATACAAGAGTGTAATGCAATTGAAATGAGGGTAAAGTCAAATATCTTTCTACAGCATTTCCTATTAAATCACATGGTGAAATGGTTCTTAACAATGGCTGAAGTTATTACCAAAACATTCTTCATAAATAAACTTACTCATAATGTCAGGTATAGACATGCATGAACGGACAGATTTTCTAAAGTGGAAGAGTGTGACAGTAATGACTATTTGAGTGCACATGTGAGACAGCCTTAACGATGTCTTTGACTAGTAGGGATTGAGCACAGTCAGAATTTTAGAAAGTCTACCGATAAAGCCTGAGCCAGGAAAAATATCATTATTAATCCCTGTCACAGTGTTAGAGGAAAATATTAATATCTGATTGGACTTTAATGCTCCCTGATAAAGATAGATAAATACAAGCATTTTGCATATGGCCCACACATATACACAACTACAGAAAGTAAAATTACCTTCTCTTATAAAATCCAAAGCTTACTTCCTTACTTTTCTTTACAATTAGTTTTTAAGAAGTTACAGTGTCTGGTGGTGGGGGTGGGGATGAATGTCAGGATTATTATTGCAGTTGACAAGCAAGGCACCTAAGTTTTTCTATTAGCTTGAAAAAAAATGCTTTGTGATGCTCTTTAGTTAATTTGATAGCATAGAAAAACTAAAATAAACTTGTAAGCAAACCATTTTTGTGTCTTTATTATATATATGTGTTTCTTGAAACTTCCAATAATCTAGAAAAAGTTACTACACAGTATTTGTGTAGAAAGAAAATTTTTACAGAATAAGTACATTATTGTCATTGCAAAACTACTATTTCGATGATTATTCATTTCTAGGACAAACATAAAAAGTAGTTGGCCTTATGTTAATACACACTTTTTTCCCAAAAAGTTTATGTGGATATTAGTTATTTGAATATGTTTAACATACATTAAATGCGTGTGCTTGTTAGGCCAAACCCTGGATCTGTGTATCATCATACATTGATGCATAATAAAATCATAAGATGTCTGGGTTGGAAAAAGAATCACCCTGTAATACTGTGTCTAATATTGGGACTATAGTGAAAATAATTTCAAGCTCTAATTTAGATTCCAGGAATACATTTGCCATGCCTTGACAGCATTAGAACACATTCTCACAGATTTCCTGGGCTCTATTTACTTTGGCTCTTGTGGTGTCTCTGGCAATGGAAATGATATTAAAGTGCTATCTGGGCTTACTTATAAAGGGAATAAAAGCTGTATCCCAGTCACCTATCATAATAATTCATGTCGATAAGTGGAAGAGATAATACCCTGCCAGACAAAAAGTAATATCCTGTATTAAACTAATTTTATAGAAACTTTAAAAATGCATAAGAAAGTTGAGGGAGAAGGTCCTTTATAAATACCTGAATTGGAATCAAGAAGATATGTGGTTGATACAAATGATCAGTTGACTTTAAGCAGTCAAGAGTTGGAAGCTATTTCTCTTGCTTCCACTTTTTCATTCCTTTTCTCTCTCTCACACACATACACACAACACATACACACACCCACTTCCGACTATTGCTTGTCTTTTTCTGTTTTCACTGACTTATGCCATTATGAGAAACAGAAAAAATCCATCATAACAGGAATTTTGTGACACACACACACAAAACAATAAAAACAGCACACACAAAGCAAAACTGAAACAACAAATTTGAAAACAGTGGAATCCAGGCTATTCCTGATACTCTTGGTAGGTGGAACAGTTGGAGAGTCATGCCCAAGTTTCCTGATGGAAAATAAGTGGATTCTGTCATTTATTCTATACTTCTTTCAGTCTAAGCTACAAAGTCATAGAAAGAAAATCCAATTAGCCATGTTAAGATCACTTCACTTCTTCCAAAGTACAGAGAGAAAGATCTGAAATGAAAGCACCAATCACCAGAAATGGCAGCAGGAAAGATGGAGCTACTGTTTTCAAAAGGAAACCAAATACAATTAGGATGATGAACAGATATTGAGGACTGTAAACAAACAAAACTCTATGAAACTCTTCCAAACATATAATTCTGCCTTTATAAACTGAAGATAAGTGACATTGAATCATCTACTAATACATATTTTTCAAAAATGACTGTCCCCACTAGGAAAAAAGTAAATTACAACAACAGCAAAACAGAAAATAAATGTGTTGGGAATTGGGGAATGCAGATTGGATATTGATAAAGAATCTCCCAACCCCATCATTCTGACCATAGTTTGAATCCTGGCTCTCTCTCTTGAATGTTTTGTAATCTGGGACATCTTACTCTCTTCTCTGATCCTCAGATTTATTATCTTTCAATGGAAAAAATTTTACCTTCCTCAAACAGTTATACAGAATTAGCTGCAACATATTAGAATACTTTGCAAGTGCCTGACATAGACAATTATTAATAGATGATTGCCACTATAAATATATGCCACTATAAATATATTATTTCATAACTATTATATAATTTATCATTAATACAGTAACATATTATTGTTATTTTTATTATTATAGAAAGGTTGACTGACTTCTATCAAGTATATTCTGCATTTTTTCAGTCAGGAAGAAGAATTATTAATCAAAATAATTGTTTCACTCTCCTTAATGTACTTAGAAAAGTGTTATCTATCTAAAAGATGCCAAGGAAGCTTTTTTATTTTCCTGAAGGTAATATTTCCATTGGCTTCCATCAATCAATAAACAAAAATTTGGTGAGCACACACAGTGGTGGATGGAATGCTCAAATGCATTATAAAATGAGCAAGTAAACATATAGAGGATAAAGTGAATGGATACTATTTCATCAGAGTACAATAGTTTTATTTTGTCTCCCTTACTAAATTTTTTCAGGATCCGTATTCTAGGGAAATTTAATTGTGTTCTTCTTAAAAAGTTTTTATGAAGATGATCCTTTCTTTTAGTCTAGTTTCTAGTCAAGTATGGAATCTTGCCAAGGAAAACTGAATGTGCAGTATTGATGATTACATGAGTCTGCTATTGCTGCCATAATGAAGTACCACAGACTGGGTGGCTTAAGCAATAGAAATTTATTTTCTTACAGTCTGGAAGCTAGAAGTCCAAGATCAAAGTAATGCTGAGGCTGATTTCCTCTGAGGCCTTACCACTTTGGCTTGCAGATGTAGTCTTCTTCCTGTGTCTTCACATCGTCTTTTCTTTGTGTGTCTATGTTCCAAACTCTTTTTATAAGGAACCCAATCATATTGGATTAAGGCCTAACCTAGTTACCCATTTTACCTTAGTTCCCTAAAGTCCTTATTTCCAAACAAAGTCACATTCTGAGGCATTAGGAATTAGGGCTTCAGTGTTTACATTTTGGGAAGACACAATTCAGCTCACAAAACAAAAAGGTATTTTAAAACTCTCTAGAAATTTATTTAAGAAAACTCTGAACTGGAGTCCTTTAGTCCCTAGAAAAATCATTTACTACATTTCTCTCTCAAGGCTCTTAAAATTACATTTTAAGTTGTGGAAAGAAAGGTTATTATGAAGTGTTTCAAAAAAGTATACTTCTATGAATTTTTCATAGTGAATAGAAATCCTAACCAGAAACTTCACACTTTTCCTATAATCATGGCTAATTTTCAAAAATGTATACAAACGTAGCTCATAACTGCTTTTTTCTTCCCAATATCATGGACCTTTGCTGGTGAAACTGTATTGGTTAAATATCAGACAATAAGTGTAAGCTCACTGATTTATTCAGGGATCTATTGTACAAATTATATTATGATATTATATTATTATGCTAAACATCCTAGCTATGTCCTGAAATTTAACTGTGAAATCACTTTATCAGAGGGACCACAACTGACTTATAGTACATAAAATAAATTAAAATAGCTGTGCCTCCTTCTTTCCCTTTTGATATTCTCACTTTCATAGTTCTTATAAAATTTATAGATAATCTCTATGAAAATCAGCCTCTTGATCTGACATTAGATGGTATTTAACTTAGTTTTGTCATATCCTAACCTAAGCTTTGTTTACTGCTGAATGATTTTTTCAGTACTCTTGATAATCTCCCACTGACACAACTCAGCTTCAGCATGTGAAACTATGTGATAGAAATCTATACTTAAAAAAATTGCTCACTACTCAAATAGCAGCATTCTTGCTTTAAATCGTTTCATAATATGAAAAGTCAGCAAGGGCATATCAAGATCATATATTGTCTGTTTTGGGCATTTTAAAGTTTCTCCGTGCAAAAGAATTCCTTTCACAAATGCCAACTATGCTAAAATGCAAATCATCAACCTAATAAAATAGTGCATATGGCCATTCAATTAGATTATTCTCTCTCTCTTAAAGAAGCATTGCAACTAACGGGCATAATTGCCTTTGAGAGCTTGGGACAAGTTTATTTCCACCCAAGATGTTTTATATGTCATTTAAGCAATGAGAACTTTCTGGGGTAATGCCTTTACACTTTAATTAGAGAGTAGAACTCTGATTTTAATACTTAAACAGCCCACCAAAATGGAAATTGTAAATATTTTTGAAGAAGAAATGCCAGCAGAATTGTGCCAAACACTACTCTTAAAATATTGTAA
Source organism: Pan troglodytes (assembly GCF_028858775.2). Classification (NCBI taxonomy): domain Eukaryota; kingdom Metazoa; phylum Chordata; class Mammalia; order Primates; family Hominidae; genus Pan; species Pan troglodytes. The sequence goes on from NC_086015.1 coordinate 106,227,767, forward strand.
ATATAACATGTGCTAGGTTTAATTAACTTCTATTATCCATCAGTAAGGCTACATACCTGGCAACAATAGTGAACAGATGTATAAATACTGTAGGAGACTCTTTTGCTGAAAAATCTCTGAAGATTTTGCCCAGTCAGTAAGTACAACCTCTTGCTAGAGGATGTACCACTTTTAAAAATTGTGGCAAACATTCTAAGTTTTGCATGGAAAGATAAATCTTGGAGTCTTTCTTCACAGGATCATATTTTCTCTCCTTAAAATTTAAATTGAGTCTAGTTTTTTTATAGTATATGTAAACAATGGTCTATGCTGCAAGGTTATCAGATGAATTTAGGAAACAAAATGTCTTAGAAATACACCCAAAATAAATAGCCATCAGAGAAAAATCAAAATATCTGTGTAAACATTCGTGCATATTAAGAATGTATAGCATGTAGCAGTGTGTATTTTATTAGTAGTGTTTAAATTTGTCTATTCCAGAAAGATTTACAGAAGAGTTACAGAATATATAAAATTTGGGGTCAGGTGTAAGAAGAAATGGTAACAGATTTTATCATACTTACTGGGAGCCTGTGGTCACTGGGTCTTGTGTAGGAAGTACAGGTAGTAGGGTGTCTCTTCTGTTCAAATTCTCATGCCTTCACTTCCCTACAGTGGGTGAGGGGTAGAGTGAAGACATCCAAAATATTTGTCACAAAAACTGTTCCCATGCCTACTTCATTTGGTAATACCAGGAATTCCTCTGATGGTGCCACTCTATCCGATGATATTCCAAGCTTCCATCCATAGTGTCAAGGCTATCTGTCATGCTTATAAACCATGATAGCAATAGCCTGCACATGGAGAGACAGCATAAAGAAAGAGGAAAATTTTTATTCAGGAAATGCCATTCTTTTCCTCACTATTTGTTCTAATTAAGTCTGTAAATTCTCAGGCATCCATATATTCCACAAGTGCTCCAAGGTTTCTAGAAGTAAGTGACTCACTATTACCTTGCTGTTTCTGTTCTTGTTAATCTCTATTGAACCTTTTACCAAAAGCAAAATGGAGAAGATAGGCAAAAGATAAAAACTGATGATAAAATGAGAAATAGAGAAGCAAAGAAGAGTTTGGGGGCAGAGATGAGGGTAGACAATAAGCAGAAGGAAAGAGAACAATGTGGAATTACTAAGGGGTATAAAAGAAATGGCCACATGTGTGATCTTATCCTATTTTCCTTGCCTCCACTCTAAGAGCACCATACATCACCAGTGTGTGATCTATGTGTCATATATATAAGCATACATATGTGTGTGTGTATACAAACACACATGTGTTAGTCCTGAAAAATGATACAAATCTGTGTCGGTAATAGGCTCTGGGGATTTGAGAGCACAGAATCCTACGAGAGGCTCCTCAAGTAATAAGTAACTTCCCCAAGCTCGAGTTAGTCTAATTTTTCTCCTTGCAGTGTTCCCTCATTCCAACAATGATGAAGTAGAAAAGGAAAACAAAATTCTCCAATCCTCACCAAGTTCCAGCATTCACCAGGATGTCTTTCCTGTGGCCTGGCACAGTATTGGTTTGACAGCACTCTTTAGAGGGTAGTCTAACTTGTCTCTGCGAGGGCAACTCTTTCTTTTAACCTGTAACTGTGTTTAGAAAAATGTTTGTAAAATTCTGATTCTGACCTCTCACCTTCTGTGGGTTACTTTAAAATGGATTTCAATCACAAGGTAAAACACAAACTCTGCAGTCTGAAATTCTATATCCTCTCTATACAATCTATTCACTGACTGCCTTTGCAAACGCATCTGCAGCTATTTCAGCAATTCCAAAAGAAATGCTTTTTTTCCCCCTCTTTGATCTGCCTACTGAGCCATGCTAATCATTTCCACTCTGAGCCTTTCTTTACAGTATCCCTCTCATCTGAGCCCTCTTCTTCCCTTGGCCCATTCAAATCCTATCAACTTTTTTGGATGCAATGTGTATCTCATCTTCTCTGAGATCCTGTCTTCCTAATATACTGTTCAGTAATAATTTTGTAAGTTTCCATTGCCCTTCCTCAATGACCAGTTATGTAGTGTTTGCATATTGGTATTGAATCTGCCATAGGTGTCTTTTGTTCCCTAAAGAAATATACATTTTGAGATAAATGATCTTAACTTAGAGTCTTCTTTTTATCATTTGTAGAATCTGGCATGGCATGATATACATAAAATATACTTATAAATTATTGATTGAGTACAGACTTCAAAACTCTTTTGGTTTGAGTCTTGAAGATAAATATTTAGGATAAAACATTAAGTTTAATAACCAAGCAATTGCATATTAAGAGTTCAATAAGTACTAAAATTATGCTAGTTTATAAACATATTTATGAGTTGCTCTACACAATAAGGTAAAATAATTGATGGCCGGGCACAGTGGCTCACGCCTGTAATCCCAGCACTTTGGGAGGCCGAGGCCGGCGGATCACGAGGTCAGGAGTTCGAGACCAATCTGGCCAACATAGTGAAACCCCATCTCTACTAAAAATACAAAAAATTAACCAGGTGTGGTGGTGTGTGCCTGTAATCCCATATACTTGGGAGGCAGAGGCAGGAGAATTGCGTGAACGCGGGAGGCAGAGTTTTCAGCGAATCGAGATGGCGCTATTGCACTCCAGCCCCTGCAACAGTGCGACACTCCGTCTCAAAAAATTAAATACATAAAATAAAATAAAATAATTGACAAAATCTCAAATGTAAAATATAACTATAAATTTGTAATTGTATATCTTGTTTGATATTTAAGTAGACAAAAGAAAAAAATTTAATACCCTAGGTTGAATTGCATTACTCTGTAAAAGTTTTACTACTAACACAAAAAAAGTAAAAGAAAAAATAAGTTGACTAGCAGTTAATGAACATCACTATGAGAGTGTGAATTATATTCCTCATAAAAATAACAAAATAGCAAAAATAACAAAAGGCATGCAGCACAACCATATTTGCACATCGATGAAAGCTAAGCATAACTTTTCTAAGGTCTAAAAATTCTCAATTAACATATTAAAGTAATTGGATTTTGTGTTTAATCTCAGCATCACAGAAACTGTACATTGAGATGTCTTTCACAAATACAGAGTCAGGAAGAATTATCTCTACTTATTTTGTTATTATAGTTGACATATGAAAATACACGGTGAAAAGGATTCTACTATCTACAAGAAAAATGCAGCTAGATTACTTTTCCATTCCTAATAGAAACTTCGAAAAGATATCTTTTCTTTCTCTCTCTTTCTTTTAATCACAAATCCAATCTGGAACAGAAGCCAACGATAAACTTAATCTTCTGGTGAGTTTCAGCCATTTGACAATTATATAGGTTGGCTCATCAAGTAGGCATTGATTGTTAGCATTAGCCACGAGTATATAAACACTTATAAATATTGCATGCAGAAGAGAAGCTGCACTTAGATGGATGATTAATAGTCCTGTTGTTGGTAATCTATTGTATCTTTTTTGCATGGAAAAAGCAATTAGAAACACATTTCCGACTATCCCAGACAGACCTTAGATGCTTCATAGCGGAAAATTAAAATTTTAGACATTGCAAAGAGTGTAACAAATGTATCTTCAGGCACCACATAATAATAGTACCTGGAGGACCTGGACAAGCTCATGAGACCACAATTTGACTTACCTTTCCTCCTTTTGATAATTTATTTTTATAATGCCATGAAATTATTTATTTTGATAGTGGATTTGGGTGTGTGTGTGTGTGTGTGCATGCAGTTTACTGATTAATAAGAAATATGTGTGAATACATAAAAGGAGGGAGGGAAGGAGTGAGAGAGAGAGACTTACTCCAGAAAAATAAGTACAAATGGAAACGGAATGGTAACTCTGACAATCATACCTTACTAAACCTATAAATATGCAGGTCAAGAGACTTATACAACAGTCTGAAAATAAATTTTACTATCAAAATTCCAAAGTTTTATTATAATCTTTGAGTAAAATTGATTTTTAATATGAAAAAAATCCTTTATTGTATTCTTAGAGTTTTTCATTGTATACACTACAAACTAGATATTATATGTCAGGTAAGTCATTGTTGTCTAAAAACTGCCATATTAGATTTCTTCCTGGAAGAGAATTGTAACTTGTATTATTATTATCATTACTTACACTGAGGAACTGCTCACATTCTAGGAAAACTTTTAAAAATCAGTCTAAGAGGAGCAGAGAGTATCGAGCTAAGTTAATGTTATTAGGAATCCATTAAAATCCTTTATGGACATTTCCTTTCCTTTCTTTTAAATGGCTGTAAATACCAGGAGCCTTCTTTGCAGCAGAGAAATTGGGCCTACAGAGGGCAACTAGATTCAATTCCCACCAATGAGTGCATCTTTTCTTCATTATTTCATGTACCAGTTTCACTATACTTGAGTAATGAAAAAAAAAAACAGAATTAGTATAGTGTCTTAGGATCATTAGGTTATTCTTCATCACATATTATTTTCAGAAATTTCATATATTAACTTTTAAATTTTAACTTCAAGTTCTAAATACTATAATGGTAGAATTTTCTATTAACATAACAATAACTTACTGATGACATCATAAAACCTAAAATGTATATTACACCACTTTCTTTTGTATTCTTTTCTCTATAACCTCCAGCTCATAAAACAAAGTTTTGAATCAAATGAATGAAAGTGAGTGTTGTGGGCCAATGGATATTGAAGACAGTGGATGTCTGTTCAAACTTGCTGTTGATAAAACTCAAAAGTGTGTTGTTACGTATTGTTATAAAGCACCTCTGTCCTCACAATCCTAACACCCACCCGTATTACAGTCTGTATGTGTGATAACAAGAGTGATTTTGGAGAAAGGAAAGAGAAGAAAGGGAGAGGGAACAGAAGGTACTCTTATGGATAATAAAATGATGACACTTTAAAAAACACATCTGATGCAATTTGTACATAGTTAAAAATCTACATTTAGTTGTGTGTACTGCAGTATTCCTGTTTAGGAATAAAATATCTATTACATAGGATAAAGTTTTAAATTAACAATTTTTTTCTGTTACTAGAAAATATAGGCCACAATTTTTCCTTAGTCTAGATGGAATTTGAAGCAAAAAAAATCTATAAAATCTATTGACTGAGAAAGCCATATCAGGTAAACAAAAGGAGTTATGAATTCTTATGGGATTGCTGTCCTAATAACTAGTTTTAACTATCTTAATAAATGCTAGTCCTACAAATAATGCTTTTTTGGTGCAGCTTTTTTGTCAGAGCTGATCGGGACTTTTCTGGATTATCCATTGTCTTTCCCTAGTTTTAGTGTTCATAGCAAAGTGCAAGAATGCATAATACATCTTTTGGGTTGACTTGATTTACATGATTTTTTCAAGCCTAAGTAGACAGCCAATTTAACTGCTTCAATATGGCCAAAAAGCTGGACTCAATGGCTGTTATCAGATCTCATTAGAAAAGAAGATTACTAAGACAAGGCTTCATTTGGAAAAATCATCTCTTTTCCTCTCCAGATAGAGGTTTGAGGAAGCCAGAGACATGGCTCAGGTGTTGCATCTGTGACAGTTTTCTGGCACAGCAGTATTCCTTAATTGCCCATCTAGCTAGGAGGAAGCTTTATTAGACACATTTATTGTTCTCATTGCAAACTGGTGTTCCACAGTATTACCCTCCAAATCAAATGTGTGACTATTTGTCAGGCCAGGTGAATAATGCACTACTGAAATAACTATTGGTTATTTTGATATAGGAATAATCTAATTTTGTTAATTTTGTGGCAATCTGTTGAGAATTAACTTATATTTTTAAAAAGTGAAATTAGCCTGTAAATGGTTGATTTGATATGCATGGTTTGCAGTATACAGGTACACCTAACAAAGCCATTTGTTTTCTATAAAATTACAGTAAAACACAATATAATCAACTTTTAATCACAATTCTTAAATGTGCATTAATACAAACTTACCTCTGCCTCAGCTCATTCCTGTGTGTGCTCTCCTTATGTCACTCATAAAACAGCTTCCCTTTGGGATTCCAAGAAAGCAAACCTTTAGACCACCCCATAACTGAGAATGATTCTACCCTTAGCAGCTTCCAATCTTTCCAGTGCTATTTTTCTGATGGTTTTGTTTTTGTTCAGTGATGTTTACAGCATACAAACCAAACTGCATGTGAAATATTGCCCACCTGCAAAAGCTCTCAAAGGGCACTAAATGAGGTAACCATGACATGCAAGAATGATTGTTTCTGGGATAAGAGGATGGAGTTACACAAAGACAATACTCTCTAGGTAAACCTGAAATGAGTCATTTAACATATTTCAAGGGCAAACTGAACAGCTTAAAAAACGCCTATTTAGTAACAGAAAACAGTTGCTACAGCTATACCTTGGTTTCCTTAGATTGGTTGACAAACCCTCGAATACTAGCTTTTTCTATGCATTGTGTTGGCCCTGTCTTCTCTTCCTCCCTCCCTTCCTTCCTTTCATTTTATTTCCTCAGGGAAATTTTCCAATACAACCCCTTGCTCCTAAAAGCATGTGACAGCTCTTCTAAGTTCACTGTGCTCTGTCTTTCCTTGAAATTCCTATGGCAATTATAAAGATGTTTAATTATACTTCACCTTATACTGATTTCATATTATCAGAAATATTTTCTTTATGAAGTTTATCATAGGCAGAAAAATATTTGTATGTGCCAATAAAGAGTAGGAAAAAATTAATTTCCATTATAGTTTAAATATATTCATCACCATTAATTTTAAAGCTCTTGTGTGCAATATCTCCTTATGGCTTTTCCTCAGTTTCTGCTACATTGTCTTATTTTTATTTATTTGTAGGAGTTAATTTTAGGAGATTATATATAACCCTTCCTCAGAAGTGTGTTGCAAAATCTTCTCTATATGACTTAAATAAAAAAAAACCTCTTTAGAAGAAAATATATGAAGCTATCTTCACATCCTCTGGATAAAAAAGGTTTGTTTTTAAACAAGACATAAAAGCACGTACCATAAATAAAAATATAAAACATTTTAACTACATTAAAACTAGTAATTTATTTTAATTAAAAAATAAAAAGAATGAAGAAAACAAAGTCATATGAAAAATAGTTATACTTCGGTAGATATTTTTTCTTATCACTATGGAGATATTTCATTCTTTTTGGCTTCCCTTTTTGCCGTTGAGAAATAAATAGTCTGACTGTTATTTTTCTGTAGGTCAACTGATCTTGTTCTTGGATTGCTTTGAAGGCCTTTTCTTTGTGTTTTGTTTATTCATCTGCTCTGCTATTTTGCCCTGGTATGGCTGTGTATTTTCTTTTTATTTATTCTGCTTGAGATTCTTTAAGTTTTCTGAATCTGAAGAATGTATATTCTATAAAACATGGTATATTATTTACTGTTATGTCACTGACTATGGCCTTTCCCTAATCTTCTGATTCTCCACTTTTGAAAATATGATTAGAGAGAGTTTGGGCAAATTCACTCTATCCTTCCTGATTATAGCTTTTATCTCTGTCTTCCTGAATAATTATCTATAGAACTACGTTCTACTTCACTAATGCTTTCTGAAGCTGTGTTTAATTGCTTTTAACGTGAAGTTTTAATTACTAAAATTAAATATTTTAGTAGTAGTATACTTTTATTTTATGTCAATATTATTTGTATTAAAATTTTAATATATATAGTATATTTTTCATTTTTGGAAGTTTAATTTGTGCTAATTTCAAAATTCAGAAAAAAATTGATGTTTTATTGTTTAACATAACTTCAATTACCTTCTTTATTTCTTTACATGTAAATTTATTTATTTGATATTTTTATGTGATGATTCCATTGTCTACAGTTTGGGAATCTGATGCTTTAGTTTTACTCTTGCTTGTGCTTATTCATTGTTTTGTGATTCTTGATGGTTTTATTTTGAATGCAGGTTGCTATTTAGAATTTTATTAATAGAAAGAATTTGAGGACTTTGTTTAAAATATTTTCCTCCAAAGAGCATTTATTTATTTTTTTCTCCCAATCCCTATGGACAGACCAACATGGGGCTGCATTAGACTCATTTTTTTTTTAGGCTTTTAAGGCAACAACTTATATGATTTCAGGACACAAGATTGTGTGATTACGAGTTTATGCTTTAAAAATATTTTTTTCTTTTTAACTTTCGTTCTACTCAGCCCCAATTCAAGGCCAAATCAGTCACCTATACTACTGTAGTATGTATTTGGTGATAGTTTGTTTGTTTTCCTAATTCACCTACTGAGTATGTTATCCTTTAGGAATATTGGCCTTATGTGGAGAATTCTGAGCTGATACTCTTTCTTCTCCTGCTTAATTTTTATCCATTTTTCTTGTATGTGGCCCTTTTAACCCCTAGTGTATGGACTTTGAAGATAGACAACTTCCAGACAAATCCTGACATTAGTGCTACATTATTCTTTTTTAATTACACTTTCTTCTCTTTGTGGCTTCCATTTTCCTTACTATACTGCTAGTGCAGGCACGATTTGACATATATATATATTAAATATTGCAGGATTTTGTGTACTGTCCCAGGAGTGGCTTCTCTTGTTTGGTCTGTCTTATTTTAGTATTTTTTTTCACAGGGAAGTTATAAACTTCCTTAAGGTACAAAAATTATTACAGTTTTATATGTCTAGAGGATATATTGCTTAATGTTATGCACTTACAAGGTGCTAAGTAAACTTTCTAAAATGCATTAAAATTTATTCAATAAACTGAAAATCTTGTGATGAGCTGTACTCTTTATTCATGCATACTAGAGGCTCGTATCAAGTCAATGCAATCTCTGTTGAGCATTTATTAACTTACAATCTGTAAGGCATTGTATCAGTTCCTATGATTACAAGAGACAGCACCTTAATTCAACTAGTTGAAGACATTTTAGTTTAATCAGAAGCCCCCAAAAGAGTTAAAGGAAATATTTTATTCATTTTAATTATAAATTTCTCATAATATCTGCTACAATCCCCACCACTGTAAACAACTGAAAAAAAATACATATATATATAGCACACATATAGCATATATATATATATATATATATATATGCTACTTGAATCTGGTTTGACATATATATATATATATATATATATATATATATATATATGTCAGATTGAAGTAGCATAACCAATTGAAACATAATTATTTAATACTTTTTTTGACCAGTAAAATCTTTAAATACTTTTCTTTATTATACTTAAAGTTCTGGGATACACGTGCAGAATATGCATCTTTCATACATAGGTATATATGTACCATGGTGGCTTGCTGCACCCATCAACCTGTCATATACATTAGGTATTTCTCCTAACGCTATCCCTCCCCTTGCCCCCCACCCCCAACAGGCCCTGCTGTGTGATGTTTTCCTCCATGTGCCCATATGTTCTCATTGTTCAACTCCCACTTATGAGTGAGAACATGCAGTGTTTGTTTTTCTGTTCCTGTGTTTGCTGGGTATGATGGTTTCTGGCTTCAACTATGTTCCTGCAAAGGACATAAACTCATTCTTTTTTATGGCTGCATCATATTCCATGGTGTATATGTGCCACATTTTTTTTATCCAGTCTATCATTGATGAGCATTTGGGTTGGTTCCAAGTTTTTGCTATTGTGACTAGTGCTGCAGTAAACATATGTGTGCATGTGTCTTTATAGTAGAATGATTTATAATCATTTGAGTATATACCTAGTAATGGGATTGCTGGGTAAAATGGTATTTCTAGTTCTAGATCCTGGAGGTATCACCACACTGTCTTCCACAATGATTGAACTAATTTATACTCCCACCAACACTGTAAAAGTATTCCTATTTCTCCACATCCTCTCCAGCATCTGTTGTTTCCAGACTTGTTAATAATCGCCATTCCAACTGGCATGAGAAGGTATGTCATTGTGGTTTTGATTTGCATTTCTCTAGTGACCAGTGATGATGAACTTTTTCTCAAATGTTTGTTGGTCATATAAATGTCTTCTTTTGAGAAGTGTCTGTTCATATCCTTCACCCACTTTTTGATGGAGTTGTTTGTTTTCTTGTAAATTTGTTTAAGTTTTTGTAGATTCTGGATATTAGCCCTTTGTTAGATGTATAGTTTGCAAATTTTTCTCCCATTCTGTAGGTTGCCTGTTCCCTCTGATGATAGTTTCTTTTGCTGTGCAGAAGCTCTTTAGTTTAATTAGATCTCATTTGTCAATTTTGGCTTTTGTTGCAATTGCTTTTGGTGTTTCAGTCATGAAGTCTGTGCCCATGCCTATGTCATGAATGGTATTTCCTAGGTTTTCTTCTAGGGTTTTTATGGTTTTAGGTCTAACATTTAAGTCTTTAAATCATCTTGAGTTATTTTTTGTATAAGGTGTAAGGAAGGGATCCAGTTTCAGTTTTCTGCATATGGCTAGCCAATTTTCCCAACACCATTTATTAAATAGAAAATACTTTCCCCATTGCTTGTTTTTGTCAGGTTTGTCAAAGATCAGATGGTTGTAGATGTGTGGTGTTATTTCTGAGACCTCTGTTCTGTTCCGTTGGTCTATATATCTGTTTTGGTACCAGTACCACACTGTTTTGATTACTGTAGCCATGTAGTATAGTTTGAAGTCAGATAGTGTGATGCCTTCAGCTTTGTTCTTTTTGCTTAGGATTGTCTTGGCTATGTGGGCTCTTTTTTTTGTTCCATATGAAATTGAAAGTAGTTTTTTCCAATTCTGTGAAGAAAGCCAATGGTAGCTTGATGGGGATAGCCTTGAATCTATAAATAACTTTGGGCAGTATGGCCATTTTCACGATATTGATTCTACCTATCTATGAGCATTGAATGTTTTTCCATTTGTTTGTGTCCTCTCTTATTTCCTTGAGCAGTGGTTTGTAGTTCTTGAAGAGGTGCTTCACATCCCTTGCAAGTTGGATTCCTAGGTATTTTATTCCCTTTGCAGCAATTGTGAATGAGAGTTCACTCATGATTTGGCTTTCTGTTTGTCTATTATTGGTGTATAGCAATGCTTTTGATTTTTGCACATTGATTTTGTATCTTGAGATTTGGTTGAAGTTGCTTATCAGATTAAGGAGATTTTGGGCTGAGACAATGGGGTTTTCTAAGTATGCAATCACGTCATCTGCAAACAGGGGCAATTTGACTTCCTCTCTTCCTATTTGAATACCCTTTATTTCTTTACCTTGTCTGATTGTCCTGGACAGAACTTCCAATATTTTGTTGAATAAGAGTGGTGAGAGAGGGCATCTTTGTCTTATGGCAGTTTTCAAAGGGAATGCTTCCAGCTTTTGCCCATTTGGTATGATATTTGTTGTGGGTTTGTCATCAATAGCTCTTATTATTTTGAGATACATTCTATCAATACCTACTTTATTGAGAGTTTTTAGCCTGAAGCGGTGCTGAATCTTATCAAAGGCCTTTTGTGCATCTATTGAGTTAGTCATGAGATTTTTCTCATTGGCTCTGCTTATGTGATGGATTACGTTTATTGATTTGTGTATGTTGAAACAGACTTGAATTCCAGGGATGAAGCTGACTTGATCTTGTTGGATAAGATTTTTAGTGTGCTGCTGGATTTGGTTTACCAGTATTTTATTGAGGATTTTTGCATCAATGTTCATCAGGGATATTGGCCTGAAATTTCCTTTTTTTGTTGTGTCTTTGCCAGGTTTTGGTATCAGGATGATGCTGGCCTCATAAAATGAGTTGGGGAGGAGTCTCTTTTTTTCTCTTCTTTGGAATAGTTTCAGAAGGAATGATATCAGCTCCTCTTTGTACCTCTGGTAGAATTTGGCTGTGAATCCATCTGGTCCTGGACCTTTTTTGGTTGGTAGGCTATTAATTACTGCCTCAATTTCAGAACTTGTTATTGGTCTATTCAGGGATTCAACTTCTTCCTGGTTTAGTCTTGGGAGGGTTATGTGTCCAGGAATTTATCCATTTCTTCTAGATGTTCTAGTTTATTTGCATAGAGGTGTTTAGAGTATTCTCTGGTGGTAGTTTGTATTTCTGTGGGATCAGTGGTGATACCCCTTTTATCATTTTTTATTGTGTCTATTTGATTCTTCTCTCTTTTCTTGTTTATTAGTCCAGCTAGTGGTCTATTTTGTTAATCTTTTCAAAAAACTAGCTCCTGATTTCATTGATTTTTTTGAAGGGTTTTTTAGTGTCTCTCTTTCAGTTCTGCCCTAATCTTAGTTAATTCTTGTCTTCTACTAGCTTTTGAATTTGTTTGCTCTTGCTTCTCTAGTTCTTTTAATTGTCATGTTGGGGTGTCGATTTTAGATCTTTCCCGCTTTCTCCTGTGGGCATTAAGTGCTATAAATTTCCCTCTAAACACTGCTTTAGCTATGTCCCAGAGATTCTGGTACATTGTGTCTTTGTTGTCATTGTTTTTGAATAACTTATTTATTTCCACTTATTTCATTAAGTTGTTCTTCAATCTCTGATATCCCTTCTTCCACTTGATCAATTTGAGTACTGAAACTTGTGTATGCTTCGCAGAGCTATGTCATATAATTCTTATTAATTTTCTGCCTGCTTTGTCTACCAATTACTTGCATAGGAATGTTTATCTCTCCAACTATGGTAGTGAATTTAGTTATTTTTATTTTGTTATTTTTGGTTTCAGTTATTTTGATGCCTTGTTTATAGGCACATAAAAGTTTAGAATTGTTATGACTTCTTATAAAATGGACCCCTTTATTATTTATATTATCTTTATCTGGGAAAATATTTGTTGTACTGAAGTTTGCTTTTCCTTAAATTAAAATAGCTACTACAGGTTTCTTTTGATTATTATTAGTATAGTGTATGTTTCTCCATCTCTTTATTTTAACCTACGTGAAACTTTGTATTTAAGGTGTGTTGTGTTTCTTTTGGACAGCATATAGTTAGGTTAAGTTTTCAATCAATCTGATCATCTGCCTCTTAACTAATGTACTTAGACCATGTGCATTAAGAGTGATTACTGATACAATAAATTAATATCTACACTTTTAATAAAAGTATTCATTTCAGGCCGGGTGCAGTTGCTAACGCCTGTAATCCCAGCACTTTGGGAGGCCAAGGAGGGCAGATCATGAGGTCAGGAGTTCGAGACCAGTCTGTCCAACATAGTGAAACCCCGTCTCTACTAAAAATACAAAAATTAGCCAGGCATGGTGGTGCATGCCTGTAGTCCCAGCTACTCAGGAGGCTGAGGCAGGATAATCACTTGAACCCGGGAGGCAGAGGTTGTGGTGAGCTGAGATCATGCCACTGCGCTCCAGCCTGGATAACAGAGTAAGACTTCTTTTATTTTTTTATTTTTTATTTTTTTAAAACAGTATTCATTTCATTTATACTTTGTAATTTTTTCCATCATTTTTTGCCTTCTTGTAATGAATTTGGCATCATAAGTGGTCCATTTTATCTCTTTTCTTTAACTGTAATATATGCATTTAAAAATATTTCACTCTACTCCCTTTTTGTTTGCATGGTTTTTGATGAGTTTATTGCAATTCTTACCCTTGATTTTCTATACATAAGTTTTCTCCCTGCTCTGGTATTTATAAAGGTATTCTCTTTAAAGTTTTTCTGTAGTTTGAATATAATATGTCATTAAAAAACTATCTTGTTTGGTGTTTTCTGAGTTTCCTGGGTGTGTAGTTTGTTGTGTGTCATTAATTTTGGCCATTTTTCTTTCAAATATTAATCATGTGGGTTTTTTTGCCTTTTTTCTCCTTTTTATATTCCAATTACACATATATTATACTATTTAATATTGTCACAGGGTCTTAAATATTCTGTTCTTTTTTAAAAGTATTTTTCTTTTCTCTGTGTTTTAGTTTGGGGAGTTTCCATTTATCTGTCTTCAAGTTATTGATTTTATTCTTTCCTCAGTTATGTAGAATTTAGTGATGAGCCCATCAATCTATTCTTCATTTATTTAACTGTGTGTTTAGTTTCAGCATTTATTTTTTGAGTCTGTTATAGAGTTTCCATCTCTCTAATAACATTATACATCTGGTCTTACATGTTGCCTATTGTTCCTATTTGATAATTTCAACATCTGTGTCATATCTGAGTCTAGATATGATGTTTCTGTTGTCTCTTCAGACTCTGCTTTTTCCTGGCTTTAGAATGACTTGTAATTTTTGTTCAAAGCCAATAATATTATGTCAGGTAAATAGGCCTTCAGTGTGAAGATTTAAGTCAATCTGGCTAGGATTTTGGCTGTTTTTATGAATTGTTATAGCTCTAGGAATCAGAAGAAATTCCTCTAGTGTCTTCATTTTTGTCTCCTGTCTAGTCTTTGGGACTTCTGTTTGTATTGCTCCTCAGAAAGGGTCTGTGTCTTGCAGCTTTCCAGCTTTAATCCATTGTTATTATTGTTAAAAGAAAAACAGCCAAATTAAATTTAAAAGAGTTTTATTGAGCAATGAATAATTTGTGAATCACGCAGCCCCCAGAATCACAGCAGATTCAGAAGGATTCCAGGGTTGCCTCATGGTCAGAACAAATTTATAGACCAAAAAAAAAAAAAAAAAAAAAAGTAAATTGATGTACTGAAACTGGAAGTGAGGTAAAGAAACAGTTGGATTTATTATAGCTCCACATTTGACTTATTTGAATGCTGTGAACCCTCAGCAGTGTATGACTGGTTGAAGTAAGGTTGCTGGGATTGGGTAAGACTCAGCGATTGTTACAGGCACATACTCCTAAATTAGGTTTTCAATCTTGTCTATCTATTAAGTTAGGTTGCAGTTCATCCACAAGGACTCAAAAATAGAAGTACAGAGTCCTTCTCAGGCCATATTTAGTTTGCTTTAACATTACATTTGGGACTTACTGGTGTGGTGCTAGTGGGTATTGGAGGGGTACTGCTGTGCAATCTTCTGATTATGTCTCAGTCTTTTAGAAAGTCTGCATCTTATGGGTAGGGCATTTATAAATGTTTCTGTCCCTACCCCACGGTTATAGCTTTCCTCCTTCTGTCCCTTATTTCATTCACTGTGTGCAGCTTTGCTTATCTATTCCCTTGACTGCCTGCCCTTGTTCACTTTGTTATTAATGTTGTTATTATTTACCTTAACAATACCTTAGACAAAAAGGGTGGAGTTGGAGTAGAATTTCCTTCCCCTACCTGAGATAAAGTTTTAGAATTGCTCTTTCCCCTAAAGTCCAGGCGTTTGCTCAGAAAATGAGTCTGGGTGAGATTCACAAAGCTAGTCTTCCTTTCTCCAAGTTAGATTTACGAATCTTCAACAGATTTGCACTGTAAGATTACAGTGGGATTCCTAGAGTGAATGCCTTTGTAAATGTAGGAGGGCCCTTTCTAATGCAGCCCCCATGAATTCCTCACTCTCAAGCAATTCTACACTCAGTCTGAAGCAATTTATAAAACAACCATCTGAATATTCCTACCAGCTTATGGATTCCGGTGGCTTCTGCTCTAGGTAAGCAAATATTAGCAGTTTTATTTCTCTAGATACATCTGTCTCTCTAGATTTCAGAATAATAGTTTACTGTGTTACCTTGGTTCTTTGATACATAAAAGTTGTTGTTTTTTTTTCTTTAGCTTTCACTTACTGTAAGATGGTAGTGATGACTTCTAAGCTCTTTACATGTTGGATCTGAAACCAGAAGTATTTGATTTTGGTTTTTGTTTTTTTTCCATTTAAACACTGTGAAGTCACAATTAGATAGTAAGTAAAATTGTGAGATACACCATCAATTGTCATGACCTCAGTATAGCATAATTATGTGCTTAACTGTCATTCCCATTCTAAATAGTAATGTTAGAATGATTTTTAAACATATTTCTCATATATTATTATTAGCAAAACATAAATCATCCAAAGCAAGTACTCTTAAAAAATGAACAGTAATTTATTCATAACATCAGTTTTTCTCGTTGACTATAGAAAGGGCAATAGCATTCTGAACTTTTGGTTTTAGAAATACCATGTATCTTAATGTCCTTCCAAAATCAAAGAATTTAAATCATTGTAAAATATCTGCAAAAATTTATTATAAATGAATTGCTGAGCTGATATAAAAGGAAATAATCTGCCAACATGAAATTAAAAAAAAATTGGAACTTGGGTGACCAGGCTAGCTTTTGTTGGAAGTAAATGCTCAGTGCTGCAAAGTGAAACCAGCACTCAGGCAAAAATTTTCTCAGCAAGGCAATTTACTTCTGCAGAAGAATGCTGCTCATGTCAATCACAACCTAAATAGCACACTGAATAAAGGAGGGAAAGGGTTTTTATTTCTAACGCAGAGTCTCCACCTCTGTGTCACTCCCCCATGGGCTGGAGTCAGACCACACAACATAAACTGACCCAATTGGCTATTGGTGAATATGTTCCCAAATAAGGAAGGAAAGGGGGATGTGTGAGTCACAATGGTGGGACGTGTGGTTTCAAAGGGTGGTATAGTGCAGAGTGGGTAGCCAAGGGAACAGATGTGAGTTGTTGATTAGAGCTGACAGGAAGGTTGTTTACAGTAACTAGAGGCAAGGAGGCATGGAGAACAAGAAAGTTGAGTTTGAGAACAAACAACAAGGAAGTTAACGAGCTAAACCTTTGAAGAGAAATTTAGAGAAATTCACTGTATCTTACACTTTCATTTGGGGGATTTCCTTTGAGTTCTGGAGATCATCAGCATCTGCTTTGATGGTGATAGGAAGTACAGAAAAAGATTAAGCTTAATCTCCAATTGGTGGACACTGTATTGTACAAGGCAAACCCCTTATCCATTAAATAATAAGTTGGCCAAGCTGCTAGAGTGTTGTCAGTAGGTAATCATAATCTGTAAGAGCTTCAAGGATTGCTTCAGCAGCACAGAAGATGACCAGTGACATCCAATATCCAGTGACATCTAATAGCTATTTAATTATGTAGGATAAAAATCTCTCTTGGCCCCTTAGAACTTCTCTGAGAAGCATTTTAGCTTCACCATTGAAAGTTTGACTTGACCTGCATCATACATTAACTTATCCCTTTGCACAATTGTTTTCTTCCTCTTCCTTCTAAAACATTTCTTCCCAAAGCTATTTTCTTATTAAACATCTTGCCATTAATATCTGTCTCAGAATCTACATTTTAGTAAAATATTTTCAAAACCCATGTGTAATATTTTGGAGTTTGCATTCTTCACTGAATATTAAGTTAATGAAGTCAAACTATGCTGTTGTTTTCACTGATGTATAATATTCATTGTGTACATATATCACATATGAAGCATCTATTCACTTGTGTATAAACATTCAGCATGTTTCCTGGTATTTGCTATTATGAACAGGCCTGCCATTAACATTTTGTACATACATCTTGTTATACATGTTCAAGCATTTCTCTTGAATATATATCTCAGATAGCTTAAGATGGATATTGTGGGGTTACAGGTATGACATAATTTTATTCTATACCACAACATTTTTGAGAGTGAAAAATGTTATTAGTATAGACATGTACCTAGACTGTCCCACACTAACTTGACTATATGGTCATTCCAGTTGTAAGGCTTTTTTTCTTCATTTACCTATTTAAGTGTATCAGTTCTAATCAAAATATAAGAGTTTAAAATAGCAGCTATTTTATTTGCTTATGATTTTACGGGTCTGCAATTGGCTTGAACTCAGCTGTTCAGCTCTTTTGCTCCTCCGACACCTAGTGTTGCAACTTAGGCTGGATATATTAAGAAGATCCCTCACCCTGGTGTTTAGGGCTCTAGTTGTTTGGGTCTCTCTCTATGTGATCTTTCATCCCCAAGAAGAACAGACAAGGTGTTTTAAATAGTGGTATTGGAATAACAAGTGATGTCAATCAAATCAAATTTGCTCAAAACAAATCACATAGTTGCATGAACAAACATAGCTGCAAGACTAGCAAAATTAATTCCAGTGCATGATAGGAGAAAGCAGAGTATACAGACGGAAGGGAGGGATTAGAGGCCACTAAATAATCTATCACAGTGTATGAGGGTTAAACTTTAAAAGATAACATCAAATAGTTTTCCTAAGTATATTTTAACTAACTGGAAGTTGCCATCACAATGTATCAGTTATTGTATTACTACATTGATCTGTACTGTCTGCTATTTGAAATAATTAATTTTATGTCTCATTTTAGTATTGATTTACATTTTCAAATTATTTATTTTGAACTCATTTCATATATTTGCTGTCCATGTATTTTTTTTCTTTTATGAAATAGCTTTCTGAACTATTGGGTTATTTGCCTTTTTTTTTCCTTACTAGTTTTTAGTCATTTTATATTTTATAAAATATTTTGTCAATTTGTGTTGCAAATATTTACTTCAAGCTTGTAGTGTAGTTTTCGACTTTTAAGATTGGAATTGATAAAGAGACATTCTTAATCTTTATGCAAACCAATATATCAGTTATTAACTTTTATCTTAGAGATTTTATTGTCTTGGTTAGGAAATCCTTTCTTACCCTGAGATTAGAAAATTTCACTTATATTTTTTAAAGTTTCAAAAGTTAGCTTTCACATTTAAATTCTGAATGTATCTAGAATTGATTTTCTTTCTTTTTCTTATCTTTCATTCATTCTTTCTTTTTTATTATACAGAGGACTTGAAAATTCAATTTTAATTTTTCATGTGAAAGAACATTTTTTTCTGGCACTTTTTCTCTCTGATCTGCCATTCTATCTTGGTCAGATACCAGAAATCTGTATGCATATGTTTTCATTAACCAGCCTTTTCTGTTCCATTTATTAATTTATCTATGCTCTGCCATGCATTGTATTTAATATAGTTTTATAATCATCTTTGTAAATGGTTTATTTACTCTTCCATATAAACTTTAGAACATATTGAATATAATTAAAACCCTGCTAAATGGTTCTGACATTTCAGTAAATCCTTGCATCTATTTGGGTAACATTGCCATCTTAACATTATAAAGTCCTCCTACCCATGCCCATGTAATATATCCATTAATTTATCCCTATTATATTGATTTTCATTGATGTTTCATAATGTTCTGAATGTAGATCTGGCATTTTTTTCTATATTTTTTATGGATTTAAAAAAATGTTGAAACTATTTTAAATGTTTTTTAGAAATTTTTTTAAATCTTTGCTGGTACATGGAAATTCAATTGAATTTTGTACATTGATTTTTACTTAATATTTTGCACATACTGCTATTATTTATAATAATTTCCAAAATATTTTGCTTCTCTATGTAGATGTTTCTATCATTTGAAAATGATGACCAATTGATTTCCTCCTTTCCAATCATTTTATATTTAATTTATTTTTCTTATTTTATCACACTGGCAACACAATGGAGAACAGAAAAGGTGAGAGTTGTATTCTTTGTATTATTTTAAATCATTTTTTATACAATACTAAATGTGATCAGAGAGCATCCTAATGTAATTCCCAAGGATGTTTCAAAAACAACAATTGTTGCTACCAATTTAGCTTTTCTGTATGCACCAGTGTAGAAGAAACAATACTGTTTTGAGGTGACACAATTCTTGGTTCCAATGTTAGTTCTACCACTCACTGGATACTAGCTTTGGGATTTTCTCATAGAATTTAAAATGGGCCTACTACATGTCTCTTAAAGTTGAAGGGAAGAGTCAATCAGAGAGTAGGTTAATATGGGAAAGGTTTGTGTAAATAGATAGCTACAAGACCAGTTAGGCCCAGTGTCACCAGATCTTACTGAACTGTAGATACAAAAGAGGATAAGTTAATATACTTCAATAATAACTGAATTCCTCTGCTTGTCACCCACAATGAATATTTCTGAGAGTTCTCAGAGGAGACTGGCATGTATTTCCTTATTATAACCGGTTTCCCACAGGACTCATGCTCCTCTGAGGAGTACCTGTTTCTGTAGGTGGCTATCATCTGGTGTGTGGTCACCACTGGTCTTTTAAATATGGTGACAGCTGCTGCTAATTGGTGCTATTTTACCAGATGATTTAGCAGAATTCTTGTGCTGGTCACAGCCAGACTCTCTTGACTGTCTCTGTCTTTCAGAAGGGCCAAGTTGAATTCTGGTCTATATCAGTGTGACAAAAAACGGCTCCTGCCTTTTGTATACATCCCAAGATAAGGATCATAAGGTAGCATTGTCTATACCTGACAAGAAACAACTGCTTTATTTTTAGTTATTACATTCTTTCTCCCTTGGACTTGAATATGGGACCAGGAATTAGGGATAAAAATGGATTTAAAAAACAGACACATCCTTGAACTCAGAATCAGTCTGCAATAAACAACTAAGACTTTCTTTTGTGGCTTCAGTTCAATCCTGGGAACTGAGATTTCTTTTCATGGACAAGGTAGATTATCTAGCAGAGACACACATATAGACAGGTTTCTAATAGGCTCTCAGCCATCAATTTGAAACACATGCCCAGATAAATCTGAACCACAAGCAGTAGATGACACAGCCTGAGGAGGAATCTTTCCTATACAAGGGAACAATATGCATTTGAAAATAGGATTCCTGTTGGATTTGTCTTTATATCATAAGAGCATATTGTAGTCCAAATAGCATTGACTGTGGAGCAAATTGGGTCAGATGTGAATCTTATTTTCTCAATTTGCTTAGTTTGCAATGCAGTGTAGGATGAGTTGTTTACCAATTCTGGGTCTAACTTTCTTGTGAGGGAGAGTTTTAATATCTACTTTACAGTTTCTTTAATATCAATTAAATATTGTAGAAATAATTGTTTAGGAAGACCTTTGAATTTAGCATATTTCTATTTTGAGACATAATTCTTAGATTAAATGTATACAATAACATAATTATATGAGTTGTTATGACTTTGAAACAACAGATCAAGTTTATAATAAAACAGGTGAAAGCCAATTTTTTAATGTTGTTCTTTGTAGATAAGATAGTCCATGGATTGATATTTTTCACTTTTCAATCAAAGATGAGTAGTTCAACTCAATCTAAGATTTTTAGAGTATATATCATTAGTAACATTTATGTCACTGAGTTTGCAGCCATAATTCTTACTTATATGATTTTTGACATTGTGGCATGTGCTATGTATAGTAAGAAAGCCAGGTACAACAACTACTTATCCAAGAATATTTAAAAATCTGACTTCTGTAGAATCCAAATAAGAGTCTTAGAATTTCTAATTAAATATTAAAATATTTAATTTTAATGTTTAAAATAAGCATAGTTTATGTAGATTTGTAAATATATTCCATGGTATGTTTTTGCAAATAATATTATTTTGAAAACATATTATCTTCATTTCATAAAACAGAATACAGAAGAATTGCATTTCTTTAATGCATAAAGGCTCTTTGGCAAGAGATGCTCTTTCAGATTATTGGTCTACTGGATTTAAATTCATGGAAATTATTGAAATATCTATTATCTGACAATTTATGGGCCATGGAATATATGACTCTTTAAAGATAAGGGAAGTAAGAATTTTTATATAATATTCTTTGAGATAACAATTCTTGCATTCTGGAGGTATTTGTTAAATTATAGATGGTTGTTTTTTCATATTTGCTCATACTATTTCCACAAGCCATGAAAAGTAATCAGAAATATCTTGTGTAAGTTAACATTTTAGGTATTTTTGTTATAGCAAATCTGTGTATAAGATTTGGGAGCTACTTCTCTAGCATGTGACTTGACTTTCTCTGATTTGATAAGTCATCTACCAAGTAAGGCTATCAATTAGAGAGGTTTTTCAGAAGTTCGAGCAAAAGAACTTGTAACACAATGATAGAAAAGCCTTCTTTCCAATAATTGAGCCAAGATTTATTATCGGCAAATGCTTGGTTGAGTTTCATTTTACTTTCACTGATCAAAGCATTCCCTGGTTTACCTGTTTAACAAAGGACTAATATTTACTTTCATATTTAAGTAACTGGATTTGCTATTTTTATGTCAATTGCTATTTTTTAAATATCTATTTAAAATATAGTAATTATTCCACAAATAAATCCAATAGGCTGAGTTAAGCCATGATATCAAATAGAGAGAGAGATGATAAGTAATCTATGGTCAGGTGAACACTTAAGGCCTATGAGCTACAAAATTTGTCCCATAATAATCTCTTTGTCTTATAGATGGAAAATGTAGTCTAAAGAGATGAGGGGACTTCTCCTGTGTCATGCATGTGGATATAAGCAGAGTAAGGCCTAGATGGTGGGCATTTCCAGATTGGATTTGTCTGGCATGGAATTCAGAAAGAAGACTAACTCTGAGAAGTAGAAAGTGATGAAAATGTATGTTATGTCGATCAAATTAGTGCATGAGTCCTGGAGGCATGAATGCAAGAAAGAACGGAGTCTTTTCTCAGTAATGCTCTAAAGGTCTTTGTGAGTCATACTGAAGTGGCCAAATTAAAGAACAGCACCCACTAAAAAACTGCACCCATTTAGCATGAAGAACAGCACCCACTGAAGATGAAAAGGATGATAGGAGAATCTTTTCTGGAACCAGGAAGAATGGAGGGTAGAGACTAATGAGGGTCAAAGAGTGAGAGAATAAGATCCTATCTTTATCCCAAATGTGGGACCAGAGGAAGAATTTCCCAAACTGCAGCACAATTCAGAAGAATCTGAGAATAGAAGCCGTGAGTCTCATCATTTATAAATACTGGGGAGAATGTACAGACATAGCTCATTTTATTGTGCTTCGCTTTATTGAATATTTTATAAATTGAAAATTTGTGGCAACCCTGCATCAAGCGAGGCTATTGGCACAATTTTTGCAACAGCATCTGCTCACTTTGTGATGCTGTGTCACATTTTGGTAATTCTCAAAATACTTCAGACTTTTTCTTTATTATTATATCTTTCATGGCGATCTGTAGATCAGCGGTCTTTGATGTTACTATTTGAATGTTTTGGTGTGTCATGAACTATACTCATATGACAGCAAACTTAATTGATAAATGTTGTTTATGTCTGAATGCTATGCTGATCAGATGATCCCCTGTCTCTCTCCCTCTTCCTGACCTCTCTATTTTGAGACAGAACAATATTGAAATTAGGCCAGTCAGTCACCATACAAGGCCTCTAAGTGTTCAAGTAAAAGGAAGAGTCACATTTCACTCACTTTAAACTGAAAGCTAGAAATGATTAAGCTTAGGGAGGAAGCCATATCAAAGACCAGAATAGGCTAAAATCTAGGTCTTTTGCAACAGTTAATCAAATTGTGAATGCAAAAGGAAAGTTCTTGGAAATTAAAAGTGCTACTCTATCGAACACACGGATAATAAGAAAGCAAAGCAGCCTTACTGTTGACATAGAGAAAATTTTAATGGTCTGCATAAAAGATCAAACCAGTCACAACATTCTCTTAAGCCAAAGCTTAATCCTGAGCAAGGTTCTAACTGTCTTCAATTCTGTGAAGGTGGGGAGAAGTGAGAAAGCTGCAGAAGAAAAGTTTAAAGCTAGTGGAAGTTAGTTTATGAGGTTTAAGGAAAGAAACTATCTCCAAATCTTAAAAGTGCAATGTGAAGTAGCAAGTGCTGATGTAGAAGCTGCAGGAAGTTATCCAGAAGACATAGCTAAGATCATTGATGAAGGTGGCTACATTAAACAACAGATTTTAAATGTAGACCAAACAGCCTTGTACTGGAATAAGATGCCACCTAGGACTTTCATAGCTAGAGCAGAGAAGTTAATGTCTGGTTTCAAATGATGAGCTGACTCTGTTGTTATGGTCTAATAGAGCTGGCAACTTAAGTTAACTGCAATTATAATTTACCATATTCAAAATCATAGAGCCCTTAAAATGGGCAAAATATACACTGCCTATGCTCTAGAAATGAAACAACAAAGCCTGGATGACAGTGTATCTGCTGCATGGCTTACTGAAAATTTGAAGCCCACTGTTGAGACCTACTGCTCAGCAAAAAAGATTCCTTTCAAATATTACTCCTCATTGACAATGCATCTTGTTACCTAAGAGCTCTCATGGAGACATACAAGAACATTTATATTGTTTTAGTGCTTGCTAGAACAACATCCACTTGGTAGCTCATAAATCAAGGAGTATTTTCAAATTTCAAGTTTTATTATTTCTGAACTACATTTTGTAAGGTTATAACTTCCATAGATCATTATTCTTGTGATTGATCTTGGCAAAGTAAATTGACAACATTCTGGAAAAGATTTACCATTCTAGATGCCATTAAGAATATTTGTGATTCATGGGTTTGGGGGGGAGTGATAAAAACATCATCATTAATAGGAGTTTGGAGGAAGTTGATTCCAACCCTCATGGATGACTTCAAGGGGTTCAAGCCTTCAGTAGAGGAAATAACTGCAGATGTGGTGGAAATTACAAGAGAACTAGAAGTGGAGGCTGAAGATGTGACTGAATTGCTGCAATCTCATGATAAAATTTGAGCAGGTGAGGAGTTGCTTCGTAAGGATGAGCAAATAAAGTGGTTTCCTGAGATGGAATCTGCTCCTCATAAAGATGCTGTAGAAATTGTTGAAATGATAACGAAATATTTAGAATATTGCATAAACTTAATTGATAAGGCAGCAGAAGGGTTTGAGATAATTAATCACGATTTTGAAAGAAGTTACATTGTAAAATTTGATCAAACAGCATCCATGCTATAAGAAATCTTTCATGAAAGGAAGAGTCAATCGTTGAAGTTAATTTTACTGTTATCTTATTACAAGGAATTGCCACAGTCACCTCCACCTTCAGCAACTACCATTCTTAACAGTCAGGAGCCATCAACATCCAATCTTTCATCAGCAAAAAGATTGCAACTTGCTGAAGGCTCAGATGATTGTTAGCATTTAACAATAAATTATTTTTTAAGGTATGTGCATTATATTTTAGACATTGTTCTATTGCTATTGCTAACTTAATAGATTGCGGTATAGTGTAAACATAACTTCTACCTGCACTGGGAAACTGAAAAGTTCATGTGACTCAGTTTCTGTTGATATTTGCTTGATTTTGGTAGCCTAGAATCAAACATGCATTATCTCTGAGGTATGCCTGTATAGTAATCTCATAAATATGAATATTACTAAACACACTTTATTGTGTTTATAATAAAATTCAAATGATTAATATCAGAACTGTAATTCAAACAGAAGTATAAAATATTGAGAATCACCATGAGGTCATCTTTCACAAAGAAACAACACAATAAACCAACCTCAGAATTGGCATGTGTAATGGCAGAAATTGTTCTAAGCTTCAGCAATAACATCAGACACTTGTGGTATTATTCTTTTGAGAATTTTGGGAGATTTGCATTACTTGCTTGGAACACACATTATACGTCTTCATTTAAAATTAGACACAAGCCTGGCCATAGTCGCTCATTCTTGTAATCATAGCACTTTGGGAGGTTGAAGTTGAGGACTGCTTGAGCTCAGGAGTTGAAGACCAGCCTGGGAAACATAGTGAGACCTTGCCTCTACTAAAAAATTTTAAAAATTATCTGGGTGTAGTGGCGTGTGCCTGTAGTCCCAGCTACTTGGGAGTCTGAGGCAGGAGGATTGCTTGAGCCCAGCAGGTTGAGGCTGAGTGAGTTGTGATTCTGCCATTGCACTCCAGCCTGAGTGACAGAGTGAGAGCCTGTCTCAAAAATTAAATTAATTAATTAATTAAACACATCGTTTTATAAAATATTTTCTCTATATATTCTGGGAATGGTAATTTTATATAAAGAAAGATCATGATGACTTATTTACAACGAAATGGTAAAACAAATCTAGGAGTAATTTATCACATAAAAACCATTTTCTTCACCTACATCATGGCAAAATTAACTTTTGGAAGTATATTCACTGCCATGCTTTTGTAAACTACATGAAATTGACCAATAGTTATTGGGTTATGTCTACATAGGTAAATGAAAATGGAAAGTTGGGATAACTTGAAGGTTTTTTTTAAAATAGTATTATAACACTTGAGTAAAGCATAGATTTGGGCATTGCGGTCTCTACATATTTCACCTTACTAGGGAAATTTCTTAGATATATACCCAACCCTGACGTATTTCAAAATAATAAGAGCTATCTATGACAAACCCACAGCCAATATCATACTGAATGGGCAAAAACTGGAAGCATTCCCTTTGAAAACTGGCACAAGACAGGGATGCCCTCTCTCACCGCTCCTATTCAACATAGTGTTGGAAGTTCTGGCCAGGGCAATCAGGCAGGAGAAGGAAATAAAGGGTATTCAATTAGGAAAAGAGGAAGTCAAATTGTCCCTGTTTGCAGACGACATGATTGTTTATCTAGAAAACCCCATCGTCTCAGCCCAAAATCTCCTTAAGCTGATAAGCAACTTCAGCAAAGTCTCAGGATACAAAATCAATGTACAAAAATCACAAGCATTCTTATACACCAACAACAGACAAACAGAGAGCCAAATCATGAGTGAACTCCCATTCACAATTGCTTCAAAGAGAATAAAATACCTAGGAATCCAACTTACAAGGGATGTGAAGCACCTCTTCAAGGAGAACTACAAACCACTGCTCAAGGAAATAAAAGAGGATACAAACAAATGGAAGAACATTCCATGCTCATGGGTAGGAAGAATCAATATCGTGAAAATGGCCATACTGCCCAAGGTAATTTACAGATTCAATGCCATCCCCATCAAGCTACCAATGACTTTCTTCACAGAATTGGAAAAAACTACTTTAAAGTTCATACGGAACCAAAAGAGAGCCCGCATCGCCAAGTCAATCCTAAGCCAAAAGAACAAAGCTGGAGGCATCACACTACCTGACTTCAAACTATACTACAAGGCTACAGTAACCAAAACAGCATGGTACTGGTACCAAAACAGAAATATAGATCAATGGAACAGAAGAGAGCCCTCAGAAATAACGCCGTTTACCTACAACTATCTGATCTTTGACAAACCTGAGAAAAACAAGCAATGGGGAAAGGATTCCCTATTTAATAAATGGTGCTGGGAAAACTGGCTAGCTGTATGTAGAAAGCTGAAACTGGATCCTTCCTTACACCTTATACAAAAATCAATTCAAGATGGATTAAAGATTTAAACGTTAGACTTAAAACCATAAAAACCCTAGAAGAAAACCTAGGCATTACCATTCAGGACATAGGCATGGGCAAGGACTTCATGTCCAAAACACCAAAAGCAATGGCAACAAAAGCCAAAATTGACAAATGGGATCTAATTAAACTAAAGAGCTTCTGCACAGCAAAAGAAACTACCATCAGAGTGAATAGGCAACCTACAACATGGGAGAAAATTTTCGCAACCTACTCATCTGACAAAGGGCTAATATCCAGAATCTACAGTGAACTCAAACAAATTTACAAGAAAAAAACAAACAACCCCATCAAAAAGTGGGCGAAGGACATGAACAGACACTTCTCAAAAGAAGACATTTATGCAGCCAAAAAACACATGAAAAAATGCTCATCATCACTGGCCATCAGAGAAATGCAAATCAAAACCACTATGAGATATCATCTCACACCAGTTAGAATGGCAATCATTCAAAAGTCAGGAAACAACAGGTGCTGGAGAGGATGTGGAGAAATAGGAACACTTTTACACTGTTGGTGGGACTGTAAACTAGTTCAACCATTGTGGAAGTCAGTGTGGCAATTCCTCAGGGATCTAGAACTAGAAATACCATTTGACCCAGCCATCCCATTACTGGGTATATACCCAAAGGACTATAAATCATGCTGCTATAAAGACACATGCACACGTATGTTTATTGCGGCATTATTCACAATAGCAAAGACTTGGAACCAACCCAAATGTCCAACAATGATAGACTGGATTAAGAAAATGTGGCACATATACACCATGGAATACTATGCAGCCATAAAAAATGATGAGTTCATATCCTTTGTAGGGACATGGATGAAATTGGAAACCATCATTCTCAGTAAACTATCGCAAGAACAAAAAACCAAACACTGGATATTCTCACTCATAAGTGGGAATTGAACAATGAGATCACATGGACACAGGAAGGGGAATATCACACTCTGGGGACTGTGGTGGGGAGGGGGGAGGGGGGAGGGATAGCATTGGGAGATATACCTAATGCTAGATGACGAGTTAGTGGGTGCAGCGCACCAGCATGGCACATGTATACATATGTAACTAACCTGCACAATGTACACATGTACCCTAAAACTTAAAGTATAATTAAAAAAAAAAAAAGAAAGAAAGAAAAAATAAATTTAAAAAAAAAAAAAAAAGATATATACCCAACCCTATTCTTTGCTTTCTTTGTATAAATTTGACTGAAATTTTAAGGGCAAAGATTTACTTAATTATTTGTAATGGCCCTTGTAATATTATTCTGTAGAATTATAAGATGAGAAAACATGTAGTATTTCAACTCTCTAATTTTCTAAAAATAGGCCACTTCATCTTTAAGTTTGGACATTAATGAGCTGTCTACATTCCTGTGGCAAGCCTTCCTACCACAGCAACAGCAAAACGTTCTCATTTAAGGAAGATC
The DNA here is from genome assembly GCF_028858775.2 of Pan troglodytes. Classification (NCBI taxonomy): domain Eukaryota; kingdom Metazoa; phylum Chordata; class Mammalia; order Primates; family Hominidae; genus Pan; species Pan troglodytes. Next base: position 106,256,246 of record NC_086015.1, read on the forward strand.
AATAGCTGTACACATTTTTTCTTTTATGCAGTCCGGTTTACAATTCACTTTTAATATCATTTAAAAGTGCATAAGCAAAACCTACATGACATTTTTATTACCATTGTAATATCTCAAGTTTAATTTTTGGCAGTAAATATAGTCTGGTACAAACTTAGAAGCAAAAAGGAAAAAAAGAAACTGGAGTTTAAGTATATTTTTTATTTATATAGTACTTTTACTTCTGGGGGTGAATGTCATTTTTGTACAAAACACCTGTTCATGTGATGAATTTGAAAAAGTTTCGTATTCAAATAACCTCCAGAAGTTTTATTTTATTTGTTTTCAACCTACATTACATTTCAGGAAGCCTGCCAAAGTTTATAATTATATTTTTGAAAGGTTTCACATGGAATTATCATTGGTATATCAGTAGATTTTAATTAACCCAGTCTACTAATTTACATTTTTAAAAAACCCCACATTAATTGTAGAGTACAGGGAACAAAATATAGTTATTTTACCTTTGAAGGCATGCTTAATCACCAATATAGATGTTTAGAATCTACCAGATAAGGAGAAAAACAAGTTTAAAGTCAGAACTCTGGGATCATACATGCTTTGGATTTTACTTTTTGCACTGCCTGTTAACATTTGGCCAGTCTGAGCAGGGCAATTTATTCTCTCCACGGTTCAATTTCTTTATCAGTAAAAGAGGGTGAAAATAGTCTTTCCCTCACAGAATTACTATAAGAATAATTATAATTATATTTTCAAAAATTATTCACTTTTGAAACATGATAAAATATATGCTCATGTAAGATTCACAAGGATAATGGCTGAGCAAGTGATAAGTGAACAAGTTACTGGATTTTTCTAACCTGTTTATCAATACCGGACAATGATAGTTGTCTTTTTTGTTGTTATGCCATTTTACCTCTCGTTTTTGTGCTACAGATGAAAGCGTGTAGGTAACAACTCTTGACACCTTTGAGTAAAGCAAGAAAATAATAGAAATATTATTATTGCTGTTGCTTTTCTTTATAGAAAAGACTCAAGGCAAACATAGAAATAATTGTTGTGTTACGTATGTGTATTTAAAAAAATTGACTGTTTTCAATGGCCTGATAGTCTAATGTATTTTATTTTTCTTAGTTTTGTGTTCAGAAAAACTGTTTCTGCAATAGTTCCATTTTGTAGTGCATTCTGACCATTATGTATTTTATTAATCCAATCAGTAAAGCTTTTAATTTCTCGCTGTGTTTGGAAGCTGCTTTGGCCAAGGATTTGACATCCAGCAGGGTGGCGTCCACTTGCTCTTGGCATCCAGTAAAGAATGACTGAACAGCATGCTCGGGGTATATCATTAGTACCATGTAAAAACCTTATGATTTACTTAATGGCATTTCTATGCCCCGAATTTTATTATTTTCAAATGGTGTCATGCCGTGTCTGTTTCAAATCATGTCCTCTTAAAACTTTTTGGTTTCTTCATGTTATCAATTTAGGATACTTTAAAAATAAGTTGTTAAAGCATATTTGAGTTTTCAGTGCTTTATTAAAACATTTTTGTTATGCAGTAAAATTGGTTATGTGGAGTATTTACATTTAAAATTAAATCAGTAAAGATGTCTTAAGGAAATGAATGAGATGGCTGCACCATTGAGTTCAATGAGACTTGATGTGGAAAGAATACTACACCATCATACTGCTTAGTGTTTCACAGTAGGATCTAAAGTAACTATATTAATTTTGTGAGGTCATCTTTCATTCTGGTATTCATGCTGCTATCACCTGTTTTGCCCATTATGACCACAGTGTCTGGTAGAGGTAAGTACTCTGAAAAATATCAAAAATTTGTTTTGCCTAAATTGACATGTTCTTCTTGCATATCATCTGAAGATAAGGAGGATGCTTTCACAAAATATTATAAAGATAATGACCAGCACACTAAAATTTGTATTGCCCTGGCCCCCACCTCCAAAAAGGCTCTGCAAAAGAGTTGTCATTTCATGTACTCATGATAAACATATATTTTTTCTGATTCGCACACACTTCTCATTAAAATATCATTTCTTAAAACTGAAATCTATATAAATATAGCATCAATTACATGAAAACTGACACTCATTAATTTTTTTCTTTTAGGTAGTAAAAAATTAATAACACTAATTTCAGGTTTGGGTTTAAGGATTTATACCATATTTTCTTGCTATTTCCACTTATTTACTGTTAGAATTTCACATATGGAAATTATGAGTATGGGTATTGGTGTTAAGGAAAATCTTTCTTGACTGCAGAGTACTCCAAAAATTAGAAATAGAAGGAAAATAGACCTTTGGAATTTTAACAAAATATTTTTCCATATTTTAAATTTATATTTTGACAATTTACAGTAGATTCTGCTATGTGGATTTAGCAAAACTATGTGGTTAACTTTAACATATGAAGAAGACCAGCCTGACCAACACAGAGAAACCCCATCTCTACTAAAAATATAAAATTAGCCAGGCATGGTGGTGCATGCCTGTAATCCCAGCTACTCTGGAGGCTGAGGCAAGAGAATTGTTTGAACCCAGGAGGCGGAGGTTGCGGTGAGCCAAGATCGTGCCATTGCACTCCAGGCTGGGCAACAAGAGAGAAACTCCATCTCAAAAAAAAAAAAAAAAGCCTACAATTACATTAGTAAAAGACCAACACCTGAAATAGAAAGAGAACATTTGGGAATAAGCATCTCATAAAAAAGGAATAAAAAATAACCCTTAAAGTAACAGAACTAGGCTAATTCTTACATATGATAGCCCCCAAAATGCAAAACAAAACTATATGTATGTACAGTTTATGGTGTTTAAGTATATATATTTCTATACACACATATATGGTGTTTGAGTGTAAATATACATATATATGTATATATATACACACACACATACACACACAAAGTGTGGCTAGATTAAACACAACTATAAACCAATTTGGTTATTTGATTCCATAACTTTATTTCTTTAGATGTAGTCTACAGATACATTTCACACAAGTGAAAAAACATATGTAAATAGATATTCATTTTAGCATTGTTCAAATACTACAGATTGATAACTACCTACATATCTGTCATTAGACTACTTAAATATAGTACAGTAATAAGAAAAATAAACTTTCGTGCTGTCATAGAAAGATCTCAAAATTTATTGTAGAGTGTAAAAGAACATATAATAGTACTTACTAGTATGTCTACAAAATAACTATGGATGCATAAGAGAAATTAATAACAATGGTTACCTGTGTTGTTAGTAGACAAATGGGTGACTGCAACCAAAAAGTTTCCAATGTATAGCTTTGTTTACCTTTCAATTTTGGAATCATGTGACTGTACTATCTGATTTGGTGTGGCTGTGTCCCCACCCTAATCTCACCTTGAATTGTAATAATCCACACATGTCAAGGGCAGGACCATGTGGATATAATTGAATTATGGGGGAGATTTCCCCCATAATCTTCCATGGTAGAAAGTAAGACTTACAAGATCTGATGGTTTTATAAATGGGAGTTCCCCTGCACAAGCTCTCTTGCCTGCCACCATGTAAGATGTGCCTTTGCTTCTCCTTTGCCTTCCACCATGATTGTGAGGCCTCCCCAGCCATGCTGAACTGTGAGTCCATGAAACCATTTTCCTTTATAAATTACCCAGGCTCAGGTATGTCTTTATTAGCTGCATGAGAACAGACTAATACACTATCTATGCAAAAATGTGTTATGAAATTAAAATTTAAAAACAGCATAGAGATGCAATTAAATTAGCTGAGGTATTCTTATTTCCAAATAATTGTCCTCTGTAGATGTAAAATCAACATTGATACCCATGTAAAATGGTTACTTTATAAATTATACATAGAATGTGTATTGAGGAAACAAGAATATGGTAAGTAGCAGTAGATTTACAATTGACTGAAGAGTATGGTTGCTAAGATTCATATGCTTGATAATTCACATTTTTGTGCCCTTGCATAGGCTGTCCGTTGTGCAAGCAATTTCCTTCTCTTCTGTTTTCTGTTTTTCTCTTTGAGTAATGCTACTCATTCACTAAGGCCTGGTCTGAATATTATTTTTTAAAATGTAAACAGACACCTCTAGTATATTTAGCCTCTTCCTTTGGTCTTTCTTAAGAACTCTAATCATATATCTATTATAGCACTTATAATCCTTCTTTTCTTAAACTTTCCCTTAATATACTGCAAACTGCATGGCAGCAGGGATGGTATCTTATTCTGTTTGTATTATATTTTCAGAACTTGGGACTGTTTGGCACATCATAGGAGATCAAAATGTGTTTTGAGAATAATTGAAAAAATATAAAATGCATGAGGCAGCCAAAATGGTTGCATGAAGATAAACTATTTTAAGGAAAAATCTAACAATATAAAAAATGACTTCTTAAATGAACTATGGTATAAATGAGTGTGAAAGAAGCACTGTTAAAGGGATACAGCAGTAACATTAAATTTTGAACAATATTCTCAGGCCTTTGCATTATTCTAGTTTTGCATGTGAATTAACTGAGGTGAATAAAGTTATTAATTTTCCCCAGATAAGACAATTAAAAAATTGATCACTTGGGTATTTAAATGTAGCCTGTATTTCCTTCAAATCTGTACTCTCTGCACTACAATTCACAGATACACTAAACCAGGAAGATGAAAACAATGATTAAAGAATGTCGACTCCAGAAACCACCTAAAGACACATCCACATTGATTTATTCATCCATCTGGAGACTGTTGGACCACTTAGGAAAGGAGGGGATATAGAGTGTTGATTAGTATAGTACTTTTTAGTTATTTTTAGCTGCTTATTAACTCTTGTCAATGTTCATGAAGGATATAGGAGATGGCAGCATAAACTCAAAAACTGTGAATTTTATTTCAGGTTATCTTTCCAAAGACGGCAACACTGGCAAGGGTAACTCTCAGAGTTTGTGCGTTCGCCTTAAGAGTTAGTCTTTTTAAGATAGTGTGTTTATCTGGTGGTTACAATTGTTTAGATTTGCTTCTATGAAAAGTTAGGATGGTGAGCTCCTAAAATTCTGTCTTTCAATTCCTTTACTTACTCAGCATTCTGACTGCTGAAGTAATAAAGAATTCAGCTTTAGGTCTCAGTATCCATTATCCCCATTTATCTCTAGCCTTTAAGGTTGTCTTAGTCATACATATCAAAGCTAATATTGTTTATTTATCTTGCCTAGGATCATTCAGTTAAATTCCTCCTGCATTCTTTAATTGGCTTATATGTGCTCAAGAATTTTTTATACTTAATACACATCAGTGGAAATGCTATCACTTGTTCAAAAAATAATAATAAAAAGAGTAACTAAACTCTCAAGAAATAGACTCAAACTTGATTAGAAAAATCACTCTGTGTATTCTGTTTAGTTAAGCTGATGCATTCAGCTTATCTTTTCTTTCTATGAGTTTAAGATTCCATAAAACTGATGACAAAAAGTAATGAAAAATGACTACTAGTTGCTAATTAATATATGTGTCATCTTTGGTTATTCTGTGTTCTTTAAAATTGGCAAAATTGTTATACGCATTAAATTATAGAAATGATATGAAAATTCATTGATCTTCATTAACTAGTTTTATATAATGGAACATAGGAAATACAAAGGCTTACATTTATGACCTATGTACATGATTTACATTTATGATATTTCAGATGCTTGACATATGTTTACTCTAAAAAAGTCATGAACTCCCCTTTGACCTTGAAAAGTCAGGATAAAAACTTTTCAGATAATGACCTTTTCAATATATTAAAATAGATCACTCAAGGGTGTATCAGTCAGCCACATTCTGTGTTCTCAGGTCCATTTTTTACTGAAATTTATTTTTACGGTTATATATGAATTCATCAGAAGTCAAGGAAAGGGAAGAAAAAAATGCCATTATTTATTTAAACAGCCTCACATAATGTATTATTCTTAAAAATCTAGCCACAGACCATGAAGTAGCTAAACTTTAGTTTGATATATTCAATGACAAGTTGAGCGGAAAAAGAAATAGATAAATTTATGAGGGAAGCAGACTAGGAATAATTTATATTTCCATAGTACATCTCTTTGAAGGAGCTCAAGGCAAGTGATGAAAAAGATATGACACTATATATAAACTAATTTTCTCTCAGAGACTGTATCTAAGAACAAGAAATACAAAATATTCACTGGCACATTGTATAGTGTGCTGAAGAATCTTTATAGGCCATTTGTTAACCTGTGATCTGATTCTGACAATGCAATGGTAAGGCAAGATTTGTATATTTCTCTGTTGATTCAAAACTCATTTGTTTTTCAAGGATTGCTCAAGCCTCTTCCTCCCTGAAACCCTCTTGCAATGCCCAACTCAAGCTATTCTCTCCTATCTTAGGAGTCCTCTTGGATTTGTAATCAGTTCAAACTTGATATTTTAGAAAGTATTGTCAGCCAGTTCGCTATTGTAAGTATCAAAGCAGTAGTTCATTTAAGGGAAATTCCAACTTTTGTTATGATTGCATTTTGTTTGGGAGTTTTTCCCTCCAAAGATATAGTGCATTTTTTCTTATTAGAACGACAGACTTCGTTAAATGAGATCAATGGAGAATGATCTTTTAAAAAGAATAAGCTCTGGGAGAGAAAGAGAGAGAGAGAGAGAGAGAGAGCAAAGAAAGGAGGAATAATCAATGCCATTTATTTTAGGCTGCTTCATCAAAAATCTCATACTGACTTTTTTTCCAGAATAAATTAAGACTAATGCTTCAGTGTGTTTGTGGATTACTAAGGAATTATGGAAATAAAACCAGTTTAGCTCAGATATTCAATAGTCACTAAATGGACCAACATTTATCCAAACATATAATCTAAAAGTAAAGAACAAATACGTTTTTGCATCCTCTCTGCAACCCTAAATGACAGCTCTCCCTTCACTTCTTCCCTAATTCTTTCTCAAAAAAATAAATAAGGGAAGTATTTAAGAATGTAGATGCTCCTTTACACTTCTCCATGTTATTGGATCCCTGTCTTTTAAATATGTGACAAATGGAGAAAAACAGAGCATTAATGGACATCTGTGAAAAGATGAATATCAAGATTAAGTCTAAAAATGAAATAGAGAATATTGTCATTCATAATACATTTTCCTATCCACAACTAACAATGTTACCTTACAAATCTCTCACTTTTTATGGCTGCTAATTATTATTCTATCCCTATGTTTAGGACTTTGACCAATAGTATGAAGCCCGGACTTTTCATACCTCTGTGGTACACTAAAGTTTTTTCAAGATCTATGGAAAGTTGGAGAATTTTAAGGAAATAATATTACCATTTTTACCCAACTTCAATACTAATCTATCTGACTGAGAAGCCAGGAGTCTGTGAGGAAAGGTTTAATACTTTTCCTTTCTGCCCTTTGCCAATTTCTCTTCTCCCACTTTACAAAAGAAACATTAATCTAAACCATCTTGAAACTTATTACAGTGCATTGCCTCCTGAGGGTACACTGAATAAAATAGTGTCATAGTGTCTTTAATCAAGTCACCAAAACTGCTCTGCTATCATCTACATCTTAAAGATGTGCATTTACAATAACTTTTTTGCACAATTATTTCCAAAGTTTATCATTCTGTTGTTTTGACCAGTTGTATATTAGTTATAATTTTGCACTGGCAATAACTGTAACAATAACTCAAGATAAAGCAAATACAACATGATAAAGACATTTGGATTTTTATTTTGTGAGATATGTTATAGTGGTGAATAAAAACTCTTTAGAGCAAACAAATACTTTGTTAGGATAAAATTTTCTGTTTTAGCTTAAGAACATAGATGACTTAAAATTTGAGACTGTTAGGGCCGGGCGTGGTGGCTCACACCTGTAATCCCAGCACTTTGGGAGGCCGAGGTGGATGGATCACGAGGTCAGGAGATCGAGACCATCCTAGCTAACACTGTGAAACTCTGTCTCTACTAAAAATACAAAAATTTAGCTGGGCGTGGTGCTGGGCGCCTGTAGTCCCAGCTACTCAGGAGGCTGAGGCAGGAGAATGGCATGAACCCGGGAGACAGAGGTTGCAGTGAGCAGAGATCATGGCACTGCACTCCATCCTGGGCAACAGAGCAAGACTCCATCTCAAAAAAAAAAAAATTGAGACTGTTAGGGAAGAACTTGCTTATATTTGTTGTTGAACAGATGATTATAAGTATTAAACCATGATAATATTTACGGTCCATTTTCTATTGGATGTATTTAACAGTAATGTACACCTAACATTCAGATTATGTCCTCTAACTGCAATTCCCCACTAAAAAGAAGTAGAATTCCTTGAATGAATGGCTAGCTTCAGGTCTGAGACAGGAAATATGTATAATAATACAAGAGCAGCTTTCTACGTGTGACAGAAAGCAAGAAAGCTATTAAAAATACAAAAGCAAACAAAAGAAACCCAATGCACCATGTCAAAAAGAAGTAGCTTTTAATGGCCAAAAGTGAGAATATCAAAAATAATGGAGAATATATTTCAGAATACTGAAAATAAATTAATTGTTCAAAATACTATTCAGATCAAAAGAGAAAGCCAGCAACAACAACAACAAAGTCTCAAACCAAACTCTTTAGATTCTGTTGGAACTAAGTGGGGTGATAATAGCTTTTTCTGGTATTTTGATTTTTGAAGAATATTCTGGTATTTGGATATTTAGAAGAAATTATTAATTATTCATCCTGAATATCTTATACAAATTATATTTTAGGTTTACTCAGCCATAAATGTTAAAGGAAGCTCCTTCTTTACAGCAAGATTCTAGCTAACAAACCATTATTTTATAACCTTTAACTTTTTCACATAATAATCATCAATAGATGACACTGTAAGGGTAAAGAATAATAAGAGACTTTACAGTGGAAGGGACTGGCTGTCATCACCTACACCCACCAAAATCTTTGTATACCTAAAACTTGTACAACCACCCATCGTCTTTCTCTTAATATTATGTAATGTAAAGCAGTTGGAATGCCCTTATAGGCATTTTTGTCAAAATCCTTTTACCTTATTATAGCTTGGTTAAATTTATGGGAAATGTAGGGGGTCAAAAAGCAAGTTAATAACATTTCAAAGAAACAAATGGACACATACAGAATGTACATCATTCCAGAAAGTAACTCATTCTGCTTCCGTAAAGAATTAATGCTAGACAAAACAAAAAGGAAGGAGAAACACCTGTAATTTTAAAAACGTAAGATATGTAATAACAAAATGGGATATGTGGTCTTCAGGTGTGTCTTGTCTTGAATAAATAACTTTAAAAAGTTGTTCTTAAGAGAAATAGAAAATTTGAATATGAACTGGCCACAGATTTATCATTAATTTAGTCAGGTGCTATAATGATTATAATAGAAAGATGTATATTATTTAGAAAGGCACACTGAAGTAGAATAAAATGACATGATTTCTGGGATTTGTTTTATATACTTCCAAATGAGGGAATAAGCAAGGTTAGATGAAGAAAAATCCAAATAATTGTTGAATCTGCGTAATTTGTTTAGAGTACATAAAGAATTTTGAATAATTTGGTCTAAATACATCAACAAACCTATCAAGTAGTACAGATTCTGATCTTGAATTTGCTTCTGGTATCTGTGAGCCGCTTAGATACCATGCCCATAAAAACTAGTTAATATGGCGGCAAAAATGCTACGGTTATATATTTATTTATTTGCTTACTTTTTTTTTTTTTTTTTTTTTTTTTGAGATGGTGTCTTGCTCTGTCACCCAGGCTGGATCTGGCGCGATCTCGGCTCACTGAAACTTCCACCTCCCGGGTTCAAGCAATTCTCCCTGCCTCAGCCTCTCAAGTAGCTGGTGCCCACCACCATGCCTGGCTAACTTTTGTATTTTTTTAGTGGAGACAGAGTTTCGCCATATTGGCCAGGCTGGTCTTGAACTCCTGACTTCAGGTGATCTGCCTGTCTCAGCCTCCCAAAGTGCTGAGATTACAGGTGTGAGCCACCGCGCCCAGCCTATTTACTTACATATTGATAAAGTGATTGATTCAACATCCAGAGTTTCGCTCCTGGGGTCTAAGATAGAACTCTCTATCTGTCCTCGTTCTCAGCACAGATCTCCTCTACTGATTGTTCCCATATCTCTTTGCAGCTAAATCCTTTCATTTAATAAATCCTTTTACAGTTCTCTGTATAGACTTGAATGTAACATTGCAAATTTCTGATTCCTAAAGTGCAAAATGCAAATCATACTCATCACTTTCAAGTGGATATTGGGGTTATGGGTTTTCAATTTATTTGTAAGATCTCCCTTTTACCAATAGAAGAAAAGATATATCTGAATATATTATACGTTTGGACAAATTAGATGAGAAAATACTATACTTACAAGAGCTTTTCCTTAAATATCTCTTTCTGAGTAGGTGTCATACATAAAGTGATAAGTAACTACTTTATTGGCTAGCAGATGGCAAGACACAGTGCTAGTTACAGCATCAAAATATAGGTTCCAAGCTGTGTTGCAATGAAATGCCATTTCATGGACAGCAAATGCAAGTAAATTTGCGTGTTAAGCAACCAAATTCGAAGACCAAAATATTGAGAGTGGAATGGATTTTGTAATTGAGGTTATAACATATAGACTTTACCAGAAATCTTTCACTTGAATAGGGCACAGCTGCCTCTACATGAAGTCATTTTGGTAGTATGAAAGAGAAAAATTCAGTAAAAGGTGTGTGTGCCATTATTTCACATTGAAAACGTTTTTTATTGTAATACTTTTGAAAGGATTTGCTACTTAAGAAATACGTTATGGTAAACCTGGAGCATGGAGGGCTTGTATATGCTTTTTCTATCGTATTAAAGTAAAAAGCCATGAGAAAATGCAGTTAAGAAGGGGCAGTGGGTCCTTTAACACCCTGACCTCACACTGGCACTTTGACAGAAGCAGTACCTGGGACTTGCATTTCTTATTGTACAATCTTTTGAAAGCGAATGCTTAAACAAAGCCTCAGAAACAGCAGAAGTGGGAGGTAAAAGAGAGTGCCAATGCCTTCATAAAGCCCTTTCTACCTGTGCTCATGTCAGATCTACACAACGCCCATATGGGAAGAGCAGAAGTTCACAAACTCAGATGTTAGAATGCTCCACTGCCATCTGGAAGCTTTAACAGTGAGAGGGCCCAACTGGGCTTAAAAGAAGCATCAGACAACTTCTCATAGGAGCCTTTCATCACCAGAAACTGTACAGCTGAGTCTCAATTTAGATGCAGCCTTTAAATGGGGACTAACAAAAGACTGAGCAGAGAACATATCATTAGAGTGAAGCTTATCGATAGGTGAAGGAGGCAGTTTCTTCAGAGTGTGAATTAGAGGGTTTTTAAAGGACTCTTAACCCCAAAATGTCTTTTTCTTGCTCTACACTCATGTCCTACTTTCCTCCTCTACTAACACATACATGGGGTTGCTGAAGTCCCTTGCACAATCATAATTGTTCATGCCTTTATAATTTAACTTTTCTTTCTCCTTGTAATGCCATTTTTCCTTTTTCTCATTTGATATCCATCCCGCTTATTATTTAAATTTTTATTTCTACATAATCTACTATAGGACTGTTTTCATGATAATCATACTGTCTTCAATATCCTGCCTCCATCTTTAACTTTCTTCCTTTTCCACAAAATACTAGACAGAGATTTTTGTAGTTTCTCCTTCCTAATATTACACTTTTTAATCTTCACACTCTTCCATTCAAAGGAAAATATGCCTCAAAGCAAATCTCTAGATGGTCAATGATTTTATCTTCAACTATCTCTAAGGAGATGCTATTCTCCTAGATGGCCCTCTCCCTCTCCTATTTCTTTAAATTCCCCTCCCTACTAACAATTCTTTCCAGCATATATAAACAAGTAAATCACTCCTATCTTAAAACAAAACAGATCTCTCTGTTGATTTCCATACTCATTTAGCTTTTAGGCAGTGCTCTTCTATCTTCTAAGATAAGATTATTGATTTTACAAAAAGGCCTACACCAATTCTGTATGTCACATTTACTAAAATCCTGCTTCTGCCCTCTTTCTCTTGTGAAGCTCAATACAATTGATAGTTTCTATGGTCTGCAAAGTTTCTGCATATTGGACACACACCATAAAATATATGGTAGTTGAAGCCTACTTTGATTCACTTCCAAAGATCCTATAAATTCCAGTGTCCCTCTCTACCTCTGATTACATTTTATTAAATGTTTTTGTGTCTCTTCCACTAAGCCTTTAGGTTGATAAAGAAATCATGTTTTGATCTTATTTTTATCCTTCTTAATTGTAGAGTAGGGTATTTAAAATTGGATGAGGATTTTTTAGGAGGCAGTGGTCACCCAGAGGTATGGAAAGATAAATGAGAAAAGGTAGGTACATGTGTGCATTTGGAAGTGATGGAACAACTAAACCCAATCTACACCAAATGTTGTGCAAAGATGTTTCCAAGTGAAATAATACATTTGGAGGTCTCAGTGCATTGTTATCACATCCTCATGACCATTGTTCTCATGAGCTCTTTAAAAAATTTATTGTTTTGCTTGTCACCCTATGAAGTCCTATGATTAAACAGGAATGGATCCATCAGATATGTATTAAGTGAAAAATAAGAGGAGAATATCTGGGTAGGCACAGTTGTGCATCAGAGGCCCCACATCCAGAGTCTGTTCACTAAATGTTCCCTTTTCATGTACGCATCAAACAGAAATGCATATCTAAATTAAATTTCATTCAAATTAAATAGACTCTCAGGTTATTCAGGTACCCACTGGAAAAATGTTTTTAGTAAACAGAACATTTCAACGTCCTTATAGTTTTTCTTTGTTCTCCCTTCTTTTCTGAGCCCAGGGAGAGCCAGGTGAGATTGAGATTTGGTTCTTGTTCCCACTCTGTGCTCATTTTCCAAAACTGTACTCTTTGTCTGCTATTAAAAAAATGCAAAATAAGGGAATCTTATGGCCACTCTGGAAGGCTCTTTGAGTTAACAGATGTGACACTTCGGGTCCTCCAAGATGTTAATGCCCAGATTAGATGTACAAGAGAATTCCTCAGAGAGGCATCTGTGATGGATAAACCATCCAGTGTGATGATCTGAAAAATAATAAACATATATATATGTGAAATTTTAACCTAACACCCCGAGAAATAATTCCATTATTCCATACACGAATGTATAATTTGAAGAAGGGGAAGATTAAAAAAGAGAAAAAGAGTAAGGAGCACTAAAAATGTGGCTGAGGAATAAAGAATGGTGAAAATTGAAAGACATCTTTTGTCCTCCAAGTTGAAATGTACATTTTCCATTTCTGTGACATTTAACACACTTTGATTCCTCTTAAATGAATTTTATCTGTGTATATTTCTTAATCTTCCTGGTACATCACAGCTACTTAGGAGAAGCAATGGGATCTTATCAAAATTTGGATTCCGTATAATACTTAGCAGAGCATTTTAATTTAATTGAATAGAAATATTGGAATGAAAGAATGAAACATGTCAGTTGATATCAAACATCACAGGAGTATTAAATCACTTAAAGTAAAATAATACATGATGATCTTTAGGCAGGTTTTTGTATTATGATACAGAAAGAACAGGTGCAGAAATTACACAAGGAAGGGCTAACATAATGTATACATTTGGAGTGTCTGTTATGTCTCTAGTATCCTTCTTAACTAGACTCTCTAACCACACCTTCAATTTAACAGGTGCAGGTCACAGCAGCCTTATTTTTTCAGGATGACCAAAATCCATAGTTACAATTGGCAGGACCTTGCTCATCCTTCTCAAATTAAAATTTCTTCTGTTAGAAGAGGGCCTGAGAAATAATCAGGTATCTCATGTTTCTGAGCCCAGGGCATGCACCATCAGAGCTTACCAGCCATGTTTAGCTGTACATACTATGAATAGAGAAAATCTATCTGTAAGGATATAATAGAAACCCAGAGATGAGTAGATAGTGGCAGAGAAGAGACACAGAATATATTACCAAGGACCCCATTGGCTTTTCACTTAATTTTTGACCCTAAATTTCGAGAGTTATGTCTACATCATTACAATACAGTATTCTTTCTTTCTTTTTAGGGTTTTAAGTTGGCTTCTGTTACTTATAAACAAGGCAAGTATACTCACTCAGGTAATGAAGAGGCTTGCTAAGTCATTGCTTAATAAATTATTATTCTGTTTTACCTCTAACTGGTGGCTTGGTCTACATATTTATATATTATAATTAATTTTAAACCTTTTTTTCTGGGAATCTGACACATTTATTTTATTTTTTCTATTTGTGACAAAAAATTATTTTTTTTGGCCGGGCACAGTGGCTCATGCCTGTAATCCCAGCACTTTGGGAGGCCGAGGTGGGCGGATCACAAGGTCAGGAGATTGAGACCATCCCGGCCAACATGGTGAAACCCCGTCTCTACTAAAAATACAAAAATTAGCTGGGCATGTTGGTGGGTGCCTGTAATCCCAGCTACTTGGGAGGCTGAGCCAGGAGAATGGATTGAACCTGGCATGCGGAGGTTACAGTGAGCCAAGATCATGCCACTGCATTCCAGCCTGGTGACAGAGGAAGACTGTCTCTAAAAAAAAAAAAAAAAAAAAAAAAAATTCTTTTTTTCTTTTTATTATTTATTTATTTATTTTTGAGACAGACTCCTGCTCTTTTACCGAGGCTGGAGTGGAGTGGCACAATCTTGGCTCATTGCAACCTCCACTTTCTGGGCCCAAGTGATTCTCCTGCCTCAGCCTCCTGAGTAGCTGAGACTATACTTGTGATTTTTTTGTAGAGACAGTGTTTCACCGTGTTATCTAGGCTGGTCATGAACTCCCAAGCTCAAAGTGATCTGTTCGCCTCCGACTCTCAAAGTGCTGGGATGATTACAGGCATAAGCCACCATGCCTGGCCACATTGGTTTTGTTAACATCAACAATTCAGGTTGGTTACTTGAAGTGGAAAAGAATAGTTGGCAAAATTAAGTGGAGAATAATATTTTTCTTATTATTTATCATAAAATTTTTAAACAAGGAGGACTGATACAAAAACAAAGAGAACTAGAATAATATGTACTACTTCATGGAATACTTTGCTAATTATGTAAAAGAACTTATAGCCACAGTTTTTCTTCTTGGTCAGTTTCAGTTTAAACATTAGTATTTGGTTAAATGCTAGAAATTAGATGTTTGCTTTAGCTCCAAACCTTGCCTAGCCTGTCTACTCAACCCTATTATCAATAATATATGTTGATTTACACAGTACTTTTATTTAATACGATTGAAACCCATTCACAGAATTAAAGGCTATATGCAAAGGCATAATGCAATGGCTACTTGGTTTACTGCTGAACTGTCTTTCTCGTAGAAAACAGCAACTAACATAATGGAGAAGTGCTCTTCAACAAATTAGAAGCAAATAAATAGCTCATTCAATTATAGAAAAAGGTGAAATTTAGGTATAATGAATGTAATATTTGAGATGAGGCATTTGGCAGGGTACTTCAGAAACACAATGGAACTGAGTAATGATAGTATTCTCATAGACAGAATACAAAAAGACTGCTGCTGAAATTCCTTTTGGCTCACAGGTGAAAGATAATTTTGGTGGATATACAATTACAGAAAAGGAAATGTCCCCACATCAGCATGACAGGAAGACAGCCAGGTGCCTTTTTCAGTCTATAAGAAGATCAGAATATTAAGAATGTGGCATAGCATAACAAGATTTTTTGTTTATTTTGTTTTGCTTTTTTGTTTTCTTTTTTATTTTATTTTTTGTTTTCTTAATATTTCACTTCCTTTCTAAAACTTCTCCCCTACCTTCTGGTCTTTATTATTCATTTCTTCTGGTTCTCCAACTCCTTTCTTCTAATAATTTTTTAAAAAAAATTTTAAGTGCAGCTATTTTTAGGCAGTGGTTAGCTGTCCAGTTAATTAATTCAATTTACACCATGACACAAAATACTGCTAAGCATTTCTCCCTCCATTTATTCCTTTAGCAATCAATTACTAAATTTCTACCATATGCCTGACACTGGGAGTTACTGAGACTCAGAATCTGGCCCTTTGTGTAGATCCCAAGGGCAAGTATGGAAAAGAAAACCTGCTCTGAACTATTGGTTGTCTTGTTAGATGTATTCACATGTTAAGCAAATATATAAATTGGACTGTAGTTAATTCTAGCAGGGAGTAGAGGTCAGAACATTTGATTCTTAAAACTGTAAAGAGGAATCTGATGCCTGTGTAGAGGGAGGAGTACATTCTACATAAAAGGAATATTTGAACCCAATTTTGGAGATAGCAAACACTCCAAGATTGTTGGCAAATAATTTACTTTGGCTTAAGCCTAGAGCGTGCAAACAGGGTTAAATTATATATATATAATTATATATATAGAGAGAACATTGTTTAATCTCAGAAGATTTTGTATAACATGAAAATGTATTTCAACTTTACACTCCAGGCAAAAGAAACTATGACAGATTTTGAAGCCTTGGAGCAGAAACACAGAGTATATATGCAGAGTATGATTTATACTGGGGAGTCATGGAAGACACCTTTAGGAAAGTGATCTTCTAGAAGAGAATTACCAAAAAAGGCAAAAGTATGACTTCCACAGAAATATGTATGTATTTAAAAAAAAAACACATGTTAAAGATTTTTAAGTCATAAGAGATGTTTTGCAGATGTTATAACTGAGTGAGAGACAGAATATACAAATGGACAATGGCCAGATCATATATAACAATGGTACTCTGATCCATGACTTCTGCAGTAACCAGTCCAGGAATTTAAACTACAATCTCTATAGAGATCAGCCCAAAAGGGTTCAGGGCTTGATCAATGACTGGCATCTTCCCTAATTTCAACCCTTGCTTTTAATTCAAGGTCAACTGGATAAAGTCAAATATGCTCCCAGCTATGGTCAGAATGTTTGTATCCCTCTAAAATCCATATGTTGAAACCTAGTATCCAATATAATAGTAGTAAGGCATGGAGCCTCTTGAAAAGTGATTAAATCATGAGGACTCCTACTTCATGAATGGAATTAGTGCCCTTATAAAAGTGGTTAAAGGGAGGGCCCTAGTCCCATCCACCCCTCCACCAAGTGAGAACACAGAAGTAGCCATTTTTGAAATAGAGAGCCCTCACCGTATATCAAGTCTGCTGGTGCCTTGGTCTTGGATTTTTCAGCCTCCAGAATTGTGAGCAATACATTTCTGTTATTTATAAAATAGTCTGCAGTATTTTTTACAGTAGTCTGAACAGACTAAGATACTTCCCAAACCAATCGATAAAATGTTCCTACTTCTTGGTAGCCAGGCTTCATCTTCCCTATGCCTACACTTCACCCACCAATCAGAGAATACCTGAGTTTTCCCACCTCCCCTGCTTGCATTAAAGTCTCTTCCAAAAGCAGGTAATGGTGTCTGACTCTGCTATAACAAGCTCTGAATAGTTTCTGTTCTAATTTGTTCCTTTGTGCTTTGTGCCTTTGTTCATTTCCACAGTTTTCTTGGAAATTCCACCAACATATAATCGCACTGCTGTCACTATAGAACCCAGCCTTTGACCACATCTGGTACCCACAAAGTCCTCTTGTGTCTTCCTACTCATGGCTTGTTAAGTCCATGTCAATTTAGTAAGTCAGCATTGAGTCTAAACTCCTTTCTTTGCATTGAGTTCCTTACTACTTAGTCTCAGTTTTAGTACCTCAGTTTTGCCATCAGTTTTCATTTTTGTTTTGACATCCTTGCTGGAATGAGATCATTCTTTGTCATCCAGTTTTGTTCTCATGCTTTCTTTTGTGTTGTACCATCTAAAAGTGTTGTTTGACATAAGAAGAAAAATCCCAGAGTAGATAACCAGCATAGAGACTATAACCTATTGCATAGGCTGGCTTCACAGACTGGTGAGTTTGGGGTTTTCATTTGGACAAATTTTGCTGTGGATCACTAGTAAAACAAGATAAAATTTTCCTATAATCTTGATTTTCTTGTTGTTGGAAGAAGTTGGCTTTGATCCAGAGAGAGCATTCTCTCTGGTTTTCTACCTGCCAGGAGAGGAAAGATTTCTACCTGCTAGGAGAGGAAAGATTGTACGCTGTACTTTTGGAGGCAGCTGATCATCAGATTGAGTGAAGAAAACACAAAAACCAAAATGTCACATTCCTATTAACTGTTTCCAGGTCTCATCAGGCCATGAAGTTTAAATCCTCTCTTCCTCCAGGAAAAAAGATATTCTGATTTTTTAATATATATTCCTATAAACCTAGTCCTTACATGTATTTCTTTAAATGGCATAACTCCACCAAAGATGGTTTTGATCCTCAGTGATCACTCTGGGGAACATTGGCATAAAAACAATTATTCATTTGAGACATACCTTAGCAAAGAAAGGGAATTACATCAGCCCCAATGGACAGCATTTTTTTTGACTGAAGGGCATAAGCCCCTGCCTTAGTTCTGCTGCATAACAAAGTACCACAGACAGGGTAATTTTTATAAAGAAGGGAAATTTTTATATTTCATGAGGCTGGAAGTCCAAGAACATGGTGTCAGCATCTGACAAATGTCATACCATGGCTGAAGTGGAAAAAGTAGAAGTGAGCATGTGAAACACAGAGAGGCACCAGGTGCTGGACTCAATTTGTAAGAACTCACTCTTGTGATAATGAACCTATCCCTATGATAACAACCTTAATCATTCATACAGAAGGACTCTACCCTCATGAGCCAATCATCTCCTATTAGGTCCCACATCCCAACCCTGTTGCATTGGGAATTAAATTTCTAACCCATAAGCTTCGGGGAAACACATTCCAACAAACAAAATTCTGAATCAAAAGTTGCTTCACTAAATGATTCTTTACTCGAAGATAATGAAAATTTCATAAACAGTAGACTTTTTTTTTTTTTTTTACTGAATGCTTTCTCTCATTTTCTTCGTTTCCTTCCCTACATCCAATTATTCTGCCTTCCCCTTATCTTTTCAATCCCTCTCCTTCCATCACCTCCTCCCTCTTTTTTGTCTTCTCTAGATCTCTCTCTTTTTTTTTTTTTTTTTTTTTTTTGCCAATGACTCTCTTCTGACCCAAAATGCCAGTGGCTCTGAAGGCCCATTTTTTCCATCAGCCAGGGGTGCAGCCAACTGTAGAATTTAAACCTTAGACCCAAGATGTATTAAGGGAGATGATAAGAATTTCCATAAACCGAGATAAGACCAACAATTATTTATGGAAGAACCTATAATTATTTTGATGCATATAATCTAGGGTTACACAACCTACCTTTCTTGTGCACATGTTGATCAGAACGTCGGATGCAAGATTCTAGATAACAAAAGCCAGTTAAACTGACCGTGGTCCCTGAAGGGACCTATAGGAACTTTTTTTCTCCATGAAAAAAGGCCCCCCAATTGGTCAAAGTCTTTCCTTTTATTTATTTATTTATATTGAGACAGAGTCTCACTCTGTCGCCCAGGCTGCAGTGCAGTGGCACAATCTCGGCTCACTGCAACCTCCGCTCCCTGGGTTCAAGTGATTCTCTTGCCTCAGCCTCCGGAGTAGCTGAGATTATAGGCGTCTGCCACCATGCCCGGTCAGTCTTTCAAAAGCCATACTTGAAACCTTCCATTACTAATTAATTGGACCATAAATGAGTCATGAAAACAGGAAAAAAATATGAAGCTATTTCTTTTTTAGGATAGACTAGAAGATACCTCCCAACGACATTCAATAATTAAAGAAGGTACTGATATGACAGCAGCCTTTTCACATAATTTTGTCCTTGAAGTTAAATGGGAAATTGATTATCTAATTCTAAAAGACTGAGTAGAGTGGAAAATAGTCCATTTACCTGAACTGCAACACCTGGCAGAACATTTTGAAACGACTTTAAAGCAATGACCCAAGGTAGACAGGTGGCCCTGCAGACCAAAAAGCTACAGAATTAATTCTTCTAATAAAGAAACCAAATAGATGAAGACATTTATTTATTCAAGTCTTCAGGTCCATCTGCAAAACTGTTATTCTTCTAAGCAGTACCTAACCCAAATACCACCCTGTCATAAATTTCACATAAAGCTACCTGCTTCATTGTAATGTTTCTTTACCCTGCCTTTTTCCGTGTGCCTCTAGATCAGATGTTAATACCTTTATGCCTATACCTGGGGAAGATACCTAGCAGTCATTCCCCAGGGGGTCACTGAAGTTCTCTCCTATTTTTCTCACACCCTCATTCAAGATTTAAAAGATAGATTTCTGCTGTGATTCAGTTTTGATACAATATGTAGAAGATTTCCTACTTTATTTAGAGAATAAGAAAATCTTTAAAAACATCTATGCTTGCTCTTAGCAATGGCAGAAAGTGACATAAAGTTTCAAAATATACATTACAATTTTGCTGAAATACTCTGCATTAGGAAATAACCTACCTAAGGAGGGAAAGCCACTCTCTGATGACAAACTAAAGACTATGTAGGCTTATCCTAGATTCATTACAAAATGAAAATTGGGAGTATTTCTAGGTTTAACTGAATATTGCAGACAATGGGAGCAAATTATTCTGAGATTATCATAGCTCTTTATAAGTTGACAAAGTCCTCAATAAGAAACCGAGTTCTGTGGGGGCCCAAACATGAACAAGCCTTCTGAAACCTGAAAAAGACTCTTCAACAACCTCCTTCCTTGGTATCACTAACTACGCATGAGTGACCTGGACAAACCGTGGAATTTTAACTAAACTTTATGGGGACCATTAAAAACCTATCACTTATTATATCCTCACCCTTGACCTGTGGGAAAGGCTTATACCTTTTGTCTTAGGGTAATAGCTGACACTGAATAACAATGTTTCTGCTAAACTATGTCTAAGTTCCCTGTTTGACCTTATGGCCCTACATGCAGTATTGACATTACTACTGATTGAAACATAAACTTTTTCAGCCAGTTTATTAATCCGTTGAGATTATATTATTCTCTCTCTCCCATTACTGTTAATCACTGGAGTACCCTGAATCTTGCTACTTTCTTGCTCGTAGCAGAATAAGGAGAGCTTTGTGATTGTGATATCCTAAATAGGAAAATTTCTCTACTTTGCTCAGAATTACTAGAGACCACTATTCAGTTTTAAATGCTTCTGCACAACTACTCTCATTAGATGATCACAAGGATGATATAACAACAAAAAGGTCAAGAAAGTCTTGCAATACAGTTGACTAGAGAGATGACTGAACAATCCATGTATGATGAAAATCTAGGCATGCAGCCTTCCCTGAATTCATCAATCTCTCTCAAGTTAGAGAGTGACCAAAAAGGGGGTATTGAGTGGATGAATATACAGACAATGGCCAGATCATATATGACAATAGAACTTTCACCTGTAAACTCTGCAGCAACCAGCAAAGGTAGTCAATCAATATGCCTTCAGGACAGTCAGGACTCAGTCAATGACTGCCAGCTTCCCTAATTTCTGCCACAGCTTTCAACTCAGGACTAACTCGAAAAAATCAATTAAGTTCCCCAAACCAATCACAAAACATACCCCAGTTTAGGTTAGCTGATTTCCACTTTTTATCTGCCAAAAATCTCCATGTGCACATACTGGAAATCTTTTCTTTTTTCATTGCAAAGTTTCCTGAAACCCCTCCTTGCTTTTAAGTTTCTGTCAAATGAAGCAATAGTTTGTATGGTAGCACAGACTGGTCCTAAGTACCATTTAGAAACACTTTTTAGTTTTGAGAAGAAAAAACTAGGCATGGGACAGGAATCAGTAATGGATACTTTTCACCAACCAATGAATTAACCTTGTGACTCCTTAACTTTTATTTCATCCAGACCTCAAGCTCTCAAGCTACCTGCATCCACAGAAGATACAAAAACATCTTTTCTCCCTCCTTTGTGTGTTCCAGATTACTATCAACAAGCTTGCTTATTCAGTCCAAATCGAAGCCCTTCATATATTTTTATGAGGCAAGCCAGATTTTACTAATTTTATTTTTTACAGAAGATAAAACAGGCACAGAGGGTTAATGCAAATAATCTTCTGATGCGGGGTTTAACACAGTACTATGTCAAAGAGCTCTAAGTTATACTTTTTTTAAAAAAAAGTTTTTGTCGATACATAATAATTGTACATATTGTACATATTTATGGCGTACATGTAATATTTTGATACATGATGCATGTGTAATAATTAAATCAGGATATTTAGAATATCCATCACCTCAAACATTTACCATTTCTGTGTGTTGGGAATATTTAAAATCTTCTAGCTATTTGGAAGTTTACAGTATATTTTTGCTAACTATAGTAGTCACACTGTGCTATCAAACACTAGAATTTACTTTGTCATCTGTTTGTTTGTGCCCATTACCCAAACTCTCTTCATTCCCCCACTCCACACTTTCCAACCTATGATACCTATTGCTGTACTCTCTACCTCATGAAATTAATATTTTTAGCCCCACATATGAATGAGAGCATGTTATATTTGTGTTTTTGTGCCTAGCTTATTTTGCTTAACATAATGACCTCCACTTTCATCCATGTTACTAGAAATGACAGGATTTCATTATTTTCTATGGCTGAACAGTATTCCATTGGGTATATATACACCAAATTTTCTTTATCTGTTAATCTGCTGGTGGATACTCAGGTTGATTCCATATCTTGGCTATTAATAGCACTGCAAAAATATGGGAGTGCATGTATTTCTTTGATATACTCGTTGCCTTTCCTGTGGATAAATACCTAGTAATGGTATTGCTGGATCGTGTGGTAGTTATGTTTTAAGTTTTTTGAAAAATCTGCCGGGTGCAGTGGCTCACGCCTGTAATACAAGCACTTTGGGAGGGAGAGGCGGGTGGATCACCTGAGGTAGTGAAACCTCATCTCTACTAAAAATACAAAAATTAGCTGGGTGTGGTGGTGGGCACCTGTAATGCCAGCTGCTTGGGAGGCTGAGGCAGGAGAATTGCTTGAACCCGGTAGGCAGAAGTTGCAGTGAGCCGAGATCGTGCCCTGCACTCCAGCCTGGGCAACAGAGTGAGACTCTGGAAAAAAAAAAAAAAAGGTTTTCTGAAAAATCTCCATGCTGTTTTCCCTAATGGCTTTACTACTTTATATTCCCACCAACAGTGTATAACAGTTTCCTTTTGCCTGCATCCTGGCCATCATTTATTATTTTTTGTCTTTTTGATAATAACCATTCCAACTAGATTAAGATGAGATTTCCTTGTAGCTTTGTTTTGTATTTCCCTGATGATTAGTGATGTTGGGCATTTTTTTCATATACCTGTTGACCACCTGTATGTCTTCTTTTGATAAATGTCTATTTAGATCCTTTGCCCTAATGGCATTATTTGTTTTTTGCTGTTGAGCTGTTTGAGTTCTAGGTATATTCTGATTATTGTTCCTTGTCAGATGAATAGTTTGAAAATATTTTCTTACGTTATACAGAGTATCTCTTCAACTCTGTTGACTGTTTCCTTAGACATGCAGAAGCTGTTAGTTTATTGTGGTCATATTTGTTTATTTTTGTTTGTGCTGTCTATACCTTTGAAGTCTTAGTCATAAAATCTTCATCTAGACCAATGTTCTGAAGCATTTCACCTTTATTTCCTTCTATTAGTTTTATAGTTTTGGGTCTCACATTTAAGTCTTTAATCCATTGTGTTGACTTTTATCCATGGTGAGAGACTAGAGTCTGGTTTCATTTTTTTGCATGCAGATATCCAGTTTTCCAAGCACCATTTATTGAAGAGGGTGTCCATTCCCCAATGTATGTTTTTGTTTGTTTGTTTTGTTTTGTTTTGTTTTGTTTTTCATTTTTGATACAGAGCCTTGCTCTCTTGTCCAGGCTGGAGTGCAGTGGCACAATCTCAGCTCACTACAACCTCCGCCTCCTGGGTTCAAGAAATTCTTCTGCCTCAGCCTCCCGAGTAGCTGGGAGTATAGGCACCCACCACCATGCCCAGCTAATTTTTGTATTTTTTAGTAGAGACAGGGTTTCACCATGTTGGTCAGGCTGGTCTCGAACTCCTGACCTCAGGTGATCCACCTGCCTCAGCCTCCCAAAGTGCTGGGATTACAGATGTGAGCCACCATGCTCACCCTCCAATGTATGTTCTTAATGCCTTTGTCAAAAACTAGTTGGCTGTAAAATATGATATGATTTCTGAGTTCTCTATTCAGTTCCATTGGTTGATGTGTTTGTTTTTATACCAATACCATGCAGTTTGGTTATAATAGCTTTGCAGTATATTTAAAAATCAGGTAGGCTGGGCACGGTGGCTCGTGCCTGTAATCCCAGCACTTTGGGAGGCTGAGGCGGGCGGATCACGAAGTCAGGAGATCGAGGCCATCCTTGCTAACACAGTGAAACCCCGTCTCTACTAAAAAAATACAAAAAAATTAGCTGGGTGTTGTGGCAGGCGCCTGTAGTCCCAGCTACTCAGGAAGCTGAGGCAGGAGAATGGCGTGAACCCAGGAGGCAGAGCTTGCAGTGAGCCGAGATCACGCCACTGCACTCCAGCCTGGGTGACAGAGCGAGACTCTGTCTCAAAAAAAAAAAAAAAAAAAAAAAAAAAAAAATCAGGTAATATGCCTGTGGCTTTGCTCCTTCTGTTCAGCAGTGCTTTGGTTGTTTGGGGTCACTAATTGTTCTATTTAAGTTTTAGGATTTTTTTTCTATGTTTATAAAGAATGTCATTGCTATTTTAATAAGGATTGCATTGAATCTGTAGAGTGCTTTGGGTAGTATGGTCATTTTAAGAATATTAATACTTCTGATCTATAAACATGGAATATCTTTCCATTTGTTAGTGCCCACCACTTCAATTTATTTTATAAGTTTTTTTCTGGTTTTCCTTGCAGAGGTCTTTCACCTCCTTGGTTAAATTTATTCCTAGCTATTTCATTTTTTGTAGCTATTTTAAATGGGATTACTTCCTTTATTTCTTTTTCAGCTACTTTGTTCCTGATGTGTATAAAAACTACCAATTTTGTATGTTGATTTTTTTTATTTTGCAAAATTACTTAATTTGTGTATCAGTTCTGAGTTTCTTGGTGTAGTCTCCACATTTTTCTTGATATAAGATCATGTTGTCTGCAAAGGGAGACAATATGACCTATTTTTTTCCAATTTGGAAGGATTTCATTATTTTCTCTTGCCTGATTATTCAGGTTAAGAATTCTACAACTATATAGAAAAAGAGTGGTGAAAGTAGGCTTGTTTGTATTTTTCCAGTTGTTAAAGGAAAGGCTTTTAGCTTTTCCATATTAAGAATAAAGTTACTCTAGTATATTGTTGAAAATCTTGATTATCTTTTTTATTTCATTTATCAAATTCTTTAGTCTCAGGATTTGTGGCTGGTTCTTTTTTTATGATAACTATCTCTTTGTTGAACAGTCATTGAGGTCATTAACTGAATTTATGATTTGTTTGTATTGCTAATCTGTTTTTATCTTACTGAGCTTCTTTAATATTATTATTTTAATTTTTTCAGGCATTTTATTTGTTTTTCTTCCACTGGAATCTGTTGCTAGAAAATTATTGTGTTGCTTTGGAAATGTCATGTTTCCTCACTTCTTTATATTTATTGTGTCCTTGTATTGATATCTGTGCCTCTGATAATTTCTTCCAATTTTATTCCTTGGTTTTCATAAGGAAATACTTTTTCCTATAGATATATCCATAGTGTTGGTTGAGTAGGGCACTTTGGCTTTGATTCTGGTTGAGTGCAGTAGTGTATTCATGTATGATTTCTTCAGCTGTAATCAGTGTCAGTGGTGCCTTCAAGTTCCTCAGTGGCTTAGACTGCTGTTGTTAGTGAAGTCTATGGTGAAGCTTTGCTAGAAGTGGCATCACCATGCAGGTTGGTGCTCATGCTTCAGTAGTTGCAGCAGTGGACCAAATTTGCTGCTCCTTGGGCCACCAGATGGTGTATGTAGGCACCAGTGGTAGCAAGTCAGGGCAGGCTGATCCTTGGGCTTTTATGTAGCTTGCTCAGGTAATGGCAGTAGTAGCAATGGGAGAGGTGGATGGACAGTTCTATAAGACCTTGGGTGATATGTGTGGCATTGTCAATGATAATTGTGTCAATAGGCCAAAGCTTTATCCTCCTGGTGGTATGCACTAGTGCCAATCATAGCAATGGCAAACTGGGTGGGCCAGTCTCCAGGACCCCAAATGATATGTACTGGTGAGTGCCAGCAGTGATGGTGGCAGCATGCTCAAGAGATCTGTCCTCAGGCTCCAGAGGGAAATGCATTGATGCTGGCAGGGTTGGGCAGGATGAATTAGCCCCCAGACCCCCAGATGATGTGTGGGAGCACTGGCAGATTGGATGGGCCCCTCTTCAGACTTCCTGGAAATGTGCACAGTCACTGGTGACGTGGACAGAGCTAGGTGATCCCCAGGCCCCCCATTGGCACATGGGCACTGGCAGGCGCAGCACCAGGTGGGATGGGCCTATCCTCAAACTCACTGATGACGCACATGGATCCATATTGTGGTGGGTATGGCAGGTCAGTCTCCAGGCCCCTGAATGGTGTGCTCAGGCACCAGAGCCATATTGGTTGAACCTGTTGTCAGGTTTTCTGATAGTTCCTGTGCATCAGTAGTGACAGGCTAAGGAGGTCCTTAGTTATACTCCTGTTACCTGAAACTGTAGAATTATTTTTATTATGTCCACCATTCCCTGTCAAGGCAAAAGTCTTGCTAAACATTTTGCTGTGTCACAATATATGAGGATTTTAAAGTAAAAGCCAAACCAAAAAAAAAAAAAAAAAAAAAAAAGAGGAACAAACTAACAAAAACTAATACAACTTCTGAACAATTATATTAAATATTGCCAGGTACTTATTTCCTGTTTGGCACCAAAATGTTGCATGTTGCAATATAGTTTTGAGTATTGAATGCATGCTTATTAATGATAGGTCATCCTCCTGTTCTTGGTTTATTGATTTTTGATATCCACTCATTAGTGTTTATGTCATTGTCTGTTTCAGTAATTATCTGATGTTTTATTAATACAGATTATGTATTTTTTAAATCTCCAATTATCTATCAATGATGCACAGATTTATTAGGGAGAGAGACTTAGTTTTCAGAATTGGACTGGTATCATCTACTGATACAAAATATATTTTCCTTTTTTTATGCATCATCTAATTTGGGTTACCAGCTCTTACCCAAGGCATTGGAGAATTAGTCTCCCTCTAATTGCACTGGATGATTGGCACCAAGGTTCCTATCAGCCCAGGGTACTGCTAAGTAGTGTTTCTTCTTGTCCACCACATCCTGCTTTTATGAATATATGATATTTTCTGTATTGTTTATTTGTTTTTAGAGATTGTAACATCATAGCTTACTCTCCCACTCTGAATGACAAGTTTTAATTGTGAAGTTATTGGAATCTTCTTTTTTATGCATATGCCTATGATGTTATTAAAATTTGCATGTCAAACGTTACTGCTGGCTGAACCTCATTAGTGATCATTTTGCAGGAATCATTGCTTAACATAATTTCATGCTGAACAGTGAACATATGCAGAACTGAGGTTCATTTCTCAACAATGAGCTACATGCTTTAATCTTCATAATCATATATAATATGCCCTTAGCCATACATTTATTAAATATTATTCTCCCTACTTGATGCAATTGTTTTTCTATTAGGCACTGTGGAGGATATAAAATTGTATTAAACACTTTGTAAGGACCCTATAATAAAATAATGGAAAATATGTGTTCAGAAATTACTATAATTCAAAGGAGCGCATGTTATTGTATAGGAGCACTATTATCACTAAGTTCTCTGAAGTTCCAGGAAAAGAGAGGTCATATATTTATGTAGCATACAAACTGGATTGCACTTCAAAAGATAAATGAGATTTTGAGGATCACAGAGAATATTATAAGTGGATACAATGGCATTAGTTAGAGCTGGTAAAGCCCAAGAGATGTCCAGAGCAATGGAAGTCATTCATTTAGTTGTAGGGTAGTTTATACATAGAAGGATGACACGAGAGTGTGTTTCTAAAACAGAAAGGAAGAGGAAAAAGGAACTTCAGTGATTTACTGAGGAATTTTAACTTTTTGAGTAGGCAAAAAATTGGTATAATGTGATGTTACATTAGAAAGGTTAATCTGTTGGCTACTGAAAAGGTGGATTATGAGGGGATGTCATGAGAATGGAGCAAGTGAGTCCGAGTTAGGAGAAGGTGTGATAGTTTAATGGTATCATATTTCTCTCTTATTTTGTACCTCTAATCTATCTACTGATATCATACACTTTCATGTATTATCATTTTGAATGTAGTCATTAGAAAACCAGACCAAGCAGGTAATAGAAATAAGAAAGGAAAAAAAAAGGTGTGCAATACTTTGAAAAAAACCCTAAAAATTATTTGAGTTGACAGATTATATGTAAAATAAAATTTAAAAAAGAATGTTGATTTCGACTTCCACATATTTTGATCTTAGATATCTGGGAGAAGTATGGCAGAAATAGAAAAGTCAGATAAAGTGTAGTTGGAAGGAAAAAAAATCAATTAAATTAACACTTAATGAAACTGAGTACCTTAAGATATCTACACCAATTTGTGTAACTAGAATTATGATTAGAATCTAGGTGATGAGAAGCGTTATTAATAAGACTTGGAAGTCTTCATTATATAGCTTAACATTGAATGTATGAGACTATATTAAATTACTTAGTGACAGACATTTACACAAATTTACTCATACATTTTCTCCTAAGCTCCAAATACAAGTCTGCACATTGAAATAGTATCTCATTCATTTGAACTACACAAATAAGAATTTCTGATAATTTGAAAGCAGCTATGCCATCTGTAAAATATAGAACTTGCCAACTAAAGCCATAGGATAATCAAATTTGTAGATTGGGGAAAGAAATAATAAGCTACTCAGGAGAACAAATTGTTTTCAAATATTCAAATTTGTTAGAGGAAAGCAGTCATTAAAAGAAAGAATTGTGTATCTTCTTCAATACATTACAACCTCTCAGAGGTCAAGAACAAATTTTTATATAGATATATGTGACATACCAATTGTAATACACTGAGTAAAATATGCATTGGCTGAATAAACGATTTACTATGCTATTCAAATACTCCTTCCAACATATTCAAAAGAGCAAAAACTGTGAAGTCCATCAGATGTGAATTGGAGCACTGGCTATGGCACTTAGCAGATGTCTGATTTTGGAAAAAAATTACTATTAAGCACAGTTATAATAACAGCTATTTCTTGGGTTCATAATGAGTAATAAAATAACACATCTATAAAAGTAATAAAATATGTAAAATTAAGGCAAAACCCTCTCTTTGATAATGCATACTGATCGAAGCTCACTGTTCCCTTCACTCTATTCTCATTTTACTTCTAAAGAGGATGTAGGTAGCTATGTATTGATTGGGTTAAAATATACTGATTAAGTCATAGTGCAATTTAGTGGACCTCTTATTATTCTGAAAAAGGCAGATAAGTTGGTGCCCATACGAGAATATTTTCTGGCATATTTTCTCATTTTAATGAGAGTCTGGAGAACATAGTCAGGTTCAGAGGTATTGCTGCTTTGAGATCTGTACCTCCATAAGGTCACCTGGGATATGGGTTAAGGGCAACTCTAGTCCAGGTATTGGCAGAAAAACATTTCTCTTCTAAGCTACACTGTTTTGAGTTGGCTTCTTGCTGACTGGATGCTCTGTTCTATCAAACTTTTTTTTTTCTTGCTTTTGTTGAGTTGGTTTCTTATTTACTGAATCATCTTTCTGCACTGCTCATTTCTGCCACTGGAATTGCAATAGTTTTGCTGAATATTACTGTGATCTGAGGGAAGAAAGGTTTGCAACGGACTGCTCTGCCAGTTTTAGTTCCAGGCCTGCATCTAGTCTGAGCAAAAACAGTTGTTTTAATTGCTCATATAAGAGACCATATTAGCATTTTTGGCTAGACTTCAAAGTAGTATAAAATTATAAGGAGGTAGAATGGAGAGGTTACCATGACTTTACTAAGCCAGGAGTTTGAGATTTTTACCTTCCAATTTTGTATATTTGTATATTCCAATCTTTGTATATTTAAATATTCATTGGTTCTCTTTACAATAAAGTAGTTCATTACTGTAGTTTAGGTAATGATATATATGCAAAACCAAATATTATACCATCCATATCTAGTAGGTATCCATAATTTATCTATAATATTTGTACTCCGTAAATATTTATTGAGTGTCTTCTCCTTGTAAGTCAAAATGCTCAGAATTTTGAAGAATGCCCAAAGGAATTATATATACATTACCTTTATGAAACTTTCAGTGTGATGTGGAAGAAAAGTTATATAAATAATTCAACAAGATAAGGGAGAATAATATTTAAAAATTTGATAATGGTGATGACATTAACATAGAATAGGTGCCATAGCTTCCTGATATTTAACATGAAAAATAATTAAGTTGTAAACACAAAGTTTGAGATAAAGCCACTATAAGCAGGTAGAGATACTTACTAATTACTTGGAAATACAAGGCTAAATTTGCAAGAGAGCAAAGTTTTAGAGAGGAGCAAGATGAAAAGTATATGACATTAAAGACAGTAAACTAACAAATCTGTGAAAGGAAGAGTAGAAAGTGGATAGGAGCGTAATAAGCATTTCCAACAAACTGTCAGATTATTTAGCATTCATTCCTTTAAAAATATCTACTGATTCCTTAGCATCCATTTCTATAAAGTATATTTATTTAGCATCTACTATATATCTCAGCTACTGTGGGATTCTGCAGTGAACAAAGTAGTTTAAAAATCTCTGTCCACGTGGAGCTTATAGTTTAATAGATGACACAAAACTAAGCAAATTTTTATTTTATTTTATTTTATTTTATTATTATTACACTTTAAGTTTTAGGGTACATGTGCACAATGTGCAGGTTAGTTACATATGTATACATGTGCCATGCTGGTGTGCTGCACCCATTAACTTGTCATTTAGCATTAGGTATATCTCCTAAAGCTATCCCTCCCCCTTCCCCCCACTCCACAACAGTCCCAGAGTGTGATGTTCCCCTTCCTGTGTCCATGTGTTCTCATTGTTCAATTCCCACCTATGAGTGAGAATATGCGGTGTTTGGTTTTTTGTTCTTGCGATAGTTTACTGAGAATGATGATTTCCAGTTTCATCCATGTCCCTACAAAGGACATGAACTCATCATTTTTTATGGCTGTATAGTATTCCATGGTGTATATGTGCCACATTTTCTTAATCCAGCCTATCATTGTTGGACATTTGGGTTGGTTCCAAGTCTTTGCTATTATGAATAGTGCCATAATAAACATACGTGTGCATGTGTCTTTATAGCAGCATGATTTATAGTCCTTTGGGTATATACCCAGTAATGGGATGGCTGGGTCAAATGGTATTTTTAGTTCTAGATCCCTGAGGAATCGCCACACTGACTTCCACAATGGTTGAACTAGTTTACAGTCCCACCAACAGTGTAAAAGTGTTCCTATTTCTCCAC
Organism: Pan troglodytes; assembly: GCF_028858775.2. Lineage (NCBI taxonomy): Eukaryota > Metazoa > Chordata > Mammalia > Primates > Hominidae > Pan > Pan troglodytes. The sequence continues at coordinate 106,287,830 of NC_086015.1, forward strand.
ATCCTCTCCAGCACCTGTTGTTTCCTGACTTTTTAATGATTGCCATTCTAACTGGTGTGAGACGGTGTCTCATTGTGGTTTTGATTTGCATTTCTCTGATGGCCAGTGATGGTGAGCATTTTTTCATGTGTTTATTGGCTGCATAAATGTCTTCTTTTGAGAAGTGTCTGTTCATGTCCTTCGCCCACTTTTTGATGGGGTTGTTTGTTTTTTTCTTGTAAATTTGTTTGAGTTCATTGTAGATTCTGGATTTTAGCCCTTTGTCAGATGAGTAGGTTGCGAAAATTTTCTCCCATTTTGTAGGTTGCCTGTTCACTCTGATGGTAGTTTCTTTTGCTGTGCAGAAGCTCTTTAGTTTAATTAGATCCCATTTGTCAATTTTGGCTTTTGTTGCCATTGCTTTTGGTGTTTTAGACATGAAGTCCTTGCCCATGTGTATGTCCTGAATGGTAATGCCTAGGTTTTCTTCTAGGATTTTTATGGTTTAGGTCTAATGTTTAAGTCTTTAATCCATCTTTAATTAATTTTTGTATAAGGTGTAAGAAAGGGATCCAGTTTCAGCTTTCTACATACAGCTAGCCAGTTTTCTCAGCACCATTTATTAAATAGGGAATCCTTTCCACATTGCTTTTTTTTCTCAGGTTTGTCAAAGATCAGATAGTTGTAGATATGCGGCGTTATTTCTGAGGGCTCTGTTCTGTTCCATTGATCTATATCTCTGTTTTGGTACCAGTACCATGCTGTTTTGTTTGCTGTAGCCTTGTAGTATATTTGAAAGTCAGGTAGCATGATGCCTCCAGCTTTGTTCTTTTGGCTTAGGATTGACTTGGCGATGCAGGCTCTTTTTTGGTTCCATATGAACTTTAAAGTAGTTTTTTCCAATTCTGTGAAGAAAGTCATTGGTAGCTTGATGGGGATGGCATTGAATCTATAAATTACCTTGGGCAGTATGGCCATTTTCACAATATTGATTCTTCCTACCCATGAGCATGGAATGTTCTTCCATTTGTTTGTATCCTCTTTTATTTCATTGAGCAGTGGTTTGTAGTTCTCCTTGAAGAGGTCCTTCATGTCCCTTGTAAGTTGGATTCCTAGGTATTTTATTCTCTTTGAAGCAATTGTGAATGGGTGTTCACTCATGATTTGGCTCTCTGTTTGTCTGTTATTGGTGTATAAGAATGCTTGTGATTTTTGTACTTTGATTTTGTATTCTGAGACTTTGCTGAAGTTGCTTATCAGCTTAAGGAGATTTTGGGCTGAGACAATGGGATTTTCTCGACATACAATCATGTCATCTGCAAACAGGGACAATTTGATTTATTCTTTTCCTAATTGAATACCCTTTATTTCCTTCTCCTGCCTAATTGCCCTGGCCAGAACTTCCAACACTATGTTGAATAGGAGTGGTGAGAGAGGGCATCCCTGTCTTTTGCCAGTTTTCAAAGGGAATGCTTCCAGTTTTTACCCATTCAGTATGATATTGGCTGTGGGTTTGTCATAGATAGCTCTTATTATTTTGAGATACGTCCCATCAATACCTAATTTATTGAGAGTTTTTAGCATGAAGGGTTGTTGAATTTTGTCAAAGGCCTTTTCTGCATCTATTGAGATAATCATGTGGTTTTTGTCTTTGGTTCTGTTTATATGCTGGATTACATTTATTGATTTGCGTATATTGAACCAGCCTTGCATCCCAAGGATGAATCCCACTTGATCATGGTGGATAAGCTTTTTGATGTGCTGCTGGATTCGGTTTGCCAGTATTTTATTGAGGATTTTTGCATTAAAGTTCATCAAGGATATTGGTCTAAAATTCTCTTTTTTGTTTGTGTCTCTGCCCGGCTTTGGTATCAGGGTAATGCTGGCCTCATAAAATGAGTTAGGGAGGATTCCCTCTTTTTCTATTGATTGGAATAGTTTCAGAAGGAATGGTACCAGTTCCTCCTTGTAGCTCTGGTAGCATTCGGCTGTGAATCCATCTGGTCCTGGACTCTTTTTGGTTGGTAAGCTATTGATTATTGCCACAATTTCAGAGCCTGTTGTTGGTCTATTCAGAGATTCAACTTCTTCCTGGTTTAGTCTTGGGAGGGTGTATATGTTGAGGAATTTATCCATTTCTTTTAGATTTTCTAGTTTATTTGTGTAGAGGTGTTTGTAGTATTCTCTGACGGTAGTTTCTATTTCTGTAGGATCAGTGGTGATATCCCCTTTATCATTTTTTATTGCGTCTATTTGATTCTTCTCTCTTTTCTTCTTTATTAGACTTGCTAGTGGTCTATCAATTTTGTTGATCCTTTCAAAAAAGCAGCTCCTGGATTCATTAATTTTTTGAAGGGTTTTTTGTGTCTCTATTTCCTTCAGTTCTGCTCTGATTTTAGTTATTTCTTGCCTTCTGCTAGCTTTTTAATGTGTTTGCTCTTGCTTTTCTAGTTCTTTTAATTGTGATGTTAGGGTGTCCATTTTGGATCTTTCCTGCTTTCTCTTGTGGGCATTTAGTGCTATAAATTTCCCTCTACACACTGCTTTGAATGTGTCCCAGAGATTCTGGTATGTTGTGTCTTTGTTCTCGTTGGTTTCAAAGAACATCTTTATTTCTGCCTTCATTTCGTTATGTACCCAGTGGTCATTCAGGAGCAGGTTGTTCAGTTTCCATGTAGTTGAGCGGTTTTGAGTGAGTTTCTTAATCCTGAGTTCTAGTTTGATTGCACTGTGGTCTGAGAAACAGTTTGTTATAATTTCTGTTCTTTTACATTTGCTGAGGAGAGCTTTACTTCCAACTATGTGATCAATTTTGGAATAGGTGTGGTGTGGTGCTGAAAAAAATGTATATTCTGTTGATTTGGAGTGGAGAGTTCTGTAGATGTCTATTAGGTCCACTTGGTGCAGAGCTGAGTTCAATTCCTGGGTATCCTTGTTAACTTTCTGTCTCATTGATCTGTCTAATGTTGACAGTGGGGTGTTAAAGTCTCCCATTATTATTGTGTGGGAGTCTAAGTCTCTTTGTAGGTCATTCAGGACTTGCTTTATGAATCTGGGTGCTCCAAAAGAGCTCCTGAAGGAAGCACTAAACATGGAAAGGAACAACCGGTACCAACCACTGAAAAATGATGCCAATTTGTAAAGACCATGGAGGCTAGGAAGAAACTGCATCAACTAACGAGCAAAATAACCAGCTAACATCATAATGACAGGATCAAATTCACACATAACAATGTTAACTTTAAATGTAAATGGACTAAATGCTCCAATTAAAAGACACAGACTGGCAAATTGGATAAAGAGTCAAGACCCATCAGTGTGCTGTATTCAGGAAACCCATCTCACGTGCAGAGACACACATAGGCTCAAAATAAAAGGATGGAGGAAGATATACCAAGCAAATGGAAAACAAAAAAAGGCAGGGGTTGCAATCCTAGTCTCTGATAAAACAGGCTTTAAACCAACAAGGATCAAAAGAGACAAAGAAGGCTGTTACATAATGGTAAAGGGATCAATTCAACAAGAAGAGCTAACTATCCTAAATATATATGCACCCAATACAGGAGCACCCAGATTCATAAAGCAAATTTTTAAATATACATAATACATTATGTGGAGATAAGAATATTGAAGAAAAATGAAGACATGTAATAGGATGGAAGGCATTGAAATTGGAGAAGAGAATTTCTACTTTATATAGAAGGTTACTGAAAAAAGTCTAAAGCTGGCATGACACTGGAATGACAGGCACATGATGGAGAGTTGCTTTTCCTTTTTTTTTGCTGAACTTAGTCCTGTAAGTTTTCTCTTTCCTCAATAAAACACATTTCTTAATCCATGAACTGTGATGTGGAATCTGTGTTACTCTCTGTGATAGAAAACAATATAGCAGATTCTTTGAAAAAGTCTTCAATATTCTCCTCCCCGTATCTATGTATCTTCAAAATGTGATTTTGCAGGTAGTCCCATAAACCTGTGGAGTATTTTCTCCAAATCTTAATTCTGAGCTTGCTTTGACCACTAGAATATGGCAAAAGTGGTATTGCGCCAGCTCTGACAGTAGACCTCAAAAGGCCTAGCACAGTTTGGCTTACTATTTTAGTACCTTGTTTTTATAAGACCAATCTTGACAAGCCAACCCCAGGAGAGCTAACAGTTTTATTAGAGAAACATCTATGAGCCCAGCCAAGATCAGCAAAACTGCCCAACCAAAATTAGACTTATAATTTTTTAAACGGTGTTTGATGTCACAAAGTTTGACATAGTTTATTATGTAGCTAAAGATAATTCTTACTAAGTGTACATAAAATGCATCTTTGAGCTTTTCATTAAAGCAGGGGAAAAAAAACAGAGCAGCAGCTGGAGAAAGATGTGGGACCAAGAGATGATCTTTTACATATATATATATAAAACGTATATATATATAATATATATAAAACATATGTTATATATATAACATTATATAATATCTATATTATATATAGATATAATGTCATAAACAAAGATGTGGGGCCAAGAGATGATTTTTTTATATATATCTCCATTACATTCAAGTCGATGTTATTATTTGGAATTGATAAGTGTTTTCTCTGAGCTTATTTTTACATCTTAACTATAAAATATATCATTCTTTGCTTTGCATTTTAAGATTTTCAAATGCATTCAACCACTGTATTTATAAATATTTAATTGATACATAGTAATTTCACATATTTCTGAGGTATATGTGATATTTCAATACATGTGTACAATGTTTAATAATCAAATCACAGTAACTGGAATATCCATCACCTAAAACACGTATCATTTCTTTGTATTGGGAACATTCAAATCCTCTTTTCTAGGTATTTTGAAATATACAATAAATTATCATTAACTATAGTCACCCAACGGTGCTATGGAACTCTAGCCCTATCCCTTTGCCCCTCTACCCTTTCCATCCTCTGTAACTACTATTCTATTCCCGAAGTCTGTGAGATCAACTTTTTGTCTACCAGATATGAGTGAAAACATGTACATGTGATATTTCTCTTTCTGTATCTGGCTTTTTCGCTGAAAATTCAGCCACTCTATTTTGAATTACTTATTGGCAAAAATGACAACTTAATTATATTTGAAAATACCTATCCTGGTCCCTTGTGCTTACTGAATACTCAGTATCTCATTCCAATTTATAGATTTTTAAGTGAAAATTCAAAATAGCTAGCACTCAATTGTTTTTAGAAGTTTCAAGTATGTATTATTAATAATATAATGTAAAATATTAACAAATTCAGGCTTAATAAGGTCAAGAGAATCAAGTCAAGCAGTCTACAGGGGACAACCTCCTGATGACAAAGAGGAGAGTTGACACATCAATCATCGGGATAGTGAAGTATGAGTGTGGCAAATGGAAAACATCAGTACTATTTTAAACAAAGTATCAGCAATTATAATAATATTCCCAAGGCTTTTCTTACTGTTGACAAAGCATATTTCATCTCATTTAAACATATACTCACTTCTACAAATACTATTTTTCCACATTTTTGAAATTTTCAGCAGTAATTATATCTTAGATAAAATGAGACTACAGATCTCATCATAACGGAAAGGAAAAAAATGAGAAATCCAAGCCATTTTCTTCAGCAGAAGACAAGTGGAAACAAATAATAATGCTAAAGAAGAAATATACTTTACATTAGGCCAGGCTACTCATTCTCTGTTGTAGGCATGATTGTAATTTACAGACTCTGACATCAGCTCACTTAATATGCAAAGATTATCATTTTGTCCAATTAGTATTGCTTTTACATCAAAGCCTGTTTCTGCACCTGCAATAGGACAGCTGAATGTGGCTAAAAAGAACACTGTATAGTGATGACTTTATATTCCATTTTAAATTCCAGACTGCTAATGCTGAGTGCTGTCATACAGTCTTGCCACATTTATCTGAAGAGTCTTTTAACAATGCATCTCATCACCTTCTAAAATTTTAGTGTTTCCAGGGTTAATCTTGGTGTCTTTTCTCTTCTCTACTTATGCCTGACCTTTTATTATGCCATTCTGCCTTTTGCCTTTTAATATCCTCTATTTCCGATGATGTGCATATTTTTATATCCAATTAAAATATGTCTCCTAACTACCAAATTATATACATGTGCTTTGCCTATTTAACATCTTGATCTGTGTGTCTGTTAAATGTCTCACATCCAACATGTCCAAACATGTCTCCCAAGACCCACTTTTATCACAATCATCCTTATACTATAAAATAGACATATAATCATTCCAGCTCATCAGATACAAAATCCTTCTTTGTTTTTTTCTATTACATCCTACATCACCAAATCTGTTGGCTGTTCTTTCAGAATATATTCATAAACTGTCCTGTGTCACTGGCGTTCCTACCACCATAATTGTAGCCAATATCTGTATTTTACTAAAGTTATTCCATCTCCCCATAACTTTTTGACATAGTTATAAATTTATAACTGTGTACCTCAGTCCCAAATCTACTCTTCAGTACCTGTGCAAATAGTCTAGACTGTTCGGGCATTTCTCCTTCACAGTGAGGACAGTGTAAAGCTTTGTCAATAGAGGATATTGGAGGGATCTTGTAGGAAAGAGACTTCCCTTCTTGATCCCGGTATACTGTATTTTTTCTTTTTCTTATTTCTATTGCATACTCTGTCAGTGGTGTGAGGTATGTGGATGTCTAGTGGTAGTCTTTCAACTATGTGCCCAGAATGCTTGTTGACTTTATCGTCATAGCCTGGGCCTGGTGACCACTTTGTTGTTGCTCTTCTGATGTGCACACTGCATGTTCCAGGCCTTGCACTTATAGTTACCTAACCCTCTTTGCTTACTTCCCATCAGTCTTGTTCCTTTGCATGTTAGGTTTTTTTCTGCTTGTTCGGTGACTGTAAACCAGTCCTGGTCCTGACAACCCAGATAACTTTTTGGCCATCCAGTGAGCTGCAACCTCACCTTTTCCTATGTGGTTTGGCTCCCATTTGAAAGAAGGGAGCTCCTCTTACAAGTGTGCCCTTCCTTAGGTCTGCCCCTTAGCCCTTACCCTTTAGTGTTGTCTTTACCTCACTATGTTCACTCTCCTATCGTTGATGTAGAGGTAATAATTCCTTGTAGCAAATGTCCATGGTTCAAATTACTATGTACTTTCTGTCTCCTCATTGGACTCAGACTGACGCTCTTACTGCTTCTGCTGCTTATTTCCCACAGGCTTTGCACTACACCACGGCCAGAGGGATTCTGTTAAAGTTCTGACTTCGGATTAGGTCATTCCTCAGATCAAAGTCCTCCAACAGGTTCTTATGTCACTTAGGGTAAAAGCCAAAAAGGCGTTTATTATTTGGCCACATGATAACCATGTGACACTATACTGTACCTTTGTTCTCTCTGGTACACTGACTTCCTTGCCCTCCCTTGAAAAAACATACCAAGATGCTCTCTTCTCAAGGCCATTGACTTTTCTATTTGCTTGTCTTTGAACACCTTTTATCCAGATGTGCACATGTCTCAGTACACAGTAACTGCTATTTTTATATAGAGTTAATTGTTTATATAGAGTTAATTGTTTCCTTTAGTTTTCTTCTCAATGTTACCCTATCTGAGGGTCTTTTCTTGGACACTGTATATATAAAATAGCAGTTACTAACGTTCCTTCCATCCTGCACCATTGCAGCACTCCTGATCTCTCTAAACTGATCTATTTTCTCCCTGGTACTTAGCCCTGCATTGTTTTTAAATATAAGTTATTATTCTTTTATTGTCAGTCATCAACTACAATGCAAGATAGAGATTTTGATTTCTCTATTACTATGTTTCCAGGACCTAAACAATTTCTGTTACACAGTAGGTGCCCAATATACATTTTTTGAATGAATAAATTTATTTTGGAGATTATTAATTTTTTGCACAATTTCAGAAGAATACAGACATAAATCCTTATTTTTGCTCTTAACATGATAGAATCTGACTTGTTTTTAGTCAAAGACAATATCCTACCTTGTGCTTCTCTCTGGCATCAAGCATGGTGGAACTACAGATGTTTTAAAACAATTTTGTATTAAATTTAGTTGCAATTGGTATGAAATGATAACCTTAGAAACTTATCCTTCACATAATTCCATTTTCAAATTGGCTGCTGCAGATACTGACCCTTTGCCTAAATATTTACAATATCTCTTTTTATTTCCATTGAAGTGGTGGTTTGTGACATATTTCTCTGAAAATATTTAGATAATGCTTGTGCTTTAACGATCTTCTAATTAATGTTTAGGATACAGGAATAAACCCATGTTAAGTCCACATGATATAGTGTCCATCTGCTCATGTTCATGAATTCTTGTGTTCTGAACTTAACTCTTGGTTATTTTGCTTCTTTCCAAAATTACAAAGCAAGTCATAATTTCTCTTTCCAAAGTTAAAGGAAAGACATGGAGAATTATGTTAGTAGCAGGAGTGTGTATATACATATATACACACACACGTATATATATGTATGCACACACATACATACACACTCCTGCTACCACCATAATACATATATACATAATATATATGTACTAACATAATACATATGTACATAATACATATGTACATAATACATATATATCTGTAAATTTTTAGCTATGTTTGTCTTCTCAAAAAAAAAAAACCCTATATGGCTTCTCCAAAGAGAATTATGATTTTCTGCTATAAGGTATGAAACACATTAGGAATGAGTTTTTTCTTTCATTATTAAGAAATATTTCTAAGACATCTGAATGACCTGATTCCAAAGGTTATTGTTCCTACTGGTGACTCCATTTCAAACAGATTAAGATACAAGAAGGTTGCTACAGACAGCGATAACTGGATAAAGGTAGAACAGTAGTTGTGGATAATAGAAGAACTAAAAAAACAAGCTCCTGAATGTTTCTTTAAGCAATATTTTTTTTTCTCCTCCAGAATCAAATAGTTCGGATAATTCCAGGCACCAAAGAAATAGTAACTTGACTGATAATGCAGGGAAATCCCTCCATTTGAGAAAATAAGCAATAGTCATTACCCTTGACGGAAACTCTTGTTATTCTAGATTATATGCAGTTTTGACACTGCAAGTAACAAGACAGGCAATTTTGGAAAATGTGCCAATATAAAAATCTATTTGGTATTGAGCTATCTTAGAGCTAGAGCTGTTAGATATGTTGTCTAGTCCTATGGTGGCAAAAAATATATCATTCCAACATTTACCATTAAAGTAAGATGCTTCTATGACATATGCCAGTTGGGAAAATTTCAGGGAATGAAAAAAATTGCAGTGGCATAGCTTTAATTGATTGGGGTTCTGAAAAGTCAGACTCCACAAAAATGAGTCTTTTTTACTTCCAAATTCAATTCATTTATATGGACAAATATATCATTTTTATGACATATTCATCAGCAAATGATAACTGTATGCATTTTGATTATTAAATATAACAAGTCTCTGTGTATATGGGGTAAAATGCAAAATTAATTTATAACTATTCAGAAAGTTCATAACTGATGCATGCTCGATGTTAACCAAAATTATAGAGAAAAAAATGGTCTAATTTGTAACTGAAGTAGTGTACAATGCTTGGTGAGACTGAAGGGCATTCAATGGCAATTCAGGATAGGATGATTGGCACTAAGAATTATTGCAAGTACATAATGATAAAAAACTTCCTTGATGAAATAAGCAGATGATATATAGTGTCTAACAAGACAATAGTACATGTAATTGGATAACATACTGTTTCCTGTTGTAGATTAGGTGAGCAGGCTCAAAAGTGTTACTATCTTGACATCAAAATTGAATTTCAGCTACAAATTGTTAAGTGGATTAATGCTGGATTAAAAATAAAGAGAAGCATGTGTTCAAAACAGCTCTATAAAAGGAGTAGGTAAAAATATTATAATTATTGTCAAGTCATTCTACCAAGTGAAGAATTAAAAAATGGCCTTCTTTGGGAAACACTATTCTACTACTTCCTGAAATTAACTAGTCCAAATGCATTATTAGCATCCGGAGGAATATATGTAACACTGCATTTTATAATAAAACACTACTGATGTATTTATAATGGAAGATTGAAAAATTGTTTGGCCCAATTTATCTGTCTCTTCTCCCCACTCCTACATTTATGCTCTTTCCATGTCCTTTTCAGGGTTGTGGCCCATAGATTTTAGCTTAGCCATCTGACTTGCTTTGGACAATGGCAGAAAATGTGGCAGTTCTAAACCTAAGCTTTAAGAATTCTCATTTGTTTCTGTTTGTCCTCTTGCGTGTCTGCCATAAATACGAGAAGATTAGCTCATGAAAGATAAATTTTATAGCAAATCACTAAAAGTTATAGCAAGTTACTAAAAGTGACAAATATTATTGGATTTCTTTTAACAGGTATTTTGAGGACCTGACATTTATTTTTTAGTGTGAAGGAAAAAAATGTTATTTGACTCTGCCCAATATCTTTCAAAATGATTTGAGTCTTATATTCATTCCCTGAATAATGTCTGCCCCATGAATTGGGGTCCCTGAATGAACACATATGCAGCAGTGATACCCCCTAGCTAAGTCACAGACCTGTAGTCATAAGAAGAGTCACCCAGCTGTCCAGCTGCTGCAACCCAAAACAGAATCTCCCAAACACTCCTGGTCTACATCAGTAGAACTGTTCCAACAGACCCATAAGCTCATGAAAATAAATGATAATTATTTAAAAATGCTGCATTTTGGGGTGATTGGTTACATAGTTTTATTATGGAGACGGTTGACTCATATATATTTATCTGACACCACATGTTTCAGTAAGATGTCTATTATGATCATGCTAAGCACCAAACCTGTCTTTCATCCCCATACACACACCAAATCTCAAAGACTTAGGAGAATAAGTGCTTTTTTCATCACTCAAGGGTCTTTGGAATAGCTAGTGGCTTTTCTTCAGACTGCAAGTTAGCTTCAGACTACTTCAACCTGACTGGCAGTCTGAGAACAGAGCATGATCTTTTTATGACAGATAGCAAAAGGATAAGAAGAATGCCAAACATGAAAGCAAGTTAATGCATCTCTAATATCATATTTGTTCACATTCTGTTGCAAAGTAATTTATGTGGCCATTCTCAAAGCAGGGAGGGTAGCAGGAAGTAGAGTCTGCTGTAAGAGAGGAGAAGAGGTGGAGAGAAGTACATATTTTCTGAACAATTATCTAACCTATCACATCATACATTACTTGTATTAATCTCAGTCTTCTATATTGAGGTTTCAGGGTAAAGGCCAATGAAGATAGGATATAAAACAGGATAAAATCTAAGACACTGTTAGATGGCAAGCACAAAAGGGTGACTGTAATCAGTAATAATTATACATTTAAAAATAACTAAAGAGAATAATTGGATTGTTTGTAACACAAAGTGTAAAATCTTTCAGGGAATAGATACCCAATTTTCCATGATGTAATTATTACACATTGCATGCCTATATCAAAACATCTTATGTACCTTATAAATATATACACATAGTGCTGTAGTCTCAGCAATGCACCAAGATGTAACAGTCTCTTGTCTGAGATAATGTCTGGAGTTTTTTGTCTGACCTCCAGGAAGAATAAGGAGTGTGGACACAAAGGTGAGGTTAGAGCAAAAGTTTAATAAGTGAAAGAAGAAAGCCCTCTGTCAGCAGAAAGGGGGCCTGAACAGGGTGTCTCCTATGAGGCTGGGGTCCAAGGTTTTTATGGACCCCATGTGGGATTTTTATGGGAAGGGGAAGGAATATGCTTAGTCCACGGGCTGTCTTGGAGAATGGTGTGACTCAGCTTGGCCCAGGGCCTTGGCCCAGGACCAGTCAGGAGCTGAAATAATGATTCACAGATGCTGCTTAGCTTGGCCCAGGATATATCAGGAGCTGAAGTGAAAGCTTGGCCTGGGACCTTGGCCTGGGACCTTGGCCTGGGACCAATCAGAGGCTGAAATGATGATTCATAAAAGCTGGACTTATTGTCCAAATAAAGAAAAGTCGAGTGCGCACCAGAACCCACTGGAGCCCACTGTGCCCATGCCCACAAAAGGAGAAGAAACTTTTCCTGGGACCCCACTGACTATACAAAGGACAAAGGCCAGGGCTTTGTTTCTTTATCTGAGTGAGCTAGAGGTTTGTGCAAGTTTTTATCCAAGCAGGCTGGAGGTTTTTCTATCTGTGCAGCTGTGGGCTTGTCTCCAGGCAAAACACCCTGTGCTAGTTTTCCCTTATCTGTGCCTGCAGCTTATGTGGGGATGAGGTACTGACCCATGGGCTAGGGGCTCTCTGGAGACCCTTCCTTGTTATCCACTTAAGGCAAGCTAACTAAATCCTTCAATAGTATGTACCCTCAGTAATTAAACATAAAGAAAATTAAACATTAAATAAATAAATAAATAAATAGCAGAATATATAAGGCACTCAAACAACCCAGTAGCAAAAAGAAAACAGAAAAACAAACAAACAAAAACAAATAATCCAATTAAAAATTGGCCAAAAATTTGAATAGACATTTCTCAAAAGAAGACATACAAATGGCCAAAGGGTATATGGAAAAAGTATGCCCAACATAATTAATCATTGGAGAAATGCAAATAAAAACCACAATGAATATCTTACCCCAGTTAAAATGGCTTCTATCAAAAAGATGGGCAGTAACAGATGCTGGTGAGGATGTGGAGAAAGGGGAAGGCTCATACATTTTTGGTGGGGTATAAATTAGTACAGCCACTATGGAAAACTATGTGAAGATTTCAAAAACTAAAAATATAACTAAGATTTCAAAAAACTACAAATATAACTAACGTATGATCCAGCAATTTCCTACTGGATATATATCCAAAAAAAGAAATCAAAATATTAAAGAAACATAGTCTATGTTTATTACAGCACTATTAACAATAGCCAAAACATGGAATCAACCTATCAATTATCTATTGATATGCCCATCAATAGCTAAATGAACAAAGAAAATGTGGTATGTATACAAAATAGAATGTCATTCAGTCACTTGCAGCAACATGGATAGAACTAGAGGTCATTGTGTTAAATAAAATAAACCAAGAACAGAAAGATTGTATATTACATGTTCACTCATATGTGAGAGCTAAAAATGTGAAGCTTATAAAACTATCAAGTCGATTGGTGGTTACCAGAGGCCACGAAGGGTAGGGAGAAGAAGGGATTGAAGACGGGTTGATTAATGGGCATAAACAGTACGATAAAATAAATATCTAGTTTTATATAGATCAGTAGAGTGACTATAGTTTCCAATAATCTAGTGTATATTTCAAAATAGCTAGAAGAGAATAATTCAAATGTTTCTAGCATAAAGACAAATATTTAAGGTGATGCATAACCCAATTATACTAATTTAATCTTTACAAATTATGAGTATGTTAAATTATTTCACGCACCTCCAAAATATGTACGTCCATTATGTATCAATAACAAAATAAACGTTAAAGAAGAAAAAATAATTCCATAAATGTTATTCCACATTCATAGCATTTTTTCTTTCTAGTTATAGACCTAATGTTAAATATTCCCATCCTGTTTTCTTGTTTTTACCCCTCTTTGTAACATCTCTTCTTTAATACTGAAACAAAGCAAACTTACTCTGATTTCACACTCTGGTTTTAGCATGTAATATATTATTCTGGAATCCTAAATGTACATGCCTATCAGACTTTGTTGACTGAAGACACAGGAACTGTATTGCTCATCTTTGCACCCCCTAGCCCCACCCCACTAACATCTGGCTAACTCCGACCCTTTGTAAGTGCTCCATGATTGCTGGTTGGAATTCACTTATATGTGAGGACTCTAAAGAATAAAGAGAGTGCTTACTCATATCATACAGGCACTCCCTTCTTAATGTTCAAGAAACTACCTTAGTACAACTGTTTCTGGTAATAATTAAAGAGTGAAATTATCAATTTCAATCAAATGCCACATATAGTATCTGGATATAATTAATTATTTTAAATATTTTTAGATTATATCATTATATGATAATCATTAAATGTATTTTTTTATAATTATCAACCCAACAAACTAAAGTGTATGTATTATTGAAATGCAGTGAAATAGTTTTCTTTTCCACATTACATCTACACTCATTCTTTAATAATAATCCCTCCACTTTGGGACTGAATAATACTTCAATTTTGCCTTTGTCTTATACATCACCCCCAACCTGCCTTTTCCTTAGGTTTCCTCTTTACCTACTCCAATATTTTACATATTAAAATTTCCTTTTTTTGTTCCAGGTTATTATTGTATTTTGTGCCAAATATCATATTCTATTGCCAATTTCTGTCAAACGCGATCCCTCAAAATTCACTCTTTTTAGTTTAAGGGTAAGTATGGCTCCACCCTCTATTTTAAATATTATGAGACTACGGCAGGCTTTTTTTATGTTAGGTTTCCTGAGTATCTCTCAAAGATAACAAAACATTCTAATTTTCTACTTATTGGTTTCAACCTATGATTATAACTGAATCTCTTCTTCTGACTTTCTGGCATAGTTTTACAGTTCTAAATTTCTTCATTCACAACTTCTTTGAAAATTAAATGTAGTATATTAATTTTCTTACCTGACTTCTTATATCACTGTTTATTTTTGAATTTGTATGTTGGTGCCACAAAGTTCTGACATCAAGTGCAATAACATATTTTCATCTTAATTATACCCAGACATTTCTCTTTCTCCCTTATTTTTTGTTTTAGTTTTAAATATTACCTTAGGTAAAACATTTTAGATGTTTTTTATAAAACTAAAATATAAATTGCCTTCTTAAATGTTCTCTTCTTTTTATGTGACACGTAGGAATTATTTTTTCTTCAATTCTTCATGGGGCTTTAAATTAACCAAATTATTGCATAATTTTTCTGACTACACTTTTACTTGTTTTAGTCTGCTATAAAGAAATACCTGCAACTGGAAAATATATAAAGCAGAAACTTATTTTATTTTATTCCACATTAAGAACAACATTTTTTCTAATTGCAGACCTAATGTTAAATATTCCCATCCCATTTTCTTGTTTTTACCCCTCTTTAATTTTTGAAAAATGAGCAATGAGGCTGGGCATGGTGGCTCATGTCTGTAATCCCAGCACTTTGGGAGGGCCAGGTGGGCAAATCATGAGGTCAGGAGTTCAGTACCAGCCTGAGCAACATGGTGAAACCCCATCTCTACTGAAAATACAAAAATTAGCCAGGCGTGGTGGCATGCGCCCATAATCTCAGTTACTCAGGAGGCTGAAGCAGGAGAATCACTTGAACCCGGGAGGCAGAGGTTGCAGTGAGCTGATATTGTGCCACCGCACTCCAGCCTGGGTAACAGAGCGAGACTCCATCTTGGGAAAAAAAAAAAAAGGAAAATAAGCAATGGAAAAAGGACTCCCTGTTAAATAAATGGTGCTAAGATAACTGGCTAGCTATACGCAGAAGAATGAAACTAGATCCCTACCTATCACCATATACAAAAACTAACCAATGATAGATTAAAAGTTTAAATGTAAGACCTCAAACTATTAAAATCCTGGAAGAAAATCTAGGACATACCGTTCTGTACATCAGCTTTAGCAAAGAATTTATGACTGAGTCCTCAAAAGCAACTGCAACAAAAACAACAATTGACAAGTGAGACCTAACTAAACTAAAGAGCTTCTGCACAGCAAAAGAAACTAGCAACAGAGTAAACACACAACTTATAGGCTGGAAGAAAGGATTTGCAAACTACGCATCCCACAATGTCTAATATCCAGAATCTGTAAGGAACTTCAACAATTCAACGAGCAAGAAACGAATAGCCCCACTAAAGAGCAAGAAACGAATAGCCCCACTAAAGAGCAAGCAAAAGACATGAACAGACACTTCTGAAAATAAGACATACAGTCAACCAATAAACATGAAAGAATGTTTAACATCCCTCTTAATCACAGAAATGCAAATTGAAACAATACTGACAGGCCATCCCACACCAGTCATAATGACTATTACTAAAAGTATAAAAACAACAGTTGTCGGTGAGGCTGCAGAGAAAAGGGAATGCTTTTACTCTGTTGGTGGGAATGTAAATTAGTTCAGCCACTGTGGAGAGTTGTTTGAAGATTTCTCAAAGAATTAAAAATAGAACTATCATTCGACCCAGCAATTTTATTACTTGGTATAAATCCAGAGGAAAATAAATCATTCTACCAAAAATATACATGCATTTGTGTGTTCATTGCAGCACTATTCACAATAGAAAAGACATGGAATCAACCCAGGTGCCCATCAATGATGGATTGAATGAAAAGAATGTGGTTCATGTACACCATGGAATACTACACAGCCTTAAAAAGGAATAAATTATGTCTTTTGCAGCAACATAAATGCAGCTAGAAACCACTATCCTAAGTTAATTAATGCAGGAACAGAAAACCATATACTCTATGTTCTCACTTGTAAGAGAGAGCTAAACAATGGGTACGAATGGACATTAAGATGAGAACAACAGACACTGGAAACCACAAGATGGGTGACATGGTTTGGATTTGTGTCCCCATCCATATCTCATGCCGATGGTAATCGCCAATATTGGAAGAAGGGCCTGGTGGGAGGTGAGTGAATCATGTGGGCAAATTTCCTTCTTGCTAGTCTCATGATAGTGAGTTCTCACAGATCTGGTCACTTCCCCTTCTCTCTCTTCCTCCTGCTCCAGCCATGTAAGACATGACTGCTTCCCCTTTGCCTTCCGCCATTATTGAAAGTTTCCTGAGGCCTCCCCAGCCATGCTTCCTGTACAGACTGTGGAATCATAAGCCAATGAAACCTCTTTTCTTTATAACTTACCCAGTTTCAGGTAGTTCTTTATAACAGTGCACAAACAGACTAATACATGTGGGAGGCACGGAGTGGGGCAAGGTTTGGAAAACTACCTATTAGGTTTTATGCTTACTACCTGGGTGGCAGGTTCAATCATACCTCAAACTTCAGCATCACACAGTATACCCATGTAACAAACCTGCGCAAGTACGCTCTGAATCTAAAGTAAAAAAAAAAGAAATACATTATTTTTCTGATAAAAAAAGAAATAAATTTATTTCTCACAGTTCTGAAGGCTGGAAGTCCAAGACTGAGACACCAGCTGCCTTGGCGTCTGGTGAGATGAAAACCTGGTCACTTTTTTCAAGTTGATCTCTTGTCACCGCACCCATGCTGCATCTCTTGGGGGATGAATGCTGGGTCTTCACATGGAAGTAGAAACGGAAGGTCAAAAGAGCCTCAATAATAGCTCCTTTGATTCCTTTCAAAAGGGTGCTAAAACCATTTATGATATTTAATCATCTTATTAAAACACCGCATCTTATAAAAACCCCACCTCAATATTAGAACATTGAGTCTTAGGTTCCAACATTTGAAATTTGCTGGCACATATGCATTCAAACCATTGCAGACCATTCTTCTGAGCATGCACTCTCCCTGGTAAAAATAATATTCTCTATTAGAATGGAATTATAGTCTTCCACATCTTCTCCTTTCTCAGGAAAATTTAGTATCATTACTGATATTCTGATCCTCTCACCTACCTAAAATTTTTTTTTCTCTCACTCAGGTTTTTCTCTTCCTTCATTATTTGTAAAATGTGAACATTTCTCCCAGTTTAGTTCTTGCCCTCTCTTCATCGTTATTCCTTGCTCTTTGCAAAATTTGTCTACTCCCATAAACATATATATGCTTGATTAATAATTTAAAAAATCATATATTTTTTTTCTGTCTCTAATGTCATATCTCTAACATCCTGTAGACCGGTGGTCCCCAACCTTTTTGGCACCAGGGACTAGTTTTATGGAAGACAATTTTTCCATGGTTGGGTTTGGAAGGATGGCCTCAGGATGGTTCAAGCATATATATTTATCATTAGATTCTCATAAGGAGGGTGCAACCTAGATCCCTCACATATGCAGTTCACAATAGGGTTGTGCTCTCCTGCTGTGCGACCCAGTTCCTAATAGGCCATGGAGTGGTACCCATCTATTGCCCAGGAGTTGAAGACTCCTGCTGTAGACTATTTCTACAACCTGTACTGTCCTGTTTGATCTCAGGGTCTTTCCATGTCTACTACTAGTGTTCCCACAGATTAAGCTGTACCACTGAATTTGCTAATTTCCATTAGTAAGAATCTCATTACCTTTCTACTCATTTAGGCTCAAGTCTTCAGTTACAATAGCCAATGTTTACTGAGCCCCTCCTCTGTTGGACAATGTAAGCATCTTTCCTATGCATAATGAGGAATATGTAGCTCCTCTGAGGACCTGTGGACGTTCCCTTATCTTAAACCTGTCAAAGTTTTCTACAGAAATATACACAGTTAAGATATATGTTTTATCTTAACTATTTATGAAAATGTTTCACTCTATTTCATAATAAATATTTCCTTATCCTTCAGACATTTAATTGCCAAGGTGTCTCAGAATATAATTCTAGAAGTTCTTCTTTTCTCTAACTACATTCACTCCCTGAGTAATCTCATACGTTATGAGCATTCACAAATTTATATTTATGCCACCAACCTCTCACCTCAAATCTCGCCACTTATATCCAAATTTTCAATATCTTTACTTATTAATCTATATTTTTACAATTAACTCAAATTTATCATATTCAAAACTGAACTCCTAGTTCATATATCTCTTAACTGTGCCGAAATCCTGTGTCACCAAAAGTCATTTTTTTCAATAAATGACAATCTCACTTCTCAATTGTTTAGACCATTAAAAAAAACCCTGATTGCTTTTATATCTCCAAATTAATCCCGTTAACTGAATTTCAAAGTAGATACAGAGCTGTTCATTTTTTACCACTTCATCTACTACCATACTTTCAATAATTTCTTCATTATTGGGGTTACTCGTATCCTAACCAGGTTTCTTGTTTTCACTCTTGCTCACCAACAACCTATTTCCCACTTACCAGTTAGAGTGACCCTACTAAAACGCCTTTTTTGCTCAAATCAGTGCAATGAAGGTCCTGAAAATGTTACGCGGGGTCCTACCCATATTGAATTCCAGCTCTCCCTCTCTGCCCACCTCTCCTATTATTCTTTGTCTTGTTCCATTTGCTGCGTCAGTGGTTCTTAAACAGAAGTGGGTGAGGGGAGAAAGAGGAGATGGTAATTGTGAACTTTTCTTCCTCAGGAATATTTAGCAACTTCTGTAGGCATCTTTGGTTTATACAGCTGAGGGTATGTGTGGAGGCTTCCTCCTGCAATCTAGTGGGAAGAGGCCAGAGATGCTGCTAAGCATCCTATAATGTGGTGGTCCCCAACATTTTTGGCACCAGGGACCAGTTTTGTGGAAGACAATTTTTCCACGGACAGGGGTGGGGGATGGTTTGGGGATGAAACTGTTCCACCTCAGATCTTCAAGCATTGATTAGAATCTAATACCGCTGCTGATCTGACAAGAGGTGAAGCTCAGGTGGTAATACTCGCTCACCTGCCATTCACCTCCTACTGTGTAGCCCAGTTCCCAACAAGTCATGGACTAGTACCAGTCAGTGACCCAGGGATTGGGGACTCCTGCTGTAAGGCGTAAGACAAACCACACAACATTTATCTGGACCAAAAGGTCAATATGCAGATGTTGAGAAACCCTGTGTTACAGCTACAATGATGCCTCTGCAATTCCCATATGAAAAATATATTAAGAGCATATTAAAAATGTCATATTCCCTGGTATTTTCACTAAACATTGCATTTCTTTAGAATATCCTTTTTTGATAGATGTATGCTCTGATTTATTCAGGTCTCTCTCAAATACTGCCTCAAAAAACCCTTCTCTGACCATCCTCAGGTACTCTCTATCACAAAACCTACTTTCTTTTCTTGATTACATGGTTAAATACCTAGTATATTACACATTATTTGTATATTTGGTTGTTGTCTGTTTCTGTTTGCTACAATATAAGCCCTATTACAGCGAGGTTCTGGTCAATACTGTATTCTTTATCCCTAGAATCTTGAACATTGTTTGAAACATGTCAGGAACTAATAAGGTAAATGAATGAATCAATTTTTTATCCAAATTTCACCCTTCCTATTCTATTAATTTCCTTGTATCTATGATAATTTCAAACTCCCAAGTTTTTCTTCTCCCTTCTTTCTCTTATAGTACTTACTGCTTTTACCTGTTAATTGAAATTTGAAAATGATGGCATTTCTATTTTTGCATAAAATTGTCAGAGTTGTATTTGTAACTTTAACTACTTAGCAGGAAATGACTACCATAAACCACTTATCCTATGTGGTTTAATAGTTCACTGCTTCATAATGTATTAGTAAAATTTCTCTAAATTATCAAATTCAGCTTCTATATTAGATATTATTTTCCTGGTCGAATAACCCTAATTTTTCTGGCAGCATATACTTTGTAAATAAGACTATAACAATCTTTTCTAAAAAATCACAAGCTGTGACAATCTTGACTATAAGTATTAAATTCAAATTATCAAAAATATCCTTGATATTAAGAAAAAATGGCTCAGGCTCATCTTTTAGAAAGTGAGTGAAATTATATCGGCCATTAAAAAATTTACTCTTCACACATATTTTGTTTTTATCTATATGACTTAGGAATCTAGAGTTCCATATAAATTCTTTCTTATAATAAATGCTATAGTTAATTAAATGGATTTAAATTAAATGTGCAGATTACTCATCACCTTGAGATGAAGAATAATTCTCTAATCCTGGAATGCGTGGGTCCTACTAGAGAAAAACTATGCATTTGGAGACCTGGATCTCCTTAATATGGGCACATTTTATTCTGTGATGAATTGGATAGTAATACCAGAGATCTTTTTCCATTTTTTTTTTTAGAGATGGGGTCTTGCTATATTGCCCAGGCTGGTCTCAAATTCCTGGGCTCCAGCAATCCTTCCATCTTGGCCTGCCAAAATGTTGGAATTACAGGCATGAGTCATCATGCCCAGCCAATGGTCTTTTTTCTTTCATATCCTGCTTACTTTGTGTGTGTGTGTGTAGGGATGTGTGTGTGTGTGTGTGTGTGTATTGTGTGTATTTATATACATGTACAATTGGCACTTGTACAATGTGAGTGCTAGGGATGCCAACCCCTGTGCAGCTGAAAATCTGAGTATCACTTTTGACTCACCCAAAACTTTACTAATAACCTCCTGTTGACTGGCAGCCTTTCATATAACATAAACATTCCATTAATACATATTTTATGTGTGATATGTAATACATCCTGTATTATTACAATAAAGTATGCTCGAGATAGAAAAAGTTAAGAAAATCATAAGAAAGGGAAAATATATTTACTATTTATTAAATGGAAGTGGATCATCATAAACGTATTCATCCTTGTCTTCTTCATGTTTAGTGGGCTGAGGAGGAAGAGGAGAAGTTGTTCTTATTGTCTCAGTGGTTGCAAAAGTGGAAGAAAATCCATGTATAACTGAACCCACACACTTCAAAACTGCATGGCTCAAGGGTCAATTATATACTTACATACACACAAACACATACACACACAATATTACAAATATATGTATATAAATGTTATCTGCTATTTTGTTGCTTCTATTGTCACTTTTATTCTTTTAATGATGTTCTTTGTAGAGCAGAACATTCTAATGTTGATAAAGTGCAAGTCACTCATCTGTTTTTACTTTGCAGAATGTGTGTGCATGTGTGTGTGCATGTACCATATGAAGATATCTTTGCCTAACCGATGACCATAAGAATTTTCTACTATATCGTCTTCTAGAACTCTTATCATTTTAGATTTTATCTTTCAATATGTGACCCATTTGCAGGTGATTTTGTATTTTACAACAGTGAGATTAAAGCATTAATATTCACTTTTCCCCCATTTTTGGATATCCAGCTGTTACTGCTTGAAATTTCTTAGAAACTTGATCAAAAATCAATTGACCATATATATGTATATCTAATTCTGCATTCTTTGTAATGTTTATTTGATCCATACATTTAATCTCACACCATACTACACACTCTTTGGGTAACTTTACGTTTACAGTAAACCTTGAAATAAGTTAACATAAACCCTGTAATTATGGTGGTCAAATTATTTCAGCTCTCATCTTGAAGGTACTTTCAGATTGCCTCTTGTGCAATTTGAACATGCTCTTATTTTCTGAGCTCTTTCTTACTTTGTTCCTAGTATCACAGAAATTCTATGCCCATCTTGTATATTCCTCCCTCAGCTATGAAATCAACAACCACTTTAGGGATCTCTAGTTCCTTCTGTTTAAGAATTGTATATATAAGCCAGAATCAAGTTACTAGATGTAATTACTGCTACTGGACTGTCATAGATTTTAGGCCTTATCAGCAGACAGATAGAGAGAGAGAGAAAGAGAGAGAGAGTATTTGTATACACATAAACATATATGTATGTAATACACATACACACAAAGTTTAGTCTATATCTATTTATCTGTTTATATAGTTTAAAAATCTTGAATTCATACTAACTTTAATTCTAATTCAACACCACAGAGTTATTCTCGCCTTTTACATTCTTGATGTGTTATTTCTTTCTTCTGTAGTGAGAAACCTGAATCTCATTCTCTACATTTACTTATTTGTTTAACCCAGTGAACACACACAGGAGCTACAGAACTGCTAATCAGTATCCTGCGTGGAAAAAAATAAGAAAACTAACTAGTTAGTAGCTTCTTTAGAGTTTTCTATATATACAATAGCTATACCTGTATAATTTTATTTTTTCCTGTCTAATCTGTTTACTTTTTTCCATGCTTTATTGCCCTAGACAGTATTTCTACATGACGTTGCATAAGAGTGATGGGAGATGACATCTTTCTTTCTTTTTCTTATTTCCAATATTAGAAGAAAACAGTTTTGCCTAACACCATTAAGTGTGTTAGTATGGTAGTTGTTTTATCCGTCTGATTTTTTTTAGATGCCCGTCTTGAAGTTAAAGAAGCTCTCTTTTGCTGACTGTTCTTATTTTGAATGACTGCTAAATTTTGTCAAATACATTTCCTTTACCTGTAGAGAGGATCATGTGTGTATTTTCCTCTCTAGTCTGTTAGTGTAATAAATTACACTTATATTCAAATATTTAATGAGTTTCTCATTCCTGAAATAAGCAACACTTGATAAGGATGTGTTATCCTTTTTACTCTATTGCAGGTTCAATATGCTATTTTTTTCCTTAGAATTTTTGTGTTGCTATTCATGAAGGACTAGTTCGTAATTTTATTTTTTTCAGTGTCTTTGTTTTGTTTGGTATTAGAATCGTACTGGACCTTAGAAAATGAGTTGGGAAGTGTTCTATTCTCTTTTTAATTCTGGAAGAGATTGTATAGATTTGGTATTATTTATTAAACATTTGGTAGAATTAGACCTCAAAACTATCTGTGGCTGGATTTTTTTGAATGCTTTCAAAAATATGAAATCAATTTCTTTAGTAGCCATAAAATTATGTTTTATTTATTTATACTTCAGTGAGTTTTTATAATTTGTGTCTTTCGGGGAACTAGTCCATTTCATCTAAATTTTCAAATTTGTGGACATGAAGAGTTTTTTTTTTCTGTATTCTCTTATTATTAATGTCAGTGGAATAAGTGATGTTTCCTCTTTCATTCCAGATACTGCAATTTCTTTTATCTCTCTTTCATGCTTGGTGAGCCAGCCTGGAGATCTAGTAATTAAATTATATTTTCAAATACATGCTTTTGATTTCATTGATTTGAATGGCTATTCTTTCAATTTTTTTATTTTTACTCTGAATTTTAATATTTACTTCCTCCTACTTTCTTGAAGTTTATTTCATACTTGTTTCTCTAGTTGCTTAAGATGAAGTACAGATTGCTAACTTTTTAATTTTCTCTTCTATTGTAAGCCAATATGTACATTTTTTGTCTATAAAGTATTGCTTTAACTGCATGGTACAAATTTAGGCATAGCATGTTTTCATTTTCATTCAGTTAAATTTATTTTTAGCTTTCTTTTCTAGGTTCCTGTTTAACTCATTTGTTACGTTGCAGAAAAAGGTTAATATAGCAGGCCTTAGAGGACTATTCTTTTAAAAAGCTGCTTATAAGGTTAGCCTTGGCTCGTGTTTGAGAACTTGGATTTTGGAAGTCCCTACTATATCCCAATTGATAATGGTGGCTCACTGTGCCTACTTTTTAAATAAAAGCAATGTGGATTATGCTAAATACTTACTTTGCTTTTGAGATCCTAGAATTTGTGGACATTCTAGACAGAATACCCCTATGTGATCGACCTCTCAATAAAAACCTTGGGCCCTGAATGCCTAATGAGCTTTCCTGGTAAACAACATTTTAAACAATTTAAT
Organism: Pan troglodytes; assembly: GCF_028858775.2. NCBI lineage: Eukaryota > Metazoa > Chordata > Mammalia > Primates > Hominidae > Pan > Pan troglodytes. The sequence goes on from NC_086015.1 coordinate 106,312,199, forward strand.
GCTATGGAATTAAGTATATTCTGTCTGATTTACCTGGGAGATAATTCCTGGATGCTTATGCCTAGTTTCTTTGGTCTTCAACCCATTACACCTTTTCCTTTTGCTAATTTTAATTTGTATAATTTCACTATAATAAATTATAGCCAAAGTAGGTCTATATGCTGAGATTGTGAGTTCTCCTAGCAAATCACCAAACCTAAGGTTATCTGGAGTATGCTAAATATAGGTATTTAAAAGTGTCTCATATCTAGGTCACACTGATGCAAGAGTTGGGCTCCCATGGCCTTGAGTAGCTCTGCCCTTGTGGCTTTGCAGGGCACAACCCCACTCCTGGTACCAATTTATTGTATTAGTCTGTTCTCATGCTGCTAATAAAGATAACCACCCCCATGATTCAATTTCCTCCCACTAGGCCCCTCCCATGACACGTGGGGATTATGGGAACTACAATTCAAGTTGAGATTTGGCTGGGGACACAGCCAAACTATATCAGTCATACAATATCTTAGTTGAGATATACTAGGCTTGCCTACTGTAGGTCTTAGCTTGATTTTGATTTTACAGGCTAATAGGTGGAAGGGACTTTCAGATGAGACTTTGGACTGGGACTTTTGGGTTAATACTGCAATGAGGTAGACTTCAAAGGACTGTTGGGGAGGCATGATTCTGTTTTGAAATGTGAGGACATGAGATTTGGGAGGGGCCGGGGCAGAATGATATGGTTTGCCTGTTTCCCCACCCAAATCTCATCTTGAATTGTAGTTCCCATAATCCCCACATGTCATGCGAAGGACCTATTGGGAGGTAATTGAATAATGGTGGGGGTGTGTTACCTCCATGCTGCTCTTCTCATGATAGTAAGTGAGTTCCCATGAGATCTAATGGTTTTATAAGAATTTTTTCCTCTTTTGTTTAAGATATGTATATTTTAAACCCTAAAGCAACAATTAAAACATTGTAAAAAGAGGTCTATGAAATAAGTTAATAGTAAAGATAAAATAAAATCATAAAAAGTGCCTCATTAAATTAAGATGAGGCAGAAAAATAGGAAAAATAGACAAATAACAAAAGTATCATATAGAAAAGAGGTGGCAAATTGATAGATTTTACTCAGTCATACAAATAATCTCACCTTTATATAGTTCTTAGATGTCATATTTACCTATACTTTAAAATATCTTTATATGTATACAACTATATTACATTTAATATTTGGTTCTTGTAAACAGCATATATTTGAGTCTGACCAGCTGTCTTATATTTTCTAACATCCATGAAATCACGGTAGGCGAATATGTGAGTTTAAAACTAGGGTAGAATCTCAAACTCTTCATAGTTTATAAAATATCTCTGGGTAGCTTCCTTCTCTCCAATATTATGCCCCAAAATTCTAGCTGCTTCATGCAACCTGAACACTGGTTACTATCTGTTTACCTTGATGAGCCCACCATTATCTTCTTGGTTTTTCCTTTTCTGTATTTTGGTCCAGAAAATTCCTGAATGTTGAAAGCTGGTGTGATTATAAAGCTGGTCTCCTGTTTGCCATCACTCAGGCTCAGAGCCCTGCATTGCCTGTTATCTTTGGTCTGAAAATTATTAAGTCATTATTTCAATTTATTTTCTACAGTTTTCTACTTTTTCAACATCAGAAGGATAGATGTAGGACCTGCTGCTTTTTGACCTTAAAAAAAAAGTATTGACACTACCATTCCATGATATGACTAGAACAGTCAAACTTTACCTCCACTTACCCCTCTTGATTTTTATTTTATTAAGCATGTATTTTAAACATTTGAAGACATTAAAATTATTGTTTTGTATAGTTAGTATTTATTCACTTATATTTACCTATCTCCTCACTTTTGTTGAATTTCTATTGTGTTTTGCATTCTCATGCACAAAGTAGGCATTTTAGGAAGAAAAAGGAAGAATAGAAGGAAGATGGGGAATGAGTAATGGAAGAAACAAAAGGAAAAAGATATATTCTTCTAATTTAACTCAATGTAACTCATTTTAACTAAAATTATACAAGTGAATTCTAAGCAAAAGGATTGGTGGTAAAAGTTGTATAAATATTTACCTTTGAGGTTAATGGTATATAAGTGGTTCTGAAGTTAACCACAACATCAATGGTTTGGGCTTACTGTAAATATTTATTGGAAGGAATCATTCCTACAATTGAATTAAATGTATGGAAGGATTATCAACAAAACACATTGCTATAATTCTATACCTAGAAAACCCTAAAGACTGCCAAAAGCCTCCTGGAACTGGAAAATGACTTCAGTGAATTTCAGGATACAGAATAAATGTACAAAAATTGGTAGCAGTTCTATACACCAATAACATTCAAACTGAGAGACCAATAAAGAATACAGTCCCATTTACAAGACACACACACACACACAAGCACCTAGCAATACATCTAGCCAAGGAGGTAAAATATCTCATTAAGGAAAACTACAAAACACTTTTGAAATAAATCATAGATGACACAAACAAATGCAAAAACATTTCATGCTCATGAATTGGAAGAATTAATATTGTTAAAATGGCCATATGCCTAAAGCAATCTACATATTCCATGTTATTCCTGTCAAACTACCAACATTATTTTTCAAAGAATGGAATAAATATTCTAAAGTTCATATGGAACCAAAACAAGCACAAATAACCAAAAAAATTCTAAGCATAATGGACAAAGCTTCAGACATCACACTACCTGACTTCAAATCACATTATAGGGCTTTGGCAACCAAAACAGCATGTTATTGATACAGCAACAGACACATAGACTGATGGAACAGAATGAAGAACCCAGAAAAAAAAAAGCCACACAGCTACAGCCATCTTATCTTTGACAAAGTTGTCAAAAGTAAGCAATGGGAAAAGGACTTCCTATTCAATTAATGATGGTAGGATAACTGCCTAGCCATATACAGAAAAATAAAACTCGAACCCTACCTATCACCATATACAAAACAATCTCAAGATGGATTAAATACTTAAATGTAAGACCTCAAACTATAGAAATCCTAGAAAAAAAACTAGGAAACACCATTCTAAACATCAGCCTTGGCAGATAATTTATGACTAAGTCCTCAAAAGCAATGAAAACAAAAACAAAAATTAACAAGTGTGACCTAATTTAACTAAAGAGCTTCTTCACAGCTACCTCTCTAATCTGTCTATCCATCTATCTATCTGTCATCTATCTATCTATTATCTATCTATCTAATCTATCTATCTATGTATCTATCTATCTCTTAACAGACTAAACAGACAACCTACAGAATTGGAGAAAATATTCACAAACTGTGCATCCCACAGGCCTAATATCTAGAATCTATAAGGTACTTCAACAATTCAACAATCAAAAAACAAATAGCCCCCCTAAAAAGTGGGCAAAGATATGCCAACAGTGAACAATGTGAAAAGGAAATAAAAAAGTCATCCATTTACAATAGCCACACATAAAATTAAATATCTAGAAATTAACCAAAATGAAAGACTTCTATAATGAAAACTATAAACACTGATGAAAGAAGTTGAAAAGGACACAAACAAAATGAAAAAAATATTTCCTACTAATGAATTGGAAGAATCAATATTGTTAAAATGTCCATACTATTCAAAGCAATCTACAGGTTCAATGCAATTCCTATCAAAGTACCAATGACATTCTCCACAGAAATAGAAAAAAAATTCTAAAATTTATATGGAACCACAAAAGACCCAGAATAGCAAAAGCTGTCCTAAGCCAAAAGAATAAAACTGGAGGAATCACATTACCTGATTTCAAATTATACTACAGAGCTGTAGTAACCAATAGAGTATAATCTTGGCATGAAAATAGACATATGGACCAGTGAAACAGAATAGAAAACCTAGAAACAAATCCACACACATACAGTGAACTTATTTTTGACAAAGGTGCCAAGAATGTACACTGTGGAAAAACAGTCTCTTCAATAAATGGTGCTGGGTCAACTGGATATTCGTATGTAGAAGAATAAAACCAGACCCCTATCTCTCACCATATACAAAAATAGAATCAAAATGTATTAAAGACTTACATCTAAGACTGCAAGCTAGGAAACTACTACAAGAAAACATTAGGGAAATCTCCCTAATGTTTGCCCTAATGGGCAAAAATTTCTTCAGCAATACCCCACAAGCACAGACAACTAAAGCAAACGTGGACAAATGGGCTCATATCGGATTAAAAAGCTTCTGCAGAGCAAAGGATGCAGTCAATGAAGTGAAGAGACAACCTACAGAATAGTAGAAAGTATTTTCAAACTATCCCTCTGACAAGGGATTAATCACCAGAATATATAAGGAGCTCAAACAACTCTATAGGAAAAAATCTAATAATCCAATCAAAATGGGCAAATGATCTGAATAGACATTTCTCAAAAGAAGACATAGAAATGGCAAACAGACGTATAAAAAGCTGCTCCACATAACTGAGCCTCCGAGAAATGAAAATCAAAACAATATCATCTCACCCCAGTTAAAATGGCTTATATCCAAAAGACAGGCAATAACAAATGCTGCTGAGGATGTGGGTAAAATGAACCCTTGTACACTGTTGGTTGAAATGTAGATTATTACAACCACTATGGAGAACATTTTCCCTGTCTCTCCAAAAACTAAAAATTGAATTACCATATGATTCAGCAATCCCACTGCTAGATATATACCCAAAAGAATAAGTATATTGAGGAGATATCTGCACTTATATGTTTGTTGCAGCATCTTTTACAATAACTAAGATTTGGAAGCAACTTAATTGTCCATCAACAGATGAATGGATAAAGAAAATGTGGTACATATACACAATGGAGTACTATTCAGTCATAAAATGAATGAGATCCAGTCATTTTCAATGACATGGATATAACTGGAGATTATGCTGAGTGACATAAGCCAGGCATAGAAAGACAAATATCACTTACTCTCACTTATTTGTGGGATCTAAAAATCAAAACAATTGAATTCATGGATGTAGAAAATAGAAGAAGGGTTACCAAAGCCTGGGAAATGTAGCAGGGGGTGGGTGGGGAGGTAGGGATGGTTAATGAGTACAGAAAGTATAAAGAATGAATAAGACCTACTATTTGATAGCACAATGGAGTGACTATAATCAATAATAACTTAATTGTACATTTCACAATAACTTAAAGAGTGTAATTGCATTTTTTGTAACACAAAGGATAAATGCTTGAGGGGATAGATATCTTATTTTCCATGATGAATTTATTTCACTTTGCATACCTATATCAAAACATCTCAGGGACCTGTAAATATATACAACTACTATTTACCCACAAATATTTTTTTTAAATAAATAAATAGTATTTTACCAAACTCCCAAAAAGTGGGCAAAGCTCATGAACAAACACTTCTCAAAGGAAGACATGCAAGCAGCCAACAAACATGAAAAAAGGTTTACCATCAGTAATAATCAGAAAAATGCAATTCAAAACCATAATGAGATACTACCTCACACCAGTCAGAATGGCTATTAAAGTCAAAACCAATACAGGCTGGTGAGGCTGTGGAGAAAAGGGAATGCTTACACACTGATGGTGAGAATATAAATCAGTTAAGGCCCTGTGGAAAGCAGTTTGGAGCTTTCTCAAAGAACGTAGCACAGAACTAGCATTTGACCCAGCAATTTCATCACTGGGTATATACTCACAGGAAAATAAATCATTCTACCAAAAAGATACATGCACTCAGGTGTTTATCCCAACACTATTCACGATAGCAAAGGCAAGAATCCAATCCAGATACCCATTAATGGTGGACTGGATAAAGAAAATATGGAACATATACATCGCGGAGGACTATGCAGCTGTAAAAAAGAGTGAAATCCTGTCTTTTGCAGCAACATGGATGCAATGAGAGACCATAATCCTCAGTGAATTAAGGCGGGAACAGAAAACCAAATATCAAATGTTCTCATTTATAAGTGTGAGCTAATCACTGGGTCCTCATGAATATAAAGATGGTAACATTAGACACTGGGGACTACTAGACAGGGGATCAAGGGCTGAAAAACTATCTGTTAAGAGCTATGCTCACTTGCTAGCTCTTGGGTTCAATTGTACCCCAAACCTCAGCATCACACAATATACCCATGTAAGTAACCTGCACGTGCACTCCCTATATCTAAAATAAAAGTTAAAATTATTTTAAAAGTATTCCCTTCTTCACTACTTAAAAATAAAAAGCACAGTTTCACTTATCTAGAATGTGTTAAATGTGGTCATGTAGAGGCAATAGATTAGGCTTGATCACTTTTCAATGAGGATGCCAGGTCCAGTAATATATGTAACATGTAAAGAAACTGCTCATTAAACTGTGTGTTACTGAGGTTGCTCTGTGGCTTTTCAAGAGCATTGGTAATCTGATTTTGATTTTGAGAAATGGTCTCACCCTGCCACCCAGGCTAGAGTGCAGTGGCCTAATCTTGGCTCACTACAGCCTCAACCTCCTGGGCTCAAGCGATCCTCCTGCCTTAGCCTCCTGAGTAGTTAGGCACTGCAGGCACATGCCACCACGCACAGCTAATTTATAAAAAAAAAATTGTAGAAATGAGGTTTCACTATGTTGCCCAGTCTGGCCTTGAACTTTTGGCCTTCTGCAATCCTCCTACCTCGGTGTCCCAAAGTGCTAGAATTACAGGTATGAGCCACTGCACACAACCAATGACCTCATTTAACATCAATGGAAGAACAGTAGGAAAAAAAGACAAATTGTATCAGAGCTATATCAATGATGTAGTAAGTTATACAAGTAAAAAATCATATTTACTACTCAGTATCATGTACAATTATGATTCTTGGCAATATATTGATTTCTAGCAACAAATATGGTATAATCATGCTAATCTAAAATAGTTTTATAACTAGATGCATTAATATAATACCTGATAATTTTACATGAATCATACATGTGATTACAAATATCTATTTTGACTTTGATTATAACTTCTAATTAATTGGTTTCTTAAATTGAGAATTTAAAACCCAGTTTATTTTGGAGAGGCTGCAGTTCAGCAGATAATTTTAAATTCCAAGTGTTGGCATCACCAGAGACTTTTGTAAATATTCTTTTATTATTACAAGGAAAAGAGGAAAAGTGTCTTCTGCATTATAAGGATTTTTTTTATTATACTTTAAGTTTTAGGGTACATGTGCACAACGTGCAGGTTAGTTGCATATGTATACATGTGCCATGTTGGTGTGCTGAACCCAGTAACTCGTCATTTAACATTAGGTATATCTCCAAATGCTATCCCTCCCCCTTCTCCCCACCCCACAACAGGCCCCAGTGTGTGATGTTCCCCTTCCTGTGTCCATTTAAAGCAGAGACAAAAACAAAACAAAACCCCATTTCACTATTGTTTTTGAATATCCATTAGTGTCTTTAATAGAGGAATTTCACAATAATAATGAAATAATTGAGAACACTTTAAACAGTTTCTACTGCCCATCTCTCTTTCATAAATAATAGATTTATTGGACACAGATAAAAATGGCTAATTTAATAATTATCGAAATTTCCCTTGTGCATAAATTAATCTTTAGAAATAAGTCAGGTCCTTGAAAGTAACAAACTCTCAGGTCCCCTGAGATCTCTTTTTATAAACGATTGTTGTGTTATTAAAAGAAACATAGAAGACCCAAAGAATTAATTTATCCTTCAATGTGTCATAGCTACTCCTGAGAATATACACATTGACTAGTGGAATAGTACTGACAATAAGTAATTTATTATTTTCTAGTTTCCACCAACTATTCTAGCTTACACAATTGTGCTCTAGCATCCTTCCCAGAGCTGTCTTCATACTAAAATTTGTCTCTCTTAGTTTTCTTAAGTTACATTAAAAATACATGTTTATTTTGTCATGTGCTTAAAATGCTTGACAAAGAAAATATTAGATTAGAATATTAAGATGATTTTGGTTTTGTTTATCTAGGTCTTTTTGTCTTGTAATTAACCCCAGTTAATTAAGGACATTTGGTGTTTATGTGATAAACTGAAAAGGACTCTACAATACACAGCCTCTTCTGCTATCTTAAATAATATCCACTTATTATTTGACCATGTCAAGACCAAAAAAGTATAGTCCTAAAATAGTATTCTATCCCTGAATTGCTAAAATAGTTGAAAGACTATAAACTTTGTGTATAAACCAGATAATTTATATGGGTGTACATGTATGTACCAAAAACCACTTTGTTGAATTTCTGCAACTACAAGACAAATATGCTGTATCATTGTCCTCTGGATTATTACGGCATCATAATTTAAATAGCAAAATAACAAAGGCAAATTTTAAGTCAGTCAGATAAAAAAATTGAATTTCAAACTCTTATTTAATATTAGAATGCTAAATTATATATTGATGCAGAAAGCTCAGTTTGATTCCCTAATATACCACCACCACTGTTGGAAGCTGAATATCTTCCTGGAAGTTGAAGTTAAAATTTAGGCAAAAATTTAGGTGTGGATTTTAGCAGAAAGAGAATTGTGCTTTCATAGTCATTGTTTAGATAAAACTGAGACTAAGTGGATGGATAATTTGTGTAGATGATGTTTATGAGATTGTATTAAATATGGACATATTTTTCATGCACACTTAAGTAAATATACCCATTTTTGCATTAGCATGAATCCCTGGCCTTCATGTTTAATATTTTAAAATCTTGTTGAATTATTTCTTCCCAAGTACAGCAAATTGGCTCAATGCTTGATTTCTGTTACTGTGATGGCCGTTAGTTCTGTTTGATTTGCAAAACTTCTTGATCGTTTCAAGATCTATGAAAAAACAGTGCTGACAATCCCCCAAGTCAGAACTCCCACTCATTATTAACACATCTTACCAGATGTCCCTGGTAATGTTATGACTGCAAAATTCTCTGTTTTCTAATTTGAGAATGGAAGGATTTTAACCCTCTGTATATAAGGCAGGGGGAGGGATGTACAGGGAAAAATTCTAACAACTTGTTTCCGTCATTGTAATATATTGCCTTGCAGCTAACTGACATCCAAATCCTTAAAAATTGAGGGAAAAATGGCCTATTTTATGTTTAATTAAATAATTATCAAAAAATAAAATCCTTGGTTATGGTTTCAATGCTTTCTAAAAGTAATCTTTTGCATTACCTAACTTAATAGTTCTTCCATTAGATGCTGGTGGAAAGTCCACAATTGTGTTTGTTTTGAGATCAGTGTAAATATTAATAGTTGCCTATCTGACAAAGCAAAGGTTTTGTTCTTCCAAAAAAAATGTAGAATTGATGGATATTTTCTTAAATAACATATGAAGATCTATTCTAATTATTTAATTTTTCCAAGGTTCAAGAAAAAAACTGCATTATAGAAATACAAGAAACAGGGAATATTTAAAGAGTTGGTCTTTTTTTCCAAGTTGACCAATACATAAATAGGACTTGGAGACTTGTAAACCACCTGGAATTTCTAATTTTTCTTATTTATGAAAGTTATTCTTATTTAACAGGGCAGGAAAAGGGGAAGAATTGTGTATTCAATGTGATTTGGAAATATTTGGTGGAATGAAATACGACATGCAACTTCTTATTCCTGTGCATATTTTAGTTAATTCTGAATGATTTTAGTTAGGTTTTGCTCAATGGATAATAAATATAAAAATAAGAAGGAACAACATATGGCGATTGCAGCAAATGGTATAAATAAGTTTAAGAGGAAATTAGACACTTTTATTGCAAGAGAATGTTACACTGAAAATGGATTAAGAGAACAAGGAGTAGGGAAGCAGGTGAAGCTGATTTATTATGTGGGCACAGGAGCATGGGGGAAGTGGCCATTTTCTACCACGTAGTTACTTATCTCTCACTGGAAGAACCCACATCAAAAGATAATTACATACAGTCATGGAAATGGTGACAGCTGCATTTTGGCAAGTTGGCATGCAAATTACTGGCTCTATTCAGGTCACGTAAGCATGAATCGCTGAGAAATTTGAGATGAAAAGATTGTCAACCGTTTCTGGTTGGAAGACCTAATGAACATTGTGAAACTTAGTGCAAAAGACAGCACTGTCTTCAAAAGTCCTAGAGTTCTGAATTCAAATAAATCTGGACTTTTATATCATATTCATAAAATAGTTCAGAGGATATACATTTACAGAGAACAGGACATTGTTAAATATCCCAATTTCTCAATTTCTCAAATAGGTTATATTTTCTTTAAGTTTCACTTGCTGGGTCTAGCATAATCCCAAATTGAAACAGCTGCAAATGGTATATAATTGGGTCAGAGTGTTTTGTTGTCAGGATTCTTAGTTGCTTGCATTGGCTTATGAAAAGGTCATTATGAGAGAAGGGATCTGAATAGCAACGAGATTCCAGCTGGTTAGCTATTATTTTAATTATGCAATGAAATCAGCTATTTTCCTGCCAATATCTGAAGTTACTTATGAAAAAGTTATTTAGACACTCTTGAAGACATTCTTTTCATATTCCTTTTATTGCATGTCACTAACACATTATTAAAACTTTCTGTATGTTTAAAACTTATTGTCAACAATGTTCATATATACATTCTCTCAACAGTATTTATTGTGGGATTGTGTTGTACCTGACACTGCATATATTCTCTATCCTTAAGGAATTTATTATCTATTTGAGAGACAAAATATACAGTAATGATAAAGCATAATGTAAAACCCTCTGAGTATATAATTCTGTATCAGCTTCTCTAGTTTTTTTTTTTTTTTAATTTTGTTTTGTTTTGTTTTTGAGATAGGGTCTTGCTCTGTCACCCAGGCTGGAGTGTAGTAGCATGATTACAGCTCACTGCAGTCTTGACTGCTCAGCCTCAACCTCCCAGCCTTAACCTCCCTGGTTCAAGCTATCCTTCCACTTCATCCTCCCAAGTAGCTATGACCACAGGCGTGCACCACCACACCTGGCGAATTTTATTTTATTTATTTATATTTTTGAGACGGAGTCTTGCTCTGTCACCTAGGCTGGAGTGCAGTGGTGGGTTCTTGGCTCACTGCAACCTCCACCTTCCAGATTTGAGTGATTCTCCTGCCTCAGCTTCCGGAGTAGCTGGGACTACAGGCGTGCACCACCACACCCGGCTAATTTTTGTATTTTTAGTAGAGACGGGTTTCACCATGTTGGCCAGGATAGTCTCGATCTCCTAAACTCCTGATCTACCTGCCTTGGCCTCCCGAAGTGCTGGGGTTACAGGTGTGAGCCACCACACCCGGCCACACCTGCCTAATTTTTTTTTAAGTATTTTTTTTTTGTAGAGACTTGCTCTCACTATCTTGCCCAAGCTAGTCTCAAATTCTTGGGCTCAACAATCCTCCCTCCTTTGCTTCCCAAAGTGCTTGGATTATAGGTGTGAGTCACGTCTATAGTTCTTAAAAGCTCAGTGTTTAGAATTCTGAAAAATCAAGGGTTTTTATGTTATATTTTCTGTTTGTTCTCACCTATAATACTCAAGCTTGCATTTTCTTCTAATCTTCAGAAAGGAAAAAGATGAAAAACAAAACTCATGCCTTCCCTTAATTCATTTTACTAAGATTTGAGGTGTTGCTTTGTGAATTTCATTAACTACAAATTAAAGTTAACTGGATCACATGCACCAGCAATTAAGGTGTAGGAGGTTTATAAGGTTTAGATTAGGAATGGCAGAACAAATTGGTATATTTTATAAATCAATTCAGTAAACAGTTAATTGGTAGGGAAGGGTTGAATCTGGGGCTTAAATTTTAAGTAACAATTGCTTTGGGAGTTGTGGGCAGAACAGAAGGTGCCTTATGTATATGAATATAGAAATGGATTAGGTCAAAAAAATTACAAGTAGATTTAAAAGTTTTCATAGGAATTAAAAATTATTATACAATGTTTCTATACATTACATTTCTCCTCTTAAGTTGATCACGGTAATGTGACGGAATTAACTACTAAATGAAAATAAATAAGTTAGATGTGGGGATTTTATTTTTTGTTTGGGCATGTAGATATTATTAATCTCCATGGGTGTGAACACCAGTAAGTGCTATAGATCACAACCAGTTCTATTTAATTCTTGTTAATTTAATTTTATTTTCAGAGCTGCTGGTTCCCAGATTGTTTAGAAATGTATGGTTATGAGGGGGAGGACAGAATATCACAGCTATAACATTAAACACAGGCATATACATTCTCAGAACTCACAAAACACAAAAATGTGCTGAAGCAGCTGGAGTGTTCTTTTTTCCTGATAGCTAGTTAGAAGACAGGAGGATGAGCAAAATTGGCAGTTGGATGATACTAACAAAAGCAGAGGAATTCGTGTAAAGAATTTACTGTGAAGTAGATCTGAGACTGGCAAGTGCCATCACGTTTTACCTCTATTGCCAGTGCACTGATTTTGAAATATAAGTGACTAGATACACAAAAATGTTGTTTGTCAGCTCTTCAAAAGACATTTCATATTTACTGAAATGTGTATGTGCTCTTGCTTGAGCCAGGCCCCATTGGAGAAATATGTGTAACTATTGATATTTAATTTGATATAGCAGTTTGGCATAAATAGTTTGGTTTTATGGTATACTGAATTTATATGTGGTAAAAAATACAGCAATACAAACTCCTTTTTTGATACAAATTAGCTCAATAGTGTATCCAATAGAAGTTTAGAAAATAGATATAAATTTCTGAAATGTAATTACTTGCATTTTCTCTTAGCAAATTTGATGGAAGATTTAGCTAAAAGAAAAAGTGGCAAGGCTCTTGACCATTTAGGGATATATAAAATGTTGATGTTATTAATGCATTTTAACTACCTTTACATAACTTAAATTCCTACTAGCCGTCTCAAAATTGGGACTTTGCCTGAATTAGAAATTACATAAACCATGCATTTGTCTAATGTGGATTTTCATATAAGGTGGGAGCTGGCTCACTGAGCCTGAGTATATTACTGCACTTTCAAATGGGGCAATCATGGCAACACAGAACGCATGTGCCATTCAAATGCCCTAGAACTTAGGAATATAAATCTATATTTTGCCAGTCCTGAAGATACATGGGGTCCTGAAAAAGAAAAAAATATATACAAGATATAAAAAGTAAATAGGATTGAAACCTCAAACCTACTGGGTTTCATCAAGATACAGACCATGGGTGGCTCATAGTCTAGTCCTATGATATACCCTGTATGAAATAGTTGCTCAGAACCAGATAAATTGTTTGAAACCAAAATGTGAATTCAGGAAAGGGACTCACTTTGAAAATTTTAATATCTGTACCTTTTTCTGTTTTTGCTTCTATTGGCTGTATTGACTATTTCTTATCTGGACAATGAATCCCTTGCTTCTTTTTTCCCACTTTTCTTTCTTTGTTTTTGGTACTCTAAATATTGTAAGTAAAAATGTAGAAACTGAAGTAAGTTTTATATATATATATATATATACACATATATACATACATATATATATACATATATACATACATATATATATACATACATATAAAATCAGGAGGATAGAATATTAGAATATTTCTCTCTGTTCAGACTATTAGTGCAGTGGCTGGGTTGATCTAATCTTTATTTGGGCTTGGTCTAGGACTTGTTGCAGCTCTAGTTAGAATCAGTTCACAACCATTTCAAGTATTTTGAAGAAAGAATTAGAACATTCTCTTAGGTAGGGCTTAGAATAAAAGTTTTAAAAGTAGAACATATCTGACTCATGCGGCACCAAAGTATGTTAGCAGCAGTGCATACATACTGGTTGGCAGCAACCTCAATTCTCACCTCCTCTGAAGAAAGAATTCAATCAAGGGGAATAAGGTAGAGGGAGAGACTGAGACAAGTTTCAGAGCAACTGAAAGTTGATTAAAAAGAGTTACAGCAGGAACAAAAGGAAGTAAAGTATACTTGAAAGAAGGCCAAGAAGGGGACTCGAGAGATCAAGTGCACAGTTTGACCTTTTGACTGGAGTTTTATACACTGGCACGCTTCCAGGGTCTTGCACTACTTCTCCCTGATTTTTTCCTTGGGATTAACTGTCTGCATGTGCAGTGGCCTGCTAGTCATTGGGAGGGGCTGTGTATGCAGTGTATTTACTAGAGTTGTACGAATGCTCACTTGAAATGTTTTTCCCTTATTAGTGAAGTGTTTCTATAAGGTCATTGTATTAATCCATTCTCACATGGCTATAAACAACTTCCTGAGACTGGGTAATTTATGTAGAAAAGAGGTTTAGTGGACTCGGAGTTCCACAGGCTGTTCACGACGCATGGTTGGGGAGAGCTCAATAAACATAGAATCATGAGGGAAGGGCAAAGGGGAAGCAAGCAGCTTGTTTCCATGGCAGAGTAGAAGAGAAACAGCAAATAGGAAAGTTCTACACACTTTCAAACAACCAGATCTCATGAGAATTCATTCACTATTATGAGAATAGCAAGGCGAAAATCTGATCCCATAATCTAATCACCTCCACCAGGTCCCTCCTTCAACACTGGGGATCACAATTCAACATAAGATTTGGGTGAAAACACAGAGTCAAACCATATCATTTTGCCCCTGGCCCCTCTCAAATCTCATTTCCTTCTCACATTTCAAAACACAATCATGTCTTCCCAAGAGCCCCCTAAAATCTTAACTAATTCCAACATTAACTAAAATGTCCAAGTCCAAAGTCTCATCTGAGACAAGGCAAGTCCCTTCTGCCTATGAGCTGTAAAATCAAAATTTAGTTACTTTCAAGATACAACGAAGATACAGTGGAGGTACAGGCTCCCATTCCAAAAGAAAGAAATTGACCAAAGCAAAGGGGCTATAGGCCCCATGGAAGTCCAAAACTCAGCAGGGCTGTCATTAACTCCTAAAGGTTCAAAAAATCTCCTTTGACTTCATGTCTTATATCCAAGTCACATTGATGCAATGGGTGGGCTTCCAAGGACTTACGTAGCTTCATCTCTCTTGCACTACAAGCTACAGCTCCCACAGCTGCTTTCACAGGCTGGCACTGAGTGCCTGTGGCTTTTCCAGGCACATGGTGCAAGCTGCTTGGTGGATCTGCCATTCTGACGTCTGGAAGACAGTGGCCCTCTTCTCACAGCTCCACTAGATAGTGCCCCAGTGGGGACTCTGCGTGGGGGCTTTAGCTGCACATCTCCCCTCTGCATTTCCCTAGTAGAGGCTCTCCATGAGGGCTCTGCTCCTGCAGTAGACTTCTGCCTAGACATCCAGGCATTTCCATACATCCTCTAAAATACAGGCGGAAACTCCCAAGCCTCAACTTTTTTCTTTTGCACACCTGCAGGCCCAATACAACATGGAAGCAGCCAAGACTTGGGGCTTGCACCCTCTGAAGCCATGGCCCAAGCTGTACCTTGGCCCCTTTTAGCTATGGCTGTTGCTGGAGCATCTGGAATACAAGGTACCATGTCTTGAGGCTGCACAGAGCCGCAGGGCCCTGGTCTTGGCCCACAAAACAATTTTTCTCTCCTAGGCCTCTAAGACTGTGATGGGAGGAGATCCCGTGAGGATCTCTAATATGCCCTGAAGGCATTTTCCCTATTGTCTTGGCTATTAACATTGAGCTCCACTTTACTTATACAAATTTCTGCAGCCTTGAATTCCTCCTCAGAAAATGGCTTTTATTTTCCACCACATGGTCAGGCTGCAAATTTTTCACACTTTTACATTCTGCTTCCCTTTTAAATATGCATTCTAGTTTCAGGTTATTTCTCTGTTTATGCAAATGAGTTTAGACTTAGAAGCAGCCTGGTTACATCTTGAATGCTTTGCTACTTAGAAATTTTTTCTGCCAGATACCCTACCTAAAACATCACTCTCAAGTTAGAAGTTCCACATATCTCTAGAGTAGAGGCACAATACCACCAGTCTCTTTCGCTTTGCTAAAGCATAGCAAAAGTGACCTTTGCTCCAGTTCCCAATAAGTTCCTCATCTCCATCTGAAACCACCTCAGCCTGGACTTCATTATCTATATCACTATCAGCATTTTCGTCGCAACCATTTGGCAGTTCTCTAGAAAGTTCTATACTTTCCCGCATCTTCCTGTCTTCTTCTGAGCCCTCCAAACAGTTCCAGCCTCTGATACCCAGTTCCAAAGTTGTTTCTGCCTTTTCAGGTATCTTTATAGCAATGCCCTGTACCACTTTTCCTGTACCAGTTTTCTGTGTTAGTCTATTCTCACACTGCTGTAAAGAACTAGCTGAGACTGGCTAATTTATGAAGCAAAGAGGTTTATTTGACTCACAATTCCACAGTCTGTACTGGAAGCATGGTTGGGAGTCCTCAGGAAGGTTACAATTATGATGGAAGGGCAACGGGGAAGCTAGCACCTTCTTCACATGGTGGAGCAAAAGAGCAAGAGAGCAAAGTGGGAAGTACTATACACTTTCAAACAACAAGATCTCGTGAGAACTGACTCATTATAATAAGAACACCAGAGAGGAAATCTGCCCCCGATCCAGTTAACTCTATTCAACATTAGCAATTACAATTCAACATGATGTTTAGATGGGGACATAGAACCAAACCATGTCAGTCACATACTAGTTAAAATCCACTATTTTACCTCTAGTGTACATGCTTGAGCCAACTGGCCTAACTCTTGAGATCTTTGGGAAGCTAATCACCAATTTCAGGTTTTCTTTTTTAAAAATCTATTGGGAGACTGCCTTTCCATGGCACCATATGCAACCAATTATTATTTCTGAGACAGCTTAACAACTGCCTGACCATCACCTAATGATCACCTGTAATTCCTGATGGGTAGTGGAGGGCTCTCCTGCCCTGCTCATGTCTGACTACTAAGTACCTTCTGTAACAAAAAGACTGAAAACACTACAGAGTTTGTAGCATAGATATAAACTTTAGGGCCTAGGTGCCTGTTTTTATAGTTATAGGGAGTTATTTTTGCTCTTCAATCTTGTCCTTGCCTTTCTCAACTTTGGGAGATCTTTAACCTATTGCCTTATTTCCAGGCTTTTGATGGTCAAGTCTGGACTATTTCTATTTCTCTTCACCTGCTTGCCTGGCCCCAGCCTTCAGCAACTGCTACACTGCACTTGGGGAAGGCATTGCCTACATCAGGAGAGAGATGTCTTCCAGCTCTCTTGCCCAGCTGCTAAACTTGGCTGGTCCACCCCTTGCCTTCGGTGAAGACAGCAGGATGGAGAGGAAGAAGTATTTTGATAGATATGTGAAGACTCACTCTTTCCTGTTATTCAAAGTTTAAATCTGTCACATTCAAAGTGCTTTAAGACTTTGGTTCTTACTTACTACCATTTCTGGAGAATTCCTCCTATGTCTGCTGTTCTGCCCAAGATGAAAGCAGACATAGATCTTTTTTCTCCTTTAAAGGGCTCTATGCTTTCTGTATTTTAGTGCACTTAGCTTTGTTTGCATCCTTAGCTCTCCCATGCTGTGCTGAAACTACTAGCTACCTGTGACTATATTGTAATTTAAATTACTTGAATTTCAAGGACGTTAAAATTCAGTTTCTTAGTTGCGTAGGCCACATATGTAGTGCTAAATAGTCATATGTGGCTAGAGACTATTCTTTTTTTTTTCCTTTCCAAAGAGTCTTTAATAAAAATGATGGCTAGCAAGTACAGTCATGCGTCCCTTAACCACAGGGATACATTATGAGAAATGTATCTTTAAGTGATTTTGTCATTTCATGAACATCATAGAGTATACTTATAAAAACCTAGATGGTATATATACTAATATATATATATATATATATATTTATCTGAAAAACCAAATGTCCCAACATCATTACTGAATATTGAATATCAATTATTTCCCCTACCTGACCTGAAATGCCAATATCAAGTTCCATATATCAGGTTTTTATATGTGCTCCATGATAATCTTACAGGACCACTGTCTTTTTTTTTTTTCAGTCAGGAAACAACAGGTGCTGGAGAGGATGTGGAGAAATAGGAATGCTTTTACACTGTTGGTGGGAGTGTAAATTAGTTCAACCATTGTGCTAGAGACTATTCTATTGAACAGTGCAGATATAAAACAGTTTCTTTATTACTGAAAATTATATTGGACAGCACTGCTTTAATGGATGTAAAACAAACTAAGATTTTGTAGATTATCCAGATTGATCTCATGGATAGTGTGAGAATAACAACTTTTAATGACATTTTATGTCATAACCAGATTGAAAGTCCTTTAATTATTTTCTCAATGCATGCTTCATTTGAATTTTCATTTTTTGAGTGTGTAGATCAATAGAAATAGGCCCTAAACTTTCTTCCTTTTTTATAATTTTTTATTTTTATATAAAAATATATATATTTATATACATATATTTTATATTTTATTTTATTTTTATATTTAAATATTTTATTTTTTTAAATTTTTTATATTTAACACTATATGGAAGATACAATATAGCTTTGAATACAATAATTTGAGTTTCTAATGAGTTTTTAGTATTTTAAAACTCGTATCTCAACACAGTAGAATACGTAGTCTTCTTTTGTTTTTATGCTATATATTCTATACCAAATTTTTATAATTAGGACCCAGTTGTTGGCATTTGAGTTGTCTTTTAATTGGTATTTCAATACCACAGTCATTTGCTTGAGTTACTATTTGATTGAGCCCACTATTTTACTTTCAATAATTTTTAATGATTTCGAGTAGTTTCTCTTGTATGTTTTATTTTTTCCCTCTTAGAAAAATTTTAGAATCACTCTCTGGAGCCTTAGGTCCACCACATTACAAACAAACAAGCAAACACAAATAACTGTGAATATTTTAATTGACTAGCTTTATAAAGTAAATTTAAAATAAAAATATATTTCTGTCTTTATCAACAACATGTTTTATCCCACATTTGTTCATGCTAGTGAATGATTTCCTTAAGGTTTCATTGATTTGGTATATTCTGAATGAGACGATTTATTTTTTAATTTGTAATTGGGGATTTATTTTAATTTGTTGACCTTTTCTCCTTGGTTTAATTTTAAAATTATCTTTTGATAAAGAGTCATAGAATTAATTAATAATAATAGATGATTCTCTTTCATAGTCCTGCCACTCCGCCTTCTATTAAGCCTCTGTTTGTGTGAACTACAGTCTACTATAACATTAAATACTCATGGTGACAGTGAGTGTTTCTTGTTTTTCTCATGTTAATTAGAAGACATCTGGACATCACAATAAATTGTTTTTTTAAAGGAAAACTCATTATACATATAAAAATGTTTAGATTACTATAAGCAAAAAGTTTACTAAGAGTGATTGTTGAATACTATCAAAATGATTTATCACTTATTTGTTACAGCACAACACCCCAAAACACATTGGTTTAAAACAAAAACATCATTATTCTTATCAAACGAATGTAGGAACAGAAAACCAAATATGGCCTGTTCTCGTAAGTGGGAACTAAATAATGAAAACACATGGACGCATAGAGGGGAACAATACACACTGGGGCCTATTGGAGGGTGTAAGGTGGAAGGAGTAGGAAAAATAACTAATGAATACTAGGCTTAATACCTAGGTGATGAGACAATCTGTATAAAAAACCCACATGACACAGCTTTACCTATGCAACAAACCTGCACACCCTGTACATGTACCCCTGAGCTTAAAAGTTAAAAAAATAAATAAATAAAAGAAAAATCTTAGACCCATTAAACAAAAAACATTTTGATATTTCTTACAATTTTCTCATTGACAGGACACAGTTGGACTCTTGTATTCTTCCACATGATGCCTACGTGGATCACTAGTTTGGTAGCATTCAGTTCCAAGAAGGCTTCAATCATGTAGAAAGTGTTCCTTAGCAATGGATCTCCGTGAGGTTAGCTTGGGATCTTTCACATAATTATGGTCTCAGAATAGTTGGACTTCCCTAATTTTCCAACAGGGAGAAAGAAAATACATCCAGTCCTCTTAAAGGCTAGGTCCAGAACTGACAAAGAATCACTTTTGCCTCATTCATTGGTCAAAGCAAAAAACAAGGGTAGACAAGAGTCAAGAGGAGGGGAAGTAACTTCTACCTTTTGATGTGAAAAAAGTTTGAATAAAGTTGTGTCAGATGCTTAATAGAACTATGGTTTCTGCAAAACTGCTTAACAATGCAGAAAAGGTGGGGGGGGGGCGGTAAATAGAAAGTCTTTGAGTAAAAACTAGAGCAATGTTATTAGCTGATTTAATGATTCAATGTTCTAATCTATGAATTATCCAAAGCACCAAGTATAGACACCCCAAGCCAATAATGGTAACTGATTATGAGTTGGAGACCAGGGCCCAAGTGGAGGCAACTTCAAAACTGCTTTGAGGTGACAACGCTGAAAGAGAGAATAATTAGAATAAATTTAACAATTTAAGATGTATCTGCAAATCCTTCATTAAGAAGAAAAACTAATATTGGGGGAAAATTATCTTAATATAGAAAGTATTCTTCATATATCAAGAAATAAAATAATAGGAAAATAAGCAAAGAATATACATCTACAATTCAGAGAAGAACAAATCAAAATAAGCAATAAAGAGAGTTAAAAAATTCTAGAAGTTAGGAAAATCTAAGCTAAATTAACAAAGGTCAACTAACACACACTGGACAGCAAAAATGCAAAAGACTAATATCACTTTTGAGTAAGAATGAGGGAAGATGGAAATTTTAAATAATATAATTTTAAATAATATAAATTTTCAGAATATTTTTAGAAGTCAATCTGGAGGCATCTACTAAAATTAAAAACAAACAGAAAACTAAAGATACATACAGATTTTTGACACAGAAATCCTGGTCCTAGAAATCAATCACGTAGAAATAAAAGAGCACATCGCTTTGAATATATGTGCAAGAGTGTTTATTGCAGCACTATGCATAGTGGCAAAAAAAGCCAACAACAACTAAAAACAATTTGAATGAATACCAACAGGGAAATTATTGAATATTTTATGTTATATAGATACCATGGAATAATATGTTAAATTAAAATAATGGGAAGTAGTGAGCTGAGATTACACCACTGCACTAGCCTTGGTGACAGAGCCAGACTCTCTCTCTCTCTCTGTCTCTCTCTCTGTCTCTCTCTCTCTATATATATACATATACATACACACACACACACACACAATTTTATATGTATATATAATGTATGATGTTGTAAAAGTTGACTTGGAGGAATGTGTTCAATGAAAGCATAAGAGCACATATCTCATATATGATTTCTTATCTTTATTAACACGTTGAAAATGGTATGTTTTCATCATTATATGAACATGGATTAAAAATACAGATGACTGATACATGTCAGACTGTTAACAAATTTACAAAGGGTAAATATAGATGTTGGAAGAAATTAAGAGAAAGAATGTTGCAGAGAGAAGAGAAAAATAGGCCAGGCGCGGTGGCTCACGCCTGTAATCCCAGCACTTTGGGAGGCCGAGGCAGGCAGATCACGAGGTCAGGAGATCGAGACCATCCTGGCTAACGCGGTGAAACCCCGTCTCTACTAAAAAAAAAAAAAATACAAAAAATTAGCCGGGCGCGGTGGTGGGCGCCTGTGGTCCCAACTACTCGGGAGGTTGAGGCAGGAGAATGGCGTGAACCCAGGAGGCAGAGCTTGCAGTGAGCTGAGATAGCGCCACTGCAGTCCGGCCTGGGCGAAAGAGCGAGACTCCGTCTCAAAAAATAAAAAAATAAAATAAAAAAATAGCACAATAAAGAGTTTATGTAGTACAAACTTTTCAATGCTAATTGAATATGTGTATTTATGAATAAAGAATCTAAAACAAGGATAGTTGGATCTATATACATTGACTCCTAGAAATGCATGCAATATATCCAAGTGAAAAGCAAAAGTATGCAGTCATATGTACACCATAGTTCTATTTATCCTATAATAGATAGGGAAGGTGGAAGGTGGAAGTTGGGGTAGTATCTGTCTGTTTGATAATCTTGGTTACCTGAAATAGTAGGATTAGAGATTGAGACACGGTAAGATGATATGGTGTATGTATGCATGTATTTGAAGTTCTCTCTCTCTGTATGTGTGTCTTCAAATTAATTGACATCATACTCGTGGATATTAGCACTCCAATATTATTCGTAACACTATTCACAATAGCCAAGATGTGGAAGCAGCCTAAATCTTAATCAGCAGATGAACAAATAAAGAAATGTACTATGTACATACAATGGAATACTAAATTCTGGAATATGCAATGACATGGATGAACTTTCAGGATATTATGTTAAGCCAGTCACAGAAAGACAAATAATACATGATTCCACCGATATGAGGTATCTAAAATAGTGAAATTTCTAGAATCCAGGTGTTGAATGGTAGTTGCCAGGGGCTGGAGGATGGGAAAAATGAAGAGTTACTAATCAATGGACCTGAAATTTCAGTTATGCAGGATGAGTGATCTCTTGAGATCTGTTGTATGGCATTGTATCTACAGTCAATGGTAATGTTATTTTATTTATTTATTTTTTTAGGATGGAGTATCACTATGTTGCCCAGGCTGGTCTAGAACTCCTGGCCTCAAGTGATCTTCCCACTTCAGCCTCCTAAGTAGCTGGAACTATAAGCACAAACCATCTTGCCTAGGTATAGTCAACAGTAATATATTAAATACTTAAATATTTGTTAAAAGGGTGTCTCATATTAAGGGTTCTTATTGGAATTAAATAAAATTTTTTAAATAAATATAAAAAAAAGTACCTACAATAACAAAAGTAAATTAAAATAACACAATAGCAAAACCAACCTAACAAACAAATGTATGTAGCTGTTAGAATACAACCTAACACAAGGCATAATTGGTAAAATTTCACAAAAGGTAATGATTGTTGTCTTATGCTTACTTACCAGTAAAGCATTATAACATATAAAGTAAATTAATTAAGATAAAGTTACAATGAAATGTAATATCCTTTTAGATCTCTATCAAAAATGTTTATATCATAAAGCAAATAATGTAGATTAAAATAGCTATTATCACAAAAAATATTGCAGCAGTTATTCAAGCACATACATGTTTAAAAGTCCATAAAAAATCAATTTGTACTACTCACAAAAGAGATTCCTATAAATTTTTTAAATCTATGAAGTGTGGAAGATCATCTCTGACAAAATCTTAACACTGCAAATCATAATTCAAAAACATTTTTTGGAAATTAATTTTTTTTTAATTTTTGAAATCTATATTATACCTTTAATTCATGGGTTAAAGACAAAGTACTCTATTTCAAAGCCTACCAATACAAATAAATTATTTATAGGAAAGCTATAATCATGAAAGCATTTACCAAAAAACAGAAGAAAAGCAACAAAAGTGGAGTATCAAAGACATAGGAAAGGAAAATATAGATAATTGAAGAAATTAATAAAATAGGATAAATGAATTAATGAATAAAAAGTTAAAAAGTAAACAAAACCAAAGCTAAATTTCTCATGAATCTATCCCCAACTTGTCAGAAAGTAAAAACAGACAAAAACATAACCAACCAGTTAACCAACTGAATAACAACAAAAAAATTTGGAATGGAAAAAGTGTTGCACTTTTGTAAGAATATACAAAATGTTAAAGTCAATGTGATTAATTTTATGCCCCAAATGTTGAAAAGCTTAATTAAAAACTGATATATTTAGTGAAAATATTATAAAAATTTTCTCAAGCATTTGAAAAACTTAAAAATACACTTTTGATGATGTTCAATCATTAAACTGGCTAATCAGTATAAACTGTACATCAGTATAAACTGGCTAATGATTGGATACTCTTATTCTCATTATTCACTTCCCACCTTCAATAGGCAGTGGGTTTAGGTAATATTTATAGGTCAATTTTATTGAATCTTGAAGAAAAAAATTACATCTCATAGAATAATTCAATTAATAAATAAGTAGTGTCATACAACAATTTGCATAAGTTGAATATAATATTGTTACAAGAGTCAAGGGCAGTGATAGGAAGAAATTATATACAGAAACTAACTTGTCAACATAGCATTAAAAATCTAAGTAAAATTAGATGTTTGATTCCATTAGTATTCCAAACAAATATGCACATAACACACGTACATGCAGAAACACACCAGGAAGGGCGTATGCAAGAAATCCAAGAATAATTGAATATCAGAATTACTAATTAATATAATTATCAACTAATATATATTTTTCAGAAAATGTAAAGATGAAAATAAACATATCAAATCTGTAGGATCTTCTACATGAAACACATACAAGAAGGATAGTGACAGTTTTGTTTTCATTAGTAAAAAATTAGAAAAGACCTAAATGACCAGAAATAGGAAATTGATAAGTTAAATTTTCTATATTAATGTAAATGATTAATAAGTAAGTGATAGTCAAAATGAATGAACTAGAGTTATGTGTTGCATAAATTTGGGAATGATTTTATTTAAAAAGACAGAAGAATGGCCAAGAAGCACATGAAAAAGTATTCAACATTATGAGCCATCAGGGAAATGCACATTATAAATAGAATGAGGTATTTCTCACGCAACAGAATGACTGAAATTAAGGAAGTCTGATTATATCAAATGTTGGTGAAGATAAGAGCAACTGAGCATCCCACACATTGTTGATGGGATTGTAAAACCATATTATTACTTTGTAAAATTGTCTGGCAATTTCTTCTTCATTTAAACACTTATTTACCTTTTGACCTAGCAATTGTACTCCTCTGTATTCATGCATAAGAAATGAAAACTTATCTTCAATAAAGATATGTTCAAGGATGTTCATAGGTTTATAAGACACAAACAGTGGAAACAACTCTAATGTCTATCAATAAGAAACAGATTAAACCAATTGTGGTATATGTGTATAATGAAATACTCAGAGAAAAAAGAAATGGACTACTTACATACTAAAAAATGAATAAATCTCAAAAAACATTATATTGAGAAAAATGAGCCAGATATAAAGTAATAAATATTTTATGAGTCTTATATTTATATGAGTTTTAATAACTGGCAAAAGAGTCTACGGTGATAAAAATCAAAAGCAGTTGCCTCAGGAAGGTAGAAGCAGGAAACATTGGATAGCGGCACAAAAAAACTTCTTAGGAGAATACAAATATTCTATCTATTTTGTTTGTGTGGTATTTCTATGGGTGCGTATAATTATCAAAAATTTAATATCACTGTATAAACTTGTCAAAAAAAAATTGAGGACCTTATTAAATGTGTGCAGATTTTGGTTTATATAAATTTTACTTTAATAAAACAGAATTTAAAAAAATCATGGCCACATAAAAAGTATTGTTAAAAGTATTACTAGGGTGACAGGTAAAATTTACAAACTTTTATGTTCCAAAATTTATTATAAATATAATTCATACTAAAAAACCTTATTAATAAAATAGTTGTAGAAAATAAAACAAATTTTTAATGTTTGATGTAATTATTCCTTAAAGGAATAATTCTAAGAAGAAGCAATACACCAAAAAAAGATAAGAAAAAGACTATATGTATATCTCACAAATAACAAAGAAAATAGAAATGTAAAAAAGTTTATTTTTAATCTAATAATTGTGATTGTGTTTTTGTATTATAATACTTAATGTTAAATGACGAGTTACTGGGTTCAGCACACCAACACGGCACATGTATACATATGTAACTAACCTGCACGTTGTGCACATGTACCCTAAAACTTAAAGTATAATAAAAAAAATACTTAATGTTAAGGAAGGTTTGGTACACTATATAATCTTACGCTTTACTGGTATTGGATTGACCTTGATTACTGAAGCATGTCTGGAGTTTGGATTGACCTAGTCTATTTAGAAAACAATTTCAAGATGTGCATAAAGATCTTTAAATATGTTCATAATTCTCACTTATTAATCTATTCTCAAAATATATTCCCCAAACAGGGAGTTCCTTCAAGGAAATTTAACAATAACTTTTTAGCACAATTATAAAAATAAAACAAATGTGAAGATTGTAGCTCATCTAGCTTATACAATACCATACAGCTATTAAATGAAAGTATAAAAATTATGACAAGATATTTTCCATATTCTTAAATTTAGTAAAAGGATGATACAAAATTATATATATATATATATATATATATATATCTCATCAGAAATCCAGGTATAAAATTATATAATAATTTCTTTTTTGAATAAGAAGTAGTCCAAGATATGGTATGTGTTGGCTTGTTCTGAGACCCAAAACATCAGATGAGGAACAGGGACACTGGTTCATCTTAGAAGAATGAAGAATTCGCAGTGTAAACTTATAAAGGACAGCATATTTGAATAAATTTAAATATAACTTCTAATTCATAGATACCATACCCATAATGGGAAGGAATTAGTTTTTAATTATGTAAAGGCTTGGAATTGCCATGTGTGGTGTGTGTATAAAGTGTATGTCTGGGCTCAGGTATACACGTTTATGCAGTGTTGTCATATGACAGGGGCATGGTGTAAGAAAGCATGTTGTCTTACTAAATGCTGTTATAGAAAGTTGCTCTTTTTAAACCTATTTATCTCCAGTAGCATTTTTCTAATTTTTTGCATTATAACATAGAGTTTTCGTGTCCTAGACTTTATTATAATTGTATGAGTATAGGCCACTATCTTATTAAACCATTTTATCTCCTGTGCCTAACATGGTCCTGGTACAGATTAAGTGCTCAATAAATCTCTATTACTTTGAATGGGTATGTGTAAGTTACCCTTCACATAAGCTAGTTTTTAGCAGATCAGTAAGTGTGAGTTCCTCTTGAAAAAGGATGAGAAATGATGCAGTTATAGTTACTTTATTAACCAGTGTATTTTAAAGATTGATGAGTGTCTTCATCAGATAATTAGTAAACCTACTCTGTCATGAGTTGCTGAAAAAAAACAGTCTATCAAACTTAGATTTCTTTTTAACTATTATGTTATTTCCCAGTTACTTTAAAGATAATTTATATTCATAGGAATTTACAAATATGTTTTTTAAAAAATTAACCCATGTAGTTTAATTAAAGACATTCAAATAATGTTTTCTGCATTACTGACCGAGGAAAACTATGTTACATAAATTAAAAATAATTTTTTGGAACAAGAATACCTTATACTCTTAGAAACTGCTGTCTTATCAACAATACATGAAGTTTATTGAATAGTTTACCTTTCGGCTTTAGCTAGTTTTGAAAATTTTATCAAGAAAGCAGAGATATACACATTACAGCAGTTGAAATTTTTGTAACTGAAATTACAAAATGAATGGTTCTTGATTTTTCAGAATCTGGTTGTAGCTTAAGTTTTTATGATTCAGAGATCTGTTTCTTGGACATCATCTCTATTTACAGTGGGTTACTGAACCAGTTTACATCATCATCATCTCTATAGGGACATTTTTCTCATTTGTCTTGATTACCACTCTATTCCCAGGACATAGAGCCACACCTGGTATATAGAATCTTTAATAAATATATGTTGAGTGAATTAATACATAAAACTGAATTAAGTCAGGGAAAAAGGTAAAAAAGGAGAGAGACATGCTTCAGTAATCAAGGGAATGGTGAGTTAGAAAACAGGTCAATTTTCAGCAATATGAAATGCCAAAGGTATACACTGTAGAATAACAAAAGTTTTTAAAGTAAACAAAAAATCAAACTGAAAAACCAAAATTTAAAAATACAAGTTTACATTTATTTTAATTAAAAGTTAAAACTTCTGCTCTGTGAAAGACGCTATTAAGAGAATGAAAGGGCAAGCCTGAAAATCTTTGCAAAACACTTATATGATAAAGAATTGTTATCCAAAAATACACAATGAACTCCTAAAATTCAACAATTAAAAAAAAAAAAAAACAGACAACTCAATGTAAAAACGGGCAAAAGACCTGAACAGATACCTCACAAAAGAAGATCTACAGATGGCAAATAAGTATATATGTTCAACACTGCATGTCCTTAGGAAAGTGTAAACTAAAACAATGAAATGCCACTCAGCACTTAAGAGTGGCTAAAATCCAAACACAAAAAACGTTAAATGTTGGCAAGGATGTGGAGCAAGAGGAATTCTCATTCATTGCTGGTGGTAAGGCAAAAATTGTACAACCACTCTAAAAGACAGCTTGGTGGTTTCTCACAAAATTAAGCATACTCATCATACATTCCAGCAATTTCGTTCCTTGGTATTTACCCAAATGGGTACAAAACTTACACCCACACAAAATCTTGCGTCCTCATACATAGTTGCCAAAATTTGGAAGCCACCAAGATGCCTTCAAAAGGTAAAAGGATAAACTGTGGTATGTCTCCACAATAAAATATTATTCAGTGTTAAGAAATGAGCTATCAAGTCATAAAAAGACATATGGGAAACTTAAATGCTTATTATTATACTAGGTGAAAGAGGCCAATCTAAAAAGGCTACATGCTGTATAGATTTTAACTACAGTCGTGTGCTGCATAATGTCATTTCTGTCAACAACCGTCTGCATGTATTACTGTGATCCCATAGACTATAACAGAGCTGAAAAATTCCTATTGCCTGGTGATGTTTTAGTTGTCCTAACTTTAGTTGTGTTGCAGCACAACATATTACTCATGTGCTTATGATGATGTTGGTATAAACGAACCTACTATGCTGCTACTTGTATGAAAGTGTGGCACATAAAATTATGTATAGTACATAATACTTGATAATGATAACAGAAGACTGTGCTATTGATTCATATATTTGTTATACTATAAGTTTAAACATTATTTTTTCTATTTCTTCTACACATATATATGTATGAAAGTTAACTCTGAAACAGCCTCAGGCAAGTCCTTCAGGAGGTATTCCAGAAGAGTTATTGACATAGGAGATGACAGCTTCTATGAGGGATGTGTTATTGCCCCTGAAGACCTTCCAGTGAGACAAGATGAGTGGAAAACAGTGTTATTGATGATCTTGACCCTGTGTAGACTTAGGCTACTATGTGCATTAGTGTCTTAGTTTTTAACACAAAAGTTTAAAAAGTAAATAGTGTATAGAATAAAGACATAAAGAAAGAAAACAGGCCGGGTGCAGTGGCTCACGACTGTAATCCCAGCACTTTGGGAGGCCGAGGCAGGCAGATCACAAGGTCAAGAGATCAAGACCATCCCGGTGAACAGGGTGAAACCCCGACTCTATGAAAAACATAAAAAAAATTAGCTGGTCATGGTGGTGTGTGCCTGTAATCCCAGCTACTTGGGAGGCTGAGGCAGGAGAATCGCTTGAACCTGGGAGGCAGAGGTTGCAGTGTGCTGAGATCATGCCACTGCACTCCAGCCTGGCAACAGACCAAGACTCCGTCTCAAAAAAAAAAAAAAAAAAAAAGAAAGAAAACAATTTGTACAGTTGTATGTGTGTCTTAAGCTAAGTGTTAGTACAAGAGTGAAAAAGTTTTGAAAGTGAATAAAGTAAAAAAGTCAGAGTAAGTTAAGGCTAATTTATTATTGAGGAAACAAAAATAATTTTTAAAAATAAATTTAGCGTAGCTTAAGCATACAGTGTTTATAAAGCCTGTAGAAGTGTAGGATGATGTCCTAGGACTTCACATTCACTCACTATTATCCCAGAGCAACCTCCAGCTCTTTGAGCTCCATTCATGTAAGGGCCCTGTACAGGTGTACCATTTTTAATCTTTTATACTGTATATTTTCTGTGCCTAGATATGTTTAGATACACAAATGCCATTGCATTACAATTGACTCCAGTATGTAGTATAGTAACATATACAGGTTTGTAGCCTAAAAGAAACAGGCTATGCCATACAGCCTAGGTAGGTGATAGGTACACTGTACCATCTAGGTTTGTTTTAAGTACACTCCATGATGTTCACACAATGGTGAAATCACCTAATGATGCATTTCTCAGAAACATCATCATTGTTAAGTGATGTATGACTGTATGTGACAGTCTGGAAAAGTCAAAACTATAGAGATAGTAAAAAGATCAGTGATTACCATGATTTTAGAGTGGGGAAAGGGATAGAGAAATGAATAGGTGGACCAAAGAAGAATTTAAAGACAGTGCAACTTTTGTATATAATACTTTGATGGTGAATTCATGTCATTATACATTTGTCAAAGCCCATAGACTATATACCACAAAGAGTAAACCCTAATGTAAACTATCAACCTTTTGATTAATTATATAACAATATAGGCTCATCAATTATAACAAATGCACCACACTAATGCAAGATATTAATGAAACAGAAAACTCTGGGTAGGGGAAGGCAGGGATGGCAGATAGGGTATATGGGAACGCTGGACATTCTGTTCAATGTTTCTGTAAGCCTAAGACTGTTCTAGAAAAATCTATTAATTAAAAAAATTGCATGCCTAGAGTGAATGAAAAAATTTTCTGTCCAAATAATCTGAATTGACAAAATGGTCAATAATAATGTCCAAAATTGACAATAGAATTAGTGGAAGATTCAAATACAACAATTACCGTAGATAGCTTCACATATTAATTGTATCTAATCTTTTGAATTGGAAATATAAATGATATTTAAAATAGGTAAAGCCATAGAAAAATGTGAAGATTTGTCAAATTATTTGATAAAGAATAATTCTTCAAAAAATTGATATTGGTAGGATAAAAATGGAACTGTAAATTAATCTGTCATGAATATAGATCAAATGTATTATATTAACCATTGGAAAACAAAATACAGCAATTGATATGAGAAATAATATACCGTGTTTAATCAAGATTTATATCAGGAATAAAAGGATGAATTAGTATGAGAAATTCTGTCAACAAACAAAAAATAAACAAGTTTAGGCTGAAATGTAGAGTATCTTTTTCATAAAGATTATCCCTAGGGATAATAGCTTCATTTACATATAGAAAATAAATTTCAGCTTTATCAATGTACCTCAGAGCCTCTGCATGGACAGTGCCCTTTATACCTTAGATTGCTTATAAATGGTGTTGTTTTTTTTTTTTTTGGCCAATTAATTAACACCTTGGTCTGAAGTCATGATAAATTCCATTTCCGGTCTGTGAATGCTTGTCCCGTGGTTCCATGTCCCAGTTTCAGCCTGTGCACTCCTCAGATCTCTGAGAATATGCTAATAAAACAAGAGCATCTAAGGTACATTTATTTTCAACTATTAACAAGACTAAAGACCATGGACAAAGCCCTTCTTATTATAGCCTTTACAGGAAAACAAAATGTCAAGTTAGAGAACATCAAAAAATGCTGTGTACTAGTTATCTTACTTGATCTAGTTCCCTTTTTGTCGCCTCAGTTCTTTTGATTCTTTCTTTTTAGTTTATGGTGAATATGCTAGAAATGTTTTTGAAAAACATTTACCAGTCTCTCCAAATTGATTGACAAATTTTCTGACCTCTTATATTACTGAGGTTGAGAGCTGACATTTACTTCCTCAACTAGGTCGTCTTCATTTCAAAATCTATACTTTTATCCTTGTTTATGATCTAGAACACACATACACAAGTGGGTACAAAACAATGTGCTTCTCATGGATATAACATAGCCACCAACAAAGGCAAAGTGCTGAATAATGCCAGTAACTGAGAAGCCTCTGCTGGCTGTCTACTGATGACTTCTGCAAATATAACACCATCCTGCATTATTTTGCTCATCACTTCTTTGTTTTTTTTTTAAAAATAATTGTACATAAGTATGTAACATTAAACACTATAACTTATTTGTTTACTTATTGAATAGTTACTTTCAGTCAATATTATGTTTGTGAGATTCTTCCCTTTTGTGGTGAATAGCATTAAATTTTTCAAAGTTTGTTCATTTGTTGCTGTATACTATTTCATTACACAAATGTATCAGTGTTTCCTTACCCATTCTACTCTTGATGAAACTCTGGGCTATTTTCAGTTCATAGCTCTTATGAGTAAAGCAGATACTAATATTCTTGTCAAGTATTCTTAGTGCAAGTGGATACCAATTTCTGTTGCATGTATTTTTGGCCTTGAATTACTGGATTACAAAGTATACACTGACTTGGTTTATGACAGCAATGCCAAACAGTCTTCCAAAGTGAGTTTACAAATTTTCACTCATATCAGCACTGTATGATAGTTCCTCTCTCTCCACATTTTTCATGATGCTTGTGTTTTCATTTCTTGTTAGGTAGTTTTATCTAAATAAATAATGTGCTTTTAGTTTGCATTTCTCTCATTACTAATAAGACCAAACACTTTTGCATATGTTTGTTTGGCATTTGTACACACTCTTGGTGAAGTGTTCTAACATTTTTCTTCTGGCTTATTTATACAATTTTATCATAATATACAGGAATTATCTTTATATTTCTCTGGTTCCTTTACTCCTAATCAATGCCAGATACTGATGTCATATTTTATATTTTGTTTTTGCATTTACGGTTAATTGTGTAATACCTGCAAAGAGGAATTACTTAATAAATTACGTAGTGACAATAAGCTTATTGAGATCATGAGTTTGGCACCTGATATATGTAGGTTGAAATCATGAACTTTCCACTCAGTTATGTAAATGAAACATTACATTGACTTTTTTACATTTTAAAATTGGTATTATGATACATGCTTAGCAGCATTTTTAAATTATAAAGTATAAGATGTTACATAAAGCTGTCATATGCTGCCTGAAATATGGCAACAACTCATAAAATGATAGATGTTAATATCTGATGGTTGAAAGAAGGAAGAATTACATTTAAAATGGTTACCAGTAACTTCCATGCACAATAGATGTAAGTGTATAAACTAAACATGCAAAATAAAATATATTTTCCCTAAATCACATGCCCATCATGACTTCTTTTTACTACTTGATACTTTGCCAAGTCATCAAAACTTTAAAGTATCTGATTTCTCTTTCGTTTCCCTTTCTAACAGTCGTCCGTCCCATGCATCCATTCATTCAAAGAAATGGATCCAGGGAAGGACTAACATTACAAGTATGCCATGTCCTCATTTACCTTCATGGATACACCATACAACGTTCATAGTACATTTTCAAGTTAATATGTTTCATTTCCTTTTAACAAACATTTTTCATGCTCTGCTATGTGTTTAACCCTTCTAAGTATTCTAAGGTTTGTTTGTTTGTTTGTTTGTTTGTTTTGAGACAGAGCCTCTCTCTGTCACCCAGGCTGGAGTGCAGTGGCGCAGAATAATTATAGTGAAAGAATAATAGTGCATCATTTGAGAAATTCTTCCTTAATGTGTAGATTCATGCTATTTGAATGCTATTCCAACCTGTTAACTGCTAAGACTTAAAATATCCTACACTATAATATCACATGCTTAGTGTCTAAACTATAGTTATCACTTGTAACCAATATGATTTTGTTCCTGTTCTCACATCATTGACAATCTTCACAACAGAGGTCAAATTGAGCAGTTCCTCTTTGTGCCCCATGGTGTCTAACACAGCCAGTGCTCTTTTCTCCCAAACAGATTCACGTTTGTTTCATTATAGGGAGGTTAATTTTCCAATATGTTGTTCAAGGCTTTTCATAATCTTCTCTTGCTTATGTGTTTGGGATTAAGTCTCACCTTTCAATTTTATGGCATTTTGATTAAAATTACTTTTAGTTGCTCAGACTTGTCATTCTCTCCCCCACCCACTTGGCCTTCACTCGTGCTGTTCTTTTGACTGAAGCATTCTTTATCAATTGGCTCCTCACTTTTTTGAATGGCTATCATTTCATGATACTAGTGCCTATTTTCTAAAAGTACCACATCACCTGCTTTTTAATACAAAATGAATTAAAATTAGTTATAGATAAATTTGTAATAGTCCTTGAGATAACTTGGAACAAATGAGATGTTTTAAGCCCAGAATTATATATACTGAGGAACAAAGTTTATAAATTTAGTCCCTGCAAAGAAAAATGTGTTTTATATAAAGAAGCACAGATGTGTATAGATAAAAATGTGTTCCTGACTATCTCTTTCATTAAATCTTAATACCACAATGAAATAAATGTTTAGTCAGACATAACTGTGCTCTATTTTCAGGACACAAATTTCTATTTTAATTCATCTAAAACAGTTGGATATTGGCAATTTCATATATTTAACCTAAAACTTAGCACAACTTCAGGTACAAAGTAAATGATAAATATCAACTAAAAATTAGCTAAATATCAATAAATATCAAGTAAAAGTCAGCTAAATATCAACTAAATAAAGAAAATTAAACTAAAAATCACTTCTAGACATTGTCAGCCCCAAGTCAAACTTCCTTACCACTCTGTCTGGTCCATAATGTATATGTCCTTTTTATCAACTTTACTGTAAGGTATTTAATAAGCAAGCAGCTTGATTTATTAAATTTTGTCATTTGTCTTTCTCCATTCATTGATCCTAACTGCCACCCTAGTGCTTTATACAGAGTGAATGCACAATTAATACTACTTGTATGAATATAAAATTAATGTTTACCTGGCCATTTTGTTAAGAATAAACTTGGTGTTTTACCATAATTTTAATTTTTAACAAGTCCCACACATTTTATAGAAATATTAGCAGGTATCCATTATATTGTTCATTTTCTTTCTGGTGGTTTGGGTTGATGTTTGTAGTTTGAAATTATAATAGCTCAGATGAGAATAAAGTTATATTGTATATGTGAATTAATGCAAAATATATCATTTTGAATTCAGATCCATGGAACAAAAACTTCTATTGTTATGTAGCAAAGGCTAGGCCATCTAAGTTTTTGATAATTACAAAAATGTTTGCTGCACCACTCCTGTGATGATTTCCACATGAAGCACATGAGAGCTCTGCATAGCACATTCATTTGATATGTATATAGGAAAATACATACCTTTTTAGAAAGAGCCTATTACATAATAAACATCAGGAAAGGATAAGGAACAATCAGAAGGTCAGGGGAAGGGGATCAGTTTTTTAAACTTCTGGGTATCAGGAATTCATTATGTGTAAAACAAAAAAAATGAAATCCAAAATGCATTTTTTTGAAGTATGCTGTTATATTTTGAGAGCTTAATATTTAAGTGCTGTCTTAGAATAGCACAAGTAATCAATGATGTTCTCCCACAAGTCCTGTATAATTTCTGCTTACAATTAAGTGTGATACTACAAAATACATGCAGTAGCATTGCATCAATTCTTCTTTTAATATCTGCTTAAAAACCATTTGCATGTGTTTTTCTGTTAGCATTCAGAATGCTCCATAAAATCCAATTAAGACTTTAGACTTTATGGGGAACTATCAAAATGTCTTTAGTTAATTCAACTGATATTTCAAAACAGTAAAACTCACAAAATGGAGCCACCAATTATAGAAACTATCACATGCTGCTTGTAACCGTATATTGAACATGATTTTCAAATTGCCATAACTTATATTTCTTATGTATATATTTGCTCTTTTAAAAAATTAAAGTATATTTTAATTTCAATATTAAGTAGAAAGTCTGCATTTTCATGGACAGTTCTTAGAATTCCTATTTGATTTTTCTTATATTTTAGACCAAGGATTGCTCTCCTCTCCAATTGTAGAAAGGCATTCCTTTTATTACATTTTAAAAAGTAGCTCACTGATAGAATCAATAATAATTATAAACTTGGATTCTTGATACCATTATTTATAAGCACTTGTAAGAAACCAAGCAACAGTATATTTAAAGTGTAATTGGGCATATATAATCACATAAAATTATAGTTCTTTTAATTCTTTTTAAATACTACATTATGATTATTGGATCATGAGTAAGTAAATGGATAGAAGTGTGAAGAAAGAAGGAAGGAAAGAAAATGAGGCAAAAATAAGCCTGAGCTATGTAGCTTGCGTTTAGTTAGGCCAACTTCTTTGATCAACATCTCACTTCAAAAGTCAATTGATGTTTGAATGATTAAAAAGCTAGACTTTCTTCTAAAAAACAACAAGCAACCCATTATATTATATATAAAAGGGGAAAATTCAATATCATATGCTCTTTAGAT
The DNA here is from genome assembly GCF_028858775.2 of Pan troglodytes. Classification (NCBI taxonomy): domain Eukaryota; kingdom Metazoa; phylum Chordata; class Mammalia; order Primates; family Hominidae; genus Pan; species Pan troglodytes. The sequence goes on from NC_086015.1 coordinate 106,348,194, forward strand.
AGACTTTTTGCCTCTTTTGAAGTTAGTATGAAAAAATTATTTTTCTTGTAACTGAAGAACTGAATCATGACACTAATTCTCTGACTGTCAGATAAAGGAATGAATAGGCAAGCTTAGAGAGAAAAAAGACAATAACTTATATAAGAGAAAGAATACACTAATACTTCATGATAGAATTCACATTTTGGCTAATTTTCATAAGCATGAATGTCTTTGTCTTTGGATTTATATTATATAAACTGAAACCACACAAATATAAACTAACGAATGGCACATAGTTTATCTGACTTCCTTGCACAAAAACAGAAACCTAAATTTCACATGCAAAGGAAAAAAAATGACTGGAGTCTGAGTCTTGTATGGCTTGACTTTTCTCTATTGGGAAAAGACTCTGTTATTTACTTAATAATAGTATTAAGAATTATTATCATTATTAGTTTTAATAATTATAGTAGAGCTGGGATATTTAAAAATATATTAATGCAGAAGGGCCAGATAATTATTCTTAAATTCCTTACTAATATGAAAAAATTAGAACGTGAAGTTAGAAATGTCTTAATCATAGCCCTCATAAGAGTCAGATGACATGATCTAGGATTTCTTAGTGAAAATCTTCTGCTTAATTTATACTTAGGTAACTCGGAGAATGGGCTTATCTGGAAACTTTCTAATGTTGAAGTCATATACTCTTCAATTTTCTTTATTGCCATGGAAGAAATATGAAAGGTGATACACAAATGAAATTTTAATTTAAAAATACCCATATTAGCCAAATATTCTATTAGGAAGCTGAATTTCAATGCTAAATCAGAGACAAGAGTATGATGCTATTATCTTTGAATATCGCTTTATTGTTTTCCTTAGGTGTCCTTATATCCATCTACGCCTTTTGCATCTTCCTGACAATAGATTACAGTGAACATCTCTTAGGCTATGGAAGGCTTATCATTAATAACATTCTTAGCTATTAAGGCTTTCTGACATTCCCCAAGTTCACAATGTGAAAACTGAATTATATAAGATTAAATCTTTTGTATATCCCATTTCGTAAAACAGAGGAAACTGTTATAGTTTTCTCTATCCCTAACAGTAACAAGCAACGGAGATATTTTAAATTCTCACATACCTTTCTGTATACCATTCTTCAAGGCAGTAGTTAATCTGATCAAGAGTATTTTAAAGCTATGAAATGACCGACTGAGAAACAGAGGCAACAAACCCAAAGTCATTACTATGGCTTATGAGACTTTATATGAGGAGGCCCTCAATTACCGCTCTACCTCTATTTCTAGCAGTTTTCCTTCTTCTTTCTGCTTGAGGAACACTGGCCACTTCATTTCTTTTTTTTCCTGAATAAGCCAGTTGTGGTTACAGCTTAGATTCTTTATGTATGCTCTTCCTTCATCCTTAAATGATCTTCCCTTAGGAATCCTGGTGGTTCAGTCTTTCACTTGATTTAGTCTACACAAAACCATATGTTATCATGGAGATCTTTTCCTTTTCTATATACAATTGCAACATCCCCAAATGTAACAGATCCCTCACTGCTTTATATTTTCTCCTCAGCACTTAATATAGTATAACAAATAGAAAACTATGTAATTATTGGCTATTTTATGAAGTTTTTGTTTGAATGTTTAGTCTTTACATTTCTATTACTACGTATTGTAATTACTGTCTTTTATACTGAAGGCACTATCAGTTGTAAGTGGCAACATTATTTTATGTAGTACTATGAAAAATGTGCTGTCAGCTGAACAATGTCATGTCATTGGTGATAGATGCATTATGATTTCAGAATATATAAAATATAGATTGAGAATTATTAAAATGGGGTATTTATTATGTTTATTGCTGCTTTCCTCACTAGAATGAAAGTTTCATAAGGTCGAGATTTTTCAGTGCTTTCTTTACTACTATCCATATATATTTTTTCTTTTTTTGAGACGTTGTCTCGCTTTGTCGCCCAGGCTGGAGTGCAGTGGTGCGATCTCGGCTCACTGCAAGCTCTGCCTCCCGGGTTCGCTCCATTCTCCTGCCTCAGCATCCCGAGTAGCTGGGACTACAGGCGCCCGCCACTACACCCGGCTAATTTTTTGTATTTTTAGTAGAGACGGGGTTTCACCGTGTTAGCCAGGACAGTCTTGATCTCCTGACCTCGTGATCCACCCACTTTGCCTCCCAAAGTGCTGGAATTACAGGCGTGAGCCACCGCACCCGCCACTGCTATCCACATTTTTCGTACCTATTATCCCTGTTACATCATAGTAGGTGCTCAATCAACATTTCTGACCTAGTAGATTTTGGTAGTTTACGTTTGATTATTCTGTCCCCTCACTGATTCATAATAGTTATGCACATCTCCGTATCTTTTATCTCCTTCTTCTCCTGCAGCATCATGTAAAAATACAAGAATCTTTTTTTTTTTTTTTTTTTTTTTTTTTTTGAGATAGAGTCTTGCTCTGTCGACCAGGCTGGATGGAGCGCAATGGCGCAATATCGGCTCACTGCAACCTCTGTCTCCTGGGTTCAAGAAATTCTCCTGCCTCAGCCTCCTGACTGGCTGGGATTACAGGCGCCTGTCACCACGCAAGCTAATTTTTGTATTTTTAGTAGAGATGGGGTTTCACCATGTTGGCCAGGCTGGTCTCGAACTCCTGACCTCAGATGATCCACCCACCTCGGCCTCCCAAAGTGCTGGGATTACAGGCGTGAGCCACCACACCCGGCCAAAATACAATAATTTTTTAAAGAGCATTTATTAATTTATACCAAATTGAGGGCCCTTACTAGACTTTATTGGAGGCAATATGTGTGTGTGTTGGTGTATATAGCGTGTGTGCATGCATGTGTCTGTATGTATGTCATGATTTCAGAAATCATGATTTTTTTTATTAATTAGGGTTAGATTTATCCATACGTGATGAGTAGTTTAAAAGTAGAAGTATAGTGGGCAATGCCAGGCTATTGTCACTCCAGGACCCAGGCTTCTTGTAATTTGCAGCCCTATCATGCATGGGTCCCAGGCCACAGTTCATTTCATAGTCAAAGATGATGTTTCCAGCTCCAACTCTGTTCTGCCAGCAGGAGAGAGAAGTGTAAAATAGAAAGATATGGTTCTTTCCATTTAAAGATGCCTTTTAAAAATTGCCCATACTCTTCTTATATCTCATTAGCCAATGATGTCAAGGACCACATACAGCTCTAAGAGAAGAGATGGGAAATCTCAAATAAATGCTCTGGGTGGTGGAAACACTAACTATTGCTTACAAACAAGAAGGAGCTTAATTTTATAAAACAGCCTTCTCCACCCTGAAGAGTCTCATGTATTCTTCTTCTCACATATAAAATAGAGTCATGGCTTTCAATGAGAGACACCTCAGAGAACTATGCAATTACTACTTCCAGTTTGTAGTCCAAAATTTCTTAAGGATAAGCTACATATATCTCATAATAGTCTAGTGACCTATAAGCCATATCGCAATTTAAAATCTTCTGAATATTCAATTCCCACCCAACTGGTATGGAAACAGGACAAATATAATGAAATGATAATGAATGATAGAAAATAAACAGCAATCAGTGGCCATAACTTTTATTCAATCGTATGATGCAAGGATAGAAAAAAATCTTCCTTCCATGACACATCATGCCCAATAGGTTCTATCATTGAGCTTAGCAATGGAGATTGCAACCCACCTGATGGTGTCTCAGTTTTCACAGCAGGCTTTCTGCTGGCCCATGATTGGGCCTGTTGTTTCTTTAGCATATAAGAAATTACAAGCTCTATCAGTCAGAGTGTGTGGTTCTGACAGTATAATTTCCCTCAAAACTTAATAGGTTTCCAGTCAATTTCTTCTAGAACATTCCATGTGCCAGCAATTGCAGCCAAATATTTTGATAATATATATTACTGTAGGCTTAAAGACTCATCTTTTATTTATCATCCTCTTGCTTATTTTAAACTACTTAAAAATATCTGAAACAATAGCCTTGGGTGGAAAAGGAACCAATTTAATCTGATCTTTTCTACAGAGAGTAAAATGTTTGAAATAGGCTTGGGGGAATAGTTTTATGTTCAAGTCCATGTCTGAGAGCTACCATCAATGATGGCTTTGGTTTGGAGCATGAGTATATTTGTTTCTTAATCTACAGAGTCTCCAAATTATTGGGCTTTTAATCAATGAAAATTGCCCAGATTATTTTTCTTGGCAGAATGATAATCTTTGTCAACTCTACTTTTGGACTGGCAAATTCTAGGCTAAGTATTACTCTCTCTTAAGCATCTAGAAATATTTAATAAATACCTACACTTTGAAAATTTCCTATCATTTGCTCTAATGCTATAGCCTCTTTTAGTATATGATCTGCCTTTGAACAAACAACAGTACATAATTTCTGCCAAATATTTTGATATTGAATAGTACCTGTTATTACCTTTTAATGTCTGATCCTTCTTGCCTAACATATGGCAAATTCTATAAATCCAGTGCCACAGGTTTAGGTTTTGTTATTTATAGCACTATGAGCCAGGTACCAAAGTCTGCATTAGTCAAGATTAGGTTTGGCCGAGTAGCAGAATATGCACAATAAAAGTGATTAAAACAATATTCCAGTGAATAGTGTTGGACTCCTCACAGTGTTGCATCTAAGGTCCTCCTATCAAAGGGAAGATGAGATTATGGTATCTGGTGCCATACTGCCTGGGTTCAGGTTTCCCTTCACTTCTTACTATATAACCTATAGAAGTATAACTCTATCTCTGTGTGCTTCAATTTTCTCACCTCTACAATTGAGATAATAAATATCTCATAAGATTGTTGTGAGAATTGAGCAAGCTAATACATATAATGAACTCAGAACAATTCCAAGCACTGGGTAAACTGTATATGTGTTAGCTTGTTACCAGGTAGCTTTTTCTATGCAACAACCATCTAAACACTAGTGTCTTAAAATATCAACCATGTATGTTGTTTACTTTCTTTGACTCAGCAGTTTGGGCAGTTTGGGATGAGCTTGGCTGATCTCCAGGCTGGGATATATGGTCAGCTGGTAGATCCACTGGGACTAGCATGCCCTCGCCTGAGAAAGGTAGAATAACTGGGCCTTCTATTGATGTGTTCTCACATCCTCTAGCAAGCTGGCATGAGCTTTTTTACAGAGCAAGTTCTGGTGTACCAACATTTTTCCAAATCTATGCTCGCACCATTTTTGCATCAGTTTTACATTGGCCAGAGCAAGGAACAATTCAGCACATGTTCAAGGAGTGTAGAAAGACTCCAGTTCCTGAGGGCAAGAGTTATAATGTCACATTGGAAGAGATGAAAAATGTATAGTCATTTTTGCAATTGATTACCACTATGTTTATGATTGCTGCTGGTGTTGAGCTGTGCCAGAAACGGGCTCATTCTCAAGTTAGTTAACACCACAGTCCAGTTTCAACCATCAAATTTTGCATTCCAACATTGGGGAAGGCAGAAACATCTACTTATTTTAAGGATAGATGTTGAAAATTCTGTAGTAGGCAGAATAATGCCCCACCCTCAAAGATGTCAACATTTGAATCCCCAGAACCTATGACTTTGCTAAGTTATATGACAAGGGAGAATGAAAGTTGCAGATTATGATCGCTGATCAGGTGACCTTAATTTGAGGATATTGTTCTGGATTACCCACGTGAGTTTCATGCAATCCCAAGGGATCATATAGGTGAAAGTGGGAGCCTGGAGAATCAGTGTCAGAGGCATAGAGTTCTGAAGACAATATGCTGCTTCATGGCTTTGAAGATGAATAAAGGGCCTTGAGTTAAGGAATGCAGGAGACCTCTGCAAGTTAGGAAAGGCAAGGAAACAGTTTCTATCCCAGAACTTTAGAAGGCATGTAGTCCTGGTGACACCTTGATTTTAACCCAGTGCCACCCATTCCAGACTTGTGACTTCCAGAACTGTAAGAATCCATTTATGCTGTTTTACATCTATAATTTATGTTAATTATTGTCACATATTCTTTCTATTTACATTTCATTGGCCAAAAGTTAATAACATGGTAATGCATAATTATAAGAGAAGCTAAGAAATGTAGATTTTTTTCTGGGTGGCCATCTACTTAGTTAATTTTAGAAATTTCATTTATGTAGGAGAAAATATACTAGAGAAAAATCAGTAAACTTGGCCAAAAAGAATCTATTGGTTTTAAAATCCAGAGTTCATGCAATTATCAAGCATTTTAAAAACATTCTTCAATCAGTGAGAGTTTGATTTCCAGTTTAAAATGAGGACGAAGAAGAACGAGATAAAGAAGAGCTGGCAAATCTTTTAGATTAATGATAAATATGTGCAAAAATAAACATCTATTCAGAACTTTCAAATGAGTAAATATTAATATATACATAAAAGCCACATAACAACACTTGGCACATAAATCAGCACTGCATAACATCTACCCATTATGACTTTTGTGGATGTTACTATAATTCTGCAGCAATACATGACTAATCTGCCTAGATAAGTTTAATTGCTTTTATTATTAGGGAGGTTGTTTTCCACACATTCTCAATTAGGGTCACACATTCTCAATTAGGGGAATAATATTTCTGATGCTAATTTTTTAAGCCATCAGTTTTCTCTCTCTTTAAAAAGCTCAGAGTCCAGCCACATATCTTGTTCCATTTTACTCTAGTGGTCTTGATTTTATCCCACTTTATCTTTGCAATTATTAATGATCATTACAGCAAATCAAGCATTCTTTCTGTAATGCAAATTGGTAATAGTCAAGGATAAATAATGTATAGACCCCCAGCAAGAGGGAAAACAAAACACATAATTAAAGGCAAATTAAATAAAGAAATGCTAGAAAAATTAATGGCGAAGCATCTGTAAAACTCGTTTTAGGAAACTCAGAAATAAGTGTTCTTGTATTTGCATATGTCTACTCTGTACTGAACTCCAATCAGAAAAACAAATTGTATATTTTTGGAGTATTTATCCCTAACTCTGTGCTAGGTACTGCAAGTAAAAGGAAATAAATAATATTCACTACATATTCGGTTCTTATAATGAATACCCAAATAATATCATTGCTAGTAAGCCCGGGAGACATAATTTTATTATAATTGTTACTATTCTACTTTTAAAAATGCAATAATTGAGGCGCAGAGAAGTTAATTTATTCATACCATCACACACCTAGAAAGCCAACTGGAATCAGTACCAAGATTTGTCTGAATACAAAGTCAGTGTTCTTCCATTGCTGCTTATGAACTAAAAATATTCTCTTTATCTTCCCCTTGCTTCACTGCTCCACCCCCATTTCCAAGCCCAAGGAATAATAAACGACTGGATTGTAAAATTTAAGGACACTTTTCCAGGCTTCAATCTTTCCATTAGGTGACACTTTAAAAGAAAGAAAATCAACCACTTGGTGTATGGTTCTTTTAAAAAATATATATGATAACTGTATGGAAATATAATTCACATACCATAAAATTCACCTCTGTAGTATTTTTTAGCATATACACAGAGTTGTGCAACCATCACCAGTATCTAATGTTAAGTATTTTATCACCCCCAAAAGAAACTACATAACCCATTAGCACTCAGTCCTAGTCATCCCTCTTCCTCTAGCCTCTGGCAACCACTGATTTCTTTTCTGTCTCCAGAGAGTTCCATTTTCTGGACATTTCATATAAAAAGAATCATACAATATGTGTTCTTTCATAACTAGCTTCTTCTACTTAGCATAATGATTTTATAGTCATTCATGTTGTAGCATGTACACTATATTTCTTTTTATTTCTAGATAATCTTCTATTGCATGGATGTGCCACCCTTATCCATTTATCAGTTAATGGATGTTTGGCTTGTTTCTACTCTTTGGCTATTATGAATAATGCCATTATGAATATTTGCATACAAATTTTTGTGTGTACAAAACTTTTCTCTTGGATATATATCTAGGAATATAATTGATATTTCATATGATAATTCCATGTTTAAACTTTTGTGGAACTCCCAAACTGTTTTCCAAAGTGACTGTACCACTTTACCTTCTTATCTATTCTATGCGCACCCCACTATTGTATTTTGGAAGAAGATAACTTGTTTTCTAATTTTACAAGTTTACAGATTAAGAGAAATTTTGCCCCCAAATGAATCATACCCTGAGTCACCTATAACTGATTTAAATTATGGCATTTGGGATTTTGAGTTGATATTGCTTAAGTGAGAGTTTTCACTCAAAATTGCAGGTGGAATGGTGAAGACTTTGGGGCATATTGGTATAGAGTAAATATATTTTTTATATGGAAATAACTTGGATTTTGTGGGGACAGAGGAGTGCTGTTATGGGTTGAATTGTATTCCCCAAAAATATATGTTAATATCCTAACACCTGGTACTTCAGAATGTGACTTTTTTTTTTTTTTGGAAATAGAGTCATTGCAGATGAAATTAAATTAACATTAGGTCATACCAAAGTGGGATAGTGTCTTAATTCAATACGATGGGTATCCTTATAAAAAAAGGACAGAGACATGATGGGTGAATGCAATGTGAATACAGAGGCAGAGATTAGAGTTATGCTGCCACAATCCAAAGGATATTTGGGGTAACAGAAGCTGAGAAAGGCAAAGAAAGATTCTCCCAAAGAGGCTTCAGGCAGAGCATGTCCCAGTCAGCACCTCAATTTTAGAGTTTTGGAATTGAAAACTGTGAGATAATCAATTTCTGTTATTTTAAGCAACCAAGTTTGTGTTACTTTTTCATATCAGTCTAGAAAATACATATGCTCTAGGGAAATAGAACATTTTGTATTTTATAAAGTGCTTAATCCTATATTAATCTGATTGTTTACCATGAAAATGATAAAGAACTACCATAAAAATATATAAATTCTTCAGTCCAAAGAAGTCAAATTATTGTCCTTACAACTCAAACATGATTCTTCTGCCTGGGATTTCTAAATGGAATTAAAACTAGTATTTTTTAAATTCAGAGATCTTCCCAGTGATTGAAATTATTCACCCAAATTTGTTTGCATGCTGGTTCCCTGGAAGATGTGACTGGTAAGGTTTAGCAAAAAAGAAAAAAAAAAGAAAAGGAAAGAAAAGAGAAAAGCAAAAAAGAAAAGAAGGAAGGAAAGAAGGGAAAGAGAGAGAGGGGGAGGGAGGGAGGGAGGAAGGAAGGAAAGAAAGCGGTAAGCTGTAGGTTAGGTCAAAGACAGAAAGAGAAGCAAATTATCCCCACCATACCTCTTGTTCTCATATTAAGGAATGGCATGGGCAATGTCACCACTGAATCTGTAGTTAGCCAAGTGTAAAAGTGTTTTTCATCAGTAAGGTACTTGGTTTACAAAATTCAACATGCATGTGGTAGATTATTACAGTTTTCACCAATATTTCTCTGAAAGTTAGTATGCTGATCTTGAAGATATTTCCCTTCCAGTTAACTCTAAGATCTATAAAGTTCATAAAAATGTGCAGAGGAGGATGAAGACATAAAGAATTAAAGACTTAAAAAATTCTATCATGTGAAAAACTTTGCTCCCTATTTTCATGTACAATACTGTTTTAAATCCAAACATGCTAAAGCACTTAAGAAAACCTAAACTTACAAATGTATCTTTGTTATTATCTACATATAACAAGTATGAGGAGAAAGATAAGGGATCAGGAGGTCATGGGATTTATCTAAATTACAAAAGTCTAAAACAAATCAGTAGTCAGATACAAAAATTCATATTCTGCAATTTATAATCCTAGCTACATATTACTGGAATCTTCTGCCAATGATGAATTTTTCTATCACGAAGCAGTAGAGAAGACACTTTTTTTTTTTTTTTTTTTTTGGTCAAGAACTGTGAAGAGTTTGGGATTTTACCCTACTTACAAGTTAAGCAGTTATCCTATTACTGTTTGTGTAGCCTGGCAGAAGACAGAGACTCCTAGGTGGATAACAAAGGACTTTATAACTGACAGAAAGAACACTAGCCACAAATTTATATTGGTTTGTGTTGGTTCCTATGCTCCCCTTAAGCCACGATGGGATGTAAAGGGTTCATCATAGATGCCTGCATATCAGTCCGCTGTGTTATCTGAAGGAACCATTGAACTTGGAGGATTTATTGCTTTGTCAATGAGCAAAAGCAAGCCTGCTCTTATATGAATCTCATCGATCCATGTAAATCACATGGCACAGTTATTGAATATTTGCACCTTCAACCACCTTTTATGACAAGACTACTCAGACATAAAAAGTATATGAAATTTTATCATTTATATGGAAACAAAAGTGTGGTAGTCTTTGTGTCTCAACACACTCACTTTGAGTTACCATTGAGGGCATCAACCAGAGCACCATAGTACAGGGCTAGTCAGGTCCATATGAGTTTTTCTGTATTTATAGCATTTGGACAGAGATGACAAACCTAACAGCAAATCAGATTGCCAGCCTCAGTTGCTCCTTGATTCAGATGGTGGTCCTAGATTTAAGGAACAAAGCAAAACTTAATAGCTCTCACCCACTTCCTGAACCTCCTAAGGTCTAATATATTCATTTCCCAAATGCTAAAGTTTTTGCTTCTTCTTTATCACTACAAATTTCTGTGTCCCAGTTCAGAAGATATAACTTCACCTTTATTTCCCAATCAGCCCCTACTTACATCCACATATATCACGTAGAAAGGTCAGGGTGGAATCTCAAATCTTCAAAATAGGTCCATATGACCATATTTTGTCCTAATCATTACCTAGTTAACAGCCAAGGGGAGCAGGTCTATTTCTGGAGACCTTCTAGCCTCATTTAGTAACCCTACTGCTAAGTTGGTAAGGACAATAGAGTAAAAAATTTTCCCAAGAATGTTCAGGAACACCCAGGGCCCATGAACAGTTGCCTTTCCAACACTTTATCAAGCACCCACTAAATATAAACACAGGAAAACAAAACTTAAATTTGATGCAGCATTTTTTTTTCTAAGAAATTTTAGTGGAAACAGAGGGACAAAATTTATATGACACAAAAATGTGAAAATTAGCATACAAAATGGCACAGTCATTGGACCCTTATTATCTTCTATTCTTTTCCTTTTACTACTCTTCCTAATTATCCATTGTTTATAAGCCTTCTTAATTGTGAATCTTTGACTATGGGATTTTTTCACCTATGTACTTCTTACAATTAATCTGAGTCTCTGCCTTTATTCTTAGCCTTTCTATTGAAACTCTCAAATTCTAATTTTAATTTTGTTTCAATAAGTCTTCAGATGATAAGGCTGATTGTATTCACAGCATTTCTGCATGACATCCCACACACCCTCAAATTGAGACTGTCTTTAAATTAACTCTTCCTCCCCTTCTCCTCTACCCTTTGTCTCCATTTTCCCCTCGTATCTTACAATGGCAGAGACAACCATTCTAATTTTTAGACTCAAAATGAAGAAGTCAAACCTAACTTTCATGTCACTTATTCCAAAAGATTCAACAAGGCTGAAGTCTCAGAACTATCTCTTTGATCTTCCTTTGCTTTCTTTTTTCACTATTCACATCAAAGTGCAAGATATCATTGCCCCATTTCTTCAAAATTCATAACCGTAACTGCCACCTCAATTACTATGTTAAAACCATTTATTTCAACACATTACCATCCTGCTCAAGAATGTACCATGACCCTCCATTATCTATTGGATCAAATCCATATATTTGTATTAGTTTTACTCAAAAGTATTCTCTTTAACAAATACGCCATTTGGATTCAAGCTGAGCTGAATTTCTCATTTGTTTTGTGAGTCAGGCTTTTTGCTTTAAAATTGAGAGGATTCGGTTACATAAAAGAATCTGTAAAGTTGCCTTTTTTCCTATGGTTCTCATTTTACACATATACATACACTTATATTTATTGTCTTTTTAAGGTAATTGTTGAAAGGGTGACACATCTAGTCAGAAACAGGATTTATTCATGGACTTAAAGAGACAAAAATATGCCTTTTATGGACACTCTGGCTTGTCTAACAGAAATATCTGTAACCTCTGTCCCACTGTGTATCATACTAATGTTCTCCAGTAAGCTTCTTTGTACTATGCGACATACCAGAAAGGAGTCTGAATATCCCCTTTTGATATCCGAGATGGTAAATTATTTGCATACAATCCTTATACGTGTCTATAGTTTTTTGAAGTTCAACTGATGTGTAAATATGTTTATCAACAAACAATATATCATATCTACTATTTTAACTACTCAAAATGCAGAATTTCATAATACTAAAATTTTCATTAAAATAGCTTTGCTAACTCATTTTTATTATCTCTAAGTCATGTAGAAACACTTACCTTTTTAGCTTTCTGAAACTGGGGAGATATGGTGGGAATATCACAGATTTTAGAAGGAAGATAATTTTAAAGTTTCTTTCTCTATATCTTTGCAATTAACTGTAGCCAAGACATTTACACAACAAAGCCCATGTCTAGTAGTTGGAACCCCAAGCATCACAACCATGTTGTCAGATATTTTTTGCTTGTCTCCACATGGGTATATCCACCAGACTCACTACCCATGATTCTGCCTCTGATTTGAGCCTATGCATGCCTCCCTGGTCTTAAACTGACATGAGCTTTCTGACTTTAATAATTGCCCTCCTCCTCTCTCCTTGTAACCTAAGACTGACCCAACCTCCCTATGCTCCACCACTAAAATGAAGTATGGAATGTGGATTGAAGGGCTTATTAAAAAGAGTCTTTTGCTACAAATAAATTCCATATTTTCTATTTTTCCTTCATCCATGTTTTACATTTATACCACCACACCGATAATAGAAGCCTTATATTTTGTTTTTGAGCCATCTGTTTTCTTCATAAATGAAAACTAGTCATATTGCTAAGGTTATTCTTATCAGTAAAGTGACCCCTCTTACTTGTCCATCCTAACCCTTGCAATCCTCTAAAGCCATTTTAAATCTTGTCAACTTTCCAATAACCCCAGTCCATATTGACTTCCCTGTCTTGACCTTCCAAACCACTTATTAGATGTGCCATGAATGTTGACATTGGATTATATCCCATTTAGAACCATGTGTCATCTCATAGTATTCTCTGATATTGCAGCTAGAGGGAGGGGAAGTAACTGAGGTATCAATTTTCTTGTGAAGAGAGATAAGTAAACAGATAATATAGATGCTGACCAAAAAATATTTTTCTCAACCTAGAATTTTGGAAAACCCATAAGAGACCCAGTGCATATTAGATATTGAATTAAAATGTGTCTCCAGTGAATAAGCAATTCATAAATAAATAGAGGGATTGTAATAATGTAACTACCTATTTCCCAAATTGGGTTTACCTTATCTTCCTTATGGCACAGGTTGAAGTACATGGTATGTTCTCTTCCTGTATTATGAAAAGAGAAGGTCAGGAACTTGCTACTTAGTTGTAAATTTGGAGTTCTACCTTTTGAAAAAGCGTTGGTGATGTCATATTGAAGTTCTGCTTCTTAAAAGTAAGTTTAAAACGTATTCTGCCATCTGTACTTGAAGAACAAATAAATACTGATTTTAAACTTTATTCTGAAACAATCTACATGGGAATTTTGTATCTTTTTCTGGGAATTTAAGCACAGAAATATTGGATAATACCAAAACAGATGTATATTAACACTTTCCTTATTCCCTGAATATTGTTACAATTAGGAAGGCCATTTAAAAACGTGCAAGGGTATTTTTAGTAAGCCATGATTATTATCAAGACTTATTTTCAAAACTCTGTTTCCATGGGCACATTGAATATCAAATTTATTTATCAGAATCTGATTTCAGTAAAGAAAATTGACTACAAATTTACTGAAAATTGTTTATGTGAAGAAATTACAAGTGCTATTAATACTTACAGGTAGACAAATGATTAGAGAAGGTAGTAGTTTGATGTGAAGATATAGGACTTCACAGTAATGTTCAGTTGTACCAAACACTTCTTAAGAAAATGAGAAATGTAGTCCCAAGGTCTCAGGCAATTTTCTTTCCTGTAAAAACAATGTTCTCTTCTATTTTTTATCCAAAAGGAGATCATTGGTTTTGGTATTTGTTTCTCTAGAAAGGTTAAGAGAGAAACTCTCCAGCAGAATAATCCTTTAGTTTCTTGATAAATTCTTTCTTTTTAGTGCTATTTCACTGTTCTCTATACAGAGTTGCTAACTGCTGAAATGGGGTTAAGTCCCCACTGAGGACCAGAAGTCTGATCATTTCTCAGAAGGTGGTTAGGGTTGTGGAAGCATCTTAGCCTCGCAAATCCTGGGCTACTGTAAAGGCCACATATTTTTTGAAAGTTTCTGTGAGGTCACACTGTAGCTGAGACTCTTATGTATAAACCCAGCGTCCAGTGTCCTCTTCACACTTAAAGACAGGACTCTGCTTTCATGAGGATTGATATAGCCAGCTGAAAAAGTTCATTTCTAAGCCTCTCTTTGAAATGGAGTAGGTATGTGATCAATGCTTTGGCTCAATTTTACGGTCAGATGTCATTCAATAGGGCTTCTAGGAAAACTTATTAATTTGGGTTGATTCAATCAGTAAATTCCTTTTTGTGCCCTATCTTCCTCTATTTGCAATGAGAATACGATGGTTGGAACTTCATCTGATGCAAACATGAGGCTACTGTGTAAATGAATGCATGTGTTACAAGTGGTGGGTGGAAAGATAAAAGGATTCCAGGACACTTGACACTGAGGAATCATAACCAGGTTTGGTCTCTCTCTGTTCTTTCTTCATTTTACATGAACATCAATATTTTAATCATTTGCTAATTTATGTCTCTGTTATTCAAAAATAAACATTTTTTACTGAGTTTTACTTCGTAAAAGAAAATGTAGATTACATATTCTATATTACTTTTGCTTTCCAAAGTTTGTTTAAAATTAATTGTCACCTAGCACATAGCCTGTTACATTCCTCATATGCTTAATATATACAAATTAAATATCAGAAAAGCATTATCTATTACTTTTCACAATATTTCAAAATATATAGTGGGAGAGAGAAAGAGACAGACAGAGAGAGATCGAGTAAAATAAGCTATGAAGAATTTTCCTGAAAATTTAACATGAAAGAATGTTGTTATTGAATTTGGGAGATTAGGATTTTTTTTAATGGAATCAGAACAAACCACTTACTCATGTGTTTTTTCTTTATAAAACAAGTTGGAATGGATTATATCAGAGATAACTTTATTTCAGGAAACTTAATATTTCAGAATTTATTATCCTACATAATACACTGTTAGGCTTTCACATCTGAATATATACCTGAGGTAAGAGCAAACATTTTTAATTATGGATAATGTCAATAATATATCAAACTGTTTTTGACAGCATGCGTTTCCACATCTAAGAAGTGGAAGATATGATGCTATTCAGAGGATTTTTTGTTGCTGTTGCTTGTTTTCTTTTCTTTTTAACTGAGATTAAGTCGCTTCTTCGAGTAGGCAAATCAACTTTTCAGTTGTTAGAAAGATGCTTCTTAAAGAAATTTCTCAAAATATTAAAAGGTTCCCAATAGGGATACATGTATATATCAACTCCTTTTCTTGTTCCTCCCAATAATTTCATTTGACATTTGTGGCAAAGATTTTAATAGACTCCCCCAAAACTAACTATTTCCTTCCTCAGTATAACAAATTCCTATTATTAGCTGGTAACATGGTAATATTGTCACATGAATAAAAGCCACTATTCTGCTCTAATACTTCTTTGCAGCTAAGTGTGACCATGAGACTAAATTCTTCTGGTAAAAAGGTAAGAAAATAAAGTGGTATTAAGGAAAGTTTTTTTTCTCTCTCTCTCTCTAAAAATAGAAGAAGCATATATTTCCTAAAACTCTTTCTTTTTTCTGCTTCTTGGAATACGTGATCATGGATCCTTCCAACATGAGGTGTAAGACACAGGCTGGGAAGAAATGAGGTTAGGTCAGAACATATGGAGCACCCACATCAGCTGGAGCCCGAGACCTCTGTATCTCTTTAGTGTGGGAGAATAAATAAACTGAATCTTGTTTAAGTCCTTAATCTGAGTTTTTTTCTTCTGTATGTAGCCAACACTAATTCTGATTGATATAGCACCTATATTCTTCTATCTATAGACCACATAATGCACATTTACTGGATATCTGAGACAGGTTTAATAAAGTAAAAGTGAACTTGATCATGGAAGTTCTTAATTCTTTAACTCTTCAATCAATTTCCGATCTCTAACATACTACCTTTTTTAAAAATAGTTATTTTTAGTATGTTTTGTGCAAAATTCAACAGGCACACATTTTACTAAATTAAAATGTTCATAGAAATAGAAAAGATTACAAATCCATTAATGAAATTATCATACAGAATTCATTTCTTTAAGTACTTCAAAATTTTAAAAATAGATTATTTAGGGGTATTATCTAACTTAAAAATTTCTGAGTTATATTTATAGAGACAGAGACATTGAAATAGTTTCAAAAAACTTTTAGGCACTGTTTGTTCAAATCAGAGTAGGAGAATTCAAAGCAGAAATATAACTCCCATTTTGGAACTTAAACACAATAATTTTGAAAAGCTATAGTTATAGGGAAACAGTTATTATCAAGGTAGTTGATGATTTATATCCCACCTAAACATTTCTGCTTTATATCAGATTAAAATATTGTTATTTCTTGATAAATCTCAAACCAACAAGAGAAAGAGCTAGGATTTAATCCATAACCACACTCTTCAGCCTATTGCATTAACTCTATAATTTTGATTTTGTTAACAAATAAAAATATTTTATTTGAATCTTTTTTGAATATGAAATTATAATTTCTGATTATTTACAGATAATATTGATGTCCATTACTTATATATCTCTACTTGCTGAAATGTTATTGTTTTGGCCTCTAAGTAAAACAGATAAGTCAGCAACACTGATTTGGTAAAAACAGAAGATGGAGCAAATAATGGTTTAACAGCAAAACAAACAAACAAAAAAACTAAAAGCAACCTTGTAAGAGCTAAACTTGCAAACCTAAAAATATAAAGTGATGACAGTATTAGCATAGAGTGCTTAGAAACTCAAAAGAATTTTCTTAAGCGTGAAGCCTTGTGTTTGTTTTGACAGAGCTAGAGAGCCACTTCCTTGTCTCGAATCTATTTTTTTCTAAGCAAATCTATTTGTCCAAGAACTGCTTCCCAATAAGCCAAAACATTTAACTTTAAAAATCAAAGTAATGTAACAAATGGAAAGGAAGAAGAGTGCTTCATAATTGCCTCAGAATATTTTTAAACCATAGGTTCCTCTACATCACTCCTAAAGATTTTATTACAATAACTGTGGTGCTTGAGCCAGGCATATATATATATGTATGTGTGTGTGTGTGTGTGTGTGTGTGTATATATATATATATATATACCTAACAGATATTCTTGAGATCCTCATGAAAATTTTGAGAATTTGAGAATTACTAAATCATGCTATATCATTTGTGTCATCATACATAGCATAAAATTATAGATTTAAATGAACTCAATGAATATGAGAATTCTACATTTACCATTGAAAAAACAACTCATTTGAATGTTAATAACTTGCTTGAATGTGTAGGATCTGAGATTTTCCTCCACCATAAAAATTAACTTGCCATAGTTTCATGGATATTTGCAAAAGACATGATTTCCTAGGTTAAAGACGGAAAACTTTAGCACTCACTACAGAGCCAGCAGCATGAGTTTCATGTTTATGCCAATTCTTCTTATCCCAGCAAATGTCACAGGGGTGACATGGAGCAGCACAGGTGAATGCTGCACGTGTAGGAAACCCTGACTTCTTATAAGGGGGCTGCATAAAAACAACTCCAAACCTTGCCTTGTATGGAGATCCTATCTTTATTATTATAAACATCAAATAAACCTGCCCTTTATGTGGAGTAAAACACTACCACTACATTCCAAGGCTTTTCAATGTCCTTGAAAAGTCACACTGAAATAAAAGATTAAAAACCATGCAGAAACATGAAATACCTATACAGAATTGTCTCCCAACAATGGACTTTTTATTTTTAATTAGATAATTTAAAAGGTATAATCACATGGATCTCATGGTCTTATCTCATTCTCAATATGACTTGTTCACATTTGCCTCTCCCGAAGATAGATATGAAGACTTCTCACCACCACCTCAGTAAGTTTCCTGGATTTTATAAAGTGTCCACACAGCACAGTTCCATAAGGAAAAGACAAACCGCAATTCTGCAGTATGAGGCTGAGTCATTCTAGCCTGTGCTTTGATATGCACTCAACTTCTCTCCTATCAGATAACTCTCCAAGGTATGTTTGGAAGATCTATTTAGAAAGGTAGCCCTCTCTCTTGTTTCTTCTCCTTTAAAAATTCCTACTCCAAATCACAGCTTTTTCTTTCTGTTACTAACAGCCCTGTAGGTTCTTGTAATCTCCTGGGATAGAAATCAAGAGACATTACCAGATGTAGCAGCAAAGAGAAAGCTTCATGTAGTTGTGTACAAGGGAAATTGGCACTGTGAAAGAAAAAGGGCAGGCTGCTCCCCAAGGGTAGCCTATGGGTTAGTTTAATAGGGTCTTTCTATAGGGAAGGGTTTCGTCGGGGCACGTGAAATGCTAATGTTATGTGCGGTGTATTAAGATGCATGTGAAGCCATTGCACAAGTGCCTCTAGCATGCATCTATTTACATGCATCTTCATACACCACATGTAACATTAGCATTTCCAATATCTATCTCTGGGCCTGATTGTTAGCATTAAAATGAGGAAAAGTCACTATGAGTTGAAACTAAAGACTAGTTGTGCATGCAGGGCTTCAGGGAAGTCCTCACCCTCCTAACACAGGAACTTGTGGTTAATAGCTTCTTGGGCCTTTGAGCTACAACTTGAGTAAGAGGCTTTTTTTTTTTTTTTTTTTTTTCACATCACATCAAAACAGAAAATGAGTCAGCTCACTTGTCTTTTTCCTCCCTTAAGTGATTTTATCCTCTTTATTCTTAAGTGGTTTTGGGCAAAGGTCTCTTCTGGAGCTATTTCCTGCTGTGCACGGACGTAGTTCCTACATCTATTCTGGGTAGGAGTAGAAATCTATCATGGCTTAGTGGAAGGACCAATACTGTTCTGGGTTGGTGGTCTCTGGAACAAGATGGAAGGCTTGCATGACAATTAACTTGACATGCAATTGTCGTAGTCTGGAAGACACAAATTTTATCATTAGGTTAAATAAGCATGGTCCTAAAATTAAAAGAAGAAAGATAGCTACTAGATGCCCTAAGAGAGGAAGGGACCAAGATATGGGGTGTAAGGCTGAACTGAGAGCATTTCACGTTGAGGCAGCTGTTGAGTCCCCTTTGCAAAAAAAGCGTAACCATTTTGCCTGATTATAAATTGCTTGGATGTTAACATCTACTTGCTCTGTAGTATTTATCCAAGTGTAGTAGGATCTGCTGGTGTCTGCATAAATGCCACCCTGTTCAGCTAATAAATAATGTAGTGCCAATTCGTTGTCCAACACCACGTTACCAAGAGAATTTAGGGAGATTTTTAGATCCTCCAGGGTCGGCCTTGCCTGGTCCACCATATGCCCTATCTGTTGCATTAAATTATGCAAAGTAACCTCATGGTAAGTGAACCCTCCCCAGGGAGCTGCTAGAATAAGAGCCATGCCTATTCCTGCTACGACCATGCTGAGGCCTCACTTTGCTCAAATAGAAGCCTGATGTTGGGAGATGGAGTTATGGATAATTACTCAATTTATCTCTGTACATTATGTACACAAGAGTAGGCTCAAGCTAATGGGGTGAAGGTGTAAGGATAATGAGCAGTGGACCATGGGAGGTAGTTATTAGGGTATCCACAAAGAAAAATAATTCTGGGACAAGCACAAGTACAAATTTACTCATTGGTGTAATTGAGAATTATGAGGTGTAAGTTATGAACTGTGTAGATGGGGGACAGCAAACCATTGTCTATGTATTGCTCCATGGTTTTCTGTACTAGATGGTCATGAATGACCTTGGAGGTACCTTGTAGCATTGCATATCTGCCCCCATAGCTGAGCTTGTAATTTATCTTGAACCCTTGGGACAGTGTGAAGCTGTATTCCCAAAGTGGCAGGATATTACCCTGCCAATATTCACATCACCCCTCGTAATCAGAAAGGGTTTTGTCAGCAGGTTTGGGCCCATATAGTCCTAGTAATTTTATATACGGGGCACCAATGAGTTATTTGTGCAAACTTTTAAGTCAGAACCAGGGTACCAAGTAAAATTGTGACGAGAAGGTTGCAATGAATGCATCCTGCTCAGTTCAGTTTAATTCCTCATTTTCTGTAGCCAGAGAATACATTTTAGCGGGAAGAAGCAAAGATCCCGATGGATGGGAAGCAGCCTGAGAGTTAAAGGATTAAAGGAGGCGGCTGTCTTCTATTAGCAGCTGCCCTCTATTAGTTGGGAGTAGATAGATTTAAAGAGGTTGTAAAAGGGACACTGGAAGAAAGTTGGGGATGCCGGGGACAGACAAAGAAGCTAAAAAGAGATTCCCCCTTACTGATGACATTAGAGAAGTTGATCAAGTTATTTTGACTCCAGAAGCCTTGCACTCAAATTAAAGGAAAAAGGGTACAGCAAGACATAAAAGAGAGTATAGTGAGAGCATGACTAATGTTTAGGGCAAAATGCAAGTCCTAATTCCAACCATGGAGAAGCAGACAGAGCAAACTGAACCAGTAGATTATTAAGAAAATATTAGCAAATAACAGAAAAAGAAGGCCAGAGGGAGTTTGAGACCAGCCTGATCAACATGGAGAAACACCATCTCTCTACTAAAAATATGAAATTAGCAGGCGTGGTGGCACATGCCTGTAATCCCAGCTACTCAGGAGGCTGAGGCAGGAGAATCGCTTGAACCTGGGAGGCAGAGGTTGCTGTGAGCTGAGATCATGCCATTGCACTCCAGTCTGGGCAACAAGAGCAAAACTCCATCTCAAAAAACAAAACAAAACAAACAAACAAACAAAATAGGAAGAAAGGAAAAGGAGGAGAGGTGAGGTGAACTCGTGCCTGTAATCCCAGCACTTTGGGAGGCTGAGGTAGGAGGATTCCTTGCGCCTAGGAGTTTGAGACCAGCTTGGGCAGCATAGTAAGACCCCTGTCTCTACAAAAATAAATAAATAACAAACAAATAAATAAATAGCTGGGTGTGGTGATGCACACTTGTGGTCCCAGCTACTCTGGACGCTGAGGTGGAAGGATTGGTTGAGCCTCAGAGGTTGAGGCTGCCATAAGCTGTAATTGCACCACTGCACTCCACCTCGAATGATGGAGCAAGACCCTGTCTCAAAAAAAAAAGAAAAAAAGAAAAAAAAAGAAAAAGAAATAGAAAAAGGAGACTAAGTAGACCTGTGTCAGTTATTTTTGTAGGAGTGTCACTTAGCTTTATTGCTGTCCTCTGGAGGCACCTTTTTGAACAAGTATTTGAGGTCCTCTGTTGGCTTACAGGAGTAGATTGCTTTTGACTCGTCTGAGCAGGTATGTTTGTTGAGAGAAGAAAAAGGTTTTATTTTAGAGATATGTACCCAACTAGGATATCCTTCCAACCTTACAACTGTTGGAGTGGCCAAGATAACTTGGTAAGGACTCTTCCATTTTTCAGTTAAGTCATCCTTTGGGCTTTCTTCTTGCCATGTCTTGAGTAGGACTTGTGCACCTGAGCTAATAGGGAGATAATAAAAACCCTTTTACCGAGCTGGGGTAGTATTTCATTGCCATATTGGGTGATTGCTCACTGAACTTGTCGTAAGTTAATAATGTACTTTAAACACTGATTTAAACCTTTATCTAGCTAGTTTTGAGGAAAGGCCATCCATAAGTCATTTCAAAGGGACTGAACTTTTTTTTTTTTTTGAGATGGCGTCTCGCTCTGTCGCCCAGGCTGGAGTGCAGTGGTGCAATCTCGGCTCACTGAAAGATCCGCCTCCCGGGTTCAGGCCATTCTCCTGTCTCAGCCTCTGGACTAGCTGGGACTACAGGCGCCCGCCAATACGCCCGGCTAATTTTTTGTATTTTTAGTAGAGATGGGGTTTCACCACGTTAGCCAGGATGGTCTTGATCTCCTGACCTCGTGATCTGCCCACCTCAGCCTCCCAAAGTTTTGGGATTACAGGCGTGAGCCACTGCGCCCGGCCAGGACTGAGCTTTAAGTTTCACTTTAAGGCAGCTCTTATTCATAGTAAAGCAGTAATGAGGAGCTTAATCCATGATTCTTGGGTTTATTGGCATAGTTGATAGAAGACTCTTTTAAGAGTTTGATTCATTTTTTCAACCTTCTCAGAGGACTGAGGATGCCAGTCTGAGTGAAGTTCATCCTGGATGATAAGACTTCTGGACAATCTTTGGGTAACCTGAGTGATAAAACTGTCCTGTTCTTACTTTGTAAGGAGGGTGGTAGCCTAAATCTAGGAATTATTTATTTAAGCATCCATTTACAAACTTCAGTTGCCCCCTCTGTTCACGTGGGGAAAGCTTTCATCTAGCCTGTGAAACTGCCTACAAAAACCAGAAGATATTTGAATGCCCCTTGGGGAGGCATCTGTGTAAAATCAATTAACCAATCCTCTCCAGAATATGTTCCTCTGCCCTGTACTGAAGCAGTCAGTGTTGGAGCCAGTGGATAGGCTCAGCAATTATTTCAAAGACAAATTTCATATGCCTGAATTATCTGATCCACTGTAGTTTTTAAAGCCTTGTCCATGAGGTGATTTTGAATTAAATTCCATAGTGAGTCCCTCCTACAATGAGTTGCCTCATGAAGGCTTTTGATGATTTCTCATTAGTCATCTTCTGGTAGGAAGAGGTGTCCTTGCTGATCTTCTTGCCACCCACAACCATTTAAATAGTATTCCCCTCCTCGGCCAGTTTTTGTTCTAACTGACTATGCTGGGAACTTGAAGGCAAAGTGGAGGGCATGATTACAAGGGCAGAAGTGTCAAGTTGCCCAATCCATGCTGCCTATTTGTTTCCTTGTCTGATTAAGGAACTATCTTTTTGGTGCCCTTTACACTGCATGACAGCTATCTGGGCAGGGAGCCCAACTGCTTCAAGGAGGGATAGAATCACTTCCCTGTGTTTTATGGAAGAGCTCCTAGCAGGCAACATTTCCCTCTCTTTCCAGACAGCTGCATGGGTGTGAGCACTGGGAGTCCATATTTAGAATCAGTATATATATATTAAGTCTTTCCTTTTTCCTGAGCCCTAACGAGGGCTTTGAGCTCTGCTTCCTGAACTGAAGTGCTTTTGACTCTAAGGTTCGATTTAGGCTGACAATAGCATACATATCCTGCCTTCCAAGCTCCACTTTTTTACATACTAAGTAAACCTTCCCTCCATCAGAAAGTGTTGCTCTGTTATTTCTAATAAATCCTGGACCTGGTGAGAAGTATAAACCTGAAGGGGTTGACCTAGCATGTATTTGGAGTTCTCTGACCAGAAGGCTGGGGGCTCCCACTGTTCTAAGGCCAGGCCACCCCTGGGGTCCTGGGAATAATTGCTTTGAAAAGTAGGCTGCTGGCCTTTGGTAGGGCCCTAGCTTCTGAATTAGGACTCCCAGAACTTGCCCAGACCTCTCATGTACAAACAGGAAGAAAGGCTTTCACAAATCAGGGAGTTCCTGGGCAGGGCCTTCCCTAATTCAGAATTTAGGGTTTCATATGCTTGCCAGCAGGCCTCATCCCAGTGGAATTGTTCTTTTTCTCCACCCTTGAGTGCCTCATAAGGGGATTTGGCTATGAGGCCAATGTTTGGGATTCAAATCTTACAAAAGCTTGCTATCCCCAAAAATCCCCGCAGCTCTTTTTTACTACTAGGGACTGGTAGTAAAGCAATGGCCTGCTTTCAGTCTGGGGTGAGCATCCTGACTCCTGTGATAAGTATGAATCCCAGGTATTGAATCTGTATCTGAGAGATCTGGGCCTTTGAGGGGAAGACCTTTTATCCCCATGTAGCCAAGAAATTTAAGATTTTATCAGTATTTTCTTGAAAACTATGGAAGTCCTCACTAGCTATAAGCAAGTTATCTGCATATTGTAGTAAGGCTCCATTGGCAAGTTTAAAGACTCTAAGGTCTCTTGCCAAGGATCACCCAAATAGTGGGGACACTATCCTGAAACCCCTGGAATAGCATTGTCCAGGTATACTGGAAAGTTTCCTTGGCTTCTGGATCTTTCTACTCAAGGAAAAAATATAGATAGAGTCAAGATATAACAGTATACAAAAGAAAGCATCCTTTAGATCCAGCATAGTATAAAACTCAGTGCACCCAGGGATTGGGAGAGGAATGTGTACAGGTAGCAAACTATAGAATAAATGGAAACAACTGAGTCATGCACTACTAAAGGTCTTAATGCAGTATTCCCCATTTGATCCTTCACAGGCAGGATTGGAGTATTAAAGGAGGACTGGCAGGGCTGAATTAGCCCATTCTGTAGAAATTTTTCCAGGAAAGGTGGTATCCCTGTAGGACTTCTGATCTTAACGGATATTAGGGCTTGCATGGGTAAGGTATGCCTGGCTTGAGTTTTGCATTAAAAACTCTGCATTATGGCTCTTCTCTGTGTACTGATGTCCCATAAAAACTTTGTTAATGTGTTTCCTCTGGGACAGGGGGTGGTTTTTGACTTTGAGGATCCAAAAGGGCCACTAAATGGAGTCCTTTCTCAGGGGTAGTGAGACTTTGTATGTCTTTCTCTTGGAGGGAAACCGAATATTCCAACTGGGATAGCAAATTATAACTCATTAAAGGAAGAGTACACTCAGGGACATATAGGAAGGAATAAATAACAGCCTTAGATCCAATTTTCTAAGTCAAAGGAAAGGTAAATTGTCCTATGTTTGATTGGCCATTTATCCCTGTCACTATACAGTCAACATTGGAGAGAAGTCAATAGGTTATGTCAGGAAAGAGTAGGCAGGTTCAGTATCCAATAATTCAATTTTCCTACCTGCCACATAGAAGGTGACTCGAGGCTCCACCAAGGTGACGATGATGAAATTTCTCAAGACTTCAAGACTGAACCTGGGCAAGCTCTTGGGGCCCCTCAGTCAGAGGGGATAGCCTTCTCATCCAAGATGCTATAAAAGGAGTAGGCTGTGGAGGCTCACTTCATCTCCACTTCCCAGAATGGAGTGGACAATGCTTTCTCTAGTGTTCTTCCTTCTTGCAGCTAGCACACTGGTTTCATCCCAGCTTGCTGATGCCAGGAGTGGTTTAACCATGTCTCATCCAGGGTTTCTCTGTTGCATAGGGTTATCTTGAGGCAGACTTGTAATTATGGCAACTCAAATTTGTGCCCTGTTTTTTTTTTCATTATCTTATTCTTCTCATCCTCCTCTGACTAGTCATGATTATTAAAGACCTTAAAGGCCTGTGCTACAAATGCTGCCTGAGGGATGTGGGGGCTAGTTCCCAGCTTTTGGAGCTTTCTCTGAATGTCTGGTGCCACTTGGGTAATGAAATGTATGGCTAGAAGTGTATGACCTTCTGCATGCTCCGGGTCTATATAACTTTACTTTCTGAAAGCCTCAGGGAGCCTGTTAAGGTACACAGCTGAATTGTCATTCCCTTCCTGAGTAATTTCCTTCACTTTGTTATAGTTTACCGGCTTTGTCTGGTATTTCCTCATTCCCTCCAGTATTCAGTTAAGGATATGGTTCATCTTTAGCTGATCCCTTCTATCCTTATGAACTCACTGGGGATTTTGGTCAGGGACTGCCACACCAGATGCCTGGTAAATGACATGGCCAGGATTAGATCTGGATGTCTCATCTGCATATTCTCTAGCCTTTCCCAAGATCTGAGCCTTTTCCTCAGGAATACAACAGTGAGTTAAACTATTGTAATATCTTGTCAAGTAAAAAAAAAAAGAAATGTTAGACCCAACTTCGTAAATTCATCTCTAAGCTTATCTGAATTTTCTGAGAACTGGCTGAACTGATCCTTGCTTTCGCTTATATCTGACCTTGAAAAGGGTACATGTAGCTGAGCTGTGCCTCCAGTCCTTTCCATCATATCCCAGTGGGGAAAGCAGCTCTGGTCTGATGGGACAGTGAAGGAAAGCATTAACTTGGAACCTGATTGGAGCCCCATTGGGGATATCACCAGAGGTTGTTGGGAAATGGAAAAAGAATGCTTCCCTGACCTAGCCTGATATGGAGCAGGCTCAGAGTGGGAGGAAGGGGAGCCTAGGAGAGGAAAAGTACCCAGTGATCTAGAGTGTCAAGATCTCAGGCAGAAGTGGACTCCTCTGTCAATTGATGTTTAAGAGATGCCACACAAACTCAGCTGGAGTCCCAAAGTTTGGGATCCTGATGTAATTTCATAAAGGCTTGCACATATG
Organism: Pan troglodytes; assembly: GCF_028858775.2. Classification (NCBI taxonomy): domain Eukaryota; kingdom Metazoa; phylum Chordata; class Mammalia; order Primates; family Hominidae; genus Pan; species Pan troglodytes. Next base: position 106,374,588 of record NC_086015.1, read on the forward strand.
GAATTTCAACCCATTTATTAGAAATTCTACAATTTAAATTCAAATGTTAAATGGTATTGTAATTCAAAAACCCATTCTCAGGCCATTTTTCTTGGTCTTCCAGGGGATACTGAGACCAAGCGACATTACAGAGGATCATGAGCTTATTTTTCTTTTAGATTATCCAATTTAAATTTACCCCGGTTATTGAGAATATACCTTATAGAAGAATCTCTTTGGACACGGGGAGTTTACCATGGTAGAATTGGTGGCCTGCAATCAAAGGGCTGGTGAGGGTGAAATCCTTAACTCCGACTGTCACAAAGTTTATAGTAATGATCCTGGTGCCACTAACCCTGCTTCCTTCAGGTCTCTGGCAAGGGCTAAACAGACTAAAGAGGATATAGAAAGAGAAGTTTTCTGAGGGAGGAGTCTGAGACCATTTAGCTCTAAAATCTTTTTCCCTTGGTTTTTAAAATCTTCTAATTTCTTTACTTTGCACCAGTTCCAAGTAGTGTTCACTCTACACCCACATTCATTAATACTGACTCTGTAAGAAGAAATGAGATGATAGACTAGACAAATGAAAAGGGGACAGAGGTGATCTGGCCTAGTAAGTAAGTCTTCTTCCTGGGACTGTGGAGGGTTGGTTCACACAGGCAACAGGCACCAGTGAGTGGGACACATTTTCATTCAGACAACTGACAGAACAAACTGCAAACTTCTAGGCCCCACAAAGAAGATAAGAGTCGAGGGAAATACTAAGAGGTTTCAAAGTTCAAAACCTGACAGAACTCTAGGTTGCCAGCTAATACCTAGCAGGCAACAGGCACCAGTGAATGGGACACATTTTCATTCAGACAACTGACAAAACAAACTGCAAACTTCTAGGCCCCACAAAGAAGATAAGAGTCGAGGGAAATACTAAGAGGTTTCAAAGTTCAAAACCTGACAGAACTCTAGGTTGCCAGCTAATACCTAGCAGGCACAGACACAGGGAACACTTCCTCATTCAACACCAGATGTGAGAGCTGGAATCACTCCAATTGCCCACACAGAATCAGAAAAACCTGGATTCCTAGCCCAAAACCAGTGGGGCTAGTTGGCAATACCCCGCCTGTCCTAATAAGATAACTCAAATGGAAACAAAACTCCTAAGGAGCGGAACAAGCTGGAAAGGAAGAGTGTCAAAATGAGGAAAGGAAGAGGAAGCTGGAAAGGAAAAGAGAGAAAGAGAAAAAGAAAAGGGAATGAGTATCGATCCGGAGTCTGGATTTGACTCACCAAAGTGTCAATGCCGAAACAATGGTCCGGAGTGGCTGCTTTCATTCACCCCTGGTTAGTCATCTACATCCTCTGGGCAGCTTCCTTCACTCCCACCAGATGCTAAAAGGAGAGTCCCATCTGGGGTGCCATGAGATATTACTGGCACCCCTATGCATTCCTGTAATCTCCTAGGATAGAAATCGAGAGAGATGACCAGAGATGGCAGCAAAGACAAAGCTTTATTTAGTTTGTGTACAAGGGAAATCAGCCTAACTTTATTTAGTTTGTGAAAGGAAAAGGGTGGGCAGCTCCCAGAGGGTAATATGTGGGTTAGTTTTATAGGGCCTTTCTATAGGGAGGAGTTTCGTGAGGGCATGTGTAGCAGGAGTTCCTCTAGCACTTGCACAGGGCTTTACATGCTTCTTCATACACTGCATGTAATAGCATTTTACATACCCACCTCTGGTCCTGAGCATTAAAATGAGGAGGTCACCATCAGTTAAAACTTAAGCCTAGCTACACATGCAGGGCCTTGAGGAGGTCCTTAGACCCTGAAAGCAGTAACTTGTAGTTAATAGCATCTTGGGGCTTTGATACTGATTGGCTGGAGATTAAGTAAACTACAGCCCCGACTGCAGTAAGGGGCTTTTGTTCTTTTTCTGCAAACCACATCAAAACCAGAAACCAGTCAGTTTGCCTCTTTCATCTCCACCAAGAAAAGCAAATCCAATTAACTCAACCCCTCAAAGTATAATTATAAAGTAGAAATTGAGGACTCTTAAACATACACCACATTCTTAGAATATTCTTCTTAACTTCTCTAAAACTGAAAGGCTTAAATTTCCTGAACTCCACCAATATATTCTTTTTTAAATTATTTTACTTTAAGTTCTGGAATACATGTGCAGAACATGCAGGTTTGTTACATAGGTATACACGTATCATGGTGGTTTGTTGAGCCTGTCAGCCCATCATCTACTTTTTAAGCCCCACATGCATTAGGTATTTGTCCTAATGCTCTCCCTCCCCTTGGCCCTCACCCATCCCAACAGGCCCTGGTGTGTAATGTTCCCCTCCCTGTGTCCATATGTTCTCATTGTTCAGCTCCTGCTTATGAGTGAGAACCTGTGGTGTTTGGTTTTCTGTTCCTGTGTTAGTTTGCTGAGAATGATGGCTTCTGGCTTCATCCATATCCCTGCAAAGGACATTAACTCATTCTTTTTTATGGCTGCATTGTGTTTCATGGTATATATGTGCCACATTTTTTTTATCCAGTCTATCATTGATGGGCATTTGGTTTGGTTCCAGGTCTCTGTTATTGTAAATAGTGCTGCAATATACATATGTGTGCATGTGTCTTTATAGTAGAATGATTTATAATCCTATGGGTTTATACCCAATAATGGGATTGCTGGGTCAAATGGTATTTCTGGTTCTAAATCCTTGAGGAATCGCCACACTGTCTTCCACAATGGTTGAACTAATTTACACTCCCATCAACTGTGTAAAAGCATTCCTATTTCTCCACAGTCTCATCAGCATCTGTAGTTTCCTGACTTTTTAATCATCACCATTCTAACTGGCATGAGATGGCATATTATTGTGGTTTTGATTTGCATTTCTCTAATGACCAGTGATGATGAGCTTTTTTTTCATATGTTTATTGGCCGCATGAATGTCTTCTTTTGAACAGACAAGTGTCTGTTCATATCCTTTGCCCACTTTTTGATTTTTTTTTTCTTGTTAATTTGTTTAAGTTCCTTGTAGATTCTGGATATTAGACCTTTGTCAGACGGATAGATTGCAAAAATTTTCTCTAATTCTGTATGTTGTCTGTTCACTCTGATGATATTTTTATTTCTAACTTCTATTAATACAAAACCATGGAGAAAAAAATCTTAGCATTTACATTTTCCATTAAAGTCACCTAAATAGTGCTATTCTGGCAGAAATAGATAACATTTTCAATATATTTTTCTTAAGACACTGGGTCCCATCCAAAGTTGAAATGCTAGAAAGATGAGCTCAGAAAATACTGGAAAGTATAATACCTCACACTGAATATTTTCTCATTAGACAGTGGATTTTCATTTATCACATAACCTTTCCTTTTTAATTGTTACAATTACTATTTATTGGGGAACTTCCATTATGTGGACTGGATTGCTTGTGAGATTAAGGTTTCTATTTGAAACACATGGTAAAAAGCACTACATTAAGAAATATGATAGTTATTGCTATGAATAAGACAAATATGGCACAGAATCTGACCTTAAAATACTTGTAGCCTTTTAAATTAAAACTACTTTGCACAAATCACTATAATGCAGGGTAAAAAGTAATGCCACTTTAGGGAGTACTTTAGCTTCCTATTGCTGCTATAACAAATTACCACAATATAAGGGCTTAACAAAACACAAATTTGTTCTCTTACTGTTCTGGAGGTCAGAACTAAGAGAAGTTTCTCTTGGCTAAACTCAAGGTAGTGGCAGAACTGCCTTAACTCTAGTGGTTCTACGTGAAAACCCCTTTTCTTGCCTCTTCCAGCTCTCAGGGGCTGCCTACATTCTTTGTTTTGTGACCTCTTCTTCCAACAGTTGCATCACTTCAACCTTTGCTACTATGATTTCATTTCCCTCTCTGAATCTGATTATATTGGGCCTGTGCAGATAATCCAGAATAATTCCCCCATCTCACATTGCTTAACTTAATCATATCAACCAAGTCTCTTTTTCCATACAGGGTAAGATATTAACTGGTTCTGAATTCTAGTATATAGATCTGTTTGGTGGGCCATTATTTCACCTAACACAGACAGATATATATCTTTGTAGCAATTATCAATTAAAATCCTATAATTTTAATTATCTATATACCTATAATTTTTATTAGATACATATTAGTTTGATATCTGATGAAAAATTTATTGATCTGATAAATGATATAGGTAAATTTTGGGTATATCAGTTAAAAAAATCAGAACTGAATTAGGCCATTCAGAAAGAAGTGGAGAAAGAGAACCTCTGTGCATTCTCATATTTCTCATGAAAATGAACTGCTAATCCACTTAAAAAATAGGAGTCTGAAAATTGTTAACGCCGTAGTGTAAAATTTTGTTAATGAAACAGTAGTTGACTTTAAAGTAGTCCAGTATAACAGCTTTTGAACTTGCTGACTGCTTATTGATTTCTTAGCTTGTTTGCTAATATTCTGCTCACAAGTTCAGCATCCAAAGCTTAAGTGTGATGACTACATCATATTCCAAAACTTGATAATAATTTCAAAGGGAGAAAGAAGCAGGTGAGCTTTTTATCACAATATGGTAATATTTTGACACTACTGTCTGCGTTGAAGTCAGAGGACTGGAAAGGGCATACCCTTGAAGCTTCATTCTGATGTCACAGTGTGATCTGAATGAATATTCATGTTTTCTTCTGTCTGAGATGCTGTCATGGTCCATCATTTATTAAGCGATGACAACATGATGTTGTTTTGATTATTCTTGTTTTATTATTCCTACCAATTGCTGTAATTCAGACTTGAGCATCACAGTTCTATCTCCTAATTAAAGCTGATTTGTTATTTTAATTGCATTTAAATAAAATGTAACATAAAATTATTAAAAAATATGTAAATTTGTAAAAAAACACACATGTACTTCTTTCAGCTTTAAAAACTTAACATTAATTTATGCTTCTAACAAAGGTTGAGTAATATAGGCTCATACCCTTTCACTTGAAACCGTGCAAAACAGACAAAATATATAAAATAATTGTTTTCAAAGATATCAGTCAATGAAGAACACTGATCCCTGAGTAAGATGAAAAAATAATAATAATGGTCTGGGGAGTATCAGGATTGACTGAGGTTTACCCTATTGAGAATGTTTCCGGGCCATGTTACAGGGAGGAGGTTCTTAGGCAGAGCCTGAAAATGTCCCTGACGAAATGGAGCTGAGAGTTCCAAGACAATTCAAGTTTGAAAAGCAGAATATAGTACAGCAAACAGCTGCACAGAGAGAGAATTTCAGAGATATATAGAAAGCCCCCCTCAAGTATTCAACCAAGGCCTGATTACACATCTGTGTGAGTAAACTACCTGAGCTCAAGAAAGAAATACCCAACGGGATTAGAGTAACAGTCCCTGATGCTGTCACCAGGATGGGAATAGAGCTTGTTCCCATTAGGAATACTGGAAAGCTTCCTAGTTCAGGGAAAATTGAGTATCAGAAGGGTAATGCTTTGGTGGAGGGGAAGAATTAGCCCTAATCTGAGCACTGCTCCAGTCCTACCTAACAAATCTAAAAGCTAGAGCAGAAAGCATTCAACTATTTCCAGAAACACAACTTCATCCCAGAACAAACCTAAAAATATTTATAAGGATACAAAAATCTACCACCCTAAAAAATAAAATTCACAATATATGATATTCAATACAAATAATAGGCATGTGAAGAAGCAATCAATTAAAACAGATCCGTAGGGGACAAGGTTGTTAGAATTAGCAGACAAATAAATCAAGACAATTATTAGAACTATATTCCATATGTTCAAAAAGTTGAGACATAACAAATATTTTAGAAGTTAACTTTCTAAGGATGGAAACTAAATCTGTGATAAAATACAATAGACAGAATTAATGGCAGATTAGAAATTGCAGAAGAGTTAGTGAACTTGAATAAGTAGGAACAGAAATTGTACTAAAGAAATACAGAATAAGAGAATAATAATAATGAATAAAATATCAGTTAACAGTGATAAAGTCATAAGTGGCATAATTTACATGTAATCAGAGTTCCCAAAGTAGATAAAGGGAGAGAATAGAAAAATATTAAAGAAATTATGATTAAAATTTTTCAAAATTTGATAAAAATCATAAATCTAAAATAGAAGAATCTCAATGTGCTTCAAACAAAAAAATGCATGAAGAAAATTTCACCAACGCATATTATTATCAAATTGCTTCCAACCACAGATGAAAATAAAACCTTCTAAGTAGCTTGAAAAAAGGACACATGAATAGAGGAATAAAATGAGCATGATAGCAAGTGAGAAGAGAGTAGAATATCTGTAAAGTCTTGAGATGACAAAAACATGAAACAAAATCTGTTATACCCAGAAAAATTTCTTTCATTAAAAATAGGACATAAATACTATTTCAAACATGAAAAAGACGAAGGAATTTGTCACCATCAGACCCACACAGCAAAAAAAAAAAAAAATAAGTTTTAAGGAATGTTCTTCAGGCAGAAATACAATGATACAAGATGGAAATATGGATCTACACAAAGTAATGATGAAGACCAGATACGGTACCTCTATGAGTGACTATATCAAATTTGTTTCTTATTGTATGGATATTGTACATGTTCCCAAGATATTCAAAGAACTCTGAGAAAAAGCAGAAAAAAGAAAGCAGAGAAACAAAAAAGTAAGTTAAAAATGAAAAATGAAGTAGCAGAGTTAAGCCCTAATATATCAATATTACATTATGTGTAAATGATGTAAATTAAATGCATTAATTAAAACACAAGTGACAGAGTGAGTAAAATAAGATCATGATTCAACTATGTGCTGTCTACAAGAGATTCAATTTAAATATAATAATATACATAAGTTGAAAGTGAAAGGATAGAAAATTATTTATACTATAAATATTAATAAAAGGAAAGCAGAGATGGCTATACTAATATCAGATTAAGTAATCTATAGAGCAAAGCAGTTATTAGAGACAAACAGGACCATAATAAAATATTAAGTGTCAATTCAGGATAAACATATAGCAATCTTAAGTGTTTATAGTCCAAAAACCAGAACTTCAAAATACAGTCTACCTTTAAACAATAGGTATTTGAACTGCATTGGTCTACTTACATGCAGATTGTCTTCTGATTTTACCACCCTGAGATAGCAAAACCAATCTCTCTTTTTCATTCTTCTCCTCACCCTACTCACATGAAGACAATGACGATGATGACCATTTTCATTATCCACCTCTGCTTAATGAATAATAAATATATTTTTTCCTCCTTATGATTTTTTATAACAATTTCCTTTCAATGGCTTACTTTATTGTAGTAATACAGTATATATAGTATATATAACATAGACAATGTGTGTTAGTCGACTGTTCATGTTATTTTTAAGGACTTCAGTGAACAGTAGGCTATTACTAATTAAGTTTTCAGGGAATTAAATGTTATACCTGGATTTTTGACTGTCTGAGGTTTGAAATCTCTAATTTCTGCCTTGTCCAAGGGTCACTTATGTTAAACAAAAGCTGACAGAACTGACAAAAGATAAATATATAATTATAGTTGGAAACTTCAACATCCCATTCTACTGATAAAATAACTGGACAGAAAATTAAGGATATAGAAGAATTCAACAACACCATCAGTGAACAGGATTTAATAGACATTTATAGAGCACTTGATCCAACAATAGCAGAATACACATTATCTTCCAGTGCCCATAGAACACATAACAAGATAGACTATAGTCTGATTATAATGCAAACTCCAACAGATTTAAAAGAATTTAAATCATATTAAAAGTGGTCTCTGACCACAATGGAATCAAATTAGAAATCAGTAAGAGAAGGATAATAGGAAAATATACAAGTACTTGGAAACTAAACACATTTCAAAATAATAAATTCACAAGGATTCAAATCTTGCAAAGTATGTTGTCTGACCACATAGCATTAAAATAGAAATCAATACAGAAAATAAAAGAAAGATCTCTAGAATAGCCCCAAATATATGGAATTGAAATAAGTCAATTCTAAATAACATATAGGTCAAAAAAGAAACCGAAGAGAAAATCAGAAAGTCCTTTAAACTACATGAAAATAAAGACACAATGTATTAAAATTTTTGGAATGTCACCAAACCAGCAATTGGAGGCTAACTTATAGCATTAAATGTTTATATTAGGGAAGAATAAATTTCCAAATCAACTCTTCCATGTCTTCCTAAAAAAAAAACAGAAAACTCCCTCAAAAAAAACTAGTAAATGTCTAACTAAAATCAGAAATAAGTAGACGAAAAGATGAAAAACAGTAGAAATCAGTGAAATAGAAAACAGGAAAACAATAGCAAAATTAATAAAACAACTTCAGACATTTTAAAAACATATTTTAAGAGGGTGTGGAACTTTGAGTTGACTATTTTCAACATTTATCTTGTCTTACAGCTTGCATAGTTCTTGACAAAGTCTGGTTTTTGTTTTTGTTTTTGTTTTCATTTTGGTTCTTATGTTTTCTGTATATAATTTTTCTTTTTTCCCTAGTTGTTTTCCAGATATTTTTCTCTATCCTCATTTATCAGCATGTTAGCTTTTATTTGTCAAATATTTTTTTCCTTCTTGGGATTCTCTAGTTTCTTGGAACTTTGGTTTATTTTTAATTAATTTTGAAAAAATTCTTGGCCATTATCTCAAATATTTTTTACACCCCATTCTTCTTCTCTTATCCTTCTGGAATTTCAGTAACACAAATGATAGGCCATAGTTTGTTTTCCCACAGTTCCTGAATACTGCTTTTAAAGTTTCCTTTTCTTTTTATGTTTCAGCTTTGATAATTTCTGTTGACATATCTTCAAGTTCACTGTTGATTTCCTCAGTCGTGCCTGATTTCCTCATGAGCTTATCAAAGAATTCTTCATCACTGGTATTATATTTCTAAATGTAGCATTTTGTTTGGATCATTTGTATAGCTTCCCTTTGTTTGCTATAATTCCTGTCTTTTCAGGCATGTTGTCTACCTTGTGCATTGGATCCTCTGTCATATAAATCATAATTATTTCATAGTCTCTTTCTTATATATTCATCACATCCATGATTTCTTAATCTAGATTTTTAAATAATTTATCTTGAAAAAATTATTTTTTATGTTTTGTTTACCTTACAATTTTTGATTCAGTAGCACATACTGTGTAGAGAACAAAAGAAAATAAGCAGTATTTGTACCTGGGCATACCTCACCTTCTGTCAGGCCTGAATGTGGACAGATGCTTCTAGGCTACTGTTAATTATGCTCAGAATAGAGATTGCAGGGCTAGAGGATTTTTCTTAGAGTTTCTGCCCACTTTCAGTTTTCAGCAGTTACTGCATGCCTGAGCCATAGAGGAGGTCTCTCTCCATGACTTTATTGTCCCACTATGGTTAGACTGTTGATACTTGTTCTTCAGGACTAGGCCTACAGTGGGGCCAACATTTTTTTTTTTTTAATTCTCTTAGATCAGGCTAACTAAACCTTATACAAGCCCTGTGTACTTTGTCCTGAAGGGTAGAGACTCCTCATCATTCCTGCCTCACCTCTCTATAGCAGCTAAACTCTGTCATCCACTTATGATCAGTCTTATATAGGAGAGATATTTCTACCTGATCCTCTTCACTAGCCGACTCCCCTTGGTATTGGCATATAATCTTGGGCATAGAGGCAGATGGCTTTTTCTTTTACCATTCCTCTTGTGCATAGAGGCAGATGGCTTTTTCTTTTACCATTCCTCATCAACAATGAATCATGGCTGTGTTGTGGGTTTGGAAGTGCTTTGTACCTATCTCCCAAGAGCAAATTAGTTTTATTTTTCTATTCCATCAGAAGCAATGAATTTTGTATGAATCCTGTAAGTGAAATGATTTGCTGCCTGTGCACCATCAGTTTTTACGTCCTATAAGGAACGTATCCAGGGAAGCAGGCAGAATTTCATCTCTGTCTTCCACACCTGATTTTACCCCGCAGGCCTGTGACACGAAGTATCTGTCCCCAGATCGAGGTCCTACTCCCAGTATTTCTCATGAGCACCTAAATGAAGTCTATTGAAAACATCTTGAGATTAATTGTAAAGTGCCCTTGTTTCTGGGGTTCCCTGTTATGCCAAATTGATATGCTAGCCTGCAATTGGTCTTTACGAAATTATGAAAGTATCTATCAGCTGATTTTATCTTACCCATATTTGTGATGATTATTTGTTCATCCCATGCTCTGAATGTGATACATTCTTTCTCTCCATGGAGGAAATATTTTACTCCTTGAAATTCAGGGTTTTAAAATTTGCTCTGATGGGCTCAGGAAAAGTATGACTTTATAGATTATTTGGTTTTTATTTTTTTTAATTGTGGACAATTTTTTTTACAGGTTTGTACATGTCAGTGGAAGTAGAACTTTGTTCTGGATTTTATTCATTCTTTCCTTGGACTTACAATAGTCTGCATGTGCATAGAAGTAAGAAATTTTCTATATCTTGTTGATGAGAAATTAGGCCCTGATTTTAAACAGCATTCATAGAATTAAGACATATGAGACATTTGGTGAAAAATTAAAGGTGGTGGGATACTGTTTTAGAGTTAACAAATAATCTAACTAACAATTATGTTTTAGTGTATATGTAATACAGTTCATACCATTTTATGTGTTAGTATTTTCTTAGCATTGCTTAAATGGCAATGATTCCTAAAATCAATTAAAACTAAATCAAATATAGTCCAGACTTGCTCCAGCCCCTCCTTAAATTACACACAACTCTAATTTGCAATATTTTATGAGTACCTCCTGATTTCCAAATTTTATCTTAACATATGTAATGGAAAATGGTAAGATAGTTCTCCATTTATTTAAGAGACAAACTCAACTTTGAAATTATCAGGGGATGTTACAAAATATATGATGTTCCCAAATGGCCTCAATTACTATTTAGGTATCACTCTATTTTCATCATCTAGAAATTAAAGGATATTTTTCTCTCAAGGAAACACCCAATTTAGTATTTTTATCAACATCATCTTAGTCTTGTCACTATAGTAAATGATAGTCAACTATCATTTTCAATGATGCAAAGTTTGATAAATTTTAAGTAATTCTCAGATTATGGTTTAAAGAAGGTGCAGGTCAACAGTTCATTATTAAAATAAAAATATGCTTAGTATTTGTTGTCACTTCTCTACATCATGCAGTTTTTCAACTAATATTTATTAAGCACCTCTACTGTGCCAAGATCTATCTTAGATACAAGGGAAAACATAATGTAGACAGGTAGATATGGCAGTTTTTTACTTGTGCTTGTCAGTCTAGTGGGAAAAAGAAAGTGTAAGCAGAAAATAAATGCACCATAGTAAATGCTACAATGTGGAACATAGCATCTAATCATATGACTATTAGGCAGAGAAATGAAGAAAATATGTTTGTTTTTGCTGGATTATTCAGTGTGGAGAAATGAACAATCTACCACACTCATTATAGTTTACTCTGCTAGTATCCACATTTTTAGATTCTGGAAGCTACACAATATCAGGAAAGAGTTCTGAACTTCATTAGATAGAAGGAAAGTCCTATTGAAATTTAATTTTAGGTTTTAATATTTCTATAAAATATGTACAATAACATGATAACTTGTGATAATTTTTTTTCTAGAATTGACAATATGGTTGATAATATGTTCAATGCCTACCTCAATCTTAAGAAGCAATCACTTTAAGAGTTGCATAATTGCAAAATAAAATACAATACAATAAAGTTCCAGGTATGCAAAATAAAGCCTGATATATGTGATCACATTTTAGATCAAGATATAGGTTGAGTATCCCTTATCCAAAATACTTGGGACCAGAAGAGTTTCAGATTTTGAATTTTCAAAAAATTTTGGAATATATATATATTATACTTACCAGTTGAGCATCCCTAATCCAAAAATTCAAAATCTGAAATTATCTAATGAATATTTCCTTTCAACATCATGTTGATGCTCAAAAAGTTTTAAATTTTTGATTTTCAGATTTGAGATACCCAACCTGTAGCTTGATCTGAAATGTGAGCATGTATATGTTCATTGTTTATTTTTATTTATTTCTATTTCCAATAACTTAGAAGCTGTGTAACAAAACTGTTGACTTGTAAAAAGGCAAACTGAAAAGGGATTTTATTTTAGCTGGGCTTGGGAGGTCAAGGCTTCAGTGAGCCGTGATCCTGCCACTGCACTCCATGCTGGGAAACAGAGTGATACCCTGTTAAAAAAAAGGAGAGAGAGAGAGGAAAGAAGGAAAGAAAGAAAGAGAGAGAGAGAGAGGGGAAGGAAGGAAGGAAGGAAGGAAGGAAGGAAGGAAGGAAGAAAGGAAGGAAAATTATATATTCGGAGCAGGAGCTGAGAAGGTAAATTGGTCAGAGAAGATATCTCAGAGGGGATGATATTTGAATAGTATTTTAGGAGAAACCTAAATGATGATCAAAATCAGCTTGCTGGATGAATGTTGTACTGTAAAGTCTCTAAACAAGTGTGTACTTAACACTTTTAATTTACAATGAAATGCATAATTTAGCTCAAATATAGAAAATAAGAATGTGGTAGATGCTAAGGTGCAGAAATCATCATGGGACATAGCATGTAGGAAGTTGTAGAACATTCTGAGGAATGTTGCTGTTCTTCTAATTGCTGCAGAAAACCATTGGGGATTTTTTATCAGAAAAATGAGAGGCTCTGAGTTATAATTTAATCAGCTTAGTTTTAACAAACTCCTACTCATGGCCAGGAATTTTGTGTGAAGCAAGGATACAAAACATATGCATGACTGGCACCCTCTCTTCAAGTAGTTGAGTCTATTGGTTTTGGAATCTCTTTCAAATAGCCTTAGGGATCTGAGGACTGTAATGTGACATCTGTAGTGTCACTCTGTAGTGGTGCACAGAGTGACATCCTGTAACGTATTTGATTTCCCAGGCAGGTTCTTGGAGTAATGATCTTTAAGGGTTATGTGTTTTCAATTGATGAACAGAAATAATTTCAATCTCCTACTGCCTCTCTTAACACGGAAACCAACAAAAAAATTGATTTCACAGCAAATTATAACATTATAAATTTAGATACCAAAAGTTTTATCCTAATCTCATTCAATTTACAATTATAGTAGACATTATTATTGATAATATAATAGGATTAGTTCTAATATCTACTCTTTTACTTATTCTGATTTTAAAATAACCGAATTCCTTAAAGAAAGCTGAAGGTAATTTTATTTATTTTTATATATATATATTTTTATTATACTTTAAGTTCTAGGGTACATGTGCACAATGTGAAGGTTTGTTACGTATGTATACTTGTGCCATGTTGGTGTGCTGCACCCATTAACTCGTCATTTACATTAGGTATATCTCCTAATGCTATCCCTCCCCCCTTCCCCCACCCCACAACAGGCCCTGGTGTGTGATGTTCCCCTTCCTGTGTCCAGGTGTTCTCATTGTTCAATTCCCACCTATGAGTGAGAACATGTGGTGGTTGTTTTTTTGTCCTTGAGATAGTTTGCTGAGAATGAGGGTCTCCAGCTTCATCCATGTCCCTACAAAGGACGTGAACTCATCCTTTTTTATGGCTGCATAGTATTCCATGGTGTATATGTGCCACATTTTCTTAATCCAGTTGGACATTTGGGTTGGTTCCAAGTCTTTGCTATTGTGAGTAGTGCTGCAATAAACAAACCTGTGCATGTGTCTTTATAGCAGCATGATTTATAATCCTTTGGGTATATACCCATTAATGAGATGGCTGGGTCAAATGGTATTTCTAGTTCTAGATCACTGAGGAATTGCCACACTGTCTTCTGAAAAAATGCTCATTATCACTGGCTATCAGATAAATGCAAATCAAAACCACAATGAGATATCATCTCACACCAGTTAGAATGGCGATCATTAAAAAGTCAGGAAACAACAGGTGCTGGAGAGGATGTGGAGAAATAGGAACACTTTTACATTTTTGGTGGGACTGTAAACTAGCTGAAGGTATTTTCTAACGGGCTAGGTGATTTTTAGTGTAAGATAATTCTAACGCTTCTAATTGAATACTATGAAAAATGTCTTTCTTCTCTGTTTTTAGTTTTATTTATTAAAATATTTACAAATGACTAGCATTATGAATAAAATTTCAGCAACAAAAGACAAATAAGAAAAACTATCTACTAGTATGCTTCCTTTTTTGGTTCTTAGTTTTTTCAGATAGGGACTTGTTTTGCCACAAGTCTTTAGAATCCCTTACAAAGTACAGATATAACTCAAATTACGTTACTGCTTGTGTTTGTGTTTTAATTATCATGGGAGAGAATGAAAAAGAAGAGTAAACTGTTGAAAATAATAGCTGGATGTTTTCCCAGAAGCCATAGAATAACTAATATGCTAAGGTAAATAAATAATATTCATCATTTTCTTTCATTTGTAATTTCACATATATACTAGAATATATATGCAACTTCAAAAGATAGCAGATATGAGGTTTAAGAAAATAATTTGGTAAATGTAGTTTTCCCTTTTTTCCTCATTATCATATATCATTGCAAGTCTGCATTATAATTTAGGGACAATAATAACTCAAGAAAAATACATTGTTTTCTAAAGGTTAAATGAAAAGCAGGATAAATACACCATAAACTCCTAAAACTATTAAGCTAATAGTGGGAAGCTGTCCCAAACCCAGCAATACTAATCGTTCAAATAGAATGCTTACTTTGAGTATAATTTTAAATAAAAATAATTGAGTAGTATAGTAGCCATGAGAATATTCCTCTCAGACTTCCAACTACAGAAGCTTAATTGGCCAAAGGCCCTAGTAACTAACTCTGAAATCCATCACTGCATTTGTTGTCAGGCCGCATATCCTCTGGGCTGCCCCAGCCCATGACTGAGCATGTAGTGATGCTAAGGCAGATCTTTCTCTGGTAGTCATGGTACTTCTCTCAAGGTCAAACTTTGTTCAAACATTCCCTGGCGCCCTGCAGTCCAGGATGCTCCCATTCACCTTCTTTTCTTTTCTATTTCCCTCAGGATCCCAGTTCATCACAGTCTGACGTCTGTTCAGTCTTCTGCCATTTCCTTCTCATTTTCTCTCATAGATATTTTTTCAAATAAAATCCTTGCATGTTTAATCCTATTTCAATGTGCTCAGAAAATCATACCCAGGCTAAAATAAATAGCTAATATTTCAACGTTATTTCAGTGTGATCTCCATAGTAGCTCTCTAAAAAAGTCAAAATAAGCATTATTGTCATTTGATGAAGGAAAATAAGAGATGATTCAATGGCATTCTGGATTACATGTGACCAACATGACAGGTCATTGGTGAAAAGCAAATCTCAACCAAAAATAACATTTTCTTCAGTCATCAATTCTCATTTCATATGAATTAAATAAAAAAACTAACATTCAGTGAAAAATGAATTAATAAACTTATTGCCCCAATTTCCTTTACGTGAAAAGCAATTTAAAGAAATAGTCCACAGACACTGGATCTATGGAATGGAGTAATAACAATCAAAAGAAAAAAATTACAGAAAGAAAAACCGCATGTTATTATATGTATGGCATTAAATCAATATATTTATGGTCAAGTCCATCCAATTTTCAGTAATTTCAAACACCTTAATGTATGAGTTGGGTGACCTATCATATCAGTCAACACAATGATCTTGATTAGAACTTGGGGGATCTGTCACTGCTGCTAGACCCAGGGGAAGGCTTCACGGGGTCAGTGACCTCTGATAGGCTTTGGAAGGATTCATAAGTACCCACATGATGGGCAAGGGGAAATATCATACAAACACCTATGTATGTATAGATATTTTATATATTAAAATGTGTTTATACTGATTAATTTTTGAATGCAATATGAAGAATATTTCTCTATGAACTCAAATGATTATTGAAAATATGTTCCCTTATTTAATCCTCTGTGAAAGAACATGCTCAGAGAAGTTATGTAACTTAATCAGGTCGCACTGTTATATTGGTGGGGATAACGGTATTACTTTCTTCATAGAGTTGCTGTGATCATGAAATTAATCCGTGAATCATACTTAGAATGGAGGCAAACATATTGTAAGCCTCAACTGGTGGCCAACATTATCATTAGTATAATTATAGTCGAGCCCAGTCTCTGTTTACACACTTTCTACAACATAGTTTTACTAGTTTTGTAGCTTGTTAGTCCGCAAATAAAATTTGTGTGTTTTGACCAACAATGTATAGTTTTTCACAATGAATTCTTGGAAGAAAAATTGTAACATGGATATAGTTTTTTCTTATTTATGTGTGTGTGTGTGCATTATATTTTCCTACAGTAATATAAAAATTATTTTATTATTATTGGCTTTATATGTGTGTGTGTGCATTGTATTTTCCTACAATAATATAAAAATTATTTTATTATTATTGGCTTTAGATGGTACTGCATTTATGCTGTTTTTCACAATGTCAAAGACATCCAACCAGAGTAAATGAAAAATAAGGCAGCTAACTATGTTATTCAGCCACTATCAGGCAAGGCTTGTAGAAATGAACTTGTTTATTGTAAATCAATGTAGAGAATACACATGAAGATTACCCTTGGTGTTTGTTTTGTTACATTATGCTTCTCTTAGAAAATGTTACAATGGGATTCACTAATAAGAAATCATGGCTGAGCGTGGTTGCTCATGCTTGTAATCCCAGCACTTTGGGAGGCTGAGGCTGGTGGATCACTTGAGCCCAGGAATTGGAGACCATCCAGGCCAATGTGGAGAAACCCTGTCTCAAAAAAAAAAAAAAAAAAAATTATCCAGGTGTGAATGCGTGTACCTGTACTGTAGTCCCAGCTACTGGGGACGTTGAGGTGGGCGGATCACTGGAGCCCTTGTGTGCGAGGTTTCATTGAGTAAAGATTGTGCCATTGTGTTCCAACCAGGGTGACAGAGTATAAACCTGTCTCAAAAAAATAATAATAATAAAATAAAAATAAATAAATACATTCTGCTTTTCTATTTAAATGACTTTTTAAAACTATTTTTACATGGCAAATATTATTTGAATCATAAGGGTTGGAGAATATTCAATAATTAATTAATTTATAACCAAATTATTTACTATCAAGAACTAAAAATTATATATATTTGTGTTCAACAAATCTTGAAGACTATTAAAAAATAAAGTATGATAGGAAAACATGCACAATTCTCTGAATCTGCTTTAGTTTCCTTATTTAGTTTGAATTTTACCCATGGGAAGACTGTCATCCTTCAAAGTACAATTATGTTTCAATTTTTTTAACTCTTATTTTAGGTTCAGTGGTATATGTGCACGTTTGTTATGTAGGTAAATTGTGTGTCACAGAGGTTTGGTGTACAAATTATTTCACCACTTGGGTAATAAGCATAGTACCCAATAGGTAGTTTTTCTATTCTCAACCTCCACCCTCCTTCCACCCTCAAGTAGGCCTCAGTGTCTGTGATTCTTTTTTCCTGTTTTGTTCTGTTTTGTTTTGTTTTGTTTTTTTGGAGACCGAGGCTCTCTCTGTGTTGGCCAGACTGGAGGGCAGCGGCGCAATCTCAGCTCACTGCAGCCTCCACCTCCCTGCTTCAAGCAATTCTCTTGTCTCAGCCTCCTGCATAGCTGGGATTACAGGTGCCCACCACCATGCCCAGTTAATTTTTGTATTTTTAGTAGAGACAGAGTTTCACCATGTTGGCCAGGGTGGTCTCGAACTCCTGACCTCAAGTGATCCACTCGCCTCGGCCTCCTAAAATGCTGGGATTATAGGCATGAGCTATTGCACCCAGCCTGTGATTTTCTTTGTGTCAATATGTACTCAATGTTTAGCTCCCACTTATAAGTAAGAACATGCAGTATTTAGTTTTCTGTTCCTATATTAGTTTGCTTAGAATAATGGCCTCCAGCTTCATCCATAGTGCTGCAAAGGACATGGTATCATTCTTTTTTATAGCTATGTATATGTAGTATTCCATTATATATAGATACCACATTTTCTTTATCCAGTCTACCATTGATGGGAATTTCACTCGATCTCATGTCTTTGCTATTGTGAATAGTGCTGTGATGGACATATGTATGCATTTGTCTTTATGGTAGAACAATTTATATTCCGTTGAGCATATACTCCATAATGGAATATCTAGGATGAATAGTAATTCTGGATTGAGTTTTTGAGAAATCACCAAACTGCTTTCCACAATGGCTGAATTAATTTACATCCACACCGCCAGTGTGTAAGTGTTCTCTTTTCTTCACAACCTTGCTAGCATCTGTTATTTTTTACTTTTCAGTAATAGTCATACTGACTGGTGTGAGATTGTATCTCATCTTGGTTTTGATTTATGTTCATCTAATGATTAGTGATATTGAGTATTTTTTCATATGCTCTTTGCCTGCAAATTAGTAGCATTCCTATACACAAATAACATCAAATCTGAAAGCCAAATCAATAATTCAATCCAGTTCACAATAGCCATAAAAAGAATTAAATACCTAGTAATACAGCTAACCAGGGAAGGTAAAAGATCTCTGCAATGAAAATTACAAAATACTGCTCAAAGAAATTAGAGGTGACATAAACAAATGGAAAAACATTTCATGCTCATAGATAGGAAGAATCAATATTGTTAAAATGGCCATATTGCCCGAAACAATTTACAGATTCAATGCTATTCCTATGACATTCTTCACAGAATAAGATAAAATTATTTTAAAATTCATATGGAAACAAAAAAGAGCTTGGACAGTCAAGGCAATCCTAAGCAAAAGGAACAAGACTGGAGACATCACGCTACCCAACTTCAAAGTATTCTACAACGCTACAAAAACCAAAAGAACATGGTACTGGCACAAAAACAGATATGGAGACCTATGGAACTGCATAGAGTCCAGAAATAATGCCACACATAAACAACTATCTGATCTTTGACAAAAACAAGCAAAAGGGAAACAACTCTCTGTTCAATAAATGGTGCTGGGATAACTGGCTAGCCATGTGAAGTTGGACCCCTTCCTTATACCATATACAAAAATCAACTCAAGATAGATGTAAAATTAAAACTACAAAACCGTGGAAAATAACCTAGAAAATACCATTCTGTACATAGGACCTGGCAAAGATTTCATGACAAAGGCACCAAAAGCAATTGCAACGAAAACAAAAATTGACAAATGGGGCCTAATCACCTAATTAAAAAGCTTCTGCGCAGCCAAAGAAACTATCAATAGAGTAAACAACCGACAGAATGGGGGAAAATATTTGCAAACTACGTATCTGACGAAGGTCTAATATCCAAAATCTATAATGAATGTAAACAAATCAACAACAACAACAGAAAACACAACCTCATTAAAAGGTGGTCAAAGGACATAAATAGACAATTTACAAAAGAAGACATACACAAGGCCAACAATCATATGGAAAAATGCTGTTTCTTTGAGACAGAAACTGCATGAGTATATCTTTTTGTTCAATAACTAGTTTACTTATTAAGGTTAATGTGTTTTCCAACTGTCCTAACAGTGGGCATTAGAGATGACACTGTGAAAGTTACAGAAACCATTAGTGAGATGCCTTTCTCAGTATTATGCTAACTGCAGCTTTTGAGAGTGTACAAGACCTGGGGTTGTGGCAAGAGAGATGACAGATGATTAGAGGGAGAAAGTAAAGGAGAAGGAACTGAAAAAGGAGAAAATGGAGGGAACCTGGTGGACATCCCACATCACAGTGTTTACAGGGATATCCCTCAACCGTCTTTGTCTATGTCTGCAATGCTAAGCAGCATGAGTGCAATTCTGCCTTGAAACACAGATCAAGTTACTTGGTCAATCTTGTCTCTTCTCTGTCAAATATTTCACTGATTCTGAACTCTGTGGACAGTTTAAAGCTGTCCTATGCCAGAGTCAGCTCAGGACTGTCTTCTTCTGATTCACAAGAAAGAAATGGTTAAAATTGTCTTCCTGAGTGAGTGAAGCTAAAAAGATTCTTGCTGTAATGACTTCTGTCACTTAATCCTTCAGTATATGCCCACTTTTCTCCAACTTCTTTTTCAAGTCAGAATTTGTGCTACGAGATACAAATGCTTATAATTGTAGATATCAATTACTGCAATGTGATCATAAGAGCTGAACTAATCATTTACAGATTTAGAAAATGAGATAGCTCAGAATAATGTAATTGAATAGTCTGAAAAAAAACGTGTCTGCAATTTTATAGTGATCCTTTTTCTTGTAAATTGAAGGTATTTCTTAATGAATTCATTAATGAAATATCTTCGTTTTGTTTCCAGTTTTATTTTCCAGCAGATTTTGGAAAAATAAATCATTTGACATAGTAGAAGGAGACAGAAACTAGGAAACTTGTGTCTGCTCAACAATAATGGTAACTAATTGCATGCCTGTAGGCTGGTTCTTACTCTTTGAACTGTAACACTTTGGAACTAGACTAACTCATCTCTTGGGTCCCTTTCAGCTTTTAAATTATATGATTATAAAATGATACTTCTTTCTCTTATTCCCTAAAAATGTGGGCTGTTACTAGGTGATACTATAAAAAGCAGACAGAAGCATAATATATTGAAAAGAGTATGGTATAATGGATGTGTGATTTTTGGATTATTTTCTTTACCCAATGGCTGCAGGGTGGTGAACAAGTCATTTAAACTTTTCTTTCTCATCTATAATATATAGATAATAGAGTACTGTTGCTAGAGTTGAAAGAAGACGCTTTAAAGAAAAAAAAATCTGTGAAAGCAAAGCCTTCTGGAACAGGAAACTATTCATTACTAATTCAATAAAAATTTTAATGTATCTTAAAATCTC
This sequence comes from Pan troglodytes, assembly GCF_028858775.2. Taxonomy (NCBI): domain Eukaryota; kingdom Metazoa; phylum Chordata; class Mammalia; order Primates; family Hominidae; genus Pan; species Pan troglodytes. The sequence continues at coordinate 106,395,441 of NC_086015.1, forward strand.
AAAGCTGATTGCTACTTACTATTATCTTTATAGTCTTCTAACTATGGAACATTCTAAGCCACATCTATAAGCATGGATTTTTCTCCAGAAACTATATTTTATGTTTTCTTGAATGTAGGGTACTTTCGATTTTCTAGAGATAGGATTTTTAAAAAAACTATCATTTTACATGTTCTGATCTAATAATTTTAGATACTATTTTCTAAATAAGCCCTCCTCTTACCCACCTCCAAATTGTTACCGTTACTACTCTTCCCCCTAATGCTCCCTTTTACTTGACCTAATCCAAAAGTTTTCACATTTCTGAATTGTATTCATTTTTAAATAAATGACTATTTTTTCCATTATGCAATTAATCACTATCTCAGCTAATTATGATCTATGTCTCTTTGGACTCCAGCAACTTTTTGATAGTACATTTTTTTACAGTCTGTCAATAACATTCTTAGTTGTATCTGTTAATATTAGCTACTTAAAAGATGACTTCTGCAGTCCCTCCTCAGGACTCAGAATGCTGAGGCAGGAAGATTGCTTAAGCCCAGGAGTTTGAGTCCAGCCTTGGCAACAAAGACCTCATCTCTTAAAAAAGTAAATAAAATGTTAATAAAATTAGATGCCCAATACTTAAAAAAAATACTAGCATACTAGCACACTCTTCTGAACCATGCTTTTTTAACTTATTAACTTGAAATCATTTTAGCATTTCAATATGGTTACAAAAATGATACAAATAGTTCCCAGATACTATTCACCTATTTTCTCCTACTGTACACATTTTGGCATAATCATAGCACAGGATAAAACTAGGATATTAAGTTTGTGTAGTACTAGTAACTAAACTACAGAATATTTTCAGATTTCACTTTTTTTTATGATTAATGCCTTTTTTTCTGTTCCAACATCCAATCCAGAATGCTACATTGAATTTAGGCATCATGTCCCTCTACTTATTCAATTATTTATTTACATAAGTATAGAATTATGACTATTTTGTTCTATGATCTGATATGGTTTGAGTCTGTGTCCCCGCCCAAATCTCATGTCGAATTGTAATTCCCAATGTTGGAGGAGGGGCCTGGTGGGAGGTGATTGGATCATGCAGGCAGATTTCTACCTTGCTGTTCTCATAATAGTGAGTGAGTTCTCACCAGATCTGGTTGTTTATAAAAGTATGTAACACCTCCCCCTTTTCTCTCTCTTCCTACTTCTCCCAGCATATAAGACTTGCTTGCTTCCCTTTAGCCTTTTGCTATGATTATAAGTTTATTGAGGCCTCCCTAGAAGCAGAAACCTGTCCAGCTTGCAACACCATGGCCAATTAAACCTCTGTTCTTTATAAATTAACCAGGCTTAAGTAGTTCTTAAGAGCAATGCAAGAACGAGCTAATATATGAGCTATTATCCAACACCATTTTTATTTACTTTCAAGATTAATCATTGAAAAATCGTTAAGGTTGGTTTCTATGACCTTTGGACATACTGTAATCCAGTTTGGAGTACCTCTGTATTTTCTGAAACCACACATGTTGCAGGCTCATCTTATGTTTCCCTTTCCTTGGCTCTAGAATCTACCATTTTTTTCAAGAAGCCTTAAATCATTTTATAGAATATTGGTATTTAGTAACCAAGTAACCAACAGAGTGCTTGTCGTGCTCATTGTCACTGTGGTATTATTGCTTCTAAGCCCTTTAAGTGAACAAAGCTAGGAAATATATGTATGTTACTAACATATGTACACACACATACACATTTGTAACTATATTTGTGTGTATGTATTTAAACATGTATTTTAAACCACAAGTTCTTAATAATACCTATGATTCCAATTCAATACTACTCCAATGTTCCCTTTAGTCTTCCCCTTTTCTTAAAAGCTAGCTCATATTATTTATATTTACTTATTTGTTCAAACCTAGCATACACATAATATACTTTAGAATTACTGATGCATAGCCTTGTGAGAAAGGAATGTACTAACTACAGTATAGTATTTGTGCAAAGTTCTTTTACTCTTTAGCCTTATTGTAAAATACTACTTTCTAAGTTGCCTGGGTTAGTTATCTTACTTCTTACTATAAGGAGTATAGTGTGGCTATAATTTATTGATAATATAGTTAGGTTTAATAGTTATTGTTTGTGTTCAGTTCCCTAATTCTCATATTAATTTTTTAATGACACACAGTAAAATTCACTCACTGTGGTAGACAGGCCTTTGACAAATGCATACAGCTCTGTGTTCATGACAATAGTTCCAACATGCCAAAAATTCCCTCATGCTGACAATTTGTAATCAGCCCCTCCTTTCATCCCTAACCTCTGGCAACCACTAATCTGATTTCTGACCTTGTAGTTTTGCTTTTTATAGACTGTCGTATAAATGGAATGATACAATATTTAGCCTTTTGATTCTGCCTTCCTTCACTTTGCAAAATATATTTAAGATTCATCATCTCTTTTACTGCATTTATCAATGGTGTTTTTATTATTATTATTAATTAGTAGTATTTCATGTTATGGATGTAAATAATTAGTTTATCCATTGCTATGCTTTCCATATTTGACCCCTTGGAATGCCACGTTGGAAGTTGATCTTTGGCCAGGTATGTATGTGTGTGTATATATACACACACACATACACACACACACACAGACATACATTTATATATGTGTATATATACACATATATATACACATATATGTATATATATAATGTGTATATACATATATGTGTATATATATACACACATATATAGATATATGTGTGTATATATATATGTGTGTATATATATCCATTCATGAGATATACAGACACACATATATACACATTTTATATATATATATATATATATATATATATATATATATATACACACACACACACTTTTTTTTTTTTAGATGAGTCTTGCTCTGTCGCCCAGGCTATAGTGCAGTGGTGCAATCTCGGCTCACTGCAACCTCCACATCCTGGGTTTGTGCGATTCTCCTGCCTCTGTCTCCTGAGTAACTGTGATTACAGGCATGCACCACCATGCCCAGCTAATTTTTGCAATTTTAGTAGATACGGAGTTTCACCATCTTGGCCAGGGTGGTCTTGAACCCCTGACCTCAAGTGATCCAACTGCCTAGGCCTCCCAAAGTGCTGGGATTATGGATGTGAGCCATCGTGCCAGGCCTTATTTTTGCAATATTTAATTGATTTTTTTTCTAATTGTTAAATTTTGAAAATTCTTTATATAATCTAGATACAAGTTTCTTGTCAGAAATGTGATTTGTAAATACTTTCTCCTGATCTGTGATTTGTCTTTTAATTTTCTTAACCATGAATATGTATGCAGCAAAGCTAATCAAGACATACTTATAAGTCTTAATGAAGTACAGTGTGCAGAATGAGGGTTTTACTGCAAACCCCCTAATTATGAGTGTGTATGCATGGGTGTGTACTTGTGTGTGCACTATTTATGGCATGAGAGTGACTCTCCAAAGAAGTCACAAAAATGTTTCATAAGAGGAAAAGCCAGCTACAAACATCAGCAAGGTCAAGCTTCAGATAGTACGTGTTAACTAAATGTTTTCCTGATAGCCTCTTTTCTCCTCCTTCCTGACCCTTCAACCTAGGCTCTGAATGGTAAAGCAGGTAAGGAAAAGAAGACAGAAGTCAATCCTCCTTAATCAGGAAACAGGCAGTGCATTTCCAGCTTTTCTTAGGAGTTAAAACAACTTTGTATGAAGTGAGAATTGATGGTTATTACATGGGACTAAACATCTAAGTATTGAACAGTACTTAAGTGTGATTTTTCTTCTCTAAATTGCCATAGAAATGTTTACAATCAATGCATGACTTGAAAATTGATAGGGCCATCTTAGTTTCAAGCAGAGAAGGGGGCATGAATGAATACATTTTGTACAGATAGTGAAAAACAAAATAAGTTGCTTTTTGAGTATATGTAACTATTCCTGTATGTTCAGTATGCTGCTGTAACTTCTAAAAGAAATGCTACATTTATTTTGATGTGCTCTTTTGCAAGAATGTGACATAATTTATTTTACTCCTACTCTTTGGACTTTAGTTTATTTTAAATGTTGAGTTGTTACAAATAATTCTAAATGATTAACCTTATATGTGTATTATTTTTAAGAAATCCATCTGCAAGAAAATTTATATGAAATACCAGAGGCAAAATTTTTGTGCATTTATAATTTTGGAGGCATTGTTTCAACTATCTGGTCTGTTCTCCAGATGATTCCACACATTGATTTTAAATACATTTAATTTTGAATTCATTTATCATATATTACATTCCCAACAATATTTCAGTGTATTTCCAGGTTTCCTTGTCTACTCCAAAATTTACTTCTGTATGTATTATGTTGTACTATATCAATTAGTTTACTTTATGATATATACATTGAACTTATACAGACTGAGAATCCCTTATCTGAAGTGCTTGGAGCCTAAGTGTCTTAGATTTTTGACTCTTTCAGATTTTGAAATATTTGCATTGTATACTTAGCATCCCTAATCTGAAAACTTGAAATCATAAATGCTCCAATAAGCATTTCTCTGGAGTGTCATGTTGATACTAAAAATGTTTTGGACTTTGGAGCATTTTGAATTTTGTATATTTTAATTATGGATGCCTGTATATAGTTTTTAAGTAAAAAATCAGGTAAAGATAGTATAGCTCTTTAACTCTATCTGTTATTCTTATTTTTCAGAATTTCAAAGAATTGTTCTTGCTTTTCTTCACATTACCTTTTGAACTATTGAAGTCAGGAACTGGGGCTTAATAATATTTATACTTAATGTAATACATAATACAGTGCCTATTGCCTAAAATATTCTAAGTAGATTATTGAACGTTTTCTGGATTTAATTAAAATTACTTATTTTTAAATTGTAGCACCACAAAACCCATCTTCCATCTACAGAATTAGACAAGGGATGCCAATTTGAACTTTCCTATCTAGATAGCATACAACTGTCAAGCAAGAGACAAGGCAATATGGTTTGGAAGTTTGTCCCCTCCAAATCTCATGTTGAGATGTGACCTTTAAGGTTGGAGGTGGGGTCTAAGTGGGTGTTATTGAATTATGGCAGTGGGTCTCTCATGAATGGCTTAACACCATCCTTTTGGTAATAAGTGAGTTCTCACTCAGTTCATGCAAGATATGGTTGCTTAAGAGCTTGGGACCTCTGTTTTTTCTCTCTTGCACCCTCTCTCATTATGTGATATACTTGCTCCCACTTCACCCTCTGCCATGAGTGACAGCTCCCTGAGGCCTCACCAGAAGCTGAGCAGATGGCAGTGCCATGCTTGCACAGACTACGGAATCATAGCCAATTAAATCTATTGTCTTTATAAATTACCCAGCCTCAGGTATTTCTTTAGAGTGATGCAAAAAAGGACTTACATAGAAAGGAAGCTGTGAAATGACAGGAACCCACAGAACTGGGATAATATTGATAAGGGAGAGACAGTTACATTTCTGGAGAAATGTGTTCGTTGAATTAATGTAGCATTTTCAAACTCACACAGCTCTTTCCTAGTGAACTAACTATAAGCATTTATATCCTATTTATCAATAGTCAACAATAAACTGAAATAAATCCTTTGTTTTTGCTGGGTGTGCAGCCATTTCTTATTTTGCTGATAACAGGACTCTCATTTTCTCTCAAGAATCCCCATTTCTCATCTTCGGTTTACATAGTTATTTTAAACCTGATGTGAACCCTAGTTCCAGAGTTGGGCATAAAACCCAGTCTTCGTTAATCAATTCCCAAACCCTGACTGACTTTAGTGAATGGCTTATTAATATACATGACTTGAGGCAGCCCATTCAGGGATGACTATCCTCAATTCAAGTACCTTTGAAATTAAAGAAGATAAACATTTGTCTCTCACTTATATACTGTGGGAATGCAGGACTAGAACACTGGGGGTTGATCACATTGCAATAGCTTGTCTGAAAATTTAAGCAAGACACAAAGAAGAATAAATGATAGCCAGGGGGCAAGATTACTACTGCAGATGTCATCATTTAAGCCCCTGGATCCAGCTGTGAGTTTTCTTTTAGGTATGCCAATAATGTTATTAACAAAAAGACTCAAGTTAATATGTCTTGAATTTGTTGTCGCTTGCAACCAAACACTTTAATCAATACATGTCATTTTAGAAATATGTTTGAAATTATTCTCGAGCTATTTTGTTCACAAGGGCATGAAGACGTGGGTGTGAATATGGGTATTATTTGTTTGTTGGTTTTACAAAACAAATTATATATTTTTTCTAAATATTCAGTAGAGTAATCTGAATTTCCTGGCAATGTTACTTGCCTCTGATGGAATTATACAAAATACCTGCCTAAATCATTTTTTTTTTGAGACGGAGTCTCGCTCTGTCACCCAGGCTGGAGTGCAGCGGCACTGTCTCGGCTCACTGCAAGCTCCGCCTCCCGGGTTCACGCCATTCACCTGTCTCAGCCTCCCAAGCAGCTGGGACTACAAGCCCCCCGCCACCACGCCTGGCTAACTTTTTGTATTTTTAGTAGAGACAGAGTTTCACCGTGCTAGCCAGGATGGTCTTGATTTCCTGACCTCGTGATCCGCCCGCCTCGGCCTCCCAAAGTGCTGGGATTGAGCCGCTGCGCCCGACCCTAAATCATTTTTAAAAATAAGTATTTGTAGTTCTTCCTTTTGAAATTTTTGTTGTTGTTTGGTGGTTTGCATACAACCTTTCTTATCCCCTACAAAAATCTGAAGAATTATAAAGCTGACATTTCACGCCTTAAATTTCAGCACTGTGAAAATCTCTATAAAACATATTTTTGGAGGCCAAGTCGCCAGTTGGATTGAGAGAGTCATCCTAAAATATCTAGAGTTTTCTTTGATGACAAATATATATATATATATATATATATATATATACACACACACACACATACATACACATATGTGTATATATATATGTGTGTGTGTATATATATATATATTTGCTGGAGACTTCAAGGAAAACTCTAGATATTTTAGGAGATATATATATATATATAATCCTATATATATTTAAATATATATCTTAGTATATATATTTAAATATATATCTTACTATATATATTTAAATATATATCTTAGTATATATATTTATTTTGTATATGTAATAGCAGTTAAAAAGATTATAGAGAACTTCATCATTTTTCCATTTTTTATATAGAAAGCTCTACCACTATTATTATTGGTATTTCAGTAGGACTATTCTGTGTGGCAACATCCAGTAGGTCTATGTTGATAAAAAAAGCAGAAATGGAAGTGAAACAACTGTACCAAAGATGCTGATGGTAGAACAGTTCTTGATGTTCTTAAAGCTTTAGGGCAGCTTAGAATAGGATCATATGACTTACGATAGTATACACATGCTGGTGACCAGGAATTTCTTGAATTTGTTTTACTGTGTTTCAGTACTGAGTACCAGTTATGCCAGGATATGCTACTGCAACATTCAAGAAACATGTGATTTGCCAGCAGCATTAAATAAATGTCAAATTAAAAAATATATGAGCCACTTGTTGATTTCCAAAAATGCATACGAGATATGCAATTGGAAATATGTGTGTAAACATCCTATCTGTTATTTCTGAATGATAAAGCATCACCTTTTCTGTACTTCTGCCTTGGTGCTCTTGCTGTCTAGGCAAACTGTCAGTTCCTGTGACAAAGACACAGACAACACCTGCCACATTCTTTGAGCCAGTAAAAACAGCCATTTAGAGAAGCAAAGGAAATGAAAAATAATGAGCAATGATGACAATATTTTCTCCATTGTCTTTTGTTTTAAATTTGATTTCCCTTTGGTCTCAGGTAGATTGTTTGCACTATAAAGTAATCCCATTAAGCAATCAAACAATAGGACTGCACCTGCCAGCTATCACAGCAAAGACAGGGAAGACCCACATCCCACATCAACTCTTCTGTGACAAACACAGTATCAATTCATTATATTATCTTGGAACTGATCAGCCAGGGAAGTAGTAGTTGTTTGGTTCCATTTATGAAAAGTATGAGTGCACATGCTTTAAGAGTTTTGTATATGCTCTTGTCCCTGCAAGCTTATATAACAGGAATTTAAAGTACAAGTTAAAAGTTGTTAAAAGGCATTTTTTTCACAAAATGCCCTACAAAACATGGCATTAATGTTTACTTTTTACTATTATTCATTAGTCTTGTGAAGATTTAAGGGATAAAAGTACCATAAGTAAGGTAACACGGGTGTATAAAGTTGTATAAAGACCTGACCCCAGTGTCTGAAATTATAATAACTCTAAGGGGCTATCTCAGCTTCAGAGTCCACAGAGGATTGGCTCAGGCCTTGTGGCCACTATACAGAGCCCAAGATCGCTTTCTGTCCAATTTTTTATTTCTTCTCTTCTTTGGTACACTTCTTTCAACAGCCAGGAAGGTCATTGGAAAAGGGCTGTCTTAGAAATGAGGCATAATGTATTTGGGGGCAGCTTCCTTCAACTCAGGCAACTCCCAAGGAGCTTGACAACTGGGTACCTGTGGGAATACATCCTAAGTTCCTAAGAGGTACACCTGAGCTTGGGCTCACACTATCCATGAAACCAGTGTAATAGCTTAATATTCTGCCAAAGTATTGCTAGCCACTTTAACACAATGTGTTATGGATAGCTTATTCTTTATGTTGACATTTCAGGCTGTGTGTAATGAGTGTTATTGGCTGAGGAAACTTGACCGAATTTTATCATTTAACCAACACCCCTGGGAGAGAGAATGAAGGCTCTTTGTGGTATGTGGCATGTATTACTGATTTTTCTGGCTTAAATGCCAAGAACAATAACTAGCACTTAGATTTGACAGGTATTTGTGAAGTTAATGAGTGACAAGGATGGAGAAGTTAATAACTAACACTTTTTTCATGCTTGCTGTGAACCAGGCAGTGTTCTACATTCTTTGCATATTTAATACTTTGAGCCCTTGCAGCATTGCATTCCAAAAGGCACTACTGAAACTTAAAGCACTGTGACACAGGATAGTTAGGGAACTTCCCATGACCACTCAGGTACTATGTGTTGCAGCTGACATTCAAACTCTAAGTCTCTCACTCCAAAGTCTGTGATCTGAACCACATGCATCTACTTGTGAATATTATGCTTCACTTTGCTTATAAGGACTTTTTGCCATATCTGGGTCTAGATTCACTAATCCAGTGATGAAGTAAAAGTTTTTTATCAGGAATTACCAACTATTTTTAACAAGAGCTAACAGAGTTTTTTGACCAAATCTGAATATTTTAATGGAATTGCACTCATTTATGCCGATCATTTATCTCTTAAGATATTTGAATGTGATGCTGCTAAAGAGTTTTCAGATTGTCCCTTCTGACACATGTGCTCATCTATAGGTGCTGAGATCTGGAACACAACAATCATAATCACCTCAGTCCATAGGCCATCTTTTCTATGTTGTTGCATTAGGGCAATTGATTCTTTCCCTGTTTTGCACTGAAGGTCCTGCAGCCCAGGAACTTTCTTAGTTGGAGGCTAACTGGAATGGTTTCTTACTCTATGTTATACCCTCATTCTTCTTGCGAATGTCATTGCCTCCTACATCTATTTGACTTAAGAAAGCCAAATAGAAGGAAGAAGGGATTCACTGATAAATGTCCTCTTGGCCCACTTTCAGGAAGAATAATTGACAGTGAAAGGAGGAGGAGTTTAGAATCTCCAGATCTTACACTAAAAGTTTTGTGTGTCCCTTTTGTGAGTGTTGGCTATATCCCAGCTGAGTACACCCACTGCAGCCAGAAATTTTCAGAAATCCCTCGTACCACTTTCTTGCTCCTCCAAACTTCCCATCCCTCAGTCTTCTATATTCCAAAAAAAAAAAAAAGCTTAAAGTTTCTTTTTTCCTGGACTCACCATTCTTTCATAATTACTAAGCATACATATCAATAGTTAGAATTATGTCTGCCCTTAAGTATGATCATATTATTTTTCATAAAAATAGTTCAGATCATAGTGTTTTACAAGCCCTGTTTCAATTTAACATGCCTTTTCCTTTTCGTTTTATTCTCTTTTTTTATTTTTATTTTTTATTATACTTTAAGTTCTAGGGTACATGTGCACAATGTGCAGGTTTGTTACATGTGTATACGTGTGCCATGTTGAGCGTTAGGAGATATACCTAATGTAAATGACGAGTTAATGGGTGCAGCACATGCCATTTTCAAAGTAAAGTAAAAAGGTGTTATTTTGTTTGAGCTGTGTGATGTCAGTAATGATTTAATGATGTTAATATCTTATTGTTAGAAAAAAGAAAACAACTTATTAGGCAACACTCTTGTCAACAAGATAATTCTGGTTAAACAATGTTGAAAGGAATGTTTCAAGACAAAATCAATAAAAACATAGACAAACATGAAAGATGACTAATGAGAAAATCAAGCCCTTTACACTTTGATGAATGCCATCAGAAAGTGTCAAAACTTGCAATGTATTACCAGATTAAAAAGAGCATGAAGCATTCAGAAAAACTAATTAGGGAAAACTGTACAATCACAAAAGCAACTTGAAAATGGCTGATGAGATAATTATGTTGAATAGTCAAAGAAACCAAAGGTCTGAGGTTTATGATACTTGCTTTATCAGTGATCTAAGGTGACACCGGGGACTCAGATACCAGAATTGAGTACACCAGTTAAACATATGTTAGAATAACTTTAAATTATATTGAAGAGTAACATAAACTTTACTAATCATTTCTCCTAAGCCATTACCCACAGCTGTATTTGTTACCTCTTGATTTCAAAACCTTAGAGGGTAAATGAATTTAGTAATATGTATTTATTATTATATTTCTGGGTCTTTCATTATATTTATAGACTAATTGCAGTTGGATACAGAGGTTATGGAAAATTCAGATGCCTCCCTTACACCAAAGTCTTGAAATACTACTTTTCTTTCCTTGTGTGTTTTGCTTGGCTTTTCATCCCACACAAAGACAGGAAAGAGTATCTTAGAGTTTCCCTCTCTAATTCTTTCCGAAAAGAGTTAGCTATGGCAAGAACACAATATTTCAAATTGGTAGGGATGAGTATGATATAATTATTAAGCCTGGATATCTGGGCATTGCCACTGGGTTAGAGTCACCTATTTTGTTGCTGTTTGCTCAGAAGTGTTACTTAAATTCCTTATGCTGGTGAGGCTTCAACCCCATGATTTCCAAGAAAAATTTTGAGCATATAATAACCTGATTTTTTCTTGCAACAGACAATAAAATGAAAAGAAGGAGATATATTGATGGAAGAACTTCAGCCAAAAGAAAACAGGAAGTGATAATCTGTGAAATTCTCAGGCCATGTAAATTGCAAAGCATATCAAAATTAATTTTGGCTTTGGAGGGAAAGCCAAGTGTGGCTGGACAATTATTTTATAATGCATCAGAAGAATTAATAGGTCAGATAATTCAGACACACAAAAGGCTGCGTGAAGACATTAGATGTGAGACCTGGAGATCCCCACAGCTATCTCAGCAGAAGCCAGAAATTGAGTTAGGATTATCCAGGGAAGAGTTGTGGAAGAACTTTTGTCTAATGGAATGAATCCATGTGACATACACGGAAGACTCACAAGATACTTGAAAATGCCGTACCAGCAGAAACACTGTCAGTTTCTACTGAAAAGAACAGAGAAAAGAGAAAATGAAAGAAGGCTGTGAGACTCTCAAAATTTTACAAGCAGAAAACAGGATGATAAAATTATCAAGCTTCAAATAAATGCTACTACCCTTCATGAAAAAGGAAGAATGACTCTAAGATTGGATCTGTGAACACACAGGGCAGAACCTTCAACCACATAGTATAACTCCCAGGCCTTAAAACGTAATCCAGTTTTACTACTGAAATTTTAAATCACTTAGCTCTTATGACTCCTTTGTTCTTTTGTTTTCTTCCTTTTGAATGGGAATCTGTTCATCTATTCCTATCCTTCCATTTTATTTTGGGAGCAGATAACTTGTTTACTGGTTTTACAGCTCTACAGAAGAAGAGAAACTTGGTTCCAGGATGGATTATATCTACAGTCTCATCTTTATCTGATTTATTTGAATAAGATAATAAGAACTGGGATTTATATGATGAGACTGATATGAAATTTTGAATTTAAGTTAATACTCCAGTAGGTTGAGACTTCAGGTGACCTTAGGGTAGGATGAATGTATTTGTCTGTGGGATAGGTATGAATTATTTTTTATTGATATACAATATATGTACATATTTATGGGGTACATGTGATATTTTGTTACATGCATAGAATGTATAATACCAAGTGAGGGTACTTGAGATAACTGTCACTTCGAGTATTTATCATTTCTACGTGTCAAGAACATTTCAGATGCTTTCTTCTAGCTATTTTGACATATACAATATATTTTAGTTAAATTTGGTCACCCTACTCTGCTATCAAACATGAGAACTTAGTCTTTCTATGTAATGATATGTTTGTATCCATTAAGCAACCTCTATTTATGCATCTCCTCCCCTGCAACACACATACACACACACACACAAACACACACACACACTCTTCGGCATCTAGTATCTATCATTCTACTCTCTAACTTTATAATATCAACTTCTTAGCTTCACATATAAGTGAAATGTGTGATACTTGCCTTTCTATGCTTGGCTTATTTCACTTAATATAATGACCTCTAGCCTCTAGCTCCATCCACATTGCCACAAATGACTTGATTTCATTCTCTTCTTATGGCAGAATAGTATTCCACTGTGTAATTATACCACATTGTCTTTATCTGCACTTGGGTTGATTCCATATCTTTGCTATAGTGAATGGTGGTGCTATTGTGAATAGTGGTGCAGGTAACCTTTTGATATACTGATTTCTTTTCTTTTGGATAAATACCCAGTAGTGAGATTGCTGGATCATATGGTAGTTTTATTTTTAGTTTTCTGATTAATCTCCGTACTATTTTTAATTGTGCTGTACTTATTTACATTCCTACCAACAGTGTATAAATGTTCCATTTTCTCTACATCCTTGCTGCAAACTGTAATGTTTTATCTTTGTAGTAATAGCTAATATAACTGGGATGACAGATCTTTGTGGTTTGAATTTGTATTTCCCTAACAACAAGTGATGTTGAGCATTTTTAAATATACCTCTTGGCCATTTATATGTCTTTTTTTTTTTTGAGAAATGCCTAGTCATGTATTTTTTGCCCATGTTTTAATGGAATGATGATGATGATGATGATTATTACTGTTGAGTTGTTTGAGTCTCTTGTATATTCTGGATGTGAATTCCTATTTTGCAAATATTTTCTCCTATTCAACAGGTTGTCTTTCCTTCTGTTGATTGTTTCATTTGCCAAGCAGAAGTTTTCTAGTTTAATACACTCCCATTTATCTATTTTCTGTTTTGTTTCCTGTGCTGTGCTGTGGAGGTCCTAGCCTCAAAATTCTTGCCTAGGCCAATGTCCTGTAATGTTTCCCCTATGTTTTATTCTAGTGGTTTATACTTTTGAGATTTATGTTTAAGTCTTTAATCAATCTTGAGTTTGTTTTTGTATATGATGAGAAATAGGGGCCCAGTCTCATTCTTCTGCATATAAATATCCAATTTTCCCAGCATCATTTCTTGAAAAAGGTGTCCTTTCTTCAATGTATGTTGTTGGTGCCTTTGTTGAACATCTGTAGGCTATATATGTGGATTTATTTATGGGTTCTCTATTCTTTGTTTTATCTTTTGTAATTTTTTATTTTTGTGGGTACATAGTGGTATATATATTTATGGTATACATGAGATACTTTATTATAGGCATGCAATGTGCAATAATCACATCATGGTAAATAGAGTAAATATCCACTTAAGCATTTATCCTTTGTGTTACAAAAAATCAAATTGTAATATTTAGTTTTTTCAAATGTACATTTAAATTATTGTTAACTATAGTCACCCTGTTGTGCTATCAAATACTAGCTCTTATTCATTCTATGATTTTTTTTGTCCAAATTAACCATACCTACTTCTCCATACTCCTCACTTTCCTTCCCCGCCTCTGGTAACCATCCTTCTACTCTCTGTCTCCATCAGTTCAATTGTTCTAATTTTCAGCTCTCACAAATTAGTAAGAACATGTGAAATTTGTCTTTCTGTGCCTGAACTATTTCACTAAACATAATGACCTCCAGTTCCATCCATGTTGTCACAAATGACAGCAACTCTTTCTTTCTTAATGGTTAAATAGTACTCCGTTGTGTATAAGTACCACATTTTCTCTATCTGTTCATCTGTTGATGGACAATTAGGTTGATTCTAAGTCTTGTTTATTTTAAATAGTGCTGCAATAAACATGGGAGTGCAGATATTTTTTCAATATACTGATTTCCTTTATTTTGAGTATATTACCTAATAGTGTGATTAGTGTGATGTGTGATCATATGGTAGCTCTACTTTTAATTTTTTGAGGAACCTCCAAACTGTTTTCCATAGTGGCCATTCAAATTTACATTGAACCAACTGTGTATGAGGGTTCCCTTTTCTCCACATCTACTCCAGAATTTGTTATTGCCTGTCTTTTGGATAAAAGTCATTTCAACTGAGGTGAGATTTCTAATTGCAGTTTGGATTTGCATTCTCTGATGATCAATGATGTTGAGTACATTTGCTTACTCCTATTTGCCATGTGTATGTCTTCTTTTAAGAAATGGCTACTCAGAACTTTTACTCATTTTTTTTGGATCAGATTATTAGTTTTATTTTTCTATAGAGCTGTTTGAGCTTCCAGATACTCTGGTTATTAATCCCTCTTCAAATGGGTAGTTTTCAAATATTTTCTCCATTCTGTGCGTTATCACTTCATGTTGTTGACTGTTTCTTCTTTGATGTACAGAAGCTTTTTAATACAATGTGATCACATTTGTCCATTTTTACTTTGCCTGTGAAATTTTTGCCTAGACCAATGTCCTTGATAGTTTCCTGAATGTTTTCTTTTAGCAGTTTCCTGGTTTCAGGTATTAGATATAAGTATTTAATTCATTTTTTTAATTTTGTGTAATTTACTCACTTAAAATGTTTCATACATATTAATATATTCATTCAGTTGTTCAATCATCACCAAAGTTTAATTTTATAACATTTTTGGTATCCTCAAAGAGTCCCAGTACCCATTAGCAGTCACTTCCCATTTCTCCTCCACCTTACATCGTTAGGCAACCACTGTCTAAACTTGCCTGTTTGGGAGATTTTATATAAACGGAATAATACAAATGTACTCTTGGTTCTGGTTTCTTTTACGCAGCATGATATTTACAAGAATATAATATTTTCACCCAGGTTGCAGCATGTGTCAGTACTTCATTCCTTTTGTTGGTCAATAACATGATATCATATATATGATATATGATATACCATATTGTATTTATCCACTCATCAGTTAATTAACATTGGGGTTGTTGATTTGATTTTTATATATAGTGAGAGATAGAGGTCTAGTTTCATTCTTCTACATATGGATATTGAGTTTTCTCAGCACCATTTATTGAAGAGTCTCTTTTCCCCAATGTATGCTATTGGCACCTTTGTCAAAAATGGATTTATTGTACATGTATGAATGGGTTTCTGGGTTCAATATTCTGTTCCATTGGATTTTTCGCCTGTTTTTATGACAGCACCATGCTGTTTTGATTCCTATAGCTTTGTAGTATAATTTGATGTCAGGTAATGTCATTCATCCAGTTTTGTTCTTTTTCCTTTGGATAGCTTCAGCTATTCTGGGTCTTTTGTGATTTCATATAAATTTTAGGATTTATTTTTCTATTTCTGTGGACAATGTCATTGGTATTTTGATAGAGATCACATTAAATCTGTAGATTGCTTTGGGGGTATGGACGTTTTTACAATATTGATTCTTCTAATCTATGAACATCGAATACCTTCTTGTGTTTTTGTGTTCTCATCAATATCTTTCATCAGTGTTTTATAGATTTCATTGTATAGATGTTTCATTTCTTTGCTTAATTCCTAGGCATTTAGTTTTATTTGTGATTATTGCAAATGTGATTACTTTTAGATTTCTTTTTCAGATTGTTCATTGTTGGCATACAGAAATGGTACTGATTTTTTAGTTTAGTTTTGTATCCTGCATCTTTACTTATTTTTTTATCAGTTGTAATAATTTTCTAGTGGAATCTTTAGGTTTTTTTCAAATATAATATCATGTCTTCTGCAAACAAGGATAATTTGCCTTCTTGGTTTCCAATTTGGGTGTCCTTTATTTTCCTTCCTTTGTTCTAATTGCTCTAGCAATTAATTGCTCTAGAAACTCTAGAGTTTCTTGTACTATGTTGAACAATAGTGGTGAAGTTGGTATCATTGTCATATTCCAGGTCTAAAAGAAAAAGATTTAACTTATGATACTAGCTATGGGTCTGTTATACATGGCTTTTATCATGTAAATGTATGTAGCTTCTATATCTTCTGAGCTATTCTATAGCTTGTATAGATTTTTTTAGAGTTTTTAACATGAAGGGATGTTGAACTTTATCAAATGCTTTTTAAGCATCAATTGCAATGATCGTGTTTTTTGTGCTTCATTTTGTTGATATAATGTATTACATTGTTTGATTTTCATATGTTGAACCATTCTTGCATACCTGGGATGAATCTTACTTGGTCATAATGAATAATCTTTTTAATATATTGTTAAATTTTGTTTGCTAGGATTTTGTTGATAATTTTGCTTCAACATTTATCAGCAATATTGTTCTGTATCTTTGTTTTTTGGGTGTGTCTTTGTTTTGTTTTGCTCTCGGAGAAATACTGGTTTCATAAAATGATTTTGGAAGAATTACTTCCATGTATTCCAAATTATTTTTTGGAATAGTTTTAGTAGTATTGGTATTAGTTCTTCCTTTAATGGGTAGAATTCAACTGTGAAGCCATCAAGTCCAAGGATTTTATTTACTGGGAGACTTTTAGTATAACTTCAATTTTGTTACTTGTTATTGCTCTGGTCAGGTTTTGGATTTCTTTTGGATTTCTTGTCAGGTTTCATATATATATATATATGTATATATAATTATATATAGAGAGAGAATTCTATATATATATAGAATTCTATATATAGATATGAATTTATCAATTTCTTCTAGATTTCCCAATTTATTCACATATATTTGCTTAAATTCTTACATATATATATAGAAGAATTTATCAATTTCTTCTAGATTTCCCAATTTATTCACATATAGTTGCTTAAAGTAGCCAGTAATAATCCCGTGAATATCAGCAGTATCAGCTCTAATGTATACTTTTTCATCTCTGATTTTATTTATTTGGATCTTTTGTCTGTTTTTCTTAGTCTAGCTACAGGTTTGCCAATTTTGTTTATCTTTTAAATATATTTAATAATCCTTTTTTTCATTTAAATTTCGTTTATTTTTGCTTGGTTCTTTATTATTCATTTTCTTTAATATTGGTTTGGTTTGCTATTGTTTTTCTAGTTCTTTAAGGTACATCATTAGGTTATTTGAAGTTTTTCTTTTTTTGGATATGGGCACTGATAGCTATGAATTGCACTCTTAGTACCAATTTTGCCGTATCCCAGGTTTCGGTATGATGTGTTTTCATTACTATTAGTTTCACAAAATTTCTCAATTTTCTTCTTTATTTCTTCATTGACCTACAGGACATTCAGGAGCATATTGTTTAATTTCCATATGTTTTTATAGTTTTCAGAATTCCTCTTGTTATTGTTTTCTAGTTTTATTTCATTGTGGTCAGAGAAGATGCTTGATGTAGTATCAATTTTTTGGAATGTTTTAACTTATTTTATTACCTAATAATATGGTATATCTTGAAGAATGATCCATGTGCTGAGGAAAGGAATGTATATTCTGCAGCCAGGATGAAATGTTCTGTTAATATTTATTAGGTCCATTTGTTCTATCGTGTAGATGAAGTTTGGTGTTTCTTTGTTGAATTTTTCTCTAGAAGATCTGTCGAATGCTGAAAGTGGGCTGTTGAAGTCCCCAACTATTATTGTGTATTGGTCTGTCTTTATATTTAGCTGTAATAATATTTATTTCATAAATCTGGGTGCTCCAGTGTTGGGTACGTATATATTTACAATCATTATATTGTCTTGCTGAATTGACACTTTTATCATTCTGTAATGACCTTCTTTGTCTCTTCTTACAGTTCTTCTCTTGAAATCTACTTTGTCTAATTATAGCTACTCCTTCTCTTTTTTGTGCTTTATTGGAATGAAATATCTTTTTCTAACCCTCATTTACAGTCTGTGGATGTGTTTATAGATGAAGTGTGTGTCTTGTATTCAATAGATTATTGGGTTTTGTTTTTATATCCATTATACCACTCTATGTCTTTTGATCAGAAAGTTTAGTTTACTTACATATTTAAATTCAATGTTATTATTAAGTAAGGACTTATTTCTGCCATTTGTTATTTTTTTCTAATTGGTTTGTAGTCCTTTCTTCCTTCTTTCCTTTTTTCCTTTCTTCCTTTATTGAGGGTGATTTTCTCTGCTGCCAAAATTTAATTCATTGCTTTTTATTTTTGGTCTATCCCTTGTACTTTTGTTTAACCATGACACTTGCAAATGGTGTCTTGTAATCCATTATTTTAACGTGATGACACCTTAACACGGATTGCATAAAAAACCAAAAATGCAAAAGGAAAACTAAGAAAAACTCTACACTTTAACTTTTTGTTTCTGCTTTTCAACTTTTTGTTCTTTCTCTTCATGTCTTATTGTATATTTATGTCTTAAAAAGTTGTTGTAGATTTTTTTTAGCTTGGCTCATTATTTAATGGTCTTGTTGCTTAAGAGTAGTTTACACTGCAGTGTTATAATATTCTGTTTTTCTGTGTGTTTACTATTACCAGTGAGTTTTGTTTTTTCAGGTAATTTCTTCTTGCTTATTACCATCCTTTCTTTCAGACTAAGGAACTCGTTTTTCATTTCTTGTGGGACAGGTTGGTGTTGATGAAATTTCTTAGCTTTCATTTTTCTGTAAGATCTTTATTTCTCCATTCTTGAAGGACATTTTTGCTAAACATACTATTCTAGGGTAAAAGTTGTTATCTTTCAGCAATTTAAATATGTCATGCCACTCTCTCCTGTACTGTAGGGTTTCCACTGTCTCCTGTCAGACATATTAGAGCTTCCTTGTATGTTATTTGTTTCTAATCGCTTATTGCTTTTTGGATTCCTTTTTAATGCTTGACCTTTGGGAGTTTCATTATTAAATTCCTTGAGGTAGTATTATTTGGGTTAAATGTGCTTGGTGTTCTATAACTTTTTTCTACTTAGATATTGATATCTTTCTCTAGGTGTGGGAAGTTCCAGGATTGTTCCCCGATGCCTTATTTAGTACACTTGATGAGGTCATGGTTTCCTTGCTGGGCTTGATGCTTATAGATTGTTGGTGTCTGGGCATTGATTAGTTAGGTATTTATTGTGGTCTTCATAATCTGGGCTTGTTTGTGCCCATTCTATTTGGGAAGGCTTCTGTAGTATTCAAAGGGACTTGGGCTCCAAACCTAGTAATGCTGTGATTGTTGGTGGTCATGCATAAGATCTGAAAGAATTCTCTGGATTACAAGGCAAAGACCCTTGTTTTTTTCCCTTACTTTCTCCCAAAGAAATGGAGTTAGTCTCTCTCTCTCTCTCTCTCTCTCTCTCTCTCCCCTACAGTGCCTGGTACTCTGGGTGGGGTGATGCAAGATGCAAGTACCCCTGTGGCTACCTCCTCTGGCACTGCCCTGGGTGAGACCTAAAGCCAGCATAGCCCTGAGTCTTGCCCAAGGCTCACTATAACCACTACCTGGCTGCTGCCTATGTTCACTCAAGGCTGTAAGGCTCTACAATCAGCAGATGGTGAAGTCAGCCATGTCTGTGAACTTCTCTTCAGGGCGGTGAGTTCCTCCAGGCCCCAGGCAGGTCCAGAGATGCTATCTGGGAGCCAGGGATTGGAGTCAATAACCTTAGAAATCTACCTAGTATTCTATTCTACTGTGGCTAAGCTGGCTCTCAAACCACAAGACAATGTTTTTACTGCTATCCCTCCCCTTTCCACAGGCAATGGAGCCTCACTCCATGGCCACCACCACCACCACCAGCTCATAGGCTGTTCTGCCGAGCCACTCCTGATATTTGCTTAAGGCCCAAAGCTCTTCAGTCAGGTTATGGTGCATTCTTTCAGGCCTGGGACTCACCCTTCAGGGCAGTGGGTTCCCCTCTGTCTCAGGGAAGGTCCAGAAATGCTGTCCAAGAAATGAATCTTGGACTTAGGGACCCCAAGAGCCTGCCTGGTGCTCTGTCCCATTGTGGCTGAGCTGGTACTGGAAGCCAGCATGTCTCAGTATGTCAACCAAAGCCCATAGTGTAGTACCTGGGTATCGCTATCAGTTATTCAGGGCACAAGGTCTCTTCAGTCAGTAGGTGAAGAATTCTGCTAGGAATTGGTCCTTCCCTTCCTGGCAGTGGGTTTCCTTGTGGCCAAAGATATGTCTAGAAATGTCATCTGAGAGCTAGAGCCTGAGATGGTGGCCTCATGACTCTCCCCATGGTCCTATCCTATTCTACTGTGGCTGAGCTGGCATCCAAGATGCTAGACATAGTCCTTTTTACTCTTTCCTCTTCTAAAGCAGAGGGAAGGAATCACTTTAATTGCTGTGAGCTGCACTGCCTGGGGTTGGGTAAGAGTGGCACAGCTACTCCACCAACTGGTCTTTCTGACGTCCCACTAGGTCACACACTCCCCAATCCACTTACTCTTCAGACCAAAACAGCATCAGGACTTGCCTAGAAATTTTAGGCAAGTCTTGTGTCTTAGACTGCATTTCAAGTTTATTTTCAACTTCAGAGCACTTTAGATTGAAATGATGAGGCTTGCCAAGAAACTCAAGTTCTGACTGCTGGGATGGATGTTTCTCCTCTGGCTGGGTCTGGTCCAAATGTTCCCTCCATGGGTGGGCATTGACTAAATTCAGTATGGTTTGGATGTCTGCTGTGACAGGTCCGTGCTGAGTTCAATGTAAAGTCACCCATTCACTGTGTTCTCCCTCTCCCAAATGCACAGATTCTCTCTCCACACCATGAAGCTGCTGCTGAAGGAGGGAAGAGGGCTAGTGTTGGCAATCCAAGACAGTCTTTTCTACACTCTTCAGTGTCTCGTTAAACTACATGAAGCTAAAACCAGGTACTTTGATTGTTTATCTGATTTTTAGTTCTTATGAAGGTGCTTTTTTTCTATGCAGATAGTTAAAATTTGGTGTTCTGGTGTTGGAGATGATCAGTGGAGCCTTGTATTACACCACGTTACCACACCCTCTGAATTCTCTATTCTGTTTTATTGGTCTTTGTTTTTATAGCAATGCCATGCTGTTTTGATTGTTATAACCTTATAAAATATCTTCATGTCAGATAGTGTGATGCCTCCTTCTTTGTTATTTTTGCTTGAGATTGCTTCAGTAATTTTGGCTCTTTTTTGATTCTATATCAATTTTAGGATTGCTTTTTCTACTTCCAAGAAAAGTTACACTGATATTTTGATAGCGATTGCATTGAATCTGTAGATTGCTTTGGACAGTATGGTCATTTTAAATCTTTAAATCCATGATCATGCAATTGCTTTTCATTTGTTTATGCCTTCAGCTTATTTCTTCAATGTTTTATAGTTTTATTTGTAAAGGTCTTTCACCTCCTTGTTTAAATTTATTCCTAGATATTTTGTGGAGCTATTACAAGTGGGATTGCCTTCTTGATTACTCTCTAAGCTACTTAATTATTATTGTACAGAAACACTACTGATTGGTGTATGTTGACTTTTTATCCTACAACTTTACCAAACTTATTAGATCCAAGAGTTTTTTGATGAAGGCAAGGTTTTTCTAGGTACAAAATTATGTTATCTTAAATGAGAAACAATTTAACTTCCTTTTCAATTTGAATGCCTTTTATTTTGTTCTTACTTCATTGCTTTGGTTGAGGCTTCCAGTAATGGGTGGAATAGAAGTGGTGAATGTGGACATCCTTCTCTTGTTCCAGGACTTAGAGGAAAGGCTTTCAGCTTTTCCTCATTCAGTATGATGTTAGCTGTGGGTGTGATATATGACCTTCATTACGTTATGTTTCTTCAGTGCCTAGTTTGTTAAGAGTTTTTATTATAAAGCGACGCAGGATCTTATCAAGTTCTTTTTCTGCATCTATTGAGATAATCATATGGTTTTTGACCTTCATTCTGCTGATTGATGTGTCATGTTTATTGATTTACATATGTTGAACTATTATTGAATCCCCAGGATAAAACCTACTTGACCATGGTGTTATATTTTTACACATGTGATACTGGAATTGGTTGGCTAATAATTTTTTGAGGATTTTTGCATCTATGTTTATCAGGGATATTGACTTGTAGCTTGTTTGCTTGTTTCCTTCCTTACTTCCTTTTCCCCTTCCTTCTTTCCTTCCTTTCCTTTCTTTCCTTTCCCTCTCTCCCTCCCTCCCTCCTTTCTTTCTTTTCTTTTCTTTTTTCTTTTCTTTTCTTTTCTTTCTTTTCTTTCTTTTCTTTCTTTCTTTCTTTCTTTCTTTCTTTCTTTCTTTCTTTCTTTCTTTTTCTTTCTTCTTTCTTCAGTTTCCTTTTTTTGCTTTCTATCTTACTTTTTTATCTGGTGTTGGTATCAGGGCAATGTTGGCCTCAGAGATTGAGTTTGGGAAAATTTTCTTCTCTTCAATTTTTTGCAATTGCTGGAGAACTGGTGCTAGTTCTTTTTTGTACATTTTGTGGAATTTGGCAATAAATCCACACAGTTTTGGACTTTTCTCTGTTGGGAGACTTTTTATTATTGATTCAATCTCATTTTTTCTATTGGTCTGTTCAGGTTTACTATTGTTTTTAATGATTCAATTATGGTAGGTTTTATGTGTCCATAAATATATCCATTTTCTCTGGATTTTTTAGTTTGTTAGTGAATAATTGTTCCTAATAATTTCTGATCCTCCTTTGTATTTGTGTGGTATCAGTTGTCATGTCTCCTTTTTTGTTTCTGGTTTTATTTTGGGGGGTATTCTCTCTTTTAGTCTTGATAACTGATATAGTTTGGATATTTGTCCTCACTCAAATCTTATGTTCAATTACAATTCCCAGTGCTGCAAGTGGGGCCATTGGAAGTATTTGCATCATGGGGGTGGATTTCCGATGTCATGGTTCTATTTTCAAGATAGTGAATCTCGTGAGATCTGCTCATTTAAAAGTGTGTGGCACCCCCTTGAACACACACTCTTGTTTGCTCCTGCTTTTTCCATGTGACGTGCATGCTCCCCCTTCACCTCTACCATGATTCTAAGCTTCTTGAGGCCTCCCTAGAGGCCAAGCAAATGCCAGCATCATGTTTTTGCAAAAAAACCTGCAGAACCGTGAGCCTCATTCCTTTATAAATTAAACTTCTTTTCTTCATAACTTACCCAGTTTCCATTGTTTCTTTATAGCAATGCAAGAATAGCCTATTGTAGTTACTCTAGCTAGTGTTTCATTGATTTTATCTTTTAAAAAATCAACTTTTCATTTAATTAATCCTTTGCATTTTTTTTAGTCCGTTTCATTTAGTTCTGCTCCTTTTCATTGGTTCTTTCCTTCTATAATTTTGGATTTCATTTGTTGTTGCTTTTCAAGTTCCTTGTGGTGCATAATTGGATTACTTATTTGAAAATTTTCTACTTTTTTGGTGTAGGCATTTATTGAAATAAACTTCCCTCTTAGCACTGCTTTTACGTTATTGTATAGGTTTTGATATGCTATGCTTTGTTTATTTGTGTCAATAAATTTTTTTATTTTCTGCTTAATTTTTTGACTCTTTGGTCATTCAGGAACATGTTTAATTTTCATATATTTTCATATATTTGTATAATTTTCATATTTCATAATTTCATATATTGAAAAATATTGCATAATTTTCATATATTTGTACAGTTTACAAAATTCCTGGGTACATACATGTTTGGAATGTTTATATCCTCTTGCTGAATTGATTCCTTTATCTTTATATAATTACTTTTTTCTCTCTTTTTATAGTTTTTGACTTAAAGTCTGTTTTATTATACAAATATAGCTATTGCGTGAGCTTTTGGTTTCTGATTGCATGAAGTATCTTTTTCCATCACTTTACTTTCAGTCTGTATATGTCTTTCCTTGTAGGTAGCATATAGTTTGGTCTTTAAAAAAAATCCATTCAGCCAGTATGGCTGTCATTTTATTAATTGATTTCTGGTTATTTTGTATATATCCTTTATTTTTCTCTTATTACTTATCTTATGATTTGGGTTCCTGTAGTGGTAACATTTGCATTCTTTCTCTTCCTTATTGTCTGTTTGCTCTAAAAGTGAGTTTCACACTTTCATGTGTTTTCCTGATGGAATATATTTCACTTCTAAGATTAATACTCCCTTGAATATTTCTTACAGAACCAGCTAGTGCTAATGTATTTACTTAATTTTTTGTTTGTCTGAGAAAGACAGTATTTCTCCTTTATTTATAAAGAATAACTTTGCTGGACATGCTTGAATTGCAGGTTTATGTTTTTGTTTATTTTTTTCAGCATTTTGAATATACCATCCCATTCTCCCCGGTTGGTAAGGTTTCTGCTGAGAAATCGACTGTTAATCTGATGAGGGCTTTCTTAAGTGACTTAATTCTTTTCTCTTGCTCTTTTTAGAATTCTTTTTGTCTTTGACTTTTAATACATATACTTTAATATGCCATAAAAAACCTTTTTAATTGTATCTATTTTGGGATTTGTAAGCTGCCTGTATCTGATAACTAAATCTCTTTCTAGACTTGGGAAGTTTTCATCCAGTATTTGTTAAATAGGTTTTCTAATATTTTTATTCTACCTTAGCCTTGAGGAGTACCAATAATTTGAGTTTTCCACTATGTTGCCCCAAGTGTCACAAAAGCTTTGCTCATTCTTTTTCATTCTTTTTTATTTCTTTATGAATGGATTATTTCAAAAGACCTGTCTTCAAATTTCTAAGATTCTTTCTTCTGGTTGATCTAGTCTATTCCTGAAGTATTCAAATGTATTCTTATTACATTCAAAGAAATTTTCAGTTCCAGAATTTTTGTTTGGTTCTTTTTTATATTAATATAAATACAAATAATTTTAGTACAAAACAAATACCTAATATAAATATTAAAAAAGCAATTACTTTTCCCCCAACACAATATAAATATGAATAATTTTGGTACATTTCTAATTCATATCTTGAATTATTTCTCCGATTTCTTTGTATTTATTTGTGTTCTCCATGATCTCACAGAACTCCCTTAATATCACTATTTTGAATTCTTTTTCCAGGATCTCATCTGTTACTTTTTCATTGGAATCTCTTGCTGTAGCATTATTGTGTTTCTTTGGTGGTGTCATTTTTTAAAATGTTTCTTGTGTTTTTACATTTATATCTGCACGACTAGTGTGACAGTTGATGTTTCTAATTTTTAACATTTGCTTTCATAGAGTATAAGTTTTTTCCTGAAGACCTATCTATGGTGTTGGTTGGGCACGGCACTTTGGCTTTGACTAGGTGGGTGCATTAATGGATTCTTCATCTTATTTCTTTGGCTGTAACAGTGTCAGTGATGTCTGTAATTTCCTCAGAGTTTTAGGGCAAGGTTTTCAGTGAAGGCTGTGGTGAAGTTATACTGTGGACAGCAATGCCAGGTGGACCAATCCTTAGACCCCAGTGGTGGCAGCGGCAGACTGAGTATGCAATTCCCTGGGCTCCAGGGTATTATACACCTACACTAGTGTTAGCAGGTCCAGGCTTGATTTATTCTTGGGCCTCCAGGCAAATTTCTTGAGTGCTGGTAATAGCAACAGTGGGCCATGTGGGTGGATAGGTCATTTGGCTAGCAGGTGTTTGGGGTGATGGCAGTAGCAGTGGTATGACAACCTTCTGGCTTCCAGTCAATGCAGGTGTGAATATTAGATATGATAGGGTGAGTGGGCTAGTTCCAGGCCTGCAAGTGTCACAATTGAATGTGTACGAACTGTGCTGGTAGTGGCAGGTTGAATGGGCCTGAACTCAGGCCCCCAGGAGAAGTGTTCACATGCCAGTGATGGTGGATGTGTCTGGGTGATCTTTAGACTTCTGGACAACATACTCAGGCATTGGGGAGGAGGGTGGAGCTGGGTCAGGTGGACCTATCCTGAGGGCTTCCAGTGGTAAATGCAGGATCTGGTTGTGGTAGTGACCCCAGGCTCCCAGTGGAATGGTTGGGTTTGAGTAGCACTGGCTATGCTTCTGCCCTGCTATTATGTCAGGTTTGCTTTTAACAGCAGCAGCTGTAGGCAGGTGACTGGGTAACTAGCACTTCAGTCTCAGACGGTAGCTTTAGACTAACAACCTATCTTCAGGGTGCTTGTAAATGTGTGGCCACTGTGCTGTTGGGGGCAGTGGTGTTGCTCCTAGTGGCTTTTGCTTTAGCCCTGGATGCAGCATTCAGCGGTGGCAGCTGTGGGTAGGAGAATGTCCTCAGGAAACATGAACATCCACAGCAGCTCCATTACTGGGGACAGCAGGGTCACTGCATATGGGTTGCACTTTGGCTCTGGTGACAGTGGACAGCTGTGGTAAAAGCCACCGATGGGGATGTCAATAGGGCTTAAGGGATATGGGGATGATGGGGCTGTTGGGTCGCAAGCCAGGGTGCAATCTGGTAGGCCTGGATTCTCAAAATGGTACATTTCTGTAGCTGCTTAGGACCTGGAGGATGTGTGGGATCCAGCATGAGCTCCTTCTCTGGAGCAATGACATTGTGCAGATTCCAGGGAACTCCTTGTGTTTGTCTCAGGACCCAGGTGGGTTGATGAGCTCTCCCATGGCTAATGTTGCAGAAGTCCATGGTGGGAATGTAAAATTCCAGGGATCTCTCACTTACCCATTTCCCACACTGGAAACTTCTCCAGGTTCTTAGCCAATCCCAGTTGATCAAGCTTCCTTGCTTCCCTCTCTTT
Source organism: Pan troglodytes (assembly GCF_028858775.2). NCBI lineage: Eukaryota > Metazoa > Chordata > Mammalia > Primates > Hominidae > Pan > Pan troglodytes. The sequence continues at coordinate 106,422,510 of NC_086015.1, forward strand.
CCTTGCTTTAGGTATTCCTTGTCAATTTTTGTTGAATTTCAGTGTATTCTCTAAGATGATATATTCTAAGGGTGATTATCTACTTGCCTTTTTTTTTTCTTCTTTGTGGAAGAAGTGAGTACCAGATGACTCTAATCAGCCATTTTGAAGCCCCAGTGATTTGAGTCTTTTGATGCCAGAGAGTATCAAAACCTTGGTAGGCAGAATGACAGCCTCCACATATGTCAGCATCCTAACTCCCAGAAACTTTGGATATGTTATATAAACTGGCATGTGGGGATTAAGTTTGCAGATGGAACTGGGATTGTTAATAAGCTTACACTGAGGTGAAAAGATTATTCTGGATTATTTTTGTGGGGCCAGTGTATTAGTGAATGTCCTTAGATGTGAAAAAAGGCGGCAAGAGAGTTAGAGTGATACAATGCAAGAAAGACCCTACCATCTGTTGCTGGGTTTAAAGATGAAAGGAGGCCATGAGTCGAGAAATGTGGGCAGGCTCTAGGAGCTTGGAACAGCAAGGGAATGGATTCTTCTAAAGCCTTCAAAAGGAATACTCATCTGCCAACACCTTGATTTTAGTCAAGTGAGACCCATTTTGGACTTCCAAACTCTGGAACTGTAGCATAATACATTTACGCTGTTTAAAGCCCATAGGTTTGTAGTAATTTGTTATAGCAACAACAAAAATTGACTACATCTCATTTGGGAAATGGTCAGAATTTTTGTTTTTGTTTTTGTTTTTGAACTTATTTTCACCCCAGGCTCTCTGCTGTCCCACTCTGACTTTAATTTCTTTTTTCTCATGATCACCAGTTATGGTCTATAGGTAAAATTTTGCAAGTGAACATTAATTATATTTGTGTTTTTCAGCTCCCAGGAGTTCTTTTTTTCCTCAACTAACTCGAAGTCATTATTTAGCAATTTGTTTAAATGTTAGCTGAATTAATCCTTCTTGCTTTTTAGCTTACTGCATCTGCCCCAGGTAAGCAAATGCTTATGTACTGTCTCTTCTTAGATAACCCTGTATTTCTTTGAATTTTGGTTAGTTTATTTCCCTGTGATCTCAGTTCACTGATAAGTTTAAGAAATTTTTGTTTTGTACATTGTCCAGCTTTTTATGTTACTGTTGTAAGGATGAGAAACAATGCTTTTGGTAGCATTATACATCCTAATTAGAAGCTTGAAATCCCATTCCTCTTGTCTGGAAGGCTCCCAGTTTTGATGTGGAGATATGTTTTATCCTTATATGATGTTGATTATTGTGCAACTAAGCTTAAAGTAAACTGTAGGAGTCATTCTGGACAGACACTGCCTTTAGAGACTGAGTTTAAGGGAAAGAAATATATGCTGGCTATGTCAGAAATCACCCCTAATTCTCTCTGCCTTCAGACTGACTTGGTAAAAAGAATCTTCTTTCCTCCTTAAGAAAGCCCTTAAGAAAGCCTCCTTAAGAAAACTAGGCCGGGCGCAGTGGCTCACGCCTGTAATCCCAGCACTTTGGGAGGCTGAGACGGGCAGATCACAAGGTCAGGAGATCGAGACCATCCTGGCTAACACGGTGAAAACCCCGTCTCTACTAAAAATACAAAAAATTAGCTGGGCGTGTTGGCAGGTGCCTGTAGTCCCAGCTACTCGGGAGGCTGAGGCAGGAGAATGGCCTGAACCTGGGAGGCAGAGCTTGCAGTGAGCCGAGATCGTGCCACTGCACTCCAGCCTGGGTGACAGAGCAGCCTGGGTGACTGAGCGAGACTCTGTCTCAAGAAAAAAAAAAAAAGAAAGCCACAAACTAGATAAATTTGATTGCCTCTCTACTCACTTTTTGAGAGAAACAGAGAGATCCTTATATGTGGCAAAACATTTTTAAATTATTTGTATAAATTCAGGGGTACAAGTCCAGTTTTGTCACATAGATATATTAAGTAGTGGCAAAGTCTGGGCTTTTATTGCAACCATCACCTGAGTAGTATTTCAAGAGACAGAAAATTCAGCCTCAAGCGAGAAGGCAAGATCCTTGACCTTGGGGAACTTACAGGCTCAAGGTACACTTTATAGTTTAGTATTTCCAACTAGACAGAATGAGGTAGTATACTTTATAAACTTCTCTTAGCTTTACAAATTCGACAAAAAATACTTGCTTAGAAAACTTGCCTTATATTTTCATCAATATTTTATTATAAAGATATGTTGTACTATAAGCTTTGTAAGTGAAGGAACTATTTTTATTGTATTCTTTTCCAGCTTTTTAGCATACATATTCCATACACATATAGTACGTTCAATAAATATTCCAGATTCATTAGACCTTGTGTTTAAGTGACATCCCTACACAAACATAAATGTTGTTCATCACATACTGTTATTACTAGTTCATTTGTAAGATTGATTGCCAAAGTTGAATGTCTATGAAATGATATTAGTTGTGGTAATGTTTTCTTCATTTCATTTTATGTTTTTAAATTGTGGTCATTGAACATTGTACACATCTTGAATCTCTAATGGGTAGAAGTTAAATAAATATGCTCAAATCATTTACTTTCCTGTTCAATCCAGAATTGACGTGTAAATTTGCAATTCATCAGCCAGTATTGTTCAAATAAGGATACAAACTCCAAGGTTTGTAACTGAAGTGGTTCCTTTTACAGCGTGATGCATGGGTGACTAAGTTATTTTCCTTTTTCCTATATTTAAAAGCTTTTGGTTTTAAAATTTGAAAGGCATATTACAAATGCTTTTAGTTTGTGAAGTTACTTAATATAAGTTATAAAGTTTAATAAACTTTATTAAAGAATAGTCCTCTATTTCTACCTGATGGATTTGATAGCAAGTCAAAATTGAACATTTCTAGGATGCCTAGGATTTTACTTTACTAAGAGGAGAATTTTTAAAATAGTGACCTCTTTATTTTCCTACTAGAAAGAAAAATCAATGCAGACAATTCCATATTATTCATATGTAAAGTGCAAAACAAAGAAAATAATAACAAAATAGTTTACTCAGGAGGGAATCAAAACAGGTTCAGCCTCAATTTGATAAGCTTCTTCAGTTTCTTTCTGTATCGCATTGCTAAACAACAGATAATATCATTCTAAACAAACAAACCTCACTTTGCTTTATGCTCTACACCTGTTGATTCTTACATACCACAGAAAAGGTATTTTTATTTTATTAATTTGCTGGTGATGGGGGCATTGTTGTTGTTGTTTGTTTGTTTTATTTAATAGTCTCATCTGCTAGTGGTTTATGGCAAATTTCTTGTTCTTATCAATAAAATATTAGTTAACCTGACTAATTTTGAATCTCAACAGAAATTGAAAGTGTGTTATGACAGTGCTGGTAATCTGCAGAAACAAGATTGTAATTAATGAAAATCCAATTAAGATGCCAAAAACTTCTCAGCAGCGTATTGACCAAAATAGTCTTCAACTCAGAAAATTAATATACAATCCATGGTGTAAATGACAATGCTTTGCTACCTAGGTATGCCAAAATGATAGAGTATTTTAAATGATAGATTCTGTAGTCACAGTGTCTTGATTAAGGCAGTGTACAAGCCCAGGAATTCTGACTTCACAATCTGTCAATGAAAGCATAAGCTGAGTATTTTCTAACAAATCATTTAATTCAGTATTCTGAAACAGTTTATTAATTGAGTATGCACAGTTTTTAAAATTATCTGTCTGCTGATTGTAAAATAAGGATATTAATTGTACCTCCTTTTAAAGGTTATTATAAAATAAAATAAGAACATATATGTAAATTTATAGCAGTAAGCATACAAACAATATTAGATATTATTGTTATTACAAGTTTTTATGCATTTGAAATAATGGCGTAGTATATTCAACCTTCTCATACTCCTTGGAATCTGGAGAATTAAAGAAAAGGGAAACACAGGCTTCAGACTCTTCCTATATAATCCGTAATTAGAATAAAAGTTTGCTGCTATAGTTGTTTTTCTTGTGGCTTTGGCATTTTAAATACAATGTATAGGTTTCTAGCTATCAGGCATGTGAATAGGTTTTTTTTTTTTTTTTTTGAGATGGAGCCTCGCTCTGTCGCCCAGGCTGGAGTCCAGTGGCGCGATCTCTGCTCACTGCAAGCTCCGCCTCCAGGGTTCACGCCATTCTCCTGCCTCAGCCTCCCGAGTAGCTGGGACTACAGGCGCCCGCCACTACGCCTGGCTATTTTTTTTTTTTTTTGTATTTTTAGTAGAGACGGGGTTTCACCGTGTTAGCCAGGATGGTCTCGGTCTCCTGACCTCTTGATCCGCCCGTCTCGGCCTCCCAAAGTACTGGGATTACAGGCGTGAGCCATCGCGCCTGGCCGTGAATAGGCATCTTTTAGCTTTGCTGGCTAGGGTGGATATGTAAGATCCATCATACTATTTAATAAATTTCTGGTATTCATTTAGTAGAAAGGTGGTTAAATAAATAAGGGCAGATGGTTCAAGATAATTCTCCAGTTAAACTTCTCTCACAGTTGTGGCTGGGAGACCCAGATAATATCAGAGAACTTCCCAAACTTAGAGAAAGATATCAATATTCAAGTACAAGAAGGTTGTAGAACACCAAGCAGATTTAACCCAAAATAAGGCGAGCATCAGAAAGAATTTCTCCTCACATGCATCATTTTGTACCAATAATTGCCATTTTATGCAACTCTTCATGTATCTGTTGAAGAATAAGAGGGAAGAGTTTGAGCAGTCAAATGAATGCAGTTACTATAACTAAGAAATATTCATAGGTTATTTTCAGTTTGTTACTGCAATCCTAGATTTCTAAAAAATAATATGAAAATATGCCTTGGTCTACCGATGTAATAGATACTTCAAAGTTTAAAAACTAAGGGGTAGACTCACAAGAATATTTGTTTCCTTTGATGATAATTATGAATTTACTTATTTCCTTTCTTGACGGCTCTCCTCCCGGTTTACTTGTGTGTAGAAAGAATTACACTTTGGATAGAGTTGAAATAGAACAGCCTAGCAAATTCAGACTCAGACAAGCACATCTAATTTACCTTTTGATTTGGTTGTTGCTTCTCTTCTTGTACTATGGTGCTCAATTTGGTTTTCACGTAGCACAAAGTGTTTTAACTGTCAGTCATACAAATAAGAGTCAGGAAGGGCCTACTAGGTCATCAAGTCGATTTTTTCAGCAGAGTAGGATAGATTACTGATGTTACATTTTTTTCCTTCTGTTTTCCCTCCGGCTAGAATTGAACATGATTCTTGCTATGTCTTGAGGGCATAGAAGATAAAAATCAATAATAAAAGTATATGTGCGTTTAGGAGAACTTGTATCTTAGATGGGGAGGGGAATTTCACTTAAGCATTGGTTGAGAACTTTTCATTCCACTGGATAACAAATGACTCCTCCTCCCTCTCTCTTTTACTGGTAAAAAACAAACAGACATTTTATCACCAAGCCAAAGTCAGACCTAGAATTCTATCACAGGCATATGTATTTACCCAGAGAAATAAATCTGCCACAGAATTCCCCTTATCTGATGAAAATCCTTATAGATATATTTATTTTTGTTTAATAGGATAAGAATATTGGATTTCCACAATTGTCTATGGAAGTGTGTGTGTGTGCGTGTGTGTTTGTGTGTGCGTGCCTGAAGTAAGTACAGTATCCCATATGTATGTGTGGGATGAAGACACTGATTACTTTATAATAAAACATGATGATGGGTTTTTATTCCCCCAAGAAACATTAGCGCTGTATTAATACTAGGTATAATTTAACCAAACTTTCTTATTTTACAGGGAGCCTAAGTTTTATTTGCTCAAGGTCACCGAGATACACAAAAGATGATTCAGGACTAGGCCGGACTTCCTGATTTCTAGTTACTGTTTCTTTCTCTGTACTACTCTGACTCAAGATTTTTTTTTTTTATTTTTATCAAGAAGAGTCAAATTTCTGAATTATAAATGGGATAGCCTGAAGCCTAGAACTCAAGGAATAAGACCAGAACAGAGAAAAACTTTGGCATCTTAAGTTCAGATAAGCTTTGCTAAGTTCCGTGTTCTGCAGAGAATATTCTTTCAAGCCAGGCATAGAAGGGGCTGATGTCTGTTATTTAAATATCCTTTTTGTGATGTTAGACATCAGGCATTTTAGTAAAGATATAGAAACTGTAAGCAAGTGCACAGTTTTAAAGTTATGTGATTTCTTATTTACAATATGCTATCTTTCTGGGATCCTATTGGTTAAAACATTAATAAAACTCAGTTTTGATCCTAGATTGATTGTAATGATAAACGATATACAAATAAAATAATGTATGTATGAATAATATAACAAATTGCTCTAGACTTTGATTCATCTAAACCTATTTATTTAAAGTTCATCAGTAGCCAATACTGCTGAGTCTCTCATCATATTTTGATTTCTGTAATAAATAAACAAGTAAGAGAAGATTTAAATTAAAAAAAAAAATTGTATCTCTAATGGCAGGATGGCCTCAGGATTTATCAGAGTAATGATTCATCCTAGACTTCAACATTATGCTTCCTCATATGTCTTCTGTTACAGCAGTCTTCTTTTAACAAGGCATTTTTATCTGATTGAGACTGGGAATAAAATTTTTGATTATTGAGGATAAATTATGAGCACTTAAAAATACCAAAACTACTGTTTTGCCTAAAAGCACTATAATAACAAAAGCAATAAGTGCAACACAAGGACTTTCCACTTATCGAGAATACATATGATTCCTATCTTTGTTTTTCAAATGAAGAAACAAGGCTTAGAGGGGTTATTAACTTACCTGAAGCTGCACACTTAAATTATACAGTTGGCTAAAAACCGATGTAAGTTTGATGTCAGAATCCACAGCATTAAGCCCCACACTCGTGTGTGTGTGTGTGTGTGTAAGTATATGGGTGTTCATGTGTTTCTGTGTAGAAGAGGGGAGACAATGTGAGGGAGAGGACGATGAGATTAGCAAGTGACAGAACAGCATATCTCTGGTCAAAGTTTTCCTTTTTTGATGTTATCGAATAGAAAGCAACAGACTGTGTGTAGTTAGATGACCAAATGGGAAGGTTGATTTATATTATTAATACTATATTATACCCTCATTTATAATACTAGCCAATATCCAACTTGCTAAATAACATGATTTTTACTACTTAAACTTTTCCTGTGTTTGGTTGAGTTAAAAAATATATAAAGAAATAGGTCTCTAAAATACTTTAATGTAAAATGTTAAGAACATAACTGCCATATGTGAAGTGTTTACATTTCTCTAATTTTTGGTCTATGGAGACTACATTTTCACCATCTTTGGCAAAGATATTTGACAAAATAAAAAATAAAATACTGAAATAACCTCATCTTGAAAAAATTAAATGGAAATAGAGCAGATGTCATTTAGTAAATGGAGAATAAAAAGGTAAAAAGGTTTTTGTTTGTCAGCATATTAAAAGTTTAAACTAATTTTACTTCATGAAGACAGATTTAAATGATATGAAATTACAGATGGGTGAGAGTAATACAATTAAATTTATTACAGTTCTAGGGTGACATTTATAGATTCAATGGTTCATATATTATTTATTTGCTAAGATAATACATTATGCAATTAAAGCCATTTTTATTTTTTAAATTCTGCATTATGCTACATTTCAATAAAAATTCAGACAATTTAGTCTGTGCATCTATTACAATAGAGGATGGCAGGTGCCTGAGGTATAATGTAGGTGCCTTGCTGTATTTCCAGCTTATTTCTTGATTAAAATATTGAGAATGAATTTTCAATTTATCCTAAAAAGATATTTAAAATGGTATGTATCCAGATAAACTCATTCTCAAAATGTTTCTTCTGCACCCTCTCCTCCAGATGGTGCATTTTCTGCTACTGACATCAATAAGACTTTAACAAATACTGAAGGAAATATTTGAGATTTTTAATTATTTGACAACATTCAGTTGTCAAAATCTGCTCCCCAAATACATACCAAAATAGTTGACTCTGAAGGAGGAAGAAGGTGTCAGAATAGAAGCCTACACCATTCATCCTGCTACGCCTCCCTGCTTGGACACCAAATTTTAACAACCATCCCCACACAGAAAAACACAGTCATGAGACCAAAAATAAGGTGAGCAATAACAGTACCTGGATTTCACTGCATATAATGGAAACCAGCATTGAAGAGGACAGGAGACAGAGGCTTGAATTGCCAGTGCCACCCCTTTTCTGTCTCCTGGCAGTGGCCATGTGGTGCAGAGAGAAAATCTGTGCACTTTAAGGAGGGAGACTGCAGTGACTGGGGGACTTTACATTGAACTCAGTGCTGCCCTGCAGAGAATAAAACCATGCTGGGTTCAGCCCATGCTGAGTTCAGCTAGCACTTTCACACAAGAGAAGCATTTGCATTAGCCCTAGCTAGAGTGTAATTGCCCATCCCAGCAGTCAGAACTTGAGTTTCTTAGCAAGCCTCATTACCACAAGCTGAAGTGGTCTTGAAAGGCAGTAAACTTGAAACGCAGTTTAGGACACAAGGGCTGTAATTCCTAGGCAACTCCTAGTGCTAAACTGGGCTTAGAGCTAATGACCTAGGGTGGCACATGAGCTAGGGGAGACACCAGCTGGCACAGTTAAGGGCATGCTTGCACTATCCCTCTCCCAACCCCAAGCAGTGTGTCTTGCAGAAATTAAAGTACTCCTTCTTTCTGCTTGAGCAGAGGAGAGTAAAGAGGACATTGTCTTGCATCTTAAATACCAGCTGAGCCACAGTAGAACTGGGCACGGGGCAGAGTTGTGAGTTCCCCATTCCAGGCCCTAGGTCCCAGACAACATTTCTAGACACACCCTGAGCCAAACAGGAATCTTCTGCCTTGAAGAGAAGGATGCAGTCCTGGGAAGTTTCATCACCTGTTGACTAAAGAGCCTGTGAGCCCTGAATAACCACCAGTAATACCCAGGGAGCACACTGTGAGCCTTGGGCTCTGAGAGGTGCTAGCTTCAAAGGTGACTGAGCAAATTTCCAGCTGTGGTGGCTATGGTGAAAGACTTCTGTTTGAGAAAATCACAAGGAAAAGTAGAAGAGACTTTGTCTTGTACCCTAGAAACCAGCTCATCAGAGTGGTGTAAAGCAGCAGCAGGCTCTTGGGATCCCCAAATGCAGGCATAAGCTTTTGGACAGCATTTCTGGACCTGCCCTGGGACAGAGAGGAGCCCTACCTTGAAAGGTAAATCTCAGTCCTGGCTGCGTTCACCAAAAACTGACTGAGGAGCTTTTGGGCTTTATGTGAACATTGGCAGTGGATTAGCAGAACCCTAGTGATCTCCAGCAGTGGAATAGTGATTGTGGTGGCCACAAGGAGAGGTCTCTCTGCCTGTGGTAGTGGGAGGAAGAGCAGGACGAACTTTGTATTGTGGTTTGAGTGCCAGCTTAGGCACAGTAAAATAGAAATCAGGTAAATTACTAAGGTTTTTAATTCAAATCCCTGGCTCCCAGTTAGTATCTCTGGACACACTTGGGGCCTGGGTTAACTCACTACCCTGAAAGGAAAGAGCCTTGGGCAAGACCCAGTGCTGTGCTGGCTTCAGATCTGAACCAGCACAGTCCCAGTGGTGGTGGCCACATGGGTGCTTGCTTTATCACACCCCCAGTTCCAGGTGGCTCAGCACAAAGATGTGTTTGGGAGACAGTAAAATAATAAGAGTATCTACTTTGTAATCTAGATAATTCTTCCAGATCTTGTTCAAGACCACCAAGGTGGTACCTCCATGAGTCTGCAAAAAAACAATGCATTGTTGGGCTTGGAACCCAAATTCCTTTGAATACCTAGAATTCCTTCCCAAGAAGGACAGACACTAACAAGCCCAGACTGTAAGGACTGCAATAAATACCTAACTCTTCAATGTCCAGACAGCAGAGAACATCTACAAGCATCAACACCATCCAGGAAAACATGATTTTGGCAAATGTAATAGATAAGGCACGAGAGAGTAATTCTGGAAAATAAAGATATATGACTTTTCAGACAGAGAATTCCAAGTAACTGTTTTGAGGAAGCTCAAATAAATTTTAAGATAACACAGAGAAAGAAGTCAGAATTCTGTTAGATAAATTAAACACACAGAGGTTCAAATACTTAAAAATAACCTCACAGAAATTCTAAAGTTGAAAAATGCAAGTAACATGCTGAAGAAAGTGTTGACGTCTCTTGATAGAGATCAAGCAGAAGGAAGAATTAGTGTGATTGAAGACAGGCTTTTTGAAAATACAGTCAGAGGGGATAAAATACAAAAGAATACAGCATACCTACAAGATTTAGAAAATTGCCTCAAAATGGCAAATCTAAGAGTTATTGGCCATTAAGAGGAGATATAGAAATATATAAGGTTAGAAAGTTTATTCAAAAGGATAATATCAGAGAACTTCCCAAACCTAGAAAAAGATATCAATATTCAAGTACAAGAAGGTTGTAGAACACCAAGCAGATTTAACCCAAAGAAGACTACTTCGAGGCGTTTAATAATGAAACTCCAAAAAGGTCAAGAATAAATGAAATAACCCAAAAGTAGCAATAGAAAGGAAACAGATAATATACAATGCAGCTCCAGTGCACCTGACAGCATATTTTTCAGTAGAATCCTTATAGGCCAAGAGAGAATGGCATGGCATATTTAAGTTGCTGAAAGATGAAAACTCTTACCCTAGAATAGTATATACAACAAAAGTATCTTTCAAGAATGAAGGAGAAATAAACATTGCCAGACAAACAAAACCTGAGGAATTCATCAACACCAGACCTGTCCTACAAGAATTGGTAAGAGGAGTTCTTCAGTCAGAAAGAAAAGGATGTTAATGAGCAAGAAGAAATAATCTGAAGATAAAAAAAACTCATTGATAATAGTAACCACACAGAAAGTCACAGAATATTATAACATCGTAACTGTGGTGTATACATTTCTCTTGATTTAAATAGAAAGATAAAATGATGAGCCAATAAAAAATAATAACCACAAAACTTTTCAAGACATAGACAGCACAATAAGACATGAAGAGAAGCAACCTAATGTTAAAAAACAAGGAGAAGAATTCAAGTGTAAAGTTTTATTATTTTTCTTTTTGCATGTTTGTTTGTTTATCAAATGAGTGTTAAATTGTCATCAGTTTAAAATAATAGGTTATACAACTGTATTTACAAGATTCATGGTAACCTCAAATCAACAAAAACACAAAAATAAAAGAGAGACAATCAAATATATCACCAGAGAAAATTGCCTTTTATAAAAAGAAGACACAAAGGAAGAAAAGAAGGAAGAGAAGACTGTAAAGGAAGCAGAAAACAAATAACTAAAATGGTGGAAGTAAGTCTCTACTTATCAATAACATTATTGAATATAAATGGATTAAACTCTCCAATCAAATAGACTGGGCAAATGGATGAAAATAAATACTATACCCAATGACATCTTGCCTACAAGAAAATCACTTCCCCTACAGAGACACACATGGACTTAAGGGCATGAAAAAAGATATTCCATCTCAGTTAAAACCAAGAAAGAGCAGGAGTAGTTATACCTAAAAGAAATTTCAAGATAGAAACTATAAGAAGAGACAAAGAAGGTCATTATATAATGATAAAGGAGTCAACTCAGCAAGAGGATATGATTTTAAGTATATCTGTACCCCAAACTGGAGTACCCAGATATATAAAGCAAATCTTATTAGAGATGCAGAGAGAAACAGACCCAAATACAATAATAGCTGGAGACTTCAACATTCCAATTTCAGCATTGGACAGATTTCCTGGACAGAAAATTAACAAATAAATATTGGACTTAATCTGTACTATAGAACAAACAGACCTACTAGATATTGACAAAATGTTTTATCCAATGGCTACAGAATACACATCTATCCCCTCAGCACATGGATCTGTTCTCAAGGATAGACTGTATGTTAGGTTACAAAACAAGTCTTAAAGCTTTCAAAAATTTGACATTATATCAAAGCAACTTCTATTACCACGATGGAAAAAAAAAACCTAGAAATCAATAACAAGAATAATTTTGGAAACCGTACTAGCACATAGAAATTAAACAACATGCTCCTGAATGACCAGTGAGTCAATGAAGAAATTAAGAAGGAAATTGAGAAATTTCTTAAAACAAATGATAATAGAAACAAAGCATACCAAAACATATGGGAAACAGTAAAAGCAGTAATAAGAAGGAAACTTATAGCTAAGTGCCTACATCAAAAAAAAAAAACAAAAAAGAGGAAAATGTCAAAAAATAACCTAATGATGCATCTTCAGGAAGTAGAAAAGCAAGAGCAAACCAAATAAAAATTTAGTAAAATAAAAGAAATAATAGAGATCAGAGCATAAATAAATAAATTTGATATGAGAAAAACAATACAAAAGATCAATGAAACAAAAGTTGTTTATTTGTAAATATAAACAAAATTGACAAACATTTAGACAGACTGACAAGAAAAGAGAGAAGACCAAAATAAATAAAATTAGAGATAAAAAAGAAGACATTACAACTGATGCTGCAGAAATTCAAAGGTTCATTAGTGGCTACTATGAGCAACTATATCCCAATACATTTCAAAATCTAGAAGAAATGAATAAATTTTGAGACACATACAACCTACCATGATTGAAACATGAAGAAGTTTAAAAACTGAACAGACCATTAACAAGTAATAAGATCAAAGCCATAATAAAAATTATCCCAGTTTTTAAAAAATCCTCAGACCTGAGGGCTTCACCGCTGAATTCTATGAAACATTTAAAGAGCTAATAACAATCCTACTCAAAGTCTTCCAAAAAATAGAGGAGCAGAGCATACTTACAAACTCATTTTATGAGGCCATTATTACCCTGATATCAAAACCAGACAAAGACATATCAAGAAAAGAAAACTACAGGCTAATTTCATTGATTAATGTTGGTACAAATTTCCTCAACAAAATCCTTGCAAATCAAATTCGACAATAGATTAAAAAGGCCATTGATTACGACCAAGTGGGTTATATCCCAGGAATGTAACTATAGTTCAGCAAACACAAATTAATCAATGTGATACATCATATTAATAGAATGAAGGACAAAAACCATATAATCATTTCAATTGATGTTTTAAAAAGCATTTGATAAAGCTAAATATTTCTTCATGAAAAAAGTAAAAATACCGGGTATAGAAGAAACATACTGAAAGCTATATATGACAGACTCACAGCTAGCATCATAGTGAATGGGGAAATACTGAAGGCCTTTCCTGCTAAATCTGGAACATGACAAGGATGTCCACTTTCCCTGTTATTACTTAGCATTGTATTGGAAGTCCTAGCTACAGCAATCAGACAAAAGAAGAAAATAAAGGACATCCAACATGGAAAAGAAGAAGTCAAATTATCTTTTTTTGCAGATGATAGGATATTATATTTGGAAAAACTTAAAAACTCCACCAAAATAATATTAAACTGACAAATTCAGTAAAGTTACAGGATACAAAATCAATATACAAAAATCAGCCCATTTTTATATGCCCAAAGTGAAAGATCTGAAAAAGAAATAAAAAACATAATCCTACTTATAATAGCCATACATAAAATTAAATACCTAGGAATTAACCAAAGAAGTGAAAGATCTCTACAATAAAAATTATAAAATACTAATGGAAGAAATTGAAGCGAATACATAAAAGTGGAAAGGTATGCCATATTCATGGATTGGAAGAATCAATATTGTTGATTCTTGCTACCCAAAACAATCTATATATTTGATGCAGTCCCTATCAAAATACCAGTGACATTCTTCACAAAAATAGAAAAAAAATAAAATTTATATGAAATGAAAAAATGCAGAATAGATGAAGCTATCCTGAGCAAAATTAACAAAACTGGATGAATTACATTACCTGACTTCAAATTATACTACATAGCTATAGTAACCAAAACAGCATGGTACTGGCATAAAAACAGACACATAGACCAATGGAACAGGAAAACCCAAAAACAAATCCAGAAACTTAAAGTGAACTCATTTTTGACAAAAGTGCCAAGAACAAACACTGAGGAAAAGATACTCACTTCGATAAGTGGTCCTGGGAAAACTGGATATTTATATGCAGAATGAAACTAGACACCTCTCTCTCACCATATAGAAAAATCAAATAAAAATGGATTAAAGACTTACATCTAATACCTTAAACTTGGAAACTACTACAAGTAAACATTGGGGGAACTTTGCAGGACATTGTTCTGGGCAAAAATTTATTGAGCAATACCCAACAAGCACAGGCAACCAAAGCAAAAATAGACAAATGAGATTATATCTAGTTAAAAAGTTTCTGTGCAGGAAAGGAAATTAACACAATGAAGAGGTAACACACAGAATAGGAGAAGATATTTGCAAACTACCTTTCTGAGAAGGGATTAAAAATCAGAATATGCAAGGAGCTCAAACAACTCTAGGGGAAAATGTCTAATAATCTGATCAAAAAATAAGCAAAAGATTTGAATAGATATTTCTCAAAAGAAGACATGCAAATGGCAAACACGCATATGAAAACTTGCTCAGCATCATTGATCATCTGATAGATGCCAATCATAACTACAATGTGATGTAATCTCATCCCAGTTAAAATGTTTTTATCAAAAATCAGGCAATAACAAATGCTGGTAAGGATGTGTGGAAGACAGGGAACCCTCAAACACTGTTGGTGGTAATCTAAATTAGCACAAGCACTATGGTAAACAGTTTGGAGATAGGTTCCTCAAAAAACTAAAAACAGAGCTTTCATATGATTCAGAAATTGCATTACTAGGTATATGCTTAAAAGAAAGGAAATCAACATATTGAAGAAATATCTGCACTCTCATGGTCATTGTAGCATTGTTCACAGTATCCAAGATTTAAAATCAACCTAAGTGTCCATCAACAGTGGAATGGTTAAAGAAAATATCTTAGTTGTACACGATGGTCTGCTATTCAACCATAAAAAAAGAATGAGATTCTGTCATTTGCAACAACATAGTTGGAACCAGAGATCATTATGTTAAGTGAAATAAGCCAGCCACAGAAAGACAAACATTGCATATTCTCACTTATTTGTGGGATCTAAAAATCAAAATGATTTAACTTGTGGAGACAGAAAATAGAAGGATGGTTACCAAAGCCTGGGAGGGAAAGTTGGGGGAGGGAGAGGAGAGTGGGGATGTTTCATGGGTACAAAACAAAGTTGGAAAGAATGAATAATACCTAGTATCTGAAAGCACAACAGAGTTACTATAGTCAACTATAATTTAATTGTACATTTTAAAATAACTATAAGATTATAATTAGATATATTGTAATACAAAAGATAAATGCTTGAGGGCTTAGATACCCAATTTTCCATAATATTATTATGCATTGCGTGACTGTATTAAAATATGTCATATACTCCATAAATATATCCACCCTCTATGTACCCACAAAAGTTATTTTAAAAATCTTGAAAAAGTAGTTGACTCTGGGACACATCCAGCATATTCAGTCTAGATCTGTAAAAGTAAGTATAAGCTTTGTTTGAATGGTTATCTTTGAACCTTACACAGCTAAGAACACAAGTTAAAATTTCTTTTTTTTTTTTTTCTTTTTTCTTTTTTTGAGATGGAGTCTCGC
Organism: Pan troglodytes; assembly: GCF_028858775.2. Classification (NCBI taxonomy): domain Eukaryota; kingdom Metazoa; phylum Chordata; class Mammalia; order Primates; family Hominidae; genus Pan; species Pan troglodytes. Next base: position 106,438,154 of record NC_086015.1, read on the forward strand.
TCTGTCGCCCAGGCTGGAGTGCAATGGTGCGATCCCGGCTCACTGCAACCTCTGCCTCCCAGGATCAAGCAGTTCTCCTGCCTCAGCCTCCTGAGTAGCTGGGATTGCAGGCCGCACCACCGTGTCCAGCTAATTTTTGTATTTAGTAGAGACGGGGTTTCACCATGTTGGTCAGGCTGGTCTCGAACTCCTGACCTCGTGATCTGCCCACCTCAGCCTCCCAAAGTGCTGGTATTACAGACGTGAGCCCCTGCACCCGGCCACAAGTTAAAATTTCTAAACTTCTTATGGTCTTTCCCTTTCATGGATTATCTTAATATTTTGGCTCACTTTGTTATTTCTAATTCATGCTCATTCACTAACTTCGAACAAAAGCAGTTTTATAACTTTTTTTTTCAGCCAATGCTAAGTTAACTTATTTGAATTTGTGACCTTCCTAAGTTGTTGATTGCTGTCTAATGGACAGCAACATGAGGATGGCTGACATGCCCATATCCCAGCACCTTATTTTGGTGAAGATGCCCACATTTAGCTGTTCATTCACACATATACAAATAGAGTCCAATTTTAAAACTATATTTTTTGTTGGTACCCAAATAAGTACAACCTGCATATAAAACAAATCAAAACAAAACAACAAAAAACATTTGCTAAATGTATTTTTGTGATGGTGATGCTTTTTCGTTCTTTTCTTTTCTGGCTCCCTCTCTTTTTTTTTTTTTTTCTGAAGGATGATACAACATTCGACCTTCTTTATCCTCTAGATGGCAACTGAAAATGGTACCTGTTTAATCCATCATAGGATGGTGAAATTTAATTTTGGAGAAAAATTGCTACATGGACTCAAAAATTGTTATTATTTTCTTATTTTATATCTAAGAAGTTATCTATAGTCCTAAGTTGTTATTTTATAATTCTAAAAAAATATAAGATCTATTACCAGAATAGGTGGTCTACCACAACTATAAAACATAGTTTCCACAGTTGTTGTTTGTTTTGTTTTTATTTTTTACTAAGAACTGAAACTGAGATTATGTCTGTATCAGATAATGTATGTAACAATAGATAAGCAATGTGATAATGGCAGGAATTTATGGAAAGCAATCCAACATATAGCAGAGTCCAACACTCCTGTTTCTCCTCAAACAATTTATATTTCTATTTAAAGGAAATTTTCCTCATATAACTGGGTCAAAAGTGCACTACAATTGAAACATTTGTACAGTGAAAGACAGATACACAATATGCCACCCATTAAACTTGCCAGATTCAGAAGCAGGAGGATGGGAAGAGAGAAAAACATTGATGATATCCACAATTTTTTATCCTGCCCTGTAGTACATAAGGTGCATTCTCTACCTCTCTCTCATGATTTTAAGCTCCTCAAAGTCAGAGATTTGGTAAAAGATATTTTGATATCCTCTCCATCAAATAGCCACCATAGAGTAAAATTCAGATATTTTATTTAAAAATTGGGCAAATGCTCAGCAAACTATCACAAGGATAAAAAACCAAACACTGCATGTTCTCACTCATAGGTGGGAATTGAACAATGAGAACACATGGACACAGGAAGGAGAACATCACACACCGGGGCCTGTTGTGGGGTGGGGGGAGGGGGGAGGGATAGCATTAGGAGATGTACCTAATGTTAAATGACGAGTTAATGGGTGCAGCACACCAACATGGCACATGTATACATATGTAACTAACCTGCACGTTGTGCACATGTACCCTAAAACTTAAAGTATAATAATAAAAAATAAAATAAAATAAAATAAATAAAAATTGGGCAAATGATCATAACAATAATAATGATAATAGAATGATTAATGGCAGTTTAGACTTTATGAGAACCTACATACACCATTCTAACAGCGTTAAAGTTATTAACTCATTTAGTCTTCTTAAAAATCCTATAAGATAGGTACTATTATTATTTCTACTGTACAGACAGGGAAATATTTGTCAATGTGACACAGCTAGGAAGTCATGGAGAGGAGATTTAAATGCCAGCATTATGGCTCCATAGACTAAAATCATAATTAACCAGCTTGCTTTCTCCACTATTTTTGCTGTTCAATGAAAATTATGATTATGGCTATTTGAGGATTGTATTAGATTTTTATCATTGTTCTAACAAATTGTGAAAAATTTGGTGGCTTAAGAAAACCTATTTTTTTGTCTTGCATTTCTAGAAGTTAGAAGCCCTAATATTAAGTTATCGGTGTATATTTTTTTTCTCAAGCCTCTAAGAGATAATCCATTTCCTTAGCAAGTAGATAGTGCCCAAATTTCTTGGCTTGTGGCACCCAGTAAGCAGTTGAGTCATTTCAACCTTTGCTTCTGTCATCATATCCCTTCCTTTAATGCTGCCTTTCTTACTTGTTTCTTAAAAGGACCCCTGTGATTACATTGGTCTTACTTGGATAATCCAGAATAATCTCTCCATCTCAAACTTTTGAACTAATCATACCTGTAAAGCCTCTTTTGCAATGGAAGATAACACATTCACACATTGTAGGAATTAGGATATGGATATACTAAGGTCTTTTGGGGATATCATTTTTCAGCCTACCACAATAATTAATTATTGAGTAAAATTTTTAGTAATAGCAGTCATGGTATCACTATATCACTCAAAGCAAAAAAAAAAAAAAGGATAATATGCTTCCATTACCAGAATCTGAATTTCTAGATTTTATGAAAACATCTGAAGTCTGTAGTATTTAAACATTTTTCTTTTCCTACTAGTCACATATTAAAAGATGTGAACTTAATGAAAAAAGAAATCAGTCATTTAGTAATTTATTTTTAGACATTTAGCAACAGAATTGGAATAGGGCAATTGCAAATAACTGTGAACAGAGATGCATCACACATACAAAAATCTTAAAGTTCAATCTCTTATCTTTTCAATTGTTTGGATCTTACGTCACTTGTTTTGCTCCCCTAGTGTGCCTATCCAGAAGACAGCAAATAAAATATTACTGAGTAAGAACCTGAATATTAAATTGTGAAGCTACTTACAAACTTTTCTCAAGAACCCCCCCAAAACCCTGAATGCTATAATTTTAGTATTTGACATTGATTATAAAATGTGAATATGCTTTAATGTATACAAAATGTTTTAATGCATATTGCTTTTTTCAACATCATAATACATCTTTGAGTTCAATTAGGTAACTACTATTTTCATGCTCATCTTCTGATCAACAAAATTGTTTACCAATATAGACTCTTGGTAACTAGTTGATTAATCTTAGTCTACCAAACCATTTTATGATTTCTAGTCAATTCTCAATCAAATAGGCTGTGTGACCTCCTAAGAAATAACTTTATTCCAAAATTCTCCAGACTGACCTTAGTGTTTGAAAACAAAGACGGATTGTTGAATAGCTATTCAATAAACGCTTAATTTAGTTAAAAATAAAATATATGCATGTTTTATCAAGCTACCACTAAACAATCACTTAGTTAAATTTAATATAGAGAATTGTGCAGTTATTAATAACACATACACGTGTGTATTATATATGTGTATCACACATATATACACACATATATATAGTATATTTGTTTAAAATAATCAGATACAGAGGTGAAGCTTATATTATTGAATGAATCCTTAATTCTGACAAAATTTCAAAAACATCTAAATGCATCTTTTGTTTTCCTCTATTTTTCCTCTCACATTTTGATTGTCTTGGTTTCTCTTTTAAGGTAGCCTACCATAATATCTCAGTAGCTTGGTTTTCCCCAAACATTAACCCATGTTTTTTTCCCTTAATTAAGTTATAATGATATTATTATTCAGATAATAAATCATGATGTGTCAAACACTCCAGCAGGCCCTGGAGTCCTGGAGATAGAAAGATGAAGAAAACATCCCCTGCCTTTTGAGAAATTATGAGCCAGAAGGTCAGATTACACATGTACACATAGCTGATTACAATAAAAGGCAAAATGTAAGTACAGTATAGGTAAAAATATACTACTGTGTTCTGTCTTATCATCAAAACATTCACTCCCTGATTCCTTGCTCTCAGGCACTTATGGAGGAGAGATTTCTAATAAACAATTTTTAGCAGACTGTTAAAATTATTCCTATCATGGTTATTAATATTTACTTACCTTTAAGAGAAACCTCAGTAAAAGAAGATGTATAAATATAGTTTGATTTAATCTGAGGAAATGAATCTTACAAAATGAGTTTCAGGTTTGGTGGAGAGTTTATGGTAGCCTTGTCTTTTGAGTAGAAATTCTTCCAATTCTCTTCAAATCACATAGTAAATTTGAATATTTATAGAAGTATGGACTTTGTCTATAAATATTTAGGACATGGTCCTATAGAAAAACATCTAATTTAATAAATATAAAGCAGTGGCTCTAAAACCTCAGTGTTCATGCGAATCATCCTGAATGCTCATAAAATATAGAGATACCAGTTAGTTAACAATTTTTGGAGAAGCTCAGGAATATGCATTTATGACAAACGCTGTAATAATTTTGATATGTGGTTCAATGAACTCATTTTAAAGAAAACTGGATTGAATATCCACATAAGACAAATAAACAAGTAAAATTCTCAACTGCTCTAGCATCATGACCTTATATAACTGTATCTTCCAACAATCTCTGAAACATTCAGCAAATTGCTCAATTTGTTTAGCCACTCAAACACCTTTTATGTCTAAGTGAAGGATGAAGTCCTCAGAAAAAACCTCATATTATTTGACCTAATTCTAAATTCTTTTTTTTTTAGACAAAATGATCCATCTAATGATGGATTCCTAATTTTCAACATTTGAGTTTAACAGTCACATTCATATATCTACTTATCCAGTTTTCCATTGATGTTCTAGTGAATATAAAAACATTTTTCATCTGAAAGTTCAGGACAGTCTAGTGCAATGCCTGTCTTTCCAGGTGGTTATTGATGGGCCTGACAATATATTTTTTTTAATTGGCAAAGTGACTTGGACTGAATTCTCTAGCAGATGGCTTAGAAATGAGTGACATGCCACCACCTTCAGATTTTTCAATGCATGACATGCCACAACTTTCAGATTGTGTATTGCATTGCCCAGTTTCAATAATTCATTAACTATTCATTAATTGAATTCATTCAGCTAATGTTGTCCATTGTCCTCCGTCTATATTTGATACCTACTAGTCTTCTGTTGATTGGAAACAATATATAATAAACTCAAGCAAGAGAATAAAACAAGTCGTTTACAAACAGGCTAACAAGTTCTCCATAATTATTTTCAAAAACCAACCATCAAAACCAGTACTCTGTAGCAAAAATAAGTGATGAAAAGAGAGATGGTAAACAGCCATTATTTTTCAATATTATTTTTATTTTACTCTTAAATTCATGTGCATTTCAGATGAATTAAAGTTTTTCTATTTTGTATTAATTTTCATTTACAAATGAATCTTGAGTGATAAAAATTACTCCTAATATTTTGCTAATGAAGCTCATATTTTATATTTACTTTTGAAAAGAGCACAAATACAAAGAATACTAAATGATTTTCAAATAGTTGATCTTCTATAATAAATATATGACATTGAGAAAAAAACAAGTAAACACACAAAAATAAAGTTTGAGGAGAAAAGCTACTAGTTTTTACAGATTTTCAGTCCAAGGAAATAATCTGATCTAGTAATCCGAAGACTATTGTAATTAGAAACAGAAGACCTGGTTCTTATTATTGTGCAACTTATGAAATCTTGATGTTTCAATTTCTCTTTTGAAAATAGGCGTCATAATTTCTGTACTGTCCAATTTATAAAGCTGTAGTGAGGATCACATGAAGTCACTCTTTTCTGAACTTCCCTAGTAGTAAGTATCGCCTGTTGCGATTGTGAAATTTATAACTGCCCAGACTTCTCCTCTAGAGATTTTGATCTGCAGGGAAATAAGTCTGATCCCTATATTAAACTATTAGCAAAAGTTCCAGGTGGATTTTACGTTGTAAATTTGTAGACAATACTAAAGGGATTTATTTTGGAATTTTTTACTGATAAAAAGTAGTGGCCAGGCGCATCGGCTCACACCTGTAATCCCAGCACGTTGGGAGGCCGAGGCAGGCAGATCACAAGGTCAAGAGATCGAGACCATCCTGGCCAACATGGTGAACCCCTGTCTCTACTAAAAATACAAAACTTAGCCCAGCATGGATGTGCGCGCCTGTAGTCCCAGCTACTCGGGAGGCTGAAGTAGGAGAATCACTTGAACCTGGAAGGTGGAGGTTGCAGTGAGCCGAGATCACGCCACTGCACTCCAGCCTGGGTGACAGAGCCAGACTCTGTCTCAGAAAAAAAAAAAAAAAAAAAAAAAGTAGCAACGGGTTGTGGTATGGCTAATTTTTAGCCAGAGTGCATTGGCATGGCCTTTACTGTTACAATGTAGAAATTAGTCTGACCAAGTTTGCCAGTAACCATCCCTGGCAGCAGCTTGTCTCATCCCTAACTACCAAGGTCCTGTTTCCTACTCGCACCCACAGTAACAGCTGGACTAGTTGGCGTCAAAGTAAGTAGCCCGTAAAACTCAGCTTCAGCTTCAGCTGCAGTTTCTCTGTGTTGTTCCACTCCCTGTGCTACATTGGTTGGTAAATGTTTATAGTGTCACCTCCTGGTCAAAGCACATGTTTTGTAAATCCATGGAGAGGTAGTCCAATATCTTTGAAGTAAAATTGTGTGTGGTTGCTAGAGTGTCTAGATAAAGTCTAGAAACAAATGAACACCACAGAGATAGAGTGCTCACATTATTTCAGAGGTTTGGTTTGCTTGGGAGCTAGCTTTTTTCTTTCAATTTCAAAACATATTTCAAGGTAAAATTAGTAGTTATTTTCTTCCCGAATAAATGCAATAAAAAAGATAATAATATGAAAGAATCGAAGGACAGTAGATAGGAAAGTGTGGAGCCTTCAAGGTAGGTGATATAAATGCTGGCAGCTTAATAGTAGACAATCAGTGAAGGAGCAAGTGAAAGAAAAAGGGAGAAAGAGGGAGAGCTGGAGAGAGACAGAAACCCATTCATAGGTATATAGAAATACACAAAGCACAGAAGAATGAAGTATGTGAATATTGAAATATATAGAGTATGAAGACTATTTTTGCAAAAACAAAATGTATTTTTGACAAATTGCAGCAACAGCAGCAAAGCCTTTGAAAGAATTATTGAATAAATTAAAAAGCTTTTGAAACTGTGCTACAGTATTACATCATAAATATGCAACACACGAATGATTACTTGCAGTAGGATTTAAAAACTGTAGAGGTTTCTGAATATGCACCTAAACGTATGCAATACAAGGAAAAAACTGGGAATATAATGAACAAACTCTAGATAAATTAGCATGGATTTTTTTTCACTGGAAGTGCTGAATAATCTTGAATTGCAGAACAATGAGGGAACAGATGAGAATGATACTAGTAATTCAAAGAATGTACTGTTGTTAGAACTTGCGATCTTGAGACTACGATAGGGCGGGGAGACAGGGTCTAGCATCTAAGAACACAGCTTATACGGTGGTAAGCTGGGATTTCCCCCAAAACCACGCGGAGAATAATAGATATAGGACCTATTCTCTGCAGGAGGCTTTTATAGGTTCCCTCTGTCATGATCTGTGGATATATAAACTGCTTAAATTGCCAAGAACAAATGGAAATGGGACATTAATGATCTCCTACTAACACGCTGATGAGAAGAACGCAATTGTTAAAGCTCACTTTATAGTTGAATGTGTCGATGATTAGCTGAGAAGTTTAACTTAACTGCTTAGTAAATCACCTTTTAAGTTTATATATAACATGATTAGTTTTTCCGAATCATTTCAATTTGCTTGAATTTCTAATTAAAGAAAACAAACAAATTAGGTAATACAGGAAATAGAGATACTTTAATCCAAGTGACCATAAAACTATGTAACTACTGGGCTATAAGTGCCCAGAGTAGTATAACTTGATCAGTCCATTTTACATATTCTCCTTTAAATAAACCTAAAAACTGATTATTGTCAAAACATAAAGATGTTAACAGTTAAATTCTGCTTTGTAACCTCCCTGAGGTCGAACTGTGGTTTTTCATGTTTAAGTATCTTTCTTCTATTCCTATGACTCAGTAGCTAAATACATTTCATCACATAGTTCTCAGTTTCAAGTTATGTCCTACTGGTGAAACCCATGTTTACTCACAAGCCTGCCTGAGAGAATTCAAGAAAGTAATACACATCCTTATGCTTAAATTCAACAATATACTATAAACAGGATTTATTGCTGCTGAGTTTGCAGCATGTCCACAAACCTAATTTTTTCTTTGTTTCATAGTTCATGTAATACTTTATAGGCTGTGGTATATGCCTATGGAAATCTTCTCCGCATCTACTTAGTCACAGAAAATTGCTTTAGTTTTAATTTTCTATAAATATTGACATGGCTCTTTGATTTTTTTCCTCTTCAAAATAAAATATCACCAAATCTACCGATTCCTGGCAATGCTACTTTCCTATCTGCTTAATGGTAATCTAAGTCACTTGCTTAAGGAGTTTTATTTCTCCCTCCTCCCATGTCAATAAATGTTTTCTCTAGAGATTTTGCATTTCTGCTAACAAATATTCTAAAGTTTCTCATGTATTATATATTTATGTTGCAAAATAATTATTGAGAGATAATTCTTCATGGATCTTTCATATTTCTACATGTCTTGCAAGCCCAGGCATTGATTGCCTTTCTTCTGGACTATCTTTTCAATGATTTTTTTAAATAACATGCAGCTTTGAAAAGAGAGAGATAGCATCTTCCTTTGGAGCAAGGAGCAAGTTTCTTTACTGTGCAGTGTTATAATGGTAATGTCTTCAATCATGACAAAGCTCAGATAAGCTTTTGGACAATTATGAATGAGTTACCTAAGCTATTGGCTCTTTCTCTGTAATTAAACTTAATATATATGCATGTATATCGCCTAGCATTAGGATCCGAGGTACTGGTGCCAATATTGATAATCCACAGATGCAAAGCTATTGCTGTGAGTAGTAACATTCTCTGTTTCTCACCCAGCAGTGTGTGTCTTCTGCCAGCATTCATGAAATTGTAGCACGCTAAATTATTTTCTAGAAAAAATGGTAAATTCTCAGACATTTTTTAGTTTTCAATACAAACATGGCTTCAAGATACCATCTCACATGGTTCTCTATTTTTACTACCCAAATCATCAAAGAATAGCCTATGTGCACCACTTTCATTTCTTCAAGAACCATTTATTCTCCCACACCATTACTGACATTTCTTTAATGACACACACACAAAAAAACCTCTTGTTTTATTGAATTCAGAGTTCTTTGAACAACTAATTTTCTTTGATCTCTCTATGGCATTTTTAAAGTTGGTTCTCTTTTTTATTTGAAACTCTTCGATTACGTTTCCCCTTTTAGCTATCAGTTCCTTCTCAGTCACTCTAAATGACCTCTTTTACTAACATCTCATTAGAGATATCATATTCCAATGTCATAAGACCATAAAGCTCTGTTTTTGATCAGTTCTTTTCTAATAGTTCATTGGTAGTTAAACTCCTTTTTCTTTCTTTTTTTTTTTTTTTGAGACGGAGTCTCGCTCTGTCTCCCAGGCTGGAGTGCAGTGGCGCGATCTTGGCTCACTGCAAACTCCGCCTCCTGGGTTCATGCCATTCTCCTGCCTCAGCCTCCCGAGTAGCTTGGACTACAGGCACCTGCCAACACGCCCAGCTAATTTTTTGTATTTTTAGTAGAGACGGGGTTTCACCGTGTTAGCCAGGATGGTCTCGATCTCCTGACCTCGTGATCCGCCCGTCTCGGCCTCCCAAAGTGCTGGGATTACAGGCGTGAGCCACCGTGCCCGGACAGTAGTTAAACTTCTTTTTTTTATTTTTTATTTTATTTTATTTTATTTTATTTATTATACTTTAAGTTTTAGGGTACATGTGCACATTGTGCAGGTTAGTTACATATGTATACATGTGCCATGCTGGTGCGCTGCGCCCACTAACTCGTCATCTAGCATTAGGTATATCTCCTGATGCTATCCCTCCCCCCTCCCCCCACCCCACAACAGTCCCCAGAGTGTAATATTCCCCTTCCTGTGTCCATGTGTTCTCATCGTTCAATTCCCACCTATGAGTGAGAATATGCAGTGTTTGGTTTTTTGTTCTTGCGATAGTTTACTGAGAATGATGATTTCCAATTTCATCCATGTCCCTACAAAGGACATGAACTCATCATTTTTTTATGGCTGCATAGTATTCCATGGTGTATATGTGCCACATTTTCTTAATCCAGTCTATCATTGTTGGACATTTGGGTTGGTTCCAAGTCTTTGCTATTGTGAATAATGCCGCAATAAACATATGTGTGCATGTGTCTTTATAGCAGCATGATTTATAGACCTTTGGGTATATACCCAGTAATGGGATGGCTGGGTCAAATGGTATTTCCAGTTCTAGATCCCTGAGGAATCGCCACACTGACTTCCACAATGGTTGAACTAGTTTACAGTCCCACCAACAGTGTAAAAGTGTTCCTATTTCTCCACATCCTCTCCAGCACCTGTTGTTTCCTGACTTTTTAATGATTGCCGTTCTAACTGGTGTGAGATGGTATCTCATTGTGGTTTTGATTTGCATTTCTCTGATGGCCAGTGAACTTCTTTAGCTAAAAATTGTATCTTCAAGTTTACCTTTCTCTAAATCTCATTTTCACATCTGTATACCTGCTGATCACTTCTCCCTCAGCACCTTCATCTCCAAACTCACAAACTCAGTATATACAAAGCCACACATATTTCATTCAACTCGAAGCAAATTAGTTATTTCTGAAAAGGATGGTATTATTTGCTCAGTTTCTCTAATTTTAACGTTGAAAAACATCTGATATTTCTCTGCATATATACATCTATTGTTTTGTGGATTAAATGTTTTCCTTTGCCTCCTTGTTTAGGTTCTTTATTTCATTGTCCTAATTCAGGGCACATTCATTTCTATCTTAGTAGATTCTATAGATTTTCTAATTAGGGATCTGTTCTTTCATCTTTGATGTATTATTAAACCAGTGATAATTTAATTTTGAAAAATACCACTGCATTTTTTTCAAGTTCTAGCTCAAAAAATATTTTTGCCCTTAGAATATCTTGTATTGAGGATCTCCACAATTATATAACAAGTTATTTCTTCATTTTTATCTCTTATCACTGCTCCAAATACATATATTAATTTATTCAATAAAAATTGATTATCATCTATGTTTCAAGGACATGTCTAGAACTCAGAAAACATATTGAACAAAATATATTGCTTGTACTGAATTACTAGGATAAAATAAATATTGAATAAAAATATTACAGGGTAGTGTTATAAAAGTAAAGTTTCCAGTGATTAGAAAATGTATACAGGGCAATGTTAATACTCTACACTTTCAAAGTCAAAAACCCTATTAGCTGTGTTTCCAAGCATAGCTATGGAGTACCTTTGTCCATGGTCTTGTCCATGCCACCTTCATGGTACTGAATGCCATCTTCTTTTTCTCCCAATTTACATGTTTTACTCTTTTATTTCCAAGTTAGGTGCCTAGCTCCAGTTTCAATTCTGTATGAGATTTTCCTTCATAACGAGAACTGTATGAATCTGTAGTAGTTAATACCAGAACCACTCAATTTAAACTCAGCCTGAGATATTTTATTTTATTATTAGTCATTTTGTGACTTTGGTTCTAACATGTTTAAAAATTATAAATGTCTTCAGGCAAGTATATTAGCTAAGACTAGGATTTGACTCTTAGTAACTAACAAAGGGTTTATTTTTCTTGTTTAACAAGAAAGCTGAAAATAAAGATATCCTGTAGTAGAGTAATCAGCTCAAGGATGAACAGGATGAGGTTACCATGGTAGTCTCAGCCATACACCTATTTTCCCCAAATAAATGGCTGCTCCAACTGTAGCAATAATGCTTTCCTGTCAGCCAGTTAAAAGAAGAAACAATACCGTAGAAGGTTATACGCCAATTAAGAGAAGAAAAAATACAGAGAAAAAAAGTTCAGACAAATTTTTATTTACATCACAAGGACCCAAATTTTATCAGGTAGCCAACCTTACCTGCATGGAATAATAGAAAATATAAATTTTCAACCTGAATATGTTACTCATTACAAAACTGTTAAAAAAGAAAGGCCCACTTGATCATGGTGGATAAGCTTGTTGATGTGCTGCTGGATTCGGTTTGCCAGTATTATATTGAGGATTTTTGCATCAATGTTTATCAAGGATATTGGTCTGAAATTCTCTTTTTTGGTTGTGTCTCTGCCCAGCTTTGGTATCAGGATGATGCTGGCTTCATAGAATGAGTTAGGGAGGATTCCCTCTTTTTCTATTGATTGGAATAGTTTCAGAAGGAATGGTACCAGTTCCTCCGTGTACCTCTGGTAGAATTCGGCTGTGAATCCATCTGGTCCTGGACATTTTTTGGTTGGTAAGCTATTGATTATTGACACAATTTCAGATCCTGTTATTGGTCTATTCAGGGATTCAACTTCTTCCTGGTTTAGTCTTGGGAGAGTGTATGTGTTGAGGAATTTATCCATTTCGTCTAGATTTTCTAGTTTATTTGCATAGAAGTGTTTGTAGTATTCTCTGATGGTAGTTTGTATTTCTGTGGGATCGGTGGTGATATCCCCTTTATCATTTTTTATTGCGTCTATTTGATTCTTCTCTCTTTTTTTCTTTATTAGTCTTGCTAGTGGTCTATCAATTTTATTGATCCTTTCAAAAAAGCAGCTCCTGGATTCATTAATTTTTTGAAGGGTTTTTTGTGTCTCTATTTCCTTCAGTTCTGCTCTGATTTTAGTTATTTCTTGCCTTCTGCTAGCTTTTGAATGTGTTTGCTCTTGCTTTTTAGTTCTTTTAATTGTGATATTAGGGTGTCCATTTTGGATCTTTCCTGCTTTCTCTTGTGGGCATTTAGTGCTATAAATTTCCCTCTACACACTACTTTGAATGTGTCCCAGAGATTCTGGTATGTTGTGTCTTTGTTCTCGTTGGTTTCAAATAACATCGTTATTTCTGCCTTCATTTCGTTAAGTACCCAGTAGTCATGCAGGAGCAGGTTGTTCAGTTTCCATGTAGTTGAGCGGTTTTGAGTGAGTTTCTTAATCCGGAGTTCTAGTTTGATTGCACTGTGGTCTGAGAGACAGTTTGTTATAATTTCTGTTCTTTTGCATTTGCTGAGGAGAGCTTTATTTCCAACTATGTGGTCAATATTGGAATAGGTGTGGTGTGGTGCTGAAAAAAATGTATATTCTGTTGATTTGGAGTGAGAGTTCTGTAGATGTCTATTAGGTCCACATGGTGCAGAGCTGAGTTCAATTCCTGGGTATCTTTGTTAACTTTCTGTCTCATTGATCTCTCTAATGTTGACAGTGGGGTGTTAAAGTCTCCCATTATTATTGTGTGGGAGTCTAAGTCTCTTTGTAGGTCACTCAGGACTTGCTTTATGAATCTGGGTGCTCCTGTATTGGGTGCATATATATTTATGATAGTTAGCTCTTCTTGTTGAATTGATCCCTTTACCATTATGTAATGGCCTTCTTTGTCTCTTTTGATCTTTGTTGGTTTAAAGTCTGTTTTATCAGAGACTAGGATTGCAACCCCTGCCTTTTTTTTTTGTTTTCCATTTGCTTGGTAGATCTTCCTCCATCCTTTTATTTTGAGCCTATGTGTGTCTCTGCACATGAGATGGGTTTCCTGAATACAGCACACTGATGGGTCTTGACTCTTTATCCAATTTGCCAGTCTGTGTCTTTTAATTGGAGCATTTAGTCCATTTACATTTAAAGCTAATATTGTTATGTGTGAATTTGATCCTGTCATTATGATGTTAGCTGGTTATTTTGCTCATTAGTTGATGCAGTTTCTTCCTAGTCTCAATGGTCTTTACATTTTGGCATAATTTTGCAGTGGCTGGTACCGGTTGTGCCTTTCCATGTTTAGTGCTTCCTTCAGGAGCTCTTTTAGGGCAGACCTGGTGGTGACAAAATCTCTCAGTATTTGCTTGTCTGTAAAGTATTTTATTTCTCCTTCACTAATGAAGCTTAGTTTGGCTGGATATGAAATTCTGGGTTGAAAATTCTTTTCTTTAAGAATGTTGAATATTGGCCAGCTGGGTCAAATGGTATTTCCAGTTCTAGATCCTTGAGGAATCGCCACACTGACTTCCACAATGGTTGAACTAGTTTACAGTCCCACCAACAGTGTAAAAGTGTTCCTATTTCTCCACATCCTCTCCAGCACCTGTTGTTTCCTGACTTTTTAATGATTGCTATTCTAACTGGTGTGAGATGGTATCTCATTGTGGTTTTGATTTGCATTTCTCTGATGGCCTGTGATGATGAGCATTTTTTCATGTGTCTTTTGGCTGCATATATGTCTTCTTTTGAGAAGTGTCTGTTCATATCCTTCGCCCACTTTTTGATGGGGTTGTTTGTTTTTTTACTGGGTATATACCCAAAGGACTATAAATCATGCTGCTATAAAGAGACATGCACACGTATGTTTATTGTGGCACTATTCACAATAGCAAAGACTTGGAAGCAACCCAAATGTCCAACAATGATAGACTGGATTAAGAAAATGTGGCACATATACACCATGGAATACTATGCAGCCATAAAAATGATGCGTTCATGTCCTTTGTAGGGACATGGATGAAATTGGAAATCATCATTCTCAGTAAACTATCACAAGGACAAAAAAACCAAACACCGCATGTTCTCACTCATAGATGGGAATTGAACAATGAGAACACATGGACACAGGAAGGGGAACATCACACTCTCGGGACTGTTGTGGGGTGGGGCGAGGGTGGAGGGATAGCATTAGGAGATATACCTAATGCTAAATGACGAGTTAATGGGTGCAGCACACCAGCATGGCACATGTATACATATGTAACTAACCGGCACATTGTGCACATGTACCCTAAAACTTAAAGTATTATAATAATAATAATAATAATAATAATAATAAAAAGAAAGGCAATAATGAACATCTGGTAGGTTACTAGTAGGGTCTGCTCAAGAAGACTATTTGTTGTCATCAGATACTAATAGTCATTCATTGATATTTATGTAACTCAATATGTGTCCTGTTTTTACTTCCCTTTACTGATGTAACTGCCTGTTTTAATAGACATGTCTATGGTTTTCAGAACTGTGTTGAGTCTGTGATCAGAAAAGACAAATGAGATGATGGCAAAAATCTATACCTTAATTCTCATGGTGGTTATGTGGAATATAAAATTGTTAAAACCTATCAAACTAACATTAATTAACATCTGTAATTTTCCCAGATTTATTGAGGAACAATTGACACATAAAATTATACATATTTAAGTTATGCAAAGTAGTGTTTTGATATATGCTCATAGAAACAGAGAGTTAGGAGGATGATTACCAAGGATAGGAGAAAAGAGGAAATGAAAAGTGTTGGTCAATGGGTAAAAACTTTTCAATAAGATGAATATGTTCTAGTTACCTAATGTACGGCGTGGTGGCAATAGTTAATAATAAGTTATTGCATACTTGAAATTTGTTAAGGGAGTAGATCTTAAATATTCTCACCATACACACACACACAAACACACACACACACACACACACACAACCCTAACTATGTAAGGTGATGAACATGCTAATTAGCTTGATTTTGATAGCCATTTCACAGTGTTACCTATATTTGTGATTTTATTATATATAACTTTTATTTCAAAAACTAAATAAAAAATATTCCTTCATCTGCTCTTTGATGAAAGCTGTCTTAATTTCCTATTGCAGTTGTAATGTATTACCACGAATTTAGTGGCTTAAAATACTGAAAAGTTATTTTCTTACATTTCCACAGAGCAGAAGACACATCGAATGCATTCACAGGGTTATGGTCCTTTGGATTTAGAGAATAATTCATTTCTTTTCTCTTCCCAGCTTCTAAAAGCCACCCATATTTCTTGGCCCCTGGATCCTTTCATCTTCAAAGCCAGCACTCCAATCTCTAGTCATCTTCACATCTTCCTTTTCTGACCTTTACCCTGTTTCCACCCTATTATAAATACCATGTGAATACATTGGGAACAAGGAGATAATCTAGAATAATCTCTTTATCTCAAAACGCCTAGCTTCATTAAATCTACAAAGTATCTTTTTGCCATATAAGGTAAAATATCCATAGGTTCTGGTGATTAGGATGTGGACATTTTTGTGATTGGGGATGGGGAAATATGTGGAATTATTCTGTCTACCACAGAGGCTAAATGATCAGACCAATTAAAAGAAAAATGCCCAGAGTCACACTGACATTAACTGTGCAATGAATGCAGCTGCACACACATCAGAACCATATCTAATATTTGGATGATAGGCTCATCCAAATATTAGAAACAGGAACTGTTAGCCAGTATTAAATCTGTCTTTGTGTGAGATTCTTTCCCATGAGCTGAGAAAGGTATGCTTGGGTGCAAAAATCTCATGGCATGCAATTCTTGCCACATGCAGTATGGCCATCTTTAGGAGGTGATTCCTCCTACACATGTCAGTGAGATTACAGCTGCTCACCTTTTGGTAGGATGTCTTGCATCTAGTTGGTGCTCAATAAATATTTCACTGTGATTTCAACAAAGAGAATGACTATATTACTACTGATGCCAATTAAATGGCTCCTAGTGATCTTCAGAAGACATGAGGCTGTCCTGAGCACCTGCTTTACTCTTAGGGGCCATTTGGGTTGAAAATATGGGAAATTAATAATATTCAGTCAAGCACCAAGGTATTTTACAAAAATCAATGTTGTCAATGTGTGATTGAATTTAATTCATTATTTGAAAAAAATAGTCTTTTTTCTTACAAACCAACACTTTCTTCCTACTCTTCTTGCCCCCAAATCATTTTTAAACTATGGATACTGATTCTAGAGAGGATAAGAGCTAATTATTAACTCCCCTTTAACTTACAAGTTTATACTCAGCAAATCTTAATACTTGGAGTCTGTTAAAACAAACAGGCTTGCACAGTCACCATTTCAATTAAGCTAACCTGACCAATTTAGGACTTATAAACACATTAGCTCCACAAATTAAGGTTTCTATTCCTGTGAGTCTTTACTGAGTTGATTTATTCAGCTGGTTTTGGAGAATAGTTGTCTGTCAGTTAGTATTCTTTAAATACATGTTTATCCTGGAGAATTTTATCTCAGAAGCCTTCAAATATGTAATTACTTATTTTCTTTTCAGAAATACAAAGCATCTAATCACTTTTTACTTTTAATACAATATATATATTACTGCCCTAGTTTTTGCAGTGACAGATCTTTAAATTCACTAGTAACTATTTACATCTTTGTAATCCTCAAAATTAGTGACATAAATATTTCCAAATTACTAAAACACAGCTGTTTTAAAGAATATATTTTTTTCTCCTCTGTCTGTTCTTGGTTAACCAAGGATAATGACTACAATGACTGCATCTTATGTAATTAAGCGGGTCACTGGTGAATTTAAATTGAGGACAATATTGAACTTAAGGGGTCATTTTTCTAACAGTCAATAAAAGAGCAGGCTTTTTGTTGTTGTTACTTTGGGCTCATTATGATTGAGAAACCCATTATAATTGCAAAAAATGTCATGTAAAATAGTAGCAAACAGAGTTTTCTCTCTTACTCTTGGAGGCTACTTAAGATCATTTTTCATTAAGAACTTGTGGTTTGTAGGAGAGTTTTCTAAGCAATCATGAGAGCTTCTTACACATTAAGGAAGGAAATGGCTTTCATATGCTACACCTGCAATTTCATGAAAATTGGGCAATCTTTAAAAAACTATAGAACTACAATACTGCAGATGGTCTTAAAAACTCACTTAGATCATTGTCTCTTACCCTTTGACTTCAACTTGCATTACTTCTAAATAAAACTAGAGAGGCAGAAGTGCTATCATATTTAGAGATCTTCAGAGGACATTTCAGTCTTCCAGAGTCCATCCCAACACCTAACAGGCCTCATAATCTTCCTAAGGAATTAATTTCCTCTGGTTTTGCTACAGTGGAATTAGAGAACAGTGTATTAACATAACACTATAGTGAATTTCTCCAACTCAAATAATTAAATTAGACCTTTATTTACCCAGCTAAAACTAAATAACATCCTGCTTTTCCTGTCTCTTTAAACTAGATATTTTAGAAAATCTTTGAAGAAAAACAATGGCTTTAGGTTTTTGCAATCTCTTTGAATATTCTTATTTTGTAATTTTGCTGTGTTAGTTCATCTCCTTCTCAATGTATTTGAAACTCACATCATCACTTCTTCCAAATTAACTCCCTCTCCTAAATTTCCCATTAACTTTCATAATACTATCATCTTTCATATACACAGGGTCAAACTTTCATGGATACGGACACTGGATTGTTTTTTGTCCCATCCTATAGTTCAATCAGTGTCCAAGAGCCTCATATATTTAATTATTATATTATTATATAATTAATTAAGTCATATATTTTCCTTTATTTAGCATCATATATTACTTTCACTCAGGAGCTGTCTTTAGGATTATGTTGCTTTTTATTGCCATAGTCTCTTAACTAACATACCTTTTTGTCTCTTTTTCCTCATTGTTCATTCATCTCCAGGAGATTAATTGGGCGCAGTGGCTCACACCTGTAATCCCAACACTTTGGGAGGCTGAGCAGGTGGTCCACTTGAGAACAGGGGTTTGAAACCAGCCTGGCCAACATGGTGAAACCCCGTCTCTACTAAAAATACAAAAATCAGCTGGGTGTGGTGTCATGCACCTGTAATTCCAGCTACTTGGGAGGCTAAGGTGGAAGAATAGCTTGAACGCAGAGCAGAAGACTTGCTCCAGCCTGGGTGACAGAGTGAGATTCCATCTCAAAAAACAAATAAATAAAATAAAATAAAATAAAATAAAGCACAGCTAAGAACGTACATAGGAGACACTTGTAAAATTAATTGTCAAGGCCTTTTGAACATATTTCTTATGTTTAAGGATTTTTCTACCTGTAAATACCAGCTTCCCAAAATAGAGCCAGGAAATTGCTTTTCCAGACTCCTGTGCAGCCAGGGCATAGACAGGTGACCCAGAATCCACTAATAAGACTTCCAGGTATAACATTTTGATTCAAAAGTAAGAAAAGTCTGATTCGGACAAGAATGCAGTTAAGAAGGTAATGGAGGCACTTGGGTTTGGGGGCAGCAATGACAGCCAGGGATGTTTTCTGGAACATAACTGGCACACATGTATGAATAGCAGTGGTCATAGTTATGCTGATTTCCTGGTCCAGAAAGGGTAACCATACAAAAACTGGTAGTGCTAGTTTTCTTGTAGACCTCTTCTACAGCATATTCTGGTTTGTTCCCAGAAGTCTACCCGGAGATTCATAATTTAGGGTCCTACACAATTCTGAGCTATATAACAAATTTTTTTTATAATAACATTTCTTACAGTTTGTAAGAAAGAATCTAGAGTAATATCGCATGTAGCTCCCTGCTTCAGAATATTTTATATCTTTATATCCAAAAAAACTTCTAACTTCTAATATTTTCCAAATTCTGGCCTCAAAATCTCACTTAAGTAATTGATCTCTCTACTACTTCATTGAAATTATACATGCCAGTGAGATTGTTCTAATCACAGTTCTTTGAAATTAATCTCACATATCTACTTTTGCTTTTTGCTTTTTTGTTTTTGCCACTCTTCCTACATTTCTTCAAAAAACCCATTATGTCTCCTTTAATGACTAACTGAAATCCCACCGTCTCTGATTTTTTTTCTGAAAAACAGAAATAAAAGTTTCATTAGCACCACTTTGTTAATACTAACTTTTCTTTATAGGTTTTTGTGTCACTGATACAAATACCACATATTCTCTTAAAGTACAGATAAATTATCTAATTCATCCCAGTAGGCTATTCCTACTATACCCCCAATAGAACATAGCCAGGTGCTCAGTAAATATTTTGCACAAGGAAATTAGGTAGTGCCTCACCCCTCGTGAGGCTTTATTTAATTGGAAGATTAGCTTGCAGGATTTATTAGCATCTTGTATGTTTACTCAGCCTTCTGGAAGGGAGTTACTCAAACAGTAGCTAGATCTAAATTTAAGTTAGATGCTACTCATTATTGCTAATTTATGATCAGACAATCATCTGAATAATATCAAATTTGGTCTATCATGATTCCCAATTCATTATCAATCAACTTATATTTGTTATATTTAGGTGACATTAGGCATTGCAACTAATCCCAGTGGCTTAACATAACAAGTGCTTATTTCTCACTCACATATTATCCATTGTCAGTGGCCAGAGTTTTCCTCCATGTGGTGAACATATAGGGACCTATAACTCTCCAATTTAATGTTGCTGTCTTAACACTTGGTTCCCAACACAGAAAACTGTAGGAATACAGCAGACATAGAAACCTTAAGCTATCTTGGGCCACAAATGGCATATGTCGCTTTTGTTCACAGTGCATTGATTATAACTAGTCATATGAACTTCATATAACATCATGAGAGAATGAGACGTGCACGAGAAAGCATGGGATATATGATGAGTACTGTGTCTTTATAGCACACAATTTAAAATTAGTGTGTTAATGGCACACAGTCTAAAATTAATGTGCTTAATTTTCTCTATTTATAATTTGAACAATGCCACCAACTAAACTTATTTTTCATTAATTCCCAGAAAGATGTCTTCGTTCTTCTTCTGTCTCCATACTTCTCCCATAAACTCACTATGCTACTTTTGCTCATTTCATATTTAATTCTTACCAGCTACTAATATTCTTATCCAAAGCTATCCGCCTTCCATCCATGGTCTGTTTAAATCTGAAATGTACCTAACCCACAATCAGTTTTATTACATTTATGAGGCATCTTGAGATACTTTGGACTTACCTGTGTACCTTTCACAGATTTCTATAGCACTTAAGCCACAAAATATAAAGCTATAATATCTAATCATTACATATAAATACCAAGTACAAAGTATAATTTAGTCCTAAGGGATTAAATATGGTTATATGTAATATTGTGTAGATGATAAATCATAAAAAACTTAATAAATGATACCAATATTACTTACCTTTGGTGATGAGAAAATTGACACAAGTAACTTGGCTATATTGTATTATGCTATAAAAATTTGTGAAAAGAAAGTTTTAATCCTTGTGTGTGTGAAGGCAGGAAGGGGAAATCCGAAATCAATAGAGAAATGAACACAGGAGTGAAATGCAACTTCTAGTTGTAAACTTGATACCAGGTAGAGACAAGATGTACTGACACAAGCAGGCTACCTGACACTGCCTGCAAGTTTTGTTAAGTACATCTGCTCATAACAGCCAGAGTTGAGAAAACATAGGTCTTTGTTTCTTTCAGGAACAGGCTAGTTATTGCAACGAAGAGGAGAAGGACTGTAACCTGAGAATAAGCTGCTCCAGAAAACAAAACAAAACAAAACAAAAAACTATAAAGAGTTGAGCCACAGAGATCAATCTACTTATCTCTATATGACCAATTTATCAGTTAAATCATTTTTCCTTTTACGAGCACTCAGTAAGGGGTTGAGGAAGTAAAGGTCCTCTCCAAAACCTTTACTCTAGGAGAGAATTTCCCTCCTCACCAGATAAACAGGAAGGTAAGGAATGAATATTTCCTTTTTCAAACGAAGGCATCACAACAGGGTGGAATTGGAGTTGCTCTATGAAAAAAAGCTGAAGTATGCATAGCCTGCCTGATCATTGGTGTAGAGTCAAAGAAATAAAGTTTGAACTTGAACAGCAATGCTTCCTTGGAATATTCTCTCTATGAGGGTAAGTTCTTTGTCTTGTTTTCTCCACGTAAATCTCTACTACCAAGAATTGTAACTTGCATATACTAGGCACTCGGTAAATAGGTTTTGAATGAAAGAAGGTAGCAGCCAGCTTGTAAGGATCTTACATTTGAAAATTTAAAAATATAATTTTATTTTACAGAGATGCAGTACTAATTTTCAAGCAGGGTCTGACATGAACAAAATGCCATTTTAGGAACATTAATCCGGAGTCCATTATGCAATGGGTTGTATTACCAAAAGTCTAGTGGGAGGGAATTCAATTAGCAGATAATTGCAATAGCCTTAGGATGATCTGATGGTGGCATTGATTAAAGTAGAAGAGGGTGGGCCTCAAAGAGTAAAGGACAGTTATGTAAAACCCCATGGAGGAAAACCGTCATGCTTTGATAAATGATTTGAAGAGGGGTGTGTGGGAGGAATGAGAGAAAGATCAACTAACTTATCATTAATTGAGCACTTGTCCTGATGGAGGACACTTGGAGGAGTAAATTGAAATGTGTGACATAATTATTGTGCTTTTAGTGGAAACACTATGTTCATAGGGAAAAATCTCATAGAAAATAAATGATGCCAGGCCTGGATTTGGCGAGCAACTGGTATATCTGTGCAGACAGAGTAGCTACAAAAGTGAAAACAAATTCAGGCAAAATGTGTTTTGTAACTAAGAAACTAGAAGACAAAATAAATAATTTAGGATATTTTATTTTGAATGAAATAGACTCAGATTTTCACATGATTTTGAGAGTCTTATGATCTACTCTGAAAACATGTATCAATAAGTATCGTGTCAATTTTGTGTTTGGAATTTATTTCAACCACTGTAACATTCTTTATAAAATATAAATTTGAAATAATCATATTGGCTGGGCACAGTGTCTCATCCCTGTAATCCCAGCACTTTGGGAGGCTGAGGCAGGCTGATCACGACGTCGGGAGTTCGAGACCAGCCTGGCCAGCATGGTGAAACCCTGTCTCTACTAAAAATACAAAAAAATTAGCCTGGCAAGGTGCCGTATGCCTGTAGTCCCAGCTACTCGGGAGGCTGAGGCAGGAGAATTGCTTGAACCCAGCAGGCGAAGATTGCAATGAGCTGAGATCACGCCACTTCACTCCAGCCTGGGCAACAGAGCGAGACTCCATCAAAAAAATGATAACAAACACCACATATTCTCACTCATAGGTGGGAGCTGAACAATGAGAACACATGGACACAGGGCAGAGAACATCACACACTGGGGCCTGTCAGGGCGTGCGGGGCTAGGGGAGGGATAGCATTAGGAGAAATACCTAATGTAAATGACAAGTTGATGGGTGCAGCAAACCAACATGGCACATGTATACCTATGTAACAAACCTGCATGTTGTGCACATGTACCCTAAAACTTAAAGTATATAGATATTTAAAAAAAAGAATATAAGAATGGCAGGTATAGGGGAAATGGCAGGTATAGAAAGATGCCTGACTCATCGCTGAAATCCAGTTCACATCAGAGAAGGCACAGCTATGTCTCACTGGATGTCAAAGAAGTCACTGAGGGGTGGCACCAATAGTATTCACTGTAAACTGACTTTGGAGTTAAGGGAAGCTGTCCATAGGGAGGTGCTTAGATGGTGACACTGCACACAAAAGTCATTTGCTGTGGTCTGAATGTGTCCCCCAAAATTCATATGTTGAAACTTAATTGCCAATGTGATAGTATTAAGAGGTGGGGCCTTCATGATGTGATTAAGTCATAGGGCAGAGCTTTCATGGATAGAATTAGGGCCTTTATAGAAGGGCTCAAGGGAGTTTGCTCAATCCTTTCTGTCTCTTCTACCATGTGAGGATATGGCATTTATCCCCTCCAGAGGATGTAGCAACAAGGCAGACAGCAGCCCTCACCAGACACCAAACTTATTGGCATTTTGGTCTTGGACTCCCCAGCCTTAGGAAGTGTGAGAGATAAATTTCTATTGTTTATTTAAAAATAATAATGATATCAATGTATGCCAATTTGATGACATAAATATGAAATTTATATTTTAAGGTATAGAATAAAAACAACTAACTGTGAATATTTACATGGAATTATAAACTTGCAAAAAATCTAAATAATAGTAGTCCAGTAATGGAACTCTGGGTACATTATAGAAGTTTTACTTTTGATTAATTAGGTAAATTAAATTAATCTATGAACCTTCCTTTTTGAGGTCTCTAGCAGGAGTCATTACATGTGTTAAACAAGATGGCACTGAGAGATTTTTATACTCAGAGTGAATTTGCTTTTAGGACCATCTCAGTCTTTCTACACGTGACAAGGGAGAGTGCTTCTCATAAAGCTGACTGAAATTTCATAAATACTGTGATGTCTCACGTTAGACATGGCCAAAGCAAGAAAGGAGATATTCAGCACATTCAATGTCATGCTGCTCTAAATATATATGCCCTATGGCTTCTTGTATACACTATACATACATGTATATAGGCCAAGGGCATTTGACAGCTGCTTTTCAAAGCTGCAGAGCAGGAGTGCTTACTTTAGAATAGCCAACAGATTCCAATGACATCTGGGTTTCAGTCTATTTTCAGTGAAGAATTGAGGGTTGGTGACAGAGTGGGTAGAGGATATGTTCCTCTCTTCTGTGATCTGAAGAATACATATGCACACAGCCTCTGTGCTTAAAGGTAGAAAAATAGGTTGAATTTTTATAATTTTAAAATTAGACTTAATTAAATGAAATGTTATAAATTTAAATTGGGTATATGGTAAGATTTCTCATTATTTATATTGAGCAAAAGTAGTGTCTTGTTGTTTCATTATTGTCATTTTAATTATTTTATAATTATGTTGTTAAACAAATATAAATCATTGATTTAAAATCCAACAGCATACATAAATTAAAAGTAAAATTTTGAGCAGAACTGTATTAATTACAATCACTGCTTTTACATTAGTTTCCAAGTTACTTCTGGATATGCCAGGGCTATTTCTAGAAAAATTGTAAGAGTCATTCTATGAGATGTTCTTCACTACTGCTTAGAGTGCACATGGGGCTGTAAACCTCTACTATCCACAAGTCTCTCCTTTTCCTTTTATCGCATCATATCAAGGCCTTTTTCTCCTGTGTGTCATGAAATAAAATAATCAGATTACTAATTTTATCTCAAGGTAGTTCTAAATTTCAAGAAAATCCCTTGAGAAACACCAAAGTCATCTTTGATGTCTCCCATTCCTTGAGCACCTAGTTCATTTACCCAGTTTCATAATTTACCAATGAAATGCCTCAGGTATCTATCCAATCACTTTTTATTCTTATTTCCCATTTCTAATATTGTTACACTTCAGTGGACCAATGTTGCTTCTCACTTATTTTTTTTTAGCTGTAATCAGTTCCTAATCAGTTATTCAACCACTATCTCTCCTGAATTCAGCTGGGAGAGCTCTCACTCCAAATACTGCTTGGTGCTGGGTTATGTTATTTCCTGCTCAGAAATCTTCCCTACTGCCTAGCAAATTGAAAATATTCAACTATTAAGGCATTTAAAGCACTTTAAAATATGCTCTCAATCAGCTTAGGTACTCTTATCTCTGACTACTTACCTAAACAGTCCCTAAGCCTTGATCAAATTGGCCAGCTTACTGCATTTTATCTTCATATCCCCCACAGCTTTGGATGGTATACTCATCTGGACAGAAGGTTTCAAAAGAAAGAAGGCAAAGCCCGGACATTAAAAATAACATCTACTCTATTAATATGAAAATATAAGCACAGATAAAAATGTTCTCTCTTTTCTTAGCATTGTCATTTTTTGATGAGAAGAGTTTTATAAAAATAAAAGTCATATTAGACATATTTGAAATGTGCTAAGTATTATTTTTGCCTAGGGAAGTAAAGAAACAATATTTGATAGAAAATGTGATATTTAATATTGGTGTTAAAGAATGTATAAAAATTTATCAGGTAAAATTGGAAGATCAGGACAATGAAGGAATATTTCAGGTATGGGGGTATGATATGAACAAAAGCAAAATTATTTTAAGTGTAGTTTGTGTTTGGGGAATAATATTGACATTGTCATGTGTCATGTTTCCCAAAATATGTTTCCAAAAATATCAGTCCTGTAAGAGACCCTTCAAGAAAAATTAAGGGCCTAGTAAGATGCATGCCCAGTTTAAGTTCTGAAATTCAACACCTTCTGTATTTTTTTCTTGGGACTAACAGTGAGCTAACATAGTAAAGGGTCTGATAGATCTACAATTTACTTTTCTTTAATGTCTCAAAAATTTTGCCAACATTTTACCTCCCCTTTTAAACATGGGAGCTTTTAATACTGCTTTGAATTAATGTTATGTAAAAACTGCTTTGGGGTATAAAACTGAACACTCAAAAATTTTGGAGCTTTTTGCATTAAGGCAATTGTAGAAGCATTATGAAAATGATTCTAAATAACAAGGGCAACTTTTTTTTTATTATACTTTAAGTTTTAGGGTACATGTGCACATTGTGCAGGTTAGTTACATATGTATACATGTGTCATGCTGGTGCGCTGCACCCACTAACTCGTCATCTAGCATTAGGTATATCTCCTGATGTTTTACCTCCCCCCTACCCCCACCCCACAACAGTCCCCAGAGTGTGATATTCCCCTTCCTCTGTGCATGTGATCTCATTGTTCAATTCCCACCTATGAGTGAGAATATGCGGTGTTTGTAGCAAAGACTTGGAACCAACCCAAATGTCCAACAATGATAGACTGGATTAAGGGCAACTTTTATACAACCTAAAACACTTGGTAGGAGTACATACATAGTGTAGGCCTATATAAAGTGTCATAGATTAAGAACATAGAAATTTCTCATTTACTTTTGTTTACTTTTTTTTAGAGAAAATTTGGCATCTTTTCCATCATAGAAGGGAATGGGTTGGGGGTAAGGGACAGTTGGAGGTGGGAGGTACTAGTAACTGTGAATATACAATAAGTCTGCTGGTAACATTTTACATTAAAAAAAAAGAGAGAGAATTACTAGCATCTTTATTGCAAAACAGCAGAGAGTAGTTTGTGACTGCATTGTTTAAATTGCCCAGCTGTTTATCAGTGAGTACAGAAGGGCTGAATTGGGGAATAGTGTATTATCCTGCATTCCCACGGGTTAAGGATTCACTTGGAATTTATCCCCTTCTACCACTCAGTTAGCATTAAATAGATTTTGAAATTCTCCCAAATTATCTTCCCCCTTTTAGAGACAGGTATCATTCAGAAAAATTTTGTTTGACTTTGACATACAGATGTTATCTGTGTTCTAGAGCAATTCATCCAACATCTGCACTAATTCCTTAGCTGGGAAACATGGGTAATTGCAGTAACTACCTCTGTGGAACATAATCATTCAACACATATAAATTATGTTGTTGATCACAATCACAATGGTGATGCTGCTGCTAAAGTCATGCTAAGTGAATAGGATTTATACTTTTTACTATTAATAGTAATAGTGTTTGGATTTTTAAAAACACATTATTAGAGCAGCAAAATTGAGAAGAAGATATGTAGATATCCTATATGCTCCTGTCCCCAACACTTGCCCAGCCTCCCGAAATATCAACATTACCCCACTCCCCTGCTAGATCGCTACATTTGTTACAATTGATGAACCTACATTGACACATCATAACCACCCGAAGTTCATAGTTTGCATTAGCATTCACTGTTGGTGTTGTATGTTCTGTAGATTTTGACTCAGTTTGAAAGTATACAGTGACATGTATCAACCATTATAGTATTATACAGAGTTTTTTTTGATGCCCTAAAATTCCTCTGTGCTCCACCTATTCATTTCTCCACACCTTCACCCCCATTTGTAAATTTTTATATTCTTAATTGTTTGACTTGAGCTATAGTTCTCACATGAGAGCCACTTGATCTGTTTAAAGTACTCAACTTTAATCTGTGGAATTACATATATTAACTATTTGTGAAAAAGAGCTTTAAACATAATTCTGTTAATTGTAAATGTTACTTAGTTAGCAAGATTATTTGGTGTCTTTAACTTGTCTGGGTATAATTCCTATGTGCATCTTCAGTTGAAATCATTGTGTAATGAATGGATTTTCCCTGAAATTTGTTTGATGTTTCAACCCAGAAGAGAGAGAGGAGAAAAGAAGAAAAGAAAAGAAAGAAAAGAAAAGAAAAGAAAAAGGAAAGAAAAGAAAAATGAAAAAAAAATAGGAAAACAGGTGAAGACAGTGAACAAATGGCTCCACTTTTGTAACCAACAGAGGTTGATTTTCTTTTTGTTTCTGCAATTTAGAAAAGTCTACGTCTTTTATAATTTATAAGAGTTTAGAACAAGGTATGAGAAGAAAAATAAAGCCTTAGGTTATATTTTCTGGCTGCCAATATTTTTATGAGGTTCTCCTTGCAAGACACACCTAATTATTTGGCCCACTCAGATTATGTATCTATTTTGAAATGTCAAAATAGTAAGTTATCCCTACAGTATAGTAAAGAAAATCTATATAAATCCTGATGGAGGCAAAATTTCTACTGCTACAAAGCAGGGGAATACATCTTTCCTGGCAAAGAAAGAAAGTTTGAATGAAAGCTACACAGGCTTTACTGAATATGATATGTGTAAATAATATTCTTATACAATGGGAATTGCTCAATTCAGAGAAGATAAAGTTGAACTCAGTGTTTATTTTCTGCATAATGAGAGCGTACACATATTGGGTTCAGGGTCATTTCTGTCCATCATGTTGCAATTCTCCTAGCTGTCATGGTCATTCCACCCTTCATTTTCAATTCCTAGCTTTTTTTTAATGGTGAAATAATTCAAAGATAAAGTACCATACCCTGGATGTTCCTTGAAAGATAGTTTCTCTCTCCAAAGGGGAATTACCTTATGTCTGGTTTGAAAGTAGAAAGAGTGAAAATCTTGAAACTCAGATGGCTGTGCACCCTACTTTATCAAAGACAGGAATTAGGGGAGAATAGAGAAAATTTAAAAATACATTAAAAATTAGTAGGAAAGTTTCTTATTTGCGATGTAGTTATCCCTGAGTTATTCTATTCCTAGAAATTTGGTTAAGTAAATCCATAACTGTCTCCTTTATGAAAACTGCCACATAAAAAATCTTGAGTAATAGAGAATTGGTAAATAAGTAGTAATTTTATGATATATACTAGGGCTTCTGAAGCTATTCCTTTTTAGTTTCTAATTATGTCTTGATATCTATATTTACTGTAATTTGAACATATATGAGAAAAATTTACAATCTGTTGAAAGGAAAGGATATTCAGTTGTCATATGATTTATCTAGAATGTTAAACGTTTAAGCTTCTTTAATTTATTTTTGTATTATGATTTTTTTATTGCTGCTATTAAATAGATTACTTAACTGGCAATACATGATTTATTGAAAAAAGTTTAAACAAAATGCACTGAATAGTGTTATGAATGGTATCTATAAAATATTTTTTTCTGAATGTAGTATTATATATATTCAAATAGTGAACATAATATTTCTCAAACAAGGAGTATTTTAGCTCTGAGATAGTACATGTGATTCTCCAGTTGCCATGATAACTAGTTTTTATTTTACAAAAGCACAGATGTATGAAGCAAGAAAAAAACAGACAAGAAAAAAAGCAATTTTTCCAGAAATGGTACATCTTATTTAACCCAAACATTGAATTTCTTTCCTTTGCAACTGATAACTTTTGAATTTTATTACAAACAAAGCAGATAAAAAAAGATATTAAACTTTAGCGTTTGCAATAAATTTTGAAATAAAAATCAAATAAGTCTGGAGGATGTACTAAATCAACTTGGCCGAAATCGGAAGGTGCCTAGTTAATTTATTAGCCATGTTTTTGCATTATCAAGTTTTACTTTGTGCATTGATACCTAAAGATTATGCACTGAGATTTACAAAATTCTCAAATCCATTGTGTTTATACAGAATGCTCATCCTGAAATGAGATTAGAGATATATTTTGACTTTGTCTATATTGC
The DNA here is from genome assembly GCF_028858775.2 of Pan troglodytes. Classification (NCBI taxonomy): domain Eukaryota; kingdom Metazoa; phylum Chordata; class Mammalia; order Primates; family Hominidae; genus Pan; species Pan troglodytes. Next base: position 106,468,075 of record NC_086015.1, read on the forward strand.
TTAAAATATTGTCTTCTTTCTAACAAAGTACCCCCAATGTGCTCTACTCAACAAGAAATATACTCCTCTCTCTAACACTTCTGTATTTTCATAATGCCTTCAGAATAATAATGTTAAATATGAAATACTAAAATATGTTTAAATATAGAATAATTTTGAGTTCAATTCTAAGAAAGCATTGATTTTTGCTTGAAAAAACAAACCTCAGTTTGACTTAACTGTGCTTTAGAATTATATGTTTTTATTGCTGTAAAATATTTTGAATCAAGGTAAAACATTTGTTGAATTATATATTATCTCTCAGTTGTGCAACTGTATGCAGAACATTCTGAAGTAAATATAATTTCAATATTTCCCCAGTGATTATTTGGCGCCTATTTCTTAACCTCCTGAAAATTAAAAAAGCCCCAGGGGGTTCAATAGTAAAGGTTCTCAAGGGGCTTAGAAGCAAGATAATTTTTGTAAATCGATCCTAGGTTGAAGGTAGTTGAAAGGCATTTTTTCAGAAATCAGTCCAATTGCTGACAGGGGAAATTTTGTTCCCCCAGGAAATACCTACAGCATTGTTCTACATGAAATTCAGTATCTCTGACCAAGTCAGTGAAAAATCTTCCATTTTTGACCCTTTCATTTTCTCATCTTCAAATTTCACCTCATACCTCTCCCTTCCAGAGAAACCATTGTCAAATCTGCATCTGTACTGAGGGTCTCTAAGTAAGTGATGATGGTATGTACATTGAAATGTTTAAGACCATGTGTTTCAAAAAATAAAGAAACAACCAGTGAATGTCCTCTCACCCACATTCTAAAGTTAAATAGTCTGTAATGAAATTACAGAATTAGTCTGTGTTCTATCTATAGCTTTAAGTAGGAAAAGGTGAGAAATTCTTGTGGAAAATAGAACCTGGTCTGCAAAATGAGTCACAGTGGCATTTCAACATGTTAATTGTGTAGCTCCTGCACTTGGTTTTGAAAATCTGCCTCTCCACCTGCTAGGAGCATAGACAGTTAGAAGCATTTCTTAGAACTTTGTAACTCAAAAGTGGTTTCTGGACTAGAAGCATCAACATCACCTGTGAACTTTTTAGGAATGCGTAATCTCAAGTCCCACTCCAGACTTGCTTGCTCTGATTCTGCGTTTTAACAAAATACTCAGGTGATCTTGAGCATATTAATGTATGAAAAGCATTGTTCTAGAGGAGATGTAGTGATTTAACATGTCACCTTCTTCTACCTAGATTCCAGCATGATCACAAACAAAACATTTGGCAACTCAAAAATGTATCTCCATGTGTTTCCACACATGGACCAATTTGGACTGGAATGAAAAGTGTGAGCTACCACAAACAGTTCCTCTTCAGGTACACTGCTCAATGCTCTTACAAACATTCTCTCATGTAATTATTGTATCAATCTTTCTCAGGTAATAAGACCTACTCTATTATTATTATTATTATTATTATTATTATTATTACAGTTTGAATATCCCTTATCCAAAATGCTTGGGAACAAAAGCATTTTAAATTTCAGATTTCTTCAGATTTAGGAATGTTTCCATATATATAATATCTTGGGACAGGAACCTATTCTAAACACTAAATTTATATTTTTATACACCTGGTACACATAGCCTGAAGGTAATTTTATATAATATTTTAAATCATTTTGTCCATGAAACAAAGTCTTTGTACATTGAAACATCAGAAAACAAAGCTGTCACTATCCCCACCTCCCATGTGGACAATCTGCGTTTTTTGGCATCATCCTCATTCCTGACCCCAACTTTATATGTTACTGATAAGCAACCATTTTTTTACACTTATTCACACATAAGTAATTAACAGTAAAATACACGATATACTATTAACGCATTGAAAAAAAAAACATCATGTTCAGGGTAAGCAGCATAGTGAAATCAGTAGGATACCTGCATCCACTATTAAACAAAAACAAGAAGAAGCAACAGCAGACTCTACCTATGATGCTGGTTTTGATTGAAAGATAACTGTACATTGCATTTTATTTTGTTGGTGAGAAAAACAACAGAAGCAGCTGAAGGAACAGGATGCAGGTCCTCTAGGAATGAGGAGGAATTCTAATGGGTAGCTTTTCAAAGTGTTTCCTCCAGAGTCATCTGCCTCATTAACAGTGGGTTTTATATTAGAAGTATCTCTTGATTCTATAAACTAGTACGATTTTTTGTTCAGCTTTGAATGCATGCTGCTCTAGTTCTTCAGTAAGCCTATCACACATTTTCAACATATCATCTCTAGGCACTTTTTCTCCAGTGTTAACATCTTCATTGTCCCTATTTTCACAATTACCTTAATTCAGAACCATTTTGTCTACTTCATCATTGGTAAAAATATGAATAACTGGAGCCTCATTATTAATGTTAAAAATTGCTTTAGTATCCACTTTTCCAGCTTACTGAGAGACTCTGAATGTTACTTTTACACCCAGTCAGGCATCACTTTTTCCTTACTTGAAATACAAAATTCTTCAAAGTCACCAACTTGTTCATCATCATCACTGAACATAGTTGCAAGGCAGAGGGTGTTGTCAGGCATGTACAACTATGTCTTTAGTCACTGTGTTCCAAGTGTTAGCAACAGCATATATAGCATCCTTCACAGTAAACTCCTTTTGAAAACCTGCCACATGCGTGCCTCTGTTCACTGCTGCTAGCATACTGTTCAAGTAAGTATTTTTATTTTTACGCCTGTTGATCTAAGAATACCCTGGTCACGTGCCTGAATTAATTAAGTCACATTTGGGGGAAACATAGATGGCATGAGCATTGTTTTTGATGAGAATCTCAGCTGAAGGGTGAGCAGAATAAGTGTCAAGGAATAACAAAATCTTGCAGTTGTCATTCAGTTCAAATTTCCTCCAGTAAACACAAGGCTTTGGCAAATAATATTTGTGAAACTAATCAGAAAAAAAATGTCTCTGGTGGCCCATGCCTTTTTGTTAGCAAAATAATGGACTGGTAAGAAATTCATTCCTTGAAAATAGATAGGGGCCAGGTGCAGTGGCTCACTCCTGTAATCCTAGCACTTTGGGAGGCCGAGACGGGCGGATTGCTTGAGGCTAGGGGTTCAAAACCAGCCTGGCCAACATGATGAAAAACCGTCTCCACTCAAAATACAAAAATTAGCCAGCCGTGGTGGTGGGTGCCTGTATTCCCAGCTACTCAGGAGGCTGAGGCAGGAGAATCACTTGAACACGGGAGGTGGAGGTTGCAGTGACCCGAGTTCGCGCTACTCAACTCAAGCCTGGGCAACAATAGTGAAACTCCGTCTCAGGGAAAAAAAGAAAGAAAGAAAGAAAGAAAATAGTGAGGATACAAGCTTTTGCCTATCACATCAAGTTTACTCATTTATATCTGCTACATTAGCACATCCCAACACAGTTACTCTGCCCTTGGCATCTGTAATTCCTGTAGGGGCTGTCTCATCTACCACAGTGTTTTTATGGGAAAATAGTGCCAAAACAATGATGTTTCATCAACATTTTAGACTTCTTCTGGCATCATTTTTTTAAAATCAGCAATGATATTCGCAACATTATCAATGAATTTCTCTGCCGCTTTGCAATCTGCAGATGCTTTAACAACACAAATTCTTAATAATTTAATGTCATATAATTTGTTAAATTTCTGAGACCAGCCTGTTGAGTGTTCATAGTTCCCTTCAATTTTCAGGTCATTGTGATTTAATCTTTATTTGTTTCATGATAAGCATACCATTAAGAAGCCAGTGTTCACTGTGACACTAATGGATATACTTATCCAATATACAATTAAGATCTTCATTTTTAGCTTAATGCAGTACTTTTCTATTTTCATTAACTTCTGTTTGAAACTTTCAGCATAGAAATTCAACAATTTATCTTTCTGTTTTTTCAGGTCATATATGGTGGTCGCCCCAACACTATGCTCTTCTGTAAAACATTTTACACTTACAGCCTTGTCCAGTTTCTCTCTCCAACAACTTGACTTCCTGTGCTATAGATAAATATCAATGCCTCCTCTTTTTTAAATCACTGTGGCCCATAAAGATATTTCTAGGCCTCTTGACATTTTCAACTCTATTTTTACGCCACAGACCTGAGAATAATGAAAAAATGCAGTAAGTAATGTACATAGGTCTTTTCCTCATGTGGGACATTGCGGGTAACCTGACATTGGTGAGACTGGACTGAACATATGCCATTTTATTACCCTTTGTGGCTGTGCCTGTGTGGGAGAATCCGTATGTGCGTGGGAAAGGTCTGTCACATCTGAAGAGGGCTGGAAGGGTCTTTTCCCCTTTGATGATAATGAATAAACTGCATGTTGTGCACCTGTGTATTGACCATGACCCATCACATGAGGTCAGTGTGGAATTTTCTACTTGTGGTGTCATGTTGGCAGCCAAAAATTTCAGATTTTTGAGCATTTTGAATTTCAGATTTTTGGATTAGCTATACTCAACCTGCAATGTTTATGTTTACATAATACGAATGAAGAGAGGCTTAAAATAAGGTCAAATAACTTTCTCAAAATTGCAGATGGTAAACACTGGGCCATTTTATTAAGATTATTGTGAAGCTTTCTGACTGATCTCAGTGATCTCAATCTCACTGTATGTATGTCATACTGCTACCAGAATAATTTTTTAATATGTAAATCTAATTCTACCAGTTACCTGCCTAAAATCTCATGGTAGATTCCCATATGATTTGAAAGTATTTTTTGACTTTTCCTTGCATATTGTTCTTTTTGTATGGGCCACTGCAATAATTCTGGACTTTTTCCAAGCTAAATTATTTATTGCTCCCATTACTTGTTTACATGTGCTCTTCCCGCTGCTAGAGCTTTCTCCATTCTTTTATTCATATGCTCAATTACAATTCTTTCTTTAAACATGTTTCATCACACCTAAGAAGTTGTTTCAAACATCTCAATCTGATATAAAATGAACTCTGTATCAAACTTTATCAGCCCCTATCCCATGCTATTAAAATTATTTCTTTCTTACCAGGCACACTTTTGAAACTACAAACTTTTGAATACACACACACACACACACACACACCATACATACTCAATATACTTATATACTCAATATATGTGTCTGTATATATATATATACATATAAATAATATATATGTATGCATTAATCGTGCAGATTTATGCAGTCCTGCATAATTTTTTCATTTTGTCAGTTCACATAAAAAGTACTCATTAAGACCTTGTTGTAGGACAAGCACTGTGCTAAAAACTGTTGAGAAAGAAATAAATTATATATATATATATACACAATATATATAAATTATATTATTTTGAGAGCATATATATATAAAATCATGCTACAAGCTTTTATATTGTAGTTTGATTATATTTATACTTAAAAGAGTATAATTTATATATATGTTATACATGCATAACATATATATATATAAGTTATTTCTTTCTCAACAGTTTTTAGCACAGTGCTTGGTAATTTATATTGATCTAGTTAATTCTAATTTTAAAAACTTGTGAAGATAATATTATCAGCCCATTTTATAGATTAGTAAATTGAAATTTAGAGAGGTTATTTTGTTGTCCAAGATCACACATGCTGAAGATAACAGAAGCCAGGACTCAAACAAACCCAGCTTTTTCTGATTTGAAAACAACTTTGACAGAATATACAGAAGTTCTCAACTCTTCTGCATCATCGCTTTTACTCAGATTAAGCCCTCATACAATTAACAACATTCCTCCATGAATAATGTTCTTGGAACTATGCAGCAGGTAGGAGCAGGACGGTTCTGCAAATGTTCTGAGCTGATAATATATACTCTGATTAGGATGAGTATGTGAAGGAAGAGGATCATGCCTTACATTGCAACACAGCCTTCACTGATTCCTTCAAAGTGAAGTGTCTCAAGTTTAAATGTTCAGGTTCTATTTAAACATTTTGGTATTCAGACACCAAATTTTCTCTGTTAACACAAATTGCTTCCCACTTATTCTTAGGCTACTTTCCAGAGACTCTGTAATATCCTTAACTTTTGAATTGAGATTTTTGGAAGTCCAGGATATGCTTCACTCCCAGCCCCAGTTTTTATACCTGTAGACATTTTTTTCTCTTTTCAGCAAATGGAGAGCAATGTTCCTGAAGATTGTGAGTGGATATGCTGGTGCAGATTATTATGATACCTAAGTGAGGTACTAGTAGTCCATAGGACACAATTTTTTTTAATAAGTCAAATCTAATTCTACTGCTAAGGTGTTAAAGACATAAAATGTTAAAATCATTTACTTATTTTAATATATTATGTTACTTAATATTTTCCTAGGTTTCACATGCTAAATTTCAGTCTACAATAAGTTTTATAGCCAAATTTAAAACTCTCAAAATAGAATTTTAATAGAAATGCTAAGATATTCTCAGTGTAGCTGCATAAAATTTGCAGAGTTTTTTAAAGAACCATTTCCGTCATGGTTTAAAACATATGGCAGGTCTTTTTTGGAAGTCGTCTGATGGTATGTAGAATTTGTAGTTACAAATATTCTGCCATTTAAATAAGCTCACTCAACTTCACCTTTCTGAATTAGCAGAACTTAACTATTCATTGTCAACTGATTCATGAATATAGAACCAAGCTTCATTTGGAACATATGGCTTAAAGATAATAAATTTAAATGCCTGATGTAAAGTAAATTAGAATTGGGATTGTAATGCTGATAGCTTTTTCTACAAGACTCTTATAACATCTGTCCAGAAACCTTAATTTTTTTCAGATGTTTTTCACACATGCTGCTTCAAGGCTGTATATGTATATGTATTATAACTTTCCTTCAAGAGAATAATTAGAAAAGTTAGTTATTATTTAAGAATTCAAAGGTATATGTGTGACAAAATAAAACTGTATAACATCACTTTTAGAAGAGCTTAATAGTTACCAATAGACAAGAAAAGAGTATTACAATAAAAAATTAGACATTGAGTTGGGATTTGAACAGGTAAAATGCTTCTAAATAGATTTCTACATCAAAAACAGACACTATTTTAGATACAGCAACTCTTGTTTTTTAAGCTTTTTTATGTATGACAGGAATTAGGATTTAGAAACTGAATTTCCCAGTATCTCTTGTCAGTATGGTTAGATCCCAGCAATGAAAGATAATTATAAAATATTTCGGAGATAGAAGAAAAGTAGAATAATTATTTTTCAGTCAAAAGCTCTCGGCAGACATGTGACTTTGGCAAATGTCAGCTGCCGTGAGGTTTTGCCAGCACCTTCCATATGTCCTCCTGAGAACCATCCAGTCTAATATTGTAGGCAGTTGAGAACATCGGTGCTAATTTTCTGCCATTCTTCTATTCCTGGTTTTGTAAAGTTTACTAAAAGTTCCCTGATCTTCACTACTCTAGCCCCTCCAGCAAATATGCAGACCTCTAATTCTCAGTGTTAAATTCTTTTCTATTTGAAATATCTCTAGTACTTTCTGTCTTCATGACTCTTACTGATAGGTTACATCTACTATGCAAGCCTGTGATTTGTTTAAAGAAATTGGGCTAGATTTCTGTCATTTAAAAATATTACAATAGATAAAAAAAGTAAAACCTTTTCAACAACCCAGAGGCTTTTAATCAACAGTTTTTATTGATATATGTTTCAAGAGAGAAAAATGTATTAATATTTTATTGACATTAATATCATCAGAAATTTCCACTGATATGAATGTATCCTTAGAGCACCTGCAGAACTTCAGAGTGCATCATTTATATCCCAGACTAGGCAAATGGCACTGCTAAAGTTGTGTAGGACAGTCTGTGTACCACAACCTGTGTAGCTACACTAATGTACCTGTTACAATACAGTTTCCGTTGAAGAAAAAAAAAGCTCATACTTTCAAATATTTTTTTTCAAATGTAATACAATTATACCAATTCAGGTTTTTGCTTTCTTTTGTTTTGTTGTTTAAAAGAGATGGTGTCTTACTATGTTGCCAAAGCTAGATTCAAACTCATGGGCTCAAGCAAGTCTCCCACTTCAGCCTTCAAAGTAGCTGGGACTACAGGCATGTGCCACCACTCACAGCTAGCCAATGCAGTTTTTTCAATCAAGTTGAGCCATATTTATATAATTGACTATAGATCTATAATCAACCATGTATGAAGGAAAGTATCTGATCCAGCCTATAAGCTATGATATTGTCTGAAATAGTTGAATTAAAAAAAAGATGGAAATATTAGATTAAAAATAAAATTACATTTTAAGACACAAAAGTAGTTTTAAGAAGCTCATGAGGTGTCGAAACTCAATAGAACAATTTCTGATAAGCTCCTTATTAAATAGACTGGAAACTCAGGAAAACAGTATGGCTAAATTAGTTAACTTAGTTTTTCTTTTTTTTTCTTTTTTTTTTTTTTTTTCGAGATGGAGTCTCACTCTGTTGCTCAGGCTGGAGTGTAATGGTGCCATCTCAGCTCACTGCAACCTTCACCTCCTGGGTTCAAACAATTCTCCTGCCTCAGCCTCCCAGGTAGCTGGGACTACAGGTGTGCACCACCACGCCCAGCTAATTTTTTTGTATTTTTAGTAGAGACAGGGTTTCACCGTATTAGCCAGAATGGTCTTGATCTCCTAACCTCATGATCTGTCCGTCTCGGCCTCCCAAAGTGCTGGGATTACAGTCGTGAGGCACCACGCCTGGCCGTTAACAAGTTTTTCAACAAATTTTACCAGAGGATATGGAATAAAATATATCTGAATTTATTCTGATAAATTCCCTGTCAATATAAAGATTTATTGTAAATTTTACTTTACATATAGCTTAATATATGGGATAGCAAATTTTACGTAGATTGTAGAGTATTATTCATCAAATTCGTGGTCACCTATAGTAATTCAAAATAATACCTAAGTAAGAAAAGAAAATGATGGTTAGTCTGATGTCATTGTTGATACTTAGAAAATATTAATAGTAAAAGCAAAAGTTTTATTAGTTTTGAACAAAATTCAAAATATGTATACCTGACTATAAGAAAGAGAGTAAATCCATAGAGTGTAGAGGTGGAAAAGCAGTCTTTTGATTATAATTTTGGAGTGTAACAGTTTTTGTGTTAATGTGTGTGTGTCTTTTTCTTAATGTATATATTATTTGAGAATCTTCATTTATATCAATGAATATGTGGCAGAGTACAAGATGTTTTAATTTAACATGTTATTTAATGTTCTGTTGAATGGGTGGTGAACTAAAGTTACACATTATTTCATATTTGCTTAAAGAAAATGTGTGTAGAACAGAGTCCTATGCTTATTCATTTAATCAGCAATGTATGTTGAGTGCCTGCTCTGCCCCAGGCAGTGTGATAGCAGTTTTATACATAATAATGAACATATCAGACATTTTTCTGTTGTCATAGACTTGTTATTTAGAAACAGACATTAATCACATGTAAATATATAGATGGATAGATCAGTAGATAAATATAATTCCAGAGTAATCGATTTTGAAGCAACGTGCTGGGATGCTGGGAGCTATAGGACTATTTAGGAGATTATCTGACCTAGTCCATGAGACATGAAAAGAGAGAGTAACTAAGTAAACATTTTCCTAGCAAAATGACATTTGAGCCAAAATATGACAGATAATTTATCAGTTGGAGTTCAGACAAGGAAGCAGAGTCATTATAATGTTACTGGTGGGTGGAGGGTCTTGACTATGAGTCATCCAGGTTCTTGGCATTTTGAACAAAGATTTTGACAAAACACACAAACAAAGTAACAAAAGAATGAAACAACAAAAGCACAGATTTATTGAAATAAAAGTACACTCCACAGAGTGGGAGTAGGCTCAAGCAAGCAGCTCAAGAGAACTGGTTACAGAATTTTCTAGGGTTTAAATACCCTCTAGAGGTTTCCCTTGAGTTACTTGGTTACATCCTGTGTAAATGAAGACTTGACCTGCAACCGGTCTGATTAGTTACAGGAGGTGACCAATCAGAGGCTGAAGTGAAGTTACAAAGTTACACTCTATGCAGATGAAGACCTGGCCCATGACCAGTCTGATTGATTGAGGGAGGGGACCAATCAGAGGTGCTTTCCATTTTTTGTCTGTGATGCAGTGGAATGGGAGGGGGTGTTGCAAAGGGAGTAGCCTCTGATCCCTTTGTTACTTGGGTGTAGGGAGGTGGGGTTTTTCTTTTAATTCAGTTTTAGGGAGTCAGTGCACATCGGCCTTAGGTTCTTTGCTTCCAGACCATATTCTCCTGTCTCAATATGAGTTATAGAATTAAAAGTTTAGTACAAGTATTAAACCTTAGGGTTGTAAGGCTAGATGGGAGAATTGAAGGTTGGAAGAGAAGAGTTAGGCAATCAGAGAACAATTAACTAGCTTCTGCCTAAAATACTTCCTGCCTAAGTACCAGCAGAGGAAAAGCTAAGCAAATCCAATTTCATAAGAAGACTGTGAAGGGAAATTCCTAAAGAATTTGAGAGGAAGCTATTATTGTTGTGTAACTCTTGCCTTTATTTTGATCTGGGGTCACTGCTGTTTGTCAGATTATTAGCAATTGGGTAGACAAGATAGACATAGAGTGGAGGAGTTCAAAAAAAGGTCTGAAATCTACCAGGTACACTTGGGCCTCTCTCCCATCTATGTGACCACAAAAACCCACTTACAGGGTGATTAATGGTGGTTACCTCACTTCTCAAATCTTCCACAAGTTTCTCTTTAGGCCAACTCTAATCAAGAACCCAACAAAAAAGGGATTCTAGGCAATGTAGTTCCCTACTTAACCAAGTGGCCAATAGAAAAAATATAGTCTATATGAGTAACAGCTAGATGATAATGATTTTCGGAATAAGAGAAACAATCTAGAGACACAGAGGCCTGATGAATGCTGTATGCATCACTTTTATTAATTTTCTAATAAAGCAAACCCTTATTTCTATGCATCATTTAATGAAAACTGTTAGGTTTTAGTTTGGCTTTTAAGAGAAGTGGATTAAGCATTAAGCATTTGAATAAATCACATACGAATTTTTAAAAATAAAGTTATTAACATCATCATAAGCACAGATGATAAAAGGGAAATATCTACTTGCATTTCTGACTTTTTAAATGAACACTGAAAAGTAGAAGAACAATTTAAGACTTAAGAAATGATGGTTAAGAGGGTTAGCAGTTCAGACTTCTGGATATATTTTATGGAAGCTAACATGGTCCTGAATTAATTTTCTTCAGAATCTGAGGGCCACATAGTGTTTGCCTTCCTCTGGACAATTTCTTTTTTGTTTTGGGCCATGAAATAATTCATAGATTCACACTATTGCAAAAAATTCTTATGCATAGTGGAAATAATTGTTATGTGGCTTATGCAATTAGGAACTTTAGAAAGAGTGAAGTCATGCTGATATAAGAGGATAAGTATTTATTTGATATTAGGTTCAATTGATAGTCTATCTTCTTTCAATTTTTAAATTTTCTTTTTCTTTTTTTTCTTTCTTATTTGGCTATTGTTTCTAGGTTCTATAATGACTTAGGCAAGTTTTTAATTAAAATATTGATTATTACACTTATCTGGAAGGGGAGATACCATAATCATTAAGGTGGTTTTTCCAGGGTGAGGCTAATCCATTGAACTCTGGGTGTGCTGACCCCTGTGATTTCCCCAAATGTGGGAAACTCCACTGCACAATTGGTGTTGGTGGAGGACTGTGTTCCTACTCTGCCTTGGTTTTATTTTTTCAATATTAAAATGAAATTTAGAACATAAAAAATAAAAATATTGATTATTATAAATGGGATATGAGACCTTTAAAACATCACTTTTGTGCTTACATAGCTATATTAAACAATAAGTTGTGTAAGAAACCAGCCCATGCAAAAAAGAATAGACAACTACCTCATAAAATTAAGGTTTTTATTTAGGCAAGAAGAAACTGTACCGTTTGGATTTTATCTAATATTGATGAAAATATCACTGAAAAATCTCAATACCATTAAGTTTTAACTTATTTGATCAATTGAACGTGAACCAAAAACAAACAAGAAAATCAATAAAATATCATGGGAAATAACTTAGTATGCAATTTAAAATTTACATTGTTAATGTAATGGTAGCAGTATCAGATCATCACTTGATTTTTTTTCTAATTTCAAAGAGTATGAAAATAAAATCATTGTAATTTATAGAGCTCATGAATATTTCGCAAATCAGATGTTGATTATTATGAGAATGAGCAAGAAAAGAAGATTTGCTCTTATTTACAATTTTTGATGAAATAAAATTATACCTTTTACTTTCCGCTTTTGTTTCACACATCTCCAAACAACTATAATACTATTAATGTCTATACCAATTTTTTTTCAGTAATATAGTAAATACTAAAAAGAACTAATAAAGTCAATGAACTAATTTTATTTAACAATGGTAGGAAGAGAAACCTATGCAACTTTAACGACTCTTTGCTCTTAATCTCTTTCTTCAGTTTATATCATGCTTCTAAGAAAATAATATATGACATAAGATATACCAAAATATTTTTAAACTAGAAGAAACAGTTTCACGCAAAACATGCCACAACCTCCCAATAAAGTACAAGATGTAAACCCATGGGGTGTTTTAAGGTATGGTTGATGGTGAACTCAGTCTCTACTCAAATATTATTGAGAATATTTGAAAACATAATCCAATAAGGCTACAGTAAATTCCAGCTAAAAAGCATGTTTAACAAAATGCATGCTATGAAACAGTATTACCATATTATTTTATGTACACTTCCAGCAGCTCCTTTAATATTGTTTTGTTAAATATGATGTACAGAACTATCAGCAGACACAGTGTCTCTTATAACCTTCAATCACATTTGCCTAAACATTTAAATTCCATTTAAGAAATGTGTATCAAGTGCTTACTCTGCCATGCACTTTTCTAAGTGTTTGATAAAAATCAGTAAATGAAACAAACAAACCCTTTGCCTTATAATCTTGCATTCCAAAATAACTTTAAAATTTTGACCTAGAATTTTTTCACCTCAAATTCATTCTTATTAAAAATCAAAATAGTTGTCTTTAGTAAAGGTGTTACTCTTCTTGCCTTCTTATTTTTGCAAAGTGTACTGAGATTTTCAGTACGGAGAAATTCAGCTATCCAAATTTCTAATCATTTTTACATTTTCTTTTGCAATTGGTTTACAATTCTGTCAAAATATCATTTTTACATCATTATTGTTTTTATCATTATTATATTTCATCATTATTTTCACATCTATTTTAGTAAATTGAATTTCCATTTTCCTCTAATTTACTCAATTGTTATTTCAGCCATTAATTTATTTAATGACCGTTTGTTAAACATCTGTATTCTGTGAAACATATTATGACTGAACTATTACAATAGTTTCCTGATGGCTCTCCTTATCTCTTTTCTCTTTTCCAATGAATTCCACAAGTTATTGTCAGTAATTTTTTGAACCTAATAATAGTTTTATTAATGTTAATTTCCCTTCCATCAACTATCAATGACACCCATGTGCCAGCAGGGTAAAGTTCATAGCTATTAATTGATCTTCACATTTTCTTGTCCCAATGCCTGTTTTAACTTTATAACTCTACTTACAGGAAATTTTGTCACAGTAGAATGATCTATTCAGTCCTCAAATGTGCCTTTCCAGCTTTGTCTTTTCCATGTATTTTTTTTCTAATGCAAAAGTACTCTTCCCACTCCTCTTTCTATAAAAAGCTTGTAATTCACTCAAATTCAAGCTTAAAACCTACGTCCTTCATGAAGTCTTTTCTAACCACTTGAACAGTCTGAACTGTTCTATCCCATTTCAATGTCACTTAATATCTTATTTTATACTTAATTTCATATGGCTTGAATGTCTACCTATTTATATGTATTACTATTAACTTAAACTGTGTCTTACTCCTAATCTACAAAGATATGTGTAAACCACAAAGTGACAAAAATTATTAAGTGAGAAATTTGGCATCTTATGTAAATAAATTTTGAAAAAAGGAAATAAGGATAAAAAAATTTTAGGACAAGAAAATGTCACATGTTATAATAAACTTGGTTGTAAAATCCAAGTAACTCGGAGAAAGATTTTCGTGATTGGGAATATGATTAACAATGTATTAATATAACTAAAATATTGCCCAGAATTATCACTCTATTATTGAAATCAAGGAAAAAAGGATTCCTATGCATCCTCATAGAAAGTGCAGTGTGTAATTATTGAATAATACTGTCAATCATATAAAATCCAGAAATGAGTTGCTAAGATTTTTTAATATTAATTTTTCAAACTAGGGTAATTAAACCTGGTCAAAATGTATCTCTATAAATAATATTGCAGCATGATTATCTTAGTCTTTTCTGTGCTGCTTTAAAAGAATACCTGAGACTGGGTAATTTATAATAAACAGAAATGTATTTATTAGCATTCTGGATGCTGGGAAGTGCAAGATCATAAGGCTGGCACCTGTGAGGGCTTGCTGCATCATCCCATGAAATAAGGCAAAAGGGCAAGAAAGAGCAAGATATCGAAATCATAACCTCAAGCCCTTTTATAATCAGCATTAATTCATTTGTAAGGGTGGCCGTCATGACCTAAACACCACTTAGTAGCCCCCACTTCCCAACATTATCACATTGGGGATTAAGTTTCCAATACATGCTTTTTGGGAGATACATTCAAACCATAGCCAGCTTTAAACTCAATCTGTTTCATAAAGGCAGCTGTTACATAGCATGGATAATGCTAATAAAAACTTTAGTATTATCTGTAGAAGATAAAATATATATCCTTCATAATTATGTTATGTAATAAATTTTTAATAGTAATTTGACTGAGATTAATTTATGCCCTACATGCTGTCAATGGAATTTCAACATATGAGAAATGTGACTGTTCTTTAATTTGAAAAAAGGAACTCTTAATTGCAAAGCAAATTGTGTGAATAAATGCTGTTTTAGGATATCTGGATTTAAAAAAGTCAAAATAAATACAAAATAAAATTTAAATTAAATTTAACATTATATTGAAAGTTATAATTTTTGGAATGATGTTTAAGTGATATAATAACAGCAACAACAACAGTATTTTAGATCTAAAAAACTAATCAAAAACTATCAGAGCATAGGAAAAAACTGAAATTGAAAAACAGGAGATAAGACATGTAAGTACAATATATTTTGTATTTTCTTTTTGTATTTGAGAAATATGGTAGCTATTAGCACTTTCATTGTTTAAATGATGAAAAATAATAAGAAAATCTAAAACCAGTTATTTATCTCCAACTGCAGAGTTGAGTAAAAGATAAAATTAAAACAAGGTGACTTGTAGAAAAAGATAGAAATTTAAAAAATAAAAAAGGAAAGAAATTAAAAAAAAAATCAAAATGCAGAACACCTAAAGCAAGCTGAGAGATATAAGTCAATAAATAAACGTATCTACTAAAAGAAAATCATTTGAAATGTACTTTTAAAATGTATGAAATTATTAAAGATTTACCTAAATTAAAATATTTTAAGAAAATTTAATGTAAATGCAGTTCAAACATACAATAAACAAATTCAGAAAAAATAAAATCCTGGGTCAAGATATTAATATACAAACTTAGAATTCATGATAAAAAGCATCAAATTGAACAAAAGAAGTAATTTTTTAGTTGTAGAAGGGAATAATTCAATAAAAATATATAAATACAACAAATTTATGTGGCAAAGAGGCAATAGAATATATGAAGAAAACTTAATGAAAATCTAAGGCTAAATTGAAAACAAAGTCATAATAAATGATCATCATACTACTGACAATTTTGACATCAAGTAGAGAAAACTAGACAATCATTTTTTTTTTTTTTTTTTTTTTTTTTTTTTGAGACGGAGTCTCACTCTATCGCCTAGGCTGGAGTGCAGTGGTGCGATCTCGGCTCACTGCAACCTCCACCTCCTGGGTTCGAGCTATTCTCGTGCCTCAGCCTCCCCAGTAGCTGGGACTGCAGGCACGTGCCACCTCGCTGGGCTAATTTTTTGTATTTTTAGTAGAGAAGGGTCTCACCGTGTTAGCCAGGATGGTCTCGATCTCCTGACCTCATGATCGGCCTGCCCTGGCCTCTCAAAGTGCTGGGATTACAGGCGTGAGCCACCGCGCCAGGCCGACAATCTTAATGAAACTTACACAAGCATATCTTCCAAAGCAAATCAGGAATAAGATGCATATTTAAGATAGACTAAGGCATCTGTTCTATATATTGTTAAACAATTTACAAATAATTAACACTAAGTTAATTTTTCTTCTAAGTTAAACTAGTATGTTCCTCTGGCAAAAGGGAAATGTGAAAAGGCTATGTCAAACTTTCCATACTGAAATCACCTCATCAAAATTGCATGCACTTAGAGATGTTCAAGGTGAGCCTCAGGTTTTGCCTATTTGTTAGCAATCTGATTTTTTTTTCACCTGAATTTGTATCTGACTTTTCAAATCTTTGAGATTGAGCATCCTCACCAGGATATGTTTGGTAGGAGATTTTTAATTATTTTGCCTCTTTAGGTTGACCTGTGATCCATAGATTTAAATTTCCTGCATTTTAGTGAAACATTCTTTCATATCTTCAAATGCTTTTTCTGATTTTCTTGTTAGTGTATGTCTTCAAACACACCTGTTACCAATCTAATGGGTCAGCCCCATCTTTCTTCATGTAAATTTTTTTATTAATTTACTTCTTGTTACAGTGTATTTAATTCCAGCTGTTTTTCATCATTTATTATGAGTTTTACTCCTAGCAGTATTGATATAGTCCTATATCGATTAACAGCAGGGTTATATTCTGCAAAATGCATCATCATAAGAAAATTTTGTTGTGCAAACATGATAGAGTGTGCTTACTCAAACCTAGCTGGTATGGCCTACTACACACCTAGGTTATATGATACAGCCTATTCCTCTAGCCTACAAATCTATACAGCATGTTACCGTACTGAATACTGTAGGCAACTGTAACAAAATGGTGTTTGTGTATCCAAACATATTTGAACATAAAAACATACAGTAAAAATATGGTATAAAAGATAAAAAACAGTATACCTGTATAGGACACTCACCATTAATGGACCTTTTGTGGGACTGGAAATTGCTCTAGGTGAATCACTGAGTGAATGGTCAGTGAATGTTAAGGCCTATGATATTAATAATAGTGTATGATATTAATGTACACTATTCGAGACTTTATAAACACTGTCCATTTAGGCTATGCTGAATTTATTAAAAATGATTTTTCTTTCTTTAATAAATTAATCTTAGCTTACTATGACTTTTTTAGTCTATAAATTTTTAACTTTTTAAACTTTTTGAGTATTTTGTGGTAACAGCTTAAAATGCAAACACATTGTACAGCTGAATTAAATATTTTCTTTTTATCTTTTTAGACTTTTTTTTTGTTAAAACTAACACACTAACACACACATTAGCCAATGCCTGCCCAGGGCTAGTATCATGAAAATAACTCTCTTGCACCTCCACATCTTGCCCCGCTGGAAGGCCTTCGGGGCGAAAACATGCATGGAGCTGTCATTATTTATTTATTTATTTATTTATTTATTTATTTATTTATTTATTATTTATTTGTTTGTTTTGAGATGGAGTCTCTGTCTGTCGCCCAGGCTGGAGTGCAGTGGCAGGATCTCGGCTCACTGCAAGCTCCGCCTCCCGGGTTCACGCCATTCTCCTGCCTCAGCCTCCCGAGTAGCTGGGACTACAGGCGCCCGCCACCACGCCTGGCTAATTTTTTGTATTTTTAGTAGAGTCGGGGTTTCACTATATTAGCCAGGATGGTCTCGATCTCCTGACCTCATGATCTGCCCACCTCTGCCTCCCAAAGTGCTGGGATTACAGGCATGAAACACCGTGCCCGGCCGGAGCTGTCATCTTTTATGATAACAATGGTTTCTTTTGGAACATCTCCTAAAGGACCTGCCTGAAGATGTTTTACTTAACTTGTTTTTTAGTAGGTAGAAAGAGTACACTCTAAAATAATGATTAAAAAGTATAATATACTAAATACAAAAACCAGCAATATAGTTGCTTATTATCACTATTAAGTATTATGTACTGTACATAATTGTATGTGCTACACTGTTGTATGACTGTCAGTGCAGTAGGTTTGTTTATACCATCATCACTACAAACAAATGATTAATGTATAGTGCTATTGTTACAATAGGTAGGCTAGTCGGACATGAGCAGGGCAGGAGAGGGCTACCCCTACCCGCTGGGAATGTAAGGCGACCATCAGGTGATGGTCCAGCAGTTATCACACTGGCTTTTTAAAATAATAATTGGCCACAGCTTGTGCCAGGGAGAGGCAATTTCCCAATACATAAAACCACTTGAAACTGGTAATCGACAGCTTCCAATGCCATCTCAGGAAATGGGCAAGTTGGCTCGAGCATGCACTTTAAGAGGCAAAATGGCAGAGCATGACTTGCCAGGGCACTCCACCGGAAAATGGAAGAAAGCCTCAGGTGAGCATGTGTACAACTCCAGTAAATACACAGTGCATGCTCACCTACCAAGTGTCAGCAGGCCACCGCACATGTGGGCTGCTCACCCTAAGGGGAGAATAAAGGGAAAGGGATGCAAGACCACAGAAGTATGTCAACATATAAAACCCAGTCAAAAGCTCAAACGCCGGCATAGGTGCGGTGGCTCAAGCCCCTAATCCCAGCACTCTGGGAGGCTGAGGCGGGCTGATCACGAGGTCAGGAGATCCAGACCATACTGGCCAACATGATGAAACCCCGTCTCTACTAAAAATACAAAAAGTTAGCCGGGCGTGGTGGCGGGCTCCTGTATTCCCAGCTACTCGGGAGGCTGAGGCAGGTGAATGGCGTGAACCCAGAAGGCGGAGCTTGCAGTGAGCCGAGATCCCGCCACTGCACTCCAGCCTGAGCGACAGAGCCAGACTCTGTCTCAAAAACAAACAAACAAACAAAAAAATCTCGAACGCCATACTTGTCCTTCAAGTTGCCCACTTGAGCCCCTCCCAAGTGTACTTTCTTTTCTTTTTTTCCTGCTCTAGAGCTTTTTAATAAACTTCCACTCCTGCTCTAAAACTTATCTCAGTCTCTCTTTGTGACTTGTGCTCGTCAGTTGAATCCTTTCTTCTGAGGAGGCAAGAATTGAGGTTGCTGCAGAACCCTACAGATTTGCTGCCAGTTACTCATGTATTTGTCACCCCTAACACTACAATATCTTAAGGGCTATGAAGTCAGTAAGTCATAGGAACTTCTCAGCTTCTTTATAATCTCATGAGACCACCATCACATATGCAGTCCATCATTGACTAGAATAACATTATGTAGCATATGACTGTATTTGCCTTTTAAGTGGATTTTGAAAATTTTCTAATTCTCCTTTTATCTCTTATTTCATAGGGTTCATTAAAAATTTTCATGAGAATGCAATTCTATGCAAATATCTTCATTTCCTAGAGTGTCTCGTTCAAAAGTGTGTTTTCTGTCATTTGCATGCTATGAATAATAGCATAGTCTCATACATTTTTTCTCTTGCTCCTAACAGTATTTGCAGTTTTCACTAAATATAGATTCTCTTGGTTCCCGTCCCTGTTTACCTGGGCATGATTTGAGTCATCTTTGAACCACAGAGGAATGCTTGAGTGCAAAAGATTTCTCAAGACCTATTCAGCCATGCAATTGCTTGCAGTAAGTGTGAAAGGATTAAGTTTTTCGTAGCAGCAGATGGGAAATGATCTCTCTATGTACTTTATTTTTTCTTTGTTAAAACCTCTATATTATGGGACACCTCCATTAAAAATGGATATTCAATTTAATGTATGCGTGTAGGGAACTGGATATTTTTTGAATTTATGTTTGTTCATTGCTTTAAATGTGTTAACCTCTTTAGTGGGAAGTTGAGTGTGAAAATGCTTTACAATTTGTTAGATTTTTGCTTGGTTTCTCACATCTAAATGAAGTATAATATATGAGAAATATGGAAAAGTAAGTTTGCAATATGACACCAATTTGGTTAATGAGAATAAATTAAAGTTGAAAGGCAATCAATTAAAAAAATTAGCATTAATCACAGAAATGCAACATTGTAAAGCAATGGTAAGGGGCTGAATTTACAACAGGATGCATCTGAAGCAAAATCAAACAGCTTTAAAATATGGAATTAAAGTGTATATGATCTTGTGCTTCATAATTTTATATATATAGGCAATTTAAAATAAAAAAAATATATATATATAAATAGGGAAAAAACTCCTTGATATTGGTCTTGGCAGTGATATCTTAAATATCACACTAAAAGTTCAGGCTACAAAAACAATAAATGGGACTATATCAAAGTAAAACAAATAACAAAACAAAACAAAAAGCTTCTGAAGAGCAAAGAAACAATCATAACAAAAAAGAGAATCCATGGATTGGAAGAATGTATTTGGAAACCATACATCTGATAAAAGATTAATAAGCAAAATTTATTTCAAAAAACATACATGTGATAAGGGGTTAATATGCAAAATTTATACAAACACACATACAACTCAACAGCAAGAAAACATATGGCCTAATTGTAAAATGGGCAACAGACCTAAATAAACACTTCTCTGAAGAAGAAATAAAAATGGCCACAGGTATATAAAAAGGATCTCAACATCATTCATTATCAGGGAAATGCAAACCAAAGCCACTATGATAAATTGGCTCACACATGTTAAAATGGCCACTATGAAGACAAAAAGATAACAAATGTTGGTGAAGGTATGAAGAAAAGGGAATTCTTGTACACTGTTGGTCTGACCATTTTGGAAAGCAATGTGGAGGTTCCTAAATAAATTAAAAATATAATTACCATATCACCCAGCAATCTTTCTTCTGGGTATATGGCAGTCCCCTCTTTTTCATTGTTTCACTTTCTGTGGTTTCAGTTTCCTGCGATTCACAGGGGTCTAAAATTGTTAAATGGAAAATTTGGGGAATAAACCACTCACAAAGTTTAAAATTGGGCACTGTTCTGAATAGCATGATAAAATCTCATGCCATTCTGCTTTGTACCATCCAGGACATGAATCATACCTTTATCTAGTGTATCCACACTGTATATGCTCCCTGCCTCTTAGTCATTTCATAGCTGTCTTGGTAATTAGATCAACTGTCACATTATGGCAGTGCTTATGTCCAAGTAATTATTATTTTATGTAGTAGTGACCCCAGTGTGCAAGAACAGTAATACTGGCAATTCAGATACGCCAAAGAGAAGCCATAATGAAATTCCTGTAAGTGAAAAGGTGAAAATTCTTAACTTTCTAAGAAAATATATATATATATATATATATACACACCACATTTGCTAAGATCTATGGTAAGAGCAAGTCTTCTATCCTTGAAATTGTGAACAGTATATTGCTACAATTATTCTATTATTAGCTATTGTTTTTAATCTCTTACTGTGCCTAATTTATAAATTAAACTTTTATCATAGATATATATGAATAGAAAAATCATCATCTATATATCATATATATATATATAGGGGTTCAGTACTATTCACAGGTTCAGGTACCTGGTGGGGTATTGATGTTATAGCCTCTGAGAGTAAGGAGAGAATACCATGTACTCAAAGTAATAAAATCATCACCTCATAAAGATGTCTGCATTCTCATATTCGTTGCAGTATTATTCATGATAGCCAAGATATGGAAACAATCTAGGTGTCTATTGATGAACAAATGGGTAAAGAAACTTGGTATGTATAGAGAGAGTGGGAAATAATTCAGCCATAAAAAGAGGAGATCCTTCCTTTTGCTATGTCATGGATGGACCTAGAGGACATATGCTAAGTGACAAAAGCCAGAAACAGATAAATTTTAAAAAATTCATGATATCACTTATATGTGGAATCTAAAAAAAAATGTCAACTATACATAAATAGAGAATAAGAAAGTGGTTACCAGTGTCAAGATGTGGAGGAAGAGAAGGAATTAGGGAGATGTAGATCAAAAGATGCAAAATAGAAGACATGTAGGGTGGACAAATCTAATAAATAGTGTGCAACATGAGGGCTATGTTTAATAATAGTGTATTGTATTCAACATTTTTATTAAATTAGTAGATAATAGCTGCTCTGCCTCAGAGGAAAAAGAAGAGTAACTATATGAGATGATATGTTAATTTGTTTCACTGTAGAAACCGTTTTATTATATATGTATCTCAAAGCATTGTGTTGCATAATAAAATTGATAAAGCTATATATGTTTGGTCTTTACCCTCTTCCTTGGCAATCAGCTTTCACAATTCTGGAGATCTCTGAAGTGATGTGTCTTTTTAATAAATGATGGCTTGGGGCTTCTGGATAAACTCAGGATGGAGGCTGGTTGCCAGAGAAACCAACCATGTGATTAAGAGTTGGGGCTTTCAGTTCCACCCCTCAACCCCTGGGGAGAGGAGAGGTGTTGAAGGTTGAGTTTATCATCAACTCAACTTCTTACCCTGTGTTGTTTCTCTGGGCTAACAATCACTGCCTCCTTACCTACCAAATCAATCTTCCTAACCTAGCTCAGAATCATATCTTATGGCAATTCTACTCTGTCACTCCTACCAGACAGCTGATTAACCAAGCCCTCCTCTGTGGTGCCTTTGTATCTTGTACCTATTTCCATGATGTACTTTTTACTGTATTATAATTATTTGTATTATATGCTTTGAGGGCAGAAACTTTATCATATTTATCTCTGAGCTCTCTAACATGTAGCAGAATGCATGATAAATTATAAGTATTCAATAACTTGGTGAAATTTAATTACACATTTTGTTAACTAGTAGTATATAAGGAGGCAAAAGAGAAAAATTCTCCAACATAGGTCAATGATAGGGTTTTTTGTTTGTTTGTTTTGACCATACTATACATGAAGCTGAATAAAGCTCATGCAAAAACACTTGTTTTCATTTTTCTAAAAATACATTATTTTTGTAGAAAGGAAATAAAAGAAAGATAACTGTTTTAGTCTGTTATCTGCTGCTATAACACAATACCTGAGATTGGGTAATTTATAAACCATAGAAATTTATGGTTCTGGAAGCTGAGAAGTCCAAGAGCATGGCACTAGCATTGAGCCAGAGCCTTTGTGCTGAGTTATCTCATGCAGAAGGCAGAAGGGCAAGTGGGCACATGAGACAGAAAGAAAAAAAAAGGGAATCAAAATATCATGATAGCTTACCCACTCCTGAGGTAACAACATTAATTTATGTATGAGGACAGAGTGAATCACCTTTTAAATACCTCATAACTCTTAATACCACCCCAATGACAATTAAATTTTAACAAGAGTTTTGGAGGCTATGTTATAATTATAGCAATGACCATTTGTTGAGACAACTGTGATTATAATACTATGTTCCAAGCATGGTATGGGTACCTGACATAGACTGATAATTTTCACTATAATCTTGCTGTGTAGAAGGTTGGATGGGCCTCAGTTTATAAATGTGGAAACTGAGGATCAGAGATATAATTCATCACAGACTGATCATTTTCACTACAATCTTGCTGTGTAGAAGGTTGGATGGGCCTCAATTTATAAATGTGGAAACTGAGGATCGGAGATATATTTGTTCATGGTTACATTGAAGTGATCTAATCTGTCAATATTTGCCTTTTGTCCTGATAATGACTTTACTGTGTCTGTGCCATACTTTTTATTTTTTATTTTTATTTTTTGAGACAATGTCTCACTCTGCCACCCAGGCTGGAGTCCAATGGCATGATCATGGCTCACTACAGCCTTGACCTCTTGACCTCCCCAGACTCAAGCAATCCTCCCATCTCAGCCTCCTGAGTAGCTAGGACTACAGACACACACCACCACTTGACTAATTTTTGTATTTTTTTGTAGAGATGTGGTTTTACCATGTTGTCCAGCGTGGTCTTGAACTCCTGAGATTAGCAATCTGCTAGGCTCAGACTCCCAAAGTGCTGGTATTACAGGCGTGAGCCACCATACCCAGCCCCTGTGCCGTACATTTTGAAAATAAAGGTTTCTGTAAGCTGAGACAAGTTTAATTTGAAATACATAGTTTTAAAAAGGGTATAATGAAATAATTATAAATTTTAAACATTCAAATAAACTAATTTTAGCTTTTACCTATATATATATTCTTTGATAAAAATAAGATCATATCATAATGTATTTTGTGGCTGTGTTTTTCGCACAGTATTATATTGTGAATGTATTTCCATGCCAGTAAGAATTCTGTGTTTTCATTTTTAATGTCTGGTGGATCTTCATTTATTCAGTGTATCTCCTACTGCTGAACATTAACTATTTTTTGAGAATTTGTTATTGACAACATTGTTATAACAACCTCTGTAATTCTCTGTATGCATCTTGTACAAATAATCATTCTATTGAGCTATGTTTCTAAAAGGAGAATTGTGGTTTTGTGTATGCCCTAAGATATTTATATGCCTGTATTATGTTTCTGTGGCTGCTATAGATTATAAATTCCTCAAGGAATGATGCTTTCTAGTTTCTTTCTATACCTTGGCTATGCATGGTATTTTGTCTTTATAATGATTGCACTCTATTAAATATCTTATTTCCTAAATATTTAGCAGCTTAGGAAAAAGTTATGGGGAGGGAAAAAATTAAAGATAATGATTTTATTCCAAAAATTATAAGATACTGTTTTCTTTGTTTGGTCATAGGTCTGTTCATCTGGTCTTATTTGCTTTTCCATTGAAACCTTTACATGGAATTTTTGCCGTTGAGAAATAAAATTTAGTTTAAAAAATAAGCAAAACACAAAACAAAATGTGGCAAACACTTCTCATCCACTTAAAGAGCTACACGTAGTCAGTGTATGACTATGGAATAAAGCCATAAGTTAAGCCATGAATCAATGAACGGGAGAATGAAGCAGGAGGAAATCTGTCCATATTGTTCCACGTTGAATGCTTTCACTTTCTCATTTTTCTCCGTTAGAAAGAGTTAAAGCCCAGGTGCTCAATACAAGGTGGGGAGAATCTCTGGGGAGGAAGGCCCTGGAAATTGCCTAGGGATAGTGTGTTGACACTGGTAATCTCTCTAGTCATAGAAGAACCTCCTGGTTCTGTGATTTACCTCATGTTGACAAAATGGAAATTTCCTATAACTGTCTCTATCAGCAGCATCTTTTGAAAAATAAGATTGTTTCAGCAGTTAAGTTTTAAAATGCTTAACTTTTTTCTCTGCTTGAACTTCTTGCCCTCTTCCCATCATACCTTTTAAAACAAATTTCCTGTCAAGTTACAGTTTACTTTAATTCACTTTTAACAAGTATATAGGCCTGTGACTAATCTAGAGATAATTACAGTGCCAATCCTATTGACAAAATTGAAATACTGAAATGAAAATATGTGCATTTCCACTCTCTTTTCCCAGTAATATTAACCTGTCACTCCAGTGCTGTATCAAAAATTCCTTGGCTTCTTTTCTTAAATCAAATTTGCCCAAAGCTCTGAGAAACCACATTTTCATAAGCAACTTAGTCAGGCTACATCTACAAGCTCCAGGAGGGAGATTACCACCTTGCCTCTATCAAAAATTTTATTATGTGATATTAAGAACTTTGAAAACTGACTTATGCTTCTCTATTAAACTCATACTCAGAATGTAGGGGGATTCCTAATTAGCTTCTTATGCTCTAGTTAAGGTGTTACCCAGTTGAGTTTCCATTTCAAAGGCGACATAATGAAAAAGTGCCTGTTTCTCACTTAAGAACTACCATACTTGTATTTGCACAGTAACTCTACATAAAAATTCAGCATCATGGAAACTATAGCAATGGAGAGAACTATAAACATGAACAATTTGCAAAAGAGGAAGAAAAACATTCATGAGGCAATTTACACCTTGTTACCTAATTTGAATTTTAATAGGCAGACTCCTACAATAGTCACATGCTGGAAGGAAACATTGATTGAAAAAAGTCAAAGAAGATATTATCAGATAATTATCATACAGTTTAAAATGCATATTCTATTTGTCATATACAGTGCTTTAAAAAAGTCAGGGCATCATAGAAAATTCAGAGTTTAGATCAGAAATGCTGTATCAAATGCAAAGTAATATTATAAATCTCTGAAGAAATGAACTTTTACTTCTCCATTGTACAGCAGTAAAACTAGGGAAACAACCCTCTATGATCAAGGCAAATGCTATGCCACCAAATATTGCATAAAATGAAAAAATACAAATGTTTTATATAATATCATACCTTTTGGAGCTGTGTACCACCCACAAACAAGCACAGAAAAAGATGGTCTGAAAAAGAAAGAATAAAGGCAGAGCAGATGACAGAGCAGAGAAGGAGAGAAACACACAGTAAAATCATTTTAGAGCTTTTGATTAAGATGGGCGTTAATATAGCAAGAATTTGTGTTATTTCTAACTCTCATGTTAAAATGTGACTCCCAATGTTGGAGATGGACATGGTGGGAGATGTTGGGGTAATGGGGACAGATTCCTCATTAATGGCTTGGTGCTATCTTTGTGGGACTCAGTGAGTTCTTGCTCTGGTAGTTCACATTAGAGGCAATGGTTTAAAACAGCCTAGCGCCTCTCCCCTCTCCCTGTCTTATTCCGTCTCTTACCATGTGACAGGCTTGCTCCCTTTGGCCTTCTACCATAATTGGAAGCTTCCTCAGGCCTCAACAGAAGGATTTGCTAGCACAAGCCTTCTTATATATCTTGTAGAACCACAAGCCAAAATAAATTTCATTTCTTTATAAATTACTCAGCCTCAGGTATTTCTTTACAGCAGCACAAATGAACTATTACAGTCATCAATAAATAGCCTAAAGTCTCATGTAAGACCATTTAAGGCAATTGGTGGGCCTATTACCAGCAAAAGTCTTCTGAGTACGCAGGAAGAGTACTGTTGCCTAAACAAACCTAAAAGCAAACTAAAAAATGAACTCATTTGTTTTTTTGTGGTGAGTTCTGCCCAATGTATTAACAGAAATGTGCAGCTATGAGCCACGTTACCGTGTTCCAATACTGTACATAAGTGCACACACCCTCCATATATAGTTTTATAGCTTTGTTGCCCAATGCACACAGCAAGTCAATATGTGGAGACACTAGGTAGCAACACAGAAAAAGTGTAATCTTAGGACCAAAAAATGAGTTGGGAGGAATCCTCAAATTCATCTCCCCAAGGAGTCTGGGACTAGGGTGTTTAAGGGTTTTGGAGTGGGATCAAGTATGGATGTTGTAGATTGGTTGAAGAGTGCAGGGTGAAGTCATGGGACAGAGAGATGAGGAATCTGTATTCTCATGGTAATCTCATTCCTATGTGGATATCTAGTTGCTGGAATTCAGGGTCTAAAAATCATCTAAAGTGGTCCTTAAACAAAAGCCTTATGGTTCTGAAGTCAGAAATCCTGTCTATAGAAACAATGAGGTCAGTATCTAGTGCGACCTGACTCTTATCACCAAAGAAGTAGGCCAAATTGAAGCCTGATTCATGATTAATTGTAACAGTATTTCTATACAGAACCTGGCATGAAATTTCCAACAACCCCGTGGAGGCAATTTCACATATAGCATTTTTAATCAGAATAAAATCCAAGCTACCTAAACCCGGATTTCCAAAGAAAAGCAGCAGTGGTTGAAAAACAACTTTTACCAGAAAGGCCTCAGCATATAAATAACGTGAGGACTTTGATTAAAACACTTGTTTAAGGCTGTTTTCCTGGCTTGAATGTTTCTGTCCTTTGTATTTATCCATTATGGTCACTTGGATTGTTTTCACATTTTAGCTACTGTGAATAATGCTGATATAAACATGGTATACAAATTACTCAAGATTCTGCTTTCAATTTTTTTTTAATATATACCCAAAAATGGAAATACTGGATCATGTGGAAATTCTACTTTTAAAATTTTTTAAGTAATACCCTACTGATTTTTATAGTAGCTGTGCCATTTTGCATTTCCATTAACAGTTCACAAGAACTTCAATTTTTCCACATCCTCAACGACACTTCTTATTTTCTGTTTTTTTGATAGTAGTCATTTTAATTCATGTGAGATAGTTTCTCACTGTTATTTTGATTTATATTTCCTTTAAAATTAGTGATATTGAGCATCTATTGATACGTTAACTGGCCATTTGAGAAATGTTCTCTTAAGTGTGTTACTCATATTGATCAGGTTGTCTGCTTTTTGTTGTTGTTGTTCAGATTGCTTTTTGTTGTTGTTGTTGTTGTTGTTGAATTTTAGGAGTTCATGTATTCTAAATATTAATCCCTTATCATATATATGATTTACAAAGTTTTCCACCATTCTGGGGCTGAATTTTAATGATATTAATAGTGCCTTTTCACACGTTTATCTATGTAACAAACCTGCACATCTTGCACATGTACCCCTGAACTTAAAATAAAAGTTGAAAGAAAAAAAATCTGCTTTTTGATCCACAATTTAAAAAAATTGTAAAGTCCAATCTATTTTTTTAATTGTTGCTTATGCCATTGGTGTCATAACCAAGAAATCATTGTCAAAACTAATATCATAAATCTTTTGATCTATGTTTGTTTCTGAGGGTTTTATACTCTTAGATTTTACATCTAAGTCTTGAGGTTATTTTGTTTTATCCTTCAGATATGAAGGAGAAATAAAGACTTCCCTAGACCAAAAAAAAAAAAAAAAAAACTTAGGTACTTCATTAAAAGCAGGCCTATCCTACAAGACATGCTAAAGGGAGTCATTCAGTTTGAAAACAAAGAATATTAATGAGAAATAAGAAATCACGTGAAGGTACAAAACTCACTGCAAACAGTTAAGTACGCAGATAAATACAGAAAATTATAACACTCTAAGTGTAGTGTGTAAACCACTCGTAACTTAAATAGGAAAACTGAAAGGCAAAACTATCAAAAAAAAATGCAACAACTTTTAAAAACATAGACAGTATAATAAGATATAAATAGAAATAACAAAATGTTAAAAAGAGGGAGTGATGAAGCTAAAAGGTAGAGTTTTCATTAGTTTTCTCCTTGCTTATTTGTTTGTTTTTGCGTTAGAGTTACCAGTTTTAAATAATGGGTTATAAGGTGTTATTTGCAAGCCTCACAGTAACATTCAAATAAAAAAATATAATAAATACGTGAAAAATAAAAAGCAAGAAATTAAATTATACTACCAGACAAAATCACCTTCAATAAAGGAAGATAGGAAAGAAGGAAGGGAAAACAACCAGAACAAAAAAATAACAAAATGGCAGGAGGAAGTCTTTTCTTATCAATAATAACACTGAATATAAATGGACTAAATTCTCCAATCAAAAGCCAGAGTGACTGAATAGATTAAAAAAACAAGACCCAACAATCTATTGCATACAAGAAATGCACTTTACCTGTAAAGACACAGGGACCGAAAATGAAGGAATGGAAAAAGATATGCCATGCCAATAAAAAACAAAAAGGAGCAAGAGTAGCTGTACTTAGACAAAATAGATTTCAAAAGAAGAGTATAAGAAAAGACAAAGATCATTATATAACAAAAATGGTATTGATTTGGAAAAAGGATATATCAAATTTAAATATATATACACCCAACACTGGAGCACCCAGATATATGAAGCAAACATTATTAGACCTACAGAAAGACCACAAGGTAATAGTTGTTGGAGACTTCAACACCCCACTGTGAGCACTGAATGACCTTCCAGACAGAAAATCAACAAAGAAACATTAGACTTAATCTACACTATAGAGCAAATAGAGCTAATAGATATTTATAGAACATTTCATCCAAAGGCTACAGAATACACATTCTTCCATTCAGCACAAGGATCAGTCTCAAGTATAGATTTTAAGCCACAAAGTAAATTTTAAATAATTCAAAAAGTTGAAATGATATCAACTATCTTATCTGACCACAATGAAATAAAACTAGAAATCATTAACAAGGGAAATTTTGGAAACTCTACAAACACAGGGTAGTTAAACAATACACTCCTTAATGACCAGTGTCTTAATGAAGACATTAAGAAAATTTTTAAAATTCCCTAAACAAATGAAAATGGAAACAAAACATACCCAAATCTATGAATACAACAAGAGCAGTACTAAGAAGAAAGTTTATAGCAGTAAGCACTTACATCAAAAAGTAGAAAAAATTCAAATGAACAACCTAAAGATGCATCTTAAATAATTAGAAAAACAAAAGTGAACCATACCCAGAGTTAGTAGATTAAAATAAATCATGAAGATAAGGGCAGAAGCAAATGAAATTGAAACAAAATAAAATACAAAAGGTCAACAAAGCAAAGGTTGGTGTTTGGAAAAGATTTTTAAAAATTAACAGACTTTCAGCCAGACTAAGAAAAAAAGAGAAAAGATTCAAATACATTTAAAAAAGATGAAAAAGCAGACATAACCAATGACATTCCAGAAATTCAAAAAAATCATTAGAGACTAATACAAGCAAGTATATGCCAGTAAATTGAATAACCTAGAACAAATGGATAAATTTCCAGAGACATAAAACTTATGAAGTTTCAACTATGAAGAAATCCAAAGTCAGAATAGATCAGTAACAAGTAACAAGATTGAAGCCAAAATAAGTCTCTCAGCAAAGAAAAGCCCAGGACCTGATGGCTTCACTGCTGAATTCTACAAAACATTTGAAGAGAATTGGTACCAGTTTTACTGAAACTATTCAAAAAAATAAAAATAAAAAAGAGGATGAGGGAATACATCTAAACTCATTCTATGAGGAATTAGCATGATACCAAAATTAGACAAAGACACATCAAAAAAGGAAAGCTGTAGGCCTATATCCTCGATGAACATTGATGCAAAAACCCTCACAAAATACTAGCAAATTGAATTTAACAATACATTAGAAAGATCATTCATCATAACCAAGTGGGATTTATCCCTGGAATGCAAAGTTGATTTAACATACACGAACACATAGAATAATGGAACAGAATAGAGAACAAAAAACATATTTGTACATCTACAGTTAACTCATTTCCCACAAAGATACCAAGAACATACATTGGGGGAAAGGACAATATCTTCAAAAATAGTGGCGGGAAAACTGAATATCCATATAAAGAAGAATGAAACCAGGCCCCTATCTCTCACCATACACAAAAATCAAATCAAAATGGATTAAAGAATTAAATCTAAGACCTCAAACTATGAAACTGCTAATAGAAAACATTGGAGAAACTCTCCAGGACATTGAACTAGGTGAAGATTTCTTGAGTAATATCCCACAAGCACAGGCATCCAAAGAAAAAGTGGACAAATGGAATCACATGAAGTTAAAAAGCTTTTGTACAGCAAAGAAAAGAATCAACAAAATGAAGAGACGGCCCACAGAATGGGAGAAAATAAACTATCCATCTGACAAGGGATTAATAACCATAATATATAGGGCGCTTGAACAACTCCATAGGAAAAAAGTCTAATAATCTGATTCAAAGATGGGCAAAAGGTCTGAATAGATATTTTTTAAAAGAAGACATACAAATGGCAAACAGGTAAGTGAAAGTTGCTCAACATCGTTGTTCATCAGAGAAACGCAAATCAAAACTGCAACAAGATACCGTCTCACCCTAGTTAAAATAGTTTTGCCCGAAAGGCAGGCAATAACAAATGCTGGTGAGGATGTGAAGAACGGAGAACCCTCATACACTGTTCATGCCAATGTAAATTATTACAGCCATTATGGAGAACATATGGAAGTTTGTCAAAAATCTGAGTATAGAAATACCATATGATCCAGCAAATCCAACTGCTAGGTAATACCCAAAAGAAAAGAAATCAATATATCGAAGATATATCTGCACTCCCATGTTTATTGCAGTGATATTCAAAATATCTATGATTTGGAAGCAACCTAAGAGTTCACCAACAGACAAATGATAAAGAAAATGTGGTACATATACCAAATGAATTACTCTTCAACCATGTAAAAGAATGGGATCCTGTCATTTGCAATAACATGGATGAAACTAGAGGTCATTATACTAAGTGAAATAAGTTAGCATAGAAAGACACACTTGTTATGTTCTTGCTCATTTGTGGGAACTAAAAATCAAAACAATTGAACTGAGGGAGGCAGGGCATAGAATTATTGTTACTAGAGGCTGAGAAAGGTAGGGTTGGTGGGGTGATGGGGATGGTTAATGGACATAAAAATATACTTAGATACAATGAATAAGATCTAGTATTTGATAGGAAAATACGATGACTACCGTCAGCAGTAATTTTGTGTACATTTTGGAATAACTGAGGGAATAGAATTGGAATATTCATGCACAAATAATTGATGAATGCTAGAAGTGATAGATATCCATTTACCCTGATTTGATTATTACACGTTGTATTCCTGTATCAAAATATCTCATATACCCTATAAAGATATACACCTATTATGTACCCATAAAAATTAAAAATTGGAAAAATAACTTAAAAATCTTCATTCGAGGAAGCAACCACAGATGTGGTGAAAATAGCAAGACACCTAGAATTAAAAGCGGAGCCTAAAGATGGGACTGAATTTCATCAATCTCATGATAAAACTTGGACAGATGAGGACTTGCTTCTTACTGCTGAGCAAATAAAAAATATATATTTTTTTCTTTTTTGAGATGGAATCTACCCCTGGTGAAGGTGCTGTAAACATTGTTTAAATGGCAACAAATAATTTAGAATATTACATAAACTTAGTTGATAAGGTAGTAGCAGGGTTTGAGATGACTAACTCTAACTTTGAAAGAAGTTTCAAATGTAAGTAAAATGCTATCAAACAGCATCACATGCTACAGAGAAATGTAATATTAAAAAGTCAATTGATGCAGCAAACCTCATTGTTGTCTTATAATAAGAAATTGCTCCAGGCACCCAAACCTTCAGCAACCACCACCCTGATGAGTCAGGAGCCATCAATATGAAGGTAAAAATATCTACCAGCAAAAATATTATGACTCATTAAAGGCTCAGATAATTGCTAGCAGGTTTTAGCAATAAAGTATTTTAGTTAAAGTATATACATTGTATTTTTAGATATAATGCTATCACACAATAAATAGACTGCAGTGTAGTGTACACATAACTTTTGCATGCACTGGGAAAGCCAGAAAAATTGTGTGATAGGGCTTTATTGTGATATTCACTTTATTGCAGTGGTCTTAAACCGCACCCAAGATATTCTACAAGGTATGCTTGTATTTCTCGTTACTGTTTTAATGTGTTCCCAAAATTTTATGATTTGGAAACTTACCCCCAAATTCATGTGTTGATTAAAGGTGGTGACTTTGGGAGGTAATTAGGATTAGATAAGGTCATTAGTTGTTAGGTCCTCATAAATGGGTCTGTGGATGTCTCTTTCTCTCTTTTCATATGCTGGCTTCTGCCATGTTTTGATGACGCAAGAATTCCCTCACTAGATGCTAATTTCATTCTCTTGGACTTTCCAGTCTTTAGAACTATAAAAAATTAATTTCTTTTCTTTTTCTTTCTTTCTTTTTTTATTTTTTTTGAGACAGAGTCTCACTCTGTTGCCCAGGCTGGACTGCAGTGGCACGATCTCAGCTCATTGCAACCTCCGCCTTCCAGGTTCAAGCGATTCTCCTGCCTCAGCCTCCCAAGTAGCTGGAATTACAGGCATGGGCCACCACACCTGGCCAATTTTTGTAGTTTTAGTAGAGACAGGGTTTCACTATGTTGGCCGGACTGGTCTCGAACTCCTGACCTCAGATGATCTGCCCGGCTCAGCCTCCCAAAGTGCTGGGATTACAGGTGTGAGCCACCACACCAGGCCAACTGCTTTTCTTTATAAATTACCCAGTTTGTGCTACTCTGTTGAAAAATAGACTAAGTATTTGTCTAGTCTCTATTTTGTTTATCTCTGCTGTAATTTTTATTATTTCATTTCCTCTACTACTTTGGATTTAGTTTGTCTTTTTCTTTTATAGTTTCTTAAGTTGTAGAGTTTGGCTGTTGATTTAAAATGTTTCTTGTTTTTTACTTAATATAAGTAAGCATTTATAAATGTTCTTAGCACGGCTCATCTCTGTTTTCTAATTTCATTGTGATCTCTTCTTTGGTATATTGATTGTTTATAAATGTGTTGTTTATTTTCCACAAATTTATAAATTTTTAAGGTTTCCTTCTGTTATTATTTCTAACTTTATCTCATTGTGGTAAGAGAAGATACTTTGCGTGGTATTGTAATTTTCTAAATCTATTGAAAATCAATTCGTGGCCCAAGATATTATCTATCCCTGAAAAATGTTCCATGTTTTTCTTATGAGCACATTTTCTTATGTGCTCATAAGAAATATGTGTATGCTGTTGGTGGTGAGTACAGTGTTCGTATATGCCTGTTGGACAGAGTTGGTGTATTGTGTTGCTCAGGTCCTCTATTTTCTCACCTATTTTCTGTCTGGTTGTTCTAACCACTATTGAGAGTGGAGTACTGAAGTCTCCTGCAGTTATTATAGAACTGTCTATTTCTCTCTTCAATTCTGTCAGATTTGATTTATATATTTTGATGGTATGTTATTTGGTGAAAATGTTTGTGATTGTTACATCTTCTTGCTGTGTTGAACCTTTTATTAATAAGTAATGCCATTCCTTTGTCCCTTATAAGCTTTTTTTGGTTAAGTCTAATTTATCTGATGTTAGTATAGCCACTCCTACTCTCTTTGGTTACTATTCACAGAGTGTTTTTCCCATCTTTTACTTTCAATCCATTTTGTGTCTCTGAATCTAAAGTAAGTCTCTAGTAGATAATATATAGTTATTATTATTTTTAAAATCCATTCTGCCAATCTATATCTTTTTATTGGATAATTTAATCCATTTACAGTTAAAGTAATTACTGGTAAGAGGGAGTTATGTTATCTTGCTGTTTTTTTCTATATGCTTTACATATTTTTTGTCTCTCATTTCCTGTGTTACTATTTTGTTAGTTTTTTTTTGTTAAAACGAAAACTTTTGAATTCTTTTATAATTTTATTTTGCATATATTATTTAGCTATATTGTTGTTGTTACTAGGGGGATCACATTTAACGTTATGAAGTTATGACCCTCAAATATAAATGTATGTCAAATTAAATGTGATAACATACAATAATTCTACTCTGTATTAGCTCTATTTCCATCCCTTTCAGTTATCGATGTCACAAAATTACATATTTATATATCGAGTGCCCAAAATATAGACATACATTTTTAATGCATTAGTCTATTTACACTAACTTTTAGTCTAGTAAATATTTTTTGAAATGTATAATGTATTAGTCTTTTAAATCACGGAGAAAACAAAAAAAGTTGGACTTACCTGTCATTGTTACAATAATATTAGCTTGTATAATTGATCTTTTATTTGCCTTTACTAAGATCTTTATTTCTTTATATGTCTTCAAGTTGCTATCTGGTCTTCTTTCATTTTAACATGCATTCCTTGCAAGGCACTTGCAATGGTAGTAAGCTTCCTCATCATTTGTTTATCTGATAATGTCTTAATATCTCTCTCACTTTTGAAGAACAGCTTTCCACATAAAGAATTGTTGAGAAATCTTTTTTTTTCCTTTTAGAATCTTGAATAGATTATCCCACTCCCTTCTGATCTCTAAATTTTCTGAAAACTGCTGGTAATCTCATAAAGGATTTCTAGTATGTGATAAGTGAGTTCTCTTTTCTGCATTCAAGATTCTCTCTGTTTTTGCCTTTCAACCATTTGGTTATAACTATGTTTGTGGTTCTTTGAATTCTTGCTACTTAGAATTTCTTGTGCTTCTTGGATGTTTATGTTTAGGTCTTTCATCAAACTTGGGCTGTCATTCCTTCAAATACATCTCTGCCCCATTTTTCTCTCTGTCTTCTAACTCTTGGACTCTTGCAACGCATATGTTCGTCTGCTTGATGATATTCCACAAGTTCTTTAGGCTATGTTCACTTTTCTTCAGTCTTTTCTTTTTCTGCTTTTGAGACTTGATAATTCACATTGTCTTCTCTTCAAGTTTACTAAATCTTTCTTCTACATCATTAAATCTGCCCTTGATTCTCTCTAATAATTTTTTATTTTAGTTATTATATTTTTAGCTCCAGGATATCTATTTGTCTTTCTTCAGGTTTTCTATGTTTTTATTAATATTTTCATTCATTTTATATATAACTTTCTGACTTTCTTCACATCCACCTTTAGTTCATTGATCATCTTTAAGATAGTTGTTTTAAAGTCTTTGTCTAGTAGAATCACCATTTGTTTCTTCCAGGGAACTTTCTTTTGGTTATGTTTATCGTTCCATTAGGCAATACTTTCTTTTCATTTTTGGAGGCCAAAGAAATGGATCATATTTTCTTTTTCTCTTTCTATTGAAAAATAAATGTTTTGATCTACTAATTGTGAAAATCAGATTCTCTGTCTTTCCTAGTGTTTGCTGGGGTTTTTTCTTTTGTTTTTGTTTCTTTATTTTTTTAAGTTGTCTTTGTGAATCACCTCAGATGAATCACCTCCTCAGGTTTTTTGAGCCTGTGCTTTCTCCTAGGAATATGTGATGACTTTCTAATTTCCCTTGTATATGGCATTGCTTTTGAATGTCCTTGTTTTCTGAGACTGGCTCCCCAAGAGGAAATAAGTAAAACATAAAAGGGGAGAAAATGTGGTCAGGCAGAGGAAAAAGGGCTTGCAACAAAGTGGGGATAAAACAATAGTGGTCAATGCCTCTTTTTCTGCGCTTCTGTGATTGTAAGCTACCATCAGTGATGAAAGCTCTCCAATATTTTAAGAACAGAATTCTTTTTGTTTCCAAACTCCCCACTGGTTCCCACAAATTGTGTGCAAGCTACTTCAGAAACATGGGCACAGATACTGGCCATGGAACTGAGGAGTGGGGAGTGGGTAGCTACTACTGTGCTAAGAGCTGACATTGACCATAATTTACTTTCCAAGACTAGCACTGGAATTTTCAAGTCTTCATTGAATGCCAGAGTTCCAAAATAGTTTACATCAGACAGATTCTGCAGGTACAATATTTTTCTAGGTGGAGAGAATATATTTCTGATGCTTCCTTCTTTACTTTCTTCCCAGAATTTTCAGATTTTCACTAGTGCTTTAAAAAATTTTTATCCTTGAAAATACTTGATCATAGCTTGTATCTCTATGTTAATTTTATAGAAAGTTGTATTCTTATAAATCTTGGTTAATTGTAAATCGACTTCATAAGCATTCAGAACAGAAGAGAGGCATTTATGTAGCAGCCATAAGCTCTTTTACCATGGGGGCAAAAGATAAAATACTAACTCTTGACCACATATATTTTTATTCTTTCAACCCTCCATCATCTTGTCTTTGTCTTAGTTTCCCTCCGCTTCCCCATATTCTACTTTCTTTGGCAGAAACAAAACCAAACAAAACAAAACAAGAAAGAAAGAAATAAAAATTTTACTTTACCATATGGAACTGCTTCTGTTGATTTAAACAATTGAAGAGTTTTAATTCTTTTTTAGAACTACATTGTAATATATAAAGACATTTTATCCACTTCTGCTGGCTGCTAATTGGAAAGCATGGACATAAAAGTAGTCGTTGAATCATTAAGATTACATTTGAAAAATGGAACTTCCAAAGGTTGGTACAATCATATCCAGTAAATTGGTGATTCGTGACTCAATTTACCTTGAAGAGGTGTCTAGGTTACTGAATTCAGCTGGACCTAAACAGTTTACAAATTCCTTCTTAAACTTTTTTAAAAACAAAATATAACTCCTACTTTTTCAATGCTTTATCAAGTTTAAGTATTACAAATAAGATATTAAATTAAATATCATTTTTGTACACTAATATCAGAAAAAAAACAAAAAAATATTTCTTTATTAACTCAACAATTACATATTTTTTTACAGTTGAACAACAATAACACCACAAAATAGATTCTCCAAATTATATGCATACTTAGATACTTATGGGAAAGAGGAGAAAAAATAAAATACATATATCAAATAACCCACTATGGTTTGAAAGTTTGTCCCTTCCAAAACTCATGTTGAAAATTAGTTGCCATTTTAACAGTATTAAGAATGTCACCTTTGAGAGGTGATTAGGCCATGAGTGATCCATGCTCATGAATGGATGAATACTATTATAAAAAGGCTTTGGAAGTGTGGTCTCTCTGTTTGCCCCTCCACCTCCCAGCATGTGAGAATGCAGCATTCAAAGCACAATTTTGGAAGCACATTTTGGGCTGTCGTAAGACACTGAATCTGCCAGTCCCTTGATAGTGGGTTCCCAGTCTCCAGGACTGTGAGTCAATAAATTTATGTTTATTGTACAGTAATTTACCCAGTCTCTGGTATTTTGTTATAGTAGCACCAAAAAGACTGAGACATAACTGCTATGGTTTAAATGTGTCTTCCAAAGTTTGTGTGTCAGAAATATGATAGTAGTGTTGGAAATTGGGGCCTAATGGGAGGTGTCAGGGTCATGGGGGCACCTTTCTAGTGAATTAACTAATGCTGATACAATGAGAGTAGGATTTTTTTTTTAATGTAACAGGGGTTCCTGAGAAAAGGACAAGCCTGAGCCCCTTTTTTCTCTTTCTTACCTTCTCTTTGCCTTTCTGCCATGGAATGCCATATCAAGAAGGTCCTCATGAGATGGTAGCCACTTGATCTTAGATTTCCCAGCCTTCAAAACTGTGAGCTAATAAGTGGCTATTTAATATAAATTACTCAGTCTGTGGTATTTTGTTACAGCAGCACAAAAAATAGTAATACAAAAATATGGTATGAAGAAGTTATAACGAATATCTGAAAATATGGAAGTAGCTTTGAAGTTAGATAATAGGTAGTACCTGGAAGAAATTGGAAGAGCAGGGCAGAGAAAATCCTAGATTGCCATAAATGAAGCATTAAGGGAAATTCTGGTGATGGCTTAGAAGAACAGAAAGACTGAAGGGAGAGTTTGAAACTTTTTAGAGCTATTATTGAAGTGGTTGGTGGTTGTTAGAATGCTAGTAGAAATATAGACAGTAAAAGCAATTGTGATAAGGTCTTAGATGAAACTGTGGCACAAGGTCTTAGAAACTGGAGTAAAGGCCATCCTTGTCAACAAGTGGCAAAAAATTTGATAGAATCGTGTCTATGCCTGAGAGTTTTATGGAAGGTGAAATTTAAGAGCAATGAACTGAGATATCTGATAGAAGCAACATTTATGCAAAATATTGAAGGAGCTATATGGTTTTATTTAATCACATACAGTAAAATGAGAGAAGACACAAGTAATTTAAAAATAAATTTATAATTAAAAGGGAAATGAAACATAAAAATTTGGAAAATTCACAGCCTGGCCACATACAGAATTTAAAAATTGTGCCAGGGTATAGCTAAATGACACTGTGACTGTAAAATTATTAATAGTATTGGTAGAAAGAATCCAGGTTCTATTCATCAAGACAATGGAAGAATGTCCTTTCACCACAACCCCAGAAATCTAAAGGGCAGAAAGATTTTGAAGTTGGGCCCAGGGTGCTGTCCCCAGGCTTGCTGCCTAGGACCACCTCAAGACTTTGCTCATTTTATTCTGGTGGAGTTCTCTTTGGCTACAAAAGCTTAAGCAAGACTGGGTGTGGCTGTGGCCACCACTCCAGAGGGCACTAGTAGCAAGCCTTGGCAGCATCCATGTGATGCAAACTTAGCAGATGTGCAGAATGAGTGGGCTTGGGATCTTGGTGGCCTCTATTTAAATTACAAAGGATGTCAAGAACAATATGGAGGGCCATTGGAGACTTATCACAGGGATAGGGCCACCACAGGGTGTCCCAACAGGGGTAATACCCAGAAGAAATGTGGGGTTGGAGCCACTACAGAGAATCTCCACTGCAGCAATGCCTAGTGCAGCCACAGGCAAGGAACCTAGAACACAGAATTGTAGAGCCACCAGCATGTAACACCAGCTTGGAAGAAATTAAGATATGAGAATCTAACTGACGAGAGCTGATTCATGGGCTGAACCCAGCAAGGCCATGGGAGTGAAGCTGCCTAAGGCCTGGGCTCCCGTGTTTCCAGCAGCTGTTACATGAAGTCAAAGTGGATTCTGGAGCATTAACATTTTAGTGTTTACCATATGGAATTTTGGATTACTTGGGACCAGTTACTCCTTTCTTTTCACCTATTTCTCCCTTTTGGAATGGAAATGTCTAGAATATGCCTGCCTAACCATTGTATTTTGGAAGTAGATAACTTGTTTGAGTTTACAGATTCATGACTGAAGGGAATTTGCTTCAGCATGAATTGTGCTTGATTCTCACCTATATGTGATTTAGATGAGACTCTAAACTTTAAACTTTTGAGTTGGTGCTAGAACAAGTTAAGACTTTCAGACTATTGAGATAGAACTAATGTATTTTGCATTTGAGAAGAATATGATTTGGGGGGCCAGGAGTGAAGTGCTATAACTTGAATGTGTCCCTCAAATTTCATGTGTTAGAAACTTGATCCCTAATGTGACAGTATTGGGAAGTGGCATATAATGGGAGGTGTTTGCTTCATGGGGCCACTGTCCTGCCCCTCTAAATGCCATTATTAAGGGAGTAGGTTTGTTATCATGGCAGCAGTTTCCTTATAAAATGATGAGTTCAGCTTCCTTTTGATTTTCTCTCTTGCCAACTCTTTGGCCTTCCATCATAGATGACACAGCAAGAAGGCCTTTGCCAGATGCCAGTTCTTGATATTGAACTTCACAGCCACCAGAGTAGTGAGCCAATAAAATTCTGTTCATTATAATTTACTCAATCTGCAATATTCTGTTATAGCAGCCTGAAAATGAACCGTGAGAATAATGTAAAAGAATCTGTAGAATTTTTAGGGTCAATGTTAGAAAACATTATTTTTAATCTTTACTTCATGGAGATTTCATAAGGTATTCATTTTATGTAGTCAATAGACAGATAACTTCCAAATATTGTTGTTCAGACCTTAACAAGTTATATTCTCTTGTCAGCTAGTAGAGAGGGAAATAAAAATGTATACTTCAAAACAATGCTTTGAATGGACAACTTTAAACATATGTAAGCAGTAGTTTGTTTTCTTACCCTTGTACTGTTTTAGTTTTTTTTTTTTTTGCATCTGCTCAGTTTTGCTAAAAAGGTTACCAGATATATATTTGTTTCAAGTTCTATCATTTTTTTCTGTAGTCTTTATTTGTTTAATTTTCTTGTTTCAACTCTCCTATCTTTTAAGCATATAGTACACATGCTCTGGTGTTATTCATATAAGATTGGTGTTGCTTCAGAGTTACACAACATACAAGCATAAGCCCTGAATAACCTGTATCTTTAAGTAGTACAAACTGTACAATAAACTTTATTCTGTTTTTGAAAGCTTCTGAAACAAGAGTTCTTATATTTTTCATCCTGGTTAGATTTCTGTGTCAGGATTGTGAGTAGTGTGTATTCAAGAGATGTTTTTAAAAATCAAAGTGCATACTTACTTACCAAGGATAAGTTTAAAAAGAAACAGTCACTCTGACATACCAGTGCCATGTACTGTTACAGATCTATTCCAGAACAAAGATGAAAGCTGGTTTAAAAGAATTTATAACTCTTCTAGCATATTATTTTACAACTAAATACTTTTTCTTCTTTAGAGTACTGCCTCTCTTGCTGGGAGTAGTATCCTCTGCTGCTGTAAGGAGGAGGGTAAGGCAGTATTCTCTGGTTCTATAATGTGAAGAAACACTTTGCTATTTATTTTGCCTGTTTCTCTATTATTTGTGCATGCGTGTTTAGTTGTAATCATATTTTCATCTATTCAACAAGTATGTATTAATGATTTCCTATGTGTGAGATACTGTGCTATAAGCCAGAAAATAAGGAATATAATAAAATATTGTTAATTCTCAGTCTCATTTTTTTCCCAAAAAACTAAAGAAAAAGCCAAAATATTGCAAATGATTTTCATAAAGAAGCAGGCATTGTTTAAATTAAATAGCACATTAATCTTATAGATAAAAATACATAATGGAAGAGACAGAATCTGTCAGTTGTTGTCAGCCAGTATTCCTGAAAGTAGTGGTCTTTGTTTCTAGACCTTACTTTGATAAAATTTGAACAACAGATGAGTTCTAATTCTCCAGCCTAGGCAACATAGTGAGATTCCAATCTCAAAAAAACAAAAAGCAAAACAAAACAAAAACAAATAACCTAAATAGACATTTTCCCAAAGAAGACATTTAAATGGCCAAAGGGTAGTTTCAAAATGGTATCATCACTAATAATCAAAGAAATGCAAATCAAAACAACAATGAATTATTATCTCACACCTATTAAGATGGCTATGATCAAAAGGACACAAGATAATAAGTGTTGACAAGTGTGTGAAGAAAAGAAAACCCTTGCATATAGTTAATGGGAATGTGGATTGCTACAGCCATTATGAAAAACAGTATAAAAGCTTTTCAAAAAGTTAAAAATAAAACATATTTAATCCAAATATTTTCTGCATAGATATGCTAAAGAAAGGAAATCAGTACCTATCAGATATACCTGCACTCCCATGTTCATTGCAACATTATCCACAACATCTAAGTTATGAAAACAACTTATATCTATCCATGGATAAATAGATAAAGAAAATATTGTAGATATGTACAGTAGAATATTATTTAGCCATTTAAGAGGAAAATTATTCCATTTTCCACAACATGGGTGACCCTTATGAGCATTATTTTTAAGTGAAATGAGACAGATACCAAAAGACAAATATTGTATAATGTCACTCAGTGCTGGGGATCAAATGTACATGAGTGGCAATGGGTATGTTAATTAATTTGATTGTGGCAAATATGTACAAATCATCATGTGTACATCTTAAATATATCTCTTAAATATATCCCTCTTTATTTCATAATTAAATATCTGTTAAGAGATAGCAACATTTGGTATACACTTGAGATAGACAACAACATGCATTTAAACTCTTATCCATATTCTATGTTAATTTTTTTTTGTTTTAGGTAATAATGTAATCTAAAGGGAACTGTTCCTTTGGACATTATAATGAATCAATTTATTGATAACATCATCTTAATTAAAAAGTAAGCAAGAAATGTTAAGTATGTTGGAGGCTTTGGTAAGATCTAAGTGCTCTGTAAGGTGAGAGATAAACTCTCAGAAGATTTAAGAGTTTTGCACATATATTAAGGTTTTAAGATCCAATGGACTGGGACATCCTGTGATATATTATTTGACATAAAAGACAAATTATTGTATCTTACACTTTCCAGTACAATGCCTTTTAATTCAGGTAGATTTCTGAAGGCATTTTCCTCACTTGGCTAATACGGTTCTACCCATTTACTGAGTGATGGGTGAGGATGCCAAGTTTGAAGGAGAGCAGAAAGCTGCTCAGTAGCTGGCCAGGTATACAGTAAAAACAACCCTGCCCTTTTGGCCATATGGCCCAGCAGATCCTATTTTGTTAGATTATTAGTGGTGGAAAAGATGGCAAACATCAATAGCAGTGTAATGTAGATACATAAGGTTCTGGAACAAGGACATGATGTTGGTACAAAAAAATGCATACCATTTGAAGAAACCACTCATTATGTGCTAGTGGGTCCTGACCATGGAATATCAAATTAACATATGGTCAGAATTTCTCACCATAAACCAGGTTCTATCAGACCCATAAAATCAAAACCAGGCCTTTCTAAAGAAAATTATTAGAAGATTGAATTGATACAAATAAAATCGGGTGGGCTTCACAATTAAACTCCATGATCATGTGGCTCAGAGTCTGCCCCCAACCCCATGTCATCCACTAGTGTTAAACTGGTGTATTTATCTGAGGTCACAGCCATGTGGCATATGAGTTGCATCAATGTGACCACATAACAGATAAGGCAAACAGCCATTGTATTAGTTTGTTTTCATGCTGCTGATAAAGACATACCTGAAACTGGGCAATATACAAAAGAAAGAGGTTTATTGGACTTACAATTCCACATGGCTGGGGAAGCCTCACAATCATGGCAGAAGGTGAAAAGCACTTCTTACATGGCAGCAGGCAAGAGAAGAGAGCTAGTGTGTGGAAACTCTCATTTTTATGTAACCATCAAATCTCATGAGACCCATTCACTATCACGAGAACAGCATGGGAAAGACCTGCCCCCGTGATTCAATCATCTCCCACTGGGTTCCTCCCCCAACATGAGGGAATTATAGGAGCTACAAGATGAGATTTGGGTGGGGACACAACCAAACCATATCAGCCATCCTGAGTTCAAAAATGGAAAGCGTGAGTCTATAAACGTAAACCA
Organism: Pan troglodytes; assembly: GCF_028858775.2. Lineage (NCBI taxonomy): Eukaryota > Metazoa > Chordata > Mammalia > Primates > Hominidae > Pan > Pan troglodytes. Next base: position 106,512,426 of record NC_086015.1, read on the forward strand.
AAAGTGGGGTGCTTCTGTATGACATTCACACTTAGAGACAGCTCTAAATGACTGTCATGACAAGAAGTTCTTAATGTTCAGAGCAATAGCTGATACACTTGGTTATCTACTTTGTGTGGAATGAGACAAACACGGTCAACAGTGTATAACTTGAATGTGTAGTTTCAGGGCTAGGAAGGAAAAAAGATAAAAAGATAAAAAGAGTTTCTAGACAAGGGGCATGTAGACAGGCACAAGGGAATAGGCACAAAATGTGAAGATCCTTGTATCTACCAAAACTGATCCATCAGTGAAAATGCATTAAATCACTTAGTAGAGAGAATTATTCCTCAAGTTGACTCAAGTCAATCCCCTGTCATCAGACATTCTAGTGCTGGCAAAATGGGTGAATGAATAAAGTAGCCATTGTGGAAGACAGGAGGATATGCGTTAGCCTAATTCTAAGGCTCTTATTCACCCATGTTGATTTAAGAACAACTTCTGCCAAAGGTTCAACCTGCCAACTTGTAAAGAATAAAAACAAAATATTACTCTGTAATAAAGAATCACCATAGTTTAAACAATCACCCTCAAGTATGCCAACTGGTCATTTGATGATAAGTTGACTGCATTGGATATCTTCCACTCTGGAAAGGAGTGATAAGAATTAATACATATTTAGAATACATTTACTTTTATTTACCACAGTGCTTCAATAAATACCACTATTTAAGGTGGCATTTGGACCATTCACGTGTGGTCCTAAATAACATCAACAGACCATGGGCTCTAGAGCAAATGAGACTGTAGAGCAAATGAGATGCAGCGATGGGTATGTAATCATGAGCTCTATTGTTTCTATCACATGTTGCATCACTCAGAAACTACCAGCCTCATAGTAATGTAACAGTCTCTGGGATGTGCAACTGAGGTGTCATCTTGGAGAGGATATCCTAGCAGGTTTAGTTGGCTGTGAACATCAAGAATAGAACTGCTATTATACAATGGGAATCAGGAAGAATACTTTAAGCACAAGGCAATCCATAGGGATATCCCTCCTATGCTTCTCCCAAAATGTTATAGAGAATGAACAAGTACAGCATTCATGGCCTGAGAAAGTCATGGTGACCAGGAATCAGGTCCCTCAGAGAAAGGAGTTTGTGTCACCTCATCATGTAAGTTTCTTAGACTATCAGAAGTACTAGCTCAGGTTGAAGCAAATCTAAAATGAATTGTAGAGAACTATAATTGTTTTCTTTACACCAGATGTGGCAGTTGTGGCTATAATTTTTCCAATTTTCCTTTATTTTCAGTTGTCAGAAAGGAAGAGATAATCCTAGCCAAAAATGATTTATTCCTCTCTCTTTTTTCCTTCTCTCTCTTTCTTACCTCATATACACTCCCTCTCTCTTTGTCCTTTTTTTCATTTAATCACCTATGCAAGTATATTTAAAAATCTCTGATTCTCCAAAGTAAATTGTTTTACCAATCTTAAAATGTCATTTGAAAGAATTTGGTTGAGTGGTAGAAAAATGCACCTACATAGAAGAAAAAACAATTTATTCTAGGTATCATTATTTTATTGTATAAGATAAAAATATGAATGTATCATTCAACAAATTATCATATAATGGCAAATATCTAGAAGATAATTGTAAAGTTCCCAACACAAAGAAAAGTTAAATGTCTGAGGTGATGAATATCTCAATTATCCTGATCATTTCACATTATGTGCAGATATTTCACATATACCCCCTAAATATGTACAAATATTATATATCAATAAAAGATGGCATTTAAAATTAAATATCATGGCAGTGTACTCACAGGGTAGACACTGGTAGTAACTGTGGGTTTTAAAATTTTGTGTTATGTCATCTAGCCTGAATAAGTAATTTTATTTTAAAAATATTTTGATCATCAGATCACAGATATAAAAAGCAAAACAAAAAGAAAACCAAAATAAAGTGTGTTTTCGGGCAATAGGATGGCAAGCAATAAATATTAGACTTGTAAATGCTGAAAGAGTTGCATAAGCTGTTTTCAGCACTAGGGTAAAAAAGAAACAAAAATCAGTAAACTCTTTATTCAGCAAACACGTTAACCAATTATGACTAAAATAAGGAAAGGCAATGAGATATTTTTAAAATCTACTCAATGTAAGAATTCAGATATATATAGCCAAGCCAGGCTAAAACTTGACAGAAAAAAATAAAATATAGTGAACAAAAAGATAAAGCATAAATATGCATAGAATATCAGAGAACACCACAAAAACGGGAAATCTATGGAGTCAGAATTACTTGGTGTAATCATTTTCACTCTGTCAATGACTCATACAAATGCGGTCTCTCTCCTTGGTGCTAGATAGACTCAGCCTGAGTACTTGTTTGCTTGAATTGTTTCAAATTCTTTCTATGCTTGCTCTGGAAGATCAGTGGAGTAGGGTAACCTCCACATCTGTTGAGCATTAACTCCACAGTCACGAATTTCTATTTTCTTTCCAGCTGTGTGCACTCCGAATCTGGGTTTAACTGGAGAAAGAAATGACAGAATAAGATACAATGCAATCCAATAGCTGGATTTTAACTTTTTAGCACTATCAAATTCAAACCTGATCATTAATCTGTATCTCTGCCTTTAAGAACAGTTTATTTTTCCTTCTCCTAATAAAGATGCTGTGTTCATCATCAGAATTGTAATGTCCCCTATTTATATTGTTTTCTGTTCTGTTGGTGCTGTGGACAAAGCTATGTATTCTGTTGTGGTACCAAAGGAAAGACTGTCCATATATTTGAAATACAGTACTGTTTCAAAGTGGAAAATACTAATCTTATAGTAAGAAAGGAGCTTCAGAACAAGTAAAACTGATTAACGTATAAGCATTTTTGTTTGTTTGTTTTTACTTTAAGAATACAGCAGCTCTGCTAAAAGTTTGAAACTGTTAAAGAGACTAAGACAGGTTTATTTTTGTTAAATAATATATTGTATCTATTTGAGAAATAAAATGGTATAGGGTAATTTCTATAAGATTTCAAATTGTAAGAAATGTTTTTTATTCTCCTGATCATTTCTTTGTCCATTTTTCTTTTCTCATGATGAAAAGTATGAAGTACTTAGGGATGCACTATGCCACAAGTGCACATATAGTTGAAGTCTTAAGATGTTAAGAAGTAAATCAAAACATTTTACATAAGGACTCTAAACATTTTTATCAGTTCAACAGATATTTGTACCTACAGTCTATTTTCTTTTTTGTTGTTTTTTGAAATGGAGTCTCTGTCGCCCAGGCTGGAGTGCACTGGTGCGATCCCAGCTCACTACAACCCCTGCCTCATAGGTTCAAGCAATTATCCTGCCTCAGCCTCCCAAGAAGCTGGGATTACAAGTGCCTGCCACCATATCTGGCTAACTTTTGTATTTTTAGTAGAGATGGCGTTTCACCATGTTGGCCAGGCTGGTCTTGAACTCCTGATCTCAGGTAATCTGCCTGCCTCAGCCTCCCAAATTGCTGGGATTACAGACATCTAGTTTCTATTTTCTAAATGTTAACATCTGATAAGCAGCCCTCCTAAACTTCTCTGTCCCCACTAACATTTTGTATTAACTTTTGTCACTACAGTGGGAGCATCAGACACTTCAGATAAAATTTTCATTTGTGGTATTTCTAAAACACTGTCATGACTTGAGAGACTCAGAGAGGTGTAAGATAAGAATTCACAGTTTAAACTCTGAACAACCTTTGTAAATCATCTTTTTTAGAGAATATGCTGTAGAAATATTTTGAAAACAATAGACAACATAGAGAACTTCACTAAATAGAAAAAAGGGATATATCACTGGATTCTTACTGTTCTTTCTTATTAGTAGATTATTATTTCAATTTTATGATTTTCTGTGAAAGGCAATAAAAACAGCTATCAAAATACAGAAACATATATCAATATTCAGAAAGAAAATGTTTTGGGGGACCTTTGGAACTTCATCACCTTCATATTATTCTGAGTTTCTTTTATGCACTGTCTTAACAGGGGGTGGGATGAGAAAATATATACTACGTTTCATTGGTATGTAACTAAAGTACAATTTTAAACTATGTTAATGACATGACATATAAAATGGTAAATCTGTTTTTATTAAAAATTATATCTTATACAATATAATACGCAAATTCGATATATGGTTTTTTACTAAAAATATGTTGTTAGGAGTCTGGATGGAAGCACTTATGCAAGTAACAAATTCCTACATTGTATGTTGAAGTGGGAGGAACTTGGTGATATTACACAGAAACCAACAGATTTTATGTTTCTTTTCTTAAGGCAGAATATATTTGCAGCTTTGATGTCAACAAAGAAATAAAGATTCCTCCACAATTGCAGAAATTTATACAGACACACAGAATAGTGGGCACTCAATATTAAGTAGTGTTTCTCAAATTACTGGGTAAGCCCAACTACATCAGAATCATCTTAGAGTTCTAATATATCAGAATTTATGAGTGGTCGTAGGGACATATATTTTGAAAACATTCAAGGGAAACACTGAAATAAAGTCAGTGAGGCTACAAAACACTATCATTCCTAGGTTGAAATGCAAATTATGCAACCATTATTTGGCAGAGTTAATTGAATTTAGCCACACTCTACAGCTATTAATAGATAAAAAGTACACATAAAATAAATTTTAAGAAACTGTATGGGGCTAGAAACATTCTGTAGCTAGTAATTAGATACTTAAACAAAAAAATGATGTGTTAGTATAGACCATTGTCACAAATTTTAATGAGAACACACAAATGAGAATCAGATCTTTAAAAAAAAAGGAATATCAGCTAGGTCAGATACTGTCCCTTATACATTTTTCCTGTCTTTTTATTTTTGCATGTCATGATTGAAGCCCTCTATATACTCAAGGTATTTCTCACAACTTGGCAGATGACAGAGCCCATCGCCTGTTTTAGATGCTGAATGTAACAGACCCTCACTTTTTCAGCCTCTCTTGCAGCTAGGGCTTAGGCAGCTAGGCTACCCCAACCAGACAGATCAACCCCAGATATTGAATTTGGAACTAATGAAAATAGAACAGGGACCAAAGAAAACCATTTCTGAATTTGTAGTTATAGAAAAATTATGTTCCTGTGGCAGCAGGGCAGTCAAAGTTGTTGGTGGTGATACTTGGCTGGTTAAAGCATTACTGTGCTCTCCAGTGGTGTTCCCACTGCACTGGTTCACACCCTGTGTTTGAGCTTGGCTTCTGGCCCTATAGCCCCTGATCCCGGTTAGAGAACCTTTCAGTCATTCTGAGAGCCAATCAGAATTCATTTAAAAAATTCATTATCTGCTTAAAGCAATCAGAGGCACTTTCTGCTGCTAATAATTAACATCTCTGATAAATGAATTTGATGTACGAAAATTTATATATTTTTTATTTATATAAAAATTTAAAATATACATTCTTTATTGATTGTATTAATGTTTGTTTAATGTATATTACTTGTAAGTTGTTCTCATTTTGTTGGGCAGTGTTAAATCAAATAATTTACACTGTAGAAAATGCTGTCTTATTCATTATAATATAATGCTATATTACTCATTATAATTACCTTCACACTACTTTATTTAAATCTCATAAGTATTTTGATACTCAACTTAGAGAAAAAAACAGAAAATTTAAATGATTTATGCAAGGTCACTAAGCCAGGAAATGGCAGTAAACCAGTGTCTTCTGCGTATAACTCTTTGATTTTCAACTTATACTATGTTGCCTTTAATATGAGTTCCAAGGAAGACGGAAACACATATCTATCTGAAGGGAACTCTGATTTTTGACTGTATGAAATAAATTAGACGATGTAGACTTTAAATTTAAAATTGTATATCTGCATCTATATCTATAAATTTTCAAAGTCTTACAGACCCTCAACAGCCTACATATTTTCTTTGATGTCCTTTTGAAGACTGTGCCCAACCTTCTTTTAGAGGAAGTTCAGTGAAATTGTATATATCCATGCTGAAAAAGAAAAAAAAAATCCACCTTGCTACCACAATCAAATTTTAATAAAATTCTGAGAGTGAAAGGGAGAGATGATGAGGAAAAATGAAGAGCTTATTTCATTTCTTGGAGGTCTATTTCGGATCTCCTTTCCTTGTGGCCTAATATATTTTTATGGGCTGGTATATGAAAGAATAAGCAAATATTAATTGTCACAAGGTGTTCAAAGTTTTCTTCAGGATGTTGTATGAGGCAGCAGTAAATGCTTTGAAGCTGCGCATGGGAGGCAGTATTTCTTGCATTTAAAAATTTTCTGTTTCTACCCTATGTGCAACTTCTTAGACTCCCATTCTTGAATCCCTCCAAAGCAGTTCCTCTAATACTAACTGTGGAGTTTACATCCAAATTATATAAACAACAATTTACTTCACTTGATTTCTGAGCCTCATATTAGCAACATTTAATACTTATGATGATTGGCTCAACTGGTTACAACCCATATCATGGAGTCTGTCCCAGGAGTGGGCCCTTGAGCATCTAGTCTCTTATATCACTCACTGACACTTTCTGTTTACACTGACCTAGTCTTCAGCACAGGAGTCATTTCTGGTTTCTAACTCATGAAACCACCATCAAATCTGAGGCTATTTCCATATTCATTGGTTCAAATCTTCCAAGATATCAATTTATACTCCTCATATTATAGCTGCTGTCTGTCCCCATTCAACAACCACTGGCATGAGCAAACACACACACACACACTGCACAAACACACCCACGCACATGTACATGAGCCTGCACTGTCCCAGCTTCCAAATGCCTTCCCATTTATATTAGTTTTGTTTTAAAAATATAAAAACTTAGTTGGTTATATTAATCATTGGGAAGGGAATGAACTTGGGCTAGGACTGATCTTTTGAATTTCAAACTGCTTCCAGCTTGTAATATAACAAAACGGTGCTTTTGTCTAGAACCTACAGCCTTTTATTGTACTGTGGGCACAAGACCAAGAAGATCTGCTTGAGAGCCAACAGCTATAAACCATCTGGACCTGACATACTCCAGCTCTCAGAGGTTCTCCTGGCAGTTACTATTTTGACATGAAATCCCACTTCTTTGAGAGTTTGTCAGAGGCACTGGAAGATCTTCAGAGACCACTGTTAAAAAGGGAAAAAAAAAATAACTGAAGGGGTCATAATTCTACCTATTTCACTTCTTGTTCTCTCAGCCTAAAGGAGAAAAAAAAAGACAAAACCATCTTTAACCTTTATAACTCATTTAGAATATCTAGGTGGCTGACAAGTAGAAATATGGTGTTCGGAGAAGTGCAAATGTATCTAGAGTTTAAAGTTTTAGCAACCATGACATAACAGCGTAGGGTTTTTAGAAGAGTAGGAATGTTCAGAAAAATTGTAGACTACAGTAATTTATTAAAGCGTCTGTTAGAAAGTCATAGTCTCTTTAATTGGACACAATCTTGTTAAGATCTTCAAGCAGGAAAGCATTTGCCCTATTTTGGCTCTATCTCATGTCTATAGATTAGAACTGCAAATCTAAATTGGCCAAATGCCAGAAAAATTTAAGGCACTATAATTACAGGGCTTTGAGCTTTTCAGTGAGTGAATTAATGATCATGGTTCAGGAAGATGAATCAAAGCTTAGAGAAATATGGTATGGAACTTTTTTTTTTTTTTTTTTTTTTCTTTGCTGGGATGAACCTCTTTTTCCTTCTCTCACTCTTTCTTCTTTGGACTCACAGATCCAAAATGCGAGTCTGAGAGGTACACTTGGTTCCCTGGCTTGAGAACTTTACCTTCAGGGGCTGGAAAATCCTATGAGCATGGTTGCACTTCGTCAGCTTTCTTTTCGGTTTGTGATCCCAGTGAATGTGCCTAAAGAAAAAAAAAAAAAGGTCTCTGATGAGCTCTGCACTAAACACTGGGATTAGTTTTCTTTTTCTGCTGAATCTTCTCATTTAAAAATTTACTCAGGATAGGTAATAAAATAACATTGGATTCAGGTTTGGTTATTCATTGAGAAGTATGCCAAAGGAAAGGCCTACTTTGTATCTAATCCCTCAAGCCTACATTGTTTAGGAAGAAAGAAAATTTCAATTTGTTCTGCTTAGTTTACTGTGGTTTTATATTGGAGACTGGAGCTCCACCTAGTAATACAGTGCTAATTTGCCCTCGTTTGTTTGTCAGAGATTTGAAGGGAGAAGTCATTAATCAAGAGAAGGATTTGGAAATTCCTATTTGTCATAATATCCTTGAATACATGCATTGCATCCATTTTGTAAGTACTAACTCTAAAATGATATTTTACAGAACTATAAGATGTAGGAAGTAATTTTCTTCATTCCAACTCTTTAGCAACAGGCTCTGTGAGCTCCTTCAAAGTCTGTTCTAGCTGCAGAGAGCCTTTTCCCAGATTATGCCCTTTCTTAGGAAGCCTGGGCAAGGTGGGACTAAAAAGGTGAGGACGTTTCCACCTGACATGGGCACTCTCCTGGCAATACGCCCTCCCAATAACCCCTATAGGTTGGTTGAAGATTGGTCAGTCCTGTATCATTATTCAAGCTTTTTTCTCTAAACAATCCTGGTTCCATTTCCTTTCTTTTAAAGATATTTAATCCTAATAAACATCTTGGACCCCCAACTCTATGTCTGCTCCCATTTTGGATAACCCAAACTATGATATATTACTTATATATTTTATCTATATTTATATATGTTATTTATAAGTTATTAATATGCACATAAGCAGAAAACAAATATAGTATATATATGAATATGTACACATATGTGTGTGTTTTTTATTTGAAAGCAGAAATAAGTAACCTCTTTTCTTAGATCTCTTGCAATCTCAGAAGCTGTACAACACAGATGATAAACTACATCGAGCAGCATTTCTGTTTCCTCAAGTTTCTTAATTCCTTTCTCTGCATTATTCCAAGGGAATTTTAGCCACTTACAGTATTTTGTTGTATGCTGATATTGAATTCCATATTTGTATTAGCCACTCCAGCTAGTAGTCAGAGCAACGAGAGGTTCAGAAACTACCATATTCAATACAGATTTAGCCCTTTTTTTCATACTGATTATGTTGTGTGAAGGTTTAATATCCTGAAGCCACTTGGGGGAAGAAAACGTAGTTAAAGAGAATGATCTAATTAATAAGAACTGGGAGAGGAAAATTACATGATAAGTTCCTGTCTATGAAAATGTATATTCTATTGGATCTGGTATAAGAGTTGGTGAATTAAAAAATAAAATGTGCTCCTGACAATAGCTATTTCTCAATATTCCTGAATGTAAGTAAGCAAGAAAGAAGAGTCTCCGGGAAGAGAGAGAGAAAGGGGTGGGGGGAATAGGAGTGGAAGGAGTAAAGGGTGTTGGATATTGAGTCTTTGAGAGTTGATTACATTTCTGCAGTCTCACTGGACCTTTAGTGATAGGTCACTATTACCAGAAAAATCCTCTAACAGTCATGTTGGTTTTCATTTATAAACATTTAGAAATAACTGCTAAAGTTATGGTTGTATCTCATCTATACCAACCATGTAATTACCAGAAAAATACTAGCTACATCTTTTAAAAATTGATCTAGTTGTTAGTTTTGATATCTTACTGGTTCCCTAGATGAAGCATATAATCTGCTCTTCTCTGAGATATTTCAGCAAACCCATAGTGTTTGGTTTGTAATATGTGGCTCTGTTGTTCTAGCCACACTGAGTAAATCAGTACCAATCTAACGAACCCTGCTTAACTGGCCTTACATGTTCTCATGATCAATTAGATATGTGCATTAAGCAGCACAGCCCTTATTAGATCATCAATATTTGGTTGCTATTTATATTATATTTATATTATTTGATTGAAACAATTATCTTCTCATTATTCTCATCTTAACTTTCTAGTTGCTTCTTTTTTTCTGCCATCTTCTAACTTCTACCTTCTAAAACCATGGAATTATATGGAATCCCCAATGTTGTCCTTTTCCTGCTTTTCTCCTCTGCTTTGGTCTCCTCTCATCAATCCTGCCATTTCCTCCCTTCCTTTCTCCTCTTTCATCTTCTCTCCTAAACCTGTGTGTTTCACAATTTCCAACACTTTCTCTAAGTATATATTTCCCAAATATGGCTTCTAACTTGCTCTCCAATTCTGCAGTCCATTTCTATCAAATATAAGGGCTGCAATTTTGAAATTGACTTTCTAATGATTAATGAAACAGAATATGGAAAGGACAAGTGCTAGGTGCTGAAGTCATCAGTTTAATTCTACCCCTCTTTTTATTTAAAAATAAGAATTTCACAGGGGAAAAAGGCAGAGGAACTATGGTAGTCCTCGAAGGGAGATTAATATATAAAAATAAACTAAGTCTTCTAAAATTACAGTAACTAACAGTAACAGTATGGTAGTTCGCTGTTTACGGTAGGTCTTTCACATAAGCCTTATGGCTTCAGTTACCATGTTAGCGATGAGGAAGCTGATATTCAATGAGACTGAGCACCCTCTGTGTGAGATTTCCTATATGCAGTGAAGAAGGAAGGAACTCAGGTCTTTACATGGATGATGATCTGGTGTTCATTCCATTTGACAGCATGTCCTATTTCATTAACATTCCACAGATCTTTGTGAAGAAATAAAACATGACATTACTTAATTAAAGTTGCCACTGTTTCTGTCAGCTGTAAATCAGGGTCTGGTGGTAGGAATTGAAGTAAAGGGCAGTCAGACAAAAGTTAAATGGCTTTGTGTGAAATACTCTGCTTCACACACTTCATAGTCCAAGTCCAATACAGCGTTTCCATGCACAGGGTCTTTAACCACGGCATCTCCCTGTGGAATCAAGTTAAGTACGGTTTTCTCACATTGTAGTGGAAGTCTGGAAAGAAAACTTCTAGATACTGTCTTGTGTGGGGCAAATAAATTAAATCTGGCTCTGTCTCACCTAAAACCAGATTCTACATCACTTTAGTAGAGAGTTAATGGAGTGTTTAATATCACAAGCCTTGGCTTCACTGAGGCACACTAATATTGGTACAGTCAGAAATTGTTTTGATCTTTCTAAACCTAAAATTCCTATGTGTAAACTGAGGGGATAAAGCCAACAGAGTTTGTTTGAAAATTAATTGAGCTATTATACCCACGCAGTTAATTTAGTGCATAAAACGTAGTGTTATAGTGGTTAGTGTTGTCTGTCATGATCTTGAATAAGTTGTTACTAAGCTGTAGTAAAAGGACATACATTTGGGGGTTAAACAGGTGTGATTTCAAATTTCTCTTCTACCAATTACCTATTGTATGAAATTAGACAGATGATTTCTCTTTTTCTGAGCCATACATTTCCTGCCTATGGGGTGTATTACCTCACTATGGATGTAGAGTGAAGATTAAATGTTATGCATGTCAAGCTTATAGAAAGCTCAATGCCTGAGAGATAGTGAGAGATCAACAAAAACTCTCTTGCCCTTTGCCCGCCCGAACACCTAATGATCTGAGCTTCTTTGCAAAAAGAATTTTTGTTCGAGCTGCTCATCAGCCATGTTAAGGAGAAAAATAGCACTTTCAATCTTTGACACTACTGTTAAATATCTTGCTTAACATTTTCTTAAGCACTTTGCTGATAAAAACCCATATATTCCTAGTTATACTCTAGTCACTGTTTTCTTCTATTTTTAAATATTTCCTTTTAAATAAAATCTTTAAGCACAAGTTACAGAAAAACAATGAAAATATACTCACATGCTCAACACAAAGATTAAAGACATACAAACATTTTAGATGTCTATTTTTCTCTTTTTAGGAAACAAAACATTAAAAATACAGCTAAAGCATTATCCTTTATCTCTTTGTGTGCTCTTCCCTTCTCAGAAATTGAGTTTAGTGCATTAATCTCATTTCTTCTTCATACATTATAATATAAATATGTATTCCTAAAATACACTACTGTTTGGTGTGTTTCTTGAAGGTTTATATAACTCATCTGAAAAAAACTATATCCTTGTGATTAGATTTTTAATTACCATTTGCTTTCTTTATATTGTTATTTTATTTACAATTAAAAATGCTTTGACTAATTGTTCCGGTAAATGTTTACCTTAGTTTTTATTACTATAGGCATAAATTTGTTTATATAATTTGTTTTTTTCTACTCTATCTGTCATTATGCTTTCCTTTCAATCCCAGTTTTGCTCAGCTATACTTTCTCCCATTCTTAGCCAGAATTATAAGTTATTTTATTAACCTTCTTAAATATATAGGTTATGGTCTTAAGAATTCTCTCCTATTTTAATTGCTTTTATTTTATTGGTTCTAACCCTTATATTCTTATATCCATCATTCTATTTTTTAAATGTTGCTTTTTTGTTCTTTTTCTGACTATATGAGCTAAATGCTTAAACCATTCTTTATATTTTATTTTGTAATTTATAAATGTAATACTATGGCTTTCCCTCAAGTTAGCTTTCACTTAGTCTCTGTATGAATGTACAGTGCTTTAATTTTTCTTCATTCTAATTACTTATTTTATTACGTTGGTGGAAAAGTAATTGTGTTTTTTTGCCACTAGTTTTAATGGCAAAAACCGCAATTACTTTTTCACCAATCGAATACTTCAATTATGATTTCCATTGCCAATTACTTATTTAGAAACATGTGTTGATATTTCCAAATAAAAAGGATTTTGATGTAATCTTTTTGCTATTGCATTGGAATCAGACAACGCAATCTCTGTGGTATTGACTGATATTTTTTGAGCCTCCTACTATAGTTCAGTACATTGGCAATTTTTGTAAATGTTCTGTGTGTGCTTGAAAAGAATGTACGTTCTTTCAGTATCGGGTGCAATGTTCTATTGTGTCTTTAGAGGAAGATTGATGTTCGTATTTTCTACACTTCGATTATTCTTCCAGTCTGAGCTATTGCTGATTTATAAAAATCAGCTTTTAGTGGAGGTGGATTTGCACATTCTTATTGTAATTCTATGTTTTTGCTTAATGTATTTTAGAGTATACAATTCATGTCATATTACCAGATAAATAATAAGACACTATGATTCTTTTATTGTTATCTAAGTACTTTTTATTCTGAAAAATTATTTTTGCTTAATGTTTGTTTTGTGCATTAATACAGCTAACTGTATTTTCCCCCTTAGTTTTTAACATCATGTTTAATTTCTTTACTTTCTACCTTTCTGTCTTATATTTTGCTTTCGATGTAACTCATTTAAATTGCATATACCTGTTTTATTTTTCTTAAAATATTTATCTTCTAAGTGGTGAGTTGCATTTATTCATTTATTTGTGTGTGTGTGATTGTTGACATATTTGATTAATTTATACAATCTTATTTTGTGTTTTTTATTATCCATTTACTATGAGTGTATTTTTCTTATTTTCTGTTTTATATTTTATTAAGGTTTCTTTTTTTGATTTTATATTTTATTTTATTTTGTTATTATTATACTTTAAGTTTTAGGGTACATGTGCATAATGTGCAGGTTAGTTACATATGTATACATGTGCCATGCTGGTGTGCTGCACCCATTAACTCGTCATTTAGCATTAGGTATATCTCCTAATGCTATCCCTCCCCCCTCCCCCCACCCCACAACAGTCCCCAGAGTGTGATGTTCCCCTTCCTGTGTCCATGTGTTCTCATTGTTTAATTCCCATCTACTTAACTTTTCTTATCTCTACTGAGTTGAAAATATTATATTCCATGGTTCTTCCTTTAGGGATTGCTCTGAAATATTCAACAAGCCTAAAAAGAAACCAAAATATATTTCAAAGATGATCAATATTTATATCCTTTTTCTTAATAACAACAAATCTTTAGACTGCTTTGTCTGAATATTCCCTCATATCTTAACATTGTAGTTTCTTTCTTGTCTTAATTAATATGCTGTCCCTCCAAATTTATTGTTATTGCTGTTGCTTTATACAGCCAATACTTATTTATATTTTGTTATATTTTTACATATTTATTTGTTTTCTCTGGCTTTATTTCCCAATTTTCCACTTAATTATCCTTGGTAATTTTTGGTGTTGTTTAAAAATTACTTGTTTTTTTTCATCTTTATTGTTCATCACTTAAACGCAATGTTGCCTTTTATTGTGCTATTTTATTATCTTAATTGGTTGTGACACTTATCTGTTAGCGTATTTTTATTAAAGATTCTTATTAATGGTAAATTTTCTCCATATGATAGTGTGCATGCATATCTGAGCTCATTTTAGTGGCACTATTCTGTTTGGTAGGTTTTATATAACCAGGACAGATATATCCCTATATCCTTCACTGAAGTTGAGTCTGCAAGATCTTCAAATGTCTATAGTCCATGAATAAATTTTATGTTACATTCTTGGCTTATGGTTTCTTAAACAAATTAGAAAGAGTAAATGTGATCATCAGACACATAAGGGGCATAGATTGGGATTTTCTTGCCTGGGGGATTCTGTTTTCTGCAGCCAAAGCTTCCTTGCTCTCTCCCTAGCCTGTTGGACAACACTTTGTAACCACACTTACCCTAAATGCATTTATCTTTGGGACTTCTGCCTTCGTTCAGATGTCCAGCTTGGTCTTTTGCTTTCAAGTAGCCATAAAACCCCAAAATCTTGGGCTACTGTGGCCAACGCATTACTAGAACATGTATTTAGTCATTAAAACACAAATCATTCTGTTTTTTAACTTTATTTTTTGTTTACTGAACATAGGGATTATCTTTCTTATTATTGGTGAGCTCCATAATGTATTTTGTGGCTGTTTTTATTGTTGTTGTTATATTTTATGCAGTAATTCTAGGCACTTGGGATAAAATATTTGCCCATATTATGTTAGTTCGTCATCTTGCCTAAAACTGGAATTCTCTAATTTTTCCTTTCTGAAGAAGCTATCAAAATGAGGATATTTGAAGTTACCTGTAATCTAAGGTATTAGGAATGTTTTAATAAAGAAAATTAAGGCCATATTTTAGCCATTAGCCTACTACTTTCAGTATTTGTGGTGTAAGCATATGTGACCGTAGTGTTATTTATTTCATGATTTTTTTAAATCAACACACTAAAATACAAGACAATCAAATAAAAATAGATCAAAAGTGAAAACAAAAAGTAAATTGATTATTTACACTAGAGTTTAGCAGTAATATCTGTAATATTTGATAAATCATAAATTTGAGAAGCTACTTACAATTTTTTACTTAAGCACTAAATTAGATATGTAACTGTTTTGATTAATTTTGTCTGTTTTACTACCTAAGTTCATACATTATGACAATAAAAATTCCATAACACACATTAGAAAACTGGAATCATAAAAAAACTTTACCACCTATAGTCTTTAAAAATTAGATAAATATAGTTATCAATATTTATGATACTTGTTTGAAAAAATGTAGTTAAAATACATTGTTTTAATTTTAAGTTTACTGGATGATAAATATATTTTTCTCTTGTTTAACCTTGAACACTTACAGTAATTAATTTTAATAATTATGTTATTCCATTTTAAAAAAATGTTTTGTTTTTGAATTGTTTTAACAGCATCTACTGATACTTGCATTTGAATTTTTTTTGTACTCTTAGATTATAAACACTTTGAAAGCTAAAAATGCCTTACTTGTATAGAGCTCTGTATGATGTCCAGTAAATTACTTTGAAGGAAATAAAACTCAATGTTAAAATAAATTAAGTTGGTCAAAATAATAAAAGCTATGTGGTGTATAGATGACTCTTACAATTATTGAGCAATTGTTTATTATGAAATTAATTGGATTTTTGTTATTAGCACCATATCAGAACCAATATTTCTGTAGTCATCACTCACATGGGAAAATATTAATGCTTTTAGTTCTGTATGTGTAAATTGACACTAATACTTCTTATGTTGGGGATAGGCCCCCAAATCTGGCCATAAACTGTCCACAAAACTGGCCATAAACAAAATCTGCAGCACTGTAACATGTTCGTGGTGGCCATGATGCCCATGCTGAAGGTTGTGGGTTTACCAGAATGACGGCAAGGATCACCTGGCCTACTCAGGGCAGAAAACTGCTTAAAGGTGTTCCTGAACCACAAACAATAGCATGAGCAATCTGTGCCTTAAGGACATGTTCCTTCTGCAGATAACTAGCCAGACGCATTCCTTTGTTTCAGCCCATCCCTTTATTTCCCGTAAGAAATACTTTTAGTTAATCTATAATCTATAGAAACAATGTTTATCACTGGCTTTCTGTCAATAAATATTTAGGTAAATCTCTGTTCAGGGTGCTCAGTTCTGAAGGCTGTGAGAACCCTGATTTCCCCCTCCACACTCTAAATTTCTGTGTGTGTGTCTTTAATCCCTTTAGCACTGCTGGGTTAGGGTCTCCATGATCAAGCTGGTCTCAGCAAGTGGTGCCCATATGTGGGGCTCGAACCTGGGTTGGAGGGTCGCCAGAGCAACGGTTGGAGAACGTGGAACTAAGCTGGAGGACACCCATGCACTCTTAAGCAATCCCGGTGGTGAGTAAGAAGGGGAGCTTGGAAGCATCAGGGTAACAATGGGACAAGTATGGTCTCTGGTTTGTTCCACCTTGGAACCTTTTCACACTAATGATTAGGAGGAAGGAAAGTATAATAAAGTAACAGAAGAAGTAACAGAACAGATTTGTTTGCCAGCTAAAGCTAAAGTGGCAAAGGAGGGAGAGGTTCATCCCTACCCTTCTGCACCCCCTCCTTATTTTGAAGAAAAAGAGTCGCCTGACTCTCCAGATCTTTCTTTTCCAGGGGACACTGGGCAAAAGTAGTTGCCCCATTGACTGTTTGAGCAGCACCTCGAGTGACCACTCTCAGTTATATTCAGGCAGAAATTCAGCAAGCTAGACGAGAAGGTGATATAGAGGCTTGGCAGCTCCCTGTTAGAATACACCCTCCCAGATCAACAGGGAAATATTATAGCACATTTGAGCCTTTTCCTTTTAAATTACTCAAATAATTTAAACAAGCTATTAATCAATATGGACCAGGTTCTCCTTTTGTAATGGGACTGTTAAAGAATGTTGCTGTTGATTCAGATGATTCCTACTGACTGGGACACTCTTACTGGAGCTTGTCTAACTCCTGTTCAGTTCTTACAATTTAAAACTTGGTGGGCTGAGGAAGCTTCCATTCAGGCTGCTCGCGATGCGCAGGCCCAACCTCAAATTAACATAAATGCAGACTAAATTTTAGGGGTTGGCAGCTGGGCTGGTTTAGATGCACAAGTGGTTATACAGAATGATGCCATACAGCAGCTTAGAGGAGTGTGCATTAGAGCTTGGGAAAAAATCACTTTAGGAGGAGAGCAATACCCTTCCTTTAGTGCTGTAAAGCAGGGACTGAAAGAACTGTATGCAATTTTATAGCTCGGTTATAGGAGTCTCTTAAAAAGGTGATTGCAGATTCAGCTGCTTAGGAATTAGCTTTTGACAATGCTAATCCCAAGTGCCAGGCTGCTCTGTGACCTATTAGAGGGAAAGTACATTTAGTTGATTATATCAAGGCCTGTGACAGTATCAGATGTAATCTGCATAAGGCTACTCTGCTAGCCCAGGCAATGGCAGGACTGAGAGTGGGTAAAGGAAATGCTCCGTTTCCTGGAGCTTGTTTTAACTGTGGGAAGCATGGTCATACTAAAAAAGAATGTAGAAAAAATCAGTGAGTCAGGACACTAGATAGGGGAAAAAAGAAAACTGCTGAGCCTGCAATATGCCCAAAATGTAAAAAAGGAAAACACTGGGATAATCAGTGTATGTTTGATAAAGGTGGGAACCCTATTTTGGGAAACACCATGAAGGGGCCCATCCTGGGCCCTGTTCCAAACCGGGGCTTTTCCAGCTCATGCCATTCCCTCACCCCAGTACAATGTCTGTCCCTCGCCACAGCCAGGAGTGCCAGAGTAGATTTATGCTGCACAAAATCTGTGAGTCTTCTGCCTGGGGAACCCCTGCAAAAAGTTCCAACAGGGGTCTGTGGACCCTTGCCAGCGAGGATGACAGGATTACTTCTAGGAAGGTCTAGCCTAAATTTAAAAGGAGTACAAATACGCACAGGAGTCATTGATTCAGATTACAATGGGGAAATTCAAATTGTTATATCTACTTCTGTTGCCTGGAAAGCAGAGCCAAGAGAGCACATAGCACAGCTCCTGATTGTGCTGTATGTGGAAATGGGGAAAAGTGAAATTAAACGAACAGTAGGATTTGGAAGCACAAATAAACAAGGCAAAGCAGCTTATTGGGTGAATCAAATTACTGATAAATGTCCTACCTGTGAAATAACTATTCAGGGAAAGAAATGTAAAGGTTTGGTAGATACAGGAGCAGACATTTTAATCATTTATCTACAGCACTGGCTTTCTGCATGGCCAATTCAGCCCGCTCAATTTAACATAGTTGGAGTTGGTAAAGCCCCTTAAGTATATCAAAGTAGTTATATTTTGCATTCTGAAGGGCCCGATGGACAACCTGGGACTATTCAACCAATTATAACTTCTGTACCTATAAATTTATGGGAGAGAGATTTATTACAACAAGGGGGAGCACAAGTTGTAATTTCAGGGCAAATATATAGCCCTCAAAGTCAATATATGATGCATGAAGTGGGGTATGTCCCTGGTATCAGACTAGGAAAAAATTTGCAAGGTTTGAAAGAACTGCTTCAAGCAGAAAGACAAAGTTCCTGCCAAGGTTTAGGATATCATTTTTGATGGTGGCCATTGTTAAGCCTCCAGAACCCATACCTTTAAAATGGTTAACAGATAAGCCAGTTTGGAAAGAACAATGGCTGCTGAGTAAAGAGAAACTGGAGGCTTTAGAGGACTTTGCTGCTGAGCAATTTGAAAAAACAAAACAAAACAAAACAAAAAACACATAGCTCCAACATTTTCCCCTTGGAATTCTTCAGTTTTCATAATTAAGAAAAAATCAGGTAAATGGAGAATGTTGACAGATCTTAGAGCCATTAATTCAGTTATACAATCTATTGGGACCTTACAGCCAGGATTGCCTTCTCCTGCTATGATTCCAAAATATTGGACTTTAATTGACCTAGATTTAACAGACTGTTTCTTTACTATCTATCTCCTTAGCTGAGCAAGACTGTGAACAGTTTGCATTTACAATTCCTGCAGTAAACAACCTGCAGCCTGCTAATCATTTTCACTGGAAAGTATTGCCATAAGGCATGTTAAACAGTCCAACAATTTGCCAGACTTATGTAGGACAAGCAATTGAACCTACTTGTAAAAAATTTTCACAGTTTTACATTATTCATTATATGGATGATATACTTTGTGCTGCCCCCACTCGAGAAATACTACTCCAATGTTATGATCACTTGCAAAATTCGATTTCTCATGCTGGTTTAATTATAGCTCCTAACAAAATTCAGACTACTACTCCTTACTGCTACTTGGGGACCTTACTAAATGACACTACCATTGTGCCACAGAAAGTAACCATACATAGGGATCAACTGAAAACATTTAATGACTTTCAAAAATTACTAGGGGACATTAATTGGATACAACCTGTTCTAGGCATTCCTACCTATGCCATTAGTAATCTATTTTCTATCCTTACAGGAGATCTTAGTCTCACTAGCCCTCGACAATTAATAAAAGAAGCTGAGGCAGACCTGCAGCTAATCAAAAAGAAAGTCCATAAGGCTCAAATAAATATAATGGGTCCAAAGAAGTCTCCAGATTTGCTAACTTTTTCAACTCAGCATTCACCTACTTGTGTTATTGTTCAAGAGCAAGGTCTTGCAGAGTGGCTTTTTCTTCCACATACTAATTCACGGACTCTAATTCCTTATTTGGATCAAATCGGTACTATGATAGGAAATGGGAGAACTCGGATTGTTAAATTACATGGATATTATCCTGGAAAAATTATTGTCCCTCTCATGAAGGCACAAATACAGCAAGCTTTTATAAATAGTCTTCTTTGGCAAACCCATTTAGCTGACTTTGTGGGTATTCTCAATAATCATTTTCCAGAAACAAAACTGTTGTTTCAATTTTTGAAATTAACTAATTGGATTCTCCCTAAAATAACTAAATTTAAACTAATTGAAGGTGCTGAGAATGTTTTTACAGATGGGTCTAGTAATGGTAAAGCTTCTTCTTCCAGATCGAAAGGTAAAGTTTTTCAGATGCCCTGTACTGCAGCTCAGAAAGCAGAGCTTGGGTATTGACTGCTTTTAATATGCCTATTAATGTGATTTCTGATTATTCATATGTGGTTCATTCCACACAATTAATTGAAAATGCTCAGTTACGATTTCATACAGATGAACAACTGATGACTTCATTTACCCAATTGCAAACAGCAGTCAGGAGTAGAATGCACCCTTTTTACATCACTCACATTAGGGCTCATACACCTCTTCCAGGACCTTTGACTTCAGGGAATCAAATGCCTGATCTCCTAATTGCTACTGCAATATCTATTGCTAGACACTTTCACAATTCAACCCATGTTAATGCTTCTGGTCTCAAACACAGATACAGCATTACCTGGAAAGAAGCTAAAGCTACTATCCAGTGATGCCCAACTTGGCAAATTGTACATTCCTCATCTTTTACAGGAGGAGTTAATCCCTGAGGATTGGAATCTACTTCTCTTTGGCAAATGGATGTCACACATGTTCCCTCGTTTGGGAGACTAGCTTATGTACATATATGTGTGGACACCTTTCCTCACTTTGTCCAGGCTACATGCCAATCAGGAGAGGCTTCTGCCTGTGTTAAACATCACCTTTTGCAGTGTTTTGTGGTGATGGGCATTCCAGCTTCTATTAAAACAGATAATGCCCCAGTCTATACTAACCAAGCTCTAGCTACATTTTTCTCTATATGGAATATTAAACACATTACTGGTATCCCATATAATTCTCAAGGACAAACCATAGTGGAAAGAATGAATCTCTCCCTGAAAGAGCAGCTGCAAAAGCAGAGGGGGGAAAACAGGGACTATGGAACACTGCATATGCAATTGAATCTAACATTATTAACTTTAAATTTTTTGAGCCTGCCTAAAGGCCAGATGCTATCAGCAGCTGAACAGCATCTACAGAAACCAGCTGCAAAGACAGAAACAGAACAACTGGATTGGTGGAGAGATCCGATAACAAAAAGTTGGGAAATAGGTAAAATAATAACTTGGGGTAGAGGTTATGTTTGTGTTTCTCCAGGACTGAACCAATAGCCTATTTGGATACCATCAAGACACCTGAAAAGTTATCGTGAGCCAGATGCCAAGGAAGAGATTCTGGGAGAATTCTGAGGACCCCCCGGTTACAGCCAAGTCAAGACTGACACTGAGGAGGACCCCAACTGTCATGAGCAACACCCGTTGAGCACAGCCACCCACCTGGGGACAGATCAAGAAGCTGTCACAGATGGTGGAAGAAAACCTGAGGAAAGCAGGACAACCAGTCACAATGAGTAATTTAATGGTAGCTATGATAGCAGTGATCACCACTGCCATAAGTATTCCTTCAACAAGGGCTGACATAGAGAACAATTATACTTACTGGGCATATTTATCAATCTTGGCTGGCAATAATGCCTGGATGTAATCACTCTATGACACAGTTACACAAGCTTTCTGATCTCAGTATTTAGCATAATGAATCTGCTCCTATAATTAAGGCATACCACCCTCAAAAACCTATTTGTAAACAAAATTGAACCTGGCTAGAAAAAAAGAACGTACTTGTTTAGGAAGATTGCATTGCAGAACAGGCAGAGGTTCTGCTCAACGATTCCTATGGAATCATTATTGATTGGTCCCCTAAGGGGACGTTTAGCTTAAATTGCACCTCTCAATCTGCATGCTATGGCTGCACTATGTTCAGCTGGTCTGAACTAAATGGTCAGATGGTAGAAATGATAAGAAATATGACAAGAGTTCGTATTATCTGGAAACATGGCGGTATAATGTCACCTCAACCTCAAATGATATGGCCCGCTCTAGGAGATAACATAAGGATTTGTGCAAACTATTAATGGCTCTTAATAAGATCAAAATTTGGGACAGAATTAAAAAGTATCTAGAAGGACACTCTACAAAATTGTCTTTGGATATTGCAAAATTAAAATAAGAAATATTTAAAGCATCCCGGGCACACCTGACCTTAATCCCAGGAACTGGAGTGCTTGAAGGAGCTGCAGACAGATTAGCAGCTAGTAATCCATTAAAATGGTTAAAAACACTTGGAAGCTCTATGATTTCAATGATGATTGTGTTATTAATCTGTGTTGTTTGTCTTTGTATGGCCTGCAGATGTGGATCCTGATTCCTGCGAGAAGTAGCTCACTGTGACAAAGCTGCCTTTGCTTTTATCGCTTTGCAAAACAAAAAAGGGGGGCATGTTGGAAACAGGCCCCCAAATCTGGCTATAAACTGGCCCAAAACTGGCCATAAACAAAATCTCTGCAGCACTGTGACATGTTTGTGATGGCCATGATGCCCATGCTGAAGGTCGTGGGTTCACTGGAATGAGGGTAAGGAAGACCTGGTGCACCCAGGGTGGAAAACTGCTTAAAGGCATTCTTAAACCACAAACAATAGCATGAGTGATCTGTGCCTTAAGGAAATGTTTCACTGCAGATAGCTAGCCAGAGACCATCCCTTTATTTTGGCCCATGCGTTTCTTTCCCATGAGGAATAGTTTTAGTTAATCTATAATCTATAGAAACAATGTTTATCAATGGCTTACTGTCAATAAATATGTGGGTAAATTTCTGTCCAGGGCTCTCAGTTCTGAAAGCTGTGAGACCCCTGATTTCCCACTCTACACTCTATATTTCTGTGTGTGTGTCTTTAATTCCTCTAACGCCGCTGGGTTAGGGTCTCCCCGACCGAGCTAGTTTTGGCATTCTGATACTTTCATTGTGCCATTAAATCTTTTTTATAAGTTAAGAGAAGTTAATATATCATGCAAGTATTTTCTTTCACCAAAATTGCATTTTTGTTTTCAAAATTAACATAAATTATTGTTAGAGAGACATGACAATGAACTATAATAAATCTCATTCAGTTGCATTACAACAGATAATTATAAATCCCAATAAAATTGTTATTTTTCCTAGTAAAAACATTATTGAAAATTGTGACTGAATCTTCCTATTGTTTTGCCCACAGAGGCATGAAAAACAATATTAAAAATAAAATTATTTTTCTGCTTTGCTTGTATTTGTTATTTCCAAAATCCAATTACAAGAAGTTGAACGGTGGTAAAGACACATATTAATTCATCAGTAACAAGTTGCCCAACTCTAGTGATAAAGTATTCCTGAAGTATAAATATCCCAAAAGAAGAAAATTTTAATATAAAAATATAAAGCTATAGAAACTAAATTTTAATTTAATAAGTAGTATTGAGTGTCTAGTACAACCCAAGTATTATGTTAGGCTCTTGGGATGCAAAACTAGTCAAACATTGCTCCCGTTCTCAAAAAGTTTAATAATGGAGTGACTCTACTGATAGAAGGATGTTTAGCTGTTCAAGTCACTAAAACATAGTTGGCTTTGACTCTGTTATAAGAGTAAAGTTTCTACACAAAACATGAAGAGCAGTTTGCCTACTAGAACTTGGTTGTAAATGTATTGTTTAGATAAGAAAAGTAAAATTGCACAGACATGTAACAGTATGGCATATCAGGTGAAGTAAGGTCATTCAGTATTGCTTGATATACAAATGAATGGGAAGCTCTAAGAGATCAGTGTGGAATAGAGGATATGTAGACATCCTTTGTGAATTATAATTTGATGACATGGAAAATCATGAGAAGCTTTCTTTATTTTAGTTTAAAATATACTTTAAAAATCTGGCATTTGGCAGAATATTGTTGTCTAATTATGGACATTTAGCTCAAATCAAGATATTGAAAATAGAAACAGCAAACTAATACATTATTCTGTGAAGATGTTAGCAGTAATTGGATACATATTTAACAAGAATTCAGAAATATGTTTTCAAATTTACGTAGGTGCTTACAGTGGCTGATAAAATATTTTCCAGGACTAATCTAATAACACTCGACTAAAAGGTGTATTACGGAATGTGTTTGTTATCATCAATTGACAAAGTGAAAAACATTGAAGTTACATTTTCTTTACCTTTATTAGATATATAAGATACTAGTAAAATAATGTCAACTTCTTTTAGATACACTTAACTGTTAGAAGACTGTGTCTGCCATTAGAAAATCATCTTTCTAATAATTTATTGGTTACCTTTGTTTCATGAATTTATATGTACTTTAGTTACTATGGAAATATTTTGTTTTTACTGGTATTGATTTTTAAGATAATTTTTGAAGTGTTTAGAAGTATGGACATTGTAATCAGGATTCCCGGAGTTTTTATTTTGGCTTTGCTATTTGCTAGGTATATGATCTTGAACAAGTGATTTCACTTCTTTCAGTTTCAATTTCTTCAGATTTATAATACTTATACATATATTATAGTGATACATGTAAAAATCTCAGTACCTTGTTCCTACATAATAAATGCAAATCAAATGTTGATTGTTATTATTATTATTGTACTGTTACTATTCGAATTAAGGTTTTATACAAGAATCAGATTTACAAGTCCTTATCTCCACTTTATATATGGACTTCTACAGTGAAACCTGAAGAGACAGGATAGGACATAATATTCTGTTCAAGATACAATGTATAAATTCTGTTTCAATTAATAATCTTGATAATTTTAGGTAGCAGCATTTCATCAGATTGTGATTGATGTTACCCTGTAAAAAGACAAATAAAGAGTTTATCTTTGAAGTAAAAAAAAAGTCAACTCTGTGTGTTCATCTTTCCAATATTAGCACTGTATTTAATCATCAATAAATAAATTTATTTTATTGATCTTTATTCTTTCATTCAAAAATATTTATTGCATGTCTATTAGGTGCAAGAAACACATTTAGACCATAGCAATGAACCAAACATCATAAATTCAACTGAGTGGAATCAGATACCTAAAAAAATAAAATACATACTGTATTAGAAGGACTTCACTACTATAAAGAAGAATAAGACCAGGATATAGAGAAATGAAAGTTTGTGTGGTGGTGTTGGTGAGAAAGGGATGTGGTAAATAGCAGCTTTAAATAGGGAGGGGCCAGGGAAGACCTCACTGAGAAAGTCACATTTAAATAAAGATCTGAAAGAGTAGGGGAGTGAGCCATATGAACAGCTGAGAAAAGAGAGAACAGAAAATGCCTCAGTCAGAGGCATTCTGTGGGTGTGTGAAAACAGGAGGAAGGCCAGTGTGGCTGAAACAGAATGAGCAAAAGCTAGAGGAGTAGAAAGCAAGATGAAAAGGGCCACAGGGGAGAGAGCTTGGAGGGCCTCATGGCTGCAGGAATAACTCTGGCTTCACAATGTTGTTATGAGACTTCCACAAAGAATCCTCATAGACCATAACGGCTTCATGACCATGGGACATTTGGACCTGTGGAGACAGGAAATATGAAGCAGTAATTAAACAGTAGAATATGTAATTTCTTATTGTGTAGATTAAATATATGTAAAAAGTAAAAGTAGATGTATATAAGTAAAACTTTTTTTGTTTGTTTTTGTTTACTATGTAATCATTGCACCCAGTAGAGCAAGCTGTGTTGTATGTTATCCTGAAGCAGCTACATAGCAATGGAACAAACTATGACAAAAGTGTTTGCTGTGAGCCAAAGCAAACTTTTGGAATACCAAAGATGGAGAGGAGAAGCAGTCAGAGGAAACAGAAAAGATTTTCTAATGGTTACAAATAAGGCCAGAATTGTATCTGCAGATGACATCAGCTCACTCCTTTTCTCCACTTTCAAACTTTTCTTATTCTATATGACTAGGGATAAAAAAGAAACTCTGTCTACCTATTACCACATAAGGAGATAAAGCAACACAAGCAATGGCTGAATCATCAGAGAAATGACTCGAGAAGTGGAGGAAGATATTAGAGAAACATATCACTTAGTCTCAACTCAGAAGCCACAAGGTCTCTCTTAGAGAGACAGCAACAAGTTTTCTAAGTTTCATGAAAGATATTCTAACACAAAAATCATCTGAGAAGAAAACTAGCCTATTTTTTAAAAAAATAGAAGATAAAAATATAATGATAAACAAACATTAAAGAAACAAAAATAGAAAAAAGACTGAAAACACAGCTAATGACACCACGATAGGCTTGAATAAATCACAGAGAGAGAATGTAATGGGAAATCACAGTGATTATAAAATAATTATAAAGATAAAAATGTTTATGGAAGACAGACCAATGTGATATAGCTTACTTGTGGTGATCCTGAAAAAGAAAACAAATGAAGTTTTTAATAACACTCCAAATTATAATATAGTAAAACTTTTCTAAAAGAAAGAAAAGTGAATTTGTGTACAAAAAGGGCACAGAATTATAATGGAAAAAAACCTGCAGAATGATCAACTTAAGCATATATATGGACAAATTTACTGGATTTTTATGATGATTAAAAAGTTAAATGGTCTGCAGCAGAGAAAGTAAGGCAGGTAGAAACAGAAAAACTCAAGATGACCTCAGCCTTTTCCAAATCAATGCAGAAGAGAATAAAATACTCTCCACCAAAGTTTAAGGAAAGTGGGAGCGAGGGACTTAAGGATTATATTCCAAGTAAAATTGTCCTTAAAGTATAATCTGAAAGGCATGTATGTATTTGGAAAATCCAGGGAACAGAGCACTCATCATTTCCTTGTGGAAAACTGCTGAAAGATGTAACACAGTAAATAAATTTTTAAAAAAGAAATTCAGTAATAGAGATGCTGTAATAAAGTGACTGAGGATGATCACCGAATGTTTTCAAATACAGAACTACAACTGATCAATCTTGCCAACATGGTAGATTTTGAAATGAGTATATTATTTTAGACACCAAGAAACCATGTGGCATCTTGAAAATTGACCTTACATTAGGTAGCCTGACTTTCCACACACATGGGATTACAAGTCTCCTGCACTATCATTTCTACAGGTAAAAACAGGTGAAACCCACTCAAGATGAGGTTTCAGTGAAAACACTATCAGTGAGGAGTAATGACGTCTCTATCCAGACAGCATCATAAAAATCCATATGTACAATACTTTTGGGGCCTCTAGAGTTAAAAGAGAAAACAAACTGCTCAGCCTCATTTTTTGGCTTTGGTAAGTAGTTAAGCTGATTGATATGGCCATTTTCTTCTTAATGGTTTCCTTGTTAAATGGAACAATTTTGTAGATTCAGTTGTCTGACATATCTAAAAGAATCAAAATCTCATTTCCCATATGAATAGCCTCCACTAGCTGACATAGATTTAGATTGCAAAAACTGATGAAGTTCAATAACATGAAAGATATTTTGGAGACAGGTAGCTAGAATGAGGACAAAGTGGCCAGAAATTAAGTCGCTCTATCCTTGGATAAGAATAGGTTGAGAATATTTATCTGGTCATATCCATAATATTTCCAGCCCTCATGATGTATAATAGCACAATACACTGGCTCGTATTCTATTATGCTATCATATAGGGAGGTATTAGTCCTGTTACTATAACAAGCAGATTCCTAAACCACCAGTAACTGCAGCAGTGCTCCCCTTGGTTTATACCGTGTATTAGTATTAATGGAAGAGACCCCAGGTACTTTATTTAATATCAGATATCCCTCTACTTACAGCAATCCAGATTATTATGGCATGAAACCAATAAATTGACTATTGGAGTAATATAAATATCTTATTTATATTTCAGTTAAAAGGATGAAGGGGCCTATAGACTGTAACACGTTATATAAAAATACAGTGAGTCACTAGACAATTTATTTTCAAAACTAAAGAAAAAGAAATTCAAACACTGTACTTTATTATTAGTCGTAAGATTCCATCTAAATATCTTTTTGAAGGGTATTAAAAGAGAGGTCAAAATGGAAAATGTAATAAAACCAAAGGATAGGAAACACACACCAGACCCAAAAAAAAAAAAAAATCACCATACACTGTAGTCTGCAGTTTTCTAGTAATATTGGTTTGGAACAGCTACATAAACAAATTTGATTCATTTTTTTGATGGTGTACATTTTGTCCTTTCAGGTCTTATATTGAACATGATATATCACTGTATATAGAATGTATATAGTTTTTATTAGAGAGAGAGGGGAAAAAGCCAGGTTTCATTAGATCATATCAAGCTGAAAAACTATAAGCTTTAGAAAGAAATTGGGTACCCATGCCATGGAAAAGAAATATTCTGTTGAAACATTGACTTTCAGTATTTTCAGCAGGACATGTATTTAATAAGTATCGTAGTATGAAACTTCCTGTAAAATCCTCACTTTTGTAAGTTATAGATTGATTTGTCTTTGATTTGGGCTTTTATTGAAAACAATTACACGTTGTATATCAATTGTTTGAATGATTGCTCTTTTGTAAATTTACTTCACTATTTGAAACTGATTTTTATTACACAAATTTCCTTGACAATCCAAACTCAGTTTTTAAGTATGTTTCTCAAATAAGTTGTAGTTTAAGTTTCACATTTCAATTAATTAATCACTTGATAAAGGAGAGTCAAATTTTGTAACACATCTACCCATCATAATAAGCCCACTCTAAATCAAACCCCTTGTAGTTAACTTCAACAGGAAGCACGATTAGTTTTCCAAGGCCTAGGGGATTATACAAAAATGGATTAAGAATGATTTATCCCTTAAGCAAATCGCAGATTGTGTCATTCATTCCTTCTAACTGAAGTCAAACAGAAAATGCTCTTAACGAGACGGAATAACATCTAAGTCACTAAATAGAGTGATACATTTTAAACCTCATGTCAGGCACATAGGTGAAAGATACAGGGAATAGGGAATTGGCTGGCATGTAGTTTTTAAATAGTTTAAGATAAAGAAAAATTGCATCCATTTGCAACTAATTTAAACTTCCGTGCATTTTGAAAATGTAAATAGATAAGTGATCTCTTTTTTAACCACTCATTTTAAACCACTGAGATTTTCTCTCAAAATTATATTATAATTTCACTTTAAATTCAGGTGTAGTTGTCACTACTGTCAAACTGTAATATGATCATGAAATTGATTTTACATTTGTGTGAAAGTGAATGTAATAAAACAATTTCCTCTCTACTTTTGTTTCTGATCCTACCCCCCTTCAGGAAAGGGATTATCTGTTTTTCTTTTACCGTAAAAACACCTCAGGCTTAATATTTAATCAAATTTGAAACACAATTTCTAATTAAAAACAGAAATCACAAGAAAACTAAGGGAATAGAAATAGATAAGAATAGTATGAAAATTCTGAAAAGGGAGAAATCAATGAAAAATCTAGTCCTCCCAGGTAATATATTCTACTTTTTAAAAGTACAGTAATTGAAGCTTAGCTTAATTGAAACTACAATAGAAAATTGAAAAGAAGAGGCAAAAGAGTTGGTCCAAAAACCATTCTAGATATAGTGCCATTTAACACATTAGAAAGAGATATGACTCACTGCTATGTAAGAAAGCAAATTAAATACAAAAAAAAAGCATAGGAAGCTTGACCTATAAGTAGGTAAAGAACTCATACAGTGTATTTATTAAATAAGAAATATCCATACGTAGTATATGATACGCAATGCAGACAAACTGGGTGGTTTAGAACAAGAGAAATTCATTATTTCTTAGTTCTAGAAGCCAGTTTTCTTTGGCTTCTGTTGCATCACTTTGGTTTTTGCTTTTATAGTCACACGATGTTCTGTGTGTGTGTGGTGGTGGGGGAATGTGTATCCAAATTTTGCTTTTGTATAAGAATACCAGTCATATTGGATTAGGGACCCACTCTACTTCAGTATGACATCCTGACTTAACTAAGTACATAGGCACCATTTTTCAATAAGGTCACATTCTAAGAAACTAAGGGTTAGAACTTTACCATATGAATTTGGGAGAAAGAAAATTCAACCTGTATAATATTGTAAACACATAAATATGAACTCCCTTTAGCAGGTAATGAAAGAATTTCAAATTAAAATGAACAGTGTTATACCATTAAAGTAAATATGTATGTATTACTGAATGATAGTAAATCACTTTTGTAAACTGTGCTATCTTCCTGGGGTGGGAAGAATCTGTCAAAATGTATGAACCATCTTTGAATTCTGAATTTGGCTAAATCATTTCACATGTATGACTATTTTTAAAGAAAATTATTCTAACAGTCATTATATGTTTTTATAAAAAGGTTTTTAAAACATTTTTATTTATAAAATATTGGAAAAAATGTCAACCTTAGAAAACTATAGGATAATTTGGTTGCTATACATAATATACTGTATAATAATATACAGACATTAAATAATTGTGGCTAACTATATGGTTACTAATATGCCAAATACTAATCTAAGCACTTTATTTGTGTTAACTCATTAAAAACTTACAAGAACCCTACAAGGAATATGCTATTATTATTTCAGTTTTATTTTTTATAAGCTTTAGTTGTAGAAGAGTTAAATAACTTGTCTAAGGTCACATATTTTTGTAAATAACAAAGCAGAGATTGAACCCCAGGCGATCTGGCTCCAAGATTCATGATCATAACCCCTTACTATATCAACTTCATAAACTGATATTAAAATATGTATCACCAGGTTGTTTAAGACAAAGCATATTATTATACATTTAATTTTAATTATTTGCATTGATAAATAAGATAGGAAGACATTGTGCCAAGATATTAAAATCCATTGCCTTGGAGTTGCAGAATTGTCAGTAACTTTTACTGTTACTTGCATTTTTGTGTATTCTTGTCTAATATATACATAAAACTTTAGGATAAAAAATTACTTGATAAGTGATTATATACATTTCTTATATATGATGTTTGGTAGATCAAATGCAACAATGAGGGAAATACTTGGAAATTTGAACTTCTGTTTCACTCTAGGTAAGCTCTTGTTTTTTAAATTCAAGTTGCAGGCAGCTAGATACACTGACAAAATATAAATAGATTACATGTTTTATGTAATTAACCCAGGGTCACTATCTATTAGAGTTTAGTTTGCAAATCTACCTTGGGGAACTATGGAATACTCGGCACTTCATGTGACCTAATTTGCGTATATGACCCTGTACCCTGATAGACTTACTCCGAAGTAATTTTAAACTGTTGCCAGGTCCTCTGGATACTTGATTTTGGTTACTATCCCAAGAATTATATTCATTAAAACACTCTTGGAGGGGTGCATTGGAGACTTGTAGGAGGTATAAAATTATAATAATATACCATAGACCAATAAGTAATCAGCAAAAGCACAACCGCTCCAGCGAGAATAAAAAATAATCCAAAGAAAAGTAGAGCAATATGAAAAGGAGCAGGATAAAGAAACATGACCCTCCCCACAATTTCATATTTTGTTCCTCAGCATCATAACATATATTACATTTATTGCCTGAATATTGAATGTGGTAATAGGGGAGGGCAATGCAACTAAAATATAAATTACTTGCAATAGTATATAAAGTCAAGTAGGCCAATTGTTAAACAAAATAATCTTTGTTTTTGTCACATCATTACTACAAAGATTAAATATGACACTATCTGATCTCAACATCTACTGCCTCATGTCTACTTGTATACCTCAAACCTAGAGACTTAAATGTTATTATTTTGTTCAACATTTCTTGCTAAGAAATGTGATATGTTGCAGTATAACAGGCTTACATTTCCAAAACAGTTTTAAAAGACTTCAGAGAAGTCCATTAAGCCTTGAGGGGAAAAAATTCAACAGAAGGCTAAAGAGCAAAATTTATTCTGGGAACAAGGAAGAAATTCAGATTTTAGAGCTGAGACACCAACTCAGTTAAATCAGTCACAAGGGTGATAATTTGTGTGTCCAAGATTTTGCCCAGATAACTCTCTTCATCAGTCATGCCAAAATTCAAATTTTTCCCTACAGATTAGAACAAGGTTAGAAGAAATTTCTTTATGGAGAGAATATATGAAGGTACTGTTGTGTATGGTGGAGACAGAAAATGTAAAATAGCAGAGTTTCAGTATATCCTGTAAAGATTAGATCTTTAAGTTATTCTTTCTGCAATATGTTCAGATCTAGCCTTACTTGAAATTGTGTTTGGTCAAGTTTATTTTTATTCCTTTAGTCTTTTCAGTTATGATTATCTTAAGATTTTATTACATTCAGTTTAGTCATAGCTCTTTATAGCTTAAAATTTGACAAATAATAGCAATTATTCACACTGCTGTGTGAATGATCTCTTACTGATGTTAAAGTCATCTCAAAAAATAGTTGTGCCCTCTTCCTACTCATGAAACTAGCTTTGTGTTTTAAAGATTCAGATTAGATTAATGTTTATCAGTTTCATCTCTCCTTGCATTACTAAAACAATGAATTAATCATGTTGGCTGTCATTATCGACATGGAGAAAAATTAATCAACATTATCATTGAAGGCATATAATTTTAATTTAGGATACCAATGATGTAGGTAAGACCAAAGATACTGAGACATTTCCTAATTCATGTATGTTCCAAGTGCCAATGCATTTTTGATAACACAAAGGTAACAAGAATCAGAGAATTTTTCCCTTTCACTTAAATTCACTTTCTTTAATTTAGTATTATGTCTCTTGTTCAAATATCAAAATTTAGCCACAGCAAAAGCTGGCACATATTCCAATTAGTTGTGAACTATCAGAATTTTTGTTTGTTTAGACATGAGTTATGAAATAACCAATCTTCCAATTCAAAGTCACATTTCAGATGTTTAACATTTGGGGCCATTTAAACTATAGGAGACTGTGTGAAAGAAGAAAGTGCCTGAGTGGGTCTGATTCACAAAAGTAAAAAAATAACTACATAAATAAAAAGGATACTGTATACTTGAACACAAATTTGGCTGATTTCCTATTTTAGCTTTTATATCCTTCAGGTAAATGAAGAGTTGTCATGTAGAAGCTCTGGGAGAGTCCTCTCATGCATGCATTTTGCCTTCCACGTGCCAGATTCTGATTGATACTTATGGCCTGTTTTTCTCCTCTTCCCGACTCTGGAGTCTCTTTGTGAGAAGCTGATTTTGATCTCAAGTCCTAAAGGTGAAAATTAATGGGATTTTCTTCTGTTTCTCTGTTCTAAAACCTTCCATTGGTTATCCGATGACTGCTTGTCCCTACATAAATAGGCCCTGCTCCCTTCCTTATGCCTGAATTTGCCCAACATTCTGGGACATTGGTGTCCCTCCTCCCACCCCCAATCTACCACTCCACAGTTTTCCAAATATATTTATTATTGTGCTGACAATGTGGAAAATTCTTATTCATGCCATTATCAATACATGTGTGGCAACTGATACAATACAATTGTATCAATACAATTGTGTGGCACAGTTCTCCATAATGAGGATACAATGATACAACATAATCACTAGACAAAAGGAGTTCTCAGTCTAAAACAGAAAGTTACACTTGTTGGGCCGGGTGTGGTGGCCCATGCCTGTAATCTCAGCACTTTGGGAGGCCGAGGTGGGCAGATCACAAGGTCAGGAGATCGAGACCATCCTGGCTAACACAGTGAAAACCTTGTCTCTACTAAAAATACAAGAAATTAGCCATAAAATACTTTACAGACAAGCAAATGTTGAGAGATTTTGTCACCACCAGGCCTGCCTTACAAGAGCTCCTGAAGGAAGCACTAAACATGGAAAGGAACAACCAGTACCAGCCACTGCAAAATCATGCCAAAATGTAAAGACAATCGAGACTAGGAAGAAACTGCATCAACTAACGAGCAAAATAACCAGCTAACATCATAATGACAAGATCAAAGTCACACATAACAATATTAGCTTTAAATGTAAATGGACTAAATGCTCCAATTAAAAGACACAGACTGGCAAATTGGACAAAGAGTCAAGACCCATCCGTGTGCTGTATTCAGGAAACCCATCTCATGTGCAGAGACACATATAGGCTCAAAATAAAAGGATGGAGGAAGATCTACCAAGCAAATGGAAAACAAAAAAAGGCAGGGGTTGCAATCCTAGTCTCTGATAAAACAGACTTTAAACCAACAAAGATCAAAAGAGACAAAGAAGGCTATTACATAATGTTAAAGGGATCAATTCAACAAGAAGAGCTAACTATCCTAAATATATATGCACCCAATACAGGAGCACCAAGATTCATAAAGCAAGGCCTGAGTGACCTACAAAGAGACTTAGACTCCCACACATTAATAATGGGAGACTTTAACACCCCACTGTCAACATTAGACAGATCAACGAGACAGAAAGTCAACAAGGATACCCAGGAATTGAACTCAGCTCTGCACCAAGCGGACCTAATAGACATCTACAGAACTCTCCACCCCAAATCAACAGAATATACATTTTTTTCAGCACCACACCACACCTATTCCAAAATTGACCGCATAGTTGGAAGTAAAGCTCTCCTCAGCAAACGTAAAAGAACAGAAATTATAACAAACTATCTCTCAGACCACAGTGCAATCAAACTAGAACTCAGGATTAAGAATCTCACTCAAAACCGCTCAACTACATGGAAACTGAACAACCTGCTCCTGAATGACTACTGGGCAAATAACGAAATGAAGGCAGAAATAAAGATGTTCTTTGAAACCAACGAGAACAAAGACACAACATACCAGAATCTCTGGGATGCATTCAAAGCAGTGTATAGAGGGAAATTTATAGCACTAAATGCCCACAAGAGAAAGCAGGAAAGATCCAAAATGGACACCCTAACATCACAATTAAAAGAACTAGAAAAGCAAGAGCAAACACATTCCAAAGCTAGCAGAAGGCAAGAAATAACTAAAATCAGAGCAGAACTGAAGGAAATAGAGACACAAAAAACCCTTCAAAAAATTAATGAATCCAGGAGCTGGTTTTTTGAAAGGATCAACAAAATTGATAGACCACTAGCAAGACTAATAAAGAAAAAAAGAGAGAAGAATCAAATAGACACAATAAAAAATGATAAAGGGGATATCACCACCGATCCCACAGAAATACAAACTACCATCAGGGAATACTACAAACACTTCTACGCAAATAAACTAGAAAATCTAGAAGAAATGGATAAATTCCTCAACACATACACCCTCCCAAGACTAAACCAGGAAGAAGTTGAATCTCTGAATAGACCAATAACAGGAGCTGAAATTGTGGCAATAATCAATAGCTTACCAACCAAAAAGAGTCCAGGACCAGATGGATTCACAGCCGAATTCTACCAGAGGTACAAGGAGGAACTGGTACCATTCCTTCTGAAACTATTCCAATCAATAGAAAAAGAGGGAATCCTCCCTAACTCGTTTTATGAGGCCAGCATCATTCCGATACCAAAGCCAGGCAGAGACACAACAAAAAAAGAGAATTTTAGACCAATATCCTTGATGAACATTGATGCAAAAATCCTCAATAAAATATTGGCAAACCGAATCCAGCAGCACATCAAAAAGCTTATCCACCATGATCAAGTGGGATTCATCCCTGGGATGCAAGGCTGGTTCAATATACGCAAATCAATAAATGTAATCCAGCATATGAGCAGAGCCAAAGACAAAAACCACATGATTATCTCAATAGATGCAGAAAAAGCCTTTGACAAAATTCAACAACCCTTCATGCTAAAAACTCTCAATAAATTAGGTATTGACGGGACGTATTTCAAAATAATAAGAGCTATCTACGACAAACCCACAGCCAATATCATACTGAATGGGTAAAAACCAGAAACATTCCCTTTGAAAACTGGCACAAGACAGGGATGCCCTCTCTCACCACTCCTATTCAACATAGTGTTGGAAGTTCTGGCCAGGGCAATTAGGCAGGAGAAGGAAATAAAGGGTATTCAATTAGGAAAAGAGGAAGTCAAATTGTCCCTGCTTGTAGATGACATGATTGTATATCTAGAAAACCCCATCATCTCAGCCCAAAATCTCCTTAAGCTGATAAGCAACTTCAGCAAAGTCTCAGGATACAAAATCAATGTACAAAAATCACAAGCATTCTTATACACCAACAACAGACAAACAGAGAGCCAAATCATGAGTGAACTCCCATTCACAATTGCTTCAAAGAGAATAAAATACCTAGGAATCCAACTTACAAAGGATGTGAAGGACCTCTTCAAGGAGAACTACAAACCACTGCTCAACGACATAAAAGAGGATACAAACAAATGGAAGAACATTCCATGCTCATGGGTAGGAAGAATCAATATCATGAAAATGGCCATACTGCCCAAGGTAATTTACAGATTCAATGCCATCCCCATCAAGCTACCAATGACTTTCTTCACAGAATTGGAATAAACTACTTTAAAGTTCATATGGAACCAAAAAAGAGCCCGCATCGCCATATCAATCCTAAACCAAAAGAACAAAGCTGGAGGCATCACACTACCTGACTTCAAACTATACTACAAGGCTACAGTAACCAAAAGAGCATGGTACTGGTACCAAAACAGAGATATAGATCAATGGAACAGAGCCCTCAGAAATAACGCCGCATATCTACAACTATCTGATCTTTGACAAACCTGAGAAAAACAAGCAATGGGGAAAGGATTCCCTATTTAATAAATGGTGCTGGGAAAACTGGCTAGCCATATGTAGAAAGCTGAAACTGGATCCCTTCCTTACACCTTATACAAAAATCAATTCAAGATGGATTAAAGACTTAAACGTTAGACCTAAAACCATAAAAACCCTATAAGAAAACCTAGGCATTACCATTCAGGACATAGGCATGGGCAAGGACTTCATGTCTAAAACACCAAAAGCAATGGCAACAAAAGCCAAAATTGACAAATGGGATCTCATTAAACTAAAGAGCTTCTGCACAGCAAAAGAAACTACCATCAGAGTGAACAGGCAACCTACAAAATGGGAGAAAATTTTCGCAACCTACTCATCTGACAAAGGGCTAATATCCAGAATCTACAATGAACTCAAACAAATTTACAAGAAAAAAACAAACAACCCCATCAAAAAGTGGGCGAATGATATGAACAGACACTTCTCAAAAGAAGACATTTATGCAGCCAAAAAACACATGAAAAAATGCTCACCATCACTGGCCATCAGAGAAATGCAAATCAAAACCACAATGAGATACCATCTCACACCAGTTAGAATGGCAATCATTAAAAAGTCAGGAAACAACAGGTGCTGGAGAGGATGTGGAGAAATAGGAACACTTTTACACTGTTGGTGGGACTGTAAACTAGTTCAGCCATTGTGGAAGTCAGTGTGGCGATTCCTCAGGGATCTAGAACTGGAAATACCATTTGACCCAGCCATCCCATTACTGGGTATATACCCAAAGGACTATAAATCATGCTGCTATAAAGACACATGCACACGTATGTTTATTGCGGCATTATTCACAATAGCAAAGACTTGGAACCAACCCAAATGTCGAACAAAGATAGACTGGATTAAGAAAATGTGGCACATATACACCATGGAATACTATGCAGCCATAAAAAATGACGAGTTCATGTCCTTTGTAGGGACATGGATGAAATTGGAAATCATCATTCTCAGTAAAGTATCGCAAGAACAAAAAACCAAACACCGCATATTCTCACTCATAGGTGGGAATTGAACAATGAGATCACATGCACAGAGGAAGGGGAATATCACACTCTGGGGACTGTTGTGGGGTGGGGGTAGGGGGGAGGTAAAACATCAGGAGATATACCTAATGCTAGATGACGAGTTAGTGGGTGCAGCGCACCAGCATGGCACATGTATACATATGTAACTAACCTGCACAATGTGCACATGTACCCTAAAACTTAAAGTATAATAATAAAAAAAAAAAGAAAGAAATTAGCCTGGCTTGGTGGTGGGTGCCTGTAGTCCCAGCTACTCGGGAGGCTGAGGCAGGAGAATGGCATGAACCTGGGAGGCAGAGTTTGCATTGAGCCGAGATCATGCCACTGCACTCCAGCATGGGTGATAGAGTGAGACTCTGTCTCAAAAAAAAAAAAAAAAAAAAAAAAAAAGGACACTTGTTGTTGATGTATTCCTCTTTTGATTGAGAAAAACCTAGGGAACTACAGGGAACAGAAAGGAGGTATCCAAGATAGATTGGCTAGGGATGGGGTGGCCTAGAAGTTAAATACTGTTGGGGATGCATTCCTGGACAGGATGATGCTTGATACAAGAATTTATCTCATGTCTAGACTAATTTTTTTCTATTTTCTGTACATTGGACAGTCTACAATTCTATTGTTTATTTAAAATTAGCAATAAATTTACAAGAAAAGTGAGAAATTTTTATGAGGGTGGTAGATTAGAGGAGCAATGAACCATGTACATGAACATCTGTATCAAGATGTTTTCATTCAAATTCCAGTCTTCCCTTTGACAGACTTTATGGCCAAGGACAAATTCACTCACATCTTCATGTCTAAGCCTTCATATAGATAATTTTAGAGATTTAGGTGTTCTCCAAAATCTTATATTTCAGGAACTACTTGTCAGGAGTTTTTAAGGAAAGGTGATAACTCTTCTGTTGCTAGTGTTAGGATGGGAAACTCATGAATAAAGTTTGGGTGGGTCTTCGTGCCACATGAACTACTTTTCTTATAACCTAACAGAAAAAGATAAATATCATATAACATCTACCAGCCAGCTATTTCACTGCTCTTGATGAATGAGGAACAAACAGATCTGGGGTCATTTTCACTATTAACATGGTTTTATAAGGGAATATGTCAGAAGAGTCATATATTTTTTAAAAAATTGTATTTATGTGAAAAACAGCACCACGCAGTTATTTTGAGCTTTACATATCATTAATTTTCAGAAACTTGTTTCACATGGATATTATCTTCCAATGCTATTTTGACACAATTATAGAGAATACAGAAGAAATTAAAATTTGGGCTATTCTTAACCAAAAACTAAGAGCAGGAATAAAACAATGGAATCTGTGGATATATATCATAAACTGTAATTTTATGAATATATTATAGAAACCACCCTATCTCTAATAGCACAATTTTAAAGATCTTTTGGAATACCCGAAGAAGGAGGAGCATAGAAAGCATGGAAAAGATATCATAGGAAGCAGAGACAGCTAGGTCAATTCAGACCCATGATTTCATCTTTGGAAATTTAAGTCAGCCGTGAAGTTGCTATGTGCATTAATGAAATTTCAGTGTCAGTGTTGTATTCTAGATTATGACCGAAGTCTCAAATTTATTGACTTAGCAGAAATCACACCCAATATTTTTATTTTAGTTAATGTCTATTTTGTTGACTAATTTTATACTATAAGCAGAGAGGTGCAGAAAGGTCTGCAATGGGGGGTTGTAAATAATATTTGTAAGTTTTATTTATACTGTTTAATCAATGAACTGGGCCATGAGATCAATTTATTACCAGAAAACAAAGATTGAATAAATGATTCCAGAATTGTATTTTCTGGTGACTTTTAAAATCAACTTCCATTTATAAGTCAGAAATTACAAAGTTTGGAAACAGATACAATTACTAAGGTAAAAATGTTACCTTAGGCTCTGCTGCATTGTCAAAAATTATGAGGGATCTGAGATATTACCATATCGAACACTAACAGTGTAGTAAGTCCGAAATCTCACTGATGAAAGCAGAAGACATGACAATCCTGATTTAGAGAAAAGGACTTTATCGTTGTGGCACAGCAAGCAGCCTAAGCTTTACATTCACATCAGTTTTTCTTGCTCCTCAAATTCTATAGGGGCAAGACAGAATTCTAGGTGGAAGCTGTTCAGTGAGTTTGCATCACACCTGAGCAACACCAAGGACAGTTAATGCTAATCTTCTCTATTGGGCTGTAAGCAGACCTGCCCAATATTTGCTTCCTGCAGGGACACACTGTCTCCATTTTCCAAGGACATGTGTAATATAGACATCCTTGAAAAAACAGTCCCAAACAAGTGACTCTGTGCATAATAACATTGCACAGAAAGACAATGGAGAAATTACCCATGGAGAATTATCTCCCAAGGTGGAGTTGGTTAGTTTGCTTATCAAGATGTGGGTGTATTTCAAAATGTCAAAAGTTTATTTTTCAATTTTTCCAAATACTTTTTTTTCCCCATCAGCTTGGTCTTTTGGCATTTCATATAATTACCTTGCACACGTGGCCATCATTCTGCCGGCAAAGCCTTTAGTGATGAAATTCTCAATGATCGCATGACATTTTGGGTTATTTGATTTTGCACTCAGTATCATTTCTAATTGTTATTAAGTTTGCTGTTTTGATTTGATGGTGAATATATTGTTAGATCTAGTTTCAAAGTTGGTGCTTAGAAGGTGCCAATGCCTTTATAAAGTTAAGATGTAGTTTTGTGTTTACCTTTCTATGCTAATTTTACGAAAAGATGAAAAGGCAAATCAGGATAAAATCTCTGTTCAGGTTTTCTGGAGAAATCTTTTTTTCTAGCTTTTTCTCCCTCTTTTTAGTCATACATTACTAATGTGGCAAGCATAGTGAAAGTTATTGTTAGAGAAATTCACTTTAATACCATTCAGATGTACAATGGCTAGAACAAGACCTGAGCCCAATAGATTTTCTCTGAAAAGTTTGTATCTAACAAACAATACAGCAGAATCACAGCATCATTGAGCATTTCTGCTTCAATGACAAGATGAAGGACTTGTGAAAAAAATGTTTCTTCTCTAATGTCCACATAAGCACCACATGAAACAAATACCTCTTAATAGTCAACACACTGGAATATGCACATAATATAATCATGATTATTATTTTACAGATTTATTTAATTATTTTATTTGTCTATATGGTGCTGGTTATTCCCTTCTCACACTAGGCAGGTGAAGGATGGCTTTGTGTTAATGGGTTTGAGTCCCAACCTGAATTTGATTTAAAAATAATGACAAAGTCTATAGTCTATCTGGACATCCCATACAAGATCTCTGCCATTAACACTCAACTCACTTTCATTCTATGGAGGTTAAAGTTTAATTCAAATTATCAAACAAGTATTTTCCTACAATATGTTTAAAGAATCTTGATTTTAATTAGAGATTGCCAATTAGAATAGTCATTAGACTCAGACAATTTTAATAAGCTGCTGAGGTGAGTTAGTGAAAAGGAAGTTGACTCTAGAAGTCAGTGTCAGAGGAACACTAAGGAAAAAATGGACTTTTGCAAGATGGAAAGTCCAGGCCCTTTGTTGGGAGAGGAGGAGAGCCTCTGTTACTGAGACTCAGCCAGTTTTAAGAATGTAACACATTGACAGATGTTCCAATAATTTCAAGAGAAGATTCAGAATTATGTAAACACCCATTTTTTTAAAGCCACTCTTAGGTTACTTTGTGAGTTGTCAGTTTCTGCCCTTTGCTACTCATGTGAAGTGGCACTTAAAAACATATGCAGATACTACTTAGACCAGGGCCTAGTGGCTAAGCTGGTTCTCTCCTTTCCAGTTGGAGGCCTCTGCCACAAACATACTCTGCCAGATCATTAGTCAGGTCAAGAAGCATCCAAGCTTGATGCCCCTCTTTGTATTTATTGGAGTTGGAGATACTGGAGCAGCACTGTATCTCTTGTTTCTGGCATTGTTCAATCCAGATGTTAATTGGGACAGAAAGAATAACTCAGAGCCCTGGAACAAACTGGATCCCAATGATCAGTACAAGTTCTACTCAGTGAATGTGGATTACAGCAAACTAAAGAAA
Source organism: Pan troglodytes (assembly GCF_028858775.2). NCBI lineage: Eukaryota > Metazoa > Chordata > Mammalia > Primates > Hominidae > Pan > Pan troglodytes. Next base: position 106,554,169 of record NC_086015.1, read on the forward strand.
GAAGGTCCAGATTTCTAAATGAAATGTTTCACTATAAAGCTACTTTAGAATGAAGGTCTTCCAAAAGCCATCTGCACAATTTTCAACTTAACCAGGAAATATTTCTCCTCTAAATGCATGAAATCATGTTGATGTAATCTATTGGAGATTATACTGATTAATAAATAACTGAAACTTGAAAATAAAACAGGTGCCATAAAATCTTTTCATTTACTAATGAGCTACTAAATTAACTGCCCCATTCTGAAGAGAGATCAGGCTTATTTCTGAGAATGTAGAGAGCATGGTGCTTCTACAGTTGTCTTATGATGCACAGCTTTGATCTTGTGAAGAAAACCTAAATTATCAGTTTTTCTCATGTGTGTTTTGGAATAAAAATTATCCACTTGACAGTGGAAACAAAGGGAGAGGATATTCTAAAGCAAAAATTAATCATTTCATTGAACTAAGATCCTTGCTGTCATAGAACAATGTTAGATCCCTAAAATGTAAAACATGCACCTTTATGCCTACATCCTTGCAAATTTGCTCCTGGGAATGGTAATGCAAATAAAATCTGGCCCATTTGTTATGGATTGCTTTGAACCAATTTAATTGAGTTACTGACCTATTAAAAGAAACCATTTTAATTTGAAATATTAAAATGGAGGATTCAACCAATGTTTGCTAAAGACTATATGGCCCATTATCCCAAAAAGATAATTACATTCAAATATTATAGTCAAACTTTATCTTGAATTCAGAAATTTTGTTTTTCTCCTGGCATTAAACAGGTAGCCACCCTTCTTTTATCTTCTTAGTTCTTGTATAATATTTTGGAAATACTTGTAATGATTTTCACTATCAACCCTGAATGTTAATAGTGGGGAAATTAATCCTTCTGGGTATTAATTATGTAAAAAGTACTCTGGGGTTGTGGGGAAGTGTTTGTTATAGTACTGAATTAATGATTAAATACTACCTATCAAATATAGTGGTAAGTATAATATTATCATCAAAGGTATTTGCAGAAAATTCTCATGTGAAATTTACAGTTGAACTCCTTGCAATTGGTTCTAATCTTCTAGGATCTCTCAACAGAAAGGGAGAAATCAACTACATGGAAAAGAACTTAAAAAAATCAATTCCATCTGTGTTCAGGTCTTCACAATCTAGGCTTAGGAAAACAAATGTTTTAAAGTGATAACTGGTTAAACTGTTATTTTTGTTAGCATTGGTTTTATCTTAAGGCTGATTTATCTAGTGCCCTCAAGAGGGCTACAATTGTGTCAGACATCATATCTGTGTTAGGGATCCCTAAGACCACCCTCAGGTTCAATAATTCACTTGAAGGACTCAGAGAGCTCAAAAGCTGTCATACTCTTGGAGTTTTTTACATTGGAAAGATGATATTGAAATCAGCAAAGGAAAAATGCACATGGGGCACAATCTGGCAGACATCAGGTACAAGCTTCTAGGTGTTTTCTCTCTTTGGGGATGCATAATGTGTTTAATTTTCTTGGTACAAATAAGTAACAATACACTCTAAGCGTTGCCAATGTGGCTTTGTGTCAAGAAATCTTATTGGGGGTCATTTATGTAGGCCATGCACACCAACATGACTGACGCTACCTTCTCAGACTCCAGACCCCCGGACCAGAAACAGGTATTCACCATAAATCCCACTGTTAACTAACCATCCTGTCAAGTTGGTACAGAACAGCCCAAGGCCTCAGGCATACAAAAAACTCTTATCAGGGAGAACATTCCAAGGGCTCAGAGCTCAGTAACCAAAGCCAATCTTGAGAACAGGCCCTTGTTGGAAATGTACAGTATTTGATTAATTGAGGAATGCTGAATTAAACGTTTCCTGCACAATATCAGACAAAGGAAAGGAATTTTCACCTCTAGAGTCTCTTTTATAAGAGTCAGGGACGTATTCTCAGCTACCGTCTGGCAGATCCTCCCCAGGGTTTCATATATCCAAAACAATCCCAATGAAGAAAAATGGAATGTTACGATTGGCTAGAATGTCAAACTGGTGTTATCTTACATGAGGGGAACACCTAAGCACAACTGGGGTTCTCTTATGAAGAGGGAAGGAGAGAAGTGCACATTGAATTGTTAAACATTTTCCTACAGCAAGCTTTAATACTGTTGATTCTGATAGAACAAAATATAGAGGCATAAGCAATGAAACTATGTCTTTATTATTAATATGCATACATGCATATACATACATATACAAATATATATGTGTATCAGTTATATATATGTGTATGTGCATATATTAAAAATATGCTCTCTCTGTATAGATACAATAATGCTCTGTGTAAGAAAAAGAAATTAGAAATAGATTGGAATACTGTATTAGGTTACTTTTAATTAAATATTCTTACTGTCAAATTTGAGGTTCCCTGCAGTATCATCCCTTTTATGTTTTTCTGAATAGACTAACTTCTCATTTTCCTACTCTTGCCACCAAACGTTTTTTCAATTCCCTAGAAAATAATTGCTAAAAACTCATGAAATATTAATGCCCCTCTGGATCCCACTTTATTCATTCCCAGTAGCTTAAGTTCCCTTATCCAAGCTTTTAGAGGAAATTGATGAACGTAACAATTGTCTCTTGTCCTGAATACCTTTTATTTATCTTGCAGTGCTTCCTAATACCCTTTGTCCTGCTGCCTAATATTCTCTCCATCCAATCTAAATAAATTAATTCATCTTACATATTTCTTATCTAACTTCACAGATGCTTGAAATTTTGTTTGACTTTGGAAAAAGTATCAATGTTTAAATCAAAGAAATAATAAACTCCTTTTTTAACTCTAGACAGACAATTTTGAAGAGAAGTCTCAAGTGATATATGCTGTTACTAGTGCTACAGAAAACCCTTTGATTCCTTGCAAAGCTGGAAGCTCCCATTGTATCTATTGTGTGTTTTTTTTCTCCCAACACCATGGTCCATTTAGAAAGAATTCAACTATAAGCTTTTATACCTGAAGAGTTGGGAAAATATGAAAACAGAGTCCTGTTGAGGAGACAATATATTTAATTAACAAATCAGAGTCTGACAAGAGACATTTAAAGATTTTCATAACTGGCCCCACGTGCTTTTTTTACCCTATGTGACTTCCTTTTCCCTCTTTATTTCTCACACCTCTACGTTGCGTACAGGCCCATATTACCAAATTCTCAAATAGGATGTGGAGAATATTTAGTCCTCTATTTCTTTTCAATTCCCATTTCTATTTCTTTTATTATTCCATTCCATTTCTTTCTTTTCAATTCTTGTTATATGTAGGGACCAGCCAGTTATCTCATCTGTTTGGATACCTTCTTACTCTTTATTTAGTTAGCTCAAATGTAAAATTTTGCAAGGGACCTTTCTGATTTCCCTAGATGAGATCAATTACTTGCTCTTCTAAGGTGGCACAGGACCAAGTACAAATCTCTACTAGATCTTATCACATTATATACATTATGTATACCTTCTATACTTAGCACAGTATCTGGCTTATAGTAGATGTTCAGCCCATCTGGGGACTGGGAGAAGTTTAAAGGAATACACCACCTGTAAATACTAAGGGCTATTATAAATTAGACAAACAAGTGGGTAGAAGAGCAGTGTTGTGACTTAGAGGAATCTTCAAAAGAAGTAATGTACAAAGCTAGCTCTTACAAGATAAATTGAATTCCACTAGCTGGGGAATTACAAGATAGACATTACAAACAGAAATAATTAATAGAGAAATAATTTATTTCATCAATGCAATGTTTTTTCTACCAGCAAGAAACTCATAGAGATATGTTTAAATAAAAAGACAAGTGTCTTAAGAAGTTATCTACATCTATATCTATATCATTTATATCTATACTTATACCTATATGTCTATTTCTTAAAACCAAAGTAGAGCCTTACAAATGGCCCAACCCAGAGACTAAAACCCTGCTGAGGCTCCCTCTTTCATTCTTTTCCTTGAAGACCAACATTATCTGTTATTTTTGTCTACATGTGGGTAGGACAGGTACAAGGGATGTGAAAAACGTGGTTATAAGTCAGATTTAGCTTCTAACGTATGACCCTGGAGTGTGTCAAATAGGATGCCTCAGAGTACTCACAGGTACCCAAGAGTGGGTTTTATCAATAAATACGAGAGCTTATCTTCTCCAAACTTGTCCCAGAATTAACTACTTATCTGGCTTTATTCCCTGTCACAGCCACCTCCTTTGAAATATCCATATTTTTCTCTCTAACATTGATTCATATACAACCACTTTTTGTGAAACTAATGAGTTTCTTCTTAAATGCTTCAAACTCTCTCAACCTATTCTTAATAATATGTACAAGAAAGCTTCTCAGAGCCTGTCAACTAAGCCTCATCAGCCAGACTCTAAGCGTGGTCAACACAATATGTTAGTCAGGGAAGTGTTTCAGAGCCCTCCTCTTTTCAGATTCTGATGATGAATCTTGATTGTACCACTCTTTGCATTAGTCTTGATATTTTCTGGCTAAGAATTTCTGCTATTCTTGAAGATATAGAATTGCATTGTGCAATATGGTAGCCACTAGCTTCAAGTGACTCTCTCAGTTAAATTTAAATTAATTAAAATTAAATTAAATTAAATTTTAGTCCCTTAACTACATTAGCCAGGATTCAAATGCTGAATAGCAACAAGATTCCACTGGTACTGTTTCAGTCAATAATAAGGTTAATAGCAGCATCTGTTCTTTCATCCCCCCAAAGAGGTAGGTATGGATTCACTCCTACTCCCTTACTGTTAAGTGAATTTTTAATCACCTTTCACAGAGATGTTACTGGGTGGGCACTAATAAAATTCTATCTGCAAAAATAATTTAAAATGATTATTACATTATAGTAAAATATTAATACAAGGCGATACTGAGGAATGCTTTTTCTCAATTCCTGATGTTTTCTCCTGACAAATAGAAATCTCCTCATGTAAAAGTTCTATTTTCATTCAGCTCCATCAATTATTGGTATACAGGAAGGAGGAGTTACCTATCTTACTGGTTCAACTGGGATGAGGAACTGAACGTACTTCCCATGGTTTTTTCTCTTTCCTTGTTTTCTGGGAAGTTATCTGCCTACATGGGGTATGTGCTCCCAGGTGATCTCAGTTATGTGGTGTCTCTCCAGAGTGGAGGGCCTGGAATGGCCCATTGCCTCTAGTGACTGAGCTGGAGCATCTTTCAGTATCAGTAAGCCTACTAGGTCAGAGATAACAGTCACTTTTTCCCATATTCACTTTATTAGTAAGAAAGATGATTGTTTCCATCAGTCTTATTCCTTATACTTTAATTTCTTGAAAGCTCAGGTATAAAGGATGCTCTCTCTTAAAGAGACACCATCAAATACTGACAGATGAGATCAGACAGTTGAAATTTCTCTCTAAAATAAAAGCTTTAAAAAACAAGCTGCTATAATTAACAGCAATATTTCTTCTATAAGTCATTTCCATCTATTTAAAGAATACTGTTGATTGTCCTGACTACAAACTGAAGTGTATTTACTTTTGTAGAAAATTGAGAAAATTACTTCCTTATATACAATTTTAAATATTAATTTAAAAATCATATACTAAATGTCTAAGAAATATAAAATTGTTTTCAACTTCTGGTATTTTTTCAGGCTTATAAAGTATGCAAACCTTTGTACAAACTAAAAGCAGATTGATCATTTGCATAACAACATAATTTCTTAGATGCATTCTGTAGTGTTTTCAAAACTTTTATTGGTGGAAAATTCTCAGCAAATAAAGTCTTTCAGTGGTAGACTATGTAGAAGTAATTCTAATTTTTTACACGATCATTTTATTAAGGCATCAAATGTATTCGAATTAACCTAATAACAATGTATTTTATGATCTGAATTGGAGAGCGGGAATAAGAGGCGAAAGATTAGGAGATAAAGTATACTGGAAAAGTCAGGGTTCTTCTCACAATGCTCAAATTACAATTGCCAGTATTCAATTCCATTTTATGGTACTTTGGTTGTCAGAAACTGTCACCAATGTCGTGTAATAAAATATTTCTGTAAGACTTTCTTAAAATTCAATGCCATTGTCTTGCAGGCATTCCAGTATCGCACTTCTCATATATATTAACATTTTTTTAGAGCTAAAGAAGGAAGAACAGAGTTTGTAAAGTTGAGGTTGTTTCTGCAGTGAACAGGAAAGTTCCTGTTTATATTAAAAACAAGATAAACTAACAAGAGTCATCACTTTGTATCTCAATGTTTCCAATTTGAATGTCTGAAGCTTTCTAAGTATAAATGAATGTTCTGAAAATATGCAAATGTTTTCTAGAAATTCTTTTTTTTTCAATTTCACTTTTGTCCTTGGTAAGATCACAGACCCTTACAATCAGAGCTCAGATGAGTTTTTCAGGGCTTCTATATATAGAATATTCAGTAAATACTTGGATGCCATATGCAGTTAAAGATTCAAGGGGTACTGCTTCTGAAAGAATTAAAACCTGTTTGTTTCCTATAATGAGTCTTTCTCACAGCAGTTACTTATTACTGATGAGTAATTCAGGTGTTAATAGCTGTATAGTCCAGATCTTCTTGTTCTGCTTGGCCAGAGAAATAGACATGAAATTATGCTTATAAATAACAAATTTGTTGAAACTTTTATTAAGGAGAGAATATTTTGATAATATGCCTAATCTCATTCTACATGAATTCTTTTTTAGTTCTGTTATTTTATACCACATTTAAAGCTTAAATTGGGACAATCAATTAACTAAATATTTGTCAAAATACCATATGGTTTTTTTGTGCTGTAAACAAAATATATCACTGACATACATTTCTGGTACCTGAGGAGAATTCCCTTAGAAAAGGAAAGAAGAGATACATGAGAATAAATTGCATGTTATTAAATATTCAATAACAATTGGCATGGGCAACAGTTATGTGCCTCTTTGAAAAATACAACAAATATTGCAATAGACAGGCTAGAGGTCAAATTAGACAGGTTACAATTACAGAAAGACTAATAAGATACTCCAAGTGTTTATAAATCTTCCCTTGGGATGCTTAAATCAAAGAAAAGATGACTAAGCAAACCTAATTGACCTATATATAGCTTTCTTATTACAACCACAGAATTCTTTGTGTCAGGTTTTTATTTTTAAATGCATATTGTCCGGTTTTTGAAAAACAACTAAGAGGCATGAAAACTGAAAAAAGTATTCGACATTTTAAAATTTCAGTATTTTACTTTCCAGAGGAGCTAGGAAAGAAAATGCTTTAAGTAGGAGCACATTAAAACGTCAGTGGGACAGACAATTTCCCATGGAAAATGGGGTACAATGAATTATATAAAAGTACTGTCTTTGAACTTATTCTGCCTGCATTTCCTCCTGAAAAATATGTGGCTGTTTGTGCCTCTGTAAATTAAACCAGATTTGGGATAAATATTAAAGCATATGTAGAATAGCTAAAGAGAAATAATTACTAACTTCAAATGGATACTCAGATGATAGAGGAAAGAGTGGCTCTGATTGAATATTATTAAGTATAAATTTCAAATCATGTCATACACTAATGTAGGGGAATTCTTCACTTTTGAGACTTCTTAGCATATGTGCACCTTTTCTTTAGGAAATTCCCTAACTTTGGAGCCTTAGTGAAGGGCAAAAACTGTCTGCCATGACTGAAGTTGAAAATGGTAGATACTCTCTTATCTTCCTCTGCAGCTAGTCTGTGGTCATATGACCTGGGCTAAATAATGCTCTTATTTAGAACTCAGTGCTGCAGATAATCAGGGATAATGGCAGCATCCTGTTTCCAGGGGCAGCTGTGAACATAATGTGAGTTCTGAAAAGAAAGCATAGTGTCAAAAAATAAATAAATCAAACAGATTTAAGAACTATGCCAAGGAAATAATTTGAGCTGTGTTTATGGCACAGAGACTTCTCTGGAAGGAAGTTAATCAGAAGCCTACTGTGATTCTGAAGGATTGGCATTGTCAAAAAATTCCAAAAGTTGATCTAAAAATTATTTGAATGATTGAGCCTTAAAATAGTACTCTGGCTTACAAAAGTTAAAGAGTAAGATGCAGGCTGCTAAAGCTACAAATTCTCAAAACATCCATGTTAGATGTAGTCATTGAGGATATAGGTGAAGTTCTTGGAGTTGGGAGCAGGGTTCTGGGAAGACAATGGACAAGTGAGTTTTTCCCAGGGAACATAATAGAAAAAATTTTTTTAATCCCAAGTACATAACTGTCTATGAAGGGAGGAGTACTTCTTTCTGTTTTCATAGATTACAGGAATAGAGGAATCTCTTCCAGATTCAATGGAGAAACCTCACATTGAGAATATGAACATTGAACTGAATACATTAGGCAGGTGAGACTTTGGGTTACCCTCCCTCTGTTGTTGGGATTCTGATCTGAGGGGAGGAAGACTTTCCACCGGTATTTGGTAGCCAGATTTGGCATAGATGCATAGCTGTAATCAAAAAATGTATGCCTCTTTTTATGGACTACAATTCTTTCTGGAAACATATTGCAGTCAACTATATTTCCACCCTTCTCCACCCTAATCACTGACCATTGAAAGTATGTGAGGCTATTGTTGTCACCAATTATGTGGAAGCAGAAGTGATGGGTTTCATTTCTGAGCCAATCTAGTTAAGAAGATTACAGATTTCTCCATTCTCTTTCTTCTTTAATATTCAAGGTGTATGTCAATGTGAACTGCATACTGGGATTCATGTAGTGAACGTGTAAAATCCTATGTAAGCCTCTATCCTTGAATAATAGCCATGAGTATAGGCTGCCTCCACCCCACTATCAATCTGAAACACAAATATTGGCATTTGTCTGAATACAAAAATTAACTGAGTACCTAGTGTCACAATTCACAGATATGTTAACCTAACGTTAACTTAATTAAAATGCCCCTTAGCTACTTCAGAGATGTGTAAAATGACTCATTACCCTTACTATCAGCTTATAGTTATATTGAAATAGCCATCTTGCTAATAATATTAGGTTGGAGCAAAAGTAATTGCAGTTTTAGGCTGTGAATTTTAAATAATTATAACTAGGCTCAAACACACCCTTATTAGTCAAAATAGGAACGATTATAAACAACACATTTTTGCCAACAAAAAATAAGTTTGTTTATCCTGTAGCATAAAAATCCATGCTTCGGGATTTAACCAACTCACGGAAAGCATTTTCTGCATTCTGCTGGTTGTGGAAGCATTTTCCCTATAAAAAGTTGTCGAGATGGTTGAAGAAATCGTAGTCAATTGGCGAGAGGTCGGGTGAATGTGGCAGATGAGGCAAAACTTCATAGCACAATTCGTTCAACATTTGAAGTGTTGGTTGTGCAACATGTGGTTGGGCATTGTCGTGGAGAGGAATTGGGACCTTTCTGTTGACCGAAGGCAGCTGCAGGCATTGTAGTTTTTTGGTGTATCTCATGGATTTGCTGAGTATACTTCTCAGATATAATGGTTTCACCAGGATTCAGGAAGCTGGAGTTGATCAGACCTGCAGGAGAGCACCAAATAGTGAAAATGATCTCTTTTTTTTTTTTTTTTTTTTTTTGGTTTGGGAAGTGCTTTGAAGCTTCTTCTCAGTCCAACCACAGAGCTGGTCATTGTTGGTTGTTGTATAAAATGTACTTTTCATTGCACGTCACAATTCAATCAAGAAATGGTTTGTTGTTGGGTAGAATAAGAGAAGACAACACTTAAAAACAATTTTATTTTATTTTATTATTATTATTTTTTTTGAGACAGAGTCTGGCTTTGTTGCCCAAGATGAAGTGCAGTGGCACGATCTCGACTCACTCCAAACTCTGTCTCCTGATTTATTAAAAATACTATTGTTCCTTATTATTGACTTAGCTTCAAGTAATTCTCCTACCTGAGCCTCCCCAACTAGCTAGGATTACAGGTCTACACCACCACACTCAGCTAATTTTCTTGTATTTTTAGTAGAGATGGTGTTTCACCATGTTGGCCAGGCTGATCTGGAACTCCTGACCTCAAATGATCCACCCTCCTTGGCCTCCCAAAGTGCTAGGATTACAGGCATGAGCCACCACACCCAGCCAACAAAATGATTTTTTTTTTATCTTCACTCAGCTCATAAGGCACCCACTTACTGAGCTTCTTCACTTTTCCAATTGCTTCAAATGCTGAATGACCATAAAATGGTAAATGTTGAGTTATTCCGCAACTTCTCATGTGGTTGTAAGAGGACCAGCTTTGGTGATTGCTTTCAATTGGCTGCTGTCAACTTCCAGGCTGGCCACTACACTCCTTATCTTCAAGGATCTCGTCTCCTTTGCAAAACCTCTTTTTTTTTTTTTTCTTTTGGATCACTTCCGAGGCAAAACTTCTTGAACCACCACTGCACTGAACGTTTGTTAGCAGTCCCTGGGTCCACTGTGTTGTTGATGTTGCAAGTTGACTCTGCTGTTTAATCGCCCATTTTGAACTTGAATAAAGAAAATTGTTCCAATCTGCTTTTGTGTAACATTATTTCCATAGTCTAAAATAAACACAAAATAAACAGCAAGTAATAAGTCATTAACAAAAAGACGTAAAACAATAAATGCCCATTAAAATGATGTATAACATAACCACATTTGTTTAAGAATGTATTCCACTATCAAACAGCAAATTCCAACAATGCAAAAACCGCAATTATTGTTTTTCTTAAAACGTAGAATATGGGCAGGGTGCAGTGGCTCACGTCTGTAATACCAGCACTTTGTGAGGCCGAGGCGGGCGGATCATGAGGTCAGGAGATCGAGACCACCCTGGCTAACGTGGTGAACTCCCGTCTCTACTAAAAATACAAAAAAATTGGCTGGGCATGGTGGCGGGCGCCTGTAGTCCCAGCTACTCGGGAGGCTGAGGCAGGAGAATGGCGTGAACCTGGGAGGCAGAGTTTGCAGTGAGCCGAGATCACGCCACTGCACTCCAGCCTGGGCAACAGAGCAAGACTCCGTCTCAGGAAAAAAAAAAAATAAAAGAATATAATGTTAGTATTATGTACTCCTTTCTCTCCTAAGTATCAGTCAGGAGAACAGTCATTCAAGTTTAAAAGAAAACAGAGCTTTAATATGGGAATTATAAATTACTTGAATGTGAGAGCAGATGAGACAGTCAATACCTAGCAGTGGGAATCACCATATCAGAAAAATAATCATTTTCTATGCCATGTGGAGTACAAGTATGCTCAGACAAAATACACCTGGAAGAAAAACTCAAAAAACGATTCTAATCTAGATATTCAAGTGGCACCGCAAAAGTGGAGCTTGTAGAGAGTGTGGAAACTACCACCAATGTAAATTCTGCTAAATGAAAATTGCTGCCTTTGTGGCCACCACGATCCACGGGAACCATTGCCTGTGTAGGCTCTCAGTCAAGCACCTGGTGGTAAGTTTGGGACTGCTGTTGGCCAGCAGGGTCAGTAGCCAGAAAGTCAAGCTGGACGTGAGGCAGAAGGAGAACAGGAACAAGGTAAGGCTCACGTGGGAAAATTACCTTGTTCATCGCCATGTATGACCATCGAAACCATTTGAGGGAAACAACCTCTGCCCCCCAGATGACTTGAAATCATGTATGAGTTCTTCTAATCAGCTAACTCTAACCTAGAACCCTATAGGAAAAAGGATTCCAGCAAATACAAGTTCTCAGCCTTAGACAAGAGCAAGAGTGCCAACAGGATAACACAAATTCTAGCAAATCTCGTTTGCCAGGTAACAGTGACTTAACTTTTATTAACCCATAATTTCCCCGTAATATCTTCGATTATATATTACTCAAAGTAGCCTAAGCTTACGATGGATAATAAAATAAAATGATAGGATCTCCAAGTCTTCTTTTGTTCACAAAGTATCCCCATTGTCTTTTAATGTTTGTTTTTTAAGGCCTAATTAAAATACAGCAAAACATACGAATCATTTTAAGGCAGTTGACAAATGTAATCACCATGTAATCATCACACAAATCAAATAATAAACATTTCCATCAACTCAGTAAGTTCTCTAAGCAACTAACTAGCCAATGTCTCCTTCACTTCACAGAGACTAGAACTGTTCTATTTTTTTGTCTCTACAGATTAAATTTTACCTGTTCTTGAATTTTATGTAAATAGGGGTCACATAGCCTGTGGTGGTCTTTGTATCTGAGGGCTTTTACTCAAAATATTGTTTTTGAGATTTACCCTTGTTGTTTTACATGTCACTAGTCTATTTCTTTTATCGTTGCTTACTTTTCCATTTATGAATATACCACAATTTGTTTAACTATTCTGCTGTTGACAGACCTTATTATGAATAAGGCTGTTAAGAACATCATTGTAAAGATTTTGGTGAATGTAAGTTTTCGTTTATCTTGAGTGAGTTCCTAAGAGTAGAATTGTTGTATCATACAATAGGCATATGTTTAGTTTTATTGAAAACTTCCAAACAATTTTCCAAAGTGATATTTCATATTCTAGGATGAAACTTATGAATTTCTGTTAATCTAAATTGTCATTAATATTTGATATTGTTGTTTTTTAAAAAATTCAGCCATTCAATCTATAGTGGTAGGTAATTCCCTAAAATTACATTAGCATTTCTCAGATTATTAGCGATGTTGAACATTACTGCATGTTCTTATTGGCAATTCACATATCTTCTTTTGTGAATGCCTGCTTGTTCAAGTATTTTGCACCATTTTGTGTGGGTATGAGGGAAAGCTTAATTCATCTTTTATGTTTCAATTTGTAAGAGTTCTCAATGTACTGTGTTTTCTTATAATGTAAATATTTTCTTCCAAACTGTGGCTTGTCTTATTACTTTCTTACTTTATATTTTGATAAGCAGAAGCTTTTAATTTTGGTTGTTTATTTTATTTTTTTCTTTTATGACTTATTATTTTTATCTTGCCTAAAAATCTTTGCCTACACCAACTTCACATGCATATTTTCCTTGTTTTTTTCTATAATATTTATAATTTTAACCTTTACATTTTAGAATTATGGCCCAACTTTAAGGGATTAACATTTGCCTGTAATGTAAAGTAAGAATCCATTTTGTATTTTCATATGTTTAAATGTTCATCCATTTGTCCCAGGACACTTTATTGAAAATAATATTGTTCCTTATTATTGACTTAGCTCTTTCACTGACAATAAGTTGACTGCAACTATGTGATCTGATTTCTGAAATCACTGATCTCTTCCATTACTCTGTTGGTCTATGCTTAGCTCAATCCAATATGGTCTTAATAAATGTAACTTGATGTAAGACTTGAAATCAAGTACTAAGTGCTGTAACTTGTATTTTCTTTTTGTAAATTATTTTGGTTATTTTATGTTCTTTACATTTCTATACAAATTTTCTAATTGATTTTCAATTCTTCCAAAATATCTGATGAAAATTTTATTGTCTATAAATGAATTTGTGAATAATTGACATCAACAAAATTAAGTCCTCCAATTCACAAACCTAGTGTACTTTATTTCTTATAGATTTGACATTCTCTAAAAAAGATTTTATAATTTTCAGTGTAGAGACCTTACATATCTGTCATTAAATATATCCCCAAACATTTTATATATTTTATTCAAATGTAAATGCCATTTTAAAAATTATTTTCAATGGTTTATTGTGGAAAACTAAAAATACAATTCATTGTTATTTATTAACTTATATCTTGTGGCCCTGCTAAATTATTTATTTGTTTATTCTTGGCAATTTTCAGGGTACTCAACTATGTCATCTGTGGATAAAGGTGGTGTCTTAGTCCATTCAGACTGCTATAACAAAATACTTTAGATGAGGTAATTTATAAACAACAGAAATGTATTGCTCTGAGATCTGGAGGCTAGAAAGTTCCAAATCAAAGAGCTTTCAAACTCAACGTCTGGTGAGGGTCCTCTTTCTCATAGATGAAGGCTTCTATTTGTGTCCTCACATGATGGAAAAGGCTAGCTATCTCCCTGGAGTCTCTTTTTTAAGGGCAATAACCTTAATCATGAGGGCTCCACCCTCATGACATAAACATCTCCCAAAAATCTGTAACTCATAATCCCATCATCTTTGAAGTTAAGATGTCAACATATGAATTTGTAGGAGGGGATAGAAACATTCAGACCATAGCAATAGTTTTTAATTTCTTTCTTGCAAATTTTAGATTTTTGCCTCCTTGTCTGAATAAACTAGTTAAGAAATACAGAACTGTTTAGTAGATATGGCAAAAGTGCACATTCTTGCCTTGTCTCTGATTTTTATGAAAAAATTGTTCATTATTTCACTATTAAGTATGATATTAACTATTAAGTTAGCTGAAATATATAGATGATTTTTATCAGATTTAAAAATACTCTGTATATACATTATTTTGCTTTTATCACAAATTATGCTGCATTTGGGGCAAATGTTTTTTCTTACATCTATTGAGATGATTATGTAATGTTTCTTCTTAATTCTCTTAATCTGGTTAAGATTTGAAAAAATTTTAAAATGTGATTTTATAAATGTTTAACTAAAACTTTAGTACTGGGGATAAACTTCACTTAGTAATGATGTTGCATCTTTTATATGTGTTGTTAGATTTGACTTGTAATATTTTGCTAATCCTGCTGTTTATTTATGTTTGTGGAAAATACTGCTCTTGAATTTATTTTCTTTTTATGCTCTTGTGAGTTTTGTGGGTCAAAGTTATTTTGGACTCAAAAAACTATGTTTGGGAAGTGTGCCTTGTTCTGATACTTTCTGAAATAGTTTATTTATTGTTGAAATGTTTGATGGAATTAACCTGTGTAGCATATGAATCAGAAATTTTCTCTGTGGATATGATTTTAATTATAAATTTTATTTCTTTAATAAAAATTGGGCTATTTACATTGTATAAGTTATGGTAAGTTTTTTAATGAATTGATATGTTTAATCTAAATTTTTGATTTATTGACACAAAGTTATTCACTTTTTAAATTCTTTATTTTCATTTTAATATCTGTTAGATGTTTTCTTCTTTAATTATAATGTTGATAATTTGTGTTTTCTCTCTTGATTAAACTTGATCAATTTCCTAGGGTTTATCAACTATTAGCAATTTATTCCTTTATCAAAAAACAAACTTTGATTGTTGATAATCTCTCTTGTTAATTAGTAGCCATTTTTAAAATTTTTATTATCATTTTCCCTTATTTTCTACTTGTATATTTTTATTTTAGTTTTTTCTTTAATTTTTCAACTTTTAAATTTTAAGTTTTTGGTAACTGTTTTAAAACCGTTTTTCCCTGATATAAACTTTAAACCTAGAAAATTCCGTTTTAGCACAGTTTTAACTGTATTCCACAAAGTTTGAAATGTTGTCTCTTCATTATCATTCAGTTTGAAATACTTCACCATTTTCTTTGTAATGTCTTTTTTGACCTATAGGTTATTTTGAAATGATATGTTGCTTAATTTCCAAATGTTTGGTGATTTAGTAAATATCGCTTTGTCATCGACATTTAATATTGAAAAATTTTGTATTATTTAAATATTTTCAAGTAATTACATGTTTTATGAACCAGTATATGACCTATGTTTTAACTATTACATGTGAACTTGAATTGCAGTTTTTGGAAGTATTGATTTATAAATAGCAAACCGACTCAGAGTTTTGTTTGAATCTTCTTCATCTTTAATAATTTTTATCTATTTTTCTTTTCTAAATGAATTAACAAATTGATTTTCATATCAATGGAGAAAGACAAAAGACTCAGATTAGCTAAATTAATTTTGATAAAGAATTCTTACTTCACCTGATTTCAAGAACTAAAACTACATGAATCCCAGCAGTGTAATAGTGGCATAATGATTGAAATGCAGCTCAAGTGGAACAGAATAGAGAGTCCTCAAATAGACCTACACACGTATGGTTAATTGATTTTTCATGGATGTGCCAAAGCAATTAAATAGAGAGAAGATAGTCTTTTCAACAAATGTTGCTGGAACAAGTAGATCTCTATATAGAATAAAAGAAAAAACCTCAACCTTCACTTTACACATACACATAAACTAATTTAAAATTGACAATGGTTCTCAATATAAAAAGCTATTATATTTTTAGAAAAAAATAGAACAAATTGTTTGTAACATTAATTTTTTCAAAAACTGATATTAGAAGCACAAACTATACCTGAAGATAATTGATCAAATAGGCTTCATCAAAGTTAAAAACCTTTGATATTTATAAGACACTTAATATAAGATAATGCCATTACAGAGAATAATTTTTGTAAAACAAGTATACACCAAAGTCTTATATTTAGAGTATAAAAAGGACTTTTATAAGAAGATGATATTTAACCTAATAAAAATGAGCAAAATATTTAAACAAATATCTCATAAAAGAAGATAAATTAATGGTATATAAGCTGAGGGATTCCCAACATCACTAGTTATAGAAACACAAATTAAAACTACAGTGAAAACTCTCCACATACACACACACACACACACACACACGCAAGAACAGATAAGTAAGGTTAAAAAATGGAAAGACTGACACAATCTAGTGTTGGTGAGATATTGAGCTACTACATCCGTCTTACACTTTTGTATTAGTTCATTCTTGCATTGCAATAAAAATTACCTGAGATTGGGCAATTTGTAAAGAAAATAGGTTCAGTTGGCTCACAGTTCCTCAGGCTGTACAGGAAGTGTAATGCTGGCATCTGCTCAGCATCTGGGGAGGCCTCAAGAAACTTAAAATTCCAGCAGAAGGTGAAGGGGTAGCAAGGTTTCTTCCATGGTGGAAGCAGAAGCAAGAGAGAGAGTGAGGAAGCGCTAAATGCTTTTAATCAACCACATCTTGTGACAACTCTATGAGGAGAACAGCAGCAAGTGGATGGTGCTAAACCATTCACGAAGAATATACCCCCATGATCCAGTCACCTCCCACTAGGCCCCACCTCCAACATTGGAGATAAGAATTTAACATGAGATTTGGTGGGACACAGATCCAAACCATATTAATTTTATTAACAAGGATTCAAGGATTTAAGGTACAGTCACCTTAAAAAAAGAGTATGCAATATATTAGTATTCAACACACCCATTCCACTTCCAGGTCTTTACCTAAGAAAAATGAAAACATATGTCATTCAAAAAATTTCTGTGTTAATATTCATAATAGAATGTTTATTATAGCCCCCAAGAGAAGAAACCCAAAATATCTACGGAATGGTAAATAGGTAACCACACTGTGGTATATCCATACCATTGGATTTTACTCAGCAACAAACAAAGCAATACAATCAACAATGTGGATGAAAATTGAAAGCATCATTCAAAACAAAAAAGTCGAATGAAGAGATTATGTACCAAAAGTGAAATTCTGCAACAAAACTATCCTGACAAACAGTAGATCAGGTATCGCTTGAGGCAGAGTCTTTGAGGAAGAGATTCATTTCAAAGGAAGAATAAAAAATATTTTATGGTGTAGGAGCTGCTCTATGGTTGTGGTGGTGATTACTCAGTTATACACAATTACCAAAATTCAACAAACTTTACCTATAAAATTGTAAATTTATTGTATACAAATAATACTTTAAAAATGAAAAGACAAAAGCTAAAAGGAAAATCAATGTATTTCATCCCATTAACACAAAGACTATACAAAAAATAACATTACCTTATCCACTTACCAGTTAGTAATGGAAGAGATTTGCAGCAACCACAAAAAAAGAGTGACACAATAGGGCAACTATAGTAAATAATAATTTATTATATTTCAAAATAACTAAAAGAGTGGGATTGAAATGTTCCTAACACAAAGAATTGATGAATGCTTGAGGTGATGGATATTCCAATTATGCTAGATTTGATCATTGTACATTGTAAGCTTGTATCAAGATATCACATATATGCGATAAATATAACCATTATGTATAACTAATGTGTATCCATAATAATTAAAATTTAAAACTTTTAAAATATTACAGCAAACATCATATTTAATAGTAAAATATTGTCACAGATTATCAGATTGAGAACAAATATAATAATTACTAACACCTTTAGTCATTTTTATTACAATGGACACCAAAAAATTAAGTAAAAGAAATAAAGAATATGGATTAAGAAGCAAAAAAAAAAAACCCGTCATTATTTGCAGATGTAATGGATAAATAAATAGGAAACCCAAAACAATGTATAAATGATTTGAATAAATAAGTTTATCAAGGTCAATTTATAGAAAGCCAATATACAAAAATCTATTGCAGATTCCCCATTTCTACCAATGTAGTAACCTTACTTTTCCTAACTCCTCCCTCTCACAACTTCAAAAAAAATACAAAAAGAAATATACCTGGATATAATACAACAGACCAACATGCAATGAAGGCCAGGAGCCTAGGGACCCTGTGACTCTAAGGATGATAGAGACATGAGCTCCCTGGGGTTTCTTACTGCCTTCCATATATCTCAAACAGGACATTGCAGAAGCCTCAAACCTGGATCTGCCAACAGGCATGGTGGATGGTGAGGGGAATCTCAAGGAACCTTGTTTCCTCCTAGCCGAAACACTGGGAAAGGAATGATCTAACAGCAGAAGACCTTTTGGGGAACACTCACCCACCTCCAGCCTAACATCAAAGGAAAAAACATGCCTTCCTCCTATGGCTTCCGTGGGACTGAGCAGGGAGTTGATCTTTCACCCCACCCACCTTCTGGTGGAAGCAAGAACTGGTGCTTTTACTCCACACCCCTCTTCCACTGAATGGCTTTGGCAGGATGAAAAAAAGAACTAATCTTCTGTTCCTCTGTTGGCAAAAACATGCAACACTCAGATTCTACCATGTGATTGACTCCTTAGTGACAAGCAAAGAGCTAACCTTCTATATTCCGGTCAGTGGAAACCAGCTGCTGGGTTAGTGTTGGCAGTACTGAGCTGGCAGGTGATGTCCATCCAATGCTGGCAGGATTAGGTGGTTCCCCGATTCTCCTGGTAGGATAAATAGTATTGGCAGACGGTGTAGGGAGCTTGCCATCTATCTTCCACCCAGAAGAAGCAGCAGATATTCTTATTACCCTTAACAAAGTGGAGAATGCAAGGCTGAGCAGGGGGCTGATCTTCCATTTCTTGCCCAAAGCGGGCATGCTCAGATTTGCCTGCCTGGGCAGTGTTAGCAATGATCTAGTGGTGAGCTAAGACTCCACTCAGAAACAATGAGGCAAAACAGGTGTTGAAAACTAGAGCTCATGAGCACTCTGCTTCCACCCCTCGGTCCCTTGGTGTTCATAGGGACTAATAGGGAGCTGAGCTACTGCCTCTAACCTGCAGCAGTGCAGCAATATGAGTCAGTCTTCTGCTTCCCCACTCTCGTATCCCTGGGGCTTGAAAGGAACTGAACATTCATAGTTGGCCAGCTCTAAACACATCTCAGCAGAACTACCTGCTGAAAATAAATGATTAAATAAGATTCAGAGTTTTACAGGATGCAGTTTAAAATCAGTCCTCATAGCAAGAACCAGGAAAATCACACGATGAATGAGAAGAGACAACAAATGTCAACATCAAATTAAATCAGATATTGAGATTATCTAGAAAGAGTTTTAAAACAACCATTATAAAAATACTCTAACAAGCAGTTAAAAATTATCTTGAAAAAATGTTCTAAAAAGAAAATATATCAGCAAATAAATAGACATTATTAAAAAAGGTAAGTAAAAATTATAGAACTGAAAAATGTAATAACTGAAATTAAGGTAAGGGTCCTAAAAGAAAATAAAATTTTTACAATTCAGTTGAAGTGGTAACACATAGATAAAAACAGATTGTAGTAATTTGCACATGTATATCTCAATACCTAGAGACCTATTAGGAAATTAACATGGCAATATACTTAAGAACACTATACAAAAAATCAAGATGGATTCCTTAAAAATGTTCAAGTAACCTACAGGAATTAAGAAAAGCTAACAGGAAAATGAGAGAGACAGAGGATGAGGAAGATAAATAAAACAAATAATAAAATGGCAGACTTAAACACTAGCATAGCAATAAATATATTTAAATGGTCTAAGTGCATCAATTTACAGACAGATTGTCAGAGTAGATAAACAAATATATTCAGCAATAATCTGTCTACAAGAAACTCACTTCAAATACGCTGAACTAGTTAGTTTGATGGTAAGAGAATGGAAAAAATATATACCATGCAAACATTAATCAAAGAAAAGAAGCAGGAGTAACTACATAACACTTCAAAGAAAAGAAAATTACTAGAGATAAAGAGGACCATTACATAAAGATAAAAGGAGCAATCCACCAGGAAGAAATAACAATCCTGAATGTGTACACACAAAATAACAGAGCCTCAAAATACTTGAAGTAAAATTGATAGAACTGAAAAGAGAAATAGACAAATCCAAAATTAGAGTTGGAGACTTTAACACCTACCTATCAACACCGATAGAACACCTAAAGAGAAAATTAGCAAAAATATAGAACTCAACGCCATCCACCAATACAAACTAATTGGTGCATCAATCAATAAATTACTCTGCCCAACAACATAGAATCATATTCTTTTCAAGTATCCATGGAACATTTACAACAATAAACAATATCATGTACCTTAAAACAAATCTTGACATAGTTAGAAGAATTGCCGTATTACAGAGTATATATTCTGACAAGAATGAATTTAAAGGAGAAATCTCCAAACTTTTGGAAATTAAACAACACATATCTAAATAATGCATGTGTCATTGAATAATCTCAAAGAGAATTTTAAAAATTCATAGAACTAAGTGAAAATGAAAATACAACATATAAAGAGTGATACGCTGCATCTAAAACAGTACTACAAGGGAAATGTATAGCACTAGATACTTATATTGGAAAAGGAAAGCTCTCAAATCCATTTTTTAAGTCTCTAAGAAACTGGAAGAAGAGTAAAATAAACCCAGAGATAGGAAAAAGAAAAAAATAAATAACAAAGATAAAAGAAGCTAATTAAGTAGAAAGAAAAAAATTAAAAATAATTAATAAAAATACTGATTCTACGGAAAATTAATGAAATTAACAAAACTCTAACAATTCTGATGAATACATAAAGAAAAAAAGACATTATCACCAACCTCAAGGATGATACAGGAAATATCACTACAGATCCTGCAGCCATTAAAAATAAAACAAGGATATATATTAACAACTTTGTGTTCATAAATTTTCCTGCTTAGAATTTGGCCCAATTCTTTGAAAAATACTAATTACCAAAACTCAACCAAAATGAAATTGTTATCTGAATATTCCTATAAACATTAAGAAACTGGATATCAAAATTCAATTGTTAAAAAGCTCCTCAAAAAATTCCAGACACAATATTTCAGTGAAGTCTATTAACATTTAAAAATGAATTAACATCAATTTTACCACTTATTTTACAGAACAAGAGAGAGTACTTCCTAACTCAGTTAATGAAGCTAGTATTACCCTGATACAAAACCAAAACACAGTCTGTATCACAGAAAGTGCCAAAAATAAAATAAAAGAAAACTACAGACTCTAATGAAAACAAAACAAAAATCTTCAATAAATATTAAATAAAATTAAATTATTTATGAAAAGAATTATACACTAAAACCAAATGGGATTTAATCCAGATATGAAGTCTTATCAGCATTCAAAGGTAATTAATGTAATCTAACATGTCAACACACTTAAATTAAAAAATAATAACACTATTAATTGATGCATAAAAATATTTGTCAAAATTCAAGCCATTTATAATTATAAATGTTCAGTAAACCAGGAAGAGAGGGGAATTTTCTCAAGTACATCAAAAACTTCTACCATCAGGAAAATGGTCCAGATATATTGTCTTACCACTTTTTTCCGACATAATGTCAGAAGTTCTAGCCATTGCAATATGGAACGAAAAAGAAACAGAAGATATTTGAATATTTAAAACATAAATAAATAAAACTCTCCCTATTTGAAGATGACATGATTTTCCATGTAAACAATGTCCAAAATTACAAAAATAAGAAACAAAGAAATGAAACCACTCCTACAACTAATAAGGGAGTCTAGTAACTTCACAGGATATGAGATCACATATAAGAATCAATCACATTTCTATGTACTAAAATATGAACACGTGGAAAACAAAATTAAAATCATAATACCATTTGCCATCACTCCAAATAAAATAAAAACAAGATGAAAATATGTGCCGTGGAAAAGTCCCTGTTTATAAGATAGAAAGAAAAGCTAAATACTACTTGGTAATGTTTGTAAATCACAAATTTAATAAATGACTAGTATCTTGATTATATAAAGAACTCTCAGAACTTGAAAATGAAAATAAATGCAATTCAAAAGTGGGCAAAACATAAACGAAAATTTCACCA
The DNA here is from genome assembly GCF_028858775.2 of Pan troglodytes. Classification (NCBI taxonomy): domain Eukaryota; kingdom Metazoa; phylum Chordata; class Mammalia; order Primates; family Hominidae; genus Pan; species Pan troglodytes. The sequence goes on from NC_086015.1 coordinate 106,576,556, forward strand.
AAGAGTATATAGAGATGGCAAATAAATTCAATAAGAGATGTTCAACATCATTAGCCATTAGGGAAATGCAAATTAAAATCATAATGAGATATCGCTATGCATGTATCAGAATAGTTAAAATAAGAATAGTGACAAAACCAAATGATGGCAATGATGCAGGGAAACCTGGATCGCTCTTACATTGCTGGTGGGAATGTAAAACGGTACAGCCAGTTAGTGAAATAGTTTGACAAGTTTCGTACAACTAAGCATACAAATACCGTATGACCTACCAATTGGACTCTTGAATATTTATCCCAGAGAAATAAAAAATTAGATGTATAACAATCCCGCACATCAATGTTCCTAGCAGTTTTATTTGTAGTATCACCAAACTGGAAATAATTCAAATGCCTATGGGTTCAAATAATTCAAACTATGGGTTACTAGTTAAATAAACTGGGGTATATCCCTACTATGTAATACTATTCAAGTAATAAAAAGGAAAAAAAAAACTATTGATATATGCAATGAGTTGGATGCAACTGCAGGAAACTAAGCTAAATAAAACACCCAATAACGAAAGACTACATTCTTTATTATTTTATTTATATGACATTCTTAAAATGACAAAATTATACGAATGTAGAACAGATTATTATTTGCTACTAAGAGTAAGGGATGGAGATAGAAAGGGATGTGCACGTGGCTATTAAAGGGCAACATAAAGGATTGTTGTGGTACTGCAACTTTGATATGCCTCTACTTGAAAAATGCTAATATATTGGTTGTGATATTGTATTAGAGTTTTGCAAGGAGATTTCTTTGGGAGAAACTGAGTAAAGAATGTATTAATCTGTCTGCATTCTTACAAATGCAGCTGAATCTATAATTATCTCAAAAAAGTTCACATAATAAAAGCAGTTGTATTTACTATATTTCAACAACAAACAAATAGAAATGTAAATTCATAAATTATGCTATTTATAATATCAATTACACTTAAGGCTTAAAAAAGTCATATAAAACCTGTGTAAATCAGTTACAGTGAAAATTATGGAACATGAGAAAATTTCAAAGACAAAAAAATGAAAGCATATGCCAGGCTTCTGGTTAGGAAGACTCAATATTTTTTAAAAGACACTTTTTCAAGTTTGCTTATTGATTCAATGTGATACCAAATGTCACGTTTTTCAAGGATCTAGATCAATGGATTCTGTCACATAGTACTGTGGATATCCATTTGTCAGTATCTATTAAAGGTGACCTAAAACAAGGGCAATGATCAAGCCATCTTATTCCTAGGGTTAGACAAAATAGAAATGTGTACCTGTTTTCATCACAAGCCAGGTGTACAAAGTTTTACAGCACTATTGATAATTGCCAAAAATTAGAAACAACCTAAATATTCATCAACAATAAAATGGTTTTAAATAATTATGTTTCAACTACATGTAACTCCATGCAACTGCATGGATGAATCTCATAAACCCATGGCCGAGCAAAAAAATATCCAGAGTCAAAAAGTGCTTATGTGTATTTCATATATATATAATGTTCAAAAAGAGGTAAAACTCTTCTGCATTGTTAGAATTCAGAATGGGGTTGCTTCACTAAAGAAGCAGGAAGGAATTTCTGGTGTTCTGATAATGTTCTCACTTTTATTCTAAGCGTGGTTTTATTATTTGATGCAGTCTATTTGAGAAAATTTGTAAAGTTTACATTTACCTGATGAACACATTTCTGAATATAAGTTATACTACAACAAAAACATTTTACATATAAAAGTTCCGTGTTTATTGCAGCACTATTCACAATACCCAAGATATGGAATCCACCTATTGTCTATCTACAGATGAATGAACAAAGAAAATATAGTCAGACATAGTGACTCATTCTTGTAATCCAGCACTTTGGGAGACTGAGGTGAGAAGATGACCTGAGCCCAGGAGTTCGAGACAAGCCTTGGCAACAAAGTGAGATGCCATCTCTTCCAAAAGTCAAAAAATTAAAAAGTCATGGTGGTATGCACCTGTGGTCCTAGCCATTCAGGAGTACTGAGGTAGGAGGATCGCTTCAGTTCAGGAAATCAAGGTTGCGGTAATCCATGTTTGCAGCAGTGCACTTCAGCCTGGGCAAGAGAGTGAGAACCTGTCTAAAAAAAAATTAAAAAAGAAAAGTCACACACACAGACACACACAAACACACACACACACACACACAGAGAAGAATATTATTCAGCCTTAAAAAAGACAAAAATCTTGCCATTTGTAACAACATGGATAAAGCTGGAGGACATTAGGTTAAGTGAAATAAGTCAGGCATAGAAAGACAATACATCGTGGTTTCACTTATTTACTGAATCTAAGAACATCAAACTCAGAGGAGAGAATAGAATGTTAGTTGTGGTAGGTGTGGGTAATGGGTACATGTTGGTCAAAATCTACAAAGTTTCAAGTAGACAAAAAGTTATGCAGATCTATTGCACATCATGGTGACTATAGTTAATGATAGCACATTGTATCCTTGAAAATTGCCAGGAAGGTTGATTTTAAATGTTCTCACTGCAAAAAAATAATAAATGTGAGGTGATGGATATGTTATTTAGCTAGACTGTGGTAATGATTTCACAGTGCATACATAGATCAAAACATCATGTTTTACACCCTAAATATATATAATTTTTATTCATTGATCACATATTAATGAAGCTAGAGAAAATGTACCACAATTAGGTAATTCACCAATTAAAATAATTATCTATGAAATAGTCATTATATATATAATTTAAATCAAGCCTCTTATTATGATATAACCCATCAATTAATATATTTTATAACTCATTATACATACATTTATTTTATAATCTATATTGCATTACACGTTGGTTAAACTATATCCTAGAAAATTGACATGAACTTAGATAACTTACATTCTCTAAAATTTTATTTCTCCTTTAAATGTAATTAGATTGACATCTCTAAAGGTCTTGTCATCATTCAAAAGCTGTGTTTGCAAGGCATACACATATGTTTATATGTGCCGTTTACAAAATATTTAAAATGAAATACCTTTTCAATTCAGCTTATAACTTCAGTTTTAAGTACATCAGTAAAATTTAAAATGGTCCTGCATTTAAATGTATTTTATTAGATAACATATTGCTTTCCCTGCAGATTTGATTTAAAGAAAATATCTATGTTTCTCAGTACGAGTGACCCATAAACTGCATGCATATCAGCCAACTTGATGTAATGGTGTTAGTTCTTGTTTTAACATAAAGAAACTTTGTGACCTTGAATAAGTCATAAAAAAAACAACTTTTTTTGCCTCAGATTTTCAATTCTTTGAATGAATAATACATTCTCTGCCATCTCAGGTGGTTGATATGTGGATTTAATGAGAAAGCAAAATTTAAGTAGCTTAAAATCTATAAAGCGGTGTGTAAATGCAAATGTTATTACTATTATTGATGCAGTAGTTTTTGCTCCTTAGTTCAGCTAAAACCAGCTCCTTGTCACACAATCAGGAAAGATTGGGCATGCATACTCATTGAAAGGTGAGGAGAGCAGAATTTACTAAAAGAAAACTCTCAGCTGTAAAACAAGAAGTCCTACTAACAGGCTCAGATTGAACACCACACTACCACGCACCAGCTGAAGAAGCCAGGCTCCTCCCCACTGCAGAAGGTGCAAATTCCTGTGGCTCCACCCCATTTCTCCAGTGTGCATGGGGACATTATTTAGAAAGAATCAGTCAGGAAAGGGCAGGCAAACAGGGGCAGTTCTCCCTCTGGGTCGCAGGTTTCATCTGGGATCAGCAGTCCAGTATTTCAGCCTTCAGCCTGTTTTAGGCTTGAAGGTAGGTTTTCACTGGGGACAGTTGGCTGTCTCCTGCCAAGGGTTATTATTATTATAGGTGTTTAAATATTTGTTTTCATTTTAAGAAAAAAAATGTAGAATGATCCTACTCTTACTCAGACACACACACAGACACACACATCCCATACATATAACCTTAATTGAGTAGAGGGAAGGAAAATAAAGTGCATCTTTTTTCTACTGTTAAACTGCTTTGTTCATTACCCTTCCATTACTTTTCCTTTGTTTTCCTCCCATAGGGCAATGAAGATAAGCTCCTGTTGATGGTTCATGAATTTCAATTTATGTTCCCAGGGGCAGGGCATTTTTCATGCAATGTCCCCAGTATTAGAATTTCCTGCTGCTTGTGTTTTCAGAGAACCCATGTTTAAACCTTCAGGCCAATATGTAAATCTGTTTTTGTTCCTTTAAACAGAAGACTTGTGGGTGTTTCAAAACAGATATGCATTAAATAAGTATTTATTCAATATTACAGATGTTAAAACTAAGAGACTTCCTCAGGGACAAGTTAAATGAAAGAGGTGCAGGAACTGAAGCTGCATTTCCAAGTGCCTGGCCCTCAACAAGTGTCCACCAGGCAAAGCGTAATTGAAATGATTATCTCATTGTAACAAGGAATGTGCACATGTTTGTGTAGACAGACATTGAAGTACGATCCCCACAATCCTTATAGGTATTTTCTCCGGATGTTGAGATTTCATTTGCATTTACTTTCTTTTTATACTTTCACATAGTTACAATTATTTTACAATCAGTTTGTAATTTTTATATCATTAGAAATGATATAAAAACTATTTTGTAGAGAAAAGATAAGGCTATTCCAATACAATCCAGTAGCTTTACAATAAATAGTTTTATTGAGTTTTATGAAACCTATTATGCCCACTGTTTAAAGAATAATTTAAGGGGATAAATAATTGTATGGGTTGTATGTACTCTCCATCTTGTAAAATATTGAATTTCTTTCTTTTTCCACCTGAGTTAACCATGAATTGAATTTTTATTTTCATAACTAGCTTGCTTTTTGTAAGTTGCTGAATTACATAATGGCATACTGTCAAATCACATATTATCTAGTTTTGCACGTTTTTCTGTTTTATATAAAATGATTAATTTTGTATATACATCTTTCCTGAATTTTTTTGTTTTAATTCAGCCTTAACTGTGAAACTCATGCCTCTTGATACACATAATCATTCTTGGATCTTTTCATTGCTCAAAAATGTTCCCTGGAAGGAATATAGTTCATTTTACTTATCCATTCTACCTCTCATAGGCAAAGTTTTTTTTTTTGTAGTACTAAAAATGCTGCTAAAATAGTTATTCTACAAATATTCCCATGAATATTGTATTGGTGCATTCTCATGCTGCTGATGAAGACAAAACTGAGACAGGATAATTTATAAAGAATAAGAGGTTTAATGAACTCACAGTTACATGTGTCTGGAGAAGCCTCACAATCATGGTGGAAGGCAAAAGGCATGTCTTGCATGGTGGCAGACAAGAGAGAAGAGAGCCAAGCGAAAGGGGTTACCCCTTACAAAGCCATCAGATCTCGTGAGACTTATTCACTACCATGAGAACAGTATGGGGGAACCACCCCCATGATTCAATACCTCACACTGGGTCCCTCCCACAACATGTGAGAATTATCCGAGGTACAATTCAAAATGAAATTTGGATGGGGACACAGCCAAACCACATCATTCTGCCCCTGGGCCCTCCCAAATCTAATGTCCTCACATTTCAAAATCAATCATGCCTTCCCAACAGTCCCCCAAATGTTAACTCATTTCAGCATTAACTCAAAAGTCCACAGTCCAAAGTCTCATCACAGACAAAGCAAATCCCTTCTGCCTGTGAGCCTGTAAAATCAAAAAGCAAGTTAGTTAATTCCTAGATACTATGGGGTACAGGCATTGGATAAATATGCCCATTCCTAATGGGAGAAATGGGCCGAAGTAAAAGTTCTGAAGGCCCTATGGAAGTCTGAAATGCAGTGGGGCAGTCAAATCTTAAAGCTCCAAAATGATCTCCTTTGACTCCATGTCTCACATCCAGGTTATGCCAATGCAAGAAGTGGGTTTCCATGGTGTTGGGCAGCTCCAATCCTGTGGCTTTGCAGGGTACAGCCTCCCTCCTGGCTGTTTTCTTGGGCTGGCTTTGAGGGTCTGTGGCTTTTCTGGGCACACGGTACAAATTGCTGATGGATCTACCATTCTGGGGTCTGGAGGGCTGTCACCCTCTTATAGCTCGACTAGGTAGCGCCCCAGTGGGAACTGTGGGCTTCAACCCCACATTTCCTTTCTGCACTGCCCTACCAGAGGTTCGCTATGAGGGCCTTCCCCTGCAGCAAACTTTTGCCTGGACATCGAGGCATTTCCATACATCCTCTGAAATCTAGGTGGAGGTTCCCAAACCTCAATTCTTGACTTCTGTGCACCCACAGACTCAACATGACTTAAGAAGCTGCCAAGGCTTGTGCCTGCACCCTCCGAAGCAACAGCCTGAGTTGCACCTTGGCCCCTTCTAACCGTGGCTAGAGTGGCAGAGACACAGAGCACCAAGTCCCTAGGCTGCACACAGTAGAGGGGCCCTGGACCTGGGCCATGAAATCATTTTTTCCTCCTAGCCCTCTTGGCCTGTGATGGGAGGGGTGGCTGCAAAGATCTCTGACATGCCCTGGAGACATTTTCCCCATTGTTTTCATGATTAACATTTGCCTCATTATTTATGCAAATTTCTGCAGCTGGCCCAAATTTCTCCTTAGAAAATGGGTTTTTCTTTACTATCTCATCATCAGGCGGCAAAGTTTCTGAACTTTTATGCTTTGTTTTCCTTTTAAAATTGAATGCTTTTAAAAGCACCTAAGTCAACTCTTGAATGCTTTGCTGCTTAGAAATTTCTTCCACCAGATACTGTAAATCATCTTCTTAAGTTCAAAAGTTCCACAATTCTCTAGGGCAGGGTAAAATACTACCAGTCTCTTTGCTAAAACATAGCAAGAGTCACCTTTACTCCATTTCCCAAAAAGTTCTTCATATCCATCTGAGACTACCTGTCTGGATTTCATTGTCCATATAATTATGAACATTTTGGTCAAAGCCATTCAACAAGTCTCTAGGAAATTCCAAACTTTCTCACATTTTTCTGCCTTCTTCTAAGCCCTCCAAACTGTTCCAACCTCTGCCTGTTACCGAGTTCCAGAGTCTCTTCACCATTTTTGGGTATGGTTACAGCAGTGCCCCAATCTACCGGTACCAATATACTGCATTAGTCTGATTTCACATTGCTGATAAGCATGTACCCGAGACTGAGTAATTCATAAAGAAAAAGAGTTTTAACGGACTCACCATTCCACATGGCTGGGGAGGCCTCACAATCATGATGGAAGGTGAAAGGCATGTCTTACATGGTGGCAGACAAGAGAGAAGAGAGCCAAGTGAAAGGGGTTTCCCCTTTTAAACCATCAGATCTTGTGAGAATTATCACTACCACAAGAGCAGTATGGGGAAAACCCCTGATTCAATTATCTCCCCCTGGTCCCTCCCACAACATGTGGGAATTATGGGAGCTATAATTCAAGATGAGATTTGGGTGGGGCACACAGCCAAACCATATAGAGTATCTTCTTCTTATCTTCATGTATATATATATATATATATATATATATATATATATTTTGTTTTGTTTTGTTTTGTTTTTTTGTTTTTTTTTTTGAGACATGGTCTCTGTCACCCAGGCTGAAGTACAGAGTTGCGATCTCTGCTCATTGCAACCTCTGTCTCCCAGGTTCAAGTGATCTTCCCACCTCAGCGTCCCAAATAGCTGGGACTACAGGCCTGTACCACTACACCCAAATAATTTTTGTATTTTTAGTAGAGACAGGGTTCCTCCACCTTTCCCAGGCTGGTCTCAAACTCCCAGGCTTCAATGATCTGCCCACCTTGGCCTCTCAAAATGCTGGGATTACAGGTATGAGCCACTGCACCAAGCCTCCTTATATTGTTATTATATTTTTTTACTCTACATTTTTGGGGTATAGCCTATTTTTCTTTTTTTAATTTCTTAAACTATAAATATAAGAGATTGATATTTTTTCTTTTTTATTTTCTAACATAAGACTAAATTTTAAATGTCTTTCAAACACTGCAGTAGCTATATCCTACAAATTTTGACATGTAGAATTTTTGTTTTCATCTAAGTATTTTAGCAATTACAAGTTAATTTCAAATTTAAAAAATTTATATATGTATGTATGTATTTTTTCTAATTTTAAATTTGTTAATCTTTCATTTAATTTCAATAAGAGCAGAGTACATCTGTAGGGTATTGACTCAAATTTGCTGTGATTCTCTTTGTTACCAATTATGATAAGTTTTTTTTTTTGGCTTGAGTTTAAAAATAAAGAAGGACTTCCAACAGTTGGACATCAAATTTTATATATTTGGTTTGCTGTGATTAACTTTCATCTTTTATATTTAAGATTATAATTTATTTCAAACTTAATTTCAATGTAGAATTGTTTTCCATATTGAAACTAAACTCAGGTCCAGCTGCTCACTCTTTGAAAGCCAAAATATTAATATGATAAAAGAGATGCAGTGAAAGGAGAGCACTTTTACTCAAATGCTGGCAGTTGGGAATGGCCAGGCTCATGCCTCCAAAAACAATTTCAAAATTTTAAGGAAATCGATAGATTTTAGAAGGAAAGCTTGGCATGGGAAGCATGTGGGAGTGGGGCAGGGTGCAGGAGCTCCGTGTCTCGTTCTGATAGCTAACTTGAATTTCTGTCCACCTGAAGCATAGGCTGGTGCCATCTCAACAATGGCCAAGTTGTAGATTAACCGCCTTGTTAATTGCTAGATGCGGAGAATTCTACAGCTGGGTCTTCCTGCCTGGTTTACTTCAAAATTAGCCCCTGGAATTTGCAAGCAGGTGCATATTTAGATAAGTGAGCACAGTGCAAGGGAGTGCCTGATGGGAAGGAAGGGAAACAGTCAAAATGTGTTACAAGGCTAAGACCAGAGAGAAGAAATAAAATTTTGAAACGCATTTTAAAGCCAAGCCACTTGGTTACAATATGGATATTAAGTTGCTGATAGAATGATTTTTTTCTATAAAATGATTTTTATAGGCTCTCTCTTGTGTTTTATTAATCTATATTGCTATTTTTTGGTAATACCATACTCTCTTGATTACAATAGTTTTATAGCTACTGTAGTAGCTGTAAGTTTTAAAGTCAGGTGCAATAAATCTTCCAATTTCTGTTTCATTTTAAAAAATCTCTTTGGATCTTCTAGATCCTTTGCATTTAAATAAATATTTCATAAACGATTAGTTAATTTCTTTTAAAATTGCAGGAATGTTCAATGGGATAATTTGAATGTACACACAGATTTGGGTAGAATAAAAATCTAACAATTAAGAGACTTTCAGCTTATGAACATGGCATATACTCCATCTATGTAGTTCTTTTTTTTATTGTACTTTAAGTTTTAGGGCACATGTGCACAACATGCAGGTTAGTTACATATGGATACATGTGCCATGTTGGTGTGCTGCACCCATTAACTCCTCATTTAACCTTAGGTATATCTCCTAATGCTATCCCCCGCCAACCCCCAACCACACAACAGGCCCTGGTGTGTGATGTTCCCCTTCCTGTGTCCATGTGTTCTTATTGTTCAATTCCCACCTAGGAGTGAGAACATGTGGTGTTTGGTTTTTTGTCCTTGCGACAGTTTGCTGAGAATGATGTTATTTCCTGTAAACACTTCAGAGTTTGTAGTCTAGAAACTTTCATGGCTATTGTTAAATTTATTTCTCTATATGTATTTTAGGTTATTGTAAAAAGGATTTCAAAAATTTCCTAACGTTGTTGCTAATATATTAAAAATACGATTGATTTTCAAAATTATCCTTTTTATATTACCTTCTTGATTCATTTATTAGTTCTTGCTTGTCTGTAGATTCCTAAGGATTTTCTATATTAAATAAATAAGCTATTTGTAAATAGAAAAGCAGTTGCTTTTTCCTTTCAGAGCTTCATGTTTCCTGTATATTTTCCATGCCCTATATATTGGGGCTTGATGGGGGGCTTTCGGTATAATATCAAATACATATGATTTGAGTAAAAATTCTTGTCTTGTTTTCAAACATAACAACTAAAAAATCAATATTTCACCATTAAATACAATGTTACCTCTAGGTTTTTGTTAAATGCTTTTTATTTGATTGAAAAAGTTGCTTTTATTATTAGTTTGCTGAGAATTTTTATTATAAATGGGTGTTAATTTTTTAAAATGCTGTATCTTTCCATTAATATCTTTATCTGCAATGATTACTTTCTAAAGGTTAAATCTACTTTATTTTGTTAACAACATGAATCACATTAGTTGCTTTGCATATTTTAAACCAATTTTGAGTTCCAGTCCTTAACTCTATTCTGCTCATAATGCATGATTTTTAAAAAAATTTTATTTTAAGTTCCAGAATACATGGGCAGAACATGCAGGTTTGTTACATATGTATACATGTGCCATGGTGGTTTGCTGCACCTATCAACTCATCATTTAGATTGTAAACCCCGCTTGCATTAGGTATTTGTCCTAATGCTGTCACTCCCTTTAGCCCGCATCCCCTGACAGGCCCTGTTGTGTTTTGTTCCCCTCCCGGTGTTCATGTGTTCTCATTGTTCAACTCCTACTTATGAGTGAGAACATGTGGTGTTTGTTTTTTCTATTACTGTGTTAGTTTGCTGAGGATGATGGCTTCCAGCTTCATCCTTGTCCCCGCAAAGGACATGATCTCATTCCTTTTTATGGCTGCATAGTATTCCATGGTGTATATGTAGCACATTTTCTTTATCCAGTCTATCATTGATGGACGTTTGGGTTGGTTCCATGTCTTTGCTATTGTAAATACTGTTGCAGTAAACACATTTATGTATGCGTCTTTATAGCAGAATGATTTATATTCATTTGGGTATAGAACCATAATGGGATTGCTGGATCAACTGGTATTTGTGGTTCTAGATCCTTGAGGAATCCCCACACTGTCTTCCACAATGGTTGAACTAATTTACATTCCTACCAACAGTGTAAAAGCATTCCTATTTCTCGAAAGCCTTCCCAACATCTACTGTTTCCTGACTTTTTAAATAATAGCCATTCTGACTGGCATGAGATGATATTTCCTTGTTTTGATTTGCATTTCTCTAATGATCAGTGATGTTGAGCTTTTTTCACATGTCTGTTGGTCATATAGATGTCTTCTTTTGAGAAGTGTCTGTTCATATTCTTTGCCCACTTTTGATGGGGTTGCTTTTTCTTGTAAATTTGTTTAAGTTCCCTGTAGATTCTGGATATTACACCTTTGTCAGATGGGTAGATTGCAAACATTTTCTCCCATTCTGTAGGTTGCCTCTTCACTCTGATGATAGTTTTTACTGCTGTGCAGAAGCTCTTTAGTTTAATTAGATCCCATTTGTCAATTTTGGCTTTTGTTGCAATTGCTTTTGGGATTTTCGTCATGAAGTCTTTGCCTATGCCTATGTCCTGAATGGTGTTGGCTAGGTTTTCTTTTACAGTTTTCATCGTTTTGGGTTTTACATTGAAGTGTTTAATATATCTTGAGCTAATTTTTGTATCAGGTGTAAGGAAGGGGTCCAATTCCAGTTTTCTGCATATTGCTAGCCAGTTTGCCCAGCACAATTTATTAAATAGGGAGTCCTTTCCCCATTGCTTGTTTTGTTCAGTTTGTCTAAGATCAGATGGTTGTAGATGTGTGGTGTTATTTCTGAGGTCTCTGTTCTTCTGTTCCATTGGCATATATATCTGTTTAGGTACCAGTACCAAACAGTTTCAGTTACTGTAGCCATGTGGTACAGTTTGAAGTCGGGTAGCATGATGCCTCCAGCTTTGTTCTTTTTGCTTAGAATTGTCTTGGTTCTACAGCATCTTCTTTGATTCCATGTGAAATTTAAAATAGTTGCTTCTTCTAATTCTGTGAAAATGTCAATAACATTTTAATGGGAATAGCATTGAGTCTATAAATTATTTTTGATACTATGGCCATTTTCATGATACTGATTCTTCCTATCAATGAGGATAAGATGTTTGTCCATTTGTTTGTGTTCTCTCTTATTTCCTTGAGCAGTGGTTTGTGGTTCTCCTTCACATCCCTTTTTAGCTGTATTCTTAGGTATTTTATTCCCTTTGTAGCAATTGTAAATGGGAATTCATTCATGATTTGGCTCTCTGCTTGTCTATTGTTGGTGTATAGGAATGGTTGTGATTTTTGCATATCGATTTTGTATCCTGAAATTCTGTTGAAGTTGCTTATCAGTTTAAGGAGTTTTTGGGCTGAGATGATGGGGTTTTCTAAATATAAAATTATGTCATCTGCAAACAAAGACAATTTGACTTCCTCTCTTCCTATTTGAATACCCTATATTCCTTCTTTTGCTTGATTGCCCTGGCCAGAAATTCCAATACTGTGTTGAATAGGAGTGGTGAGAGAGGGCATCCCTGTTTTGTGCCAGTTTTCAAAGGAAATGCTTCCAGTGTTTGCGCATTCAGTATGATATTGGCTGTGGGTTTTTCATAAATAACTCTTATTATTTTGAGATATGTTCCATCAGTACCTAGTTCATTGAGAGTTTTTAACACAAAGGAATACTGCATTTTATCAAAGGCCTGTTCTGCATCTATTGAGATGATCAGGTGGTTTTTGTCTTTGGTTCTGTTTAAGTGATGGATTGCATTTATTGCTTTGTGTATGTTGAACCAGCCTTGCATCCCAGGGATGAAGCCGGCTTCATCATGGTGGGTAAGATTTTTGATGTGCTTTTGAATTCAGTTTGCCAGTATTTTATCGAGGATTTTTGCATCAGTGTTCATCAGGGATATTGGCCTGTAGTTTCCTTCTCTTGTTGTGTCTCTGTCAGGTTTTGCTATCAGGATAATGCTGGCCTCATTAAATGAGTTAGGGAGGAGTCTGTTCTTTTCAACTGTTTGGAATGGTTTCAGAAGGAATGGCCCCAGCTCCTCTCTGTACCTCTGGTTAAATTTGGCTGTGAATCTATCTGGTTCTGGGCTTCTTTTGGTTCCTAGGCTATTATTGCTGCCTCAATCAGAACTTGTTGTTGATCTATTCAGGGATTCAACTTCTTCCTGGTTTAGTCTTGGGAGGGTGTATGTGTCCGGGAACTTATCCATTTCTTCTAGATTTTCTATTTTATTTGTGTAGATGTGTTTTTAGTATTCTCTGGTACCATGATTCTTACAGCAGTCACATGAATGCACCTCACAAACTTCCTGCTACAAGGATTATAAATGACTACAAGCTTCAGGTACTGCACTTTGAAATCCACCATAGTATTTTTGCCACTGGATTATTAAAATCTTCCTTTGCTGAGGTCACCCATTGATGAGCAGTCATATGGGATACAAATATCTTCATAGTTTTTGACTACTCAGAGAGGTCCCTCCACATACCTCTACCCTAAATTTCTTTGTTACCACTTTTCCAAACATGCTTTTCCAAGTCCCTGACCATCCAGCCAAACGATTGGCTAAAGCCCATTAATCAGTATATAATTGCAGATCTGGCCACTTCTCCTTCCGTGCAAAGTGCACAATCAGGTGCACTGATCAAAGTTCTGCCCACTAGGAAGATTTCCCTTCACCACTCTCCTTCAGGGATGTCCTAGAAAGGGGCTGTAGTGCTGCAGCTGTCCACTTTTGGGTGGTGCCTGCAATAGTGCAGAATCATCTGTTAACCAGGTCCTAGTCTTCCCTTCCTCTGTCAACTGATCATTGGGAACTCCCCATGAGGTTATCTTTGGAGGCTGGGGGAGAAAAGACATGGTTGCAGGAGTGGAGATCATGGGCATTTGAGCCACTTCCACATTTAACTTACTATGCCTTCAGGACCTGCTCAAGCCTGATCATGTATATACCACTTTCATTTGATGATAGAATGCTGCTGTGCATGACTGACTTTATGTCTAGATGGGTCAGAAAGCACCCAGTTTATGATAGGCAGTTCAGTTTGCATGTTGACTTGATGACCCATAGTCAAACGTTCAGTTTCCACCAAAGCCCAGTAACAGGCCAAGAGCCATTTCTCAAAAGGAGAGTAGTTATCTGCAGAAGATGGCAGGGCCTTGCTCCAAAAATCCTAGAGACCTCCACGGTGATTCACCTATGGGGGTCTGCCAAAGGCTCCATACAGCATCCCTATCTACCACTGACACCTCAAGCACCGTTGGATCTGCTGGGTCCTATGGCCTGAGCAGCTGGCACAGCATCCTGGAACTGTTGCAGAGCCTTCTCCTGTTCTGGACCCTACTCAAAACCGGCAGCCTTTCAGGTCATTCGATAAATGGGCTGGAGTAACACACCCAAATGAGGAATGTGTTGCCTCCAAAATCCAAATAGGTCCACTAAGCATAGTGCCTCTTTCTTGGTTAAAAGAGGACCCAAATGCAGCAACTTATCCTTCATCTTAGAGGGAATATTGCAACTGGCCCCACCCCACTGGACCCCTAGAAATTTTACTGAGGTAGAAGCTTCCTGAATTTTAGTCAGATTTATTTCCCATCCTCTGGAATGCAAGTTTCTCACTGATAAGTCCAGTGTGTTTTCTACTTCTTGTTCACTGGATCCAATCAGCATAATGTAATCAATGTAATGGAGCAGAGTGATATCTCGCAGAAGTGAAAAGTGATCAAGTTCTCTCCAAATAAGATTATGACACAAAGCTGGAGAGCTCATACACTCCTGAAGTAGAAAAATAGGGGTATATTGCTGGCCTTGCCAGCTGAAGGCCAATTGCTTCTAGTGGGCCTTACAGACAGGAATGGAAAAAAGGACATTTGTCAAGTCAATGGCCACATACCAGGTACCAGGAGATGTGTTAATTTGCTCAAGGAATGAAACCACATCTAGTATAGCAGGTGCAATTGTAGTCACCACTTGGTTATGCTAACAATAATCCACTGTCATTCTCCAAGATCTCTCTGTCTTCTGCACAGGCCAAATGGGACAGTTGAACATGGATGCGGTGAGAATCACTATGCCTCAATCTTTCAAGTCCTAGATGGTGGTACTAATATCCACAATCCCTCCAAGGATGAAATGTTGTTGTTGTTTTTGTTGCTGTTGTTATTGTTTTTGATTTATGATTTTTCTTTTTTTGTTTTTTTTTAATTTTTTATTTTATTTTATTATTATTATACTTTAAGTTTTAGGGTACATGTGCACATTGTGCAGCTTAGTTACATATGTATACATGTGCCATGCTGGTGTGCTGCACCCATTAACTCATCATTTAGCATTAGGTATATCTCCTAAAACTATCCCTCCCCCCTCCCCCCACCCCACAACAGTCCCCAGAATGTGATGTTCACCTTCCTGTGTCCATGTGTTCTCATTGTTCAATTCCCACCTATGAGTGAGAATACGCGGTGTTTGGTTTTTTGTCCTTGTGATAGCTTACTAAGAATGATGATTTCCAATTTCATCCATGTCCCTACAAAGGACATGAACTCATCATTTTTTATGGCTGCATAGTATTCTATGGTGTATATGTGCCACATTTTCTTAATCCGGTCTATCATTGTTGGACATTTGGGTTGGTTCCAAGTCTTTGCTATTGTGAATAATGCTGCAATAAACATATGTGTGCATGTGTCTTTATAGCAGCATGGTTTACAGTCCTTTGGGTATATACCCAGTAATGGGATGGCTGGGTCAAATGGTATTTCTGGTTCTAGATCCCTGAGGAATCGCCACACCGACTTCCACAATGGTTGAACTAGTTTACAGTCCCACCAACAGTGTAAAAGTGTTCCAATTTCTCCACATCCTCTCCAGCACCTGTTGTTTCCTGACTTTTTAATGATTGCCATTCTGAGTGGTGTGAGATGGTATCTCATTGTGGTTTTGATTTGCATTTCTCTGATGGCCAGTGATGGTGAGCAATTTTTCATGTGTTTTTGGCTGCATGAATGTCTTCTTTTGAGAAGTGTCTGTTCATATCCTTCGCCCACCTTTTGATGGGGTTGTTTGTTTTTTTCTTGTAAATTTGTTTGAGTTCATTGTAGATTCTGGATATTAGCCCTTTGTCAGATGAGTAGGTTGCGAAAATTTTCTCCCGTTTTGTAGGTTGTCTGTTCACTCTGATGGTAGTTTCTTTTGCTGTGCAGAAGCTCTTTAGTTTAATTAGATCCCATTTGTCAATTTTGGCTTTTGTTGCCATTGCTTTTGGTGTTTTAGACAAGAAGTCCTTGCTCATGCGTATGTCCTGAATGGTAATGCCTAGGTTTTCTTCTAGGGTTTTTATGATTTTAGGTCTAATGTTTAAGTCTTTAATCCATCTTGAATTAATTTTTGTATAAGGTGTAAGGAAGGGATCCAGTTTCAGCTTTCTACATATGGCTATCCAGTTTTCCCAGCACCATTTCTTAAATAGGGAATCCTTTCCCCATTGCTTGTTTTTCTCAGGTTTGTCAAAGATCAGATAGTTGTAGATGAAGGAAAAAATGTTAAGGGCAGCCAGACAGAAAGGTCAGGTTACCCACAATGGGAAGCCCATCGGACTAACAGTGGATCTCTCGGCAGAAACTCTACAAGTAGAAGAGAGTGGGGGCCAATATTCAACATTCTTAAAGAAAAGAATTTTCAACCCAGAATTTCATATCCAGCCAAACTAAGCTTCATAAGTGAAGGAGAAATAAAATACTTTACAGACAAGCAAATGCTGAGAGATTTTGATTTATGATTTTTCTAGGTAGAGACAGCTCTAATGGCCTTTCCCACAGTAATAGCCCTCACCTGACCAGTCAGGTAGCCAATGTGGTTGTTCTGCCAGCTGCTAAGTTTGTCTATGCCAATTATGCATTCTCACACTGGGGAAATGACCACAGTATGAGTCCGGGACCCAGTGGACCTACTATAAGTCAGACCTGAGCTAAAACTTAATCAATTACTTGACCTCCATAAGCCCCTACTTTAACTGGAGGACCACAATGATGTTTTGAGTCCCCTGAAATCAACATCAGCTCAGAGCTAGTGTCCAGTAGTCCCTGAAATCTCTGATCGTTTCTCTTTCCCCAATGCACAGTCACCCTGGTAAAAGGCTGGATGTCTCCTTGGTGAAGAATGGGAGAAAGATTCACTGGATAGATTGTTGGTAATGTAGTGGGGTCATTCCTCAAGAGCTCCTGGCCTCCCCTTCATTCAAGTAGTTCTGGTTCTGTAAACTGGCTTGAGTCTGGAAATTGATTGAGGGGCTGTGAGTCTCTTTTTATAATTCAAATTAGTCTTTGGTCCATTTGACCTAGAAATGTTCTCCTTACATAAATTATGTGGGAAAGCAGTAGCTTCCTATCAATTATACTTCTAGGAGCACCATGATTAATTAGCCAATGTCAGAGCATTACATAAGTCAGATTATTCTGATTGTTCCTTTGCGTCTGCTGTCCACTATGGTAGCTATGCACACCTTGACAGTTGAGTGCTGCCACTTGGCCCCTGACACCTCAGGATCCAATTATACCCACTGTATTTAAATTTTGTAGTTGAGTGACTGTGGTCCCTACTGTTAGATCTGACACACAGAGAAAAGCAATCACAGGGTTCTTCAAAGATGCAGGCTCTACCCTCACAAATCTATTTGACAAGGCATTGGTCAATGGTATATCTTCTGGACCCTGCCAGCTGGGACGAGTAGGTCTAAAGTGACTAACCCACTGCACCAACCCAGTCTCCCTAAGCCTTTAGATCCCTTCCTCTACATTAAGCAAAGGGAGATCAGGCATTTCCTTCTCGCTTATACTGGGCCATCTTTTAATCCATATTTCAGCTAACCAAGCAAATAAACTATTAGTACCTTTTTTTTTCAACTCCCTGAGTTGCAACATTAAATGCAGAATTCCTACTTAGTGTGCCCAGATCAATAAATTCTGCCTGATCTAACTCTGTATTCTACCATTATCTCATACCTTTAATATCCATTCCCACACCTTTCCTCCAAAATTCTCTTTGTATAAATTAGAGAACTCAAGCAGTTCTTTTTAAACGTAATGCACCTCTTCATGGGTAACACTCAACATCACTTCTAGGGGCCCACTGGGACTTTAGTGTAGTTATAGGTCTAGAAGCAAACAGGGGTGTTGGGGGTGGCTCCTGAGGAGAATCAACATTATTTTGCCCAGCAACTGCCTCAGGGGAGGCCATCATTTTGCCTCAGGCAGCATATGGTTTATCTATTCAGACATAGGTGAAAAGGCTGATGGCAACATGGGTCAGGGAGGGGATGTTGCCACTACTGGGGATGGGAAAGCTGTTTCTTCTGGCAAAAAAGGTTCATCAGAGTTTACAAACTCAATGTCCCCAGCTTCACCAGTGTCCTCCTACACATCCCCATTCCAAGTTGCAGGGTCCCATTCTTTTCAAATCAATGCCCTCACTTTAACAGTAGACACCTGGCAAGGCTGTGCATGCACCTTTCATTGTAGATCAGCCACTCGAATGATAAAAGCTTGTGTCTGCTTTTCCCACAATTTCAGCTGTTTCTCTACAGGAGATAAAACTCTCACTCAGGGAAATCTTAGCAGATTTGAGGCTCAGTATCTGCTTCTGAAGCCAAGAGACAGAATCCCTGAGCTCACCATTTTCTTTCATCAATTTGTCCACTGTACTTAGGAGCAACCAACCAGTTTCATTATGTTCCTTGTTTCTCCACATATGGTCAGAGGTATTATGTATAGTGTCATGAAACTCCTTGCCTCTCACGAGCGGTGAATCAAGAGTGGCAAACGCATTTATTTTGCATAGCTCTCTAAACAGTTCAGGCCAAGGACTATCAGTGTTCTCCATACTATTGGAAGTAGACTTCTTAGCATTTTTAGGCCTAATCATATTAAGCAACCAACTCCAGAAACTCCAAAACCAATGAATTAACTCTATCCTTAATATTCTGTTCCTCTAGAACCACTCCTGATACTGAAATCTGTATTAGTCAGGGTTCCATAAAGGGACAGAGCTAATAGGATAGATGTATAAAGGAGTTTATTAACTATTAACTTACAAGATAACAAGGACCCACAATAGGCTGTCTACGAGCTTGAGGAGCAAGGAAGCCCAGTCTGAGTCTCAAAACTGAAGAACTTGGAATCTGATATTTGAGGGCAGCAAGCATCCAGCACAAGAGAAAGATGTAGGCTGGGGGGCTAGGCTAGTTCGGCCTTTTCACATGTTTCTGCCCACTTTATATTCGCTGGCAGCTGATTCGATTGTGCCCACGAGATTAAGGTGGGCCTGCCTTTCCCACCCTTTGGCAACACCCTCACAAAGACACCCAGGAACAATACTTTGCAGCCTTTAATCCAATCAAGTTAACAGTATTAACCATCACAGGTGGTGAATGTAGAAGTTTTATTGAGTGGTGGAGGTGCCTCTCAGTAGGATGGATGGGGAACTGGAAAGGGAATAGAGTGGGAAGATGATCTTCCCCTTGGAGTCTGGCCATCCAGCGGCTGATCTCCTCTCCGACCATCCCCAGCAGAACTCCTTTCAATGTTCAGATGCTCCTTCTCTGCTGTGCTATTCTGCTGCTCTTCTGCTCTTCTGTTTGTCTTCCCTTGCAGCCTGGGGTTTGGGTTTTATATGAGTACAGGATATAGGGGTCTGGTGGGCCAAAAGGCAACTTTTGGGAGTGAAAACTGAGTATCTGTTCTCATTTAGGGCCATAGGTTTCCAGGATTGAGGGTGGGGCCTTTACCAGGGAACCACCCTCTTCTACCCAGTATTTCCCAGTTTCTTGTCTGTATCACCTGTTTATGTCCTCTTTTACTACTGATGGGTCTAGAAACTACATATACATCCTGAAATTACACTTAGTAGTTACAGTTAATATTCTATTCTTGAAAAAAACTGGAAGTCTTGCACTATTTATATCCATCTATTCCATCTACTATGCTCCTTTATGCTATGTTTGTCATCTGTATGACATCAGTGTATAATATATTTTGCATTGAATATATATGTTTAAATAAGTTAAGAGAACATAAACAATCTTTCTATATTACTTTGATGTTGATTCTGTCCCATTATTTTTCAGTCCATGAAGGTTGTAATTTATGCATATATGCTGGTGACATATTTTCTTGGTTTTGTTTTATCTGAACGTGGATGGGTTTAATGTCACCATTCAGTTTTCAGAAAACATTTATATTGGGATATAATTTACATAACACTCAATTTACCCTTTTAAAGTGTACAATTTAGTAGCTTTTTACATATTCACAAGGTTGTGCATCCACAATCAATATTTTCATCACCCCAAAAAGAAACCCTCCATCCTATAACCATCACCCCCAAAGGTCCCTTCTTCCCTAGCCCTGCACATGTACTTTAAATTTCTTTATTGTGGTAAGAACATTTACAATGAGATCTAACCTCCTAACAAATGATTATGTGCCATTGTTAATTATAAGCACAATGTTGCATAACATATCTCTAAAACTTACT
This sequence comes from Pan troglodytes, assembly GCF_028858775.2. NCBI lineage: Eukaryota > Metazoa > Chordata > Mammalia > Primates > Hominidae > Pan > Pan troglodytes. The sequence continues at coordinate 106,596,957 of NC_086015.1, forward strand.
AATTCTGTATACCTGAAACTTTATAAGCATTGAACAGCAAGTCCCTGTCTGTTCCAGTCTCCCCACTGATCCCTGACAACAACCATTATACTCGCTGTTTCTATGAGTTTAATTGCTTTAGATACTTTATGTAAGTAAAATTATGACACCATTGATTTTTGATGAATATTTTACTGGATAAGAATTACACATCGACAGTTTTTTAAAAATTTATTTTCTGAAAAGTTTAAGAATTTTTTACATTGTCTTTTGTTCCATAGTTTTATTTTTAGTATTTTCCCCTGCTTTAAAGATTTTTTCTTTATATTTGGTTGTCAACAGTTTGACTATGAAGTGCCAAGGAGTGGTTTATTCATATTTATCCTCTTTGGAGTTCACTGAGCTTCCCGCATTACACATTTATGGCTTTCCTTAAGTTTGGGAAATTTTAATTCACTTTTTCTTAAATATTTGTCTTGATCTATTATGTCCTTCACCTATTCTGAGACTCCATAACTATATGTTAGATGTTTTGATATTTCATCACAGAGCTCTAAGACTGTATATTTTTTTCAACCTTATTTCTCTGTATTAAATATTAAAGGGATCCTATTGACCTTAAAGTTTATTGGCTGTTTTCCTCTATCATATCCATTCTACTGTTAAGCTCATCCAATTTTACAAATTTTATATATTATTTTTCAGTTAAAATTTTTATTTTACAAAATATTGTAGTTTTCTGGTGAGATTCTCTAACTTTTCATTCAAAATGAGTGTATTTTCTTTGTCATCATTGAAGGTTGTAAAGTCTCATGTATTGACATCTAAATATACATTATTTCAGGGTTCTTCTCTGTTGATTATCTTTAATATTGAGAATGAATCATAGTTTTCTGATTCTTTACATGTTGAGTAAATTGGAATTTTATCTTAAAATTTTTGAATGTTGTGTTTTTGAAACTACATTTTATTATATCCTTTCAAAGATTAAAGCTGTGCTTGTTTTAGCAGGCAATTTATTTGGGTAGGCTCAAACTGTAAGCTCTGCCCCACCTGCAATAAGTTTATTTCCCTAGTTTCCTAGGCCATGAAGATAGTGAGTTTTTTGTTGAAGTTATTAACTATTCTATGTCATGCCGCTGCTGAGTACTGTTCTCCAGCAAAAGCACAAAGTATGGAACTGCTGCTCCCTTTCTTCAAATTTTAACTTCTCTGTGGTATGTTTTGACAAGATTTGACTTCCCTCAAAAATCTGCTTACCTTTTCTTCTAAGTAGTTTTAAAAATATTATTTCTTTACTTTGTATTTTTAAAATTTCACTTTATCCATTATCTATGAATTTTTGGCTGTTAGGAGCTTCCTTTCCTGTACTGCAAACAGAACTCTGATGTCTCTGTTTTTAATCATTTTGACTACTTAGATTTATGTTGAATACAATTCAAAGTAAAATAATACTTCTGAAAGTAAATTTTACATTTATAGAAGTATAAACATATACTCATGTTATAAACAATGTCTGTTTTTTTTTTTGTTTGTTTGTTTTTTTTTTGAGAGACGAGGTCGGCCTCTGTCACTGAGGCTGCGGTGAAGTGGCAGTGGCATGATCTCAGCTCACTGCAACCTCCGCCTCCCAGGCTCAAGCCAGTCTCCCACCTCAGCCTCCTGAGTAGGTGGGACTACAGGCATAGCTACCTTGCCAGTCTAATTTTTGTAGCGACAGTGTTTTGCCATGTTGCCAAGGCTGGTCTCCAAATCCTGGGCTCAAACTACCTGCCCGCCTCGGCCTCACAAAGTGCTAGGATTATAGGTGTGAACCACTGTGCCCAGCCAATGTCTTAAACTTTGTAACTGCAAGTTTTATGTATGGTTATAGTAATGAGTAGCATAGAAGTGTTAATACACGTTAAAAGATAATAAGTGTTTTTTGTTTCATATTGCATGACTTTAGATTAGAAACAAAAAATAAATTTCAACAAATGTTGAAGCTAAAAAAAGTTGTAGGTAATGAATTTGAACATAAAAACTAGCTCTGTGGGAAAATAGAGTTTTTAAAGTGGTCAGTTATTTTTAATTAAGCAATTCAGATCAATGGCACAGCATACTAAATTTAAAACCTAGAGGCATGAAGGCATAAGTTCAAAAACAAAACCTGTAAGTATAAGAGATCTAGATCAGGCAAAATAAACTGCATAAAAATTAATAAATCCAATAGGCTCGGTGCTTTTACCAACATTTTATTCTTAAAATTAAAAAGAGTAAGTAGGATTTGAAATAGCACCTTCTTTTTCCCTTGGCATCACTGAATATGTATTTTTCTAGAAAGCAAACACAGACCTCTTTGATACTGTCCATTAGCTAAGATAAGGCAGTTCTAATACACTGCTTCTCCCACTTGTGGAAATAGTGGTATTCCAAGGAATAATCTGCTTTGACATCATAGTTCTCAAAAATATGTTTTCTTAGCAAGCAAATAATAGAGTTTTGGAGCAGATTCTGTATTTAGTAATCTTTAGTAGTTTGGGCTCAGCTACTATCAAGTTAACTTTGGAAAACCTCTTGCGTCAGTTTTGGAGCCTTAATACCACACTGGGAAATCTTTGATAATGTGGTGTGATGGAGTTTTGAGATATCGTTTAACAAGGGATACCTCTCTTGTACTTAGCTCTTTTGCCTTTCCTCTGATATTTTGATTTTAATCCTCCACATTTCTGATGATTTCTACAAACAATTCCTCAAATTCCCAAGCGGTCCTTTGTAGCAGCACTTGGGCGTCAGTTTCCTCCCTCAGCAGTTGCAAGGAATGTTTTTCTATCACTTTTCTTTTAGAAGTCCTGTGTCGTTATGTTTTAGGGGTGTCTTCCTTAAAAAGCATATAGTTTAATTTTAGAAATTTCTGATAATTTCTACAACTTAACCAATTTAAGGTATTTATAGTAACTGCTGATATTTTAAAAATATAATATTACATTTTATTTTATCTTTCCTGCTTTGGGTGTTTTTAAATTTTTTCTCCTATTTTGTCTTTTATTATATTGAATGAATTTTTCTCTATTTCTTTTTTCCCTACCTGTTTACTATGATACACGTATTCTATTTTTAATGGTTCATTTAAATATATAAATTTTTAACCTATGTAACAGAGTTAATATATAAATGTAATAAATATATTTATTTACCCTCTGAACAACACAATAGCCATAAAATAACTTAATTTTGACTTCCATTTCAATTTTTGTATCATATTTTCTACTATTTTAATTATATATTCTTTCAAATCTTCTCCACATAAAATCCTTATTATACTTACAATTAACGTTTTCAGAAAATATAACTTAATGTCAACCAAATTACTAAGCAATTTTGTTCCTTACCTATTGAATTCTGATCCAATTTTCTTTTCTATGCCATGTTGCAGTAGTTTTCTACAGCAAGTGATTTTAGTTTTAAGTCTTCATTTTTTGCTTAAAGTACTTTGATTTTACCCTACATCCTGAATGTTATTTTAGGTGAGTATAATTTTATGTTGACAATTATTTTTTCTTCCAATTTGAAAAAATCTCCTGCAGTTCCTGTTGAAATGCTCTGTAACCTTCCTAACTGTTTTAATTTGTAGTTAAGTTTTTTCTCATGATGAAAAAAAAATTCTGTTTTTGACATTTTGTAATTAAATAATCCAATATTTAGATGTTGATTCAATTATTTTAGCTTCATTTTGCTTGCTTTTCTAATATGTACCTTATAGCTAATGAATTTTTTTGGCTGAGTCTAGTCTGACAACCTCTTAGTAGATTTCTTAGTATCAAGAGTATATATTTTATTTTTGGCATTATATAGCTTTCTCACTTCCTATTTACACCTTTTGTAGCATCTTGATGTATTTTTTCTTCCCGTTAACCTCTTTAATTATTTTAGAATAATTATAATATTTTTCACATTGTCCTATTGTTTTAATTCCTTAGGGTTTGTTGTCCTCTAGTGTGTTGTTTTGCTGCATCATTATGCTTTTTATATTTTTTATAGTGAGCTTATTTGGAACAAGAGAATATTTTTACAAAGATAATTTTTGCCTACGGAAATTTATGCCTCCTAATTTATGGGAGAAATGTTATAATTAGGGTGGGACTATTTTTAAAAAATATTAACTCAATGGATTCTGTTTCCCACAACATATGTATGATATTAAAGCAGATTTCTATAATTCATGCTTGGGGTGTGCGTGTGTGTGTGTGCGTGTGTGTGTGTGTGCATATGTATTATAAGAAGCCCTTTTTTCCCAACTCAGCTCACAAAACAAAAACAAGAAACAACAATAAAAAAAACCCAAACCCAAACACACACACACACACACACACACACACACACACACACACAGCGGCCTTATTCTTTTTCTTTTCAAGAGGCAGTAGATGTACCCCCCTCTATTTCCCTGAATATGCATCCATTGAAGAGATGGATTCCACATATTTTTCTAAATTTTATTTTGTCCTGATACAAAGGCTTAACTTCCTGTTTTATATGTGTATTAAAAAGCAAAGATTTAGTCTAAGGCCTACTTGGGGACAAATAGACTTTCTTTATCCATATACCACCCAAACCACAATAACTCTATTTCCCAATTTTCTAGTGTGCTTTTGATTTCTGAGATCTTTGTATTTAATTTTATTTTTGTTGTAATCCTACTTGAAATCTTAGCAACAATTTCATTTATGTGTAATTTCTTTGTATATTTAGTGCAGGGGTTACATGTTAACTCTGCTTGTAATGCTGTGAAAATGAGTCTCAATATGTACATTTTAACTATAGCTCAGAATCTCTGTGTACTGCATTTTCTTCCAGCTGTGATTAAGATGCTCTTTTCCATTTTTTGTAGAACATAAACCATCTCTCCTGTGCTTCTGATGCCACGTGTTTCTTATTCTCTACTGAGTTCCTTTTCCCCTCATGTGTTACCATTTTTTTAATATCATAAAGAAATTATAATGTGAAATCCACCTTCTTAACAAATTGTATGAATGTAGTAAAATACTATTAACTATATGCAAATTGTTGTACAGCAGATTTCTATAAATTTGTTATCTTGCATGGCTGAAGCAATATAACCATTAAGTAGGAACTGCCCTCTTACCCCTCCCCTCAGATCCTGGAAATCACCCTTCGACATTGTATTTATTTATTTAATTGTCAAATAAAAATTGCTTGTATTTATCATGTATAACATGATGTTTTAAAATATGTATACATTGTGGAATGGCTAAGTTGAGCTAATAGACATGTGAATTAACTGATACATCATTTTTTGTGGTGAGATCACAAAATCTACTCTGCATTTAAAAAATACAAAATATGATTATTAACTATAGAAACAATGTTGTACAAGAAAATTTTAAAACTTATCCCTCTTCTTCCTCACTAAAATTTTATATTCTTTGACCAACATCTCGCCAACTTGATCCCACCCCCTGCCCCTGGTGACCACCATTTTACTTTCTACTTGTATGAGTTCAACTTTTTTAGATTCCACATATAAATGAGATCATGCAGTATTTAACTCACGGTGCCTGTCTTGTTTCACTTAGCATAATCTCCTTCAGCTTTATTCATGTTATCATACATAACAAGATTTCCTTCATTTTTAAGGCTGAATAATACTTTACTGTATGTGTATACCACATTTTCTTTATCCATCATCTGCTGATGGACACCTAGGTTGATTACATACCTTGGCTATTGTGAATAATGTTACAATAAACATGGGAGTGCAGGTATCTCTTTGACATAGTGATTTCATTTTCTTTGAATATAACTGGTAGTGGAATTGCTGGATCATATGGTAGCTCTGTTTTTGGATTTTTGAGGAATCTCCATACTATTTTCTCTAATGGCTGTATTCTTATACATTCCCACCAACAATGTGCAAGAATTCATTTTTTTCCACATTCTGGCCAGCACTTACTCTTCATCTCTTTGGTAGTGGCCATTCTAATAAGGATGAGGTGGTAATCTCATTGTGGTTTCAATTTGCAATTCTCACATGGTTGGTGATGTTGAGTAATTTTTTCATGTACATGTTGGCCATTTATATGTTTTCTCTTGATAAATGTCTATTCAGGTCATTCGCCCATTTTTAAATTAGGCTATTTGATTCCTTGCTATTGAGTTGTTTGAGTTTCTTATATATTTTATATTTAACCCCTTAGGTGCATGGTTTGTTAACACTGTCCACCATTATTTAGGTTGTCTCTTAATTCTATTGATTGCTTTCTGTCTGTGCAGAAGCTTTTCAATTTGAGGTAATACCATTTGTCTATTTTCACTTTTGTTACTAGTGCTTTGGGAGTCTTCTGATTTCTTCTCTGGCCTAAACTTAATGTAGAACTCTCATGCTAAATGAAAACAAATCTTTCACTTTATCCATTTATCTTTTTTCTTTCTCTTTCTCCAGTTCAAGCGTAACTTTTTTTCCTTCAATTATTTGTAATAACTTATTTTAATTCCCGCTAGTATAAGCCAATGAGTTGTCCACTGAATAGTATAAATTATACATATATACTTCATATTTATACACATACATTGTATTACTATACACACAGGCTATTTCTATTTTTGCCATTTGATTCAAAGAGTATAGTTTCTCTCCCAGTTTCCAATTTCCTTTTAGAAGAGCTCTGTGTTTTCTCTTTATTTTTTGCGAATCCTATTCAATAAAATGGTAGGTACTTAGAAGATGCTTGAAAATACTTTTAAATATTTGTAAATTAATCTACTTGGTGACTTAGTATTTGATTGTTTGAAAGAAGTAAATGCTTAAATGATAACTTGCTAGTACCAAAGAGTTTAGAGTCTCCTACAAATTAATTTGCTATAGTTTGAATTTTTTTTTTTGAAGACTAGGCATTGAGATTGAAGGTAATATGCTAATATCATCTACTAGTAATAATATAGGGATGGCCCCAAATCACCATGACTAATTGGTGATGAAAAGATTTGTTTAAAGGATATATTTGAGTTTTATATGTGAGCACAAATATTATACAGACATAAAATATAGTTTATATGTGAATATAATGTATATGTGTGTATGTATGTGTGTATACAGGTACACTCACATATATATTCATATATATATATAAATAAACACACACACACACATATAGCTGTGTGACACATACTGACATTTTGGTCAATGATGGACCACATGTATGATCATAATGGAGCTGAAAAATTTCTATTACCTAGTGATGTCTTAGCTGTCATAACGTCATAGTGCAATACTTTACTCACACGTCGTGGTAGTGGTGGTATAAACAGACCACCACATTTTCTGTTATGGACATAATACTTCAGAATGCTAAGAAACAACTATGTTATTGGCTTATGTATTTGCTACACTATATTTATCATCATTACTTTAGAATGTATTCCTTTTAAAGAAGTAAACTGTGCAACAACCACAAGCAGGTCCTTCAGAAGGTATTTTCCAGAAGAAGGCGTGTTCCTCACAGGATTTGACAGCCCCATGCATGTGTTGCCCCTGACGATCTTCCAGTGGGACAAGATTGTGCAGGTGGAGGACAGTGGTGTTCATAATTAAGTGTCTTAATTTTAACAAAAAGGCTTAAAAAGTAAATATAAAATAAAAAATAGAAAAATGCTCATATAAAAAGACATAAGGAAGGAAAATATCTTTGTACGGATGTGCAATGTGTTTATGTTTTAAGCTATGTGTTATTACAAAAGAGTGAAAATATTATAAAACTAAAAAGTTTATAAATAAAATATTATAGTAAGTTGAGGTTAACTTATTATTGAAGGAAAAATATTTTTAAAAATAAATTTAGTGTAGCCTAAGTATCACTGTGTTTTAGTTGCCTACAGTATTCAGTAATGTAACATGCTGTACAGGTTTGTAGTCTATTTGACATAGCCTAGGTGTGCAGCAGGCTATATCACCTAGATTTGTATAAGTACACTCTATGATGTTCACACAATGATGAAGTTGCCTAACAATGTACTTTTCATAATGTGTCCTCATTTTTATGCAATACATGCCCCCAACACACACACATACACATCCCTCATCTTCAAAACAGACTACAGCTCTAAATTAACTTTCTGAACAATATATTTTGCTACTAGGAACCAACTAATTAAAATTCCTTCAACCCACACTTCTGGCATAACTCGTCTGATTTATAATGAAAACTAGATTAAAAGAAAAAAAGAAATATGTTGTAATAGAGAGAAAAAAGTGATTTACTAAATATGAGCAGTTTTTTTCCCCAGTTTATGTGTGTACAAGTATATCTTTTATTTATTCAGTATAAAAAACCATGGTCTTTTCTGGAGCTATTTAGTAGATCAAACCCACACGTTACTCCCCATCCTGTCAAATGAGCTGTATTATGAATTATCACATTAGAGTATCTAAGATGTTCTGGAAGGAGGTACATTTTATTTATTTTTGCTCTTGCCAAATCCCCAATGTCTTTATTTATCATTCTCTGCTTCCTGTAAGCAATATGGTTACTCCATTCTCAGAGTCACTGAACAAATTCCTGCAACTTGAAACCACAGGCATCGGGGAAAAAATAATCTGAAAGTCCACATGTAAAATGTGCTTTACCTACTTAATTATTTCCCATAAGCATAATTTGTATTGTGTTAGTAAGATACATAGATTAATTTACCTCGACTTATTTTTCCAATAGAAGTGAGAATGAGGAAAAAAACAGTATCTTGTTTTTAAGAAAGAAAGAAAATGATTCTAATTTTATTCATGAGCTCGAGTCACATTGTTTCTGGAATGTCAAACTTGAAAGACATAAATACCATAAGAACAATACACTATTCTATAATTTAACACCTGTCTCCCATAAATAGGCTATGGCATTTTCATGCTTCTGTGTTAATGCAATATGTTGCTTTTTTTTTCTTTTTGCTACTACCATGAAATTTCTGGAACAGAGCTATGAGCATTTTAAACTCAGCTGTAGCATGCCTGCTCTGAGGCTCTCTGTGCATTTTTTTTCCCTATCAGACTCATTTCACTTTGCATGCTTTCCAAATTATAAATGTCACAGCATTGTTTAAATGTGACTATGTTACTAAGGGAAGGAAAGTTCCAGGTTAACACGGACATAATAGAGATTTAACTTCTAGCTAATATTTTTAGAAGAATATAATTAACAACTTTTCTTAGTACAATATGTTTACAAGTTTCTGATAAAAGTAATAAAAGGTGGAGACAATAAAATACTGTACTAATTGCAGATTAAAAGTACAGAGGATATCATGCCTCAAATGGGTTGAGGGTAAAGCTTAAAATATTTAGCGAGCTTGCAAAATATAGACCATTGCCCCCCCTCCTTTCCATACTCTAGGTTTGTGCATTCCTAGACACAAAAGGTTGTGTTTGGATTTTAGTACCAGAATTCAGAGACAGATGGGGGAAGGATGGAACAAAAGTTTCAAAAGTAGATGAAATCCTTTTGAGCCTTTATACACTCTGTGATCTCGAGAAATTTACAGGAAGTTATTAAGCTTCAGTTTCTTCTGTGAAATGTGAATGATAATGAAAAGAACTTGCAGAGTACTATGAAGTTATATTTGCACATGGCTTGGTAAACTGAGTTTCTATATAAATGTCAGCTGTATTTTTGTAATGTTTACAAAGTTCTTCGTACCTAACACACTACATACATCACTCATCCTTGTAAAAACACCATGAGGAAAAGTACTATTTTTATCCCCTTTGCACAAAAAGTGAAAATGGAGGCATAAAGAAATGAAAAGATTTGGCTAAGGTCACACTAGTTGTGAAGTATCCCAAATTTGGACCAAGCAGTCTGACTGCACTCTTTCCCATTTTGCTACACTGCCTCTTAACTGAATGCAACCTTGAGATGATCATCATTTCCTCATCTCTCACCATGCTTTCTGCAAGTGTTCCTTTTGTGTCCCTTGAGGAATGGCCTCTAGATGTGCTAGTACATCCGCTTATTACTGTCTCTTATTCTGTAGAGGCTTTCCCTAACAGGAAAGTTAAAGACAAAATTTACTTATAACCCAACTTTGTTTAAAATTATTCTTGAATGTTAAGGATGTGGGGCTCATGTTCAGAAAACAAAAGTAGAAGTAAGTGCTATGGAACAGGAGTGGAGCAGACACTTACCCAAAGTGTTATTTCAATGGGTCAATGAGCTGGATTTTTTAATGACAAACTCCTAGGTGTAAAACGCACTCGCTGTGTGCAATCCCTATATTGGCCAGCTTTTTGGGAGGGATATTGTTATATTAGGCCCAGCCATGGAAGGAGAAGCAGGTCCCTAGTTGCACTGCTTGCCTTGCTCCCTCCTCCTTTTTCCTTAATAAAGAGAGATGCTCGTGCTTCTTCCTCATAACCTGCAATAACTCTAACTTCTGGATGGGTTTGGCTCAGTCAAAGGGAATGGACTCGTGGAAACACTACCTGCTGCAGCAGGCATGACAGACTCCCTAACCTTTCAAGCAGTAGTTACATTTTCTACTGCAATACCAGGAGTCCAGCTTCATTATGGTTTTGTCAGACCTTTATTTACTCACTACATAAAGTTTTCCGGCAAGTCAGTTTATCCTGCTTTCATATTCTTGCTCCATTCTGGAATGAATCCTTCTAAAAATGAGAATATTTTTGGTTTTTCACTGGAATACACCTTTTTATTTTTATTTTGCTTGATACTTTTTCACATCCTTTCTAATCTGCTCAAAAACAAATATGTCTCATATCAATGAACCAAATATTATGTGTCCCATCTTCCAAGTTTTCAGGTTTCAGCACTGATTTCTTTGATTATATTAATTCACAAATAATCTCTTCCATCACTAACCTCTTCATATGATCATAGTCATACAATAATTCAAAATATAATGATTCTCTAATTATTTATTCTATAGGTAAATACTAATCTCTGTAAATCTTTCATATGCTTTCCATAACAATAGATGCATCAAGGATTTTCAATAATTTTATTTGTTTGTTTGAACACTAGCTATAACTTAGAAACTTAACTTACTTCTCATTAAATAAAGTCAGAAACATAGAAAATATAACTTATTGAAATGGTGAAGAAGAGAAAGAAAGGAACAAAGGCCCAGTTGTTTCAAATGCATCAATAACAGATATTTTAAGACTTAAAAAAATCTGCAAAAGAGAGAATGGAAGTCAAAAGTGAGAGCTGTCTTAACACCAGTGATCTTTTCCAATAGCTGTAAAATATAACAGCATTTTCTTTTCTTTTTTGAAAAGTTTGGAATGAATATTGGACATATACCCTCTTCACCTGGAAACATGTTGGCATTAAAACTGTAATATTTATTTTGTTCCAGTTTTACAAAAGAAAAGCTTTCAAAGTATAATTTACTTGTGATGCCCTTCACATTGTAGTAATATAATTCTAAAAAATTCCAAAAATTTAGCTACATCCCTGAAATGTAGTTGCATCGATGCTGAGAATAATATGTCATTTTACTACACAGAAAAGTAAATATATTTAATCTCTTCATGAAGATATATCCTTATTTCTATAAGTATTGATTGTATAGACTTAACGTCTTCAGATCTAAAATCCTTGACTCAGTGTATTCTCTCAGCCTCTAACATCTAGCAATTTCTGAATCTATCTTTACCATCCCTGCTTGTCCGCCTCATAAAATTCCCTTTGCACTTTTACATACCTACTTTACACTTTCTACTGTTGCACATTATGAAAATCACAGTAAAAGCCAAGCTGCAACAACTGAGTCTTGGTTTATTTATTGTATGAAAAATATCAAATTATTGTTTTCTAGAGATTATTCTTGATTGCTTTTACTCTGTTTTGTTCCACCCATTTTTTTTTTTCTAACATCTTGGCTCAGTGCTAGATTGTATTCCCTTGTCAATCATTTGCTATTCATGATTATTAGACTCGATTTATCTAAGAGGAAGGTAAGCTTGGATCTATTAGTCTGAATGGTACATACATAACCCAATATTAAAAGAATCTGTAATCTCAAACACCTTTGTTAACACAGCAAAATGTATAAGCATCAAATTCTTGTAAAGGCAAGTTTCATACAATAATGTGCACATGCTGATATTGCTAGCATAATTATTTAGAAACCTTTGGCTATCTCCTAGGGCATGTACAAGTGATTGTAAAGGGAGAGAATTATAAATAGCTCTCCATGTCTAGCAAGGGAAGTGTTGATGCTTTTTGGAATCATTATTTACAGCCCATTCAATACCATATTTTTCTTCTAGGTTGCTCCTAGATTACTAAAATTAATCTCAGTGTTGAAGCTTCATATTAATAATACTTATAAAATTGTCAATGAAATTTTAAATCACAGTAAAATTTCAGATTTAGAAAATTTATTATTAGCAGTTTATATACTCTTATGGCCTCAAAGACCCATGATATTAATTTATAATTTAGGTGGAGAAGAGTGTGAATTCCAAGAACTGAAAATCTAGTGAATAATCTCAATTGACCACTCCCATCTTCACTGTAAAATTACTTTTGTAATCTTCATTGTGTGTATATGTTTTAGAATTAAATTATTATTAATAACAGATGCATCTCCAGGAACTCAATTATGTCACAGGATTCATTTAGACCTATTTCAGACTCTGAAGAAATTCAGAAAAAGACACATTTTGAAAATTCTATAAGTATAGGTAAACTAATAAATTATGGATGCTATGGATGTGCAGAGGTTTTTTGAAGCATCTTCAGGATACCAACTTCATTTATTGAAAAGTTCATGTATTAGACTCTTTGATGGCATGTGCTGAAATATTAATTCATGTGTAATTTTAGGTAATTATAACATTCTTGAGATTAATGCAAGTCTGTGTGGATTGATGTTTTGGTTTTGCAACAAAGAACTGTTTGTAATTACTATTTAAGTGGAGACCATTTTGAGTTACTTGAAATAATTAAATATTGAATTTAAATTACTTATCTTTTCTTAAAAATCAAATGGTATAATATAAAACAATTTTAAAGATAACAGAAACAGTAATTACAAAAAATATAACTTATGAAGTAAACATCAGAGAAGTTAGGTGGGAGATTTTAATAACAATTAAAGAAAAATTCATTTTCTGGCAGCAGAGGGAGCTCTTTTATTTCTTGCAAGTACCCAGTGGCATGTCATTCCACATAAAATTAATGATGCTTTGTACACAACTGGACTTGCTTATTTAATAAATCCTGTCCCCCAATGAATCCAAAAGACATAAGCAACACAATTAGAAGTTGTGTGTGCAATTGCATGTTTCATATTTCTATAATGATGAGGATGTAAACATGTTTCTGCAGTTTGGGTTTACATGGAATCAGCAAATAAATCACCTTAAGTAATACTTCTACCTGCGATGGTGTCTTTGAAAATAAAATTAACGTGCTTTGGTTTGAGAGAAAGGTGCTTCATGCTTAGCAGGTAATTTTTCAGGTGGTATTAAGAGGAATTTTATTGGTAGGAGAGGATGTGGTTGTACTCTGCCAAGCTGGTCAGAATTGTTCATATTTGATGCATTGATATCAATGTGAACTCTTTTGATCTACATTTATTTAGACATTGGATATGATCATGGAGATGAAGTATATACTTCATATTTTATCACAGAAGCAAACATATTTTATCACAGAAGCAAAACAATTCAAATAGTTTGCTACTAGTTTCCTACTAAATAACAATGAACATTTTCTGTTGTGGTATAGATTATTATTTTTATTACTATTATTTTAACTATTTTTGTAAATACTTGGCTAATTCTGCAGCTATACAGAGTCCAAGAATATGAGCCTTTACTTGTGCTCAGAGCCATGGCAATAAAATGGGACAGTAAATTAAAAAAAAAAAGAAGAAAAGTGTAAGATACTGTTTCAGGGTTGACAAAGGTTGAAATATACCTGTTACTACAAGACTGGCATAGATAAAAATAAAAACAAAAATAAAAGCAAAAATAAGCAGACACTGTATAATTTCAAGCTAAATTATGTTTGCACCATTATTTTAATGGCATTTTCTTGAGTTCTCACTATCTTCAACATGACTGGTAGACAATGGGATTCATTTTTGGGTGAATTCTTCTGTCATGAAGATTTAAGAAAATGGAAAGAAAAAATAAATCCGATTTGATTGGGGTGATGTCATGGATATACGTGGTGCTATGCAAGCAGAGGTAGGACGCCTAATTGACGTGAGGGCCTGACTCCCTAAACTTTGAAGTCTGTGGCAACCTTAACATTTGGGAGATCAATACTGCAGCTAGAGATAGAGCAAGTCTGTTCCACTGGAATGGATCAATTTTAACTCCTGTGCTTTTCCTTCTTACAAATAACTTCACTGTGTCTTCTAAGAAATGTGAACCTAAAGGCATTTAATCCGAAGGCATCTACCATTAAGCTCCCGTTTAACAGAGTCTAAAAGAATGTAAAGAAAATTATTCAGGTTCACAACTACCATCACTTATCATCACCCAACTTTGAGAAACTGATACTATGGCCACAAGTGGAATATTTTCAGAATTGTGGATTCTACCTTGAAGAACTGAACGAAATGCCTTGTAAATATTGCCCAACAAATAAGAATTCGGCCGGGTGTGGTGGTTCACTCCTGTAATCCCAGTACTTTGGGAGGCTGAGGCAGGCGGATCACCTGAGGTCAGGAGTAAGACAAGCCTGGCTAACATGGTGAAACCCTGTCTCTACTAAAAATACAAAAATTAAGGCCGGGCGTGGCGGCATGTGCCTGTAATCCCAGCACTTCGGGAGGCCGAGGCAGGTGGATTGCCTGAGCTCAGAAGTTGGAGACCAGCCTGGCAACACGGTGAAACCCCGTCTCTACTAAAATACAAAAAATTAGCCGGGCGTGGTGGTGGGTGCCTGTAGTCCCAGCTACGGGGGAGGCTGAGGCAAGAGAACTGCTTGAATCCTGGAGGCAGAGCTTGCAGTGAGCCGAGATCGCGCCACCGCACTCCAGCCTGGGCTACAGAGAGAGACTCCATCTCAAAAAAAAAAAAAGGAAAAAAAAATTAGCTGGATGTGGTGATGGGCGCCTGTAATCCCAGCTACTCCAGAGGCTGAGGCCGGAGAATCGTTTGAACCAGGGAAGCGGAGGTTGCAGTGATCCGAGATTTCGTCATTGCTCCCCAGCCTGGGCGACAAGAGCTAAATTCCGTCTCAAAAAATAAAAATAAATAAATAAACAAATAAGACGTCAGTGAGCCTGCCTCCCTCCCTCCCTTCCTCTCTTGCCCCTTCCCCTCTTCCCCTCTTCTCCCTTCTCCCCTTCCCCCGTTGCTTGCTTGCTTCCTTCCTTCCTTCCTTCCTTCTTTGCTTCCTTCCTTCCTTCCTTCCTCTCTCCCTCCTTCCCTCCCTCCCTTCCTTCTTCCCATCCCTCCTGTTGTTCCAGTATGCATTTGGCCTTTGCTTAGTATCTAGTAAGTGCCAGGGACTTTGCTAAGACTAGAACATGATCTCTGCCCTTGAAGAAAGGAAAAATGCTCTACCAAGAGGAACTTAATCTCAATCTTCCTACCTTTGTTTGCTTTTGTTTTGCTCCATTCATTTCTTTTTAAGATACACACAAACACACACATGCAAACACATACATTACAGGCTCCTGGTTCATTTATACTATCCTGAGCTACCCACACACTCTCCTTAAATGGAAAGCAAACAGGCCGAGGAGTGGGAAGATGTATCCATTTTTAATTATTTCCTAATATTAGCATATGAATTATAATATCACTTTCATTTGCCTTGAAATGTCTTTTCTTTTTAGGTTCATTTCATAGCAATTTTTCTGCAGAACAAAAGATATGTGAGTGAATTTGAAGGTTATTCCTTTATCTAAAGTGAGAGGAAATATTCTATATCTAAAATATACAACTTGTTAAAAAATATTGGTTGTATGCAGTTATCTCAAGTGCACATAGTAAATAGGTGTGCAACCAGCATGTTCTTTTCACTTTTGCCCTAAACTTTGGGATTCAGTCTCTATTCTCTTGGATACTGAGGTAAGGGAATTCTCAGCATCAGGTTGAAATCACAATTTCAGACTCTCCTATATTTTCCCCAATCATCCTCCTATTTATCCATCTATCTGATGTCTTTTGATCAATTTTTTTCTGCCATCCCAAGAGAAAAAATTACCTCAACCGTTTGCAAGGCTATCTAGCCACTTACTACTATATTCTCTTTTTCTTCTATATATTTCTTTTAAAAAAACGGGATACATGTGCAAGTTTGTTACATAGTTATACGTGTACCATGGTGATTTGCTGCACCGAAGTTCCCTCCTGTCACCACCCCACCCCTAACAAACCCTACTGTGTGTTGTTCCCGGCTCTGTGTCCATGTGTTCTCAATGTTCAACTCCCACTTAAGAGTGAGAACATGCAGTGTTTGGTTTTCTGTTCCTGTGTTCATTTGGTAAGGACGATGGCTTCCAGCTTCATCCATGTCCCTGCAAAGGAGTTGATCTCATTCCCTTTTATGGCTGCATAGTAGTTCATGGTGTATATGTAGCACATTTTCTTTATCCAGTCTATCATTGATGGGCATTTGAGTTATTTCTATGTCTTTGCTACTGTAAATAGCTGCAATAAACATATCTATGCATGTGTCTTTACAGTAGAATGATTTACATTCCTTTGGGTATATACCCAGTAATGAGATTGCTGAGTCAAAGGGTATTTCTGGTTCTACATCTTTGAGGAATCGCCACACAGTCTTCCACAGTGGTTGAACTAATTTACATTCCCACCAACTGTGTAAAAGTTTTTCCATTTCTCACAGCCTTGCCAGCATCAATTGTTTCCTGACTTTTTAATAATGGCCAATCTGATCGCTGTGAGATGGTATCTCATTGTGGTTTTGATTTGCATTTCTCTAATGATTAGTGATGATAAGCTTTTTTCATATGTTTTTTGGTCACATAGATGTCTTATTTTGAGAAGTGTCTGTTCATATCTTTTATTCACTTTTTGATGGGGTTGTTTTTTACTTGTAAATATGTTTAGTTCCCTGTGAATTCTGGATATTAAACCTTTGTCAAATGGGTAGATAGCAAAAATTTTCTCCCATTCTGTAGGTTGTCTGTTCACTCTGGTGATAGTTTCTTTTGCTGTGCAGAAGCTCTTTCGTTTAATTAGCTCCTATTTGTCAATTTTGGCTTTTGTTGCAATTGCTTTGGCATTTTTATCATGAAGTATTAGCCCATGCCTATGTCCTGAATGGTATTGCCTAGGTTTTCTTCTATGGTTTTTATGGTTTTGGGTTTTACATTTAAGTCTTTAATCCATTTTGAGTTAATTTTTGTATAAGGTGTAAGGAAGAGGTCCAGTTTCAGTCTTCTGCATATGGCTACCCAGTTTTCCCAGTATCATTTACTGAATAGGAGATCCTTTCCCCATTGCCTGTTTTTGTCAGGTTTGTCAAAGATCAGATGGCTGTAGATGTGTGATGTTATTTCTGAGGTCTCTGTTCTGCTCCGTTTGTCTATATGTCTGTTTTGGTACCAGTACCATGCTTTTCTGGTTACTGTAGCCTTGTAGTATAGTTTGAAGTCAGGTAGCATGATGCCTCCAGCTTTGTTTGTTTTGCTTAGGATTTTCCTGGTTATACAAGGTCTTCTTTAATTCCATACGAAACTAAAGTATTTTTTTCTAATTCTATGAAGAATGTCAGTGGTAGTTTGATGGGAATAGCATTGAATCTATAAATTAATGTGGGCAGTATGGTCATTTTCAAGACATTGATTCTTCCTATTCATGAGGATGGAATGTTTTTTCCATTTGTTTGTGTCCTTTCTTATTTCCTTGAGCAGTGGTTTGTAGTTCTCCTTGAAGAGGTCCTTCACATCCCTTGTTAGCTGTATTCCTAAGTTTTATTCTCTTTGTAGCAATTGTGAAGGGGAGTTCATTCATGATTTGTCTCTCTGCTTGCCTATTGTTGTTTTAAAGGAATGGTTGTGATTTTTGCGCATGGATTTTGTATCCTGAGACTTTGCTGAAGTTGCTTATCAGCTTAAGGAGTTTTGGGGCTGAGACAATGGGGTTTTCTAAATATAAAACCATATCGTCTGCAGAGACAACTTGACTTCCTCTCTTCCTATTTGAATGCCCTTTATTTCTTTCTCTTGCCTGATTGCCTTGGTCAGAACTTAACAATATTATGTTGAATAGGAGTGGTGAGAGAGGGCATCCTTGTCTTGTGCAGGTTTTCAAAAGGAATGCTTCCAGCTTTTGACCATTAAATATGATATTGGCTGTGAGTTTGTCATAAATAGCTCTTATTATTTTCAGATGTGTTCTATCAACACCTAGTTTATTGAGAGTTTTTAACATGAAGGGATTTTGAATTTTATCTAAGGCCTGTTCTGCATCTATTGAGATAATCATGTGTTTTTGTCATTGGTTCTGTTTATGTGATGGATTACGTTTATTGATTTGCATATGTTGAACCAGCCTTGAATCCCAGGCATGAAGCTCACTTGATTGTGGTGGATAAGCTTTTTGAATATGCTGCCAGATTTGGCTTGCCAGTATTTTGAGGATTTTCACATCGATGTTCATCAGGGATATTGGCCTGCCTGAAATTTTCTTTTGTTTTTGTTGGGTCTCTGTCAGGTTTGTTATCAGGATTATGCTGGCCTCATAAAATTAGTTAGGGAGGATCCCCCTCCTTTTCAATTGTTTGGAATAGTTTCAGAAGGAATAGACCAGCTCTTCTTTGTATTTCTGGTAGAATTCAGCTGGGAATCCATCATCTCCTGGGCTTTTTCTTTGGTTGGTAGGTTATTAATTACTGCCTCAATTACAGAGCTTGTTTTTGGTCTATTCAGGGATTCACATTCTTCCTGGTTTAGCCTTGGTAGGGTGTATGCATCCAGGAATCTGTCCATTTCCTCTGGATTTTTTAGTTCATTTGTGAAGAGGTGTTTATAGTATTCTCTGATGGTAGTTTGTATTCCTGTGGGGATCAATGGTGATAACCCCTTTCTCATTTTTATTATGTCTATTTAAATCTTGCCTTTCTTCTTTTTTATTAATCTAGCTAGTGTTCTATTTTGTTTATATTTTCAAAAAAATAGCTCCTGGGTTCGTTGATTTTTTTTTTTTTGAGGGTTTTTCGTGTCTCTATCTCCTTCAATTATTCTTTAATTAGAGTTATTTCTTGCCGTCTGCTAGATTTTGGATTAGTTTGCCTGGCCTCTCCAGCTCTTTTAATTGTGATGTTAGGGTGTTGATTCGAGATATTTCTAGCTTTCTTATGTGGGCATTTAGTGCTATAAATGTCCTTCTTACCACTGCTTTAGCTGTGTCCCAGAGATTCCAGTACTTTGTCTCTTTGTTATAATTGGTTTCAAATAACTTACTGATTTCTGCCTTAATTTCATTATTTACCCAGGAGTCATTCAGGAGCAGGTTGTTCAATTTCCATGAAATTGCGTGTTTTTGACAAATTTCTTAATCCTGAGTGCTACTTTGATTGCACTGTGGTCTGAGAGACTGTTAGGATTCCATTTTTTTAAATTTGCTGAGGTGTGTTTTACTTTCAATTATGTGGTTGATTTTAGAATAATTGCCATGTGGCACTGAGAAGAATGTATATTCTGTTGATTTGTGGTAGAGAGTTCTGTAGATGTCTACTAGGTCCACTTGATCTAGAGCTGAGTTCAAGTCCTCAATATCCTTGTTAATTTTCTGTCTTGTTGATCTGTCTAGTACTGACAGTGGGGTGTTAAAATCTCCCACTATTATTGTGTGGGAGTCTAAGTCTCTTTGTAGGTCTCTAAGAACTTGATTTATGAATCTGGGTGCTCCTGTATTGGTTCCTTATGTATTTAGAATAGTTAGCTCTTCTTTTTGAATTGTTCCCTTTACCATTATGTAATAGCCTTCTTTGTTTTTTTGATCTTTGTTGGTTTAAGGTCTGTTTTGTCAGGGACTAGAATTGCAACCCCTGCTTTTTTCTTTTGCTTTCCATTTGCTTGGTAAATTTTCCTCCATCCCTTTATTTTCAGTCTGTGTGTGTCTTTGCAGGTAAGATGGGTCTCCTGAATACAGCACACTGATGGGTCTTGACTTCTTATCCACTTTGCCAGTCTGTGCCATTTAATTAGGACATTTAGCCCATTTACTTTTAAGGTTGGTATTGTAATGTGTGAATCTGATCCTGTCATCATGATGATATTTGGCTATTTTGCACACTAGTTGATGCAGTCTCTTCATAATGTCATTGGTCTTTATATTTTGGGGTGATTTTGCAGTGGCTAGTACCGATTTTTTTTCTTTCCATATTTAGTGCTTCTTTTAGAGGCTCTTGCAGGCAGGGCTGGTGGTAATGAAATCCCTCAGCATTTGCTTGTCAGTAAACGATTTTATTTCTCCTTCACTTATGAAGCTTAATTTGGCTGGATATGAAATTCCGGGTTGAAAATTCTTTTATTTAAGAATGTTGAATATTGGCCCCCAATCTCTTCTGGCTTGTAGAGTTTCTGCTGAGGGTTCCACTGTTAGTCTGATTGGCTTCCCTTTGTGGGTGAACTGATCTTTCTCTCTGGCTGCTCTTAACAGTTTTTCCTTCATTTCGACCTTGGAGATTCTGACGATTATGTGTCTTGGGGTTGATCTTCTAGTGAAGTATCTTAATGGAGTTCTCTGTGTCTCCTGAATTTGCAGGTTGGCCTGTCTTGCTAGGTTGGGGAAGTTCTCTTGGATAATATCCTGAAGTGTGTTTTCCAGCTTGTTTCCATTCTCCCTGTCTCCTTCTGGTACTCCAATCACCCATAGGTTTGGTCTTTTTATGAAGTCCCGTATTTCTTGGAGGCTTTGTTCATTCCTTTTCATTCTTTTTTCTCTATTCTTGTCTACCTGTCTTAATTTAGTAATTAAGGATATCAAACTCTGATATCCTTTCTTCCACTTGGTTAATCTGGCTATTGATACTTGTGTATGCTTCGTGGTAGGCCCTGGTGCCATGGGTTTGTGAGTGGGATATTCCTATCTGTGGGTTGCACAGTTCCCTGGAAAAAGCACAGTTTCCTAGGCTGGGTAGTGCACTCACTCACTCCTCCCTTGGCTTGGGGAGGAGGTTCCTCTTCTCTGTGTGGCTCTCAGGTAGGCCACTGCATCACACTGCTCTTCTTTCTTTCCGTGGGCCACACCAGCCTTCTAGTCAATTTTGACGAGAGAACCTGGATACCTCAGTTGCTGGTAAAGAATTCACATGCTTATTATGGTTTTCTTCTATGGGAGCCTCTGAACGCTGCTGCTTCTAGTGGGTCACCTTGGCCCCGCCCCAAATATATTCTAACATTAATAACACTTTTTTTTTTTTTTTGAGACAGAGTCTCACTCTGTCTCCCAGGCTGGACTGCAGTGGTGCGATCTCGGCTCACTGCAACCTTCTCCTCACGAGTTCAACCAATTCTTGTGCCTCAGCCTCCTGAGTAGCTGGGATTGTGGGTGTGCACCACCACACATGTCTAATTTTTGTATTTTTAGGAGAAACAAGGTTTTGCAGTGTTGGCCAGGCTGGTCTTGTACTCCTAATTTTAGGTGATCCACCTACCTCAGCCTTCCAAAGTGCTGCGGTTACAGGTGTGAGCTGCTGGGATTATAGGTATGAACCACCGCACCTGGCCAATAACACATTTTTTCGGCAATAAATTTCCTCTTACGGGAGGAAATAGTTAATGGAACAAAACCATCAGCTTTAGATAGTAATGTTTCTGCCATGCCCACATATGCCTCTCTGAGGCAGGCAGCAGCTACAGAGGTCTTTGAATAAATGAACATCTGGTTCAATCAAATTTCTTTCTGTGCTTTATTATTTTGTTGTTATTTTTACACAACTGAACATGGTTCTCAAGAAATTGGTTAGAACAGTTGTGTTAAAATAGAAGATGCAAATAAAATACCTCTTATTAAGAGAATATTTTTCTTATCTACAACAGAGTTTTCCTTAGACAATATACCAACCCCAAATGCAGTCAGTGCCCTGTGAAGAGGATGTCTTAGTTCAAGTCACATTTTCCCAAGTCCCTCACACCAAATTACAAACTATGAAACTCTAATGTGGTAAATCCTTCACCTGACTTCTAAAATAGATGGTTGGCATAGTGGGGAGATCATGGCTTCTACATCTAAGAATTGTGCACTTAAATCCTGGCTCTGAAGAGATCACGGTTTCTAAACCTAAGAGTTGTGCATTTAAATCCTGGCTTTAATGTTTACCAGCTCCAATATGTTAGACAAATTACTTGACTACTTTTAAATCCATTTGTCTCATATGTAAAGTGGAGGAATACAATGGCATTCTCAAGATGGCTGAGAAAGTGTAACTGATACAAATAATGCATGAAATACCCAGACATACAGTAGACACAAGATTAGTTCTTTTCAACATTTTAGATTGCCTGAGTTAGAACGTGGCTCTTGGGTAAAAGTTGCTGTTTTTATTCAGGTATCCACTGCCCTTAGCACAGAGTAGGCAATGCAAATTCTGAAAGTATTACTGCATTCTAGTTGTTTCCATGGTTACTGTTGAAACTACCTGCTGTAATATATATGTATATCCTTATTATAAGGTATTTATATATGATATTGTTAATATGGTTATATAATGTAAATTTTCCAAAAGAGATTTTTGACTCTAGAGAAGACAGAAAATTGTTGAGAAATAAATCTGACCAAAATCTTTCAGGTGTATTTGGAGATCACTGCAATTTATGTTACCTTAAAAAGGTATGTTTATGATAGAGAGTAGCAGGTTTATTGAAAAACATGGTTTATTTCCAGGTGTTTTCTGGATTCAGTGTCATCGGGCAAAAAAGGAGAGGAAAAGAGAGAAAATAAATTAAATACCTCTATGATTTCATGCAGAGACAAGAAAAACAAATTTAAACACCACCTGCAGTCTTTGTGTGTCAAGATAATTTTATTTATATTACACTCCCCTGATCAAGGTGCTGTGGGCATGAAATACACAATTAAAATGAGATAATAATAAACAACAAGAGTTAAAACATTATAAAAATCCAAACTGAAGATGACAAAAACAGGAATAAGAGAGTGGCTGGGATGGGAGACGACTGATACGTTTAGCTCAAATCTAAAAGTCTCACAATCTGTATTTTCTAGAATGAGCGTGTGATGACTTGTGATCCATTTGGCTGTCATAGAACCTGGCATTGTAGTTGCCTTATTTCTCGCTGTTGGGGTTGGGAAACATAGATCATAACAAACCCACATGTGAGGATTCATATTTAGCTTAAGATATTCAGACAGCTCTGATTTACCATTGTAACTTGTTATAGCTTAGCAGTCTTAGGGGCTGCTGTCATTATCATGCTGTTGGATTTCAAAAGTGCTTTAGTTGGCAAAGCTGCTATTTTTATAGAGACAAAAAAGTGTCTCCAGCAACTTGAGATATTAAAGAGGCTGGCAGCGTATTGCTACATGTTGTTAAACAAATCCATTGTTCAAAGATTTTACCTTTAGTGACTGGCCAGAAAATGAACTAGAGAATAAATGCCTTCAAATTCTGAAATCTTTAGTAGTGTCTCGGGTCACAAGGAAAAAGAATATATGTTGATGAAAAGGGATTAAAATGGAACAAATAGGGTTATCTAAAACAAAAACCAATAGAAAGAGAGTTTCCAAATCTGTGAGAGCCTTTGGCATCTATGAGGTTAGAATTTAGGGGCTTCATGATTTTGGATGGAGAAAAAATTACATCTTTTTTTTTTAAGCAATCTCTAAAATTTGGCATTTCTTTCAATTTGGAATTTGGACAAACTCATAATAGATAGAAGCACCTATGATTTTGTTACTAATATATGTCATAGATACTTTCATTTTCCATTATAGATTGTTTATTGTTCGCACCAATTACTACTTAGAAAATTAATGTAATTATTACACCTGCACTGTAAGGCATTAATTAAAACACATATATTGATATAACACAAATTTGAATGTATATTAGTAATTGTATTTCACCATCATTTGATTTCTTTGTAGTCATATGTAATTTATATTAGGCATTTAAAATGTTATTTTGATAAGCATTTAAAGGTCCACAGCTTTCAATAAACTGCCAAAAACTTAATGACCCACAACAGGTCAATAATTGATTCGTTGGTAGCAGAAATGTATTCTGCAGAAGCTAAGTAAATCATGGTTAAATAAAATTTTAGCACTAACAAAATATCAGCACCTTTCAGAAACTAACAAAGAGCAAATGCTGTGCTGACAATCCCCTCCGTTACATACAAGCAAACTTAGGGCAGAAGGGGCCAAATAAATCCTCACATACAAATACTTCTGTATCATCATAGCAAAATATCATGAAACAATGCTTGATTTGCAGGTTTCTCAAATAGGAAGAAAGCAGTCTGGTAGGGTGGAAAGATCACGTGGCATATTTGTATTCTGACTTCTATCACAAAGTTGCTATCTGACTTTGCTATTACCCAAATATTCAGAACTTGTTTGTTCATTTATGTAATGAGGAAATTGGACACTTTACCCCTTTCAGATCTAAAATCCTCTCCCAATTATCTGTAATCCCTTGATTAAAATAAGTTTTTTGACTCCCACTATAAATAAATGTTTTACTGAAAGGGTTTTGCATTGAGGTGTTATTGTATTGATTCTTCCACAATTTGAAACATTAAGAGTACCCAGGTTTTCACTATTAGTTAGAAATTATTAGATATTAACCATAGTTACATGTCATAAAAAGCAGGTAGATATGCCTTAAGATATTTCAGCTATTAATTAGCTGCTCACGCACATTTTCTAAGATCAGTGCATGATTTATCCCTGAAGAATTGTAGTCTCTTTTTCAGTACAAAGTGCTATAGCACGTACTTTGATCACTTGAAATTTCACATGCTGCTTGGGAAAAGAAAAATCCTAATTTATCTGTAAGGTGCTTTTTCTCTTGAAGGGATTTTTTTCAGAGAGTAACTTAAAAACGTAACTATTTATTCTCAGCCTCCCTTTTTTTCCTCTCTCTGTCCCTTTTGTTTGGGCAATGGCATACACATTTTAATCTTAAAACCTTGGTAGGTAAGGGGTAACTTTTGGAGCTGTGATATATTAATCTTTTAGGAAGACATTTAAGCTCTTGAAGGTTTTGTATGAACATATGATGTTACCTTATGAAACACTTCACATTTCTTATTAACTTAGCATTTCATAAACAGAGATTTGAAGTTTTTGATTTCTTCTAAATATATTAATAAAATGGATAGCCTGCCCATAGGATCTAAATTTATTGTTTATTCCATAAAATATTCAGAATAAAAAGAAATAAGGTTAAGATTTTTATTTGTAAAGGGCTCACTAGTTTCTTCAGTGAAACTTCTCTCAATTGCTCTTATTAAATGAATTAAGTTGTGTAGGGGAGGCATTGAGGTGGATTGGGGTCATTTAATAGCGTAGCGAAAGGGTGACTTTACCATGAGGCATTTCCATTCCCGTGGCCTTGGTGTCTTAGATAATGCTATTAAAATTAAAAAGCCACCCATAAGCCTAGTAATGAAATGATAAACAAACAACGACAAGTATTTCTTGCCAATGACAGGCAATTGTTTATATGCCTTAATCCACAAATTGCTTTCACTTAATTAATTAGTTTAATGTTTGCAAAGCACTTTGAAGATGAAAGGAATGAAAGGAATTATTATATAAATGAAAGAATTTTTAATGGACTCAATTCTCCTCTCAGAGGCTGAGAGCTCATCAGCTGCCCATCTTCCTTCATGAGGACAGGAGAAATTGCACTCTAGAATTTCTCCAGGGCAGCAGATCTGCCCCTGTGATATGTTGGCTTTTGACTCGTTGAGAAATGAAGACCCAAACCTCTCCTTTCTTTGTATTTTACTAACTACAAGAGAATCTCTTTAAAAGCAGGAAATAATGTGTATAAAGCCCTTTAAAAATCATTAGAGGGGAGGAAAGCGCACTTATTATCACTCTTTTTCCTTTCAAGGTAGGACCTGGGGAATGTCTATCCTCCCTCTCGCCACTAGGACTGCTGGAGCAGAGACACCCACCTGCCAGGGAGACCAAGAAGTATTCCTTTTGAAGTCCTCTCACAGTGGCAGTCTTTGCACCTAAACAGCTAATTAAATACCAAATGAGTGCATTTGGATTTTGAACAGTGTCACCTGAATTGCTCTCCTTTTTAGGCATGTTTTTTTTTTCCCTAAACAAAACTGATTATCAATATACTATAGAATTCCAGCCACTTTCAAAATTGAATTCTGCAAGTGAATAAACAGATTCATATTCGAATCATGAGTTGATTTTCAACCGTTTCAAAATGCGGAGAATCTATCTTAGAAGACTCAAGACATTGCTGTGATTCTAAAAGTAAAATTAATACCTGAGTTTAAAACAGCCTGTGTTTTAACTGTAATGGAGGAGATCCAAATAGATATTAAAAATCAATAGTATATCAGTCAAAAACATAACTAAACAGGAGAAATTTTGAAGATATGTTTTTGATTTATAAATTCTCCAAATAAAATTTCTACATTTTTGAAGTACCAAGTATTAGGTTTAACAGTTAAAGCACTCATATAAAGAAAACTTATATATGTATATTTCTGGATCTCTAGTCATAAAATTTAAACAGAGATGAAAAAACCTTTGATGATGTCTGTATACAATACGAACATATCATATATATCTTATAGCCTTTTTATTAGCTGGTTGGAAGTATTAAAAATAAGATAACATATGTTGTCAAAAAGGAATGATTATTACTCAAATACAATGTACTCCTAAGGTGATATATGCACTATAATTTACTTTTCAGAGTTTGGAGCAGGGAGAAGACTTAGAGCTTTCTAATTTATTCAAAGGACAAATTAGAAGGAAAAACCTAAAAGCCTTATTGTATGCTCCAAAATTTAGAGGAATATTTGACTCCACAGCAGCCAAATCCCTCAGAAAATAAGCTATTGTTTTGGAAATAAAATAATGGTGAAAATGTAAAGAAATATAGCCCAAATTATTTAATTTATTATTTCATTTTTCTCCATCAATAGAAAACCCAATTTTTTTTCACCATAGAGCTGAATGTGTACATGGTTAAAAATGCTTGGGCATGGCCGGGCACCATGGCTTTTGCCTGTAATCCCAGCACTTTGGGAGGCCGAGACGGGTGGATCATCTGAGTTCAGGAGTTCGAGACCAGCCTGACCAACATACTGAAACCCCCATCTCTACTAAAAATACAAAAAATTAGCTGGGCATGATTGTGGGCATCTGTAATCCCAGCTACTTGGGAGGCAGAGGCAGGAGAATTGCTTGAACCCGGGAGGTAGAGGTTGCAGTGAGCCGAGATTGCGCCATTGCACTATAGCCTGGGGAACAAGTGCTAAACTCCATCTCAAAAAAAAAAAAAAAAATGCTTGGACATTAAATGAGGTTAGAGGATAAAGTAGAGTAGAACTCAAAGTTTGACGTAGATTTATTTGCCATAATGAATAGCATACTTAACAAGGCAGAACCTTTGCTTATGCATACAAATGTTGTAGTATTCTTCAAAAAATCATGTCCTTCTAATCAAAACCTGGGCTGTTTGTATTTTCTTTTGATACAGTTTGTAAAGAATGTTGGCTGCTAAAAATGTGGGAACATGGCTGGGTGTGGTGGCTCATGCCTGTAATCCCAGCAGTTTGGCAGGCCTACATGGGAGGATTGCTTGAGCACAGGAGTTTGAGACTAGCCTGGGCAATATAAGGAGACCCTGTTTCTGCAAAAAATAGTAATAAAAACATTATCCAAATGTGGTGGTATGCACGCTTAGTTCCAGACATTCTGGAGGCTGAAGTGAGAGGACCCCCTGAGCCCAAGGGGTCCAGGCTGAAGTGAATCATGGTTGTGCCACTGTACTCCAGCCTGGGAAACAGAGCTAGACCCTGTCTCAAGAAGAAACATATGGAATCCGAAGTGATAATGACAGAGTTTGAATTGTGGTATCATATCTGATGACTCCAAGATGATAATGACAGATTTTAAATTGTGGCACCATATCTGGTGACTTAAAGATGGTTGTGAAAATTGCACCTTGATTTCTTCATCTGTAAAATAAAAAACTGTGTATCTTGATGTCCTTATCAAATACCTGGATGTTGAAATCATTCCTATCCCAAATCTCAGTATCACACAGTATATCCAAAGCAAAAGTATAGTATTATACTTCTATTTGAAAACATAATAGTAATAATAAAAGTAATAAAAGTATATCCAAAATAAAAGTCAAAATTTAAAAATAAATAAATAAGATCCATTTTTAAAAGGTGAATAACCATAAATTTCTCTATGAGACTCATATTAGGATAAGTTTTTACTAAAGATCAGCTTTTGCTAAATGTCAGAATCTACTAAAGAAAATAGTAACTGACAGGGTATTTTTAATCATTAAAAGTTGATAGTTTAATTTGTCTGTACTTTGTTATGTTTTATTTATTTATTTTTTAATTGTACCTTAAGTTCTGGGATACATGTGCGGAACGTGCAGGTTTGTTACATAGGTATACATGTGCCATGATGGTTTGCTGCACCCATCAACCCGTAATCTACATTAGGTATTTCTCCAAATGTTATCCCTCCCCTAGCCCCCAACCCTCTGACAGGCCCTGGTGTGTGATGTTCCCCATCCTGTGTCCATGTAAGCTGGAAACCATCATTCTCAGCAAACTAACACAGGAACAGAAAAACAAACACTGCATATTCTCACTCATAAGCGGGAGCCGAACAATGAGGACAAGTTTTTTTGTGTTTGTTTGTTTTTTGTTTTTGTTTTTGTTTTGAGACAAAGTCTTGCTCTGTCGCCCAGGCTGGAGTGCAGTGGCATGATCTCGGCTCACTGCAAGCTCTGCCTCCCGGGTTCAAGCGATTCTCCTGCCTCAGCCTCCTGAGTGGCTGGGATTACAGGCTCATACCACCATGCCCGGCTAATTTTTTTGTATTTTTAGTAGAGACGGGGTTTTATCATGTTGGTCAGGCTGGCCTCAAACTCCTGACCTCGTGATCCACCTGCCTCGACCTCCCAAAGCGCTGGGATTACAGGAGTGAGCCACCGCGCTCAGCCAAGGACAAGTTTTAAAGAAAATTGAAAGTTACTTATTTCAATGCCTAGTATATGTTGAGCAGTTAAACAAATGTTTGTCACTGCAATTTGTAAGAAAAGCAATAGAGCGTACTGAACAAGAACATGGAGACTAGAGTCAGACTGCACAGGTTTGAGACCCAGCTCTAACAGTGACTAGCCTTGTGATCTTGGGCAAGTTATTGAATCTCTCCGTGTTTCCATCTTCCTATAAGTAAAGGCAATAATAGTACTAATATGGATTAAATATGTTAATTCACCTAAATCATTTTAAAACATACCTTATATTTAAGTTTTATTTTAGTGTTAGCAAGTATTCATAAAAATAATATTGTATAGGCATTTGTGTGAGGTTTCATGAATGTCTGTGTTTCAATCTTGTTTAACTTTCATGAATGTCTCTATTTCATGAATGTCTATGTCTCAATCTTGTATGGATTAATACAGTAGGTTATGGGAAAATGGGAGACATCAGGTCTGAGGAATGATTAATGGGTTTGACTCTGTATGTGCAGAGTTCAGTTCCTTTTGAGACATCCAAGTGAAATATTAAATAAGCATTTGGATATACAGTTTAGTAGCTTAGACCAGTGGTCTGAACTGGAGTTTAGACAAAATGGTGGTGGTGGTAAGAAAGGGATTACTGGGATACTGACAATAATTGAAGCTAGGGTCTTAAACAACACGGTATAGAAAGTTTATAGAGGGAGGAAAAAAAACATTTAATTAAAACTCAAAGTATAGTTTATTTACAAAGTCCTTTTGAATCCTTTGGATAGGCACCTAGGCTAGCTGCTATTGTATTTCTGTAGATTCTGGTAAGCATGATAAGTATTTTCTCATGAGAAATGGGATCTACTTCAAATCTAGATTCAGTCATTGGGAATAGAGCTTCTCCCTTTCTCCTTCGCTAGCCTGGAAAATTGGCAAATGGTAATAAGCCCTTTGGTTATGAGCTACAGCAGGTAGTTCTTGAAACTTTGAGCTTGAATGGTAATAGACTAGGGACTTGGGACAGAAGAGGACTGTGAGATTCATGTTATGAGATTGAAACTTACAGATTTGAACTAGAGAGCCAAATGAGGAATCAGAGAAAGTAATTTCCAGAAATCGGAAGTTTTTGGTTTTGGATTCATGGAGACGCGGCCTTTGTGAATATTATAGATTTTACTCAGATCCTGGATATTTGACATTTGTCCAGGATTTGGCCTGCTTTTTTCCCCCTTCTGTTTCTATTAGTTTATATTTCAGGATCATTTTTTTCTTCTATTTTTCTGCCTATTGAAATTCTATTGTTCCATACTCTTGTTCCTAATGAAGGACAAATTCATTTGAGGACTTATTTTTCTATAACAAATTTAATTGGAGTAGAAACTGAACAAAAATTATTTGTCTTTACTTCTCCTACCAAAATATATTTAAAGTTGTATTTCTTAGATGCACAGAAAAATATACATTGGAAATGTAGAGATTAGGAGATAAATAGACCATATAGACAGATAGATGGATACATAGATAGATGGATACATAGATAGATAAATAGATAGATAGATGATAGATAGATAGATAGATAGACAGATAGATGATAGATTTCCAAGACACTCCAGTTAAATATTATTCAGTTGGAAGCAAAAGTCTTTATAAAATGCAATGAGAGAGGAAAGTATTGGGGACTATGAAGGTGAAAGGTTTTCAACCTGGAGAAGTCATACGATGAGAAATGAGGAGTCAGGGGAGAGCAAAGGAAGCTTATTTTCCTTTTCTCTGCTATTCCTACTTGCCACTGTAGCAGTCCACACAGAATGCTTCAGAGTCAGTATACATTCACACACCTCCCTGTGCACACATACTCACATACCCACAAACACACAAGCATAACATAAAAGCTTGGCATTTGCAATTGTAAGTGCTGATCATTGTTAGCATTCACTAAAACTAATAAGTTGCTTTTTGTTAAGAAAGTGGGCTTTTAACTTCAAGATGTATTCACTCAAGAAAATAAAAGAAAAAAAAGAAGATTTCCCAAGTATCATTTATCTTTGAATGACACCATTTTATTTCTCCCTGCTACTTGCAGTAGCAGCAGCCAATCTTAGATAATTTTTTGCTACCTGTGGCTGAGTGAAAAACTGAGTTCATCATAGTCTTAAAAAACAATATGAATAATGACATTATATATTTTGCTGGTCAATTAGTAATGATTGAGGTCATTTGAATGGTGCTCTTTCATCATTCCAGAATTGTAAAACTAGAATTAGGAATATTAGCCTCTGGATGTTCTGTCCTGTGACTGCCTATTGGAGAGAAGATACTTGATTCTTAACGACTGTGGAAGATTTTTAACTAGAGGTGAATCATCTCAGAGACATTCGCAACCTACAGAGACTACTATGAGTTGAAAACTTACTTTGCTTGATGTATATGTATTTGTTTGGAACAACTACCTTTGAGTTGAAAGTAACACATGTCCTCTTGTTTAAGTGACAAATGTGACCATTACTGTTGCCTAAGGAGTAGTATAGAGGAGAAAGTAGATCAACTCAATATGAAGATATTAAAAAAGGATATCTTAAAATGCATGATACTGAATTAATATGTTCAGATAATTCAAGAAAATGGTATGTGTAAGGCATCATATCTGGAGCATAAAAAGATTTAATAGATGATATCATTGGCTGTCATAAACCAATCATTATATGCATGTAAATCCTCAAGTAATGACACTAATAATCTCCAACTCATCAATCTTATTTGTTTATTCCTCTTTAAATCTTTACATAACTCTTTCCTCTCTTCTCTAACATCTGAATTTTTTTCCCTCATACTCTCACTTAATACTTGCATTTTCATCTGTCAGTTGCTTTTTCCTATCTATTGATAATTGTTTAACCCTTGTTGAAGAAGAATCAGAGGTCCTAAGAAAAATCCTTTTTTCTTTTCGTCCTTTGGCAATCCAAAGCATTCCACATACGTCCTTATTCATCAGTATTTTTAAAAAATAATTTCTTCATCTACTTCTGAGTAGAGGGAAGAGGTGCAATCCATGACCTACACATTTGTTTTAACATTCTAAGAAGGATAATGAGGAGAGGGAGGCAAGACAAGGAATAATGAAACACAAAATTGACTTTGCACATTCACTATATGTTAAACTTTGTGCATATTCTCTCCTCTTTGTAAGATAGATATATCGGGGAATTATGGTTAAGTAGTGGATAGGCTATAGTTTTGAATAAAATTACTTAAATTAATTCTAATAATTCCAAATTTCTTCAATGGAAAGCCTTTTCCTCACAACCCTCTCTTTTTCCTTTTGTCTTTCTTCTTTGCAATGCAGCTACCATTAATCACTTTTATAGATTCCTTTGTAGTTCCTCTGAAATTGCCAGCTTATGTTATATACTGCATCTTATTTCCCTCTTGTTAAACTCACCGCTTGACTCCTGATTCCTATTTTACTCCCTAAAACTATTTATTGTTTCTGCAGCCCTCTCCTTGCACTAACAACCTGGAATTAAAATTGTATATGAAATCCTTCAATGTTTGGCCCAATCTGCATCTCAGATAGCATGGTCAGATAATCCTATAGAATGAGTATTTCTAATTCTTTCTTGTGTTGAACTGATTTATTTCAATAAGCTGGAACCAGTCATAAATGCTTAGGCTCCTGTTTCAAAGCAAACTCAGTATTGCCAGTTAAATATCTCATGGGCTCCCACATTGCAATTATTAGTGCAAGTCTATCTCATTTAAAAAGTTGTAAACTCCTTGAGATAAGCTGCTGTGTTTTACTGGTATTTTTATTCCTATTGTTTTTCACTGTGCTGAACTCTTATTAAATACTGAATGAGAAATGCTGAATTAAACAATGAATGGAGAATTTTCAGTGGTGTGAGAGAAGGGAAAGGAATGGAATATAAAATTCTTCTATAGGCAAATAAGGATTCGTTAAATGCTCAGGCAAAGCTGAATCAAGCAGCTTTAATTAATCCTAACCATTTTAATGTGTCTAGACCGATGTCTACAGTTAAAAAACAGCAACGAAAAATACACATTCAGAGAATCCACATATTATGTATAGAAAAGCTATATTTGTCTATTGTAACAGGATGCCTTACATTAAAGAAGCTTCTTACTCCATCAACATTGCAAACGAGGCTTTCTTGCATTTATGAATAAGGAAGCCCATTTATTTTATCATTATTAGTTTTATCACTAATAACAGGCTCTTTACACCTACACATGAGAATGACAATAGTAAAGGAAACAATCATTGGAAAAAATACCGACTATACATAATACCACCATTGTTACCATGCATTAAGTATAATTGCAATAAATTATGGTTGCCCTCAAAATCAAGTCTTTGTCCTGTTCCAGAAGGAAGACCAGATTTATCAAGTAGTTTCTCCTTTGCAGTGAGAAGCAGTCATTAGCAATTTGGTTAGACTATTTAAACTTATTTAATAATCAGAAATGTTAAAGTCCTTTGGAAATTTTCTAGTTAATAGAATTAACCTGCAGTGTAATTAGACAGTTTGAATTAAAGTCCTTTTACGATGATAATACCAGCAATAAAAATAGTCTCTGGGGATAAAGAAATTAGTATTCACATTAGTGGTAAATTCGTTATTGGAACCACATTTACTCTTTTGGTCTTTCATCCCTGAAGGATTCTACAATTGGATAGATTCACAGCTTTGCCCTTTCTCATCAACTGTTTTATTTCAAGGAATATTGGCTTTTATCATAATTTCCAAATCTGAACTTTAAAGGCAAAATGTTCTGCCTTGTTCTTGTCTTGCTTCTGTTGGGAAAGGCAGAGATGATACAAACAAACACAATGCAATCTATCCAACTAGCTTGAAAATTGGCAAGGGCGCTGATAAGAAATCAATCAAATAATTGTAGCCAAATTCATGCTGGAGTTTCTAAAGATGAATTAAATACCTGTGCCCGAACTTCATCTCTTCTAGGCAATCTTCCCAAACTAATTCTAAGAACAAGTGACTTTAGGATACCCAGTAATGTTTCAACATTACCATGTTTATGAGAAACTAAGAAGAAGGTGTATTCATTTACCTGTTACTAATGTTTACACACATACAATTGTAAATGCATATATTTTATGTACTTTGTTCTAAATTTTTATTAATTTATAGGTTTCCTTATGCCCTCACTTCAAGACTTCTGTCTGCAGAGTGTTGTACTCTCTGTACAGGTTGAGTACCATATCAGTGGATGACACTGAATTTCCTTTACTTGCCATCACAGACAAGAGAAGTCATACATTTTCTTCTTTGGAAGTCTTTCAAACTCATATTTCTGCATCTATTTGGCCAAAGAGATCCCTGTGTGGATTACATTCATGATTTTATTTAATATAGTAACATAGACTGTGAGTTGGGGTTTAAATTTTGAAGCTTACATTGTATTACAAAATAGCGTTGTCATTATCAGGTAATCTGTGAACTCCTTTGTGTCTTCCTCGGTCACCAACGACATAAGCATACATGACTTGAAGGCATAGTAAATGAAAAGAAAAACAAGCGCTACACATTTTCTAATGCTTCCTGAAGTGGAAGGTGCTAGTATCTGCCCTCTGCCTTAGGAATCTTTGTGAAAAAGTCAGATTTGATAACACCCTTGTCTGGATTTCTGAGTCTCTTTTTAAATACAATTTCTCTTATTCCATTTTAAGTTATGTCTAGACATATGTTATGTAATCCTACATAGTTATGTCAAGATATGTTATGTAATACCACACAGTAATGTTGTTGTACCTATTTTGTACCTTCCTAATAACTATTTTGTCATTTGAGTCTCACAATCTTTTTTGTGAATCTCAAGTAAAATAAATCATATGAGATGTGGTAACTATAACTGGATGTACAATTGCAAGGTATCCCAACATGTATCAAATGTATATTGACTAAAGAAAGTTTATTTCTCATTATTCAAAAGCAGTTACATAAAAAGAAAGAAAGTGCATTTTTGATTTTTGGAATTTGCTAGAAATTGTATTTTATCTCATTTAATCCTCACAAGTTAATCAAGCATCCCCATTTCTCAATGAAGTAAATGAGGTTTCAAGACATTAGGTAACTTCTCAACTCTACAGCATAAATAGCTGTACTTGATTCACTCCTAGATCTTCTAAAATTAGTAATTATGCTCTTTTTTCTACTATTTGATACCTATGTTTTAGAATTATTTTTAATAAACTGATATATAGATTATGAAAATCTTTACTTTTTACTGTCAAGCACTATATAACATAAATTAGTTTCTCGGCCTGGCGCAGTGGCCATGCTTGTAATCCCAGCACTTTGGAACACTTTGGGTGGCTGATGTGGGCGGATCACCTGAGGTCAGGAGTTCGAGACCAGCCTGGCCAATATGGCAAAACCCTGTCTGTACTAAAAATACAAAAATTAGCCCAGCAAGGTGGTGCACACCTGTAATCCCATGTACTCGGGAGGCTGAGGGAGGAGAATCACTTGAACCCGGGAGGCAGAGGTGTAGCGAGCCGAGATTGTGCCATTGCACTCTAGCCTGGGTGATAGAGTGAGACTCCCTCTCGGAAAAAAAAAAAAAAAATTACTTTCTTGAATTATGTTCTCTGCTTTAACTAGGGTACATGAGTTGGTATAAAATGGTGTAAGATTCTGCAATAAATCTCCAACCATATATTTCTTTAAGAATTATCTTTTTATATCATTATTTACATGGTACAATTGTAAAGATTCCTAGCCACCATCCATAGAAACATGTGTCCGGCGTATAGACGAATGACTAAAATGTTATAATGATATAATAGTGTCTTTATTATTATGTCTACCATAGTAGACACATAGGAGGTACTCAATATGGGAACACTTCTTAAATAAGCAAATGAAGGAACTATGGGAAGAAAAGAAGACAGCAATGTATTGAGGGAAGTGCATTATGTCTAGTAGCTGGATGATGTGGCTAGCAGTCTGGATCATTAATTGATTCTCTGGATGGCTCACAAAGATAATTATCATTTATTTCTTAAAATACAAAACTTTAGCTGATATTAATACATAATGGTATGGTCAACTAATTTTTGACAAATGCACCAAGAAAACACATTGGGGAAAGTAGAGTTTCTTCAATAAATAGTGCTGGAAAAATTCAATGTCTGCATGAAAAAGAATAAAATTGGACCCTTATCTTATACCATATACAAAAATCAACTCAAAATGGATAAAAGACCTAAATGTAAGGCCTGATACTGTACCATAAAACTCCCAGAAGAAAGCGTAGGGAAAAATCTCCTTGACATTTGCCTTGGTGAAGATTTTTGTATATTTTACCAAAAGCTCAGGCTGCAAAAGCGAAAATAAACACGACTAAAAGTTTTGTACAGCAAAGGACACAATTGATAAAATGAAAAGGTGTCCTATGGACTGGGAAAAAATATTTGCAGACCACATATCTAATTTGAGATTAATATTCAAAATTTATAAAGAACCCTTATAACTCAACAGCAGTAAAACAAATAACAATAAAAATGGACAAGGGACTTGAACAGATATTTCTCCAAGGAAGACATAAAAATAACCAGCAGGTATATGAAGAAGGGCTCAATGCCAAAAATTTGACCTATAATAAAATAACATTTATTATAGCAGTTCAGAATACAAACAAAGGGATGGTTCCATTATGCTCTGTTTCTGCACAATTATACTTCATTTGGTTCTAGGAAGACATCTACTTTAGTGAAAAAATAGAATCCATTCAGAATAATGTTCCTAGACTAAGGATATATATGGTTTCAATCAGGACTGTATCAAACCCAGAGGATGTTTAGAAATTCATGAGGGCTGCATTTTAGTTGTCACAATGAGCTATAAATGCCTCTTGGAATCTAATAAGAGGAGCAAGAATGCTAAGAATTCAGCAATGCTTTGGAGAATTCCGCATGATAAAAAACTTTCTCTCCCAGAATTTCAATAGCTTATCTTATGGGAAATACGTAACAATATTAAAAGACAAACAAATAAAAGTATGATATTTTAGTTTATGTGGAAAGACCTGTGAACATTTAATTTGGAAAAAAATTGTAACTGTTATCTCATATAGAGAATAATGGAGGCCTTCTGTGTAGAAGCAGATCTAAATGAAGGTAATAGAAAAAAATTCTGGGAGGGAAAAGAAAGAGCAGATTTTAATTCAATATATAAGGAAGATATCTTTAGGGTTCACAATTAGGGACAGAATATGGAAAAGTAATTATTTCTAACTGATTGGCCTTCTTCTGAAGGTTAACGTTTTACTGAGGTTTGTCTTTTCACTTGCTCAATGCAATTTGGAAGAATTAGACTTTGTCAAAAGAAGATTTCTAATTTTGAGAATCTCCATCTTGTGGACCATGAAGTTCAGCTGTATTTAAAGAAGATCAACTCCTTATCTTTTATATTCCAAAGTTAGCTGCCAATAGCTCTTCTTGGCTTATAGAGAAAAGACAAATCTAACTCTAAAATTCTGATTCTATATGTGATTTTTTTAAAGCGAAGTAATTCCTAATAAATATATTTGATTGATTGCTACTTAATAATTACTTGTGTCAAAGCATAGAGTTTTGATTGCCATGCTAGTTCTGTTCAGAGTTCGATGAAAAATAACCTCAACTCCATTAACAGGGCATTATGCCTTAAACATTCAGAAGCATTAGATAAAATTATACTATATAAAATTAGCTTTAAATAGAAGGTTTTTGTTTAGTTAAGCACTGGTGATCGACGATAATTATAGAAGAAATAAAAAAATGATAAGAAAGTTCTGCTGTACTTGAACAATGCATTGAGGCTCCAATTAAGCAGAACTATTTCAGGTAGTTGTGGGACTTGTCTTAGACACTAATTTAGTAAAATCTGACTGTGGGTTCTAGTGGATATTTTAATCATCGGAATAACAGAATATTTTGGAGAGCACTTTGTAGCATGATTTAATAAGGATTCCCTAAAAAACTGTCCAAATATATGATTTTTACTTTCTTCAATTTTTAGATAAAAATTTGAGGCTGTATAAAATTAGTGTATGATTGGAAGATGATGAGAATAGGAGCACAAGCTTTTTAATGGAGCAGGAGCTTTTAAAAAATAGACCATAGTTTATGCATTCAATAGAGTGCTAGCCTTCCAAAGCTATACCTTGATAAATTTGTTTTGGGCAAACTAATTCCCATTGTTCCAAAAATAAATGATGGGTACTTTTCTTTTGTAATCATCTTCAATCAATTTATAGGCAACATACTTTGCTTTGTTTCTTGGCCATTGCATTACTCATTTAATCAGTTTAAATATGTTACATTGCAGTTGTTTTTTAAATCCAAAGCTGCATTACCCAATCTTTAGTTCATTTAGTTAAATAATAATAATAATAATAATAATAATAAAAATCTCGCCTCTGTATTATTTGAAATCTTTCAAAAAATATAATCTCCTGAAAAAGATATTCATGTAATATCAAAAGCAATTTCCAAAGA
This sequence comes from Pan troglodytes, assembly GCF_028858775.2. NCBI lineage: Eukaryota > Metazoa > Chordata > Mammalia > Primates > Hominidae > Pan > Pan troglodytes. The sequence goes on from NC_086015.1 coordinate 106,635,621, forward strand.
AAGATTTTGAAACTTTTTGAGCAATACATTGTGGTTTGATATATTATGTGAACTCTGGAGGTCATAATTTAAATGAAAAATATCATTTTGATTTTATACTTCATAAAAGATTTGCCAAATTCTTTTGCATTTCTTTACATTCATTTTTCATTTTCCTATACTCTATTTTGGGAAAACTACCAGCATACATGCTATTTAGAGCTGAGATACACGGGAGGACTCACAAAATATAGTTCTTACATTTTTAGAGTTTAAAAATAAAATTACCTAAAGAATAATTATTCTGTGTTTTCCCCACCTCTGATTTACCTACTAAATGAAATGTCATTTGTTGACCTGGTCTTTAGAAAGAAAAAGGGACCAATCATTCTACGTCTATCTAGTTTGGAAAAAATTGGTGATGGTAAATAAGAGAGATTCCCTGCTTTTCCACACGTGTCTTACCTGAGGAGGTCACCTCAATCGGGAAAGCCTGCCTCAGTCCATTAATACCTGTATGGAAAAAATAAAGCTAACTTCTTACATTGTCAGCTTACATTTAATCAGTGATAAAGAGGTTTAAATTCCACATGGCTTTCTTTTAGTCTAATCACTAATTCGTTCAAAACTTGGATAAAGAAATCGCTATTATTTATTGGATGCCTTCTGAAAGAGAAAGGACAATTTTTTTTGCTGTTCAGAACACAATCTGCATTTCTTCCTATGCTTTCAGGTCTTTTAGGTAAGTTTTCTAAATATCTGTAGGACAATATAACGACTACAGTTAATAATGTTGTACTATCTACTTGAAAAGTGTTAAGAGAAGATATTCTAAATGTTCTCACCACAAAAAGGTATGCAAAGTGCACGATATGTCAATTCACTTGATTTAAGCATTCTACAATGTAAAACAAAATATCACATTATACTACATAAATATATACAAAAAAAGAGACAGAAAACCAAATCGAAACAACAAAATAACAGGACTATGTAAACATAAAACTGACAAATTACCAAAAGTCTAAAAATCTAAATGAAGCCTTCCTTTCACAAAAATCTGAAATCCATCCATTAAATTTCTTAATCCTAGTTTGGCTCAGGTAATTTGCTCATATTTTACCTATCTGTCAGAAGAAAATTAAATTCTCCCTACAATTTTTCATATACAATGTCAGCACTGAATATAAAATTAACCAGCATCCAGGCAACCTGTCTAAATAACTGAAATCAAAAGGAAAAAAAGTTAATATAAATGAACCTGCATGTGACTTAATGATTTATGTTATCAGACACAGAATTAAAAAGTGTGATGATTATCATTATAACATTTTAATTGAATTATAGTACACAAATTCTGCATTTCCTAAATGTAATGATCAATGTACTTTTGTTTTTTAATTTTGACTTTTATTTTAGATACGGGGGTTACATGTACAGAATAGTTACATGGGAACATTGAGTGATACTGGGGTTTGGAGTATGGATCCCATCACCCTGATAGAGCATAGTACCTGATAGGTAGTATTTTAACCACCCCTCTTCCTTCCTCTTCTGGTAGTCCACAGTATCTATCATTTCCTTAATTATGTCCATGTGTGCTCAATGTTTAGCTCCCACCATCCATGTGAACATGCGGTATTAGTTTTCCTGTTCCTGCATTAATTTGCTTAGTATGATGGCCTCCAGCTCCATCTATGTTGTTGCAAAGGATGTGACTACATTCTTTTTTTACGGCTGCATAGTATTCCATGGTATATATGTACCAAATTTTCTTTATCCAATCTATCATTGATGGGCACCTGGGTTGAATCTATGTCTTTGGTATTGTGAATAGTGCAATGATGAACATGAGTGTATGTGTGATTTTGGTAGAATTACTTATTTTCCTTTGGGTGTATATACCCAGTAATGGGATTTCTGGGTCAAATAGTAGCTTTGTTATAAGTTCATAAAATCTCCAGACTGCTTTCCACAGTGGCTAGACTAATTTACATTTCTACCAGCATTGTATAAGCATTCCGTTTTCTCCACAGCCTTGCCACCATCTGTTATATTTTGACTTTTTAATAGTAGTCATTCTGACTGGTGTGAGATCATATCTCATTGTGATTTTGATTTGCATTTCTCTGATGATCAGTGATGCTGACTATTTTTTATATGCTTGGCTGCATGCATGTCTTCTTTTGAGAAGTGTCTGTTCATGTAATTTGCCCACGTTTTAACATGGTTATTTGTGTTTTGCTTGTTGATTTAAGTTTCCTATAGATTCTTGATATTGGCCTGTGTTGGATGCATAGTTTGTGAATATCTTCTCCCATTCTGTAGGTTGTCTGTTTACTATGTTGGCACTTTCTTTTTCTGTGAAAAATCTCTTTACTTTTATTAAGTCCCACTTGTCTATTTTTGTTTTAGTTGTAATTGCTTTTGGAAACTTAGCCAAAAATTATTTTCTTAAGGCCTGTGTTGAGAAGAGTATTTCTTAGGTTGTCTTCTAGGATTTTTATAATTTGAGGTATTATATTTAAATTTTTAATGTCACTTTGAGCTAATATAGTGAAAGGTAGGGGTTCAACTTCAATCTTTGGCATATGGCTAGCCAGTTACTCCACCACCATTTATTGTATAGGGAGCTCTTCCCTAATTGCTTGTTTTGTTGGCCTTGTCAAAGATCAGATGGTTGCAGGTGGGCAGTTTTATTTCTGTGTTTTCGATTCCATTCCATTGGTCTATCTGTCTGTCTTGTACCAGTACAATGTTATTTTTGTTATTGTGGCTTTATATTATAATTTGAAGTCGGTAGTATAATGTTTCCAGCTTTGTTCTTTTTGCTTAGAATTGCACTGGCTCTTTTTTTTTTCTATGAGAATTTTAGAATAGATTTTTTCTAATCTGTAAAAAATGTCATTGGGAGTTTTATAGGAATAGCATTGAATCTGTAAATACTGCTTTGGGCAACATGACCATTTTTACAATATAGATTCTTCCAATCCAAGAACATGGAATGTTTCACCATTTATTTGTGTCACCTCTGATTTCTTTTAGCAGTGTTTTGTAGGTCTCCTTATAGAGATATTTTGCCTCTTTGGTTAGCTGTATTCCTAGATATTTCATTTTCTTTGTGGCTATTGTGAGTGTGATTGTGTTGTAAATTTCATGCTTAGCTTGGATGTTGGTGGTGGATAGAAATGCTACTGATATTTGTACATTGATTTTGTATCTTAAAACTTTACTAAAGTTGTCATTTCTAGAAGCTTTTTATCAGTCTTTAGGATTTTCTAGGTATATAATCATATCATCAGAGAAGACAGATAATTTGACTTCTCCTTTTTCTATTTGGATGCCTTTTATTTCTTTCTCTTGCCTGATGGCTCTGGCTAGGACTTCCAGTATGATGATAAATAGGTGTGGTGAGAGTGGGAATCTTTGTCTCATTCAGTTCTCAAGGGGAATGGTTTTAGCTTTTGCCCATTCAGTATGATGTTGCTGTGGGTTTGTCATAGACAGCTCTTATCCTTAAAACAACAGAAAAATGTATTTTTAAAAGTTTATATCTGTATATCTATCATACATATCAAAAAGTAGAATATAATCAACTTATTTAAAGCATCCATTGTGCCTATCCAAGTCCGGATTCACCGAAGTTGACTATAATAGTGTCTATCACCAAAAAATTATGTTAGTTCATTTAGGGAAAAAACATAAACAAATGACAAAATATATCTATGAAAATTGTTTATGAATTTGAGCAAAGTCTTTTTCCAAATAATCATTTGTACTTTTCATTTAATTTCCTTGTTTATTTTATTTTATTTTATTTTATTATTATTTTTAAAAGTCTCACTCTCTTGCCCAGGCTGGGGTGCAGTGGTGCAGTCATAGCTTACTGCAGCCTCAAACTCCTGGGCTCAAGCAGTCCTCCTACCTCTGTCCCCCAAGTAGCTGGGATTACAGGCATGTGCCACCACACCTGGCTATTTTTTAATTTTTAATTTTATTTTTTTGTCTTGCTATGTTGCCCAAGCTTGTATCGAACGCCTAGCCTCAAGCAATCCTCCTGCCTCAGCTTCTAGGCGTGAGGCACTGCATCCAACTTCTCATTGTTAATTTTTTTTAAGTCCCAGGATTCTATACAGGGTGTCACATTAAATCTAAATTTAGTTTGAGATCCTGTGTTTTCTAAATTCAATGTAAGATTCTGTTTATTCTGGAACAATTTTTCAGACGTTGTACTTTACGATGTCAATATTCTTTAAAAAAATACAGGCCAGTTATTTTATAGAGCTGAACTAGATTTATTAGATGATTATATTTAGATTTTGCATCTTTCACTGGAACATTAGAGAAAGTAATACTTTGTCCTTCTCAGTGTGTCATAGCAGAAGGCACAGGTTGTTGGTTTGTCCCATTATTAACGATGTTAAATTGATCACTTAGTTAAGGTCCTGTCTGCCAGGTTTCCTAACTAAAAAAAGTGTTACTAATTAATAGGTCATTTACAGAGAAGTACTTTGACACTATGTAAATACTGTGTTCCTCATCAACTTTGTCCTACTAGTTTCAACATCCGTTAGTGATGAATGCCTGGATCACTTAATTACTACCACAGTGATTATAACATGTTCTATACTAAACTAATATAAAATAAATTTTTACCTTAAACTCACCTTTTCGTAATAAAAAATATAAAATAATTTCAAATTTTCTGAAGTAATCATCAAAGCAATCTACTATTTCAAAGGCGTTTTCATTCAATTTGTTTAAAAAGTGTCAGATAAAAACAATCACATGAAATTGTGTGGTTTGGGCATAAGGATTAAAGGAGATAGTATCAAACTCTACGCATAAAAGAACAAATTTATAACATGGGAAGAGATATCTGTATAAATTACCAATCCTGTTTCTATACATTTAATTTTCATGGGCTTGTGGCACAACAATGTAGAAATAACAATGATATTCAGTGTAGGAGTTTGCTTTTTATTATTCATAACACTCTGGAAGCTTACAAAGATTTGGGGATCAGGAAAATGAATGAGGTTTTTGTCAGAGAGAGCATTTTTTTTTTTTTTTTTTGTAGAAGCAGAGAACACAGAAGAAATCCATGGGAAATACCAAATTTTAAAATAGCAGAACATGGAAAGAATTCAGAAATAGTCCCCAAAGTGATAGTAGGAGAATGAGAGAGTGGAGTCTGGGTATGTAATAGTGAAAAATGAAAGGCCTTGTTCCTGCTTTCATGGAGCTGTAAGAATGAGATAGGAGACTCACAAAAGTGTCTGATTTGATCTGGATTGGGGATGGTTGTCAAAGATTTTAGAGAAAGGCAGCATCTATTCTGAGATATAAAGGAAGAAAGGAATCTGAAGTACAGTGTTCCAGTTACAGGGAACATCATATAGGAGACATTGCTAGGAGCATGGCTGGGTCAAGCCAATGGACTAGTCATTTTCCCATTGCACTGAGTCCCCATTTCACTGAACGTGAGCCAGAGTGTGATGTGAGTTGACACCAAAGAAGTAAGATACAAGAATAAGGATAAACTTTGAAAGCCACTATTAAGAGTTTGTATTTTGCATTGCTGGAAGAAATCAGAGATGATACAGATAAATGCAAATACGTCCCATACTCATGAATTGGAAGAATCAAGATCACCTGATCTTTGACAAGGCCAACAAAAACACATACTAGGGAAAGGACTCCTTATTTTATAAATTGTGCTGAGGTAAATGGCTAGCCATATGCCAAAAACTGAATCTGGACTTCTGCCTCTCACTATATACAAAAATTGTCTCAAAATGGATTAAATATTTAAATGTAAGACCTCAAACTATAAAAATTCTGGAAGAAAACCTACGAAATACTCTTCTCAATGTCACACAGCAAAAGAAACTATGGATAAACAGACAACTTACTAGATGGGAGAAAATATTCATAAACTGTGGATCCAACGATGGTCTAATAACCAAAATATAGGCAACTTAAACAAATCAACAAGCAAAAAGCTAATAACCACATTAAAAGTGGTGAAATTACATGAACAGATACTTCTCAACAGAAGACATACATGCAGCCAGCAAGCATATGAAAAAATGGTCAGCATCATTAATTATCAGAGAAATGTAAATAAAAACCACAATGGGATACCAACTCACAGCAGTCAGAATGGCTGTTATTACAACGTCTAAAACAACAGATGCTGGTGAGGCTGCAGAGTAAAGTGACTACTTATACACTTTTGATTGCAATGAAATTTAGTTCAGTAACTGTGGAAAGCAGTCTTTAGAATTCTCAAAGAATTTAAAACAGAGCTATTTATTATTCAATGCAGTAATCCCATTGCTTGGTATATACACAGAGGAATATAGATAATTCTACCAAAAAGACATATGCACTCATTTGTTCATTACTGTATTATTCATGATAGCAAAGACATGGAATCGACCTAGCTGCTCATCAGTGATGGAACAGACAAAGAAAATGTTGGAATATTACACAGCCATAAAAAGAATGAAATAATGTCATTTGCAGCATCCTGGATGGAATTGGAGGCCATAATACTAAGCAAATTAATGCAAGCACAGAAAACCAAATACCTACTGTTCTCATTTATAGGTGGGCGCTAAACATTGAGCATATATTGACATCGATATGGGAACAATAGATACTGTGGACTACTAGAGGGTGGAGTGAGAGAAGAAAGCATGGATTGAAAAACTGATTATTGTGTACTATGTTCACTGCCTGGGTCCAGTATACCTATGTAACAATGCTACACATGTATCCTCTGTACCTAAAATAAAAGCTGAAGTTAAACAACGAAAAGTTTGTGTTTTGCCTATATGAAACAGGAAACTTATAACACAATTTACTTTAGGTAAGAACTGAATTGGCTCAAGAAAAGATATGCTGCATTTTAAGAACAAGCAGTTTAATGTTACAAGCAAGTAAGGTTCATATTCTAGAATTATCTGTTATTACCTGTGAGAACCTAAAGAGCCAACTTTCTCTTTGAAATATAAATGACAATACCTACCTCTTCAGGTTGCTGAGACATTTGAATAACATAGATTGTGTCTTCAACAGCAAATGAGGTACAGTCAATAGTTCTTTTTTTCCCTCCTTCACTTTAAAACATTATTCTTCACTTTTTATTATGCATAACAATTTATCTTTATATTACATAAACTGTAAAACTCTTATCCAATTTGTAACACCTCTCTGGTGCTTTACACACATCATTTGTTTGTAGCCCACTGCTATGGGAAGCTGAAGTTAAGGTAGACACTGTCACTTCAGGCTCATCCCCGTCAAGCAAAGTCTCAACACAAGGATATATTGAGTATCTTTTTACTGTTTGCCAGCACCTTCTTTGAGGTTCTTGTAGCCAGTGATAAAGCGATAGAAGAACCCTCAAGAATAGGGGACATTCCATCCTTCAGACAAACACTGTATTTTCTTCTCTGGAAATCCCAGTAGGACTCAAGTCCCCACTCCCCACAGCCTACAAGACTGGCTTCATTAATTTCATGCTGATACAACTTTATTTTTCTCTACATCATACTCTGTAGCTCTGCTTTCTGAGATCACCTCTCAAACAAACTACCTATTCCCACCTCCTCCTAAGCTCTAGTTTCAAGAACTCAAACTCAGTTTCTTTCCCATTCTATGCCCTAAGAACCCATTTCATTTCATTAATTGTTTAATTCTATCACTTTAAATTGATGGATTTCTAATCTAATCTATCATAATCTCCTCTGCTATATTATTCCTGTGAAATAGCATAATCCTCAAAACATTGAGCAAATCCAGAGCCTCTTTTCTTTTCACCTCACACAATTTTCTTATTTGGGGAACTAGATACTCTCTATTAAGCCATCAAGATCTGAAGGAGATTTTTGATGTTTTGTTAACTGTGCTAAAACATTAAAGTTTGCAAAAATATAATGGTTGACATTTTTGAGAATACCTCAAATATTAATATGAATTTGAACTCTCCAATTTACTAATGTTTTAGATAATTTAGAAAGGTAATTGTGTCATACAGAATGGTTGGTAGACACTGCAGTTGCCTATCCCATAGCCATTTCCTCCTGCCAAACACACATCTTTTTTTTTATTATAATATAATTATAGTATATTTGCATAGAGGATCAAGCCCACTGATCTCGGATTGATGAATCCCAAAAGAATAAATCATTTTTTGGCAAATCTGTCATAAAAACTCACCCCCATAGTTGTGATTAATATAAGGAGAAGAAAGTGACAATACTGTGGCCAAGAAGACATAAGAAGTTTACTGAGAAGAAACTGTGGCTTCTTTTAAAACAAGCAAACAAACAAAACCCGCTCAACTCTACCTATGGAAAGATTTATGTTCAAACTCTTTTTTCACTTCCACTGTGAATATGGCCAAGGAGTTTTGAATCTGAATATTAGAAACAGCTTGCAGTGTTGATGGCATCTTTGGGCAAGTAACTACCTATATCCAGACCCCCTAGTTATGAGGAAAGACTGCTCTTTAGGCTATTAATTAATTAATAGTTTAATAAGTAAAGCTATGTATTTATTTGCTCAAAATTGAACCCATTCCTAACCAATATAGAGAAGGAATTGAAGGCCTATAACATTTTTTTCCACAAGAGAAGGTCAAAGGCTAAAACTTTGTTTTGAATATCAATGATTTTGGAACATCTAAGTTGGACATTCAGGGTCCTGATGATGTAATTTAGAAACCTTGTCAGGGATGAAGGACTGAGAGTAACCTAAGAAGTCCATGAAATGCCCATCCTTATTCCCATTTAAACAGAGCAACTTCTCTATTTTTTAGTGTTGAGATTTCTGATAAGAACAATGTTCTTGTTCTAAACTCTTTAAAAATGACTAATATGAGTCATAATCTTCAGAATTATATAAATAGCTGCTTAAAATGTTAATCATATTAATTTTTTTGAAATTAAAGTTTATTCTACGTTTTCCTGTCAGAAACTTCTACCTGTTCTTAGATTAAAAAGTTACATGACAGCAGGAATTTGACCTAATTGTAGATAGTGTTAATTATGGCATTTATACAGCTCAGTAACAATAAGCTGGGGAGTTTTGATAATTTTCTGGAGATTCTTTATGAAAATTTAAACCGAGATTTATCCTTAAAACATATAAGACTGCATTGTTTTTCAGTTTAGCTACAGTTTTCAGATTATGTTCTTGGTAGAAAATGACCTGTAAATTAAAATTAGCACCAAAATATTTAAGTAAAATAGTCATAGATATTGAAGAGACATAGAACAAAATGATCATCTTTTCAAGTCTTTCGCTAGTATTAAATGATAAATTATTTTTTAAACAACAATTATTGTGAGACTATATGGATTTTGGAATTTAATGTCAAATATTGCCATTTTCTAGACAAAGCAATCTTTTTAATCCATTTATTTGAAGAACAATATAAGCTCAGGAGATGGTTCAAGTTTATTCCTCTTATATCTCAGTGCATTTAAGAATTTAGATGAAAGTAAACACAAAATACAACATGGAGATTTTTTTAATGTGGTAATTGACTTTAAGAGAATGGGCAAAGAAATGAATATCTATTTGAGACTTTAGAAATAATAAAGATGTGATAGGATATTCATAGTTGAGTAGGAGGTCTTTATGCATATCTGACTGTGTCCATATAAAGGTGATTTGTATGCTCAAATACAATGTGTCATGTTTTAATAGCCTTTTTTAAAACGTAGTCTTGGATTCACAGAAAAGCAGGAAGTACAGAGAGTTCTGCTATACACCCCTACTCCCATAAAATCATAGCAACCCCACCATAAACGTCTCCCATCAGAGTAGAACTTTAGTTACAATCAATGAACTAGCTTTGATACAGTATTATCAAAGTCCATAGATTATATTAGGGTTTATTCTTGGAGTTGTACATTTTATGAGTTTTGATAAATTAATAATGACACGTATCCACCATTATAGTGTCATGCAGAAAATGCAATGAATTTTTCAAAACAAATCAAGGGAATTAGAGAACTGAATATTGATTCAGCAAATCTAAACAACAAGGAAAATCCATTTTATGGTTCCTGAAAAAGCCTACGTACTTTACTTATTAATTATTAACAATTTAAGCTATTTATTGTAAAGCTGTATATAATTTTTTATTGAGATACAGCAACATATCCTAAATTGTACCCTTTAAACATGAATAACTTTGTGGTTTTTTTATATATACAGAGTTTTACAAATATCACCACTAATTCTAGAACATTTTCATCAGCACAAAAAGAAACCCAGTATCCATCAGTAGTAGCATCACTTTTTCAGCCCTCTCCTCATCCTTTGGCAATGACTAGTCAACTTTCCGTTTACAATATTTGCCTTTGTTAGACATTTAATATAAGTGAAAGTATACAACATGTGATTTGTTATGTCTAGCTTCTTTTACTCAGCGTAATGTTGTCAAGTTACATCGATGTTCTAGAATGTATCTGTTCTTTATCCCTTTTGGTGACTGAAAAATATTCCATTGTATGAATATATCATATTTTGTTTATCTATTCATCAAGTGATAGGCTTTTAGGTTATTTTTCCACTCTTTAGCTATTATGAATATTGTTTCCATGAACATTCCTGTATTTTTTTGTAAACATACATTTACAATTTCTTGGCTATATACATGGTAGTATAACTGCTAGCTCATGTAGTAATGCAATGATTAGGTTAGGAACAACAAACTGTCTTCTGCAGAATTTGCAAAATTTATTTGCCCATCAGAAATGTATAAGGGTATTAATTTCTCTATATCCTTACCAACATTTGATATAGTTTAGGTTTTTGATTATAGTTAGCATAGGTGTGAAGTAGTATCTCATTATGCTTTTGATTTAATTTCTCTAATGACTATTGATGTTGAGCATCTTCTCATGTGCTTTTTGCTGATTTGGATTTTTTTTGAGAAATGTATATTCAAATAGTTTTCCAATTTAAAAATTATGTTATAAATCTTCTTATTGTTAAGTTGCAGTGTTTTTATATATTCTACATAGAAATCCTTTATTGGAATATAACTTACAAATAATTTCTCTTATTCTATGGATTGTCCTTTAAGTTTCTGGTTGTTGTTTTCTGAAGCACAAATGTTTTTAATTATGAAGTTAATTTACCTACTTTTTCCTTTTGTTGCATATACATTTAGTGTCACATATAGGAAATCATTCCCTTACCCAAAATCATAAATATTTGCAAATAACTTTCATTCTAAAATTTTTACAGTTTTACCTCTTAGATTTAGGTTGTGATGCATGTTGAGTTAATTTTTGTATATAGCATAAGGTAAATGTCCAAATTTATCCTTTGAATGTTGATTTATGATTTTATCAGTACCACTTTTTGCAAATACGATTCTTTTACAATTGAATTGTATTGGCACCCTAGTTGAACACAAATTGATCATAGGTATGAAGACTTCTTTCTGGACTCTCAATTTTATCCAATTGATCTATATACACATCCTTATTCCAGTATTACATTGTCTTAATTACTGTAGTGAGGTGATAAGTTTGAAATTAAGGAAGTATGCGTTCTCCAATTTTGTTCTGTTTTTCAGTATTGTATTGGCTATTCTGTGTTCCTTGCATATGAATCAATTTCTGGGGGAAAAAAGATGGAATTTTCATAGGAATTACATTAAATATGTAAATCAGCTTTGGGAATATTTCTGCCTTAACAAGATTAAGTCTTCAACCCATGAGCACAGAATGTCTTTTCTTTTACTTGGGTCTTAATTAATTTCTTTCAATAATGTTTTTGTCATTTCAATGTAGAAATAAATATACAATCTCCAATGATTTTTTGTCATTTCAATGTACAAATAAATATATAATCTCTGATATTACAGTTTATTTCATATCATTTGTCAATTTAGATCATCTTTTTGAACTTAGTGTCTATTGTGAAATGTGATTCTTTTATATAAAATAATTACTATTTTCATCAGCTTTTTGCAGACTAAATATTTATTTTATGTGCCATCACTTTTGTTCTGAATCAATCAATACACAAATTGAGTGGGGATAAGAGTGAGTAAAGAAATACAATCATCTTATAACAGGTATCCTTCCAGACTGACATCATTTCATTTAAAAAATTATTTGGCTATTTTGTTCAAGCAGATATTATTTTACCTACCAATCTTCATTTCTTTTAATCAACCAGACCAGTAAGAGAGAGCTGAACAAATACCCTATTAATCTTTCCTATAGCACTAACACTGCTAAAAAATAAAAACATCTTAGGTTAAGAATTAAACAAAATTTTAATGATATCACGTTACTTCTTTTTGTAAATATATACATTGAATATTAAATGAGATTTCATACAATTTCGAGAGATTAATATTAAGCCCTTATTTCTTTGTCTATGAATTTAAATGCTGCTCATTAACTTTGACTATCTAACAGTCTTGAGAAAGAAATGATATGACTTGGCTGTGTTCCCACCAAAATCTCATCCTGAATAGTAGTTCCCATAATCCCCCCGTTTCATGGGAGGGAAGAGATGGGAGGTAACTGAATCATGGAGTACCTTACCCTCACACTGTTTTTGTGATAGTGAGTGAGTTCTAAGGAGATCTGATGGTTTTATAAGGGGCATTTCCCCCTTTGCTCAGTATTTCTCTCTCCTGCCACCATGTGAAGAAGGACTTGTTAGTCTCGCCTTCCACCATAATTGTAAGTTTCCCGGGGTCGCCCGGCCATGTGGAATTGTGAGCCAGTTAAACTTCTTTTCATTTATAAATTAGCCAGTCTCAGGTATTTCCTCATAGCAGCATAAGAATGTTCTAATACAAGAACACATCACACTTATTTAAAGTATGAAAATCTTGTGATGTATAGAGAGTAAATAAGTAAATGAATAAATTATTTCACATAACTGGCAGAACTAAGATAATACCTGAAGTTGTCTGATCCTGAGGGTCTAAGGGAGATGCCATATGAGGAGGTGGAGAGAATCATCAGGCTTTTCTACATCGGTCAGTCTGACTCACCTATAAGTTGACGTCATCAAACAATTTCTTACTCAAAACTCCGTAACAATCATTGGAGACATGTTTATTAATTAAAACACTGACGATACTGCTTAGTGCACAGTTGGTATCTGAAATATATTTGATAAATGAACAGATGAATAAAAGTATATTTTTCCCCTTTTTTGCTTACATACCGTTATCCACTGACCACTCACCGCTACATCTACTCCCATTGTTTCCTACATCCCCTGATCCACAATGCTCTAACCTAAATTATTATGTCTTTGTTCATACAAAATATCCAAATGCTTCATTACTTATTTCTTTTTCAGCACACCAAATGATATTCTAGTATGTCTGTCTTAGTAACCACTGGACAGTGATCACCCTAAAAACAATTTTTATTATTATCAGTTTTATATTATAGGGCTTGGATTGTAAAAGCTGCACAATAATTCTTTTCAACTGAAGAAAATTAAAAACATGTGTTTATAGGCCGGGCGCGGTGGCTCACGCCTGTAATCCCAGCACTTTGGGAGGCCGAGGCGGGCGGATCACGAGGTCAGGAGATCGAGACCATCCTGGCTAACACGGTGAAACCCCGTCTCTACTAAAAATACAAAAAATTAGCCGGGCGTGGTAGCGGGCGCCTGTAGTCCCAGCTACTCGGGAGGCTGAGGCAGGAGAATGGCGTGAACCCGGGAGGCGGAGCTTGCAGTGAGCCGAGATCGCGCCACTGCATTCCAGCCTGGGCGACAGAGCGAGACTCCGTCTCAAAAAAAAAAAAAAAAACAAACAAAAAAACATGTGTTTATATTACCAGCTCTATCTTACAAAGTTAATACCTAATGTATTTGGTACACATATTAATAAATAAAAATATAAAACAACTTTTAGGAAATATTTTATTCTATAATAATTTATTATATGTATAATCATAAAATAATAATTACAGTTGCATTTGTTTGTAGTAATTACAATATTTCTCTATACAAAGTATTAAAATTAACAGTGATATAGAATAGTCATTAAATATCAACATAATTTGTGTAATCATCATCTGCAAAGCACTAATATATTCAGCTTTTATTAAAAGTTTTCAAATTTAATTACACATTTTAAACTTTTATTTACCTTCTTGTATTTGAAAGAACTTCATAAGTAACCACTTCAAATGCTTGAAGTACAATTATTAATTAGCTCTTTCTCACAAAATGCCTAGTAAATGAGCCTTGCTTTTCCTCTTCTATAAATTAATAAATGCATCCGTAAGTGGATTAAGCTCGCATGACACCCTAGCAACTTTGTTTTTTTCTCAATGATAGAAATATATTTTAAAATCTTTTTCAAATAATTATTTTACATGCACACTTATATCAAAGGGAAAATATTAGTGTCACAGAATATAGAAGGGATAGGTGGGTATAGGAGGGATAGGTAGATATAAGAAGGATAGGAGGATATCGTGGTGATAGGTCCAATGTTCAGTTTCATTTAAAGGCCTAGTTCTGTACTATTTGATTCTCTCTGTATATAGCTCTGCCTGTGTGATTTTACTCATTTTTACATTTTCCTGCATACAGAAATAGTGACTTTACTAAATTAGATGTGTAAGCTTGATGCCAATTTCTTGTTCTAGACCCCTTATTTGTTATGTAAAATTATATCAATTTTAGAAAGTTGTTACATTGACTATATTAACAAAAAGTCTTTAGCATAAATTTTGAACCATATTGGATACTTTTGAATGGGTGGATTCCTTCTACACCTCTTCAGCATTTCTATCTTTTTCCATAATTACACTGTCCAAGGATAGACACCATAGTGCATCAGTGGCTTATACTTAGTTATGATACCAAATATCATACAGGTTCATTTTATAATGTTTTTGTCTAAAGTCTTGAGCCTCAAACCATAGTTTTAATTATAAACTCATGATCAATCTGAACCTGCTCATGTGTTTCTCCTTTTGTCAATATGCCTGGAAAAACTGCTCTTCCCTCAAGTATCTAAACCCAATCCCAATTCTCTTTGTCTCAGCAGATGTGATTACTATTTCTTTTACAAAAATAGTTTCAGGTAACATGTCATGCACTCCATGAACTCTTACTCTTCAACTTCAGATTTTCTATCACTTCATCCCTGTTATTTCCATACAGTTATTTTCCAGGCTTTTGAGCCCACTTTTGCCTCTTCTCCAGATGAGGGGAAAAAAAAAATGTTTGCTTGCATTGTCATTGTAAGTTACAAAATTTCCTCTGATGACAAACAATGGTTCTATTCTACTAGTCAAGAATGTGTAACAAAACAGGAAAACTTAGGGATTTTTCTCATAGTTACTTGGTGTATAATGGGAAAACAAACTTTCAATAATTTCCTGCTTAGATATTTTGCTCACAGGGATACAGAGTGATGTTATAACTTGGCTGTTACTCTTGTTCATGATTTTGCCCAGGTAGGATAGATTTATGACTGAGGTCTGAGCTATAAATTAAAGTATGTCATGGTTAATCTGATAAATGTTCCACAGAGCTGGCACATTTTTTGGTGTGCTTATAAAGACGAGCCATAATCTCCTCTGTGTGTGTTTCTGTTCTGTGGAAATCATGATTATATTCAAAGGTGTAATTGAGGACATTTCTAAAATGTAATCATGGGTAAAAATCATTTTAAAAGCTTATATATAGAAAGTATATTTCAACTAAACTATAATTCTTTCCATAGGGTGCATACTGTAGGAAACAAATGCAAATTGACCAGCAAATATTTGGGCATGACCAGACTCAAAAATGGAACGGACGAATAGATTTGCCTGCCAGCAATGTTGCAATTCTGACTAAAAGATGATCATTTGGCACCCTAGAACAAGGCAATGATTGACTCTACATGACCAACATTTCACAGATCTATGCTGGTGCAGGTAGAGGTGGGTAATTACTTCAGCCACCCAAGGGGAAAGGGGGGAGCAGGTGTTAGGCTGCCAGCACAGCTCAAGTTTCCACTCATTTCCCATATAAATGTAGCTGGTGGTAGGAGCCAAGAAATTTGAGTCAGTTGAGATTTTTGCCATCTCAATTTGGGGGATTATAATTGAGCTTTTGCCTCTCTGACCTGATTCTAATGCATTTTCCGTATTGGTAACTTTCAATGTAACTTTTTCCTAAGTTCTTTGTGTTCTTTTAGAAACACTGACTACATAACTCACATGCTGTTTCAGTAACAACTGACAAATTTGCTTTTTGAAAGATTTATTGCATCAGCTTGCCTGACAGAAGAGCTGATTATGGAAAGGATAGATTTTTCTATTTGTCTCATGGAGTTCTTTACCCTCTGTTAACATCTATAGAAGGACTGAGGAGAGAAGGGGAGGCTAGTGAGTTACTACACAGGAAAATCATTTAAAATACTTAAACGATGAGAGAAAGCCCCTAGATAGGCAAATATGTTCCCTTTTTTGCTTCTATTTTTCTAATCTGGTAAAAAAATAATAGTTAAGTATTAAATGTGACTAAGCCAAATTTATTACTCAAAATCACCTACTGTGTCTCAGTCTCTCATTAACTTTTTTCTCTTGTTCATGCTTATTCATATGTGTTTGCACGTTGTACATGCCTGTAAAGATGTCTCATTTTCCAAGCCCATTTCTTGCTAACTGAAGCTTGTATATTTAAAGGTCAAATTTGGAGTGGGTGAAAGGTGTTTGTTTATTTAGATTCTCTACTTAGCCATTCTTGATGGAAAAACAAAATTGTGCTCTCTTAAAAGTATTATATATTTTTCTATTTTTTGTAACTAGAGTACAATTTGCCTTTTTCTAATGACACAGAGACATTAATATAAGCAGGATTCCTTTAGTAAACTATTATACCTATATAATATCTTCAGGGGCTATTGAGGAGTATAGAACTGTTTGCTCTATAATAAATGGATATGACACTGAAATATTTCACAAATACTTACTTTCTCACTTCAATGTCAGGCTATAGGTTTTCACTTCTTGCTACTGCTTTATAAATGCTTATTTCTGCACCTGCTAATTTGCCCCTCAAACGTCCTCAGGACTGGAGAAAGAGATAATCACCTTTAGAGAACTGTGTGCAAAGATATCTTTGAAGGTGTCTTCTAAGAGTTAACCACAAATTTTTTTATACATTATTTTATTACTAACAGATAATTTTTGTTTGCTTTCTATATTTCAGTTACTGCAGATGGTCGAGGTTGTTGAATACCAAATCTTAAAAAAAGTGATAACATTTCTATTTTCTTTTTAGTTTGTGTTTTTACTCATTCTTTTTTATTTAAATATATTCCATTTGATATCACTTTCTGCTTGAACTTTCCCTCATTCTCTGATATAAAATCAATGTTTTATCTTCCAAATCCTAGTGTTCTAATCTGCTATGTGGCTAGGTGACAGCCTGGTATTAATTTATGTGTGAAAATTATGCTGCTTGTATGAAAGAAAGTTTCTCCTAGCATTATTTTAGGCATCTACCATATTACATTATGATTAAGGCTAACATAGTTGTTTTTTCTTCATGTAGAATACATTAAATATAATTTAAATAGCTTGATTCATTTTTTATCAGAGTTTATAACTTCCAAATTCTAATTTATAACTTTCAATTTCCATGACTATTTTTGGAGCATAGTTGTCAACCCAAGAGAAGATTTTTATAGTAAGAAAATAATGGAAATCAAGGAAGTCTCAGAAGCTCCAATATATAAAATGTCTATTTTTAGATATCATTATCAATATATTGACATATATATTTTCTGAGAATCCATATAAAAATAGGTTAACAGGGTGTGTTTTCAGAAATTTTGTCATTGCGTAGCAACTTAATCATAGGCATTCACGTCAGGTAGAATTTAACTTCAGTCTTGTCTTCATCACTTAAAATTTGTATAATCTTAATAACTTAACCAACTTCTCTCATAGTTCATTTTCTCATCTGTAAAATGGTGGTTGTAATATTTATTTTTGAGTGTTTTGTACAAGTACCTAGCCACATACTGAGCAAATGATAAATCCTTAACTAAATATATTTTTTATTTGACTGTCTTAAGTTTCCCAAACAGTTTTTTAACCCACTTTCCATATGTTATTCTCAAAGGATTTGAAAAATAAATTAACATTTCCCACAAAAACCTTTAACATCTATTGATCAGATTTGACATGTCCTTGGGACTCTTTATTGCTGTGATTATATCTTTACTTTTAACTTTTTGTCATTGGTAATTTTCAGAAGAGCCTATAGGACATCATACACAAGATCAGGTATTTTTGTGGGATTTGTAGCTGAGTGCTTATTAAATCTGTGACTTATGGCGTGGTGTACAAACTTAGCTACTCTGCAATTTTACACATAAATGGAGTTAACATCTAACTTTTAAATGTTGTAAATATTAAATAAGTGCCCCTTCCAAATGGGGCACATTCAGAAATGACATCTTACTTCTCACAGTTCTGCTTTGGGGCCCTGCAACAGGCACCACAAAAAACACTCAGGAAGAACTCCCTGTTCTGATGAACCTTCAATTCCCCTGATTTGTCCAGGAGGTTTTTAGCTTCTGATTTTGTAAATTTTTGTTTGTTTGCTGCAGTATTTTATCTTAATGCTTGAAGCTGGCCTGAATCGTTGGCCTCCCTCCAGAGTTATGATTTGATTCCCTTTGTAACTATGCTATTTTTGGCAGTTTGGGGTAAACTACTTCTCTTGTCTAGACTAGAATCATCCATTCTCAACATGATCTAACCACTCACACAAAAAATTCAGTTGTATACAGTACAGTAGTGATAACACTTGGAATCAGTTTTTATTTTACAAGTTTCATTCTTATATTCTTAGAGTCATAGTTTGATGTAGATGAGAACTTTCCAATGGGCAAGCCAGGACTTATTCCAGAATTTTGATGGAAATAATGAGTTGACTAGAAATTGCCATAAGGAATAACAAGAACTAAGAATTACCTTTTCTGATTAAGAAAATATTTAAGAGGGGACATTAACAATCTCTCAAGGCATCTGATAGGCTACCATAAGAAACCGTCTACAAAGTTTTCTCTTTCTCTGATATTTTAAAACAGGATTGAGATGGATGAATGGACATGAGAAGACTCCCAGTCAAAAAAGCACAATATGGAAAATACAATAGAAATATAGTAAGAAACTCCTTATTGCTGAAAATATGAAGAGAAGATGGACATTTCATTTTCTCAGATACCACCACATGGAGATGAGATGTGAAGCTATAGAGAGAATTGATGCCAAGACCAGACTAATAAGAAATTTGACAATTAAGATGCATTTAATGCCAATATTCTCCAATCCTCACTGATTATTTTTGAGATACAACACTAAAAAGAGGTTTTCAACAAGAGAATAGCATAAGGTACCCCATTTATGATGTGGATAAATTTGATTGCTTGAACATTAGTTAATGCCTGAGTGCAGTGGCTCATGTCTGTAATTGCAGCACTTTGGGAGGCCGAGGCAGGCAGATAACTTGAGGCAGAAGTTCGCGACCAGCCTGGCCAACATAGTGAAACCCCATGTCTACTAAAAACACAACAATTAGCCTGGCATGGTGACACGTGCCTGTAAACCCACCTACTCGGAAGGCTAAGGCACGAGCATCGCTTGAACCCAGGAGACGCAGGTTGCAGTGAGCCAAGATGGTGCCACTGGCACCCCAGCCTGGGCATCAGAGTGAGGCTCTGTCTGAAAAAAAAAAAAAGTAATGAATGAACAGCAGAGTTATATATCTAATGATAGTCCATGTATAGATAAGAAATGCAGGACTTGATTTCTACAGAAAATATAGGTGATGATTGCAACTACTTTTCAGGCTTGGATACACCGCTTATTACGCAACAACTTTTTAGGCTCATCCTTACAAGCAAACTTTATATTCATTATGATTACGTCTATGTACCTGACATTTTCCACCAGCTGAGTTTTGTGCCGTATCTGTGATCTATATAGCCTCACATTCTGCTTACTCATCCTGTGACTGAGGAAGGAAAGCAAGACACTAACATGTGACAAGCTCCAGCATCAGAAACATTTCCAGAAATTATGCCTCAGAGAAAAACATATATACTTTGTAAACCATTTGTTATTTGTAATATTATTAACAAATATTGGTCACAATCCATATGTCAACAGTTTTATAGGAATCACTTAAACAATAATGATATTAAAATTCTAATTTTAATTGAGAAATTTAGAAAACATTTCCACATACATAAAAAATTATACATGTTATTGTTTTATAAGCTAGAAAATGAACATCTCTTGGAAAGTCAACTAGGGGAACATTAAAGCTCACAACATTACTGTCTGCGAGAGGCCAAAATTTGAAAGCAGATATAGAATGTCACTGCAACTAACAAGGCTTTGGCTGACAGGCAAAGCCTAGAAGAGACTGGTTGGGGAGGAGGATTTTGAATTATTCTGATCAGTTCAGGGGTTGGTGATTTCCCTAACACAATGACAGTGTCCAGAAAAATGTCTACCATTTTACCTATGTTTTAAGGGCTTAGTATATTGAAAAGGAGATTGGCCACACACATTAGTCCCAATAGGGTACAGACAGTTGTCAGCTCTGTTAGTGACAGAGGGGCTCTGTTTAGATTGTTATTGATGGGAGATTCTGGTGAGAAAGAAAGATACTTTATTTATCTACACACCTATGTATTTAATCTATCAATCAATCTATCTATCCAGCTAGCTAGCTAGCTACATAGTATACTGTTCTCCTGGGTGGAAAAAGATCAGTGGTTTATTTCCTGTGATATTCTGTGGTACCGGCCTAAGCCATGGGACAATGTACCTCTTAGATCTCTGACTGTAGGAAGCCTAATTGATTGATAGTCCCGGCTACTGTGCCCTGAAACTTATTAATATTATTGTCTTCATGTTAAGGACACACTTCCCATGAGCCTCTGTCTGGCAATAACTGAGGTGGCAGGAATACTAAAGTCTATTCCTGGGAGACAAGACACAGCTCTCATATCAGTCTTTGTCTGTGGGACATCCCATCAATTCTGCTGAATATTCATGAATCTGAGCTGCAATCCAAGTGGCTTCTACCCTCCCCTTTTTCCTTCTCTCTCTCTTTTGCAAGATCACAGCTACATTGCAGACAGAGAGTTTCTGGCTTCATTCCCATGAATTTTATGACATGCCTTTCATCTAACAGAACTTGTGATGCCCACTCCCATCTCAGGCTACGTTTCTTGGATAAGTTGGAGTAACAGAGGCAATGGATGATTGCTTACACTCACGTAGAAAATCAGGCATGGCTGTAGCATGAAGATGCGCTGTAGGACCTTGGTTGTAATATGAAAGTGGGCTGTAGGATGAAGGTAAGTAGAGAACTGATTTGAATCCCAGAAAGCAGGCATTTTACAAGCAATAGAAGATATCAAAAGGGCCTTTACAGTAATTGTTTAAGATCAGGTCTTCAAACCAAAAAGAGGGTAGGTGGTTTTCTGAAAGAATAAACCAGGACCTCTATTCTAGAAATTGATATTATATCTAATAATAATTCCAGTGTTAGGAGTTAGGAAACTACATTTTGTGGTGAGGTTGCAGTCTGTTTTTGTATGATCCATAAGTTGGGAAGATCTTTTATTTTTTACATTTTTAAAAAGTTGGGCAAAAAATACACAATGAAGAATGTGCAAAAGAGACTGCATGCAGTGCCTCAACTCTAAAATATCTGCCATCTAGACGTTTATAGATAAAGTTTGCCAATTTCTACCACAGAGGAATTCAGAAACAGAAACCAGGGGGAAGCTAAGATATTAAAATTCACTATATGATAGACCCTGGCTTATAATAAGATAAAATAGAAAACCTAGGTGTCCGACCTAGATAGAGTTCCCAGTTTTAGTAAATTAAAATTCAAAACATGCAGTTAAATTTAAATTTCAAATACACCATGACTAATTTTTTAGTATGAGCATCTCCAAGTATTATATAGGATGTCTTTATACTAAAAATTATTTGTGGCATACCGGAAATTTAAACTTAACTGGAAACCCTGTGTTTTATCTGGCAACACTAAGCTGAGGACATAGGACAATTCTAGAAACAGTATGACTAAGTTGATTCCGTGTTTCATCTAGGATAGAAGAGAAAACTGTAGGAATAAAAACAACAACCCTTGCTAAATCTTACAGGACATGAAAGTGACAAATTCAACCAATGTAAGAATCACTGTGTCCTTACAGAGACCATTTCATAATCAGTCAGCCAATATTCATAAACATATTATTGAATATTTCTTGTGTGTTACTCATTGAGATAGCAGCAAGATACATAAGACCTACATGAAGCATGGAGTCTAATAAAGGAGACAAAAAGTAATAAATATGTATAAGTTTTTTTTTTTTTTTGAGACGGAGTCTCGCTCTGTCTCCCAGGCTGGAGTCCAGTGGCGCATCTCAGCACACTGCAAGCTCCGCCTCCCGGGTCACGTCATTCTCCTGCCTCAGCCTCCGGAGCAGCTGGGACTACAGGCAACCGCCACCACGCTTGGCTAATTTTTTTGTATTTTTAGCAGAGACGGGGTTTCACCGTGTTAGCCAGGATGGTCTCGATCTCCCGACCTCGTGATCCGCCCACCTCGGCCTCCCAAAGTGTTGGGATTACAGGCTTGAGCCACCGCACCCAGCCGTATAAAATAATTTTTAAAAATTCTGTGATAAATGATGCTAAGGAAAAGTAGAAGAAGATGTAAGAAAAATATGAGCAGCCCAAGTTTTTATTCTTTCCCATCTTCCCTTATGGTCAAAGCAGAATAATGTTCCAGCAAAAATACCCTCATTCTTTTTCTTGGAACTTATGAAGATGTAAACTACATGGCAAAAATGTATTTTGAAAATATGATTAAAGTTAAGACCTTAACAAGGGAAGATTATTTCAGATTATTGCAAGTGGTAAACCATCCCTATTCGCAGAAGACATGATCTTATATACATATATGTATAAAATACATGTGTGTGTGTAATTCTAAAAATTCCACAAAATGGTACTATTAAATATAATAAACACATTCAATGGAGTTGCAAGATACAAAATCAACACAAAAAAATCAATTGTATTTGTACATACTAGCAATAAAAAATGGAACATTGAAATTAGAAAAACAATTCCACTTGCAACGGTACCAAAAATAATGACATTCTTAACACTAAATTTTACCAAAAATATTCAAGACTAATACACTGAAAACTACAAAATGTTGTTTAAAAAATTAAAGAAGATTAATAAATGAAAAGACATTCTGTATCTATGGATTAGGGGACTTAATATTGTTAATATGGCAATGCAACACATAGTGATTTATGGATTTGTTGCAATCACTATAAAAATACAAATGGCCCTTTTTGTAAAAATGGAAAAGCAAATCCTCAAATTGTCATGGAATTGCAAGGGGCCTCTATAGCAAAAACAATATTGGAAAAGGACAACAAAGTTTAGGACTTGGAGAACTCACTCTTCTTGTTTTTAAAACTTACTCTAAACATGATCAAATGTCATGCTCAAGGGAAATGTTCATTGGAAAAGCTAATCTACATAAAAAAGAAAAGCTGGACCCTACCTCATAAAAATAACTCAAAATAGCTCAGCAATCAAAATGTTAGAAATAAAACTTTTATAAGAAAAATTTGACATATATCTTCCTAGGCTTGGATTTTGCGATGGATTCTTAGATATGACACCAATAGAATGAGTAAGAAAAAAGTATATTCTGTACCATGTTATCAAAAGAAAAACCTTTGTGCAGCAAATGACATCAAGGAGTGAAAAGACAACCTATAAAGTGGAAGAAAATATGTGCATCTTATATCTGATAAGAATCTAGTATCCAAAATATTTAAAGATATATACATATATATATATATACACACACACACACACACACACACACACACACACACATACATGTACATGTCAGTGGATCTACCATTCTGGGGTCTGGGGTTTGTGTGTATGTATATGTATATTCACCTAAACTTCTCTTCATATACGTATATGTGTGTGTGTCTGTATATATATATATATATCCTATTAGTTCTGTCCCTCTAGAGAACTGTGACTAATAGGTAGTGTGATAGCATGAATTAATACTCCTTAATAAACTCCCCTGTATATGTATATGGGGAGTTTATTAAGGAGTATTAATTCACACTATCACAAGTTCCCACAATAGGCCTTCTGCAAACTGAGGAGCAAGGAAGCCAGTCCAAGTCCCAAAGCTGAAGAACTTGGAGTCCAATGTTCAAGAGCAGGGAGCATCCAGCATGGGAGAGACATGTAGACTGGGAGGCTAAGCCAGTATAGTCTTTTCATGTTTTTCTGCCTGCTTTATATTCTGACCACACTAACACCTGATTAGATGGTGCTCACCCAGATTAAGAGTGGGTCTGCTTTCCAAGCTCACTGACTCAAATGTTAATTTTCTTTACCAACACCCTGACAGATACACCCAGGATCAATACTTTGCATCCTTCAATCCGATCAAGTTGGCATTCAGTATTAACCATCACAGTGAGGATGTGGAGAAATGGAAACTCTTACCCATTGCTGATGGTGATTTAAAAGTGTGCAACTACTGTAAAAAACAGTCGATAGCTCTTCAAAAAATTAAAGACCGAATTATCATATGACCCAGAAATTCCACTCACACATATATACTCAAAAAATTAAAAACAGAGACTCAAATACCTGTACACACACATTCATAGAAACACTATTCCCGATAGCCAAAGGTAGAAAACCCAGATGTCATCAAATAAATGGATTAAAAAAGAAATTGTGGTATATGCATACAATGAAATATTATTCAGCTGTAAAAAGTAATGAAGTACTGAAACATGCTACAATGTGGATGAATCTTAAAAACACTATATTAAGTGAAAAGATCCAAATCACATAATGTGTTAGGGTTCTCTAGAGGGACAGAACTAACCAGATAGATGTATATATGACAGGGACTTTATTAAGGAGTACTGACTCATATGATCACAAGGTGAAGTCCCACAATAGGCCATCTGCCAGCTGAGGAGCAAGGAAGTCAGGAGAGAAAGACAAAGGTCGTAAGACTCAGCAAGTCTGCTCTTTCCGTCTTCTTCTCCCTGCTTTATTCTAGCCAGGCTGACAGCTTATTAGAGGGTGACTACCCATATTGAGTATGGGTCTGCCCCTTCCAGTCCAGTGACTCAAATGTTAATCTCCTTTGACAACACCCTCACAGACACACCCAGGAACAATACGTTTCATCCTTCAATCCAATCAATCTGACACTCAATATTAACCATTACATATAGTATATGATTCCATCTATATTAAACATCTGGAATAGAGAAACCCATAGGCAGGAGGAAAATAGGCAATTTCCAGGGACTGGGAGAGTGTAGGGGAAATGGAGAGTGACTGTTTAATGGGTATAGGGTTTTCTTTTGGGTTGATAAATATATTTTGATACTTGATAGAGATGGTGGTTGGAAAACATTCTTTATTAATGAGCTAAATGCTACTTCTATCTACACTTCAAAATGGCTAATTTTATGTCATGTAAATTTTACCTAATCTTTTTTAAAAAAAGAAATTGTCAGAGAAATACTATATTGCTATCTTTGAAGATGTAAGAAAGAGGCCACAAGCCCAGGATTACAGGCAGCGTATACATCCTGAAAAAGGCAAGGAAATAGATTTTCTACTAGAGCTTTCAGAAAGGAATGCAGCCCCAGTGACACCTTGACTTTAGTCCAAGGACATTCGTGTTGAATTTTTGATCTATAGAACTGTGGGATAGATAATCGATTTGTCCAAAGCCACTGACTTCTGGAAATGTATTACAGTGACAATGGAAAACGAATACACCTCTGGTGTATGCTTATCTACAAATGCAATTTTCTTACTATGATGTTCTCAGTAATTACATTCTTCAACTTATCACCTTTCTTATTTCGACCGTTATTTTTTCTTCAAGAAATGGTAACATATTCATTTCTTCCGTCTGAAGAGTTAGAACCTTGTAAACTAAGCAGATTCTCATTTTTAAATAAATAAAGTAGTTTTCACACAAGATGCTTGGATTGCTTGTATGGAAACATACTTAGACAACAATTTAATATCACTCAATCCCAGGCAAGACAGGCCAGTACTCTGGCCCTTACGTGTTAAAGGACCATGTCTATCTTAACATACACACTCACGCACACACACACACACACACACACATTTTATTAAAGAACTTATGAATGTCATTTTCTGTAAGGATGCAGTGCTTATTGCAAGAACATTACAATGTATATCTCTGAGAATATGCTCTCCTGATTAATAAACACTATTTGGGAATTAAGGTGAAAAAAGTGATGGCCTCAGATTGTTCAGGAGGTTGGGGGGTATCTGCTTCTCAACATCAGAGATGGACACTGCTTTCTGGTGAGGCAACAAATTATATTGTCATATTGTCTCTTAAAGTGTATCACTGTGATTGTCTTACATAATAAAGTATCTTTTAACATAATGCCAATTATCATTTTCTTGCTTTTCTCTCATATTCCACCTCCCATTTCCAAAGATACAGAGGAATTAATGTTGTATTTATAATAGTTGCTTGTGATTACTGAGGAATGTTGTAAAATATTTAAAAATTCATGTCACTTTCAAATATAGAAAATAAATAAGAAAGTAGATGTCTGTAGTTGCATGTATATGTAGGTTCAGATGTAACACATGAAATGTAATTATTTATACTGAAGTATCAAAGGACATTGAAGGCAAGAAATGCACAAAGTATTGTACAATTTAATGAAATTTGTAAATGGTTAAACAGTACCACTTTATGTAACTATTTTGATTTAAAATATCGATGCTCAGGTACTATTTGATTTTACAATATATATTTATATTACTTTTCTAAAATATTCTGATTAACATAATAGACTACTTACAATATTTTAGAAAAGATAATTTGAAAACAGATCTGATATTAAAATTTCCAAAATTACACTGATCTTAATTTGCATATTTAATAAAAATAACTCACATTTTGTATACTTTGAACATATTAAAAATATTTAAATCATTATAGTTAAAATAATTCAAATAATGTGAGAATTTCATTATAACTGTATAAGGCGATTTTGTGGAAATAAAGGTAAATCAAGTTTTATTGAATTAATATATAATAATTTGTCAATTATCTGCTCATTTTAATATTCACCAAATATCAGCAGTTCATCTCAAGAACATTAAGTTTCTGTAATTATCTCATTAATCTCATTTGTCCTTGATATTTTTATAGTTTTCACTTATATAAAAATAATTTGAGAAATATTTTTTATTTTTTCTACTCAAGAGGCATAAATATCACCATAGGGGGAGTCATGTTTTATTTAACATTTACTGGCTTTGATATATATGTTTTAAATATCTAGACATATATTGTACTTAAACTACCATTGACATTTTGCCACAGGATCAGTAAAATTAGGAATGAAGATGAAACGCTATGATAGAAAGTGATTCAAGGTATTGAAAATTTGATAATAAACTTTGAGCTCTCATTGACCATTGTTCCTCGCTGTTGCCAAGGTGGTCTTACATTACAGCAAAGCCACTGAGAGATGCTTCAGTTGAAGACTACCTTGTCCCTGACCTCTTTTCTTTGTTCCTTCACCAGAGATTTTTCTTGGGATATTTTCCACATGTCTTTGATGCTTTAACAGATTAAATGTTGTAATGCAGAAATTTTTCTTAGGCCCCTTTGACTCCATGTTTGTATCCTTTCTTATGTCTCTCTTTCCTTCATTGTCATCTAGAGTTTATTAGTAAGTCAAAAGATGAAACTAGATACCTACATTATGGTTAATGCATACCAGTCTGGCAGAAACTTTGATATTCCTTAGTTTGAATTTATATAATTGCATAATGGTGATATAAACTTACAAGCTAATTGCCTCGGCACACTGAGAAGTATTATAAACATGTCACACCACAGTGTGCATTTTTAGAATTAGGAATAAGGAGAATCCTAATGCAGTTTTTCTTCAAAAGGACTTTGAGATTTGATTTGGGATGCAATGCAACTTGCCGATGATTTGTTTTATTCTAAATATTAGAGATTAAGCATAGATTTTTTCAACTTTTATGGATTCTGAGGGTAAATGTGCAAGTTTGTTATCTGGGTATACTGCATGATACGGAGGTAATGCTCCCACCATCAGGTGCTAAGCATAGTACCCAACAGTTAGTTTTTCAACTCTTGCCCCCACACCTCTCTCCCTGCTCTAGTAGTCCCCACTGCCTATTGTTGCAATCTTTATGTCCATAAGTATTGGATGTTTAGCTCCCACTTATAAGTGAGAACAAAGCATAGATTTTTTTAAGCTAAGTAATAATCATTGTATAAATTGTTCAGGGGTGGAGGAAGATTATAAAGGAAACACTGTTTACAGGCAGGCCGTTACCATTGTCAGTTCTGTGAACAGTGGAGGCGTACTTTCATTTGGTATAGCTGTTTCTTTCTTTTCTCCATAAATAAATTCTCCTACAAAGCCTTGAATTTATGCAGATGCAAATGACGTAGTGGGGCCAGAGAAAGGAATCATACATAGAAAACAAAGACTTTTGTGTTTAATTACTTTAAACGTATTTCCATATCTTCTTCTGTTCCAGATGTCTACTTTACCCTCTACACTCCCTAAGGACTTTTGCAACATTTCTATTAACTTATAAAGTTATTGGATTAATTTAAAGTTAGAAGAGTTTGTGGATTTATTTGATTGGATGTATTTTTCTAATGATTTTTGTTTTTTAAAAGATCAGTTAATAATTCAGTGGCAAAATTTTAAAATCTGGGGTTGACATCATTTGTGGGAAGATAAAAACATGTTATATGGTTATCAGGCATAAAGACAACAAGTTGAGTTTCTTAGCTTGACAACTCAATGTCTATTTCTTATCATCCTTTTCATGTGAAGCATGGTAGGCTATTAACTGCTGATCCTTAGATTTAGTACAAATAAGTCCATATAAGAAAAAGCACATTAAAATACAGTGAAGATTACAACAAAGGTACTAGACGCCATCTAAATTTCTCTGTTTGTTACATAAAAAATGACATCATAAAAACCAAAGACATAGACACAGAGGCTCTAATTTGATGCCATCTAGATATTCTCATGGTATTTGTTTCTTTTTTTTTTTAATTTGCACAGACTTGTTCTTCTTTTATTTCTCCCAAACCTTTTACTTGAATGTAATGATAAAACACATAGTCATATTTATTTGACAATCCTACCAAAAATAGCTAGCTATTTTTTTAAATGTTTTTCCCACATCTGATCTGCCTGTGTACTCATGATTACTGAAAGCCCTGGTAGCATTTGCTTTGGTGGAGGTAGTGTATCAGTTCCATCATCCAACTTAAATAATTCTTCAAGATCTAATACATAGCTAAGGGAATATAAGAGGATAATGATCTCAATTTCAACCTTAAATGAAATTTTAGTAAAAGAGCACAGGGGAGTGTTTCACCAAATACAAGAAAGAAAATAAAGGACAGCAAGAAAAACAATGTGGCCTAGACCAGAGTGAAGAGAAAGAAGAGTAAGACAGCAAGAAAATAAGTCAGATGAGTAACCAGCAACCAGATCATGTAGGATCTTTTAGGTCATAATAAGAACTTTGGCTTTGTTTTTTCCATGATATGAGATGTCATTGGGAGGTTTTGACCAAAGGAGTATGTAATCAGACTTACATATGAATAACACTCTCGTTGCTATATTGAAGATAAACTGCAAAAGAACAGTGAGAAAGTAAGAGATGCTGGTGTTTTCCATCAGGCTGAAGAGAGTGGTCTAATTAGAAGTGATGGAATTCTGAATATATTAAAGGCAAAGTAGATAGGATTTCTGACTGACCAGAGTGGACTTAGAGATTTAGCTAGTTGCTCAGGCTAAATTACAACAATGTGATACCAATGTTTTAGCCTGAACAACTAGAAGAATAGTATTGCTATTAACTGACAGGGAAAATATTAGACTAGCTCAGTTTTGTACATGCTAAGTCTGAGATCTCTTTTGGAAATCTCCTTGGGAAATGTCAAGTAGGGAGTTCAATATTTGATTCTAGAATTAAGGAGCAATATAAAGGGAGGAATAATCAGCATATAGATGGTGTTTACAGATGTATGAGTGGATGAGTTCACATAGAAGAGATCCAAGGCTGAGGCCTGGGACAAGTCAACTCTTGAGGTCTGTCAAATTGCAAAGGAGACTGAGAAAAATGGTCAGAGATATAGGAGGAAACCCAGGTGGATATGAATTTCTGAAACAAAAGAAGTAAGTGTTTTGAAAGTAAATGATTACCAGTGCCCAATGTTGTCACCAGGTGAAATAAAATAAGAATTTTTAGACAATTATTAGATTTAAAACATGAATATTATTGATGAACATATAAATGACAACCGGCAAATCTGAAAAAGTAGAATTTTTCATTATTAAGATGTTGATATACTTTGACTTAAATTTTTATTTAGTCGTTAATTAGCTGGCATGCAGGAATATGTAGGCTTCCTCAGCAGAAAAATATACATAAAATGAAACTTTTGGCCTTTTGTGTAACACCAATACATAATTAATATTTTTAAAATATAAACAATATAAACTGGTGGGGTAAAAAAAATACATTAATGTAATTTTGTCTATCTAGATAATCACACAACTAGTTTAAGTTTATTTTATACCTGTGTTGAAACAATCTCAGAATTTAGCTATTTTGACAAGACTGATGTCTGGAAATACACATTTTTTTACAATTATTTTATTGTAATGTGCAGGGCATTTTACTCATTACATTTTGGGTATTTCAGAGTCCTCCTGGAATACTATTTGTAACTGAGTATAAAAGGGCATCACAAATGTCATTTGCTGATGTTAAACACAGTGATATGCACCATTGAAGAGAATAATCTCATATTAAATTAGAGGAGGAGGTTCTTTAGAACTGTCAGTCAGCTGTCTGCTTCTAACTGTGATGTTAAAAGAAGCTGAATTAGAAGAATGGTGGACACTTCTAGAAGTATTTGAGTAGCTGGGCATTAAGGAATCTAAAATTGGGGGATATTCAAAGATTAAGGTTAATTTCAAGACTATCACCACCCCCCTAAAAAAGAAGAAGAAGAAGAGGAAAGAAAAAGACCTTACATTCTGGTCTCATGTCAGCCTTTTGCAAACAGAAAAGCTTAACGTTTTATTTCCCTCATTAGCTCCATCATAGTGAAAGAAATAATTACCTGTACAATGCCTTTCATTCTGTGACCTCCAAAGTCAAATTCACAGTCATACGTAACTGGTGTTTTTGTTTTTTTTTTCCTACATTACCCAACTAATTGCTTAACACTGTGCTTCACTTAGGCAAGATAAAATGGACTGGAGAGAGGAGAATTACAAAATTTTCCTGACAGGTATCCCTAGAATTTACATGTCATTACAAAGATGTTTTATCATCAAAAGCTTTTTAGGAGCATTTCTTCAGTCCTGGTTTGTCATTTTTTGATTCTTAAGTGATGGCAAAGTTTATATCATATTTCATTTCAATGAACACTTTAAAGAACAAAAAGATTAAACTAAAAAAAGGCAAAAGTGACAAAAATAATTGTTTTTTTACTTGGAAGTAATTGATTCCAGAAGATGTGCAGTATTTTAACATTAGTTTTAAGATCTAGAAAGCATTTAAAGTGGATTCCTCTTGAGATTTTCAATTTTTTAGTAATATGCATATTTCATGCCAGATATTTAAAAATAATAAATTAACATTTTTTAATGTGGTGACTGAAAATGACACAGATGTGCTATTGTTTTTTTTCAGCTCTGAAAAAGGAAGAAATGTTAATTCAAATAACACAAACTTATGTACATACTCATACACAATACTTATGATAAAATACATAAATGAATTTTATGTAGATATTTATCTAAAGTGTTATAGACTATAGTTTGTCAAAAAAAATTCCCCAAATATTTATTTCTTGCCTGGCTTCTAAGAGGTCCAGAAGTTTTATCCTTAGTAAAATATTCAGCTCGCCACACTGGTCAAAAAGTCATTATCACTAAAGTATAAAGTTTAGTTTAACTCCCTAGTCACTTGATTGTGCGCTTTGGTAATGAGAGATGAAGATCAAGTGGGGTTTATTTCAGAGAAAGAGTGCTCAGAATTGCTGTTTACTTTGTTAGACATTCAACCAAATCAATGACCTTTTAAAATTGGACAATCTAATGAAGGCACACAAGCCTCTCATTGGCAAGTACACTAAATAAAATGCATTAGTGTTTATTTTATTACAAAGGACAAAAAGATCAACACAAAAATAACAACCACAGCAGGCAGTATACACTCATATTCTTGCTACAGGACTACATCAACTCTCCTACTCTCTTTTTTTAATTGGCAAAACTTTATTGAGACATAATTCATATATTACATAATTCATATA
Organism: Pan troglodytes; assembly: GCF_028858775.2. Classification (NCBI taxonomy): domain Eukaryota; kingdom Metazoa; phylum Chordata; class Mammalia; order Primates; family Hominidae; genus Pan; species Pan troglodytes. Next base: position 106,668,153 of record NC_086015.1, read on the forward strand.
TTATATATCACACTATTTAAAATAGACAATACATTGGGCTTTTGTTTGAGACGGAGTCTCACTATGCTGCCCAGGCTGGAGTGCAGTGGTGTGATCGCAGCTCACTGCAACCTCCGCCTCCCAGGTTCCAACGATTCTCCTGCCTCAGCCTCCTGAGTAGCTGGGATCACAGGCGCAAGCCACCACACACGGCTCATTTTTCTATTTTGTATTTTTAGTAGAGACGGGATTTCACCATCTTGTTTAGGCTTGTGACCTGCCCGCCTTGGCCCCCCACAGTGCTGGAATTACAGGTGTGAGCCACTGCACCCGGCCTATGTTGGTTTTTAATACATTCATAAAGTTGTGCAACGATTGCAAGTTTATAAGCCTAAAGACATCCAATATCTATTAGTGATGACCTCCATTTAGCCCAATCGCTTTACCCCTGACTACCACTCTATCTACTTTTCTCTCTGTGGATTTGCCTATTCTGGACATTTCATTTAAATGGAATCATCCAGTATGTGCTACTTTGTGACTGGCTTCTTTAAGATAACATCATGTTTTCAAGTTTCTTCCATGTTGTAGCATGTTTCAGTTTTTAACTTCTTTTAATTTTTAATAATATTCCATCGTATGATGTAGCATATTGTATTTATTCATCACGTGATGATCATTTGGGTTACTTCCACTATTTATCTACTATAAGTAATGCTGTCATCAGTTATGTACAAGTTTTTATGTGGGTGTATATTTTCATTTTCTCTTGAGTATTTAACTAGAAATGGAACTGCTGGTTCATATGGTAACTCTGCGTTTAATCTTTTGAAAGATGATCAGACTATTTCCTAAGTGGCTGCACCATTTTATTCTCAGTAGCAATGTATAAATGATACAAATTCTTCATATTCTCACCAGCACTTGTTATTAACTGTCTTTGTGATTGTAGCCATCCTAGTGACTGTAAAGGACTGTTTTGTTGGGGTTCTCATTTACATTTTCCTGATTATCTTACCCCTATTTTTAAACTTTCAAAATTGAAGTACAAGCTTAACAATAAAGTACATCTGTCTGAAATGTACTTCTTAATCAATATTTACGTAAGTATGCAACTGTGTCACCACCACCCACATAAGTATCTAAGCTGTTTCTGGTTCCTTATGAGTCTCTTTTGTGTTTGCTCCCAGGCTACCATCCCCCACAGGTAACCAGTATTCTTACTTCCATTATCATAGACTGCTTTGCATGCTTTAGCACTTCATATAAATGGAATCATACAGACGTACTCTCTTGTGTCTTAACCAGTCCCTGTTGATGAACATGTGCTCTATTTTCATTCTTTTTCTATTACAAACAGTGTTACAATGAATAACTTTGTACAAGGGTCATTTAATAGGTGAAGATATATATTTCTAGTATTGGGATATGTGATTTAAAAGGTAAATACATTTGCAATTTTTCAAGAGATTGCTAGATTCCCTGTATAAGTGTTGTACCATTTTGGATTCATAGCTGCAACATAGAGTGCATGTATCATTTGATTGTAACCTTTACATAGGTGCGTGTTGTACTTTTATATTGCATCTCTTTAATTTTTAGTGACGTTGAGAATCTACATATGTTTGTGGCTATTTGCAGTTCTCTTTCTGTGACCTAACTGTTATGATTTTTACCTTTTTCTTCTATTGGGTTCTTGGTCATTTTTTCTCAATTTCTCTAAGCCATTTGTATATTTGGGGTATGAGTCTTTTGTCTAAGATATGAATTGAAAATATTTTTCCCAGTTTATGTTTTGTCTGTGGACTATACTTGTGTATGTGCATGTTTTGTCATGCAGAATATTTTTTAAAATATAGTCAAAATTATCAATCTTTTATTCTGTGCTTTAAGTTTTGAGTCATAGATAGAAAGGACTTCCATCCTTCCTTTAAAATTATGTTTACTCGTGGTTAAAAAAAACACATAATAAAATTTACCATCCTAAAAATGTATAAATGTATAGTTCAGTAGTGTTACATATATTCACATTTTTATGCAACTAATCTTTATAACGTTTCGTCTTGCAAAACAATTCCTGATGAACTCCTATCCCCAGCACTTGGCAACCACTATTCTACTTTGTGTTTCTAAGATTTTGATTACCTCATATAAGTAGAATCATATAATAGTTTATTTTTGGTGATTGGTTTATTTTATTTGACAATGTCCTCAAGATTCATTCATGTTGTAGAATACGTTCAAACTTCCTTCATTTTTATGGCTAAATATTAGACTCTTTTGACAATATATTCTGAAGGGAACTTGATTATCTGGATATTTTTCTGGGAGTCACATTGATCTGTAATATTGTTACCATCATGTTGGCTGAGGATCTGGGAGCAGAAATGGTAAGTTCTCTGGATGCCCTAGTAAAACGTTTGCACAACCAAACAACACAAATTCAGCAGCATCCCATATCACTGAAGATTTTAAGTGTCATCAGAATGTTGTGACATAGGCTCCAAAGTAAAGACCACATACATGCTAATCACTAAGAAAGATGCACATCACTTGTAGGCCTCTTCGGATTTCAGACAGAATACAAACCAGATTTGGCAATAATGCAGAAATAGTTTCTTGAGTGTCTTGAAAGCACAACAGCTTTGAATGACACCAGAGCATAAGAGAGAGCTTTGCAAGAGATTCAGGTTGTTACACAAATTGTCCCTGCTTCTTGGGCTATGTGGCATGACAGATCCCATGATCTCACATGTATTTTTGGTACATAGGGCATTCTGTGAATTTCTGGAGCCCTATTAGAGGAGTGGCAGCATAGACCCCTAAAGACTCTGGAATAATGTCATGCCATATTCATCAGATATATATTTACCACCTGAAAAGCAGGTTTTGTCATGTTTTTGGCCCCTAGCAAATGCTGAGCACCTGATAAGGAACATCAAATGATTATATAGTCAGAAATATGTATTATCAGGTCCATCAAGTCATACAGCCAGACAAGCATATTAGTAAACCATAGTATGATAAAAGTGGCATTGAGTATCAGGTCTGAAATGGCTCAGAGGATATAAGCAAGTTTATAAGAGGTAGTCATAGATTCCTCAAATCACCAACTACTATCTGACTGAACCTCTCTCTTAATATATACCCACGGTCCTATGGGATGTTATCTACTTCCCAGTGGGGGTGGAATAAAAACCTGGTCCTCATTTATGGTTGAGACAATTTGATATATGGTGACAGCTAAAAATGGATTGCTGCTGCACTACAGCCTCACACTGGCAAGATCCTGAAAGATGGTATTGAGGGGAATCTTCCAAGTCAGCAGGCCTTTAAGCAATTAACAGGTCATAAGCTGACATGAAAGAGAAGCATTCCAACTTAGCAATATGCCTGAAATTCTGCATGCAACTTCACTGGTAGTTCAAGACTTTGGAAAGAACATGAATGGCAAATTGGAGGCAAATATGTTTGGGAATAAGTGTGTGGTGAGAGTGGACAAAAAGTGTGTAGATCAGTACTTCTCATGTCAATGACCACTGCAGGCTGCTCTAGGAAAGAATATGCATATCTATGTTTTAGACCTTTGTGTGTAATAGAAACGTATAGGCCCAAAGATCAGGTTCTTTCCTCTCTGAATTATTAACCAAGTAACGGCTTTAACTCCCTCCTTTTGATTTGTCAAAATGCAATCAAAGTTTTTAGCTTGCTTTGTTTTTAAACTAGAATGCACATGACTGACTCATCTTTATTGCAGGTTTTTCTATAAACTTGTGTTCTCTTTTCAAGATTTATTTATGAGAACATTTATAAATTGTTAATATTGCCTTGTGGACTATGGGGCAACAGTGGTCAGGTCACCCTAAACTTGTCTGAAATTGAAAGAGAGTGGAGAGACAAGATAATTATGTCAATGAATAATAACTGTTTTGTGTAATCAGGATATCATACTCTGCACTCAATGGGCAATGCCAAGATGTCTCACTGTGCAGAATGGTTCACATGTGTGGTGTGCTAATAATGATGCTCAAGTTCCAGAGGAGCATTTGAAGAAAATCAGTGCCCATATTGTTGTAGCCAGAGAACAGGCAGACATATCCTAATCATTGCCAGTTATAATTTGCCTAGCACCCTTTTCCCTTGCTTAGGGGCTAAAGTGTTCTTTGAGATGATGACCACAAGCCATCATTTGCTTCCTTTCAACTCACCCTTACCGTGAGTCCCTTCCCTTATTTCAAATAAAGAAGGAAAATAAAACTACTGGGCAGGTAAAAATCTAAGGATATTAATGAGGCTCTATTGTTCTTTTAGGTTTAGAGTAAAATAGTCCTAGTTTTTCAACCTGACCCTTTGGAGCCAGAGATAATTCTGAAGAGGAAACATCCTTTCTGAATCTAATTGTTTCCTTGTATGAATAAGCTGTTCCAGATGGAGAGTTGTTTTTTTCCCCCCCAAAATACTGGAGTAATTATATTCAAAAGAGAGAGAGAGAGAGAGATGTGGCCTCTTCAGAACTGTCTCTGCCTCCAAAGTCCCAGATGGAAATATTGGGGCTACTTTACTATAAACTTCAAAGAATAGCTGTTCTCCTTCTAGCTTCTTCTGTGGCTTTAATCTCCCTTTCCTACCTTAAAGCTACCTTTAATCACAACTCGAATGTTATTTTGGGATTCCAGTGAGGTCTCAAGGGGAAGGGTCACAAGTAGGCTGTTTGGCTTATTTTAGTTTTGTAAGTTCTTTGTGTGGCTGGTGACCCATATTAAATGAGTTTTCTATGTAATCAATAACATTAGCGAACACTTAAGAAATGAATTATATATATGCTTTACATATATTGATCTAAATTTAATATGACAACATGCTTGTGGACAAAAGTCCTATTATAATCATTATCCTAATATTATAGATGAGTATTTTGAGACAGGAAATCAAGTAACCTATTCAACTTCATACAGCTGTTAAGAAGAGGTGTTGGGATCAAAACTGAAGTATGGCTCCACATTCCACAGTCATGATTACTTTATTATGATCTTTGTCCATAAACAGATGATATATTTAACAGACCTTGACTTCTTGTTGAACATTTTTCAGGAACTCTGAAGGTGATATGACTGTGATTATACTGGATAGAAACAATAAATCATCTCATCCATTTTTACAAATATCTCTGTAATACTTTATGGCAGGTTTTACATTTCATTAGCTTGCATCTTTGGCCAATAATCTTCCCAAGCAGATATGCCTAAAGAAATAATAGAAGGGTAATATAATTCAAATAGGGAACACTTTGTTTATTTCATAATTTAAATTTGAAAAGTAAAAATAATTTTAAAAAGTAATATTAAACAAATTTTTGGAATTACTTATATACTGAAGAAGTAAACTAGAACGCAAGATAAGAAAGAGACTTTGTATGAAATTGTATTGTTAACCTAAAAATATACAGCATGAGAACCTGAAATTTATGAAAGTAGAACAAAATGACTTTCCCATGTATCCAGGCTTTATTGGTACTTGTCTCTGATTTTTATCAGAGAGAAAGAGAAACAATCTTTTCAGGCTGTTAGTAAGAAGAAAATGAAATGAAGCATCTGATAGAAGTTTTTAATTATAAGGCACTGTACAATAAAATATTTCCAAAATGTAATTCAGGAAAAAAAAAAAAAACAGAAATTCACTTAGCAAATCTAGCATTGGTCTTACCTTCATAGGTTCACCTTTTTTTAATTAGACTGATCAGATAAAAATAAGCTGACATTTAGCCTTAAATGGAGCCAAAACTTGTTTCAACTTAAAGATGTATAACCCCTTTTCTACTAATACATTAGTAATGACTTCATTCTTTTTAACTTTTCTGATGCCTTTTGATGAAATCTGACCTTTGTTGTTTCAACCCAAATCTGAAACTGGAATATTATCTTATTTCTATATATATTAATAACGTTTCTCCCTCAATCAAAGTTTCCGCACTGTGAAATTAAGACTTGGAATAACTACTTCATGCAAAATATTTAATTCCTACATCTTTATTAAGAGCTCATCTTTAGAACATCTTTGACAGCTAAGCATTGTACTATGATTTCTCTAGTGAACTCTTACTCATTTATAAGCAGTACCAGGAATTATGCTCTCCAGAGACTTTTTAAAGAGTCCTTATACTAGTAATTTTCAAATGTGGTGTTTGAACCAGTATGTTAACACCACCAGAAAACTTGTTAAAAATGAAATTTTGGCTCCACTAAATCAGAAACTCTGGGTTGGTGCCTAGCATCTCTGATTTTTAAAATCCACTAGGTATATTTAATGCCGTTTGGAAACCATTGGCTCAAGTCATGTTTCCCTTCTTTAGTATTTAGATATTATCATGGGCATACCTCACTTGTTAATTTGGACACATTTTATTTCTATTATGTGGTTAATTTTCTGTATCTACTAATCAATCCTTTACCTTTTTTTAGTGAAGTAACAATTTCTCATACATTTTTGTATTCTGTAGTGACTAACAGTGTCTGTCAAATTCTAGGGCAGACCTATGTCTAAGATAAGTATATAAAGTGTCGATTCTTTCTTCTATTTTACATATAAATTATCTACCACTTGCTGTTAATGGAACTTTTTTTCCTGAAAGGATTGAAAAATCTGGTGGCAATAAAATGCTCCAGATTTACTGGCAAAGCAACGCACAATAATTAATGTGATTAAGCTCTTAAAAAGTACATGAAAACTTTCAGTTCTAATCAAGATGGGATAGGTATACTTCTCCCTATTCCTAGCAATAAATACAGCTAAAACCCCCAAACGTCACATGCAAAACAAACATAAGATCCTGAAATAGAAAGAGAAGAAGGCATATTGACTATGTATCTCAGGACTTGAGGAAAAACATGGAAGTAAGCTTCCTGGGTACTGGATTCTCTTTTTCTTTTATATATCCCACTAGGTGCTAGGAAAGCAGTCCACCTGGAAATAACAATGAGTAGAGAGGAGAAAAAAATAAAGCATTCACAAGAATTACCTGTTCTTAATAGCCCAAATACAAGAAAAGGAACAACCTAACAAAAAACAGCCAACTCTAATTAAATATCATTGAAAAAAATCTTCTGACTCCCTACTCAGCTCCATCAGCAACGGAAGAGAGGGGAGCCTAGAGTTTCACACTTGTTTGTCTGTCATGAATCACTTCTTCCCCTTATAGGAATAGTGTCACAGAAGACCTGGTAAAGAGCCAATATTTTCATTCTTAAACTACTGGTTCAATAAAAATAAATGTATGTGAACTATTATATTAAAAGGCAAAAGCCTACCTAATAATATTAATTGACAAATAAAAAGCTTTTAATAAAAACCTCTATTCATGATGAAATTCTCAGGCACTGTAGGAATGAGGGGAATTTCTTCAACATGATGGTGGACCTTTAAAGAAAAGAACCTGCTGTAAACATCATTCATAATGACCTAAAACTGAATTATTTTCCCCAAAGACCGAAAATAAACAAGAATGTCAACACTTGCCAGTCTTATTCAACATAGTATTGAATTACTAAAAAGCACAATAAGGAAAGAAAAGGAAAGACAAGACGTATATTTCCAAAGGGAATAAAAACTGTCTCTATTTGCAGATGACATACTGGTATATGTATAAAAGAAATTCCAGAAAAGATCAAATATTAATAAGTTCTACAGCAAAATCACAAATACAAGATCAAATTTAAAAATCAATCATGTATCTATACAATAATAATGAGACACAGAAACCAAAATTATCATACAATACTTTTTAGGAATGTTTTAAAGGAGATAGAGACACAGAAAAGATAGAGACATGAAAAACCATTCAAAAGATTAAAGAATTCAGGAGCTATTTCTTTGAAAATAATAATGAAATAGATAGGCTGCTAGCTAGACTAATAAAGTTGAAAAGAGAAGATTCAAATAAACACAATCAGAAATGATAAGGGGAATGTTACCGTTGACCCACAGAAATAAAATCATTAGATAATTTTATGAACATCTCTATGCACATAAACTGGAAAAAATGGATAAATTCTTGGAAACATACACCCCCCCAAGACTGAACCAGGAAGAAATTGAATCCCTGAATAACTAATAACAAGTTGTGAAATTGAGGCAGTAATAAATAGCCTACTAAACAAAAAAAAACCCAGGAACAGGTGGATTCACAACTGAATTCTATCAGATGTACAAAGAAGAGATGGTACTGTTCCTACTAAAACTATTTTAAAAAATTGAGGGGGGGGCTCCTCCCTAACTCATTCTATGAGGCTAGCAGCATCCTGATTAAAAAAAAAAAACCTGGCAGAGATACAAAAACAAAAAAGGAAAATTATAGGCCAATATCCTTGACAAACATTGATGAAAAAATTACTCCACAAAATACTGGCAAATCAAATCCAGCAACACATCATAAAGCTTATCCACCACAATCAAGTTGGCTTCATCTCTAGGATACAAGGTTGGTTCAATATATGCATATCAATAAAAGTGATTCGTCACATAAACAGGACTAAAACAAAAAACACCTGTTATCTCAATAGATGCAGAAAAGGCTTTTGATAACATTGACATCAATTCCTGTTAAAACTCTCAATATATGAGGTATTGAAGAAACATGTCTCAAAATAATAAGAACCATGTATGACAAACCCATGACCAACATAATACTAAATGGGAAAAAGCTGGAAGCATTCCCCTTGAAAACTGGCAAAAGACAAGGATACTCTCTCTCACAGCTTCTATTCAGTGGATTATTAGAAGTTCTGGCCAGGGCAATCAGGCAAGAGAAAGAAATAAAGGGCATTCAAATAGAAAGAGAAGTCAAACTACCCCTGTTTGCAGATAACATTATCCTATATCCAGAAAACTCCATAGTCTCAAGTCAAAAGCTTCTTAAGTGGATAAACAACTTCAATAAAGTCTCAATATACAAAATCAATGTGCAAAAATTAATAGCATTCTTATACCCAACAACACTCAATCCAAGAAACAAATCAGGAAAAAAAACTCCCATTTGCAATTGTCACAAATAGAATAAAATACCTAGGGATAGGATTAACTATGGAGGTGAAAGACCTCTACAAGTAGAAGTATAAACCATGGCTCAAAGAAATCGAAGATGACATAAACAAATAATAATAAAAAAATCCATGTTCATGGATAGGGAGAATCAACATCATTAAAATGGCCATATTGCACCAAGCAATTTACAGATTCAATGATGTCACCATTAAGTTATCACTGACATTTTTCAAAGGGCCAGAAAAAAAACTAAAAATTCATATAGAACCCAAAAACAGCCCAAATAGCCAAGGCGATCCTAAACAAAAATAACAAAGCTGGAGGCATAATGTTACCCAACTTCAAACTATACTTTACAACTATAGTAATGAAAACAGTATGGCACTGGTACAAGAACTGACACACAGACCAATGAGAGCCCAAAAATATGACCCCACAACTACAAATATCTGATCTTTGACAAACCTGACAAAAACAAGCAATGGGGAAAGATTCCCTATTCAGTAAATGCTGCTAGGATAACTGGCTAGTCATATGCAGAAGATTGAAATTGGACTGCTTCCTTACACCATATACAAAAATAAATGGTGTTGGATTAAAGACATAAACATAAAATTGTAAACTTTTATAGTTTCCTTCCTAAGCCCTGGAAGACAATTGAGGCAATACTATTCAGGACAGAGGCATGGGTAAATATTTCATGATGAAGACCCCAAAAGCAATTGCAACAAAGCAGAAATTGACAAATGGGATCTAGTTAAACTAAAGAACTTCTACACAACAAAATAAACTATCAATAGAGTAAACAGACAACCTCTACAGAATGGGATAAAATTTTTGCAAATTGTGCATCGAACAGAGGTCAAATATCCAGAATTTATGAGGCAGTTAAAAATTTACAAGAAAAATAATTGCATAATAGGTTAGTAAAAGCCATGAACTTTTCAAAAAGAAGATACACACGTAGCCAAGAATTATATGAAAAACAGTTCAACGTCACTGATCATTAGAGAAATTCAAATCAAAACCACAATGAGATACCATCTTACACCCGTCAGAATGGCTATTATTAAATAGTCAGAAAATAACATGCTGGTGAGGTTGTGAAGAAAAAGTAACACTTATACACTGTTGCTGGACATGTTAATTAGTTCAATCATTGTGTAACACAAGAGTGGCAATTCCTCAAAGACCTAAAGACGGACATATCAATCAACAGTTAAAATTTCACTAAAGAGGCTATACAGTTGACAAATAAATACATGAAACCATATTTATTATCACTGCCTACTAGAGAAACATAATTAAGACCATAATGAGGTACTGTCACACATATTAAAACAGCTAAAATAAAAAAACTTGACAATATTAAATGTCAAATGAATGCAGAAAGACACAAATAGCAATCCCATTACTGAGTATATACCCAAATAATACAAATCATTCTATTATAAAGACACATGCAAGCGTGTGTTCATTGCAGCACTACTCACAGTAGCAAAGACATGGAATCAACCGAAATGCCCATCAATGATAGAATGGGTAAAGAAATGTGGTACATATACCCCATGGAATACTATGCCGCCTTTAAAAGGAACAGGATCATGTTCTTTCCAGGAACATGGACACAGCTGGAGGCCATTATCCTTAGCAAACTAACATAGGAATAGAAAACCAAATACCACATGTTCTCACTTATAAGTGGGAGCTAATTGATGATAATTCATTGATACATAGAGGGGAACAAAACATCCTGGGGTCTTTCAGAGGGTAGAGGGTGGGAGGGGAGAGAGGATCAAGAAACATAACTAACAGGTACTAGGCTTAATACCTGGATGATGAAATAATCTGTACAACAAATCCTCATGACACTAGTTTACCTATGTAACAAACTTGCACTTCTAACCCTGAACTTAACAGTTAAAAAAGAAACATTTAAATGTAAATACACAAAATAATAAACCTAAAATAAAGTTAATAAATTTGTGTTCTGAAAACTACAAAATACTAATGAAAAAACTTAGAAGAAAGTCTAAATACAGTTGGCCCTCCCAGTCTGTGAGATCTGCATCCGCAAATTTTGATATCAGCAAGGGTTCCTGGAAAACTATTCCCTGTGTATTCCAAGGGATGACTGTATTTCAAGAGAAATATTATGTTCATGGAGTGAAATAATTAGCATAGTAAAGATTTCAATTATCTTTAAAGTTATATATACCTTTAATGTAATTCTTATAATTCTAGAAAATATTTTTATGGATATAGACGAGATTATTCTAAGATTTATATGGAAAACAAAAATATTAAATAAATTAGAAAATTCAAAAACATAAATAAAATCGAAAGAAAACTCTAATATTAAGGCTTAAGGAAAGATACAGTAATTAGTATTATGTAATATTGGCAGAGTAATAGACACATAAAAGAACCTGAATGTAGACTCATAAAAGTATAGCCAGTTGATTTTTTACAACAGGTACAAAATGAATTCAATGGAGGAAGGATACTTTTTCAATAAATATGGCTAGAGAAACTGGATACCAAAGCAGTAAATTAATTAATTAAAATATCAAAACTTACAAAGGAAAACATAGAGGAGAATCTTTAGGATTTAGGGTTTGATGAAGAGTTTATAGATATGATATCAAATTCATGATTCATACAATTTTTAAATGATTTATTGGATTTCAAATTACAAATTTCAAAATTACAAATGCTTACCTTGCAAGAATTCTGTTAAGATGAAAAGACAAGATACAGACTAGGGAAAAAACACATATCTAAATTAGGTCTCCTATTTAGAATATATAAAGAACTCTTTAAATTCAACAGTTAAAATTTCATTAAAGAGGCTATACAGTTGACAGATAAATGCATGAAACCATGTTTATCATTATGGCCTACTAGAGAAACACAATTAAGACCATAATGAGGTACTGTTAAACACATATTAAAACAGCTAAAATAAAAAATTTTGACAATATTATTGCTAAAAATGGCTGGGGAGAATCCAAACTTGTATATCTACTCTTTTAAAAGGCTTAACATTGTCTTAAGTAACTACACATACTGTTAACATACAACCAAGCAATCACACTCATGAACATTTACCCTGGAGAAAGGAAAATTTATTTACACACACACACACACACACCCTGACACACAAATGAATTGCATGAATATTCATAGCAGGTTTTTTCTGTAATAGCCAATAATTATAAACAACCATGTATTTGGTACATTAATGATAACAGAAATTGTAGTACAACTACGCTATGGAATATTACTCAGCAACAACAAGGCATGCACTATTGATACACACAACAGCTTGGGTAAATCTCAGGAACTATTTTAGTCTGCTTAGACTGCCATAACTAAATACCATAGATTGGGTGACAAAAACAACAGAATTTGTATATATATATATATATATATATATGTATATATATATATATATATATATATATATATATACATATACATATACATATATATATATATAGTTTTGGAATCCAGAAGTACAAGATCAGGGTACCAGCATGGTTGGATTCTGCTGAGGGCTCTCTTTCTGACTTGCACATGACCACCCTTTCACTGAGTGTTCCCGCAGCCTTATCTTGTGTGTAGAGAGAGAGCAAGCTCTCTGATATCTCTTCTTATAAAGGGATTAATCCCATCATGGGGGCCCCACACACACATGGCTTCATCTAACCCTAATTACCTCCCAAAAATCTCATCTCCAAATACCATCACCTTGGGAGTAAGCAGTTCAATATATACATCTGAAGTTGGGGAAAACATTCAGTTATAAAAGAGGCATAAATGTTAAGTGAAAACAGCCAACCTCAAAAGCTCATATCCTGTAAGCTTCTATTTATTAACATTATTAAATTATAACATTTTTAATATAATATTACATTATTTAAAATAATAAAATTATGGATATAGAGAACACATTAATGATGGCATGGCTTTAAGGAGGGGTGAGCGGGGCTAGTGGACAAGGTGCTTTTTATGACTATAAAGGGATAGTAAAAGGGAGATCTTTTTGGTGATGAAATAGTTCCTTATCTTCATTGTCATGGTGATTACATGAATCTACACAGGTGATACAACGGCGTAAAACTATACACACTCTTTGCACCAATGTCCATTTACTTGTTCTGATACTATACTACAGTTACCTAAGGTATAACTGTTTAGAGGAACTGGGTAAAGAGTACATAGACCCTGTCTACTGGTTATGCAACTTTCTGTGAATAAATAATTTTTTCAAAATAAAAGTTACAAAAATAATAAAAACGAATGTTGGGAAGACAGGTGAGGCAGACGACTGTTCTTCTGAGGCACAGTGCACTGTGAGAGCCCATGAAAAGACAAAGGCAAATGACATTTGGAAATGCAGTACATTGCGTTGGCCAATGTTTTGTTTTGAGCTTAGTCAAGCTTATGCTGAATCCTAGTCAGGACAGTTACAGGCATACCTTAGAGATATTGTGGATTAGGTTCCAGACCACTGCGATAAAGAGAGTGTCACAATAAAGCAGGTCACACACTTTTTTGCTTTCTCGGTGCATATAAAAGTAATGTTTATATTTTATTATACTCTGTTAAGTATGCAATAGCATTGTGCTTAAAAAACAATGTACATACCCTAATTTCAAGATGTTCTTTGCTAAAAATGTGAATGATTGTCTGAGCATTCGGCAAGTCATACTCATTTTGCTGCTGGAGGATCTTACCTCCATGCTGGCGGCTATTTACTGATTAGAATGGTGGTTGCTGAAAGTTGGGATGGCTGTGCCAATTTCTTAAGATAAGGCAACAATGAAGATTGCTGTAACCACTGACTATTTCTTTTAGAAAGATTTTTCTGTAGAATGTGATGTTTTTGATAGCATTTTATCCATAGCAGAATTTCTTTTAAAATTGGAGTAAATCTTCTTAGACCCTGAAGCTGAATTATCAAAGTGGTATAGGTAATATACTGTATTTGTTGCTGTCATTTCAACAATGTCTACATCATCACCAGGAATAGATTCCATCTCAAAAAGCATTTTCTTTGCTCATCCCCAAGAGGCAACTCCTCATGTGTTCAAATTTTATCACAAAATTGGAGCAATTCAGTCACATCTTCAGGTTTCATTTCTATTTCTCTTGTTATTTCCACCACATCTGCAGCTACTTCCTCCACTGAAGTCTTGAACCCCTCAAAGTTATCCGTGAGGGTTGGAATCGAGTTCTTCCACGTGTTGATACTGGTATTTTGACTTTATCTCATGAATTATCAGTGTTCATAAAGGCATCTAGAATGGTGAATTCTTCCCAGAATTTTCTTTTTTTTTTTGAGACGGAGTCTCGCTCTGTCGCCCAGGCTGGAGTGCAGTGGCGCGATCTCGGCTCACTGCAAGCTCCGCCTCCCGGGTTCACGCCATTCTCCTGCCTCAGCCTCCCGATCTTCCCAGAATTTTCTCAATTTATTTGCCTAGATCTATCAGAGAAATTACTATATGTGGCAGCTATAGCCTTATGAAATATGTTTTTAAAATAAGACTTGAAAGTGGAAATTGCTCCTTGATCCATAGGCTGCAATATGGATACTGTGTTAACAGGCATGAAAACAACATTAATCTCCTTGTAAATCTCCATCAGAGATCTTGGGTGACCAGCTGTATTGCCAATGAGCTGCAAAATTTTGAAAGGTATATGTTTTTTGTTGTTGTTGCTTTTGAATAGTAGTCTTCAACAGCGGGCTTAAAATATTCAGCTAACCATTCTGTAAACAGGTGTGCTATCATCTAAGCTTTGTTATTCCATTTATAGAGCACAGGCAGAGTAGATTCAGCATAATTCTTAAGGGCCGTAGGATTTTTGAAAGGGTAAGTGAGCACTGGCTTCAGCTTAAAGTCACCAGCTGCATTAGTCCCTAACAAGAGAGTCAGCCTGTCCTTTGAGGATAGGCATTGACATCCCATCTCTAGCTAAGAAAGTCCTACATAGCATCTTCTTCCAATATAAGGCTGTTTAATCTACCCTGAAAATTAGCCATTTAGTGTAGCCAGTTTCATCTATTATCTTAGCTAGATTTCTGGATAATTTGTTGCAACTTCTACATCAGCATTTGATACTTATTCTTAGACTTTTATGTTACGGAAATAGCGTATTTTTTAAAAACTCATGAACCAACCTCTGATCATTTCAAAGTTTGTTTCCCCACCTTCTTCACTTCTCTCAGCCTTTATCGAACTGAACAGTTGGGGTCTTGCTCAATTAGCCTTTGGTTTAAGAAAATGTTGTGGCTGGTTTGATCTC
The DNA here is from genome assembly GCF_028858775.2 of Pan troglodytes. Taxonomy (NCBI): domain Eukaryota; kingdom Metazoa; phylum Chordata; class Mammalia; order Primates; family Hominidae; genus Pan; species Pan troglodytes. The sequence goes on from NC_086015.1 coordinate 106,683,480, forward strand.
CTATCTAGAACACTAAAACTTTCTTCATATCAGCACTAAGGCTTCTTATTATTTGTGTATTCACTGGAGTGACACTTTTAATTTTTTTCAAAAGCTTTCTATTTGCATTCACAACTAGGCTGTTTGGTGCAAGAGGCCTAGCTTTCTCCTATTTTGGCTTTTGATATGCTTTTCTCACCAAGCTTAATAATTCTATGTTTTGATTTAAAGTCAGATACTTGTGACTCTTCCTTTCACTTGAATACTTATAGGCCATTGTAGGGTTATTAATTGGCCTAATTTTAATATTGGTCTGCTGCGGGAAATAGGGAGGTGTGGGGAGAGAGAGAACCAACCAGCCAGTTGGTGGAGCGGTCATAATATGCACAGTTCACTGCCTAATATGGGTGCAGTCCCTGGGTTCTCAAAACAATTACAATAGTAGCAGCAAAGATCATTGATCATGGATCACCATAATAAATATAATAATATGAAAAAGTTTGAAATGCTACCAGAGTTATCAAAATGTGACACAGAGACATAATGAGCACAAGCTGTTGGAAAAATTGTGCCGTTAGACTTACTTGAGGCAGGATTGCCACAAAACTTCAATTTGTAAAAAACACAGTATCTGTGAAGTGCAACGAAGTGAACTGCAATAAAATGAGGTGTGCCTGTAAAGGGCTTGAGAATTACATGAACACAGGTCAAAGAAAATGGAAATCTTTAGAAACAGATTAGAATAAGTGGGTAGATATTGCTATGGCTTAATTGGCTGTCTCTTCTAAAACTCATGTTAAAATTCAGCTGTCTTTCTAACAGTGTTAAAAAGTGGGACCTCGAAGGGGTGATTAGGCCATGAGGGCTTTGCCCTTATGGGTGAAGTTAATGCAACTGTAAAAAGGCAAGTCTGGCCCCTTCTTTCTCTCTTGCTTTTTTGCCATGTGTTGACACAGCAAGAAGGCTCTCACCAGATGCATGTGCTTTGATTCTGGGCTTCCAGCCTCTAGAATTGTGAGACATTACTGTTTTATTCTTTTCATAAATTATCCAATCTCAGGTATTCTGTTAGGACAGCGGGAAATTAAGAAAGATATTGGGGCAAGTTGAGCCTAAGGAACAAAGGCAGAGATGATGCTGTTTAAGTCAGAAATAACTTCAGGAAAATATTGCCATGTTCTAGGTAAGTCCTTGATGAGGAAAGTTGAGAAGATTCATTCACTTTCTCGAGGCTCACTCAGGCATTACTACTTTGTTTTTAAGACACTCTGATTATAAATGGACGGACTCTTATTCCTTTTAGATGTGAAGGATTCAATAAATAGCCTCCAGATTTCAGATTCTTCACTAAATGACTCTTTTTTTTTTTTTTTTTTTGAGACGGAGTCTCGCTCTGTTGCAAGGCTGGAGTACATGCAGTGGTGCGATCTCAGCTCACTGCAACCTCCACCCACCAGATTCAAGCGATTCTCCTGCCTCAGCCTCCTGAGTAGCTGGGACGACAGGTTTGCATCACCACACCCAACTAATTTTTGTATTTTTAGTAGAGACGGGGTTTCACCGCGTTGGCCAGGATGGTCTCGATCTCTTGACCTCGTGAACCACCCTCCTCGGCCTCCCACAGCGCTGGGATTACAGGAGTGAGCCACCCTGCCCGGCCTAAAAGAATCTTTTTTAAAGACGACATTTTTCTCCCTCGGGCTTTCACAAGATTTATACAAACTCTATGGCCCTGACTGAGATGATTGTGGTGGGATCTTGAACCCTTCTCACACAACAGTTCTGTTTCTGGGGATCCCATCTCCATTAAACGATGACTATGTGAATTAAAGAGGGTTCTAGTAAAAATTGAGTAAAGTATTAATTGCTAAGTATTTTCTTTTCTTTAACCTTGTATGTTATGCTGTCTGGAGCAGATGGTCAGATGACTGGTACCTTCGCACAATGTCACTAGTCATCATCACTGTGTCATTTGAAGGGTCACTTTCATCCTGTTTATTTCCCTTTCCCTCTCTCTTCACGTACGTTTTTATTTCATGTATGACAAAAATCCCTGATATTCTTTTGTGCTTTTTTTTACTTGCTATGGAAATCTTTCTTGATAGGAAAAGAAAAAAAAAAGTAATAAAGAGCTTGTGATGTATGAAGTGACTAATGAAGTGTTAAACTCAACAACTGGTTTCTTTAAAATTCTCGAGGCATGAAATGTATATTTTTCTCATCAGTAGTCATCTCGTGCAATTACCAATTTTAAAAATTAAGGTACTCAGGGCAAGCTTCCATCGTATGACACTTAAGGAAACAGCGATTAAGCTGTGTATTCTGTTACTTGTATTGCACGTAAAATATAAAGGTAATTTATTTAATTAAATGGTACCAAATCAATGCTGATTCATAAATAAAATTGGTAATTTATAGATGCTTCTTGAGTCTTCTACTAACCTGTCAAGTCGGCTCTTTGAAGTACTGTATTTGGTGCTGCACCTTTTATTCTTACACATTTTTTCTTCTCTTTAGTTCCTCTGTTAGAAAATCTGTTGAGTAACATATGTGTAAGATCCACTGCTAACAAAATTTACATGTTCCATTGCAGTAGAATATTCTTAAAAAAATAGAAAGTCTGATAGGCAATGGCATTTTAAAGGGAAAATGCAGTCAATTTAGGAAGAAATACTCAATGTGCAGGACTAAAGTGTGTGTGCTGGAAAGCATAAGAGAGAGTGGACAATAGAGAACACATTCCATTTTGTAAGATCAGCGAGAACATATTTTGAATATAAGAACTGTATCTTCTCCTGAGCAAATACTAAATTCTCAAATCTTATCATTTAATATTCTCCCTGATTTTTACCATAGGAATGATATGCCTACATAGTTTTACATTTAAATTCATGTGCCTATCAGTAATATTCATTACTATTACTCACAGATGATGATGCTATATTTAACTTTCCATATGGAATTTCAGAAAAGTCTGTGTATCCTTTCAAATAAAGATACTTTATTGTGAAAACTTTGGTCGGTGAACCTTCATGATAAATTTGCAAACACTCTGTGAAGCATAAATTCTAAAGTATTTTTATAAAATCCTCAATCAATAAATCACAGTAAATGCTACAAGTTGGCAAAGCATAGCTGTGCCTTCTGTGTGATTGGCATCCATTCCATTTTACAAGCTAGATATGCTGTGTGGATGATGCAATGAGAGACGCAGTGGATTTTTTTTTTAATCCACACAAATATTAACATGCTGAGCTTGAATTACAGTTTGAAAACAATTCAATTCACAAGGTAGTATGACTACTTAACAAAGCAAATTTAAATGTGAATAATTTATTTTTTAGAAGTGGTTTAGAGCATAATTGAAGCCATGTTTTATTGCATTTATTTTCACCTTTGAAAAATTATCAAATTAAAATGAGTCATAATTTTAATAAGTACATTAGAAATGAATAACAACTGGTAAAAATGCATGTAGATTTTTATTGTCTTCAAAATCAAGAACATAAAGACAAATTAGGGATTGTCAACTTATTTAAATGCTGTGAAGCATTTAACTTGAAAATCAACTTGTACACAGAAACAGATGCAATATTCTAATATATCTATCAAACTTAACCTGAAATGCTTAGTAAAGTAGATTAGTTTTGAAAAATAATAATAGCTTTTCCAATTATCTAATTTAATAAGTGTATACAAATTTTTATAGGAAGATATATCAGACCTTTTTATCTTTTGGATTGTCTTAAAATATGTATGTTGTTACTTTTATTTTATTAAAAAAACCTACTGGATATTTAGCCGTCTTCTAATTCATTTTTTGTCACTGAACAAAAGCCACCATCTTAGAATTACTGATAATCTGATTCCAATCTTTTTTCTTTTTTCAATAATGTATGATATAAAATCAACATACATTATTATAAGAATTGAAGCTATATTGATATTTTCAGGGAGATTTGTGAACTGAGTTGGGAGAAAAATAAAGTAAAGGAAAAAGGTTAAAAATCAAAATGTGCATCAACATTTGTAAAAAGACTGTGACTTAAAAAGAAGGACAGTAAGTTGTTAAGAAATCATTTAAAAAGAGGCAGCTGTTTAGTGGGCTTGATCGAGGCATCAAGCATTACGACAGAAAAAAGGAGAGCTCCAGGGAAGGCAGGCAGTATTTCTTGAACAGCTATCTTGGATTCGAATGAAGTCTCAGGTTTCCATGATTCTTAGTTAAATCAGTATTCATATATACTACCTGATAGAAAAATTACATATATATTTTTTCCAATTTGTATCTGAATTTTGGCGTTTTAATTTCTGTTATTTGCTGGACAAACTTCAAACAAACATTCCAAAGTAAAATAAGTGAGTTCCTTTAACTTCCAGTGCTTTTAAATCTTTAAATGAATTAAAGATCCATGGAAGTTTGGCAGTAGACATTCTTCTCTACATAGGGAAACCAAATCTTGGATACATTTACTCAACCATGGCTCTCTGTAAAATCTTGTTAATCTATGAGAAATTGATCTTTAGCCTTTCTGAGACTATATTCTCCCTGATGAAAAGAGAAGGGGAAATAGACTACTCTCTTTAGTATGTCATTCCCAGTGTATGAGATATTTGAAAAAATAATTTCCTATTCACATCTTCCATGTAAATTAATCTCCTTTCCTTTTGTATTTTATTGTTCAGTTTACAAAATGTTATTGAAAATGTGTTTTTTTCATATTAACAACAAAAATATCAGTCAGTGCAATTGTTTCCAAATAATTTCTTTGTTAATCGAGATAAAATTTATTTTTATACCTTTCACATTATGCTCCGAATTAAGCTTAAATTTTATCAGTACAGTTTTAATTCTATCAAGATCATCTTTTCATAAATCTATAAATCTTTATTGGTTTGATCTCTTTCTCTTCATTCGTTTGTACTTTATACAAAAGTCAATTTAATATAAATTAGTTATTAATATTAGAATAAATAAATTTAGATTTAATTCAATGAAGATAGTTTATCTCTTACTGTCATTTTGAATTATTTACACAACTCTTTTCCACCAAAATATCATAACACATTCAAATGCTACATTAACGTGCTAAAAACTTATAAAGTTACCTTTCATTCACCAAGAGTGCACGTAACTAAGAATATAGCAACCTAACAGTCAAAATCTGAGTAGGCTCACGAGGGTTACTCATGTAAATATGTGTTACTGTGGGGCAAAAAGGTGAAGAACCGCGGATCTAACTTAGCCTCAGATAATTCTATAGAAGATTATTGACTAATATGTTTGTATTCTCTTGTAAACACATCCTTGCCAAGAAAGTAGATGTTAGTCTTCTATTGCTGCTCTAACAAATTATCACACATTTAGTGGCCTACAAAAACACAAATTTATATTCATACGGTCCAGTGGGTCAAATGTCTGACACTGGTTATATTAGGCTAAAATCAATATGTTGGCAGAACTTTTTTTGTTTTTTTGGGTTTTTTTGAGACGGAGTCTCGCTCTGTCGCCCAGACTGGAGTGCAGTGGCGCGATCTCGGCTCACTGCAAGCTCTGTCTCCCGGGTTCACACCATTCTCCTGCCTCAGCCTCTCGAGTAGCTGGGACTACAGGCACTCGCCACCAAGCCCGGCTAATTTTTTGTATTTTTAGTAGAGACGGGGTTTCACCGTGTTAGCCAGGATGATCTCGATCTCTCGACCTCGTGATCCGCCCGCCTCACCTCCCAAAGTGCTGGGATTACAGGCGAGAGCCACTGTGCCCGGCAAACTGCAGCCCGCCAACTGCACCCCTTTTTGGAGGCTCTGGGGAAGAACTTGTTTCCCTGAATTTTCAGCATCTAGAGTCTACCCATATTCCTTGGCTCCTGGGCTGCTTCCTCCATCTTCAAAGAAAGCCGAATCACTATCTTTTAATTTTAATACAGTTATAACATGTTTCTTCGCTTTTTAAAGATTCATGATTAGGTCTACCTTGATAATCCAGAATAATATCCTCGTTACGAGGTCTTTCACCTTAGTCGCATCTGCAAAACTCCCTTTGTCACCTAAAAAAACATATTCGCAAGTTCTAGGGGATTAATAGACAGATGTCTTTGGGTGGCCGTTTTTCTTCCTACTCCAGTGGAATATATCAAATATATGTTTATGTAGAATTATCTGAAGGTGATTTGATACATGATTCATTTCTAAAACCAAAAGCAAATTGTTGAAAATGCTACAACATCCGCTTTAGAATAAATTAATGTTCTATTCGGTCTACATTAAATACACTATATTTTAGCTTTATAAATTCTATGGACAGTGTGATTATATAGGGCAATCTTACAGTTACCACATATAAAATGAATTAAATATGTAAAATGTATAGTCAATTAAAATTTTATTTCCATCTTTTATCATTTATTAGAGAAAATTCAATTCAATATTTCTGATTGCCAATAATCTTTTCTATCCTTGTTTCTATTATATTCAACATGAATGTATCATATACTCTGTGAAACTCCTCTTTCACCAGTCTACCCCCAAAGCAGAACAAACTTCTTTCTGCTCCAACCTGTTAGATGTTACTCTCTCCTCTAGAACCTTATTGTGTGTGTTAACTCTTTTTAAAATTATAAATCTCGTTCTCTCTCAGGTTCTATGCTTTTCTTGTCCACTAAATATTACCATAAAAATTTAAACACTTTTTGAAGGAGGGTGGAGTTAAAAGTAGAAGAGATTAGGTTGGTTAGGTAAATTGATAATTACAGCATCCTCTTCAGTCCACTGATACAGACTGTGAGGAGATATTTGTGGCTCTTTTTATGTTAATGTATTCATGTAATTTTATCTCATATGATTAACTAGGTTTAGTTCTTTTCGGCCAAGGAAATAATGACAGTCCTTCTCAGGTGGCTCACATAATAGTTCCCAACTTGCCAATTCTTTCTTCTCTGGGTCCCATATTGAAAATTGCCTTATCTTGCTGCATCAGAATATGGTTTTTGGAAAGTTTAAATTAAATTCGCTGGAAAACTTCTCAGTCTTTGCTAAATATTTCCAGATAACTCTGATTAGTGAAAAAGCCAAACGAATTATCATTCATTTGATAAAAAGCCTTTGACTAGCTCTTGACCATCTACATGAACCAGTTATTTTGTTTGAATTTCAAAGGAGAAAAATAAAATGAATTGGATACATGTCCTATTTTAGAAACATTTAATGTATTAAAATGGGATGAGTACACATGATGATTTAGAGCGGGTTAATGTTACACGAGTCTAGAGTAGGAAGAAATTCTACCTAGGGAAATCAATAAAAGCCGCCTATAGATTTCAATCAATAGGACTAAGACATCTTAAAGTAGAGAGAAAGCAAGTTAGATGGCAAGAAAACTGGAGGAGAAAAAGTGATAATATTAGAATTAAATATTAGAATTTAGTATTTCAGATATATTTATATGCAGTTCTCTCAGTTTTGTTCTTATCAAGACGTTAGCTTTGTCCTCAAGTGGAGCTTCTTCATGGCAAAAAGATGGCAGCTATCAGCACCTGGGCTGTTATTTATCTTTGGAAGAAATGAAGTGGGAAACACCATAATCAACCATAAAAAACAAACTCTTCTTTCTAGTCAGGTTGGCTCAATTTACATCCCTTGACTTCCCAAAGCTAGTGACTGTTTCAGAGGTACTCCCACACTGATTTTCAACCATGCTCTGAAGACAGGAAAAAAGGTAAGCGCTTGATTAAAAGCGAAATTTTGGCCGGGCACGGTGGCTCACGCCTGTAATCTCAGCACTTCCGGAGGCCGAGGTCGGTGGATCACCTGAGGTCAGGAGTTCGAGACCAGCCCGGACGACATGGTAAAACCCATCTCTGCTAAAGATACAAACATTAGTTGGGCATGGTGGTACGCACCTGTAAGCCCAGCTACTCAGGAGGCTGAGGTGGGAGAATCACACCGAGATCGCGCCACTGCACACCAGGCTGGGCAACAGAGTGAGAATCTGTCTCAATTAAAAAAAAAAAAACAATAAATGAATAAAAATAAAAGTGGAGTTTTGTCTAAAAGAGGTTTCCACAGGTGTGGGGCACAAACGTTGACCTCATCCCGCATAATTTTTAGCCATAATATGCTAATTCAAAAACAACAAGAATAATAGATTGTATGTATTCTAAAATACTACAGAATGACACAAATAAAGTGGTACTCCAAGATTTTAGCATAGCCATAGGTTATAAGATGAACTGGAATTGGTAAGGTAAGGAGAGCTTGAGGCAGAAAGTGAAACACTGAAGCAGTGATGAAGGAAACAGAATTAGCCAAGTGTCTATGAACATGGGGACAATAAAGAAAATATAAGATTTTTTGGAAAACAATGTGAAGATTTTGAAGCCAGTTAGATTCAAGGGCAAGGAAAGTATGCTATGTTTGGCCAAACAATGATACAGTTATCAAAGATAGGTACCTTGTGAAGAAGGTGCTTTTCAGCAGCAGGGAGGTTGGTGAGTTAAGCTTTAGCTTGTTGATTTAAAGGAATGAAAGGATCTTCTTTTAGGGAAATCCCACAAACTCATGGAAAATGAAGAATAAAAACAATTTAAGGATGAAAGTGCATCAGACCAGGTTGGTTTTGAAGGAAAATCTGAAACCTTGAGTAATGGAAAGGAGAAAATAGAGAGTTTTCTGAATGAGAAATAGCTTATAACAGATTTATTAAATATGTTCCTTAGTACTCTTCTTAGTGGTGACATAAGATGTATATGACATCCACATAAACATATATACATAGTCCTATACAGAATGTTAACATATAGCATATAAACATACAAACATGTATGTTTTATGCTATGTATATGTTTTATGATACGTAAATATATATGTTTTATGCTAAGAAAACAAGTTTTATGCTATATAAACATAGATACATGTGAGAATTTTGAAGCCAGTTAGATTCAAGGGCAAGGGAACATACAAACATATAAGAACACGTATGTTTATATATGTTTACATGTTGTGGCACATAAATACCTATGTTTATATGTTGTAGCACATAAATATATATACATAATAATATATAGTCATATATTTTATATAAATATTAGTATTTATATAAATAAATACAACACAACCTTGTCTTAGTAATTGGGCTGCTACAACAAAGTGCCACAGAAGAGGTAACTTATAATAAACAGCAAGTTTTTTGTCATAGTTCTGGAGCTTAAGAAGGCCAAGATCAAGGTGTCTTCTGAGGGCCTGCTTCATGATTCATAGAGGGTGCCTTTTCACTGGGTCCTCACATGGTGTAAGGAGCAAGGGAACTTTTTTTGGCTTCTTTTTTAAAGTCACTAATACCATTCAAGATGACTTAATCACTTCTCAAAGGATCCATTTTGAAATGCCATCATATTGAATATTACATTTTCAGACAGTAGCAAGCATGCACTCAATTAAGAGAGAAGGTTGTAAATTTGTACTGTGATTTTCAAATGAAAATTAAAATTGAAGTGTTTTTATTAGCATAAATTTATATTTTCATTTCTTTGCTTTCATGGAATATCTTGGTTCTAATAATATAATTACCTACTTCATTTATATTCTACATGCGTATAATTTCAAAATAGTGGTATCAATTTTGTCACCAAAATAGAGACTAATAAATGAAATTTGAGCAATCTTTTTCTCAAGATTATTCAAAAACTTATGTGGTACTCTGAAACAGCTAACACATATGGAGCATTTCTTCTCTTTGTGATTATGTCACCAAGTTTATATATAATTAAGGTCATCTGTTTCTATTCGAGTTGTTTTTTATTTTTATTTTTATTTACTTTTTATTTTTTTGAGACAGAGTCTTGTTCTATCACCCAAGGTGAAGTGCAGTGGCATGATCTTGGCTCACTGCAACCTCCGCCTCCCGGTTCAAGCAACTCTCATGCCTCAGCCTCCCAAGAAGCTGGGATTATAGGGATGCACCACGACGATTGGCTAATGTTTTTATTTTTAGTAGAGATGAGGTTTTGCCATGTTGGCCAGGCTGATCTTGAACTCCTGGCTTCAAGTGATCTGCCCCCATCAAGCTACCAATGTGTTGGAATTACAAGCATGAGCCACCATACCCTGACTTAAATTTTGTTATCTGAGGAAAATATTTTTATTAATTTTAGTTATTTAAAAGATATAAAATTTTTATAAAATGTAAATGATTCTAAAACTTAAATTATAAATCAATTTCTAAACATCTAACTTCTAAACATATACATCTATTTCTGTTCCCTTCATCCTCCTATAAGCAAATTTTTGTCGTTGTTGTTTAGACAGGGTCTTTCTCTGTCACCAAAGCTGGAATGCAGTGACACAATCATGGCTCAATGCAACCTTGACATCTTAGGCTCAAGCCATTCTCCCACCTCAGACTCCTGAGTAGGTGGGACTACAGATGTGCACCGCCACACCTGGCTATTTTGTTTTGTTTTGTTTTTGTAAAGACAGAGGGTCTCACTGTGTTGCCCAGGCTTGTCTCAAACTCCTGGTCTGAAGTGATCCTCTTGCCTCAGCCTCCCAAAGTGGTGGGATTAGAGGTGTGGCAAACATGCCTGGCCTGACAAACAGTATTTTTTTATTTGGTTTTTGCTTCACCTTTTAATTTCTTGTTTTTAAAATATAATCAAATAAATATATCTACACACAGAAACATGTGCATAAATACACATGTTTTATTCCTCTCTTAGAATATGATTCAAATATTTTGCAAATTACTTAATATTCCATAACATATCTACACATATCCATAATACTCTATGAGATCTTCCTCATTAAATTTGCAGCAGCATTGCATAGCTATGCCACAGTTTATTTAGCTAATTCATTCTTCAAAGACTTTTGAGTTATTTGCAATATTTTGTTGTTAAAAATAGAGCTATTTTGCACAATTTTTGCATGGGTTATTCCATATTTTCATTTGAGATAGATTCCTAAAATGATCATTCTGTGTTGAAAAAAAACTTATATGAAATATTAAATTTCAACAATTATCTCCTTGTTGGATTTTATACCAATAAGATAGGGTGTCAAACTTTGCAATATTTGACATATATGAGAACTAATTCATTTTAGCTTTAATAAGATTTTCTTAGAGTGAAGTTGATCATCTTTTTGTATGTTTAAAAACCATTCATCCTTTCTTTTCCTGTTTCTAGTTCATTTATTTCCCATTATTCTCTTAGGTTGGTAGAGAGTTTTATATACAGTTATGCACTATACAGTTATATTTTGGTCAAAAATTCACGGCACATAAGGCAGTGATCAAATAAGATTATAATACATTTTTTTCTATCTTTTTTATGTTTATACATAAATACTTAAGACTGTGTTGTAATTGCCTGTTGTATTTAGTACAGTAACATGCTACACAAGTTTGTAGCCTAGGAGCAATAGGCCAAACCATATAGCCTAGGTGTATAGTAGGCTATACCATCTAGGTTTGTGTGAGTACACTCTAAGATATTTGCACAACAACAAAATTGCCTAACAACATATTTCCCTTTATTAAGTGACACATGATTGTTCTTTGCATAATACATTTTTCTTTGTGGTATATTTGCAATTTTTTTGTTTTCTGTTTTTTTTTTTCCCCTGTCCTTTTTGTCTGATAAACCTGTTTGGTAGCAACAGCCACAGTCATCAGTTGCTTTCTCTCTCTCCCTACCTCCCATTCCCCATCATTAACTACTTGTCTTCCAAAGTACTTAGATCAAAAATAAACAACAAACAAACAAACAAACTGATTATCATCTTTTACTGGGATTACCCAAACTTTATAAACTAACCGAGAGGCATGATAAGTAGAATAACAAAGTGTATTTTACATTTGATCTAGTTTACTTTTATTTCCTAGCAAAATATTTTATAGTTATCTCATATTGTTTTTACACAGTTCCTATGTTTATTCTGATAGTTTTTGCTGAGGCTTCTTAAATGAGTACTTTTTTATCCATTATATTTTAATAGAATGTTTTTTAAACATGGAGTCTCTTGGATTCACTAATTTAATATGCCGCTACTTGACTATATTTTCTTGTTAGTATTATTTTTTTCATTAATTTATTAGGGTTTTCGAAATATTTTTAAATAATATCTGTCGATAGAAATCATTTTACTTTTCTACTTATTTTTGCATCTAATTGCATTTTTCCGTGTAATTGCACTGGCCACTGCCTATAAATCAAGGTTCTGTATTAGGAAAAAGTTAGAAAAACATTCCTGACATGTTCCTAAGAAGGATCTGATATTTCCTCATTATGGAATCATTACGTGAACAGTTCAATTTCTTATGATCATATTTTGAAAAAAAAAAAAAAAAAAAACTCCTGTCATTGGCATTGGTCCCATTTCTCTCACTAATCCAACCAGATATTCAAGTTTCAGGGACTGGGAATAATGTAAATGTAGTTAAGGAATGAGCTTGGCTACACCCTCTTCTTATCACTTGCCCTTTCTTACCTTTTCTCCTACCCTCAGCCCTCACCTTTACAACTTCTGGGTGAGCATCCGGTGCCAGCATCACTGAGACAGTTTATTCGTTGTGTTTTCCTTTACTACTTACATTTCAAATACCAAGAATATTAAAAGCTCTTTTACCAGTGATAAGAATTTGATTTAGGGGAGAAGAAATTGTTTTTTAGGGACCAGAGAGGCCTGTGAAAGTGATATGAGGACACTAGCCCATCTGCTAAGAATGTTTTATCTCCTGTGTGTGTGGTGTATACTTGTCTCAGAGTCCTTACAGGAAGACTAGATGATTGAACCAAAGAAGACACAGATATTTTTTCCAAGATTTCCTGGTGCAAAACATATTTTAGCATTTACAAATCTCCCTGAAACCACAGAATTGTATGAAAATATATATAAAATTCATGAATCATAATCTAACAACTATAAGATCACTAGCTTTATGTAGAAGCCCAAATTCCTCCTACTATTACAATGTCATTCTCTGGAAACATTTAAACTTACCCATTTGACTGAAGGGAACATCACTCCAAGATCTTGGTTAAGGCCCCTTGCCAGACTTTACAAAACATACAGAAGATCAGGATGGCATGTTGTCACCTGCAATGTCCCTGAATGTTGCTTTGCTTGGTGAGTTATTGGAAATCGGCTCAGACCTTATGGCCTCTGTCCATCCACCTTCTGGGGATAAAACTAGAGAGTCAGTCCTTGTTTTGATTGGCACATCTTTCTAAAGTCCTCTGTGCTTCTTACTTACTAGAATTCTGCTAACACTTTTCCTTCTCCATAGAATGATACTGAGTAACAACACTGCTAAATTAAATGTAGGTATATGCTTGGCATATTTTTTGGCATAATTCTCAAATACTTGCAAAAGTATTTTATTCGTCTGTTATCATTTTGCAAATGTGGTTATTTTCCAAGGTATTTATTGCTTTCTGTGAGAACAATGTTTGTACAATTAGGGGGAATATATGTAAGTAACCAGACACAGGGAGGAAACAGAGCAGGCAGTTAGCAATAACCAGCATGCAACCCACTGCTGGAAAGGAAAGATACAGTGGTGTTAACATATGGAAAGTATACCAATGTATATCAAATACAGTAACAAAGTATAAATAAATATATACATGTTTATGAATGTGTGTATAAATACATTATATATAATGCATATACATGACATAAACTATAAAATTAAAAACTATACAAATTTTAAAGTACACATATTGTATGAATGTCTGGATATTATGTTATATATGTTTATGTACATATTTATGTACATATGCATATTAATATAAATAAAATATATGTGTATTAATGGACCAGTGCAGTCGCTCTTTAGGCTAACACACACAACAACAATTCTCGTTGTATTTAACAATGTTTCTAACTTCCTTATCCTAAATTGGCTGTTTTTCATAATTAAAATGTCAGTGCCTTTCAATTTAAAACTTTCCCTTAGAATTTTCATTAAAATACATCAGGTCCTTTAATGTGTATATTGGAGCCTAAAGATCTTCTAAGAAAAAGGGTTCAGAGGTTTTCTCTTTTTTTTTAATGATACTTTTTAAAATTTAATACTATAAAGTATTATAATACTAGAGGTCAAGAAGAATTAATGTAACAATTTCCTTCTTAATGTTTGTCTAATCCACAAAGGAAATTATGAAAATATTGGAAAATATAAAAATGTGTTCTTAAGAATGATTAAGTAAAACTAAATGTCAATATAAAGGTGCTTGTAATCGTGTATTGTCTGAACCAAAATTAAAATTTTTTAGGTGAGAAATTGAGACCCTAATACAATACTCTCATGTGAAACTATTAACGTTCTATTATAATTCATTCTTCATATCAGAAATTAAGCCTACAAAAGGGAGACAGAAACAACTTTCTCTTTGGGGCTGCTATCTTTGTCAATTTAACACTTGAGGTAGAGTGAGAGAAGGGGTTACTATTAGCATAGTAATATATGTAATGTGAGAATAATATAATTAAACTGTAATATGAAGATTAGTTATCCTATTTTATATGTAGACTTTCTGTTAGCCCTATTTTCCTCTCTGCCTCTCACCTCTACCAACTATTAAACCTGTTGGTTTGGAGACAAGAGTCTTTTCAATGTCCTGTTTGGCAGATTGAATCCTAATACTTCCTTTATTTTCACTTTTAATGATCTTTTATTTAATAATAAAATGAAAAATAAGAATACTGTAATACATACAATCTATATACATATATTTACTGCAAATACTTAAAAATTTTTATGTAAATATTTTTATATTTGTGAAAAAATATAATTTTGTAGTGGTGTTGATACCAGCTTCTCTGTACATATCCTAAATTCCAGTGTTAACGATTGCTTCAAAAATGTAAGACTCAAAAGTCTAGTATTTACCAAACCAGGCTGTACAAACCTTATAGCCAGAGGGGAGAAAAATATCTTGTGGTTAATAATTCAATTTTCTTTAAAATAAAAAATAATTTCCAAAAGTATTCTTCTCCTTATTGCATTGTTTTTGGAGATATTCTGAGTGTCTTTAGAGTAACTTTGAAATAATTTGTGCCTTAACAGTGAGGTCCTATGTTAAACAACATTACCTATAAACCTGTTGAAAGAGAACAGTAGGTAAGATGTTTCCTAAATTTGAAGCAATAGCTTCATAGATTCTTGGTTACTTTATTTTTTTAATGCTTTACGTTGAATGTAGCTATTAAAGATCAGTTTTAATAATAGTTTTCAAGTTATAAACTTTACGTAATATATATTTTAATATCTATGTAAAATGGGACAACAGGAGACTGAAATTCTCATATGTGTTATATTTAGTGTTGTATCCCAATATTTCCAAAGCAGTTTGCTCTTTCCTCCATTCCCTATCAGTTAGTCAAAGTAAAGCTAACCGTGTAGAAGGTAAAATCTGGAATTTCACTTATAGAAAGTTCCTAAAACTATTTGATCAGATCGTTTTAAGTTTTATATGTGTGTGTGTGTGTGCATGTATAGATATAGTATATATGTATGTATATATGTGTGTATATACACATATATACATATTTATATTTGTATACAAATATGTATATATATACACACATTTATATTTGTATACAAATATGTATATATATACACACGTGTATATATACACATGTATATTTGTGTGTGTATATATGTGTATATATATATATATATATATATATATATATATACACTGGACAAGAATCCAAAGGACATGAATGCTTGAGAAAAGAGTAAGAGAAATCTTGAGACTGAAAGCATAACTCACTCAAAATCTCACATGTTAAATGAATAATATCAATGCAAAATGTATGTGAGTTTTAACAAAAGAATCATGACTTGGTTAATGAAAAATATGAGATTTGTAAGAGAAGGAATAACAGTGAGAGAAATATGAATAAACAAATTATGGGGGTGATAACAATGTTCAACACTGTTTTTATGTTTCAAATTCTATTTATGTCAACACAAAGATAATCGTTTTTTCTATATAGAATTTCTATAGCAGTCTTTATAACGGTAATTAATTGGCTCTGTGACAAGTAAAACCCCTATAGATTAAAAATTAACACCACTGGTAATAGAAGAGAAGCTATATTCCGAAATGAAATCTTAATCAGATATACTTTATGTATAGGCTTAACTAGTAAAACAACAAAGAATAGACAAACTAAATTATTTCTCCCAATGTGAAATTTCCCTTGTAAACCTTAGCCACCATATAATTGATATACAGAAAATGCCAGATGCTTATACATCAACATCAATTTATTTCTGTATATTTCATGCCTTTGAAATTTTAAAATTGTTTGTATTAAATCTGAGGGGTTTTACTTTTTTGGCTAAGAGCATTAAAATCTCTTCTAGAGGAAAATGCCTTGAATCATTAAAAATGTTACTATACTGGCAAATTTTCAGCCTCTACTGCACTGTACCAGTGTAATGGAGCAAGTACTTCCAATGCTGACCCAGTTTCACATGGATTCTAGTTGTGCATTAATTCTGCTGCCTTTGGGCAAAGCTTAAACTCTTTGAGACTTGTTCATGTATTTCTTATAAAATTAAGTAAGGTAAACTTTGCAAATTATAGTGTGCATAAATATTATTATTATTATTACCATTTAAGTTGTGTGTGGGACTATATCATTTTTACTGTTTTCAAAATTTTCAACATTTTATAATTTTTCTAAAGACAGTGCCATGATTTCTTAGTGTTAAAAGTCTAAGATACAAAAAAAAAATTGTGTGGAATTCATTATGAGAAGATTTTCAGTCTCAGAATTCAGAAAACAGAAATTACTATGTTATCGAATCATATTAAAATGTTCTCTCAGCACATAATCTTACTCTTCAAGTTAGCATATGGAATGTTGCTTAATGATCAGGGCGTTTGCACTTCTTTTTGACTGTAAAAAATAATGATCTTTCACTGCAATAAAATATTCCACTATTGCATAGTCTGTGTTTTATGAATTACTCTACACACATTTTGTGTCAATTATAGGCCACAGAATAAAAGGTAACACTTCAGCCTTCAGGCTGAATCATTTATTTAGAGCTCACTGATGTGTTCTTAATTCAATTTGACGTCTTTCTCCACCCACAGTTTGTGAGGAGAGTAATGCAAACATTTTTCTTCATTGGCTGTGGCTGGAGAATGCATCAACATGACAAATATTTTATATGAAAAAAGGGTAAAGCCTTGCGATTTACAATATATTTCTCTCAAAGAGAAACAAAGATAATCACAGTAATATTTATAATGTTTCTCTTATCTTAAAGGAGCCTCCAAGCACTTTAGAAATGTTAATGATAATCTGGTTATCCACATAACCAGGGCTTCACATCTCCCATCACTGAAACAAAATTATGTTTAACAGTCTGCGAGGATGACAGACCCTGAAGAAAGCTCTGTTGGATTAATGATTGCATATGTAAGGCTGCAAAGGGAGTTCTGTTTACTCCAAACTGCCTATGCTGAAACGTGTATCCATCATAGAATCTCTGCATATGTAAAATATGATGGCTAGCATATCATTCACCTGCTCTCAGATGAAAGTATTGATGAGGTATCACAAAATACTCTGCCCCACACCATCTGGTAACAGAGATGGCATTTGCCTGTTATTAATAATGAGAACACGAATAATCATTTAACAATATTTACTGTGCTTAGGTAAATTAACATTGTTTTGTTTCTTCTGCATATTTAAAATAATTAAATCTTTAGGACCTTTTATTAATGGCCCTAGAGAACATTACAAGCATAGCTATTATTTCCAAAATAGAAATAAATATTCATACCTGGTCTATGAGTGTCCTCACATGTAATATATGGCTAACTCAGACAATGATATGTTGCATATTCTATAATGATTAACAGCATTGCTTGCACAATTACAAACAAATGTTGAGATTTTATAAATATACATGCACACATGTATAATCCATATATACAAGTATGTTTAATATATATTGATAGTTTGGTTATGCTTCAATTTGTATCATGTGGTATTATTCACCTCACAACCACTAGTAGTTATAAATGAAAAAAGTTTATGCAAAACTATATTTCATTTTTTAAAAATGTCATTCATTATCTAGCTATTTTGTGGCCAAATTTTGTTCATTCATGTCTTCATTCATTCAGCAATTATTAGAACCTGTTCTAGGCATTAGGCATTTAAAAAGAAATATGATGCATTCCATATCTTCTGAGAGATCATAGTCTCCTGGGAAAGATAAATATAAAAATGGTAAATAGAGCTCCATAAGAACACCAAACAGGCAGCCCATAACTCTAAAAGATGAGGCAAGGGCAATTTTACAGAGGAGGCAGTACTCGAATTGGATCTTGAAGATTGAGTAGGTGATGTCAGTCTAAGCAATCATTCCTGTCAGGGTCCTAATTGTAAAGTTAAAACATATTTCCAGCATTCACTAACATAAAGATATAGCTCCAGAAATATCGAGTTAAAAATGGATGAACCTCAGTATGAGTTCCAACAAAATGTAAACAAAGTGACCAACTGAAATACATTGTCCTGCCTTTGACACTCATACATACCAGGATAGAATTAGACTTAAAATTAGCTTTTGAAAACAGGGTGCTACACCCCCAGGTCTACAACACTTTCACATGCCATATGCCCATTTACCTTTAGGTACAACTCATAATCACATTGATGATTTATTTTAAATTTCATATGCGACAATTTTATTTTTCTGACTCTTGTCCTAATCCACTAACTAATCTGCTAATATAAAGTCCCACTTACCTGCATGCCTATCAAGCTTCCTCCATAACCTCAGGATAAGTGAGCTACCATGTGACGTTTCTATTTCTTTCCTCTTATTTTTCTTTCCTCTTTTTCTCTCGGTACTGATACGTGCCTTGCACACCTCTGCTGTTTCTGCTAGACATGATTATAATTTAACTGGACCCAACAACTCCATCTGCCTTTGATGGAAACAACCATAACTTCTTCCAGGTTCCTACAATAAATGTCTGTTTTATGCTGCTGCTAACACATAAGAACTCTCCTGGTTCTAAAGCTGTTTGGCAATTTATTGGTACATCAGACAGACTAAGCTCATTATGCCTAGTTTGTTTCCCTAGGTGTTTAATTCATTCCCAGAAGGTTTCTTCATCGCCTATGTAAATAAATTAATGTCAGGTCACAAACTGACCAGATAGTACCAGGCACACCTGAAATTCCAGAAGAAAACAGGGAAAAAATGTATAGGTAGATGTTATGGACTGAATTCTATCCTCCAAAAAGACATGATGAAATCCTAATCCCCAGCACTCCAGAATATGACCTTATTTGGAAACAGAATGTTCAGAGAGCTATGCAAGTTAAAATGAAGTCTTTTTAACTTGGCCTTGATCCAGTATGACTGCTGGCTTCTTATAAGGGAGAAATTTGAACACAGAGACAGATATGCACAGAGGCAAGATGATGTGCAGAAATACAGGGAAAGGTTACCTGAAGATGAAGCAGAGATTGTAGCAATGCATGTAACGAGTCAAAGACTGACAGCAAACCACCAAAAGTTAAGAGAAAGTCATGGAACAAATTCTCTCTCACAATCCTCAAAAAGAACCTAACCTGCCATCACCTTGATTTCAAACGGGAGTACCATAAATTTGTACTGTTTAAGACACCAGTTTGTAGCACTTTGTTACAGCACCCTTAGAAAACTTATACAATAGAACCCAGTTCCCCTTCCCCTTCTTCAATATGGATTAGTATATCATATTGCAGAAATAAATGTGTTTTCCTTTCCACTAGATGTAAGATTTAGAGGTGGTAGTTACTATGTTTTATACATTTATGTTTCTTTGGAGCTCTAGCCCATTATTTTGAACACAGCAGAAGTGAAATTAATTTTGCTAAATATATTTTAAAATGGAAAAATTCACTGAAGCTATCGAATAAAATAATTCTTTTTTCCATAAGGAAAGAAAATCAGCAATAAATTGATGTAACCAGTCATGGCAAAACAAAATTATTTAATTCCATTTTGTTTAATATATATCTACATATATACTCATATTTTTCCAAAATCACTAGTGTTTATGACCATGAATTTTCAATGAAAGCAGATATATTTTATATAAATGCCCTAATACCTATGCATGTATTAATATAATGTTATGAGAGCTTGTTTACTTCATGAATATCAATTATGGTTTCAATCTCACTTTATATTAATATAACTGAACATACAATGTTGATTTTTACATTGTTTTGTATTACATCATAATACTTTTTAGCAACAAGAAATCTAGCTTGATTTAGAATACATTAATACAAGCAGAACTACAAATTAATTTGAAGGTTAGTAAATACTTCAAAACCACAATGCAACAGACTAATAGGCCCTAGTATACTATGAATTGTCTGTATTGTTATTACTGAAGCTTTTATTAGCTCTCCTCTAAGCAGACTCATTTGACTGAAAGAAAATTGGTTCATAATGTGTCACCTATTATGTTGTACTTTAAGGAAAGGAATGTCAGATTTGTACAGGGCCACTGTGAATAAGAAGAGTGGTTATATACATTTCTTATAGAAGTCCGAGGTAATTTAGACAACTAACTTTTCTCACACTATAAGTAAACACATTATTGATGCTGTCTCTGTGAACAGATACTTTGAGCAAATTCCCCTTAAGTTTTTTAAATGTAAAATATATATTACGTTGGTGCAAAAGTAATCACAGGGAAAGAGATTCTAGAGAAGGTCAACTTAAAAAATAATCCTAAACCTTTTGATTAACCCATAGGATGATTTGACTAAGTTTTTTCATTTTCAGCTATCTCTTTCTGCCATCTTATAGCAATGGAAATCTTACAATGTATAGTTGGTGAGGAGCAGTAGAGGATGAATACTATATGGAGCTAATTTTTTGCTCTATGATCCTGGTTTCTTTTCTCATTAGCACAAGGTCAAATATTCAGTTATCTTCTCTGTGTTTGAAGTTCAAAGTGAATGTTAGCTGAAACAATGGCCTGAATTCCTGTCAGAAAATCTGCAGACCACAAATGAAATCAACTTGTATAATTAAGCACAAGCCATACAGCTCAAATTAACAGTCAATAAATTTAGTCATGTAAAATTATAGCAAGAGTAAAAATTCTCAAAAGCTAATTTTAAGATTATGTAAAAAAAAATTTTACATAAAATAAATCTTTTGGGAAAACAATTTGATTTCTGACTGACAATGATGAAGGGCAGAAATAAAACTGATTAACAGTGACTGCTGATAACTTTTTGGAAATTGTTATATGATTTTCCTGAAAAACCAACACATACTCTGTGGTAATTGGAAGCCTACTCTGTGAGCTGCTGTGATAGGTAGTTAGCTGGGACATATAAGATGAACAACTGAGATCAGCTCAATACAAATGTAATTTCTAGAAAACTGGGATGGATAATAAAAGTAAAATGAGGGCTGAACTTAGGTAGTTTCAGACTACACGTTTGAAGGAGGTATTCATCCACCAAACTCTCGTAGTTATTTTTATCCCATAATTATTTTTCTTAGCCTAATATCTTTTTTGTTTGTTTATTTTTGAGACAGAGTCTCACTCTGTCGCCCAGGCTGAAGTGCAGTGGCATGATTTCAGCTCACTGCAACTTCCACCTCCCGGATTCAAGCGATTCTCCTGCCTCAGCCTCCCCCATAGCTGGGACTACAGGCGCCCGCTACCCGACCTGGCTAATTTTTTTTTTTTTTTTTGTAGAGGTGGGGTTTCACCATGTTGGCCAGGCTGGTCTCAAACTTCTGACCTCAAATGATCCACCCACCTTGGCCTCCCAAAGTACTGGGATTACAGGTATAAGCCACTGTGCCCGCCCCCTTTTTATTTTTAGAATCATACGGAGGCCGTTAAATCTCAAGCACCTTAGTATTATTTTACTCCCTTTGAATTAAATTTATTTAAACATTAGAGCCACTGGAATTAAAATTAAGTCTTTAAAAACATGTCAATAAAATCTGGACAGGTGAAGAAATCAGTGAAGTTCACTGTCTTTGAGGTGGGCCTTAATGCAGCTTTCGGAACATATTTTATAAAAGCAAATAAATTAAACAAAAGGAAACAATTATAAGTGAAGCTTGTGTTCACATTTAAATTTTTCACTTTTACATAATAGTGCATAAAATTTGTTGAGTGATCATTTAACACCAAGCTTTCTTTATGCATTATTTCATTTAATATTCCAACAATTTAATGTAGGAGGCCATCTTAAAATCTCTAATTTTATAATGAAGAGTTGAGTAATTATGTCGTGCAACTGCTAAGTAATGGAGACGATTTTGAACCAAAAGATTGACACCAGAACCTATATAATTAAGTCATGATACTTTTCAGAAAACTTGAGCATCCTAATTACCTCTCTTACTGGCATTTGCTTTGCCTTTAATTTCAGAGTAGAAACATTTATAATATAAATTACAAATTGAAAATACAATGCAAAAGCAAATTGTTAATATGGCAATCTAATAGTCTAACAACTTCAGTATGTTAGAGCTAGTATATTCTAGCTCTTCAGTATGTTCAGCACTCTACACTAGCATGTTATAAGAATGAACTATATAATGTTCACTTCAATTTTGATTTAATGAAAATACTCACTTGCCCCCTCATAGCCAATACTTTCCTTTTTTTTTTTTTTTTTTTTTTTTGAGACAGAGTTTCGCTCTGTCCCCCAGGCTGGAGTGCAGTGGCGGGATCTCGGCTGACTGCAAGCTCCGCCTCCTGGGTTCACGCCATTCTCCTGCCTCAGCCTCCCCAGTAGCTGGGACTACAGGCGCCTGCCACCACACCCAGCTAATTTTTGTATTTTTAGTAGAGACGGAGTTTCACCATGTTAGCCAGGATGGTCTTGATATCCTGACCTCGTGATCCGCCCACCTCGGCCTCCCAAAGTGCTGGGATTACAGGCGTGAGCCACCGCGCCCAACCCAGTACTTTCCTTTTAAGTGTAGCTGCAAGCCTCAATGCTTTCCAAAACAAAAGTTTCCATGTTTCCCTCATCATTACTTTTTTTTCTTGTAAGCATTCTGTGTGCTTTATTTTAGCTTATTATTAATTAATTAATTGCTTTATTATTTCATATTATGTGTTCTGCATAATGATTTACTTCCAGTGATTAGATATTAATTATATATACTATGTGCCTTTATATTTCCTCCCAGATTGTGCTGTGTAACTTTAAGGTAGTCATGTCAACTCTGGCCTACAGATTTCACAAATTATCAGACTGGTCTGAGTAGTTCCCACAATTCTTCTTAACTCTGAATGTTATAGTGTAAATCACCTTCTTCCCAAATAGGCGAGACCTAGATGATTTTGGCCAACTGCATGAAGAGCACACTGTAATAGGTACTTGTCATAATAGACTCTATTTTTTAGACTTGGAGACAAAGAGAGTGGAGAAACCCTGAGTGTGCTGGCTCCTAGAGACAGGTCAATACAGTCAGTTGTCATTCATGCAGTCCAGTGAATAATTCTCTCTTTGAGAGATGAATATATTAAATTTCAGTGAGATTTTGTCTAATTCACAAGTCTGTCTTTGCTCATTTTATTCCATGAACTTTTATTAAAATAAGTAACTTTTCCAATGGTCAAAAAAACAAATAATTGTAATAAATAAACTTCAACAAAATATTATAATTTAAACAGTTACTTTTTTGTGCTATTTATTTTCCACATTTCATCTCATATTAATATTATTAAGTTTATATTTACTATATTTGTGAGTAGTTTAAATTATTCATTTGTACATGTTTCACAGTGAGGTGTTTCACTTGTCTGTACCCAAAAGTTGTATGCTAAACTGTTAAAATAAAATAAAAAGGAGACAACAGAAAAAAAAAAAAAGTAAAGTTTTGGTAAAGTTTTATAAAATATATCTTTTGGATACTATTTTTTAGATTATGGTTTGACACTGAAAGAATGATGGCTGTAGTTATAAAGTTTCAGAACTTATTAAGCTGACTTTGAATTATAAATTAGTAAATTACTCAAAGTGACATAAAATAATAAGAACTGAAAAGAAAAATAAGTAAAAGTAGCTCAAGTAATGTCAATTTTTAAAAGTTGGTCTTACAATATACTTTGTATATCTGTAAGAATTTATCCTTAGACTAAGTCACCCTTTTCCAAGAGCAATTAGTGAGATTTTCCCAACACAATAAAAATCATGTTATTTAACACTCTCATCTGACTGTATAAAAGGAAAAGTGGAACAAGGAAATATGTCCCAGACCACCAGCAACAAGCTTTGCTATTCAAATATCCAAAAAATGAAACCCAAAATAATTCATATATCATCAAAGCAATTGCTTTCTCAAGCCAATCTCCCCTAAAAGTTTTATATTTGAAAACTATACTTGGAATATTTTCTAAATTGAATAAAAGATCTCTTTTCCTCATGATGGGCATGAGAAAATCAAGAAATATTTTCACCAACAATAATAAACATTTTCTCTGGCTCATGCTTTAATTATTTGCATTCCAGTGGTCATTCTTTACTGCAGATGGAGTGTAAAATATCTTAGTCTATAGATGAGTTTCTCACATGCATCTACTTATTAAATTTTCTTTCTTTCACTAGTTATATATCATATTACTTGCAATATTTCCTGTAACAATAAGTTAATATTAATCAAACAGTAAATTAATATTAATATCCTTTGACAATAAATTATTCATATTTCCTTTAATAATAAATTAACAAATTACAATAAACATTGTAATTTTTATGAATCAGAAGGAAAAGTCCTAAGATCAATAATTTAAGCCACATGAGGTCATCTGAGACTATAATCTTAGCTACTCAGGAGGCTGAAGTGGGAGAATTGCTTGAGCCCAGGAGTTCCAGGTTACAGTGACCTATGATAGCACATATGAGGCCTTACGTGATGTTTCACTCGCCTGGATGAAAGGAAGATGACTTATCCTGGCTCAACCAACTTGGCATTCCTGTATCTTTACGGCTGTCTTAAAAAAAAATCCATGCCTTCATCTTCAAAATAGCAACTTTGTGTTATAACTGTATTTCAGTATACAATTGGTGTGTCTGTCTTTTCCTGTGCCAGCATCATGTTAAAATTATTGAGAAGCAAAATACTGTCCTCCAAATTCCCCCTATTTTTTTTATTTCCTTTCTTGGTTATGTTTATAGATGTATTCATCCTTGTTAATTGTAGAATTTTTGCCGTGTTACAAAATATTCATTATGGGATTTAAAGTAAAACTGTATTTCATGTATCGACAATTTGGAGGAAATTGGCAGACACACTTTTGGCAGTGAGTATCCTAATTTAACAATAATCTGCTTCTCTATGTATTTAATACTTTATTTATATATTTTATAACTTTTATAGAGTTTCTATACTTTTTTTATAAGACAATATACAGACATTTTCTTGTTTTTAGAAATGAGCTATTTTCCACATTACATTCTCAAAGATATGATTTTTTACTTTTGGAGTAGAAAAATATTTTTGTTTATTTATGCCTAACCACTAAATTTTCACATTTCATAATAATAAGTTAGCAACTGTATAATCTTCAAGGAATATGATTTTCCTTAGTATAAGTAATATCTGTGTTTCTATCTAATGTCATATTGACTAGAATTCCCAAATAGTGTGAAATATCAGTCATCTTAATGGAAAATTTATTTTGTTTCTACTTGTAATTGAAATCTTTCTTGATATTTGCTATTAAAAATAATATGGAATGATTGCCTGAGGTAGACTTTATTTTATTATTTTTATTGGTATTATTAATGACTACTTCATGATCTTTTGTTGTTAATTTTAAATGTAAATGGATTCTAAATTTTATCAAATACTTGTTCAAGAACTATGGAAATGGTTTATTTTTCAAAAAATATTTATTACTGCCTGTGGATTCTACTATTACGTCTTCTAATCTTGAACAACCTTTAATCTCTGAAAAAATACATTCCCATAGTTTTTGAATATTTCTGTTAGTCTTTGCTAATGTTGCAGGTAATATTCATATCATTATAAACATATATTTTCTATAGTTTCTCATTTGATTTGAATTATCTAGGTACCTAACAATAATTTTCTGTAATCTGAAAATGTTTTAATAACTTAAGAATTGGCCACATAAAATATTTGTAATTGCATAGCCCAGGAATTTTTTTAATGATAATTCCATAACAACTAATTTATGCAACAATTATATTAATACCACTAAATTTCAAATCTATAATGACATATTTATGTATCTATGTATTATTCATTTCATTTAAGCCATAATGCGCTCTTTCTTGTTTTTTAAATAAATCAAGTTGTTCCAGATCCTACTATCTGCAATTGCAATTACTCCTACCTGTAAATTTTACCACTGCCTGTATTGGAATAGCTCACTTTCTCACATCTTTAAGATCTCTGCTTTAATGTTACTACTTAGAGAGGCTTTCCCTGACCACTGTCCTATCTAAAGTAGCTCTCTTATTTATTTTTATTCAAATCCCCTCCTTTGTTTTCTGCACAAAGACATAGTTTTGTTAGACTTTTCATTAATTTTGGAGTCAGCTTTACTGTGTATGGACATTGAAAATAATCTATGCCATTAATATTTAAATTTCTTAGCATTGTTGTTAATCTAATATACTATTGTTTATATTCTTTCTCGAACATGTATGTATGTTGTTATAGCCCTTGTCTTATTAATCTCATACTTTTTATTATTTTATGTGTTATAACTAAACTCAGCTTATTTTTCTTAGTTCTGTGCTACAATCAGGTGCTATAATCTCTCACTTAGCTTCCTTAGTTTTGTGAACTTGTTCAAATTTATGTTTCTATGGGGAAAGAAGAAGAGGGAGTACTTCCAAATTCAATTCATGAAGCCAGATGTGAAAGTGGAAACATTACTACCAATTTTACAGAAATAAAAAAGGGTTGTGACACTGCTATGAACAAAACAGATAAAGGTAAGTTGATTAATGGCTGCAAAAGTACATTTAGATAGAAGAAGTAAGTCTGTGTTTTGCAGCACAGTAGGGTGACTATAGTTAATAAAAATTCACTATATATTTCAAAATAGCTACAAGATAAGATTTGAAATGTTCCCAACACAAAGAAATGATAAATATTTGAGGTGATGGGTGCATACAAGTACACATTGTATGCACGTATCAAAATATCACATGTACCCCATAAGGATGTACAATATGGATATGTTCATAGATAACATATATTCATATGTTAATATATTCGCAGAAAATACTATGAACAAATATATGCCAACAACTTATCCTACTAAGATGAAATAGACAAATTGCTAAAACGCAAACTCTATCAAGCCTGAATTACATATAACAAGGGTCCTCAACCCCTGGGCCACAGACCAGTATTGGTCTGTGGCCTGTTAGGAACCCAGCTGCACAGCAAGAGATGAGCTGTGGGGCAAGCGAGCATTACTGCCTGAGCTCCACCTCCTGTCAGATCAGCAGCAGCATTAGATTCTCATAGGAGTACAAACCCTATTGTGAACTGCACATGCAAGGGACCTAGGTTGTGTGTTCCTTTTGAGAATATAATACCTGATTATCTGAGGTGGAATAGTTTCATCCCAAAACCTACCCCATCCATTCAAAAAATTGTCTTCCACAAAACCGGTCTCTTGTGCCAAAAAGGTTGGGAACCATTGATTTAGAAATAAAAAACCTGAATAGACCCATAACAATAAGGAGATAGAATCAGAATCAAAAATCTCCTCACAAACTAAAACCCTGAATCTGATGTTTTCTCTGGTAAATTTTACCAATAATTTAAAGAAGAACTAACATCAATCTTCCTCAAAGTTTTCCAAAACATTGAAGAGATATGAGCACTTCCTAAGTCATTTTATGAGGCTACGTTACCCCAACACCGAAGACATTGTAAGAAAAGAAACAAGAAAGCAAACAAACAAAAACACAGAACAATACACCTTACGAACATTGAAGACTATCAAACCAAATTTAGCAGAAAAAGGCATCTCACAGAATAGGAGAAAATATTTTTCAAATGTTTATTCAATGAGGAGTTAATATGGATAATATATAGATAAACCCTAAAACTCAAGAAAAGCAACAACAAACATCCCAATTAAAAAATAGGCAAAGAACTTGAATAGATAGATTTTTAATAAAGTTATACACATGGACAATAAGCACATGAAAAGAGGTTTAACATCACTAATCATTAGAGAAATAGAAATTAAAACTACATTGAGGTGCCACAAAATACTTATTAAGATGACTACTATAAACAAATAAACAAAAAAACAGAAAATAGCAAGTGTTGGCAACTATGTGGAGCAGTTGAAAAGCAAGAAAATTCTGGCACATACTACAACAGTGATGAGTCTTTAGGACATTATAATTTGAGATAAGCCAGTCACAAAGAGACGAATACACTATGATTCCACTTCTGTGAGATACTTAGTATAGTCAAAATTCACAGAAATAAGAAGTAGAATGATGGTTTCCAGGGGCTTGGGAGAGAATAAATGTGAATTTAATTTTTAACAGGTATAAATTTAATGTGAATTTAATGTTTAATGTTTTAGTTTTACTAAATAAAAAGAGTGTGGAAATGTATGATGTTGATGATTGCACATTATGAATGCACTTATTAGCCCTGAACTGTACAGTGAAAAGTGGTGAAGATGATACATTTTATGTTATGCAAAATTTGTTAAAATTTTCAGGATAATATTTAATTATAATACTATAGAATAATTCATTTCCACACCTTCTTGCCACACCTAGAGGGCTAGAGTATAACAGGATATTATTACTATTATTATATTATTATTATTATTTTTTTTTTCGAGACGGAGTCTCGCTCAGTCGCCCAGGCTGGAGTGCAGTGGCGTGATCTCGGCTCACTGCAAGCTCCGCCTCCCAGGTTCACACCGTTCTCCTGCCTCAGCCTCCCGAGTAGCTGGGACTACAGGCGCCCGGCACCACGCCCGGCTAATTTTTTTTGTATTTTTAGTAGAGACGGGGTTTCACTGTATTAGCCAGGATGGTCTCGATCTCCTGACCTTGTGATGCGCTGGCCTTTGCCTCCCAAAGTGCTGGGATTACAGGCGTGAGCCACCACGCCCAGCTAACAGGATATTGTTAAATACATTTGAAAAAGCCACAAAACACAAAGTCTAGGTAGGAGCTCTCGAGGATGCCCAAAGATAACAAGGTCCAAACCAAAAACCCCACAGGCAGAATTTCTACCTTCTGACGCCTACAGTTACATAAAATAATTAACACAGCCCAACTCCTAGTCAGATTAGCAAAGTACCCCCTAAAGGCATATTTACCTCAGTTTCTATACCCAATAAATGACCTCTGACTTTCCTAAAAATTTACAAGGCATGCTAAATGTTAAGAAAAAATAATTTGAATAGACAAACCAAGCATCAGGACAAAACTCATCTGACACACACGTTGGAATTATCAGACAAGGAATTAAAATGATTACAATTAATAAGTTAATGGATTTAATGGTAAGGTAGAAAGTATGCAAAAACGATGGGCAGTGAAAGCAGAGGTATTAAACAAGAAAAATTATAAAGGAAACAGAAATCCAAAGCCCTATAATAAAAATAAAGAATGTCTTTGATGGACACATGTGGAGATCGGAATCAGTTGAGAAAAGAATCAACGAGCTTGAAGATAGGTCAATAGATCCTTCCTAACTGACATACAAAGACATGAAGAAAAAAAAAGTATGATGAAAATCTCAAAACTGGCCAACAGTCCAAGAAGTGTAATACAATTTCAAATGCTGAAACACACACATAATAATTTGAATATCTGTGGTAGAATAATGAGAATGGACCAGAGGAAGTATTTAAAGAAATAATTATGGATAATGTTAAAAATTAATGATATATCTGAAAATATAAATCCTGGAAGCTCAGAGAATATTAAACAGGATAAAAATGAAAAATACACACCTAGGCATTTAGTAGTCAAACTGCATTCAAACCAAAAGCAATGAGAAAATCAAGAAAGAAACAGAGGGGGAAAAATCTTACTTATCGAGGAACAAGTATAAAAATTGTAGTGCCTTTTTGTCAGAAAGCATGCATGCATTAAGAGACTGACTTAAAACATTTAAAATGCTGAAAGAAAAATTCCTCCAACTTAGAATTCTATATCTACAGAAATGTATTTCAAAATAAAAGGGGGAACAAACAAAAAGTGAAAAAAATTAATCACCAAAAGTGTGTCCTGTAAGAAATTAAAAGAAGTTCTTCAGGTAGAAGAAAACTAATATCGATTAACTTGGATCTACATAATAAAAAAAGTAAAAATAATTAATTAAAATAAATTATTGTGTACAAGTTTAAAAAAATCTTAATTCTAAAATAAAGATATTTAAAATAGTAACAATGTATTGGATAATTATAGAAAATGAATAATTGAAATGGATCATAGCAATGTCATATTAATTCTTTCAATCCATGAGCACAGGATATCTTTCCGCCTATTTGTGTCTCTTTCATCAATGTTTTATTGTTTTCAATATATAAATATTTTATACCCTTGATTGGATTTACTGATTATTTTTGATGCTACTATAAAAGGGATTGTTTTCTTAATTTCTTTTTTGGGTAGCTTCTTATTAGTGAATATAAATGCAACTGAGTTTTGCATAATCTTGTATTATGCAACTTACAGGAGTTATTAATTCTAACAATTTTTAGTGGAGCCTTTGACATTTTCTACATACAAAATGATGTATTAGTCTGTTTTCACACTACTGATAATGACATACCTGAGATGAGGCAGTTTATGAAAGAAAAAGGTTTAATTGGACTTAAAGTTCCACATGGCTGGGGAAGCCTCGCTATCATGGCAGAAGGCAAGGAGAATCAAGTCACATCCTACATGGATGGCAGCGGGCAAACAGAGAGCTTGTGCACAGAAAGTCACATTTTAAAACCATCAGATATCATGAGACTCATTCACTATCACGAGCATAGCAGAGAAAAAACCTGCCCCCATATTTTAGTCACCTCCCACCGGGTTCATCCCAGTGGGAACTGTGGGAGTTACAACTCAAGATGAGATATGGGTGGGGACACAGTCAAACTATATCAAATGTCATCTGCAAACAGAGATAATTGTACTTCTTCCTTTACAGTTTGGATGCCTTTTACTTCTTTTTCTTGCTTAATTGCTCTGGCTAAGACTTCCAGGACTATGTTGAATAGAAAGGCAAGAGTGGACAACCCTGCATTGTTCCTCATACAGAAAACATTTTCAGCTTTTTGTTATTTGGTATGATGTTAGCTGTGGGCTTGTCATATATGACTTTTATTAAGTTGACATACATTTCTTTCATACCTATTTTGTTGAGTTTTTTTAATGAAAGGATGTTAAATTTGTGAGATATATTTTCCACATGTATTAAGATGACCATAGGATTTTCATCCTTTACTCTATTACTGTGATTTATTATGCTTGTTAATTTGAATATGCTGCAACTTCTCTGCATTCCAGGGATAAATCCCACTCGATTATGGTATATGATTATTTTAATATGCTGTTAGAATCAGTGTGGTAATATTTTTTGAGGTGTTATGAAGAACTTTGTTAAAAAATTGATCATAGAGAAAAGTATTCACTAAACTGAGCTGGTTGAACTCATGTGAAATAGCTTGTATTGGCACAGGAATAAATTTTTACTTATGTCCCCTTGCTACATAAGATTTTTTTTTCCTGAGTCCAACTTGAGAATCATAATGATGATTTTTCTTTCATGGAACATTCAATAATTCTGTTACTCTTCTTAACCAAAAACATACTGTTAGTACATTTCTATTTATTCATTTTTATTTATGTATTTAATTTATGGAAGTCATGATGGTGGATAAGATCTGTTGAAATACTTTTTTCACTATTAAAGAAAACTACTCTAAAGCCTGAATTAGCTGTCCAAATTGTCAATTTACTCATTTCCTGAGATGATGCTTTGAAAGATAAGCAGAATCAGGTATTCAACTCTTAAAAATATTATTAAGTTTTGCAGGGTGTGGTAAATTCTAGTTCACACAATTCAGTAGCAATCCATGATGAACTTCAAATATTAATTTATTTATTTTAGTGCATGTTTTCATCTGCAAAATGGCTCCCAATTGTTACAGAAAATAATTTTCTAAACTACTATACAAATTTTCAACTAAGAATAAAAATGATATATTGGGGAAGTCTTTTGAACATTTATTTATTCAATATTTTAGAACATTTTGGAATATATCAAAATGTGTGAGAGTAAATTCAAAGACAAAATTGCAGAATCCATTAAAATAAAGTGTAAATCACAGTTTGTAATTGTACTCAGGGATTTGAAATAAATTTTTCTCCTTGTCTTCTTTTCTTAATTCATGTTATCTGCAAGTTCTTTCCATTCCTTAGTAGCTAAACTTTGGGAAGATAAAAAAGAAATGAGTGTTGTCATTGTCCTAATAAAGTATGTGTGAAAGTTTGGGTCACTCCTTATAATGGTGGACACTGATCATCATTATGGGACAATATGTTGTGACTGAGCAATACTATGGTGAGAATATTTATCTGCATGCATGTTTTGTGTGTGCGTGTGTGTGTGTTTGTGTGTGTGTATGATGGATGCACTGTAGCAAATCTCCACTAATCAAATTAATCACATCATTTTCTTCCTACCATATCTATGAGTGGTATCCTCACATCATTTCTGACTTCTTTTCAGTGCATCATATATTTCCTTAGATGTTTTGTGCTTCAGGATGTCCTTCAGTTTCTCTATTTTCTCATACTTTTGAAAGCAAAAGGTTTGTAATATCCTCAGTATTGTGCCTCTAGACCTGGTAGACAGATTAAGTCCTGTGAAAAGTTTCTCTATTCTTGACATAACTAGGAGTAAAGGCTTTGTACATAAAATAAAAGAATATATAGAGATTTAAAATTGAACATAAAATGTAAATCACCAAATACATGAATATTCACAAATCTTTATTTTGTTCATTTACTCTGTCATTTTATTTTTTGAGCTTGTAGCATGTGCCAATGGTCAGCTGAGAATCTAACACAATCTCTTTTACAGAGAACTCATAGGCTGGATGACAGACTCAAAACCAGCAAGCTATGAGAGTGCAAAGACCTATATGCTGAAAGGGCTGTTCAAGTTCAAGGAAAAGAGTAACTGGATGAAAACATTAGGTTGTTTCTAAAAATTAAATAAAAATTTTAGTTAAGAATACTGTGATTATTTCTTGTTGCATAATTTTCTTAGAGGCTCTGAAAGAAACAAAAAAAGTACATTTTTTATAGAGACATTGAATGCTAAATTTAGTCCAGTTGCTGTTGTTTAACTGCTCAATTCACATCCTATAAAAGTGTCAAATACTTTATAGACGATACTGAAAATATAATATTTAAGTACATACTTTTTCTTTCAATGCATTTTTCACACTTTAAAAATGAAGAATCTAGAAATTGTAATTTGAGTTATCTTGTTACTTTATGCCTAGCATAACTCAAGAACTAATGAGTAAAAATTAATAATGTGTATAATCAAGTCTCAATGTTTTAATATTTAACATTCAAATTAGAATAGATAAAAGTAAAAAAAAAATTCTAATATTTATATTTACTCACTCTTCTCATAGCACAAGTGTGCACAAACACACATATTTTACTCTATCCAGTTTACCTTACCTCACAGGTAACATTTCAGTTAAGCATGCTGAGATTAACCTTGTTTTTTTTTTTTTTTTTTTCAGACTTCCATGATGACACTTTTGCTTCCAGTCTTTTGCATGTTTTCTTAAGGAAAACAAAAACTGTATCTGGTGTTTCATGCCTAGAAATGGAGTGTTACATGCAGTAGCAAGCTGAATTCAGATTTCTGAACAAAAGATTTGTGATTAGACTTGCTTCTCCTTTATGGACTCTACCTTGGTGTGAGTGCTCTGTTCAATTTGGGATTATAAAAGCCTGAAAGTAATCACAACGTGAATTTCAATAAATTGAATTTATGATATGTGCGAAGGATAATTTGCTGACAGTTTTAAATTGCAAGCACTTCTTTCCATTGTAAATATAGCCAAATTGCCTTGTTTTCCTCATAAGAGATTTAGCATCTTGAAACAAAGATTTGCTATCAAACACGCTCTCCAGCAAACATCTGCTTCCTGTCTCTAAAGCCCTGAGACAGGTGAAATAGAACTTTGGTTATATAAGCTTTGTTTTAAAGCTTTGGTAATGGAGAGGAACTTATTCATTACATTTGTATCAGTAAAAGAATTAACATTCTTCTTAAAAAGTAAAAAATAAAAATATAAAAAGTAAAAACATCAGACTTGTTTTTAAATATATATGTCTATTTGGAGTACAGAATCTGGCCCAATATTAATCTGATACTACATAAATCTAAACAACATGGTAATAAAATATAAGTTGCTCTCATTTTCAAGCTGCTTGAATATTTCTGTTTAGCGCTTCGAGAGAGTCACTAGGTATATATGCATAAAAATATGACCACATATTATAAAAGTTATAGATGTATAGATAATCTCTTCTCTGCAGGGCTCTGTGAGCTATGAATATTCACTTGTCAATATTTATAGAATTATGGAATATTTATTGAAAATACTATGCCAAAAACAGCATATAAACTAACAAACCTGACAACGTACACAAAGTCACCAGTAACCTGGTAAATGCCTTGACATATCATTGGATTAAAAAACATTCAAAAGGTGAAAATATTAACTTTAGGAAAGGATGTGGAGCAAATTGGAAGTTTTATGAATTACCAGTGAGAGTATAAATTGTTACAACCACTTTAGAAAACCACTTGACATTTTCTAGTAAAGAAGAAGCTACATGTATAGCTAATCGACCCCTAATCATATACCTTAGGGTAACTCTGTCAAATAGGAATATAATTCAATCCTCATATGTGTATTTAAATTTCCTGATAACTACAATTTAAATGTACTATAGCCTCATTTAAAAAATAGACGATACGGGCTGGGCGCAGTGGCTCACATCTGTAATCCCAGCACTTTGGGAGGCCGAGGCGGGTGAATCACAAGATCAGGAGTTCAAGACCAGCCTGGCCAAGATGGTGAAACCCCGTCTCTACTAAAAATACAAAAATTGCTGGGCTTGGTGGCCGGTGCCTGTAATCCCAGCTACTGGGGAGGCTGAGGCAGAAAACTGCTTGTACTCGGGA
Source organism: Pan troglodytes (assembly GCF_028858775.2). NCBI lineage: Eukaryota > Metazoa > Chordata > Mammalia > Primates > Hominidae > Pan > Pan troglodytes. The sequence continues at coordinate 106,718,740 of NC_086015.1, forward strand.
GGCGGAGGTTGCAGTGAGCCAAGATAGCGCCACTGAACTCCAGCCTGGGCGACAGAGCAAGACTCCGTCTCAAAAAAAAAAAAAAAGATACGAAGTTTAATAATATATTTGATTTAACTCATATCTAAAATATTATTTCAACCTGTAATCATTATGACAGTGTTTATATTACATTATTTTCTGTACTGTCTTCAAAATCCAGTGTGTATTTTATGCTTAGAACACATGTCAATTGGAACAACAATATCCAGGTGTCTGCTGCACTGGACATGCAGCCTTGGAAACTCTTTCATTTGTGTATCAGGAAGCATGCACAAGAATGTTCACAGTGACATTGCTTTTAATAGTCTATATGGGTCTAAGCTGAATTAGTGTAACAGTGCCCTTACCAGTAGCCCTGTAGAGAGAATTTGAAAGAGAAAGCTACATACAATAGTATTAGAAGTGTTGAAAGCCCTCCAAAACAAATGAGAACAATGATTCAACTGAGAGATAAGCAAGAGCAGTAAACAGATACGTCTCTTGGAGCTCGTGGAATAAAAGAAGAATATGGTACTCTTTATGATGAAATCCAAACTCCTTAGGATTACCTATAGAAATTTTAATGATCTGGCCTCCATATGTCTTTTCATTTTCAAGTCCAAAATATTCCTTACGTCCTCCATATGTCCCAATCATATCAACATACACGCAATTCCCAGAATATGTTCTTTTGGGCTTTTATTTCACACCTGTGTGTCATTGCATATATAGTACAGTTGCTTGAAATGATCTCTACACACCTCCTGATCACATTCTGCTTTCTCGTACTTCAGGCAGTTATAAAATTTTTCAATAAGAAAACTTCCTATCTTCTCCTCACCTCCCACTTGTGTTGGATTACCCACACTTCTATACAACCATAGCACCCCTAAGCATGATCTAATTTATACACTTCTTATGTCTCTTTGTTACATTGGTCTTAATTGTCAGCTTTTCCTCCACTGTAACATGTTTGAGAGGAGGTATTTCTGTAATTGCTCTATCACCAGTTACTGGTACATAGTAGCTACTTAGGAATTAACAACTGAGATGTTAAAAAAAATATTGTAACACAAACATACTTTTGAATTAAAATGATTTGGATTACATATGCTTTCCAAAATGATTTTAGTTTTAACTATTGGGACTGTTTGTAATGCCAGATTAGCCAAAACAGAGACAAAGTATAGTGATAATTACATCTAAAAATGAACCCTCCCCACTCATTTAGAAAAATATGGTTTTTAATTTTTACATACCTGTATCTATTTATTTTTGAGATGGAGTTTCGCTCTTGTTGCCCAGGCTAGTGTGCAATAGCGCAATCTCAGCTCAATGCAACCTCCGCTTCCCAGGTTCAAGCGATTCTCTTGCCTCAGCCTCCCGAGTAGCTGGGGTTACAGGCATGCACCACCACGCCTGGCTAATTTTGTATTTTTAGTAGACACGGGGTTTCTCCACGTTGGTCAGACTGGTCTCGAACTCCCAACCTCAGGTGATTCACCTGCCTCAGCCTCCCAAAATGCTGGGATTACAAGCATAAGCCACCACGCCCGGCCATCTTTTTAATATTTATAACTGCATAATTTATCATGGTTTGTGAAGTAGAAATAATGTATGAAAAGGGAAAATATAAAGTTTTTTTGCATAGCAGATAAATAATAGAGAATATTAAAATTTTCTTGCAGCTTTGACAACTATCCAAAAAAATATATGATAAATTTTATTTTCTTAAATAGTAAGAAGTTGCATTTGTTTTTGAAACTTTCTCTTAACTTCGTGTTTCTTGTGTTATGTAAAAATAATTTATATCTTTTATTCAATTCGGGATGTGGGGGAAACTTTTACATAACTAATATGGCAAGGTAGTGTGACTAATGTGAAACTTTGAAATTAAACCTGAAAACTGATTGGGTTTCTCTTCCTGAATTCAGTCTAAAGAGAGGCCAAATATTTATAAAATGAGCAAAGAATGTGGGGACAAATAGATTATATCCATTTTAGTGTCATAATGCATTTAGGGATCTTTGAAGTTTTACTTTTTCTTTTTTTGCTTCCATATTTAGAACAAGAGGAAAAAAGGTATTAATTCTTATCAGAAATATGTTATGAACATCAACAAAGCTAGTAAGTATATTTTCTCTGGCTAGGATTACTGATGTCTGATTTTTTTGAATGAAAACCAGGGTTATTTTTCTAATAGATATCACTTTTAAACCCTAAGAAAGAGAAGCCATTTGGAAATAAAGTCTTTGTAGTATATGTGGTGTGTATGTGTGAATGTGTGTGTGTGTGTGTGTGTGTGTGTGTGTATGCCCATGGTGAGAGTTTCATATAGATGGATCGGTTCAATTTTAACATATCTTAAAATTCTGATTTGGGGACCACAGAGGATAATATGCATTAACATAGCAAAGGCATACATAGACGGTCAGCTATTATCTCATCATTTTCACAAAAATGATTTGTTTAACTTGATAACTCCCTTTCAAAGGAGGCAGATTTAAAATATTTGTTTCATCTTTTCATATTTTCTATTGGCTATTTGGATAAAAAATATTTGATGGTTTTTAACACTTTTATTCACTTGGCTTTAAAGGTACTTATTCTGTTTAGTACAGCAATGTTTTAAGTACATATATTGTCTAACAAAAATGAATACTTTTAAAGAGCATACATGATTTTAAGGGGAAATGCATTCTGACTAATACCGAGTATCTAGAAATAGCCCCCACTAAATAAGATGTGTTGAAGTTTTTTTTTTTATGTTTGACATTCTCTATCTTTTCCTTCCTGCCCATTTTAGTGCTCATTGTTAAGCACTTTTGTTTTTCCTGAAGTTATTCTGAGGATGTTAGAGCTTGCCCTTTTTCTGGCTGGATAGGATCACTTACCACTTTTCATAGCAAGAATCCCTGCAGGAGACTTACAGCACCACATGCCCCAGGAGGAAGCTGGGGATCTATTCAGGAGGGATACCATGAAAATCTGTTATCTCCATTGGTTTTTTTTGTTTGTAAAATGTAATTATTCTGCACTTCAAATTTTGTTAGTTTGATTTGCGTAACTGAAATTCCTATATCCCTAAATCTCTAGTATTTTAAATCATTCAAGTAAATTTTATGTGATTATACATAAGTTTTGCTTAGTTTTCTAGGTGACTAACTTTAAGATATTGTTCTAGAAAGTATTTGCAAAAATATCTAATTCCCAAATTTTATGTGAATTATGTAGAAATGTATGTATATACATGGCCAAGGTCACGCCTAGCAAATATTTTTCTACTAATGTTAATTTACTTTATCTCAAAATTCTATAAATTGAATGAAACAGAACTATATGCCATCTGATACGAATTTTTTGTGTGGGATAAATTTTTGAGAAACAAGATGCAAGGAGTTGAATTTATGAAGACATTCTGTTTTAGGAAGAAAAAATGAAAAATATAATGACACAAATTATTTTTTAATAACTGATCATGTATTTAAAATAATTGGTAAATTAAGCCAGCCCTAGGTTTTTATAAAATGTACTGTTGTGTGCTGTCAGTTTGTCCATTTTCATCAATTTTAATGCATATCAAAATAATGAGAATCCCTTGTAAACTATATATATATATTTCTTAAAGCTTATTAATGTTTTATTTGAGACTGCCCCTGTTCCTGAGAAAAAGTCTGTAGTTAATGAACTTGGTTATGAGAAGTCAACTACCGCTATTAACTATCATTATGTAAGATAAAATAGGTATTTGATAATGACCTACAACTAAGAGCACTATGCATATAGTACAATTAATGATAGTACCTGCACGTAAAAAGAGCGAGCAAAATCTTATAAAATTAATTAGAGAAATAATAAAAAATGTAAATTTAAGAAATGTTTCATCTTATTAGCATAAAACATTTCAATAAATTTAGCTAAAATATAATTTGTGCTTATAAGATTTAGCCCATGACTAAAATGCTCATATATTCCCCCATGATTTTTGCCATATTTTACTTTTAATTAAAGCTGAGAAACAGACAAGATATCTTGGAAGATTTTGTTGTTCTTTCATGCTACATCAGATTTCTTGTTCATTTATATTGGTAAAGATGGACCAGTGGCAAAAATAAATGAAAATAAAAAGCCACAGAAAATTATTTTCTCCTTGGAAAGAGCTTACAGCAGGAGAAAAATCTTCTCTATACATTTCATGGTAATTCAGAACAGCAGCTCTAAGAATTTTTCTTTATTTCCAATTTAGAAAACTAGTTGTAACACCTTTTAGTGGATTTTTGAATTTAGTTTTGGTTTGAGGTACCAGGGTATTCTTAACTCCCATTAGAAAAAAAAATCTGTGTCATGTTGATTTGACTATCAAAGGATTCCAACAATTCCATAGCCAGAAGCATCATTTATATTTTTATGAAAAAAATTATTGCATTTGGCTTCCAAATAAGAAGATAGCTCAATGAAAATGTTGCCAACACCAGAGCCAACTGGATCTAATATAATTCATATTTTCTACTTGACTACTAAGCGAGGTTAATATTTATGTATTTATTCATTCATTCATTTTTTTTTTGAGACAGAGTCTTGCTCTGTTGCCCAGACTAAAGTGCAGTGGCCCTATGTCGGCTCACTGCAACCTCTGCCTCCCAGGTTCAAGCGATTCTCCTGCCTCAGCCTCCCGAGTAACTGGAATTACAGGTGTGTGCCACCACACCTGACTTTTTTTTTTTTTTTTGTATTTTCAGTAGAGACGTGGTTTCACTGTGTGGGACAGGCTGAACTTGAACTCCTGACCTCAAGTGATCTACCCGCTTCGGCCTCCCAAAGTGCTGGGATTACAGATGTCAGCTGGCAAAAGTTAATATTTTATATTATTTGTATAATATTTTAATAATATTTTTATATAAAACTTTTTATAATTTTATATATTACACAATATATATTTTTATAATGTATGGAATTAAAAAGTCTAAGTTCCCTTGTAGTGTTCACACTGAGTCTTGCATAATAAGTGAAAATACTTGGTACCATTGGTAGATTATTAATACATATTGTGACTTACCATGTGTTGGGGAATGTGAATTAAATTTGGTTTATTCTCGTAAGAATAAAGCAAGACAATATTTCAAATATAATCCATACTAATACATTTGTAATAATTATTTTTCTGTTATTCCACAATTCTATCAGATACATACATTGCTTTGAATTTTATATTCAGATAAAAGATGGAAAAGAAAGATGCTTTTATTACTTTCTAAAAGCTTCTTAGAAAAATTTTAATTATTCCTTAGGTAGATTTTAACATATTTATGTAATAGGAGTCCAATTATAATGTCTAAACATCTATGAGTTTATAAAATATTTAAAAAATTCTGTGACCTAGAAAAAGAGTTTAGAAATTTTGCTGAGAATGTTATTAAATATGACAAAAAGAAAGGAAAGGCTTTTGATATTTCTGTAGGTCGAAAAGCAAATCATTTTAGCTTAACATTATTTTTGTTAATGTTTCATTTTACTATTAAAAACTAATTACTTTGGAATATATTTCAAATACTGTTTTGCTACATGAAAACATTGAACAGTTTTAAGGCATAAAATCAGGTGAATGAAATTAAATATAAAATGCAGCTAAATACAAAATCCTGCTGTGTGCTTCTTGAAAACAATCTAACTCATCAGGTACCCAAGGACAAACAGATTTATTGGCAAGATGGAAAGAAGGGGAAAAACAATAGCTGAGTGAATATAAAAAATCAGATAAGCTGTGGGATTATATATTGCATCATATAAACCTTCTGGACTGTGTCTCTAGGCAAAATATATCTTTGTTGTCACTTTTGCTGGTACCAACCTGCAGAATTTGGAAACTTATCCCAAAATTTAAAATCGAAGAAATAATTAAATTATAGAAAGTAAACATGCTGCCCAACAGAAGTAGTCTAATTTTAAAAGCACACTTTACTATCATTATATTTAAATAAGGTTCTTGATCACTTGATCTGACCCGGCATGGTGCATAGCAACTGCAGTTGCACAATGTATTTGAATGAGGATTATTATAATTTACTAAGAGGTGCTGCAGGGGATTAGAAAACTTGGAAGGCCAGCACTGTACTTCCATTACAGACATCTCTGCCAGATAATTAACCTTGCTGTTTGTTTAGCATTCGCCGAATGCTTCATTACTGATTCAGTCAATTATCTAGTGGTAATGACCGCTGCAGAAGGTAGAATTGCTTAATTAAAATTATTTAGACCAAGGAGGAACTTTGATTGGGCCATGCATATTAGAAAGGCTTGATTAATCTCGATGAGATACACAACTCATTTAAAGCCTTACTGTATTATCTGCAAATGCCAAATGCATTCTTTTTTCAATCAAAAATGAAATATAATATTTTTCCTTTGCCAATTACATTAAAAAATTAGACAGCAGCAAGGGAGTAGATGAAAATCAGCCTCCTTAGTTAGAATTTAGTGTAAAAGATTTGAAGAATAAAAGTAGAATCATATTTTATTTCATAAGATTCAATTGATATAAATTAGGAAATCATTATTGCCTGAAGGAATGGTGTGCCTGGGCAGGCAAACTTGGCACTTTATGAACATACCAGTTACAAGATGTAAATACATTTAATCTTCAATTTTCTTCATATCCACAGATTAATTCTCTAGTCCTTTCTTCATGTGCATTTGAACATGACCATCTAATTTTAGAATTGGTCAGTTGACATTATTTACATATAAATCAGAATACAATCGTATTCTTTGTACATGAGTCAGAATTCTGGATAGAACAAATCTATTCCATTTTAGCACCAATATCAGCTCTACCATGTCTAGTTGTCTTTACTTGAGTAAAGAGCTATTTTTTGAATGAAGATACACTTCATTGTTTTGCCTCATGTCTAGCTGTAACAAGATCAAAGAATAGTATTTCCTCTTCCAGGCTTCTCAGCATAAAATTTCAAAAGGGATAGTCAAGTAAGAATTGATTGAGTTTTTTCTTTTCTTGTTTTTATTTGTTTTTCTTTTCTTTGGTCAAGGAAGGGATTGTTATTTATCGGTTTTATGTAGGTGCTTCATTTTAAAGCTCTCCAAAACTTCGAGATGGTGCTGATAACTGCATATATTTCCGAATAATTACGTTTGATGAACAAAGGTGTTCCCAATTATGCCATAGATATATTAGGTATTCTGAACCCAAATATAATTTAGGAAATTACTCCTCAAAGGCAATGAAATCACATCTCAGCAATTATTAGATATTATGCAGATTCCCCTGTAACACTTTCCTCCCTGTGAAGCCCAAAATTTCAACTGGCATTTCAACTGGTACTATGGAAATATTTACAACATTAAATAATTATATCACTTCAGATATAAATAAGAACATAAAGAGAGCTAACCCTTCAACAAGAAATTTACATTGTTATTATTATAGACTCCAGGTAAGTATTCTTACCTAGTAAATTATTCTTACTTGGAAATATGCACAACAGAAATTCAAGGAAACATAGTGAGAGAAAAACACCATATAGAAAGTTAGTACTTGTAGAGATAATCATAGGCAGACTGTTTTTCCTCTATAACTAGTAATGAAATAGCACTCTTACATGCTATAATAACAACAAAAAACAATAACAACAACCAACCGACAAATAAAAAACATAAATTTAAATCAAATTTGATGAAGAATGCATTCATCATTTGGTAGAATCACATATTAGCTTTTATTTTAAAATTGTATATGATTATGTTTTCTAACAATGCAATACTATAGATAAAATAACAAGATGACTAGAATATTTTATGGATACTTTTTAAGTGTCCATGAAAACAAATTAGTTCAAAATTACTCTTAGAATATACTATATAATTCCATGGAAGCATTAATGAAATCTAGAAAATACTTAGTATTCAATAATAATACAGTAAAAGTCAAAATTTGAGGGCTCAAGCTGAAGTAGTATTTGTAAAAAAATTTTCTGCCCTTTATGTTTGTAAAGTAACAAAGGACTAATATTAGTGGCTGGACATCCAAACATAGAGATTAGAAAGACAACTGAGAAAATTAACAGAAACTGCATAGTATAGAAAATAGTATAAGTGTGGAAATTCATACAATAGAAAAAATGTTGTAATAAAAAATTACAAAAGGTATTAAAAACACTAATAATACTAACTTCTAGAAGACATTTGATTAATACAATGAGAGAGAAAAAATAAGAAAAGCAATAGTAAAAGTCAGACAAACCGTAAATGAACATTGATTACATATAAGACAATATAACATATAAAAATATTATATTGAAGAGGCAATTGCATAGAGAATTATACCTAAATCACATGCACAACAAATTGTAAAAGGAAATATGTACATTTGAGTGATAAAACAACACTCTTTTCACAAATGATCTATTTGTACATACAGAAAATGAACAATATAAAATAGCTTTTATTCAACTACATTTGATTTTCAAAACTTAAAATGGCAAATTAATGATTGAACTTAATTGAGAAAATCTATACATCAAAATATTAAAAAGTAAAAATTAGCTGGGGCTTAAAATAATTTTGTTTCCATAGACTATTTACACAAGATGTACTTAGAAAAAATAATTTTTTCAGTGCTAAGCAGTAAAAACTGTGAGCTGTCAATAAGTAAAAATTAGAGAATGTTGCATAGAACCTTTAATAAGGAAGCTAAGACTTTCTTTAAAGATATACACAAAAAACACAAATAAAAATATATCCTATAATTGTGAAAATTACATACTATAAGTATGCTTATACATCTCAAATTAATCTTTGCCTTTAGTTTAACCCAATAAAGTTTAACGGGTTTCCTCAAATAAATTAATAAGCTGATCATAAAACTTTAGTGGAACGGAAAGGAAAAAAGTTAAGAATTCTTCCTATACTAGTAACAAGTCATATACACCTATTTTATAATAGTGTGGAATATGCACAATAATAGAAAAATTGTATAATGGAACAAAATAGAGATTCCAGAAATAAGCCCAACCGTATATGATATCCTGGTTTTGAGCTAAGTTATATCCTAAATTATTGGAGGAAAATACTCATTTAATGATTCTGAGACTATTGTATTCACATGTTAAAACGTAATACTGAGCCCCTACTTAATACCATACGCAAAACTGACTTCAGGTGAATTAAAGATACACGATAAAAGAAAGACCTTGAAACATTTCAGAGAAAATAAAATAGTTTCAAGTACAGAGAAATCGATAGAGGCAGGAGCCAGAGACATTCTAGGCAGAAAGAGGCAGGTCCCTGGCGAAACTCCACCTTCAAGCAGAAAAGCCTGAAACTGCTCTTCAAAGTGAGAACTTCTATCCCTGTTTGCCCACTCTCTCCCAATTGTTTCTGTTTGGATAATGTCTTTTAACCAATGGAATGTTGCCTTTTCCAAAACTACCTACGGCCCAGCCCGCCCCCGATTCTCTGCCTATGAAGACCTTAGACTCAGTCGGTAGAGAGAGAGAGAAGGCTTGACAGGAGAGAGGTGACTTGTCTTCAGAGAGACAGCCGGACTTTGGAAGAGAGACAGCTTAACTTCTGAGAGACAACATGACTTCCAAGAAGAGCCAGCTGGAGATGGCTGGACGACAGGGGAAGATTACCTTCCTGTCCCTTCCCTTCTCCAGCACCTTTCTCCTGAGAGCCATTTCCATTACTTAAAATTCCCTGCCTTCAAGTGTCCAGGCGACCTCATACTTCTTGGACTCTGGACAAGAGCTCGGGACCTACCGAGAGTGGGTACCCAAAAAAGGCTGTCACACTGCCCCTTTGCCCTTGCTGGCAGAGGGCAGCCACCCCACATGAAGAGACAGGGGGGCCCACTAAGCTGATAACACGCTGCCCATGGACGGCAGAGCTAAGGGAGCATTGTAACATACCCTCAGGGGCTTCAGAGGTCGCAGGCACCCCAACCTGGGCGCCACCGAGGGGCCCGCAGGGAGCTTGCTCCTGCCAGCGCCCAAAGTGGTGGACTCGATCCCACACTCGCTCACGCGTATGCTCCCTCCTGAAAGGGTTTGAGCGCAGCGGGTGGAGTAAATGGGGCACCACCGTCGCAAGTCTGGCAAAGGGTTCGAGAAAAATGCTGCATCAAAATTAATATATACAATTTAAGACGGAAAGATAGAGTGACAACAAAATAGAAATACTCTTTATAATAAAAAGACATCATAAAATGTGATAAAATAAGGCATAGACTGGAGAAAGTGTTTGGAACTTATAACTGACAAAATTATTACTCTCCAAAATGTATGAAAATCACCTGGAAACTAAGTATTAAAAGATGAACAGTCAGAAAGAAAAAAAAGAAAGAAAGAAAACATGCCTGAAGGTCATGAACCAATGGGCAATAAACACTTGAAAAATGCTTGATTTTCCAGAGCAATGAAAATTAAAACATTCATGCAATACCATTTCCAAGTCACCTATTGACCAAACATTAAAGTTCACCAATACTAAGCTGGCGATTTGGTAGGGGAGGAAAATTTCCATGTATTTTCCTAATAGAGTTACATAACCACTTTGGGAATCCTTCAGTAATATCAGTCAGCTCTGAAGTTAAATAAATTTTAGGTCAGAAGTTTCCACTTATAGACATATGCCCTAGGGACTCCCATGCAGGTCTGCAGATACCTATGATTAAATTTACTGAAACATTGTTTATAAAAGAAAAAGAAATGACAAAAATCTGATATGTCCCTAAGCAAATGGATTTCTCTAAAGCAGTTAAAAAGATCTATCAACATGGATTTATCTCATGAACATAATGTGATTTTTAAAGGAAGCTATATACATTTGGCATGATTCCATTTATACTAGGTATTAACTGTGAAAATGCTATATATTGATTATTCATGCAAACTGTAATGTCATGCAAAATGTAACAATATGCATGATAGTTATAAACATCTAATGTAAGCAAGTGGTTATATCTCCACAGGATTAAAAAATGGATTAGGAATGAATATACTCACAAATTTCATTCAATTGTTAACATATTGCTTTTTGAAAGAATCTAAGGTAACCAGCAGAAGTGAAAATATTTGATTTAGCTGATTGTTGCTTAGGTAGATAATCATTTTATTGTTATCTATTCCTTTACTATTCTTTTCATTATTTTGTTAATAAAATGTTTTAAGTGACATTTGATGCTTTCTTGTATGTGTTTATCTTGATCTTTAATAAAAAATGCTGTTTCTCATTCTTTCATCCACTGAATCACTGAATAAAAGTGCTAGCCAAAAAAAAAAAAAAAAAAAGATGTACACACACTCACATAAATCTCATCATTTGTAAGCCAATCTACTTGTGCTGGGGTTTAAAGTCTGATCTATTGGAATTATTTGCATGAACAATTAAGACAACGCTGATAATGACAAATAAATTGTATGTGAATGGAATGAATGAAAAGCACTACTCATAAAGGACAAACTTTTCTGTTAGCACCATCCTTCAGCATTAAGAAATTAGTAGTTAAATATCTTTTACAAATGACCAGGTAATTAGAGATAATCTTAATCTAGGTCTGCTTTAGGAGTTCAATATTATAAACTTTATTTTCTCCAAAATATTGTTTCTAAAAATATATATAATTAAAATATTAACAAAGGTTTATTTATATATTTTCAAGCCTAACACCCAAGACTTCTACAATCTGGTTCAATTTGAGTTTGGGCCATAATACTGATAGACACAATCTAAAACGCCATAATCCTGAATGTTGAAATCCTGAAAGATCAAAATCCCAGCAGTCAAATTCCAAGAATCATAATCCTGAAAGATCAAAATCCTGAAAATATAATTTGAAAAAAAAATTAAAATATTCTCTCTTTATATTTTTGAAAGTGGATTTACTTGAGAAACATATAAATACATAGCAGAACCTTTCATAGGTCATTTTACACAAAAATTAGATGACAATAACATATACATTTTTGCAAGCATAAACACTTCGGTGCACTAATGACAGTTGCACCAGTTTAACTGTTATGAGCAGATGAATTATATTCATGAAAAGCCAAAAAACGAAATGTATAAATGCATATCATTATGGTTGATGATTGTGTGTACCCAGTTTTATAACAACAGTTACTTGAAAATCATGAAAAACCATATAATTCTTTTGGCAAAACTGATTTAAAAACCACAATGGGTCACATATACATATACAATTGCCCAAAAAAAATAGAAAACTCTAAAAGTTTTGCTTTTAACAATCGCAAATGTAAGATAAAATCTTCTCTTCATTTATTGAGGAAGTTTCAATATCTTCATATACAAACACAATGCTTACACACAAAGCTGACATTGTGGTAGTGCACTTTTGTGGAGTTAAATGTGCACAAAACACATAAAACACATAAAGCAAATTAGAACTCTCTAAAAGTCTTTACACAATGTATACCTCCAGTACTGGAAATGATGCAAACATGAAATACATAGCGTAGTGAATTGGCACTATGTGTGAAGGACCAGAAGTTGTTTATGACTGAATAATTTGGCAGGGAAAATTTCTTACATTTTTTTTCTGCATATTCACTTCCGTGATGTTTAAAACACTTGCAGCACTTCTAAGTCCTGGAGTCCAAAACTCGGCAAGCTTGGAGTTCTTACATGCAAGGTAGCAAAAGAGAAGTCTGTCCTAGCTCTCAAAATAGACTAATCTGTCTTCTGTATGTGTTCTCTCTGGGCCTTGGCCAATTGAATGGTGCCTGTCAACATTGAGGGCAGATATTGCCCACTAGTCTACTCAAACTCACACACTAATCTCCTTTGAAAGCCCCATCACAAACATATCCCAACCAATGCTTTCCCAGGATTCTAGGCATTCTTTAATTCAGTCAAATTGACACCTAAAGTTAAGTCCACAAGTACACTTCTTGCCAACTTGGCATCCATATGTAGCTCCTTAAACCATACTTAATTTCCAATAGAGACATTGAGGTAACATTTGAACACTTTTTCATATGCTTGTTGACTGCATGTATGTCTACTTTGGAAAAGTGTCTGTTCATGTCCTTTGCCCGCTATTTAATGGGGTTGTTTGTTTTTTGCTTGTAAATTTATTCCTTACAGATTCCGGATGTTAGACCTTTGTCAGATGCATAGTTTGCAAATATTTTCTCACATTCTGTAGATTGTCTGTTTGCATTGTTGCTAGTTTCTTTTGCTGCGCAGAAGCTTTTTAGTTTAATTAGATCTTATTTGTTAATTTTTGCTTTTGTTGTGATTGCTTTTGGCATCTCCGTCATGAAATCTTTTACAGTTCCTATGTCTAGAAAGGTATCTCCTACATCACTAATCATTAGAGAATACAAATTAAAACCACAATGAGATATGCGTTTAAAATCTCAAACATCTAAAATCCAGGAAAAATAACAATTCCAAGATATTAAAACGCTGAATATCGAAATCCTGAAAGCCAAATTCTTGGGAAGGGATTAGTGTGTTTTTGGTTAGAAGCAAGAAAGTTGCATCATGTTAGGGGAAATTACTACCTTGTTTGTTTCTTTCTTTCTTTTAATTTTTATTTAAGGTTCAGGGGTACATTTACAGGTTTGTTATAAAGATAAACTCGCATCATAAGGGTTTGCTGTACAGGTTATTTTGTCACCCAGGTAGTAAGCATAGTACATCAGTCAGAATGGCTACTATTAAAAAGTCATAAATAATAGATGCTGGAGAGGTTGCAGGGAAAAGAGAAGAGTTACACATTGCTGGTTGGAATGTGTAAAGCTGTGTGGTGATTCCTCAAAGAACTAAAAACAGAACTACCATTCGGCCCAGCAATCTTATTAGTGGATATATACCCAAAGGAATATAAATAATTCTACCAAAAGACACATGCATGTGTATTTTTATTGCAGCACTATTCACCGTAGCAAAGACATGAAATCAACCTAAATGCCCATCAATAGTAGACTTTATAAAGAAACCATGGAATACCATGCAGCCATACAAAAGAATGAGATATTCTCCTTTGCAGCAACATGATAGAGGCGAAGGCCATTAGCCTAAGCAAACTAATGAAGAAATGGAAAACCAAACACTGCATGTTCTCACTTATAAGTGGGAAAAACAGACCCAAAGAAGCAGACAACAGACCCTGGGGCCTACTTGAGGGTAGAGGAACAGAAAAAATACCTGTCAGGTACTGTGCTTAGTACCTGGGTGACAAAATAACCTGTACAACAAACCCTCATGATGCAAGTTTATCTTTATAACAAACCTGCACATGTACTCCTGAACCTTAAATAAAACTTAAAAGAAAAAAAAACAAACAAGGTAGTAATTTCTCCTAACATGATGCAACTTTCTTGCTTCTAACCAAAAGCACACTAATCCCTTCCCAAGAATTTGGCTTTCAAGATTTCAATATTCAGCGTTTTAATATCTTGGAATTCTTATTTTTTCCTGGATTTTAGATGTTTGAGATTTTAAACACAAGAATTTTGATCTTTTAAGATTTCAACATTCAGGGTTGTGTCTTTGAGGATTATTAACAACCAACATCATCACACTCACCTCTGTAGACCTACTTCACTACTCAGGTATGCGGGTTCTGGAACTATGATCCTGACCCCAAATTATTGGTCTGTTACCTGTTAATTATGTGGTCTAAAGAAGTCAATCTGTCTGGGCTTCCATTTTTCTTATATCTCTTTTGTGATTCTTACAGATGTGTAAGGATGAACTGAAATGACATACTTGAAAATACCACACCGTGCATATTCCTTCAACAGTGTATCAATCTGGACTTAATCAGAAAAACAGAAAGCACCTCAAGTAACTGCAAGAACAAATAAAATGCAGGATCCTACAGTGATGGAGAATTTGAGATGCTATAAGAGACAGAGTAGAAACCCAGAAATTTTCAACAGCATGAAGTCAACTTTATCCCTAGACCAGAGGGACAAAGGGAGGAGGTCGTACTAGAGCATAAGGGCTGAGCTCTCCCCAAAAAAGCTAGATTCAATGCAGTGTGATCTACCTAGAAAGAGAGGAGACGCAGCCATTGCTGAGATACCTCTTGATACCAAGAGAGTAGTGAATAAATATCCTGGTATTTCCCTTTCTCACACTTTTCAATCTCTAACTAGTGCCACATATTTTTAAAACCAGCAGGAAGCCAGATAACACAGTAGCCATAAAAATGATATAAGGGATCCATGTCCCCTTCCACCACTTATTCGCCTGGGAAAAAGACAGGGAAGGAATGAATATGAGGACAAATAATACTAAAATTTACACAGTGTTATGGATTTGGGTTTAACACTACAAAGTATTAATGGGCATATACCATAATTACAGAAATGAAAAAAGACTGCTACTTTTCCTATAACCTGAAATATTTGAAAATGTGACACATACCATAATAGAAAAAAAGATGAAGAACTCATATGATAAATTCACAGAAAATGTTTATATGTGTGTATATATGTGTGTATGTGTGTATGTATATATATATATAAACAAAAGTTAAACAACCTTAAAGCACATGACTATTCATAACAGCAATTAGAGATGTTGAATAAATTTATAACTTATTATCTTCCAAAGTGAAGAGATAAATAGAACGTAATTTGTACATAATATACCTGGATTGTTTTTCTTTTTTACAGGTGATTTTAATAATTATAGACGACATGAAAATACAGTAAGTACAAAAATAAAAGTAAACATCTCATATAACCTTACGTCAATAGGAAATTGGTATATTTCCTTCCAAATATGGTATATAACTGCAAATGTGGAAGAAAATATAAATAGCCTAATGTCTTCTGATGATGATATGGATCATCTTTTATCCACTTATGTAAGAAATTTTACCAACATTTAATATGCTTCAGGTGCATAATTTTTAATTACTGTATAATATTCAATGTTTTATATACACCAAAAGTTTTTTATCCATACCTATATTATTAGACCCTTAAGTTTCTTTCAATTTATAGGTAGCATAAATAATATTGTGATAAAATAATTCTACAAAAATGCTTAAAATGACATTACAATTTTTTTTCAGATAAGCAAACTTTTAAGAAACAATAGTACTCACTCTTCATAAGCCTGAAAGAAAGTTGCACTCTTGTACATATTGGGTGAATAACTTGTTTTCTTTTGGATAATAATTTTGTGTCATATTTCAAAAATCTTAGTATAATCCCATTTTGACATAAAAATTATTTTTATTTACCTTAGGAAAATTATAATGTAAGAAATTAAAATTACAATGCAAAAAATTTATTTTAGTAATACTTATAATATGAAAAGTTAAAATGTATGATGTTAATTAGAATAGAATTAGAAAAATTAAGTTATTTTATTTCCAAAAATGTTGACATTTGTTTAAAATACTGACACAAATTCTTATTTGTTAAATTGAAAAAGTAAACAAGGAAGGTGTAAAACCATATGTAAACTATGAACCAAAAAATAGCTATTTGAAAGTAAATGTGTGTTAATGCATTTTTGTGTTCATGTGTACTGCTGTGAACTTGTACACAAAATTGCATGGGGTAATATTTTCTTGTCATTTTATTTGCTAGGCAGAAGTATATATTTATGACTTGCATATCTTTAGAACTTTTCTCTAGATGATGCATAATATCATATAATTGCTTAAATCAATCTAATGAAGATTGAGGAATCTCATAATATTCTAAGAGGTAAAGTATAAAGTAATTCCTGAATCATCTAATGCTTGTGGGTAAGTACGAAATTTGAAAAAATACATTAGAATTTTACCTATAGATCTGAGGCAGAGTTTTTTGAATTCTCATACCACCAACATAGCCCTTATCTTCACACCATTTAATAATTTTTGAAGGCAGCTAAAATTGTGAAAATATTATGAAAATAAAAGAAGCCTAAGATCAGATGGTTGTAGATGTGTGGTATTATTTCTGAGGGTTCTGTTCTGTTCCATTGGTCTATATCTCTGGTTTGGTACCAGTATCATGCTGTTTTGGTTACTGTAGCCTTGTAGTATAGTTTGAAGTCAGGTAGCGTGATGCCTCCAGCTTTGTTCTTTTGGCTTAGGATTGACTTGGTGATGCGGGCGTTTTTGGGTTCCATATGAACTTTAAAGTAGTTTTTTTCCAATTCTGTGAAGAAAGTCATTGGTAGCTTGATGGGGATGGTATTAAATCTACAAATTACCTTGGGCAGTATGGCCATTTTCACAGTATTGATTCTTCCTATCCACGGGTATGGAATGTTCTTTCATTTGTTTGTGTCATCCTTTATTTCATTGAGCGGTGGTTTGTAGTTCTCCTTGAATAGGTCTTTCACATCCCTTGTAAGCTGGATTCCTAGGTATTTTATTCTCTTTGAAGCAATTGTGACAAACCTGACAAAAACAAGAAATGGGGAAAGGATTCCCTATTTAATAAATGGTGCTGGGAAAAATGGCTAGCCATATGTAGAACGCTGAAAATGGATCCCTTCCTTACACCTTATACAAAAATTAATTCAAGATGGATTAAAGACTTACATGTTAGACCTAAAACCATAAAAACCCTAGAAGAAAACCTAGGCAATACCATTCAGGACATAGGCATGGGCAAGGACTTCATGACTAAAACACCAAAAGCAATGGCAACAGAGGCCAAAATTGACAAATGGGATTTAGTTAAAGAGCTTCTGCACCACAAAAGAAACTACCATCAGAGTGAACAGGCTACCTACAGAATGGGAGAAAATTTTTGCAATCTACCCATCTGACAAAGGGCTAATATCCAGAATCTACAAAGAACTTAAACAAATTTACAAGAAAAAATCAAACAACCCCATCAAAAAGAGGGCAAATGATATGAACAGACAATTCTCAAAATAAGACATTTATGCAGCCAAAAGACACATGAAAAAAATGCTCATCATCACTGGCCATCAGAGAAATGCAAATCAAAACCACAATGAGATACCATCTCACACCAGTTAGAATGGCAATCATTAAAAAGTCAGGAAACAACAGGTGCTGGAGAGGATGTGGAGAAATAGGAACACTTTTACACTGTTAGTGGGAGTGTAAACTAGTTCAACCATTGTGGAAGACAGTGTGGCAATTCCTCAAGGATCTAGAAGTAGAAATACCATTTGATCCAACCATCCCATTACTGGATATTTACCCAAAGGATTATAAATCATGCTGCTATAAAGACACATGCACACATATGTTTATTGAGGCACTATTCATAATAGCAAAGACTTGGAACCAACCCAGATGTCCATCAATGATAGACTGGGTTAAGAAAATGTGGCACATATACACCATGGAATACTATGCAGCCATAAAAAATGGTGAGTTCATGTCCTTTGTAGGGACATGGATGAAGCTGGAAACCCTCATTCTCAGCAAACTATCTCAAGGACAGAAAACCAAACACCACATGTTCTCACTCGTAGGTGGGAATTGAACAATAAGAACACTTGGACACAGGGTGGGGAACATCACACATTGGGGCCTGTCATGGGGTGGGGGTAGTGGGGAGGGAAAGCATTAGGAGATATACCTAATGTAAATGACGAGTTAATGGGTGCAGCACACCAACATGGTACATGTATACATATGTAACAAACCTGCACATTGTGCACATGTACCCTAGAACTTAAAGTATAATTAAAAAGTAGAATAATAAAGACAGAAGTGGATAAGAAGTTAAAACAAAGAGAGCGATGAACTCCCCAAGAAAAAAAAATAGAAATTGTGCCTAGAAAAGTAGGGAAGAATGCTGAGTAAATGGTCCAGATGACTCCCCCCCAACACCTAAGAATCCATGTATGGAGAACAATGTGAATAAGGCTGGGATAATAAATACTGGTTTAGTCTCTAAAAAAAAAAAAAGCCTTTCTAAAATCTATTTACATATTCAAAAACACAAGCCTTCAATACAAGCATTTTATTTTATTTTCCTGATTTATATTTTATTTTATTTATTTTCCTGCTTGCCTCGCTGGTGGCTAGTGGGCTTCAGGAGGATATTACAATATCTTATGTTTTTTCTCTGCACATTAGCCTTTTTTCTTTATTAAATAACTATTCCAGTTTTAAAGGGAAGAAAGTATAGGCGAACCAAAGTGTAGTCCAAAACGTTGAAAGAGGTTAACCGTAGAAAATAGGAAGAGGAACATCACACACCGGGGCCGTTGTGGGGTGGGGGGAGGGGGGAGGGATAGTATTAGGAGATATACCTAATGTTAAATGACGAGTTAATGGGTGAAGCCCACCAACATGGCACATGTATACATATGTAACTAACCTGCACGTTATGCACATGTACCCTAAAACTTAAAGTGTAATTAAAAAAAAGAAAAGAAAATAGGATTACAATATTTTTCCTTTCCGTTGTATTACTTCACATATATGGTAATTTTCAATTTTTGTTTTTTACAAAATAGCACTGTATTGATAATCAAGTGAAGAATATTACATGTTTATTATGAAAATTGATATATATGGTTTTCCATTTTCTCCATCTTTTAATATTGTCGCTATTTTTTCCTGAATCTGTTTTCGTGATTTTATTTACGCTATTTATTGTTCCTAGAAAGTCATTTGCTTCCTCAGTCTCCAACAGATTCTAACAGCTTTTCAAATCATTTTCTGAACCCTTTATCATTTTTATTACATTTAATTATTAATTACAGTAACAATTATCATCATGTTCTTGAATGCACATAATTTTCTCTATGTCTCTATATACACATACACACAGAATTCCTAATAATGCATAGGAAACTGATATGTGTAAGAGTGAGTTGTCTGTGAGGTGCCATGATGTCAGAGGGTGTATTAATGAACACCACTTGATTTGAGTTGATGCCCAACTCAAAAAGTTCTTGCTCAAGTGACTGCGAAAGTCCAAACACTGCATATGAAATGCATCTGATACATTTATAGTGTGTAGAAGTGGAAGAGTTATTTTATGCTCTCTCTAATGTTCACAGATTAATTTCCCTAAAATAATGAGGTACTCTCGATTATCAGTATCAAGTGACAAGAAGAAATTGCTCTAAAGTAGTTATGAATTGCAGATATGTGTTATATTTTCCCCAAGACTTACATGGCTCATTGGTAATTTTATTAAAAGTAAAGCTTTCATAGATGTACCATTCATGATACTTTAAATAAGCTCTCATCACTCAGGGACAGATTTGAAACTGAGTGTCCTTTCTTTCTTTTTCCTTCCAACCACAATCAATTTAAAATAGAAAATGAAGGGTAGGAAAGTACAATGAATTCAAGTACATGTCAAATCTATAATTTCTGTATAAAAACTAATGAACACAATGCAAGGCACTTCCAATCTTATTTCCTCCAGAAAGAGAGTATAATCAGAGTGTAATGAGCATTGAAATTAATGAATTAAAAATAAATGTCCATAAGAGAAAAAATGTATTTCAGTCAGGCAGTAATTATGTTTTCAACATTATAAATTAATTCCCCAAATGAATATCTTTCAGTGTACCCGATCTATTATCTATTTTCGTCTTTTTATTTAAAGCTCAGTGTTCCTAAGTTGACTAAGCCATCACATTATTAAAAAACAAAACAAGAGGTGTTCATTAACACACCCTCTGACATTCCATCATTGCATAAAATCTCATGCTGGTTTTAAATGTACACTTTCTTCCCCCTCCCACCCCAATTATGATAAAGAAACAAATGGAGCCACCTGTAGTTTCAGTTAGAAAATTTGTGAGGATATTAATACCAATTCACTGAAAAATAAATAAGGATGACAAATAAGATGAACACATTAAGTCATTAAATAAATTAAAATACTTATTTCTGTTTAGAAGACAATTTAAGATAATGGTTATTTGATTGGGTCTGATGTCAGGTGTGAGGTTCTGGTTTTTACTTGTAAATTTCTCTCATACCGTGATCATGGGGAAGCAACTCATTTTGTTCTGTTTCCTCAACTAAAAAAAAGTAAGAAAAAATTTTGCATCATAGGGTAATTATGAAAAACAAATTACATATGTTTTTCTAAGCTTTTAGTTTATTTGCCACACAGTAAGCACCATTAATATGAACTATTTCTGGAATTTAATGTAATCCCTCAGTTAGTCCTTTATGCAATATCCTTTTTCGTCTGTTCTGTTACCTGGCAAGTAGATGTCATGTAAACAATCGATCATTTTGGACACAAAATTGTGCATGTCTGTAAGAAACATTTCAATGCCACTTTAGATAATGTCAGCAACGTAGTGGTTTCAAAACAGTGAGAGAAATGTATGATGAGTCTAGGTTCTGGAAATGATAGTGAAATTAATGCTAGATAGGAAAGTGCACATTTTTAGATAGGGAAGTACATTTTATGTATTTGAAAGCAAGAAAAGACGATAAAATTTTAGAATGCAATTTGGGGTCAGTAATTAATCTCACTTGCATATTTAAAGATTGCCATATAATTTTGTGATTAAATAGGTGAAGTTCTGGGAGAATGGTCAATCTTATAGTTTGTGAAATTGTACTGTTTATTAACTAAGCGGAGAAGGAACCGCATGTGTTCGTCTGTGGCTATGTTAATATAGAAAGAACATTGGAAAAATACTAGGATATCTTGCCTCTAATCTTAGCTTTATGTAATGGAATCTTAGTTCCATTACAAACTCTATGTCCTTCAATAAGTCACTTCCATGGACCTCAGTTTCCTCTAATAAAAGTATTTAGGATATGAAGTAATGGCTTAAGTTCCCTCAGATACTGTGATGCTATCATAATGTAGGACAGTTCTCAAAATATGGGCTGAGAACAAGCTTCATATTTGTGTGAGGAGGAATTTTCTTTATAAACTTCAACAAAATAGCCTATAAAAACAGATTAAATGCAGAAGCAAATAAGATAATCCAGCTGTTTTCCATTTAGTGCACATTACAGAAGTTTGCAAAAATATAATAGTGCCATAATTCTCACATTTAAAGCATTTTTTTTTTGAGATGGAGTTTCACTCTTGTTGCCTAGGCTGGAGTGCAATGGCATGATCTCAGCTCACTACAACCTCTGCCTCCTAGGTTCAAGTGATTCTCCTGCTTCAGCCTCCCAAGTAGCTGGGATTACAGGCATGTGCCACCACACCTGACTAATTTTGTATTTTTAGTAGAGAGAGGGTTTCACCATGTCAGTCAGGCTGGCTGGTCTTGAACTCCTGACTTTGGGAGATCCACCCTTCTTGGCCTCCCTCAGTGCTGGGATTACAGGCGTGAGCCACTGCATCCAGCCGGCATTTTTATTTTTTTAAAAAAAGTTATTTTTCATAAAATTCTTACCTATGTGATCATTGATTTATTTTTAATCAAGTAAAAAATAATTACTATGTTTTTATCATGTTTAAATATTACTATAATAAATACTGACACATATAATGTACATAAAATAATTTGGGATGCTCAATAATTTTTAGGCACATAAAAAGATTTTGTGCTATATTTATCTTTTTATTGAAAGCCATATTATTACCTTTTACTCAGTTTTCTCTGTTTAGCCTTTCCCACAACGGTAATTTATATTCTGAATACTCTAATGTCTTGCCATAAACTCAATTTGGTATTTTCAAATGGAATATTTTTTCCAATAAGGTAAAAATAATTCAGTATTTTCCTAACTACCAGCTACTATTGAATTATATTTTAGCACAGAGTTTCCCTAAGGGCAGTTTCCAGTTCCTCTTCAAATATTTAAAATATAAGATTATCATGAAAATAATACGGAAAATTTGTTCATAATATAGCTCGCTATATAAAGGGGGAAAGTCTTGCCATGTGAATTTATGAATTAGGAGACTATTTTCTACATTTATTTTTCAGGTCCAAGCACTAATATCTAAATACATCATGGGAAGTCAAAGGGATCACAATTACTAATTATTTTTCAGTGGTCATTAAAGTCAAGTTGAAAATTGTTTTGTTTTTGTTTTTGGAAAGCCTTGAGAATAAAGGCAGACATCATGAATTCATGCGGTCTAAAATTAGACTAGGAAGAGGTTTAAGGGTACAATACATCCTCCTTGATTTTCAGAAAGATAGTGAGATTGATAAAGTTGGGTTCTGACCTGATAAAGATTTTCATTTCCTCTGCTGATACTCTACCAAAATCATCTCATTTGTTTCTTTTGTTGTTGGTTATCGAGTATTTGCAATCGAAGCCAATATTAGGCAGATAATCAAATTTCCTTTCTTCAAACTATAAATTTTAGAATCCAGACAGCAAATTAATGATTTCTTTTTTACACACTTTTATACTAAACTTGAAATGCAGGACAGTGCTCTGGGTGGCCTGGGACTAACCCAGTTCTCCCCACCTCTTTTTTCACATGTAGTTTGCAAGAATAACTGTAGAATATGCTGGGAATGCAACATCCTGGGCTAAGAGGGGAGCTGGCTAGAACAGCCTGGACTCTGTTCCAGTTCTCTCCACATCAGAATGTCGTTCAGTGCTTTATTCTAGCATGCGACATGGCCTCAGATTACAAAACCCAGAGCAAGCTTCTTTTCAGGGTCCCTCAGCAGCAGTGCAAAGTGGGGCATGAACAGATGAAATTCCATCTGCCCCAGGCAGCTTTCCTGAGCTTTGGGAGACCAGTATATAATGAATTCTAGGCTTCTGTTGTCCCTGCTGCCTCTTTGTAAGTAATACATCTGCTTCATGTAAATTGTGGTGTGCATGATATTCTGTATCACCAGACTCAGACAAGTTGGTAACTGGCACACAGTGAACCTGCTTCACACTAAAGACTATCAAGAACTCTGGAGCAGCTGAGATTTTACCCCGCTTACAAGATAGCACGTTAGCAGACCAGTTTCATACATGCTGGCAAAAGACATGAGACTCCTGGGTCAGAGACAGAGGGCGTCATTACTTATGGCACAGCAGGCATCATGAATTTCATATTCATACTTGATCTTCTTGTCCCCAAGCCTCACAGGCATGTGGAACAGTCTAGGGGCTGCTACACACACAGTGGATTTGCATCACAGTGGAAGAAGATAGAGTTTAAAGAACAGTAAATATTATAAGGGGGTCCTAACAAACCTACCTAACATTTACCCCAAAAAAGACACTATTTTTATTCTCCTGGATGACAAAAATATTTGCTCTTTTATCCCTCTGCATTGGAGGTAGACATGGCCTCTATCTTCAAAGCTGGTTTGATAATCAAAGATCCCTGAACAGATACTCTAAAACAATACCTATCAAAGCTTCTGCTCTGAATAAATACAGAAACAGGAGAAAACCATGCAGATGGGAGAATACCGTTTTCTCCCAACAATTTGGATGGCCTCAGATTCTGCCCCTCCTCTGGAAAATGTTTCTGGAACTTTCCCCCAACCCTCCCTATGTCAATAAATGCTACCCTACAGGGGGTGTAGATAAAGATAACATCTTGAACTACTGCCCAGGCTGTCCCTCCAAAAACAAGAACTATGCTCAATTATTCAAATATAACTGAAACTCCTAAGGCCTGCCACCAGCCAGTTATGCTGCTTTAGAACAACTGTCAACCTGTCTACTCCACCAGATATAAGTTCTACCTGGAAGTATGTAATACTTATAAATAAAACTTTGTTTCCAGGGTTATTATGTATGCCATTTAAATTGTACTTCTTATGTAGCAGTTAGGAATTATTTTGCCTTTCTCTCAAAAGCAGGGTGACTTGCATTTAAAGAACGGTCATAGGAAAATGCTAAATGTTGAAGAAACACCACCTCAACCCTGGGAGTCATTTAGTGAGACATTATGTATCAGCCAGAATTTGTATACATGATAGAATGGCTATCATTTTGCTCCATTCAGGCTAAAGTAGAGTCTGTGCATTTGCTCATGTATCCTGCCATACCTAGAATAATGTTACTGGCCAGAAGAAAAGTCCAATACAAAAACATAAGGAGAAACTCCTTGGCTTTCTAAGGTAGATTCTGATGGTTTAGGGATTTGCTTACTTGGGATACTGGGTGGTATAGCTGAAGTCAAAAACTGCATCTTAGTTGCACCCTGCTACATGGAGTTCTGTTTACATTAAATTTAGTCAAATGCTGCATGAAAAATATTGAACAGTTTGTGTCCCATGCCATTGGTCAGAGGTATCAAAGTGGGTGATGGACTGGTGTACCCATGGGAAAGTTATCAGAAGCCAAGATGGTATAGAAAAGCCAGATGAATATTATGTGAATATTTTCCTGGGTCTCTTGGCACCACTGAGCAGAGGTATTGACAGCTTGTGTTCTGAACTGTTTCTTCAAAGATGTCTGCATACTAAAAGCCTAGAATTATAAATGTAGTGTTACCCCCTAGGGCAGAAAGTAGACTTATTTGCTATCCAGAATACTAAGCATGAATTCTCCCTCCTACACAACGGTGGTCAGGCTTGTTAGCATACTATTTTAAATTGAGGTTTCCTAAATTTGGGGATCCTCAGTGATGACACAAATTTATTATGTCCACAGGAAATACTTTGGCCAATACACAAGTCCCTGTGGTATGTGGGGGCAAGAGTAACCAATGGAATTATGAAGGTCATATTGTTTCCTATGCCATGAGTAATATAGTCCTATCTCTCATCCAAGGATCTCATGCCATCTTGCAGAGTCCATTATCTTTGGCAGATGAAGTGCTAGCTTACAAGTGCAATAAAATCTCAGACCCTGTAAATTCTTGGCAAATATTTATCTGTATTAAATTTTATTAATGATGTTAGTATTCTTATTAAAAACATGATTGCCTTAACTCTTTAGAAAATTAAATATACTCAGGTAGTAAAAAATATTTATTATTGATCTCATAAAGTTCTTAACATAAAATATAAAATGCTACATAAGCAAACAATTACTTTTTTTCCTCTGAAGCATCAATAGAAGAAAATGCATTTCTTTTTGCCTTTCTTTAGTGCTGTAGATGGGATTGACTTATTTGTTTTCAATTTTAATCCAAAATTTTCAGGACCTTTACATTCTTTGAAACATCAGCCTTTTTAACCAGCAAAGATTTGTTCAACTTGCTCAAATACTCACTATGTTTTCACAGACAATTGATAATATCAGCTATTCCCTTTATTAAGAAAAGTTCTATTCAATTTGAGGTTTTGTAGAATTTTCTATTTTCTCTAAAACTTGTCAATCTTAATTAGCAAAGATACATTTTAGGTACTTACTTGTTCAAAATCTAATAAATAATCAACTATAAGTGCCTATTTTTCTTCAAATTTACCTAGTCTGTTTTCTAACATGGTTGTTTTTCAATTGAGAAGAATCAAGAAATATCTGGATTACTGTCATTTTTTTGGCTTTAATTCCTTTTAACAGATTAAATAATCACCCCAGTGTTCTGTAAAACAGTGTGGTGGAACATTCCTTACATCTCCCTCCTCTGGAGAAGGTTCACTTTTCATCCAAGAAACTTTATTGACATACCAACTTTGATTCCTGCTCTGTAGCCCAAGGAGTATCCTCTGATGCAAGGAGTTAGTTTCTTAGGGAAGACATATGCCATCTCTTTGGTATTCTTTTAATTGCTGTTATTGTGAAATATTTTAAATAAATAAATAGAGGCATATCAGAAGATGTAGAACAATGCCCTCATTCTATACTGAGCTATGAACTATAATTGGAAAGTTTAACTGACATAAGATTTTCATACAGTCTCTATTTAGTTATGCATAAAATACAAAGTGCATGGTGTATTTCAACTATGATTTCAAAAGCTGTGTTGATTTAGACAGTGACTGCAAGATACTTTTTCCCCCAACCTTTAGGAAGCAGACCAATCATTTTGTTCAAATTCTTATTATTGTCATTCAACATGGTTAAATATGATAGAGTGATGTTAAGATAACACTGCTGCATGAATGAAATGATATTGCTTGTCAGTGATGGATGATTAGTAGAATAAAAAGGAAATGAAGCAACTGTGAACTACAGTAATCAGGTGCACCTCAATATAAAATGACATATTTTTATTAGCAGAGAAGAAATTTTGTTGTTCAACAAGTACAGAGAGGAAGATTTTAGGAGTTGCAAATTTTGACAAGCAAAAGGAAGAAATCAAAATTGATCTGGATTTTGACTACTTTGTATAAACTTTTAAGTACAGAAGAAAAAAATACGCCCCTTTCTATTATCCTAAATTTTTCTAACTGTTCTAGATATAAAGTTTTGGGACGAGGAAGATGACAGAAAACACAAACTATGAAGTAAGAGATGAAGGTGGTTTGTCTAAAGGATTGAATAAGTTGTATTAAAAAAAAAAAACCTGTGAAGCACTATGAAGGTGTAATATACAATATAAAGGCGAACCTATGAAGTTGTATTGTGATCACATGATAGATGAAGTCCTTAAACTGTTATCTCCATCCAGATCTCTACTAATACAAAAATCTAGACTTCAGATCTTGATGTTCTACATTCTACAAGTATGAGACATTTTATTGTGGTTACCTATTCTTCACTCTTTCTTCTGTCTATTCCTTTGCTATGTGATTTTGTTGTTTCTCTTACTGTACTAGGTATGCATAACCTAAGTCCTGGGATTTGGACTAAGTCATGTGACTTTGGAGAATGTGATGCTATGGCCAATGTGCATGGCACAAGCTAAGTGAATGTGCACATGTATTGTTCTTGTGTTTTCTCCTTTGTTTCTTGAGCTTCTGCCATAAGAAGAACATGATTCAGCCAGTTTGACGTCCTGGCCCAAAGAGAATAAGAGACACATGAAATAGATCTTAACACAACTTGCAATTTTGAATTGACAACATTAAACTTTACACTGTCAAACCTATGTCCCTGGAAAATAGCAACATTGAAATAAATATCCCAATCCTTTTTTTGTTCTTGGAAATGTCCTACCACTCTTCCCAATATAATTTAGATAAGACTCATGGACGTTCCCCGTTGTATACCTATGGCACATCCCCTCCAAATTCCCTTTCTTTGCCTCATAAATGATGATGAAACTGTTTGTTCCCATTGATAAGTCTGGATGAAAGACTTCTGCTTTCTTCAGGTCCTCAATTTTGATCCACTGTCAGCCTGAGCCAGCATACAACCTGTCCTTAATGGCTCATCCTGAGTATAGACAGACCACAAGGAATGCGATTCCCTGATCAACTGTGCCACCCACTCCATCCTACTTAGGTTTTTCTGTCCTAGTTTATACCTCCTTATGAAAGAAAAAACACTCTCCTTCCTACCTTTGCAACATTTGTAGATCTAACAGTCAGTGTCTTTCTCTCTCAATATTCCCTTTACCTGTATTACAATATTCATTTGTTCCCACCACAGTAAACTTTTCAAATAAAATCTCTCCTTAATTAAGTCCAGATGTGTTGAAAAACACAGTTTAACAGTTTTCTGGTGCTGTGACACAAATGGCATGCAAACCAACCCTTAGATCCTAATGTCTTCACCCAAGTATGAATCCCAGCTTCTTAGAGACTTTGTGCTCATTTCTAGCTGGGGAGATCCAAATCCAAGGTGGTAAGTCCAATCTCCTAAACTTCTGCTCTGGATATTTTTATCTTGTAGTGTGGTAAAGAGTTACTTTGGTTATTTCTGGCAGAGATTTTTCTTTGGTCCTTCCATGAAATCTCTTTTGTTTTTCCTTCAACTCCTTAAATCTAAGGATTTTGGGAGGTAATCTCATCGGTTCCTTGAACCTAGGGACTGGACAAGAGAATTTGCTAATCTCAACCTGGGGATTGTGTGAGAAAACTAATTGAGCAGGGCTTGTTTCTGGTTTTATTAAGGTCTCATTTCTGATTTAATTATCTACCCATTGGTGTCATGGATTAGATAATTAGGTATCATGATCCATTAGGTATCATGGATTGGTATCATGGATTAGATAATTATGCACTTGTCTTCCCTGAGTGACAAAATGCTTCACCATTCATCACCATTATGGCGCTTATTCAGTTCAATATGAACTATGACATAAATTTATATTTTTATTCTATGCCCTAAATACATACTAGTCGAAAAGGCAAAAAAACACATTATTTATATGACTATTTTTTTTCTCATCCTTTAGTTTTTGCTTCAGTCAGTTTCTTAGTGAGGTCTTCTTACCTTGTATCATAACCAACATAGATAACCCCCACAGGATAATCTTTATTTCTGATATTTTTAAATATACTACTTATGCAAAATTACATTTGTAAAAATTAGTTATCTAATTTTCCTCTTTCTCAATCACCAAATGAAAATTACGTGAGAGTAGAGACCATGTCAAATTTGTTTACCCATGGACAATCACATAATACTTTATCACTTATTTCATAAATATGTGAATCTACTTTGCTGTAAAGGATGATATAATTTTTATTACATTAGACATATTTTTATTTTAGAATCATAATTTACTAGAATATTAATTTATTTGCCAATAAAACATGTAAAGCATAAGAATTTGGAATCAAAAATCACCAACCTGAAGGCAGCTTAACATTAATGCAAGCACAATACTTAAGAGAAAGAAAAATTGCTGACCAGCAAGGTGACAATAAATAGCATATAAGCAGTTCAGTCAAAACATTCAAGTCAGTTGTGCCTATAAACGTAGGCATCATCTTGTCAGTCTTATCTTTTTGATAATAGCTTTTGAAACCTGCAAATGTTTTACCGCTTAGTAAGTAAGCATTCAGAGAATCAATTATTGAAAAAAAAGTCCAATTTTCTAAAATACATCTTAAAGTAATAGATTGGATTTGGTTGCCTCTGCTGATTAGTAATTTAGAAGTCGAATGATGACTTCTATCATTCTGATGAGCTTCTGATAGAATTTTCAGTTTTGCTCTGAGTATTGTATGCTTTTTCTTTACATGATATTAATAGAATGGTCATTGAGCTGTTGAGCTGAGATTGCAAAGAAATACCTTGACATTGATTACAGATTATGTATTTATTGGTAAATGAATACAATCATTTTAATTGCTCTTTTATTGTTGACAAAAAAGAAATAAAATACTGTAAAATAGGTATATTCTACTAATATGCATCATTATGATTTTATTTCTTCATAACTGCAGTAGTTTTGCTATGTCTTTTCCATCTCTGACAGGAAGAGTAATAACTGGCTTTATATATCTGAGGATGTTGCAAGCATCAATTCGATAAATAATCAAAGAATTTAAATACCCTAAAAAACAACAAAAAATTTGCTGGTTTATTCATTGTAAGTAATCAATCAGTTAAATGTATTTTATATGTTAGCTCATATAATATGTAAATGGGAAATTATTTTTAATTATGAAACAGCTCTCTACAATTATCAATCATCAATAATCATTTCAATGATGGAATATATTGACTAAAAATACCTTAGATACTACAAGAATACTTTTTTCTCTTTCTCGCCCCAGAGTATTTTAATGACTTTCTACTTCTATTATTAATTTTCCTTTCTACAAATAAGAAGTAAAAATAATATACAGAGTTTATTTTTTTACAATTTAAAGTTCTAGAAATTCAATACAAATATCTTGGAACCTTGCTCGAGATTGTAAAACACAGATATAATAATTAGTATTTTTTATTTACTGTTCATAGTTCATAAATAATTGTTTCCATGTTTATATTAAGCCAACTGAAATAACGCTTTTTCCTGTTAAACAAACTGCCCATTCACATGCAGAGGGAAAAAAAAAAAAGCTGAGACCATAGAAATGTGCATATAATTTTAAACCTATACTTTGTAAACAATGTATTCTATACTCTGATACAACTTTTATTTGTTCAACTCATTTAACTATTATAAAATATAACTTAAGTATCTTTAAAATACACAAAATATTTTATAGATGAGAAAGCTGATGCACAGAGATATTAAGTAATTTTTGTAAGGTCACACAGCCAGTATGTAGCAATACTGAGATTTGAACCTCAGCAGTCTGGCTCCAGAATCTGTGCTCTTAGCCATTACTTTATAATGCCTCTCACTAATTCATGAATTTAACAACATTATTGGGAGAAATGATCCTTAAAATTTGAGAAAAATATCTTTTTGAAAAAATGAATACTAATTTCCTTGAATGGAAATATTATGAAATATAACTGGTTAGGAAACCATAGCCATGTGTCACAGTCTTTGTTTTGTGTTGCTATAATCAAAATACCTGAGACTGGGTCATTTGTAAAGGGCTGAAATTATTTCTGAAATTTCTATAGGCTGAGAAGTCCAAGATCAAGGCGCTGAGATTATTGTCTGAAGCGAGTCTGGTCTCTGCTTCCAAGACAGTGCTTTGAATGCTGCATCCTGTGGAGGCAAGGAATGTTGCTTCCTCATATGGCAGAAGGCAGAAGGGGAAAAAGAACAAACTCCTTCCAGCCCTTTTAGTAAGCCATCTATTTCCATTCACAAGGGCAGAGATCTCACAATTCAATCCACCCCTAAAGCCTGCCCCTTATAATATTCTTGCATTGGGTATGAAGTTACAACATGAATTTTGGAGAGGATAAAAACATTCAAACCATAGCATTAACCTTCACTCTTGAACTATTTGAAACTTTAAAAATAAAAGAATTGTGAAGCTATCATAATCAGAGAGCAAGAACAGTGAATAATGAAAGCAATGACCTGCCTTTTACTTAAGGCTTTGTCACAGATTCCTTAGGTGACATTAAGATTGGTATGTAATTATCCATGTCAGTAGATTTCAACTAGGAAATCATTTGCACCATTTAGAAGTCTCATAAAGTGAACTATTATAATATTCTCTTCTCCTCTAATGACATTAGGTTATCTTTATTACCACTATTAGGTCAATACCATACTTTCAGAAATATAATGAAACCAATGAACTTCAGAGAACTAATGCAGGTATTCTTCCTTCACTCAATGTGTCCTGGATCTTATACTCCACATTTGCTCATCTAATTTCTAAGACTTTTCAAACCATCAATTATAGATCTTCTGAAATTGAGTGTTACCTGTACATATTCTTCTCCCCCATGTTTTCATTTATAATAACCCTAAAATCCACAGACATCATTTCCATCACTGTCTGTTTGTATCGATTCACAGACAGCGCTTTAACCATCAAGACCCTCAAGATTAGGTAATTTAAATCCCACTGTAGCCCATGATTTCATTGAGATTCTAATTAAATGAAATAAAGGGAAATGTTTATACATTAGAATGGCAAACTTTCCTCAACAATATTGCGTGCTTAATGTCATATTTTTAAATTTTCTTCCATAT